>NW_026055958.1:0-1200000 GCF_023758025.1 Alternaria triticimaculans
ATATAACTAATAAACCTAATAATATTAATATTATTAAAGGTAGATAGGTTCTTTCTAAGAAATTAAACTTAGATAATACTATTAAAAAATATAAAGCTAGATAAGTAGCTAAAAGCTTTTTATAAAAGTATAATATTAATTATAAAGAAACCTTTACTTCTACTAGTAAGCCTAGTATTATTAAGCTATTATTAGCTATATTCTACTATTTAGATTAGAAAATCTATACTTAGAATATTAAATAAGCTTTTTCTAATATAGAAATAGATAATAATAATATCTATATACAATTACTTATAAGCCTAGAAGAATGTATTTTAAAAGAAGCTTTAAAAAATGTTATAGATAAAACCTTAATAGATTTTATTAATAAAACTATTTTAAATAAAAACTATAATAATCTAGTTTATAAATTAAATAAAGCTTTATACAGTTTAAAATAAGCTTTTAGGTAGTAGTAATTATTTTTAACTAAAATTCTAGAATAACTAAATTTTAAAGTTTTAAATATAGATAATAGTATTTTTATATATAATACTAAACCTATTATATTAGCTATATACGTAGATAATATATTAGTATTTACTAAAAATATAAATCTAGTTAATAATCTATATAAAGATTTAACTAGAACTTCTAAATTAGAAATACTAAATTTAGAAGAGATTAAAGAATTTCTAGGCGTAGAAATAATTAGAGATAGATCTAAGAGATCTTTAATTATAACGCAAAGAAGCTTTATTTATAAGCTATTATTAAAATATAATAAGCTATTAAATAAGCCTAAATTTAGACTTTTACCTATAGAAGTTAAATTATTTAAAAATCTAGAAGATAGTTTTATTATTAAAGACTATTAAAAAGAAATAGGTAGTTTAATTTATTTAACTATTTTTACTAGACCTAACCTAGTTTATAGTATTAATTACTTAGCTAGATTTATATCTAATTCTAGTCTAGAATATTATAAATACTTAAATTTTATATTTAGTTATTTATTAAAGACTAGTAATTACACCTTAGATTTAACTCTATAATTTTTAGAATCTAATAATTCTAATAATAATACTATTAATAATTAAAATAATAGTATTAATTTATTAGGTATTAGCAATTTAGATTAGAAGGGTAATTTAGATTCTTAAAAATCTACTATAAGTAATATATTTAATTTAAATAATTCTAAAAGTAATTATAATAATAATATAGCTATTAGTTAGATTTTAAAACTATAAAAAACTATAGCTATTTCTAGTGCAGAAGTAGAATATATAGCTTTAAAAGAAGCTACTAAAGAAAGTTTATATCTTAATAACTTTATTAAAGATCTTTTTAATAATAATTCTATTAAAGAATTTAATTCTATTTTTAATAGAACTAATATTATTAAAAAAGATTCTTTAAGTGCTATAGAGCTAGCTAAAAACCTTGTTTTTTACGCTAGAACTAAGCACGTAGATATAACTTGTTACTTTATTAGAGAAAATCTGCTAGATAATAAAATAGATCTAGTTTACAAAAATACTAGTACTATTTTAGTAGATAATCTAACTAAACCTACTAGTTATTCTAAATTTAAGAATATTATAAATAGAATTAGTCTAGTTAAACTAGATTAATTATTTATAACTAGTTATTATTATTATTATTTATAATAATAAAAATAGTATATTAATACTATTACTATAGAGCTTAGGTTTTTAACCTCTAAGTTCTTATACCTTAGAGATTCTAGTCTAGGCTTTATATTTAGTTATTATTATATAACTATCTATATTAGCAAATAAAAATAGAAATAGAAATAGATTTTTAGTTTTAAGATAGTTATAAAAACTTCTTATAAATTATTATTAATAAGTTAGTTATAAAAACTACGTATATTTTCTTATTATTTAGTTATAAAACTGCAGCTTAAGAGAGTGTATAAAGATTATAATAAATTAGTTATTATTATCTTTTTATTATTAAGCTTTGTTAAGATTACACTTATTATTATTTTTTAACAAATTAGAAAAATTTCTAGTAAATCTAATTACTTACATAATTAAGATTTTAGTAGCTAGTTTTAATCTACTATACTAAAAGATTCTAAAATACCTTTATTTATTTTAGTCTAGTTAATATTAGAATTATTAAGTAAGATAATAACTTTTATCTTTTTTATCTCTCTTTCTATAATTACTAAAAGATCTAGTAATAAACTAATTATTAGATTATATAGTATAACGTATAGACTAATATAATTAGTACTAGTTTAAATTATAAATCTAGAAGATAAGAAGAATTTAGTAGACTTAAGATTATAAATCTAAAAATTAAGTAGATTTAATTATAAATTTTTATCTTTAGGTAGAAATAGGTAGATATTTACATAATTATTCTAGTAGCTATTTTCTATAAAAGAAATAGCAATTCTCTATAGTTATTTTTTACCTAGTAATAATATTATTACCTTTTACTTATTATCTACTCTATAATTACTTTATTATAATCTTTATTAGTTATACTATTTATTATAGTATTTAACTACTTTATTCTAATAAAGCTATATTCTATTATTAGAGAATAGTTCTTATTACTTATCTATTCTTTACAAGTATTACGTAATTATATAAGACTAGTACTAGTACTAGTTTATAGTTTAGATAGCTATTAGTAATATATAATAAATATAAAGTAGTTAGCTTATTATAATTACGTATAGTAACTATTATATTAGTAGTAAAAGTAGTATAAGTATAAGTATTATAAGTTATAAATCTAGGCTTATATTAGAGATTTTTTTAGTTTACTTTTAAAGTTTAATATAGTAACGCGTTATTATATAATTATATAATTATATAATTATATAATTACTTAATTTTTAAAAAGTACGCTATAGACTCTATCTCTTAGACCTAGAGAGAATAATATTATTAGTAAAGTTTCTAATTCTAAGCTAAGCGCGTACTTATATAAATAGCTATAATAGCTTATTAAGCTATTAATAACGCTAGAAACCTTATTTAAAAGAAACTAAAAGCTTAAATATTACTATTAAAATTATCTTTTCTTACATAAATACCTAGATTCTTATAGCTATTAGCTAGATTCTAGACTAACTTAAAGTAACTTCTTAACTTATTAAGGTAATTTTAGACTATTAGCTTATATTTTAAAAGTAAAAGCTTACTACTATTAGTATTAAGTAAGAATAAATACTTATTATAGCTATAATTTATTACTATACTCTAGACTCTTAAGCTTAGACTTTACTAAAGTAAACTAATAATAGTAGAATTAATAAGATTAATTCTCTTACTACTCTTAATAGTAGATAAAAGTTAAAAAGTAGTTATAATTATTTATTTATAGATAAATAATTACTTAGCTTTTAAAGATATAGCTTAAGATTTTATTCTAAATCTCTTTAATAGAATAATAAGTATTATAGTATAGTATTAATATAGAAGAGAGTAATAATATATAGTTAGTAACTCTAAATATTAATCTTATTTAACGTATATTTTCTAAATATCTTATACTTACTATATATAACTATAGAAAAAAGAATAACTATAATATACTTAATTCTCTCTAATTATTAAATATTTCTCTAGCTCTAAGAGTAAAATATTTAGCTAAGTATATAGCTAAGTATTAAAATTTTAAAAAAACTAACAAAGTTCTTTAAAAGAAATTTAGAGAATAATAAAAGAAAAAATAAAAAAAGAATTCTTTATATACAAAGCGTTATAAAAATCTTTCTAGACTACTTCTAATAATACTATAGTTTATCTAGGTAAATACCTTTTTATATTTGAAAATAGTAGTATAATTTAATATTATTATAGACTAAAGTTTATCTTTACTTAGAAAGCTTATACGTTAACTTTTATAAATATATTTATATTTCTATAGCGTTATAACTTTCTTATTACTATCTCTAAGTCTATTTCTAAGTATACTAAAGACGTTTTTATTACTATTAGTTTCTATACGTGTACTATTATAACTTTTATTCTTATTTTTATTTTTTATATTATTACTATTATTATTACTATTATTATTAGTAGTATTATTATTAGTATTATTATTATTAGTATTATTATTAGTATTATTATTAGTATTATTATTAGTATTATTATTAGTATTATTATTAGTATTTTTATTAGTATTATTATTAGTATTATTATTAGTACTTTTATTAGTATTATTATTATTATTAGTAGTAGTATAATAAAGACTAAAACCTAAATTTTAAATATAAATAATATAAAAGTATTAGAAAAAATCTTAAATAAAAAATAAGTATTCTAAATTTTAAAAGCTTTATATAACTCTTCTTTAATAACTATTCTTTATACTATAGTTTATCTTTATAAATACTATTTATATCTTATATTAGTATAGTACTATAATTTTACTTTACTTTAGACGTAAGGTTTATTTATATAGCTACTTAAACTTTTACTTATTAAATTTTATAGCTAAGAGAAAAGGTATACTATACTATACTCTAACTTTTACTTATTCTACTTTAATCTCTACTAAGAGCCTTTATCTTAAAAGCTTCTATAATAACTTTTAAAAATATATTTATATTTTAATAGCTTTATAGCTTATATATTACTACTTCTAAGTATACTATTAAGTAAATTAAAAAGCTATAATTATCTTTACTCTTTATAGGTATTTTTAAATTATTACTATTAATAAAGTATTATATCTATAGTAAATAGTATAAAAATAATATTTTTTCTTTTTATTCTAAGTATATATAATAAGTAGAAGATATTTAAAAAAATATACTTATATTAAGATTACTAGATAAAGTTACTAAATATATTTTCTTACTTTACTTTATATAAATAACTTTACTATAATAATAGTACTAGTTAAGTAGCTATATAAAGTAGTAGACATTTAATATATTTTATAGTATTAGTATACTTATACAGCTATATTAAGTTAACGTAAATAAGAAGATTATTCTAACTCTAAGTTAAGAATTTAAATTAAGACTGTTATATAGAAATAAAAGTAAAAGAATAATATTAATAGTAGTAATACTAGCTTTAGATCTACTAATACTAAAAAATTTAGAATAAAGTTAATTTTAAAGTAAAAATTAAATCTTCTTTAGTATTAAACCTAAGCTATTACTAAAGTTCTAATAAGTTTTTTTATTTCTTTTCTACTATAAGCTACTAGATCTATATAAATATAGAAATAGATTCTAGAGATATAAATTATATTTAGAAAAGTAGTATTTTTTAAACTATATAATTAATTATTTTATTAGTTATAAGCTATAGAATATCTATAATTAAACTTTGTCTTTTTTATAAAGTCCTTAATATTATAGATTAAACCTAGAATCTCTATCTAATTAGGCCTAGCTATATATTAGGTAAGTAGTCTATATAAGAAATATTAAAACCTTATTTATAGCCTAGATAGATCTATATATAGAGTTTTACTAGTTACTTAAACTTAACTCTTATACTTAAGTATCTATAGCGAAGTTACTCTACTATCTTAAATTACTAAACTTAAAGTTATAGCGCTAAAATTTAGATCTTAGTCTATCTAATATTTATAACTTCTAATCTAAGCTTTTATATTATAATCTTCTAGTTATATATAGTAATTATTAAGTAGAAATCTAAATCTTAAGTAGTAATTCTTATAGCTTAAAGAGCTTCTAATTCTAAAGAAGTAAGAACTATTACTAGTACTTTAAAGAACGTATAACTAACTTTTTTATCTACTCTTAAAGATATAGTATTAAGTAAGCTAAGGCTTAGAGTCTTAGTACTACTATATATATAGTTATATAGAGTTTTATATACTTATACTAGATCTTACTCTTTTTAGACTAGCTAATACTATTAGATTTCTAGTCTACTAATAAAATAATAAAAATATATACTATTAAATAATAGTGTTTTAGATAGAAGTGTTAAGAAAAGAATCTAGATATTAATATTATAAAATCTATAGTAATTCTAGATAGAATTAGTTACTCTACTTTCTAGTCTACTAAAAAGTAATAATTAGATTTATTTTTAAAGTATATGTAAGAGACGTTAATAGATAAGATAATTATATTAAGTTAAGTACTAAGTAAGATATTATATATAGATTAAAAAAAGCTATATAGACTAAACTTTAATATTTAGTGTATAGGCTCTCTACTAGCGCCTTAGTAAGTAGAGATTATAAGTTTAATCTATAACACTACTTCTCTCTAAAAAAAAAAGTAAGTTCTAACACTTAAACTATATATAAAGAATAAAGAAAATAAAAAACTATTATATAAAGATATACCTATTTTATAAAAGCTTTTATAGACTAAATATATTACTTTATTTATCTATTCTATTACTATATTCTATTAATATATTTATAGTTATACTAATTATAGTCTTAATTATATATATTATATCTATCTTAGTGCGCGTGCGCTTATATTAGCTAGGTATATTATTATAATAGTATTATTATAATAGTGTTATATACGTAAGCGCGCACGTATATTAAAGAAGTTCTACTTAGTTAGTTTAAATTATAAGTAGTAGAGTAATATTAGCATTTACTTATAATAGTAGTAACTTAATAGTTAGTTCTTACTATAAGTATAGTATTAGTAAGTTCTTTAAAAAGAAAGTATAACTTAACTAATACTCTTAATTATTATAAGTATAACTAACTATTCTAGTCTTACTATTACTTACGTCTACTATTATTACTATAGAACTTTTAGTAATTATTTACACTTTACTCTATAATAGAGTTACTAAGTTTAACTAAAAGTAGTAACTAGTAAAATAATTCTAATAATACTATTATAACTACTAAGTATTAAATAACTATTATCTAAGTATAGTTAAAGCTATAAAGTTATATAACTAATATATTCTATTTACTAGTAAGAAACTTAAACTTTCTATATATAGTAGGTTTACTAGAGTAGTTATAGTAGTATTATATTATAATATTAGTAGCGTCTACTAGATTTATATAAAGCTTCTAAAATAGATTATTAAGCTTTTTAAAATAGTTAGTCTATTAGATAAGATACTAGAGAAGTCTAGAAGCTTTAGCTTTACTCTTACCTTTACTCTTACACTAGCGTAATATAGAGTTCTTTAATATTCTATTAATATAATTATTTTTAATTACTTCTACTATATATTTAGTACTATTCTTAACCTCTAGATTAAACTTAGCTAGTATCTCTAAGTTAGAAACTTATTTAGAAAGAAGCGTATTATTAATAAGATAGAGAAGCTAAAAATAGAAAATATTATAGATACACTTTATATTAATAGATAGATTAAGCTTATATATAGTATTATTAATTACTTATATAATAGTAAAGAAGCTATAGTTCTTAAAATCTAGTAATATAGAAAAGTAATATATTTTTAAATTATAAGTATCTAATATAATCTAGTTACTAACTTTAAATATAAAAGTAAGTAAGCGTTTATTATTAGCGTATTTAGCTTACTTAGCCTAGGCCTATTATATAGAAGTTTATAACTTATATTATAGTAACTTTATATAATTAGTAAATATATTAGTATTTAGACTCTTATAGCGCGCTAGTATAGTAATAGTAGTTATTAGTATTAGTAGTTTAATACTACTTCTTAGATAATAGCTCTAAGTTCTAAAAAAGAGTAACTTACTAGTAGTAGAACTAGTGCTAGAGTTTATCTTAAACTTAGCTATTAGTAGAAATAATACCTAGTTATCTTACTTATAGTTAACGTAAGACTTAAAGTATTATTTAAGATATAAGTTAGTATTCTTAGTCTATTTATTAGTCTAGAAGTAGTAAGTAGTAGAAAACTTAGGCTATACGTCTAACTACTAATAAAGCTATTTCTAGAAATAAAAGATAAACTAAAAACTATAAGCTAAGATAATCTTCTTAGAGAAGCTTTCTTTACGCTAAATATATTTAATAAAAGTAATAACTAAGGTATTAGTAGTTCTACTAGCTATAGAGATAAACTTTTTCTTTTTAGTAAGTTAGTTAATAATAATAAGAATATTAGTAAATATCTAACTATTATATTTATAAAGTAGTAGGTAGGTAATAAAGTCTATAGAGATACTTAACTAGTACTTATTAAAGACTAGTAATAAGTAAAGTAGACTATACTTACTATCTTTATAGACTTTACTTTTTTTATATACTAAGTAAGTATATATATACTAAGTAACGTAAGTAGTTATTTATAGCTAGTAATACTATTATAATAACTTAGAATAGAGTTTATACTTACTACTATAACTACTATAAATACTTTAGTAAGCTTATTTAATAATCTAAGTTTATATAGTACTAGTAGAGATATAGACTTTATTTTATATATATAGTAAGTGTTAAAGTTAGAGAGTAGTTATAATTATCTAATTATAGATATAAAATTACTTAGCTCTTAGGTATATAGCTAGAGATTTTATTTTAACTTTCTTTTATAGTAGATTAATTATAATATACTTAATTATCTCTAATTATTAATTATCTCTAGCTCTAATAGTTATAAGTCTAGCTACTTAATTATAAAACTAATTTCTACTATATATTAAAGCTTACTAGAAGATAAATTAATTAATCTTAATTCTACTCTACTTTCTCTAAATATTCTATAATTAGAACTTCTTCTATGTAATTACTTAATTACTATCTACTTCTTTATTATTCTTTATATTTCTATATTAATTCTATACTCTAACTCTATAAATATAAGTAATTATAATATAGCTATTTTAGCTATAGATATACTTCTTAAAAAGTAATCTAACTAGAATACCTAGTTTACGCTTCTTAAGTAATACTATAATAAGAAAGATATCTAAGAAGAGATTAATTCTAATCTTCTAAATATTAAATATATAAATACTTAGAAGCCTAAGTTCTCTAACTTTATAATTCTAAAGTTTATAGCTTTAGCTTTTCTTTTTATAAAGCTAACTAAAAATTAAAAAAATAAGTATAATAAAGCTATTTATAAGTATAATACTTTCTTATAAGATTATAACTATAAGACTAAAAATATTACTACGCTTATAGCCTACTAAAATATAAGTCTAAGTAGTAGTTAAGAAAGAGTAAGAAAATTAATAATATTAAGAACTAGATTATACGTACTATTACATCTAAGTACTTATTACTTATAACTATAAGTAATAATAAAAGAATAGTCTAGTTTTTTATAAAAACTTTTAAAACTATACTTACTTTTACTAATTAAACTATATAATATATAGTTTATATAAAGTATTATACTTATCTTAAAAAAATTTAAGAAGAAACTACTAAAAAGTAGTTTAATAACTAACTAATAATTTACTAAAAAGTAAAGATCTCTAAGCTCTTAGAGGTTAAAAAATCTTTTATAATTACTAACTTTCTTACTATAATTAAGAAGTTTAATTCTAAGTAGACCTACTAGTAGTAATAAAATTAATTATTTACTATAGCCTTTAGAAAGAATATATTAAACTTTAGTAATTATAGTAAGGTATTTAGTATTATTCTTTAGAAGATATTAATTACTAATAAAAAGAGAAAAGCTAATATAATCTTTAATACTATTATAAGTTAACTTTTTACTTTTACTAAGTTAAATAAGAAGTAGTTAAGCTTACTACTTAAGCTTTACCTTTATAAACTTAATATAAAGTATAAGTAAAAGCTTTTCTTATATTACTAATTATAGACTATAATTACTAGATCTAAGCTACTAAGTATTCTACTAATAAAACTCTTAGCTTAAGATAAGTAAAAGATTTAAAAGTACTATTATAAAAAGAAGTAGAGTAGCTTATATAAAAAAGTTAAGTAATCTAGCTAAAAGATAAGCGCTCTAGCTTTTAAGTATTTAGATAATATAGTTTTAATAATTATTTACTTAAAGAAGCTAATTACTAAGTTTAGGCTTTTTATTCTTAGTATAGGCTTTAAGCTTTATATACTCTTAGCTAGTATAATTCTTAATAGTAGAGCTATAGTCTACTTAGTTAATAATAAAGCTTTAATTAAGTCTAATTTCTTTATTAAGACTAATAAAAAAATAGTTAAGATAGATAGCTAGATTCTTCTAGTAATTAGTATTAGTAATTATATACTTTATCTTATTATTAGTACCTCTAAAGAATTTAGAAAGACTAATATTATACTTACTAGTATTAAGATTATCTTTAGTTTCTATACTAATATTATCTTAGAGAAGCTTTTTAGAAATAGTAGTATATAGTATATAAGCTATAATTATATAATTAGAATAAGTACGCTAGAGGCGTTTATTATTCTTATAACTCTTAAGTATAGATTTAACTTTTTATTTATTAAATATAACTCTTTTATTTATTTTTCTAATTCTATTATTTTAAATACTATTACCTACTTATAAGTTCTATAATTATATACTAGTAATACTAATCTTTAGTACTAAAGATCTAGCTATTTAAATAAGTAAGCTTTTAAAGCTCTTATAAAAAATATCTAAAATATAAAAATTATAAGTATATATTATAGTAAATATAATACTTACACTACTACTTATATATCTTAAAAGATCTTTTATTATTTTTATAAGCTATTACTATATCTTTTCTTTAAAGTATTATAGAACTTATTTAACTTCTCTATAAGCTATATACTTAATAAATAGACTCTAATTATTAAAAAAAATTATTTAAGTAAGCTATATAATTATAATCTAAAGAATAAAACTCTAGACTTTAAAATAAAAATTATTATAAGCTTTATAGCTATAGTTAAGTACTACTATTAGTAGAAGATTATAGAAATTAATTAGAATAATAATACTATAATATTATCTTAGAGAAAGTACTTAAGATTTAAGAAATAGGCTAAAAAGAAGAGAATTATAATTATAACACTTCTACTATATATCTATAAGTTTAATAGCTTAGTAGAGAGAGCTAGCTAATAGCTTATTACTAAGTTAATTAAAATACGTATAAGTACTAATCTTCTAGCTTAGCTCTAGCTAGTAATTATAAATATAGTAGCTTAACTCTATAAAATAAGTCTATTATAGCTTTATAGCTATTAATCTCTAGATTAAATATTATATAAATAGTTTAGAAAGTATTTCTAATATTATTAGCTATCTAAGATTAAATACTAAGCTACTAATCTTTACCTAAATTAAAGTAGAATCTATACTTATAGCTATTAGGCGTATTTACTTAATAGTAATTATGTAGCTAAAAAGTACTATTAAAACTTTAAAGTTAAGCTTTATAGCTATATAAAATATTTTATTAGCTATTAAGCTTCTAATATATATTATATATAAGTACTAGTAATTAATTAGATAATAATAACTTATAATATTACTTTTAATAAGTAGAAGTTCTATTAAAGTAAATATAAAGAGAAGCTAACTAGAGATTAAGTACTTAAGTAGATTAAAATACTTAATAATAGTAAGCTTATTAATTTTATAAAGAAGTTTAATATCTTTTCTATTAATTAAATAGTAAGTATAGTAAAGCTATTAACTACTAAATAAGATCTTAGAAGTAATATAAACTATAATTAAAGTAATATAGTTAGCCTACCTATTAAATATAATTAAGACTTTATTAATTTAATAAAGATAAAGTATAAGGCTAGTATTCTATTAGAAATTTCTAATAATTAATAGCTTTCTACTAGGCTTACTACTCTAGAATCTATATCTAAGTATAAGATTTTATAAATAGGTAATTAAAGTAATTATAAAGTTTTTAATAGTTAAAGAGTAGTATATATACCTAAAAGAGCTAACTTATTAAAGCTTAGAAGTAGAAAGCCTTTTATATATAAATTTAAAGATCTAACTCTATCTATTAAGTTTATTATAATAGACTCTAGTTCTATAAAAATAGATAAAAGACTAGCTTAACTAAAGTAAGTACTAAAAAGACTAAGAAGTAAGCTATCTAAATTAGTAGCCTTTTTTTAATAATTAATATAGCTATAGAATTAGCTAGTAGCTAAATTCTCTAGAACGCGCTATAGTAGAAGAGTTATAGATAAAAAGCTTAAGTACTCTTTTTCTATAAATATCTATTAACTATTAAAATACTTTAAGAGTAAAAGTAAGTAGTTTACTTAGCTTAGTAATTAACTAGAAAGTAATAGTATAGATAGCGTAAATATAGTAATTATAAGCTTAGTTAATAAGTAAGCCTAGATTAACTTTTATAAAACCTATCTTTCTAGTTTTTAAAAAGACTAGAATAATTAAGCTAGCTATAAGACTATAAACTCTATTATTATAGCTACTATAATTAGTAAGTATAAGCTAAAAACTACTTACTAATACTATAATAATTTCTAAAAGCTACCTAAATTATAGAAATAACTAATCTAGTATCTAATATATACGCTCTTTAAAGATAGTTTTAAAAAAAAGATTAATTAGCTAAGTAAAAAGAAAATCTAAACTTAAATCTATAAATTATAAGTCTAAGATTAGCTACTTCTATTAAAATAGATATAAACTTATAAGTATAATTAAAATAGCTATCTTTTTAAATATAAAGCTTAAATTATAGTTTATAGTAATCTCTAGAAAAAGAACTTAATTAATACTACTTATATAGTAATACTTACTATAAAGTTCTTTTATACTATAATAGTAATTACTACTTAGAGTAATCTAGAAATTAAATAGTTTACTATTATAGAAGTATTTCTTAATATAAAGATTATAGTAAAGAACTTAGTAATTTATAAGATACTAGATAGCTTTAGAAAGCTAGTATTATATATATAGCTTAACTACGCGCGCTATAAATTATAAGACTTTTTATTATTATAGTATAAAAAGTTCTTAAAAATACTAAGAGCTATTAGTATAATAGCTTCTTAAGAAGAGCTCTACTTTTTTTTTAATTAAGAATATAAGATTCTTATTCTCTTCTATATTAATAATATTCTATTACTCTATTATAAAAGTATAAAGTAATATATAATAGCTATATAAACTAAAATCTTAAGTAAATATAAGATCTAAGATTAGAGAAATATAGAGTAGTTTCTTAGTATTTATATAATTAAAGACTAATATCTAAAGATAATTACACTTATTTATAATATATATATAAATAAGATACTTAAGAAGTTTAAGCTTAGAGATAGATTTTTTCTTTTAACACTTTTACTATTAAAGAAGCTAATTAAAAATACTAAAAAAGTAACTAAGTCTAAAATTAAGAGATACTAGAAAATAGTTAAATCTATACTTTATATAGTAATTATACTCTAACTAAATATAGCGTATACTATTTTAAAGCTTTTATACTTTGTTATAAATCTAAGTAATAAGTATAAAAAGACTATAGAGTAAGTAATTATATATTTCTACTATACTTATTTTAATATAATTTAGTATAGTAACAATAATAAGCTTAATCTAATAATTACTAAAAACGTATTCTTTACTAATAATCTAGAAACTTACTAATTATTTTATAAATATATTACTATATTATATAAAAATATAATTTTCTAAAAAGCTATAAAGTAGAGTATAGTTACTACTTCTACTATAGAAGTAGAGCTACTTACTTTTAAGTATACTACTAAGAAAGCTATAGCGCTTAGGCGCTTTCTTAAAAAGCTAGCGCTTAATTTTAGAAAACTTTAAATAGTTTAGTATAATAATTAGTAAACTATTAAACTAGTTATTAGAAAGAATAAGTATATTAACACTTAGCTTAGATATATTAATATCTAAAATATATAGCTATAGTAGAAATATATAAAAGAATTATTTAAAGTTAAGTATTTAAAAACTATAATTATACTTATAAATAGATTAACTAAATTACTTACTTAATAATAGTTTAAGAAGTTTAAATAGCTACTTAACTTATAAGATTTATAATATTTAATTTTTAAGAAGTAGAAAGAGTAGAAAGATTTTTATTTAGACTACTACTATAAAAATTAATTATATCTAAGCTAAATCTTAGTTACTCTAAATAGCGTCTAGTTATAGAGAAGAAATTACTAATAATTAATATAAGTATAAAGTAGATAAATTACTAAACTTTTCTACTAGACTAACCTATATAGCTACTAACTTACTAAATACTATAGTACTAATTTCTCTAATTATAACTCTTATAGTTATTCTTATTAAAGGCTAGTTTACTATTTTAGCTATTTTTAAAATTCTTAACTTAAGCTTATAAATAAGTAGTTTTAGTAGCTTAAGTCTATATATAAATCTTAAGCTATATCTAATTATACTTAGTATATAGTAGCGTCTTTTTATACTTAGCTTTAGCTAACTAATACTAAGTATAGTAGTAGAATTTATTACTTATAATACTAGATATAGAGCTATTAGACTAGTAACTACGTAGCTAAGAATTATAATACTAAGAATAATTATTATATAGCTAAGACTAATAATTATACTACTAAGACTAGTAGTTATACTACTAAGACTAATAATAACTATACTAATTATACTACTAATTCTATAGTAGCTAATTTCTAAATTAAGAAGTCTATAGCTAGAAAGTTAGTAGTAGTAGCTACTAAAATAAGCTCTAATAATAATATTCTAAGTATTATATTATTAGATTAAAGGCTATAAGTAGATAACTCTAAGTAGAAAGCGTAGATAAAGCTATTTAGCTACTACCTATATTAATTTCTTTTATTTATTTACTTAGTATTATAAACTTACTATAAGTACTATATTAATTAAAGTTTTAAAAAGTTATAAATAAAGTACTCTTTAAGCTTTTCTTTTTTAAGAACTTAGAAGTTCTATCTAATAATTTAGCTAGTATCTTAGAACTACTTTTAGCTTCTTTTTTTTACTTTTTATAAGTATAAAGATCTTAGTAGAGCTAGTTATAATACTTAATAGTATTCTTAGTACTTTAGTACTATTATTAAGTTAGTAAAAATTAAAAAAGCTAAAAAGAAAAGAATTATAAACTTATATTAGAACTATAGTAATTAGCTATACTTATATAGTAAATATATTAATCTTAATTAGTAGAATAGTAATTATAAAAGTTATAGAATAAATAATATATAATCTAATAAAGTTACTTAAAATAATTAGTCTCTAGAATATTATTAAGAAGCTACTAATAAATATAATACTTATACTTAAAAAGTTAAGAAGTATTATAGTTAGATAATACTCTAACTTACTTATATAGATAACTAGTATTTACTAAATATAAATAATCTAAAAAGGTTTTAGATATAGAAGTTTTACTTTTAGACTTTTTAGAAAAGTAACTATAACTATAATTATAATCTTTACTTAAGAATACTTACTTCTTTTAATCTTAAGTATCTTAGTTCTTAATATAGTTAGATTACTAAAGGTCTAAACTCTAAGTTTAGAAAGTATTATTATTAATAAAGATACTACTTTTAGAAATAAGCTTAATAGTTTCTTAGATATTTTTATTATTAAAGTTATTAAACTAAGAGCTCTTATAACTTAAGTAGATATACTTAATATATAACTTTAAGTGCTTATAATTCTTATAAAGATTATTATTACTAAAGTTACTAGTTACTATAAAGCTTTAATCTAGTTAATTATTAGATTTTATAAAGCTCTAAGATAGTAGAGTATTAATAGCTTAATTACTTTATATAAAGCTACTAAAGAATAAACTATTAGCTACTATTATTTTAGAAGAAAAAAGTAGAAATTAATTAGTAGCTTCTTTAAGTTAAGTATAGTAGAGAAATTAAGCGCTTAACTATAAAGTATTATTAAGTAAAGTACTATTATACTAAGCGCTATTATACTAAGTGCTAGCTTATATATTATAATTACTACTACTAAAGATATTATAATTAGAGTATAAAATACTATTATAGTAAAAGCTAGAGTACTAATACTTATAGCTAGAGTTAGAGTTAGAAGTTAGATTATTAAACTAAATTATAATAGTTAGCTATTAATTTAGATATAAGAGTAAAAACTTACTATAGTAATAGAGAGAATAAAGAAGTAAGTAAAGTAGTATATTAAGTTAAGTAAAGAATTAAGTATAAAGCTTAGCAGCGCTAAAGCTTAAAAGCTAAGAATTTTAAGTAAAAGAGTTATTTATATAAGTAGCTTATTAGCTTATTAGCTTAAGTATCTTAATAATATAAAAGTAAATAATTATAGTAGAAAAAAAAAGAATTAGAAAACTTATTATTATAAAGTCTTTAATTTTAGTCTAAGCGTATACTTATATAAATAGCTAGCGTAGCTTATTAAGCTCTTAATTATATAGTAAATCTTATCTAGAAAAGACTAGAAGCCTAGATCTTACTATTAGAATTATCTTTTACTAGTTAGATATCTAGATTTCTATAGCTATTAGCTATATTCTAGACTATTATAAAGTAATTTCTAAACTAATAGAGTTAATTTCTAGACTATTAAGCTTTATTTAAATAAGTAAGAGCTTACTACTATTAGTATTAAGTATAATTAAATACTTAATTAGGCTGTAATCTACTACTATACTTTAGATTTTTAAGCCTAGACTTTACTAGAGTATACTAATTATAGTAAATTTAATAAAATTAGTTTTAGTAAAGTAAATTAATACTTTTACTACTTTAAAGAGTATATTAAAGTTAGAAAGTAGTTATAATTATCTAATTATAGATACGTAATTACTTAGCTCTTAAGTATATAGCTAAAGATTTTATTTTAACTTTCTTTTATAGTAGATTAATTATAATATACTTAATTATCTCTAATTATTAATTATCTCTAGCTCTAATAGTAAGTTATTAGTAATTTTATAACTATTTAGTTTAAGTTTTAAATACTTTTTACTATAAATAAGCTTAAAGAGTAACTTCTATAATCTTTTTTTCTTAGCTTTAATAATTATTTTTAGCACTATATTCTTCTTATATATAGCTTTAATATTATTAAGTAAAGCTTTAATTAAAATCTTAGTAGATAAGAGTATAGTTAGAGTAGTAAATAGAGATATAGTCTAAGGCGTAGTTAGAGTAGTAGATAGAGACGTAACTAGAGAAATAGGTAAAGTTATAGCTATTAGATTTATAGTAGAATTATCTTAAGAAGTAGTAAGCTCTATAATAGAAGATATAATAAGTTTTATAAAAGAAGTTATAGTAAGTAGTATTATAGTAAGTAGTATTATAGTAAGTAGTATTATAGTGTTAGGTAGATTTACTATATATAAAGTTATAGTAGATAAGTTTATAATATAATTATATATAATAATATACTTTTATATAGTAATATTACTAAAGCTACTACTTTCTTTTCTCTAAGAATTAATACTAGATAGTATAGTAAGAAATACGTAGTATTTAGAAATATTATCTTTCTTACTAAGTTAATAAAGTATCTACGTAATAGTAGAAATAGACTTAGAAAGAGTATAATAGTTACTATCTAAACTTATAAAATAAACTATATAGTAAGAGCCTCTATTCTTTATAATACTAATTATATATATATACGTTTTAGAGTTAACTTAATCTAGCTTAATAATAACTTAGACTTAGTACTATTAGTAGAGATTATCTAGAAACTTTAGTAAGTTACTAGAATATCTTATTAACGTATCTAGCTTAGTGTCTTACTTCTCTAGTCTATATTTAATTATAAACTTAAACTTAGCTAGAAACTTAGTCTAATAAGCTTATTTATAGTTAAGTTACTTAGTAGTTATAAATATCTAGAGTACTTAATAGTTAGAGAGAACCTTAATAGTATTATCTATTTCTAAGAGCTTAAACTACTACTTTTTAAATATATTAATTATTATAGATTAAACCTATAACCTCTACTAAATTAGGCCTAGTATTATACTAAGTAAGAAATACTAAAGTTCTATCTATATAAGTCTCTTAATCTATATATAATCTCTTACTTAGTACTTAACTTATTATAATTATCTTAACTATTAATATCTCTTACACTAGATTATATCTACTAATAGTATCTAGAATACGCGTAGAAAGTAACTACTCTAAAGAACTTAGTGCACGTAGTATTATAAATATTATAATATTATAAAGATACTACTTTACTAATTATAACTCTATAGCTAAAATAGTAATTATAATCTTATAATATATTCTCTACTTTTAGATATATTTCTATATTAGAATAGCTCTATAACTAACTAGCTATAAGACTTAATTATATAATAGTAGAGTAGAACTTATTATATAGATAGATTACTAGAATCTACACTATTACGCTAATTATAGATACTATAGATATATTACACTAGAAGTCTATTACTAAAGAATATTACTAAGGTAGTATAACTCTAAAAAAGTATTATTACTAAACTAGAATAAGTATAATATTTATAGTACTTTAGTAAATAGTAAGTAGTTAGACTTACTACTTTATAATAAGTAAGTAGAAAGATAGTAGTAAATAATTAGCTTTACTTCTACTATATAATAATATACTTTCTTACTCTATTACTCTCTTACTTTTTTTTTCTCTCTTTACTATAACTATAATCTTTTTCTCTACTAATACTATTAAGTACTCTTTATATTATAATAAGTATTATTACTTATAGCGCTATTATATTCTCTACTAATATTATACTTACTATATTAGCGTACACTAGCTCTTCTAAGTCTACTTCTAGCTACTACTATAAAATAATAAATTCTTCTTTAGTTTCTAAATTAGTATCTAATAATAATAATAATAGCCTAGTCTATTATATTAGTTATTACTCTTCTAGAAAAACTAAAACTAATAAAAATTCTACTATAATACTATTACGTAGCTAAGAGTTAAGCTATAAGTAAATTAGTAAGTAATTATTATCTACTACTCTACTCTTCTTCTCTCTTACTAATACCTAAAATATACTTAGCTAAAGTCTTAACTCTAATAATCTTTCTATTATTTACTAAACTAAGCCTAGTTAGTAAAGTATCTTTAGCTACTTTACACTTCTAAATCTAAATAGAAATTACTATAATATAAGTTATTTAGAGTCTATAATAATTAATCTAGCTCTTATTTATAATATTACTATTAGTAGCTATTACTTATAGTTTATTAAAGACCTAAAAATAGTATATACTTAACTAGAATACTTAATAATATTTTTATATATTCTTATATTAGAATACGCTAAGTACTTAGATAGGTTTATTCTAATTCTAGACTAAGAAATCTCTTTAGAAGAAGATTTTTTATTTACTATTAATATAGATAAAGATCTTATCTTACTAGTTACTAACTAGTCTACTATAGTACGTAAGCTTCTTATTAATATAATATAAGTTTTCTTTAATACTACCTCTAATTTTAAAGCTACTAATACTTTTATTTTTTAGAAAGCGTATAACTAGCTAATAGTACTTAATAAGTTTATTAATAAGCGCTTTAAAAAAAGTAAGACTTAGTTATAGTAGTATATTAAAGTACTTATAAAGACTTATAAAGATAAAAATAAGATATTAACTAAGCTTAAAGATACTACTACTAACCTTAGACTTATATATACCTAGTATAATAAGTTAATAAAGAAAGTAGAATATATAAAGCTTACTCTAAGTAGTAACTACTCTAACTCTAATTACTAAAAGCTTAGCTAAGCTTTAGATAAGAAAGAAGAGTAGTATAAAAAGTTTAAATAACTATATTATAACTACTATAATTAGCTTAAAGCTAAGAAGAAGTAGTTTCTCTACTATTATTAATAGTAAGTAGAGACTAATAAGAACTACTAGTTTATTATTACTAAGAATAAGTTACTTTTAATATAAATTAAATAAAAAATAGAGATAAATAATAGACTTACTACTTCTATAAAGTAATAGTATTATAAGTATAATAATATAGTAGAGTATTTATAATTCTATAACTCTTACTTTTAGCTATACACTATTTAGTATTATAAAGTCTATAACTAGAATAGATATAATATATATAATACTTATAGTTATTACTATAATTATAATACTTACTATTCTTACTAAGACCTATTACCTAAGCGTTATATTAACTATTATACTATATTACCTAATCTATATTCTAGCTATTATACTACTCTAGTAGCACTAGCTAATTAACTAACTAACTATTATACGTAAAGTAATTATTACTAATACTTTTCTTTTTTATTATAATTCTAATTATAATTCTATTATAGAGTAGCTAACTCTTTTAATATAAAGCTATATAGCTACTTACTACTTTTATATAATAGCTAGTAATAAGTATATTAAGCTCTAGTTTCTTATATAGTTAGTGCTACTACTACTATTTTCTTTAAGCTTCTTAATATTAAAGTCTAGAAGAAAGATAATAATAATAAAAACTATAATAAGTAGTGTTATATAGCTATCTAGAAGTATAAGTCTATACTAGAACTATAATAAGTTATCTATCTATAAATATAAGTTAATAGTTGTTAAAGTTAGAGAGTAGTTATAATTAACTAATTATAGACACGTAATTGCTTAGCTCTTAGGTATATAACTAAAGATTTTATTCTAACTTTCTTTTATAGTAGATTAATTATAATATACTTAATTATCTTTAATTATTAATTATCTCTAGCTCTAATAGTTATAAGCCTAGCTACTTAATTATAAAACTAATTCTTACTATATATTAAAGCTTACTAGAAGATAAAATTAGTTAATCTTATTTCTACTCTACTCTCTCTAAATATTCTGTAATTAGAACTTCTTTTACGTAATTACTTACTTACTATCTACCTCTTTATATTACTATATTAATTCTACGCTCTAACTTTATAGATATAAGTAATTATAATATAGCTATTATAGCTATAGATATACTTTTTAAAAAGTAATCTAACTAGAATACCTAGTTTATACTTTTTAAGTAACACTATAATAAAAAGAGTATCTAGAAAAAAATTAATTCTAATCTTCTAGATATTAAATATATAAATACTTAGAAGTCTAAGTTCTCTAACTTTCTAGTTCTAGAGCTTATAGCTCTAGCTTCTCTTTCTATAAAGCTAACTAAGAATTAAAAGAATAAGTATAATAAAGCTATCTATAAGTATAATACTTTTTTATAAAATTATAACTATAAGACTAAGAATAGTACTATACTTATAGTCTACTAAAACTATAAGTCTAAGTAGTAGTTAAAAAAAAGTAAGAAAATTAATAATATTAAAAACTAGATTATATATACTATTATACCTAAGTATCTATTACTTATAACTATAAGTAATAATAGAAGAATAGTCTAGTCTTTTATAAAAACTTTTAAGACTATACTTACTTTTACTAATTAGACTACATAATATATAGTTTACGTAAAGTATTATACTTATCTTAAGAAGATTTAAAAAGGTACTACTAAAAAGTAGTTTACTAACTAGTTAATACTCTACTAAAAAGTAAAAATTTTTAAGCTCTTAGAAGTTAAAGAACTTTTTATAATTACTAACTTCTTTACTATAGTTAAGAAATTTAACTTTAAGTAGGCTTACTAGTAGTAATATAATTAATTATTTACTATAGCCTTTAAAAAAAATATATTAAGTTTTAGTAATTTTAGTAAGGTATTTAGTATTATTTTCTAAAAAATATTAATTACTACTAGAAAGAGAAAAGCTAATATAATTTTTAACGCTATTATAAGTTAACTCTTTACTTCTACTAAGTTAAGTAAGAAGTAGTTAAGCTTACTACTTAAGCTTTATCTTTATAAACCTAATATAAAGTATAAGTAAAAGCTTATTTTATATTACTAATTATAAACTATAATTACTAGATCTAAGCTACTAGATATTCTACTAATAGAACTCTTAGCTTAAAATAAGTAAAAAATCTAAAAGCGCTATTATAAAGAGAAGTAGAGTAGCCTATATAAGAAAGTTAAGTAATTTAGCTAAAAAATAAGCGCTCTAGCTTCTAAGTATCTAGGTAATATAGTTTTAATAATTATTTACCTAAAAAAGCTAATTACTAAGTTTAGGCTTTTTATTCTTAGTATAGGCTTTAAGCTTTATATACTCTTAGCTAGTATAATTCTTAATAGTAGAGCTATAGTCTACTTAGTTAATAATAAAGCTTTAATTAAGCCTAGTGTTTTTATTAAAACTAATAGAAAAATAGTAGAAGCTAGTAGCTAAATTCTTCTAGTAATTAGTATTACTAATTATATACTTTATTTTATTCTTAGTACTTCTAAGAGACTTAGAATAGCTAATCTTATACTTACTAGTATTAAAGTTATTTCTAGTTTCTATACTAATATTATCTTAGAGAAGCTTCTTAGAAATAGTAGTATATAGTATATAGGCTATAATTATATAATTAGAATAAGTACGCTAAAGATATTTATTATTCTTATAACTTTTAAGTATAGATTTAATATCTTATTTATTAAATATAATACTTCTATCTATTCTTTTAATTCTATTATTTTAAATACTATTACTTACTTATAAGTTCTATAATTATATACTAGTAATACTAATCTTTAGTACTAAAGATCTAGCTATTTAAATAAGTAAGCTCTTAAAGCTCTTATAAAAAATATCTAAAATATAAAAATTATAAGTATATATTATAGTAAATATAATACTTACACTACTACTTATATATCTTAAAAGATCTTTTATTATTTTTATAAGCTATTACTATATCTTTTCTTTAAAGTATTATAGAACTTATTTAACTTCTCTATAAGCTATATACTTAATAAATAGACTCTAATTATTAAAAAAAAATTATTTAAGTAAGCTATATAATTATAATCTAAAGAATAAAACTCTAGACTTTATAATAGAAGTTATTATAAGCTTTATAGCTATAGTTAAGCGCTACTATTAGTAGAAGATTATAGAAATTTATTAGAATAATAATACTATAATATTACTTTAGAGAGAGCACTTAAGACATAAGAAATAGGTAGAAAAGAAAAGAATTATAATTATAACGCCTTTACTATATACCTATAAGTCTAATAGCTTAGTAGAGAAAGCTAGCTAAGAGCTTATTACTAAGTTAATTAAGATATATATAAATACTAATCTTCTAGCTAGACTTTAGCTAGTAATTATAAATATAGTAGCTTAACTTTATAAAATAAGTCTATTATAGCTTTATAGCTATTAATCTCTAGATTAAGTATTATATAAATAGTTTAGAAAGTATTTTTAATATTATTAGCTACCTAAGATTAAGCACTAAGCTACTAATTTTTACCTAGATTAAAGTAGAATCTATACTTATAGCTATTAAGCGTATCTACTTAATAGTAATTATATAGCTAGAAAGCACTATTAAAACTTTAAAGTTAAGCCTTATAGCTATATAGAATATCTTATTAGCTATTAAGCTTCTAATATATATTATATATAGGTATTAGTAATTAATTAGATAATTATAACTTATAATATTATCTTTAATAAGTAGAAGTTTTATTAAGATAAGTGTAAAAAGAAGCTAACTAGAGATTAAGTACTTAAGTAGGTTAAAATACTTAATAATAGTAAGCTTATTAATTCTATAAAGAAGTTTAATATTCTTTTTATTAATTAAATAGTAAGTATAGTAAAGCTATTAACTACTAAGTATAATCTTAGAAGTAACGTAGACTATAATTAAAGTAATAAGATTAGCCTATCTATTAAATATAATTAAAGCTCTATTAATTTAATAGAAATAGAATATAAGGCTAGTATTCTATTAGAAATTTCTAATAATTAGTAGCTTTTTACTAGGCTTACTACTTTAGAACTTACGCCTAAGCGTAAGATTTTAGAAATAGGTAATTAAAGTAATTATAAAGTTTCTAATAGTTAAAGAGTAGTATATACGTCTAAGAGAGCTAACTTATTAGAGTTTAGAAGTAAAAAGCCTTTTATATATAGATTAGAAGATCTAACTCTATTTATTAAGCTTATTATAATAGACTTTAGTTCTATAAAAATAAATAAGAAACTAGCTTAACTAAAGTAAGCGCTAAAAAGACTAAAAAGTAAGCTATCTAAATTAGTAGCCTTCTTTTAATAATTAATATAGCTATAAAATTAGCTAATAGCTAAATTCTCTAAAACGCGCTATAGTAGAAGAGTTATAAATAAAGAGCTTAAGCGCTCTTTTTCTATAAATATCTATTAACTATTAAAATACCTAAAAGATAAGAGTAAATAGTCTACTTAGTTTAGTAATTAACTAGAAAGTAATAGCGTAAGTAGCGTAAATATAGTAATTATAGGCTTAGTTAATAAGTAAGCCTAGATTAACTTTTATAAGACTTATCTTTCTAGTCTTTAAGAAGACTAGAATAATTAAGCTAGCTATAAGACTATAAACTTTATTATTATAGCTACTATACTTAGTAAGTATAAGCTAAAAGCTACTTACTAATACTATAATAATTTCTAAAAGCTACTTAAATTATAGAAATAACTAATCTAGTATCTAATATATACGCTCTTTAAAGATATTTTTAAAAAAAAAATTAATTAGCTAAGTAAAAAGAAAATCTAAACTAAAATCTATAAATTATAAGTCTAAGATTAGCTACTTTTATTAAAATAGGTATAGACTTATAAGTATAATTAGAATAGCTATCTCTTTAAATATAAAGCTTAAATTATAGTTTATAGTAATCTTTAGAAGAAGAACTTAATTAACTCTACTTACGTAGTAATACTTACTATAAAGTTCTTCTACGCTATAATAGTAATTACTACCTAGAGTAATCTAGAGATTAAATAGTTTAATATTATAAAAGTATTTCTTAATATAAAGATTATAGTAAAGAACTTAGTAATTTATAAGATACTAAATAGCTTTAAAAAGCTAGAATTATATATATAGCTTAACTACGCGCTCTATAAATTATAAAACTCTCTACTATTATAGTATAAAAAGTTTTTAAAAATACTAAGAGCTATTAGTATAATAGCTTCTTAAGAAGAGCTTTACTTCTTCTTTAATTAAAAATATAAAATTCTTATTCTCTTTTATATTAATAATATTTTATTACTTTATTATAAGAATATAAAGTAACGCGTAATAGCTATATAGGCTAAGATCTTTAGTAAGTATAAGATCTAAGATTAAAGAGATATAAAGTAGTTTCTTAGTATTTATATAATTAGAAACTAATATCTAAAAATAATTATACTTATTTATAATACATATATAGATAAGATACTTAAGAAGTTTAAGCTTAGAAATAGATCTTTCTTTCTAATACCTTTACTATTAGAGAAGCTAATTAAAAATACTAAAAAAGTAACTAAGCCTAAAATTAAAAAATACTAAAAAATAGTTAGCTCTATACTTTATATAGTAATTATACTCTAACTAAATATAGCGTATACTACTTTAAAGCTTTTATACTTTCTTATAAATCTAAGTAATAAGTATAAAAAAGCTATAGAGTAAGTAATTATATATTTTTATTATACTTACTATAATATAATCTAGTAAAGTAACTATAATAGGTCTAATCTAATAATTACTAGAGATATATTCTTTACTAATAATCTAGAGACTTACTAATTATTTTATAGCTATATTACTATATTATATAAAAATATAATCTTTTAAAAAGCTATAAAATAAAGTATAGTTACTACTTCTACTATAGAAGTAAAGCTACTTACTCTTAAGTATACTACTAAGAAAGCTATAGTACTTAGGCGCTTTTTTAAGAAGCTAGCACTTAATTTTAAAAAACTTTAGACTATCTAGTATAATAATTAGTAGATAATTAGACTTATTATTAGAAAGAATAAGTATATTAATACTTAGCTTAGATATATTAATATCTAAAATATATAGCTATAGTAGAAATATACTAAAAGATTATTTAAGGTTAAGTATTTAGAAACTATAATTATATCTATAGATAGATTAACTAAATTACTTATCTAATAATAGTTTAAGAAGTTTAAATAGCTACTTAACTTATAAGATTTATAATATTTAATTTTTAAGAAGTAGATAGAGTAAAGAGATCTTTATTTAGACTACTACTATAAAGATTAATTATACCTAAGCTAGATCTTAGTTACTCTAACTAGCGCCTAGTTATAGAGAAGTAATTACTAATAATTAATATAAGTATAAAGTAGATAAATTACTAAACTTTTTAGCTAGACTAATTTATATAGCTATCTACTTACTAACTACTATAGCGCTAATCTCTTTTATTATAACTTTTATAGTTATTCTTATTAAAGGCTAGCTTACTATTTTAGCTATTTTTAAAGTTCTTAACTTAAGCTTATAAATAAGTAGTTTTAGTAGCTTAAGTCTATATATAAATCTTAAGCTATATTTAATTATACTTAGTACGTAGTAGCGCCTCTATATACTTAGTCTTAGCTAGCTAACGCTAAGTATAGTAATAAAATCTATTACTTATAATACTAGATATAAAGCTATTAAACTAGTAACTATGTAGCTAAGAATTATAATACTAAGAATAATTATTACGTAGCTAAAACTAATAATTATACTACTAAAACTAGTAGTTACACTACTAAGACTAATAATAACTATACTAATTCTACTACTAATTCTATAGTAGCTAATTTCTAAATTAAAAAGCTTATAGCTAGAAAGTTAGTAGTAGTAGCTACTAAAATAAGCTTTAATAATAGTATTCTAAGTATTATAGTGTTAGATTAAAAACTATAAGTAGATAACTCTAAGTAGAAATTATAAGTAGAGCTATCTAGCTACTACTTATATTAATCTCTCTTATTTTTTTACTTAGTATTATAGACTTACTATAAGTACTATATTAATTAAAGTTTTAAAAAGTTATAAGTAAAGTACTCTTTAAGCTCTTCTTATCTAAGAACTTAGAAGTTCTATTTAATAATTTAGCTAGTATTTTAGAACTACTCTTAGCTTCTTTTTTCTACTTTTTATAAGTATAGAGATTTTAGTAAAGCTACTTATAATACTTTTAAGCGTTCTTAGTACTCTAGCGCTATTATTAAGTTAGTAAAGAATTAAAAAAGCTAAAAAGAAAAGAATTATAAACTTACTTTAGAACTATAGTAATTAACTATATCTATAAAGTAATTATATAGATCTTAATTAGTAGAATAATAATTATAAAAGTTATAGAATAAATAATATATAACTTAATAAAGTTACTTAAAATAATTAGTTTTATAAATATTATTAAGAAGCTACTAATAGATATAATACTTATACTTAGAAAGTTAAGAAGTATTATAGTTAAGTAATACTCTAACTTACTTACGTAAATAACTAGTGTACACTAAATATAGATAATTTAAAAAAGTCTTAGATATAGAAGCTTTACTCTTAGATTTTTTATAAAAGTAACTATAACTATAACTATTACTTAAAGATACTTACTTCTCTTAATTTTAAGCGTTTTAGTTCTTAATATAGTTAGATTACTAAAAGTCTAAATTTTAAGTCTAAGAAGTATTATTAGTAATAAAGATACTACTTTTAAAGATAGGTTTAATAGTCTTTTAGATATTTTTATTATTAAGATTATTAAACTAAAAGCTTTTATAACTTAAGTAGATACGCTTAGTATATAACTCTAATTACTTATAATTCTTATAAAGATTATTATTACTAAAGCTACTAGTTACTTTAAAGCTCTAACTAGGTTAATTATTAGAATTTATAAAGCTTTAAGATAGTTAAGTATTAAAAGCCTAATTACCTTAAGTAAAGCTACTAGAGAATAAGCTATTAGCTACTATTATTTTAGAAGAAAAAAGTAGAATTTAAGTAGTAGTATTTTTAAGTTAAGTGTAGTAAAGAGGTTAAGCGCTTAACTATAGAGTATTATTAAAAAAAGCGCTATTACGCTAAGCGCTATTACGCTAAGTACTAGCTTATATATTATAATTACTACTACTAAAGGTATTATAATTAGAGTGTAAAACGCTATTATAGTAGAAGCTAAAGCGCTAGCGCTTATAGCTAAAGTTAGAGTTAGAAGTTAAGTTATTAAACTAAATTATAATAGTTAGCTATTAATTTAGGTATAAAAGTAAGAACTTACTATTATAATAAAGAGAATAAAGAAGTAAGTAAAGTAGTAAGTTAAGTAAAGTTAAGAATTAAGTATAGAGCTTAAGAGCGCTAAGACTTAAAAGCTAAAAATCTTAAGTAAATAAGTTAATTAGATAGATAGCTTATTAGCTTAAGTATCTTAATAATATAGAAGTAGATAATTATAGTAAAGAAAAGAAAAATTAGAGAACTTATTATTATAAAGTCTCTAATTCTAGTCTAAGCGCGTACTTATATAAGAAGCTAGCATAGCTTATTAAGCTATTAATTACGCTATAAACCTTATTTAGAAAAGATTAAAAGTCTAGATCTTACTATTAGAATTATCTCTTACTAGTTAAATACTTAGATTTTTATAGCTATTAGCTATATTCTAAGCTATTATAAGGTAATTTCTAAATAGATAAAGTTAATTTCTAGGCTATTAGGCTTTATTTAAATAAGTAAGAGCTTACTACTATTAGTGTTAAGTATAATTAAACGCTTAATTAGGCTATAACTTACTACTACGCTCTAAATTCTTAAGCCTAGACTCTACTAAAGTATACTAATTATAGTAGATTTAATAGAATTAATTTTAGTAAAGTAGATTAATACTCTTACTACTCTAGAAGGTATATTAAAGTTAGAGAGTAGTTATAATTAACTAATTATAGATACGTAATTACTTAGCTCTTAAGTATATAACTAGAGATTTTATTCTAACTTTCTTTTATAGTAGATAAATTATAATATACTTAATTATCTCTAATTATTAATTATCTCTAGCTCTAATAATAGTTCTATATAGATATATATTAAAGATATAAAATTTAAAAACTATATAGATATTCTAGAAGATTTAGACTAGTACTATAGTATATCTATCTATAAGAAAGTTATTACTACTTAGAATAAGCTTATAGATAGATTCTTAAAGTAGAGTAATTCTAAAAAGTTTACTAACTAGTAAGATTACTTTATAGCTATTACTTAACTAGTTAAATATTTAGATTAGACTATACTTCTATATATATAATAGTTTCTTTACTTATTACTTACTTTCTCTATATTCTATAGTTTTAATAATACTTAATATAATACTTTTATTAAGTTTCTTAACACTATTTACTAAGCTAATGTAACTTAGAAGTAAATTAACCTAAATAAGTAAGTTACTAAGAAGTTATATTCTACTACTACTAAGTTCTTATATATATATTTACTAAATAACTATAGCTACGTACGTAAGATATAAACTAGATATAGTATATAGTATAAGATAGTAAAAAAGTATAAGAACTAGTAGCGTAAAGCTATAGTAAAAGCTAAAGTTTATTTCTATTATAGTAAATCTAGTTACTAGGCCTATAATAAGACTAGCTATAAAATTCTTAACTAGAACTAGATTAAGTCTAAGCTTAGTAGTATAAAGCTTATCTATATAAAAGTAGAGTTTATTAGTAATAAAGACTTAGATAAAGTTACTAATAATAAGTCTACTAAGAATAAAGTAGTAGAGAATCTAGATAAAATAAATAAGCTAAAAGAGAATTTTTAGAAGCTTCTAATAATAGTTATATTTAGAAGCTTAACTAGTATAAAAATACTTAGTAAATTTAGAGAATAAGAGATTCTTATTATTATTTTTAGATTACTACTACTAGCGTTCTATTCTAGAAGACTTTACCTTCTTTTATTATTTATAATTACTATATCTTTACTATTACTACTAAAGATAATATTTAATTAACTAACTAGTTATACTTTAACTTTTATATATTCTCTAATACCTAAGAATAGAAAAAGACTACTATACTTATTAATACTAGTGCTAGCGCTTACTTTATAAACTAAAAGTAAATAGCTACTATAAAACTAAAGACTAGCTATATAACTACTTTAATTTATCTCTTTCTAGCTAATAGTAAAGTTATTAATATACTAGACTAGACTATAGAACTACTAATTAGATATAGTAGCTACTCTACTCTAGTAATATATTATATTATAGATATTAGTAACTATAATATTATTCTAGATATAATATAGCTAGAAGACTATAACTTTACTATTATATTCTTACCTTAAAGCTTATTATTTACTTTACTATACTATACTAGTTACTATCTTAAATATAGAAAACTAGAAACTATATATAGTAATAGTAAGATACCTCTATACTCTAAGTTATATAAAACTACTACTCTTAGTAAAATCTATATAATTATAGCTAAGGCTACCTTTTTTATAGCTACTTATAATTCTAATAAAGCTATATAGATATAACTAGAGAACTAGAAGAAGCTTACTAACTCTTTTAATAGAAATAATAACTATAACCTTAATATCTTTAAGTATAATATTACTTATCTTATTACTATTACTTAGAAAAATTATAAATACTATATAAATAAGATAGATAGCCTATATATAACTAAGGCTAAGATCTATAAGCTAGTTTCTTTATAGATCTATAATAAGATACTAGACTTATTTAACTTAGTGTAGGTAGTAAAGCTTAGTCTACGCTAACCTAGCGTTAACTATAAGATTAATATAAATAGTTATATTTATAAGTTTAAGATTTATAAACTTATTTATACTAAAATAAAAGCTATTAAAGCTTATATTAATAATATATTAAGTTATAAGTTTATATAACTATCTACGTTACTATATACTTTACTAGTACTAGTAGTAAAGAAACTTAGTAGTAGTCTTTAGATCTATATAGACTACTATTAGCTTAATACTATTATAAAAAAGAATTATAATATACTACTATCTATTAAAAAGATATTAGCGCGTATAGCTAAAGTTAAATAGATAATAATTATTAACGTTATTATAGTCTTTAACACTATCTATATTAAAAAAGAAAATAAAAAGAAAACTACTTTTCTTATATAGTATAGTCTTTATAAATATAGTATTATACTATTTAGTCTCTATAATATATCTAGAACTTTCTAGATATTTATTAATAAGATACTATAAGAGTATTTAGATAATATCTATACTACTTATATTAATAATATTCTTATTTATATTTATAGTAATAATAAAGTAGACTATAAAGCTAATATTATTAAAGTACTTACTAAGATCTAAGATACTAGACTTTATCTTAACTTATCTAAGTGTAAGTTTAAGATAAAAAAAGTTAAGTACTTTAGCTTTATTTTTACTACTAAAGAGATTAAGATAGATTTAAAAAAGATTTTAATAGTACTTAACTAGTAAGTCTCTTACTCTATTAAAGATATATAAGCTTTTCTTAGATTTACTAACTTTTATTAGTAATTTATTAAAAGTTTTTTCTATATTACTAAAGTATTAACTAAACTTACGCGTAAAGATAGTAATAGTAAAAACTAGTAATATTAGTTTTTATTATCTTCTAACTCTAAAGCTATAGCTACTTTTACCTATCTTAAGAATACTTTTTATAATACTAGAGTTTTTACTTACTTTAACTTTAACTTAGAAATCTAGCTAGAAACTAATATATCTAACTTTATTACTACTATAGTCTTATTATAGAAGAATACTAATAGAGTTTTTTATCTAGTTATATTTCTCTTTTATAAAATAAATCTAGCTAAGTATAATTATAAAATCTATAATAAAAAGCTTTTTACTATTATAAATACGTTTAAGAAATAGAGATTTAAACTATTAGGCACTAATAATCTAATTAAAGTATTTTCTAATTATTAAGCTTTTAAAATTTTTATAACTACTAAATATCTTAATAAATAATAAGCCTACTAGTCTAAGTTCTTATTAGAGTTTAATTTTATAATTAAGTATAATTCTAGTAAGTAAGATATAAAGCTAGATACGCTTATCTAATAACTAGATAACTTATCTAATACTACTAATAACCTATATAGGTAATATTAAGTCTAGATTATAATTAAGCTAGATTAAGTTAACTCTAATACGTATATTTATACTATTTATATTACTAAGAATAGAGGTTCTTGCTATATAGTATATCTTGTAAGTATAAATTAATACTATACTATTACTAAGCCTATCTCTATAGTTATATAAATACTATACTAGCTTAGTAAAGAAGATAGTATTACTAAATATTATACTTTTCTTACTATACTATCTAGTATTAAATCTAAAAGAAGAGAAATTAGCGCTCTAGAGCGCTACGCTAACTATAATAATATTATTTCTCTACTATAGCCTAGTAATATTATAGACTTACCTAATGTAATAGTGTTTATACTTACTTCTCTATTATACTTTTCTTCTCTATATACTATAATATTACTTATTATACTATTACTTATTATACTACTATCTATTATACTATTTTCTATAATATTACTAACTATTATAAAGCTACTTACTACGCTTTCTATTATTATAAAGCTACTTACTACGCTTCTAATTAAATTACTTAACTAAAATATACTATTAAAATATATTAGAAAGAGTTATAATAATAATATAGTACTATAAGTAATTATTAAAGCTAAGAAGAATAGTCTATAATAGCTTCTATTTAAGCTTATTTATAAAGAAGAGTATTTTTAATTAAAGCTAGATAACTATTAACTTACTAATAGTCTACTCTTTATATATAATAAAGTCTACGTCTCTACTAGTATTATTTATACTTAGATTATTAAATAAGCCTATAAAAGTATTTATAGAGATTATAGTAGTAAGTATAAACTCTACTTAAAGCTTACGCGTTAGTACTACTAGCTAAAAATAATAACTAATATTATATAGTATATTTATATATATCTAACTTATAAGTATAGTAAGATATATTATAAGAGTAAGTATAGTCTACTACATTCTCTTCTAATTCTAGATAAGTACTAGTCTAGTATCTTTATAAACTTTATTATATATTTTTCTTTATATAAGTATAATAAATAAACGTTTACTAATATCTTAGTTATTATTAACTACTTTACTAAAAAGAAGAAGTTTATTACTATAGTAAGTATAACTACTAATACTCTTATTATTATATTTATTAAATATATATAAAAAGAGAAAAGCTTTTCTAAGAAGATTATTTTAGACTATAGAGCTTAGTTTATATTATACTTTTAGAAGTAACTTTATTAGTAACTTAGAGTTAAGCTAAAGTTTTCTACTATTTATTACTTTTAGACTAATAGCTAAACTAAGAATACTAACTTCTACTTAAAGTAGTATCTTTAGTTTTATATTAACTATAACTAAGATAACTAGGCTTTATTTCTTTTAATAGTAGAGTTTAAAGCTAATTTTAGTATTAGCTCTACTATAAATAAGTTACTATTTTTTACTATAAAAAGATGTAAACTACGTAGTAGTATTAAACTATATCTACTAATATCTATAATCTTAACTATACTTATATAATATAAGTAACTAAATACTAATACTTTTACTAATTATATAAAAGCTCTTTAGAATAAACTTTATATATTAATATAGTAAGTATAAACTAAGTAGACTAAGTATACTAATAAAAGTTAACTATCTACTCTTTTCTTCTAGATAGATAATAAAGTTATACTAGATACTTATAATTTATAAATATAATACTTTTCTACTTTCTTAGATCTAAAGAACTATAGATCTTTTACTATTATACGCGTAATTAATAATACTACTTATAAGTTAGATTTTCTACTCTAGATAAAGCGTATTTATAATATATTTTACTTTTAGCTACTTTACTTTATTAATAATACACTTCTCTTTAGATAAGTCTAAGACCTAGAGGTACTAGCTAAGTTTAATCTAGAAGTAGAAGATAGTATAAAGTATATAGTTAAAGCTATTAATAATTACTATATTAATTCTAAGCTTAAGAATTCTACTACTTACGTCTATAAAGGTAAGAAAAACTCTAGTCTTCTTTAGTACTTAGTTTAATAGTCTAACTACTCTACTAGTTTTAATAATTCTTCTTAGAAGCTATATATAAACTTAGTAGATACTACTAATACTATTATATATTATTATTATAACTATCTATATAAACCTACTATATACTAGAAGTTTAGGTTACTAGTTAGTAAATAGAATATACTAGTTATATAACTTTATACTCTTAACTATACTTAAATAATAGTTACTTAATACTTAGTAGTTATAATAATATTATAAGAGTTATTCTACTAGCTATACTCTTAGTTAACTTAGTAACTTTATTATAGTAAATTAAGGTTTAGATAATTACTAGAAGTTCTATAGTAATAATAGTAGATAAGAATAATAGTAAGACTAGAATATAAAGATTATACTTACTATTATTAAGAGTATTAGCTAAGTTATACCTTTCTAAAAGACTTACTAACGCTATACTTATAGTAAGAACTAATATATTAAGTTACTACTATTAGAATAAGATATTAATATTACTATATTACTAGTAGCTTATACTTACTTTACTATAAATCTCTATTATATTACGTAATTACTTATATATATCTAATACTATATTACTTTATTCTATTAATTCTAGCTAATATAAGTATACGCGTAATAAGATAAACTCTTATAATATATATAATTAAAGCTATAATTAATATAATTATAGAAATAGAAATAGAAATAATATAAGTAATAATATTTAGCCTATAAAAGCTTTTATAAAATAGATAGAATTTATATAATAGTTTTCTTTATTTATTTTTTTTATTTTATTTAAAGAGTAGTTTAAGTGTTAGAACTTACTCTCTTTTTAGAGAGAGGTAGTATTATAGATTAAACTTATAACCTCTACTAAATTAGGCCTAGTATTATACTAAGTAATAAATACTAAAGTTCTATCTATATAGGTCTCTTAATTAATACATAATCTTTTACTTAGTACTTAACTTAATATAATTATCTTAACTATTAACGTCTCTTATATTAATAATAGTAAAAAGTTTTTTATTATAGATTTTATAATTATATTCTATAGATATTATTTTTTAAAAAAGAAATACTATAGATTATAAAATACTTTCTAAGTTCTTTTATAAGAGAATAGTAGTAGTAATAAAATCTAATACGTTTATCTCTAACTATATTTCTAAGTTAGAGTTAAAATATATAAGTATATCTATAGTCTTAAATACTTCTTTAAAGTAATAGAAAGTAATAACTACTTTACTAGTTAGAGCTAAAGAGAACTAATATTATTAATCTTTACTATTACTATTCTTTTATATAAGCTTAGTTAAAATCTTAGTAATATATAAAAAGCTTTTAATAAAGTAATAGTAGAAGTTAGCAAAGCTAAGAAATAATTATATATTTTTAACTAATTAAGAAACTTACTATTCTAGAATAGTAGTTACTTTTTTAGAATCTATCTTAATACTATTAGTTATAAGAATAAGACTTAGATACTTAATCTTCTTAACTTTAAACTTATACTTAGTTAGATTTAAGTAAAAACTAGCGTTATAGATTTTTATAAATACTTTAATAATATTAGCTTTATAAGCTACTTTATTATTATTATAGATATAAATATAAATATTATTTAGATATACTATATATATATTATCTAAGTACTTATAAAGAGTTTTATTAATAAATATCTAGAAGATACTAGATATATTATATAAGCTAAATAGTATAATAATATACTTATATAGTCTATATCTTTTAAAAAAAGTAGTTTTTTTTTTATTATCTTTCTTAATCTAAATAGTGTTAAATGTAGTAACTATATTAATAATAGTTATCTACTTTACCTTAGCTATATAAGTAAGTATTTTCTTAATAGATAGTAAAGTATTATAGTTTTTCTTAGTAATAGTATTAAGCTAGTAGTAATTAATATAAATACGTAAGCTACTACTAGATTTCTTAACTACTAATACTAGTAAGGCGTATAGTAATATAGAGAGGTAGATAAAACTATAGCTAAGTATATTATTAATATAAGCTTTAATTACGTAGATTTTAGTATATATTAAACTATATCTTTTAGATTTTTATATATAGCTATTAGAATTAATCTTAGAGTTAACTCTATTATAATATAGAGTAAGCTTACTAGCGTCTATAGAATTAAATAAGTTAGGTATTTTACTATATAGCTAATCTAAAACTAGTTTATAGATTTTAGCTTCTATTATATAAAAGCTTTCTATTTTATTTATATAATAGTTATAGTTCTCTTAACTAACTATAGTAAAGCTAGTAACTTTACGCTTAAATGTATCTAAGTTATAATCTTTATCTAGTAGATTAGTAAGCTTTTTCTAGTTTTTTAGTTAAATCTAGATAGCTTTATTAGAGTTACGTATAGCTATAAGATATAGAGCCTTTACTATAATAATATAAATCTTACCTAAAGAACTAGAAAAGTATAATTTAGACTTTATAGAAATACTACTACTATAAATAGTCTTAGGTAGGCTATACTTAAGATAGAAGAAGATATAGTATAGTAACTTAAATATTATACTTTATAGTAATAAAGTAAGTATTAGATTATAGTCTTCTAACTATATTATACCTAATATAAGATTAAACTTACTAATATCTATAATAAAGTATATTACTATAGCTTAGTAACTACTATATTTAATAGGTAGTTCTATAGCTTAGTCTAATATATCTATAGTATTTTTATTTATAAGAAAGAGTTAGATTAGTAAAAATATAGTTATAGTAGTTAAGTAGTAATTCTTAACTTATTATTAATTAATAAAGCTTAAACTAGCACTAGTATTAATAAAAGTTATAGTCTTATACTATTATTTAGATAGTAATATAGTATAGAAATTATAGTAAAGTTAATTAGTAGAGTAGAGGTTACCTTTAACTATAATAGTAAAGATATAGTAATTCTAGACTTTAGATAGATAGTTCTAGAAAAGAAGCCTAGTAGTAGTAATCTTAAGATAATTATAATACTTTTTTTTTATTTTTTTATTTTTTTAGAGTTTTAAGCTTTTACTTATTAGAGTATACTACTATTCTATTATAAATTCTATATTTTTAGTAATAATAAGTACTTTACTCTATACTTATAACTTATAATAAAGTAATTAAAGAAATCTATTTTTTTAGTATATAGAAAATAGTATAATTTAAACTTATACTCTTAGAACTCTATATTTCTAATACTAGAGCTTTTCTATCTTAAATATTAATTTAAGCTTTACTAAAGCTAAATACTAGCTTAACTCTACTATTTTAGTATTAGAGCTTTACTAAAGTTTTACTAACTAAAGCTAAACACTAACTTAGTAATTTAGAACTAGGTATACTAGTATATACTATCTTAGAATAGTATCTTTAGCTAGTAAAAAACCTTATATATTCTATTAGCTAGTAAGTATATATCTATATATTAAACCTAGGTATAACCTTATATATATTATATTTACTTAATAATAATATAATATATTATATATACGTTAGTTAACTTAGATAGTAAGATATTATAGAACTTTAGATAATTAAAGAGAAACTATAGAAGTAGAAGACTTTATAAGCTAATATATATAATATAGATAAAGTATTTTTATAGTTATAAAAAGTATAGTTATAAAGCTATTTATATATAAAAATTAATATTCTATAGTAAGCTTTTTTCTAGTATATAGTAGCAAAATTTAATACTAGTAGAAACTTACTATATATTAAAATAGCTACTAATATATATACTTAATATAAAGAAACTAAAAAGTATATAATCTATACTAGTATTTTTATAAGTACTATTACCTAGTTTATACTCTAGCTTAATAAGGTCTACTATTATTTAGGTTTCTAGAATACTTTTTAGCTAAATATAAGTAATCTTAACTTAGTATAATACTTTATAGTATATATTTTTATTAGTATTTAGTTTATTAAGCTTTTATAATACTTAGTAGATATAGCTAAAAGTAGCTACTTTTAGTAGAAGCTAAAGAATTTATATAGTATAAAGTAGTGCCTTACTAATAGCTACTATTTAAAGTCTTAGTAGTAGTAGTAGCTTATTAGATCTACTATAGCTAGCTTAAGTAGCGCTTTATTTATAGACTTTTTAAGCTTTTATACTTAAGTAAAAGCTATTCTTATATAAAAATATATATATACTTTTCTTTTTATAAATATATAAACTTTTTTCTTATCTTTTAAAATAACTCTTTAGATTAAATTAGCTAACTAATATAAGCGCGCGCGTGCTTATAATAAGTAACTTTAATAATATATAGTAGAGAATAATAATAAAGAAGCTAAAGAGATTAATAGATATAGTAGGTATTAATATAAAAGAGTAAATTAGTAGAGTATATTAGTAAGAAAGAAAAAGAGATAAGCTAGTAGTATTATTATTATTATTAGTATTTACGTAGTTATATCTATATTATAATAATATAATAAATTATAAATCTAAATACTATATACTAAGTACTAAGTAATAAGTAAATACTACTACTTCTATATATCTAAAACTATAGTAAGAAAGCTATAGTAGATTATTATACTTATAGATATCTTAATTCTATTATATATTCTTGCGTTAGTTTAGTTTCTAAATATAACTAGTATTAGAAGCGTTTAGTTTTCTAACTTAGAGTTACTTATATTATCTTCTAACTTATTATTAGTAGTAGTAGTAGAGCTATTATTATTAGTATTAGTATTATTATTATTAATATTATATTCTATATCTATTATATTAAAGTAAATACTACTAATCTTAGCTTTAATCTTAATCTAATCTAAAATAAAGTAGCTCTTTTTATTATAAGCTTAATAGCTTTTATTACTATAATAGAAGTAAACTTAAGTCTTTACTATAGTATTTTTCTATACTAAGGTATACTATAAAGTAGCTTTATATTATTAACTACGTTCTATCTTAGTCTTATACTTAAAGTTATAATTATTAGATAACTAGTTATAACTCTTTAGTATATAGATCTTATTAGTATTAGTACTTATAGTAGTAGCTTTACTATTATTAATTTACTTCTAAATTAAGTTAGCTTTATAAATAGTATCTATAAACTTTATAAAAGCTTTATTTTATTAGTTATTAAAATTAGATAATATAAATAAAGTAAGTTATAAATAAAGCTATTAGTAATAATATAAAACTATAATATAGTTAAAAGGCTTAGTTAGTTAGTATATAGCTATAATATAGCTACGCTAGTTAATAAACTTCTCTAATTAGCTTATTACTAGAAAGCTATTACTAATCTTTATTTATGCTTCTTACTAGTATTTAAAAGTAGACTAACTAAAGTATTTATCTAAAGCTTTTAGAATATTAAGATACTTATAGAAGAAGCTAACACTATTTTTAATATATATTAGATATTACTATTAATTCTAGTCTCTAAGTAGACTATATATTTATTTTCTAAAAGTAATTTATACTTCTAAAGAGCTATATAATACTACTTAAAATAGTTTTTTTTATTCTTATTATCTTTCTAGATCTTTCTATTAGAGAGCTTAAAAGTAGTATAACTTATTCTACTAACTATAGACTCTACTAGCTAAGTATATACTTAGTATATAATCTAATAACTATTATAGAGTAGTAGAAAGTAGCTATAGAGTTTAGTATTTATTAAGTATATATAGTATTATAAATAAAAGTATAAGTATAAAAAAAAAAAAATATATTACTAATAGTTATAAGTATCTTATTAAGAGTAGCGCTTAGGCTTTTATATATCTTAACTTAGATATAGATTTAGAGAGATAGTATAATAGTTAATAGTATAATAATTAGTAGTTTATTAATTATTAGTATAATAGTTATTAGTGTAATAGTTACTATAATTAGTATATTACTTAGAGCTATATTATAATATAGTAAGTAGTAAATAGTTAGACTTAAAGACTTAAAGGTATTAGATAATCTTATTATATTAACGTAACTACTAGTTAAAGTCTTCTTTTAACTTATCTATATTATTATTAGCTAAAAGTACTTATTTCTTAAAGCTTTTATTTTAGATAAGAATATCTTTATAGTCTTAATTCTTCTAAGTATAATCTTAGAACTAATATAGTAAGTAAGCTTTCTTCTTAGTAAGCTACTTAGAAGTAGTTTAGTACTTATTATAAAATTCTATATATAACTTATAAAACTTATTAGTTTTTTTTTATTAAGAGTAGTATTAGTATATATAGAATTAGTATATAGAAAGTTAAAGAAAAAGAAAAGTATATATAATATATTAACTTTATCTTAGAGTATATTATATTAGCGCTCTAGATTTCTATATAACTTAGTAACTATAGTAAAATAGTTTTAAGTAGTAATAAGATAGTTTTAAAGACTAGTAGTCTTATTCTTATAGTAGTAAACTAAGATTTAAAGCTTACTAAGGCGCTTTTCTATTTCTAGAATAATAGAAATAGCTTTATTAAAGTCTTTCTTAGTAATATTACTAAGCTAGAAATTATATAGATCTAGTATAGTCTTAGATAGGCCTTTTATAATTTTAATAAAGAAAGTTTATAGTAGACTTATAAAGTATTATACTACTTTAAGAAAGTTTGTATTATTATAGATAGTATAGTAGATTTCTTCTAAGAGAGATTCTTAGCCTAGATTTAGACTATACTATTTCTTCTTATTATTAGTATTATTATTATTTTTAATTTTAATAATCTTTATAAAAGTAAAGTTAAAGTAACTAAGCTTTATATATACTTAGAACTTATTATAAATAGACTAAAGATAATAGCTACTAAAGAAGTTATTATATAAATCTTTAGTAAGTATAAAAACTATTATAAACTTAATAAAGATAATATAGTTATTTTATAAATCTTCTTTTAGATTTAAAAGAGTAGAGTAGCTAAAGATACTCTATTAACTAGGCTTAGTGTAGTAAATAATAGAAATATTATTAGAGTTACCTTAGCTAATAGTTTATTAGGTATTAGTCTAAGTTAAAGAGTTAGTAATAATATAATTACGCTATTATAGTTACTTAAAACTTAACTCTTAACTATAAAATAGCGCTTATAATAGCGCTAGATACTTATAGCTAGATTCTTAGCTATAAAAAAAAGTAGAAGCTTTACTAGTAGTAGTTTTAGAGCTATACTTAGTATAAATAATTAGACTATTAGATAGAGCTATAGCCTTAGCTATAAAAGAACTTATAGTTAATTAGTAGTAGCTAAGTATAATATTAGAAGTAATAAGATTATTACTATTAACTATTATAATAGTTAATAGTTAAGTATAATAATATTAGTTAAAGTAGATAGTAAAGAAAGAGTATAAAAGTAAGAAAGTAGTACGTTAAATAGATAGAAGTAAAGTAATTTATTTACTATTTATAGTTCTACTTACTTATTATAAAGTAGTAAGCTAAATCTTTTACTATTTACTAAAAAATAGTATAGTAATACTATAAATAGTAATATTATTAACTATAAATATTTCTATATAGTAGTATAATACTCTCTTAGAGTTATAATATACTTAGTAATATTTTTTAATAATAAGCTTTTAGTATAATACACTATTTATAGTTAGTACACTAGTATACACTATCTATATAATAAGTTCTACTTTATAGTTATATAATAAAGCTTTATAGTAGTATAATATTAGTAGCTAATTTAGAAGTATAACTAAAAGTAAAAAATATATTAAAAAAGTATAATAATTATTAGCGTCTTAGCTATAGAGTTATAATTAGTAACTTTATAAAGTTATATAATATTTATATATACGCACTAAGTTCTTTAGTATAGTTACTTACTATATATATTCTAGATACTATAAAATAAATATAATATAGTATAAGAAATATTAATAGATAAGATAATTATATTAAGTTAAGTACTAAGTAAGATATTATATATAAGTTAAAAAAAGCTATATAAGCTAAACTTTAATATTTAGTATATAAGCTTTCTACTAGTGCCTTAGTAAGTAAAGATTATAAGTTTAATCTATAATAGTATAAGACTATATAGGCCTTAGAGCCTACGCTAGCTTACTCTTTTAGCTTACTTATACTTATACCTTATACTATTTATAATTATTTTACTTTTATCTAAAGTTTTCTTACTTTTATCTAGTATTAATATAATATATTATATTATACTTTACACTATACGCGTATTATAATTATCTAAAGTTTTAATATTTCTTACTAAGCTTAGTATAGTAAGTTAATATAATATATTAAATTAGCTTACTACTATAGCGCTAAAACGCTAACTTCTATACTTATAGTAATTACCTTATAGCTAATAGAATAAAAGCTTTAATTAGCTAATTAGATTTTCTACTCTCTAGGTTATATTTAATCTCTAAGGCTTTGTAAGTAGAGTAATTAGTATATATAGACTACTGTACGAGATTGTATTCTTATAATAGACTTAAGGTATACATGTATTAAGTTCTGCTTACTACAACAGCGATCTTTAGAAGGCTATCGCACGTCGTCTTAATAGCGGTGAAAGATTAGTATTCAAAGGACCGACTACGGGGTTTCGCGTCAGCACGAGCGGCGCTTCTGTTCGTCCGTAATTTCCCATGTACACAAAGCCGCAAGAGCTATATATACCTGACCTGTTGACCCCGTTCCTGGCAGTACGCGTCTTGGTTTTTGGTTCTCGGAATTGCGACAATGCTGTCTCTATCTCTCATTTCACTCCTTTGCCCCGTCGTACTCGCAGCGAGCTCTGGCTGTGGAACTCGCTTGCCCTCGGGGCTCACACCGGGCAAATCTACTACCAATGTCACTTTGTCTTCGAAATCGGTGATCGGCAAGACGACCGAGCGCCAATACATCTTACACCTGCCATCCAAGTACAAGGCCTCGAATGATGAAGCGTTGCCTCTTGTGATTGCGTTCCATGGCCAACAACAGCCCGCAAGAAGCATGGAGGTCATCAGCGAGCTGTCCAATCCTGACTTCAACCCAAACACCATCGTGGTGTATCCGGAGGGCATGAATGTCCAAGCACCTGGCGTAAGTCACGATCAGAGCGAGGATTGAGGGATCTTACAAGGCACGAAGGCTAACTTTAACGTGTAGGTGCAATGGTTAGGCGACCCGTTGGCCCCAACTTCCTCTGTGATCGATGATCGAATCTTTGTCACCGAACTTCTTGCACACCTGACAGCGACCTTATGCATCGATGAGAGCCGCGTTTACGCCGCAGGCCTTTCTAACGGTGGCGGACTGACTGGGCTTCTCATGTGCGATGCGGAACTCAACAAGAAGTTCGCTGCATTCGCAACCGTGGCGGGCGCGTTCTATCCTGATTCCAGCTTGACAGAACCTCTCTTTGAGAAAGAATGCATTCCGAACTTACAGGATAGGGTACTCCCTTACATGAACTTGCACGGGCTGAACGATAGCGTGGTCCCCTACGACGGCAGCAGCCCGACCCCACCACCTTTCATCCCAGTACTGAGTTGGGTTGAGAGCTGGGCGAAGCGTGACAATTGCGCGAGCAACCCCTCAACGAAGCAACTGGAAAACGGAAGCGTTGCGGAGAGTCGATGGCGGTGTAACGATGTTGATGATGTCGTTGTTCACAGAGCGATCCAGGGGTTTGGTCACGGCTGGCCGAGTCGCAAGAATCAAGGCGAGCCTTTCGAAACACTAAGGAACGGGCCCACATCATGGGACGCGACGCCATACATGTTGGATTGGTTCGCACGATGGTCTTTGTAATTCTTCACGAGCTACGCTATCATCAATTAACTCGTTCGAGCTCGCAACGATGTCTGTCCATCTCGCAGTCGGTTTAAGTGATGCTGTACTACGTTGACTCTTCTTCTTCTTCGTCGTGCACTTTGGATTTCTTGAGCTGCGGAAGTTCGATCGCGAACACTAGTATGTTCACGATGATGAACATGGCGATTGCCGAGATGAAGACCAGTCGCAGACTACGGCTGTATGCTTCAATGACTAGGGAAGAGATCAGTATCAATGCTATAAGAGAGCAGCGACTTGGTATCGAGCTTGAATGCAGGGGAAACGCGCGCCCCGCAGTAAGTAAAACTGACCTTGACTTTTGTGCTCAGCATCAAGGTCGATTATGCTGCGTACCGATTTGCGAACGTGTTGAATGATCTGCGGGAGGGTATTAGCGCTGATCGATGAGAGCAATGACAGCATGAAGGCAGTCTGCATAGATCCACTACCCAGACGACGACGTTCGGAGCAAGGCACAAGTGAAAGACATGCTGGAGTCGCGCAGTGCGGGTGATGAGCTTTCCCTAGTTATCCGCAACTGCGTCGAAGACATCGTAACACCGCTAGCTGAAATCAGAATGGGACATACCTTCGCCTTATTGTGACCGGTGACCAGTGCTTCGAGGTACGAGGTCAAAGCATTCTGTAGAATGAGGCTGCTCAACGAGACACCCATGACAATACCGAGACTGCGCCACAAAATGAGTGTGCTGGTCATGACTGCTTGATCTTCTTGTGTACTTGTTGCAAGTACCGCCAGACTTGTTGCCGGGAAACTGAGCCCTTGACCGATGCTAGATGGAACCAGGAATACGGTGGCAAGCCACTTGGGAATGCCATCCCACATCAAGGAAAGACATGTAGCGCCCAACAGCATCGAAAGTGAGCCAACAACAATGAGCCACTTCATCCGACCAGTGGCGGTCATGATGAAGCCTGCAGACACGCCGCAAATGGTCAAGGCAACGGAAGGGCCAGCAAGGCGGAACCCGGAGACAGACGCTGTCTCGAGCTCAACCGCTTGGAAGTACAAGGGCGCGTTGAATAGGATGGTGTTCATGCCAACCTGTGCAAAGAAATTGTTGAAGACAAGATTGCCTCGAGGCTTGCTAAACAACATGGGCAGAGGCATGACCGCTCGCGCAGCTCTAGACTCAACTTTGACGAGAACGGCGCCTGTCACGAGCGCGATGACCAGCGATGTGATGACGATCCAGTGCTTCCATGGGTATACATTGCCTCCAAGATTGAGCCCTAAAATCAGAAACGCGACAGATACCGTCAGCAAGAAGGATCCGGCGATGTCGAATCCCTTCAGCCCTTCCTGCAAACCTAGACCATAGCGTTTGGCTAAGTTTGGGCCGAGTGAAGAGGGCGTGGTGAATATGGCGTTTATGAACAGCATGACAAGTATGGGTATCTGTATGGCAAAAGTCATCCGCCATCCTAACTTGTCGCATAGAAAGCCGCCAAAAGCTGCCCCGCAAGCAGATCCGCCTCCGTAGAAGAGGTTGATGTATGCCTGGTAGGTACCCCGTACTTCAATGCTGACTAGGTCATTGGTCATGATGTTACCCATCGATAGAACGCCAGCTGCGCCAATGCCGCAAAAGGCTCGGGCGGCGATGAAGCTACCAATCGTCTGCGCAAAAGAGCACCATGCGGTCGTAGCTGCGAGGACGACGAGACCAGCCAGATACAATGGTCGACGACCCAGAGTATCTGAGAGTCGGCCCATAAGTGGCTGCAGCGAGGTTGATGTGAGTAAAAAGGCTGTTGAAAGCCATGAGGCTGAATTTGATGCATGGAAGTACGATGTGATGACTGGATGACTTGATGCCATGAGAGTGGAGTCAAACATGGCAATCTATCGTTACATCATTAGTATGCGCAGCCATGTCTTTGACATATGCAGGTAGACTCACGAAGTAGCCAAGTAGAATACCACCAAACACGAACCTAAACTTCCACTTTCCAATACCTTCTAATTTCCCATTCTTTTGAAACTTGGTCAGGCTCTCTGTCTCATCCGTGATTGGGGGCACATCGCCAGGGTCGACAGATTCGGTAAGTGAGCCGCTTCTCGCTTTCTGCGATGTTGGAAACTGAGGCGCCGCGCCCTGGCCTTGTTGCGCTACTTCTGCGGCGGTTATTGCATCTTCGGTGACGGGGGTGTTTGCCGATGTAGAGCGAAGTAGCGGTGTTCGCTCGGACGCAGATGACGGCATGGTAGCACGATCGAGGTGCCGAAGAACTATGCGCAATAGTTTCTTTATGTTCCAGCGCGGACGAGTCGGCGCAAAACTGAGTGACGCGAAGATGAAGTTTCCAGGTAGCTAGACCCCTGGAGGCTGATAAGCTTTAGATGCAGGTGGGTACCAGCCGGATTGCGCTAGTGTTTCCGAACTCGCCGTCCCTTTTCCGCTATCAAAGACGGCGTCACCTTGCACAACTCGCAACATTGACTTCTGGAAAAATGAAGACGCCATTGCGGATAGCGATTCTAGAGTGCGATACTCCACCAGCAGCTATCGTCGATGAGTATGGCCGATACGATCGCATCTTCACCACACTGTTGGAGAGGGCAGCACAGGACCTAGGCTTATCGCCAAAGCAAGACTTGGAGTTGAGCGCATTTGATGTGGTCACAGCACAGGAGTATCCGGACTTGCAGAACATAGACGCAGTGTTGATTTCGGGATCGAGTGGGTTATGGCTCCTATCAACAATATCGCGATTCTGACTCATTAAAAACAGAGCACAACTCATTCGATGATGATCCATGGATCTTGAAGCTTGTCGACTTTACCAAGAAATTACTAGAGCAAGACCGAATCCGCGTGATCGGTGTTTGCTTCGGCCATCAGATCCTGGGAAGGGCGGCAGGAGCGAAAGTTGGACGCAGCGACGATGGGTGGGAGATATCGGTGATGCCAGTGCAACTTACCGCGAAGGGGAAGGAAATATTTCAACAAGACACCTTGGTATGTCGCAAGTCACAATCATCCTAATGTCTCTACTTACACTCACAGGCAATTCACCAAATGCACAAGGATGTAGTCTTCGAGTATCCAGAGGGTGTGGAGAAGCTCGGTGGATCACCACGTTGTCTGGTACAAGGCATGTACAAGAAGGGCAAGCTCATCTCCGTGCAAGGGCATCCGGAATTCACGGAGCCCATTGTGTCGTATTTGGTCAAGATGAGAGCTGAACAGGGTATCTTTGAGGACGAGCAGGCAAAGGATGCGCTGGAGAGAGTTGGTAAGCACCATGACGGGGTAGTGATTGCCAAGGCGTTCCTGAGGTTTTTGATGGAGGACTGAAGGTGCAGCGGGTGGCACTATTGATTGAGTGGATATGAATTGCAGCTGTAGGCAGGTACATTTCCAATTTGCAAGGGCTGGCCGTTGACCCACTATTTCAATATCGACTTGCACTGTCTGGTGGGGTTGCTTGATGATGACCCCGCAGTCGCTGTTTCCTTTTGGACGTGCTTGTGTGTGAATATAAATTTCAAATCTGACATTTCCTCCATCAACAACAAGACCGGCTTCGTGGCGCAATGGTAGCGCGTCAGATTCCAGTTCCTCTGGAGATTCCTGAAGGTTAGGTGTTCAAATCACCTCGAGGTCAATTTTTTGGGAGGGAAGGAGCGATGTGGCACCTTCTTTTTTGCCCGACGTTCCTTCCCGGGCCACTTTTTGGCCAAACCGCACAGAGCCGCCCCTCCGCGACCGTGCCAGCTCCGCCTTGCTCCCCTGTGCCTTTCTATCACTGCACAGGCTGTATACATGCGTAATGTTCACTTGATCTTTTTGCTTTGCTCGACCTTATGTTCTCGGCGCCGGTATGAGCCTTCCACATCGAGCTACACTACCGCGATGGCTCCTGCCTTCTGGTCACGAGCATACTCTATCTCCGACACCCAGCTATGGTCCGACATGTTTTGCGTACAGACCCAGCATGAGGGATGTTTCTACGTCATAGTTACTCCGCGCGCATGACAGTGCTGATCGCAGTTATTGCCGGCCCGTACATGCAAATTGCGCGACGCAACGTTTAGGTGTCAACTTGTAGTGACACCGAGGCGCAGCCCACTAGATCACCGCGCCAGATTGATTCAGCCTCCATCTGCTCGTGGTGCTTGCGGCAACGGCCACTGTATCAAATGCAGACGAATGCTGCTCCGAAGTGAACAACGGTCGCGTGAAGTATGAAGATGGCGTCATAATGGCCCGTAACTGGTGGCACATTCGTCCCGCCGCGTGAAACGTCGCAGCGGGCGCTGATCCATGCGCCTTCTGGAAGCGGCGCCGACAGCCAGGGTCCAAGTCTCAACCTTTCGTTCTCCGCCATCACCACAACTCGTCGCCGCTCCCTACGTCGCTCGTTTCCCTCGTATATCCTATTCGCCTCGGCCGCGCCGCTACCCGTCTTCCTCCGTACCTCTTGTAATATCCACCGTCGCCATTTGCATGCGCCCTACTCGATAACGCGCTTCGGACCCGGTTACTCCCAATGGGAAAGTGTACGCCATCCCCTCCGCGCAGCCCCATGCCCACACCACAGCTCGGACGCTGACACTGCTTGGCACATAGGGAGATACGGTGTTGTCCTAGATGCTGGGTCCTCTGTACGTTCCCAAGTCGTTGCTGTGTAGCTATCGCAAGGTTGTAGCTGACCATGTTTAGGGGACGCGCGTCCACATCTACCGATGGCTGAACCACGACGCCGCCCGCAAGAAGGCTGGCGATGCGCAACTACACAGCCTGCCGGTCATAGAAACAAAGGAGGATTGGACTAAGAAGATACATCCAGGTACGAGGCTAGTGTGGACAATACCGACCAGGCAGAACTAACACGCGACGGAACAGGCATCTCCACCTTCGGCGAACACCCCCACGATGTCGGCTCCGAACACCTCGACAAGCTCCTCAGCCATGCGCTCAAATACGTACCCCTCGAAGAAGTCCCGAATACACCTCTCTTTCTGCTCGCAACAGCGGGCATGCGCATACTCCCCGAGCGCCAACGGAAGGAGGTACTGAAGGAAGTCTGCGAGTTCGCGCGAAGCACCACCCAGTTCCAACTACCGGATTGCGACGTACATGTTCAGGTCATACCGGGAGAGACAGAAGGCCTCTATGGCTGGATCGCAGCGAACTACCTGCTTGGCGGATTCGATCGTCCCAAAGACCACGACCATGGCAAGGGCCACAACACCTATGGATTCCTGGATATGGGAGGCGCGTCGGCTCAGATCGCCTTCGCACCAAATGCGACCGAAGCGGAGAAGCATGCGAACGACCTGACGCTCATGCGCCTGCGTGCGATCGACGGCACACCGCTCGAACACAAGGTGTTTGTGACGACATGGCTGGGATTCGGCATCAACCAAGCAAGAGAGCGCTACATCAAGGCGTTGTTGGAGTCCAGCACGGAGAGGGAGCTTCCAGATCCTTGCCTACCAGCAGATCTCAAGGTGGAGGTCACAGAAGATGGCAACATGATCGACTCGGACGACGACGACGATGATGACGACCAGCCAAAACCGAAGGCCGCAGCGAAGTTGGTAGGAACAGGACAGTTTTCAGAGTGTTTGCATCAGACGTTTCCGCTTTTGGAGAAAGAGAAGGAGTGTACAGATTCGCCATGCCTGATCAACGGACAGCATGTGCCCGCTATCGATTTCAACGTAAACCACTTCGTAGGCGTATCCGAGTACTGGCATACCACGCACGAGATCTTCGAACACGGACACAAGCACAAGGCATATGACCTCAAGACCTATCAGGAGCGAGTGGATGAGTTCTGCAGTCAAGACTGGAAGAGCATAGAAAAGGGCATCAAGAAGAAGAAATGGGGTCACAAAGTAGATGAGGACAAGGCACGAGAGGTGTGTTTCAAGGCGTCCTGGGTCATCAACATGCTGCACGATGGAATCGGCGTCCCCCGAGTTGGCATCGAAGACTTGAACGGCAGCACGAACACCACCAAGGACGTCATTGACAATGCAAAGGCCAAGGGATTTCTCGACCCATTCCAAGCAGTCAACAAGATCAACAAGGTGGAGCTGAGCTGGACACTGGGAAAGATGGTCTTGTACGCTTCCAGCGAGATTCCACCACCCTCCGAAGAAGCCCTCGCAGTAGGCTTTGGCTCGAACGTACCCGGTATACCAGCAGATTTCCAATACCCCGGAGGCATACCAAGACTGTACGAATCCGACAGTGACTGGCATCGGCTTTTCGTCGAGAACCCGCAGCGAATACCTGGTTTCTTCATCATGATATTCATCGTCATCTTCATCTTTTGCCTCATTCTTGGAAAGGAAAAAAGGAATGCGGCCAAGCAGTCCATCATCAAGCTCTTCAAGAGGAAACAGGGCAAAGATCCTCTCCACCGCCGCCGAGGGCGCAGTTTTCCAGCAAAGCTCTTTGGCCTGGGTGGTTCCTCCTCCTCCAATACCCAACAACCTTACGAACGCGTTGACCTAGAAGATGGCGAGGCAGCGAACGAATTTGAACTCGAAGAGACGTACCTTGACTCCTCGGACAACGAGCTATCAGACTCCTCTGAGGGTTCCAAGGTTGGAAAGACAAGTGGTTGGGCGACGCCGCAGATCAAGAATGAACTTGCGTCAGGTGCACCAAACTACTTTGGCGCCACGAGTGCTGGAGACGTGGTCAGAGAAGGGACGGGCCTGGGGCTCGGGCCCCCGAGTGCCTTTGAGTTGAGCCGGACGTACAGCCGGGAGAGAATAAAGAGCCGCGCAAACAGTCCGAAGAGAGGGAGAGGCATGACGAAACTAGATGAATAACAGCTTTGTAATGAGGACGGCTTTCGATTCTCTGGAGGAGTGTTTCTGTACGTCGCGAGATACCTTTGGTGCAGTACGGTTAAGGAAGGAGTTTGGCGTCCTGGCGCTGTTCAATCATATAGAAATGGGTCACGAGTTACGCAGTTGGTGTTTTACCCACCATTTTTAGTTCTATATTTTCAAATGACAAGCAATCCGATACTTTGCCAACTCATTCTTGTTGTAGTAGGCAATGCTACATGCTTCCCGAAAATGCTTTGAGCACGTGCATATCACGTTGCAAAAGATCTCCATACGACACTAAACCATGGACAAGACATACAAGAAATCCCAAGAAAGATCCAAGACTGATGGTCCCGCGGTAGACGTTCCAGAGCCCGCCGTTCCTGCGCGAACCATTGATCCTAGGCACAGCCCCGAAACCGGCTAGCACTGCGCCCGCGTCTGACACAGCCTCCCATATCGCCTCCACATCTGAGAATTGGGAACTAAATGGTCGCACTCAAAATTTGATCGCCACCGCGAAAACATTTCAGCATTACACCGGCTCGAGGCCACCCGCATGTACCCGTCTTGAGCCGGTATTGGATGTGAGGCTGTGCAGACTACATGTCAGAAGACGATTATCGCAATCGTGTTGATGGCGGTATCACTTACTCCTAGCTTATGCATGGAAATCTGCAAGGTACTTGGGTTAGGAGCTACTTTTTATGTCTTTGGTCAATTTCGAAAGCGTTCCGATGTCTAGATAAGAATGTACAACAAGGATGTACAAAGGTATGATCCGAGAATACACTGTGCGCGACTTGGGTGTGAGGTTAGCAATGCTTGTATAGCAATGGCGATAACAACTGCATGATTTTGGGTATAAATGCATGCGGACTATATCATGGATGGTAGTCGATTTCTGGAACAGACGTTTTCAAATTCCGTCACGGAGTATATTCTTGTGCACGTATGATGTTGCGGTCGTCTTGACTTCTGCACATAAAGCATATACAGGCCGATCCATAGAGGTTCAAGGGTGTTTGTGTGCGAAAGAGAAAGCACTGTGCATGAATGCCATAATTACGTGTCCCTTAGGACAACGGCACTTCGCCAGAAATCGTGATGAATTTTGCTCACTAAACCTGGGGTTAAGAACTCTAACTCTGCGACTTGAATACAACAATCCCTCTTCGAGCTCTATGATAAATCAATCTGAGATGATTTCTTAGAATGTTATGGTCTCCAGTTAGCACTATAGCTGTAGTATACTTGGACTTCATCTTCCGGAATCTTGATGAGAGGATAAATGTTGTGGCACGATAGATTGTTGTTACCGTCGACTTCCCTCGGAGTGTGCTGCTATGTTATAGATCTACCTAACATTTCGGGAGTCGTTAAGGTAGAATATTCTTACGACATGTAGTTCTTTTTGGTCAGTACAGAGCTTTACGACGAATATACTAGTACCGCTGCTGTGCTGGTTGCAGATAAGGAAAGATGATAGTTGCATCATGACCTTATGAGCATAATAGTTGAGTGTAACATGCTTCTGCTGTGATTAGCTGACAGCGTCGGTGTTGATGTTCTACGCCGTAGAGGTATTGACGTACACTTTTGAATCGTCTAAATGTGCGATGTCTGTTTGCTACATGTGCATGTATATCGACGCATATGACCCGCGAGTTGATCGACGGGATATACCCAAGTCATACATCGTACGCGCATGCAGATATAGCTCTACTTGCATCGTGAACCCGATGAAGCACACAGGGAGTTTAAAAAGCGGGTGGTGCTGTGGGCTACATGATTGGTCCATTCCCAGAAAGGCGGCGCTTGCTAGACGCCTGACGACTGTTTGCTCAACGTCTACTGCAGGTGATCAAGGAAGGTTACCCTTTTAATGCATCTTGAAATAGCTCCTTGCGGTCGAGTGGAGCATCAGTAATCTGTTGTACTATGGATTCCATGTGTTGATGGTTTTTCTGGAGCTGTGGGTAAGGGCAGGTCGAGGCGTTCTCGTTGGACCGAAGAGCGCCCTTGATGATGCTCGCCAATGTTTTCGCGGAGATGAGGCGTCGATAGCGTGTTCAGGGCCGAAATCTCATATGTACAAGGACATCATACAGCTGCAGGTGCAGTGTGCCCTGGGGTAAGCCGCCAAGGTCGCAGAAGCGGTCACCTGAAGCATGTCAAGATCTTGTGTGCAGCAAGCCTCTGACTACTGTAGCTTCGAGTCAGAAGCTTGGTTTGGGCACAAGCTCTCGCCAGTCTTGCCGGCTCTGGAGTAAAACAACTGTGGGCAGTTGCCACTTAACGAACACTATGGGGCACATGGGCCGAGTCCCTAGTGACAAAGTGTTGAAGACGCGGGACTGTGTCGGACAATGCGCCTGGCGATCCAAGTTGACGATAAGAGCAATCACAGCGCCAATGACGCAAACAAACTTGAACAAGGTCGGGGCGGGAGATGGGCACGGAACAGCCAAGATGCTCCAGAAGCTTGGCTAGTCTGAAATTGACGCATCCCTTTAGCCATACATATCATGGATTTCAGGTACGCGGGCGGTGAGGGCAGAGACGACACGACTGTGAGCCAACAAAACCGAGGACGAGTGGAGATGGAGCATCCGCCAGCAGCAATAGTCGAGGCCGAGCGCGCGGCAAACCCAACGGACTATGATTAAAGCGTTGAAGGGCCGCCACTCGAAAAACGAAGCTGTGATATTGTTGCGCCATTAGTGACAATGGCACGGCCAAGAGAATAGGAGTAGACAGGCGGATGCGCGATCGCTCGCCAGCAGTTGCATCAAGTCGAATCACTTGTAAATATGACGCTCAGACGCTGTACGGTAGGCATGGCTTGCTTGGCCTTGATCTACTGGCCATACGGAAGGCAACCCGTTCGGGACATGTGCGACGTTGATAGTCGTCGTGTCCAGCTCGCTGCTGCGTGAGGGACCACATGGCAAAAAGTTGTTCGAGAGCCAGCAAACCGTGGCGACGCACGTAGATGCAGAGGCGACTTGGCCTGGACAGTTGTGAATCGGTTAATCCTGGGGTGAAACGGAGGCTGCATTCGTTCGAGGGGTTAGGCTAGAGGCCGTCCCGCTTAAGTGCCGCATCCACGCTGGTTGCGAAATAGCGCAGCCCAAGGCGGCTTAGTGCGTAGGGTTGGCATCGGGGCAGTGCAAGTCTTGGACAATTGAAGGCACAACAAGGATGCAGGCCAGGCGGGAGGAGGCTCTTGTTTGTCTTTATGCCCTCTGCCTGGCGATTCGAGATAGCGGCTCCCATTCTCTTGCACCAAAAGTCCAGTCCGACGCGTCGTCTCGCCACCGCATAGTCTCGACGAGTACCCAGGTACACCAGACACGCCCACTGCCATAGCCACCCCGACGGCGAATGAGCATGCGCAGCGCCGGAACACTGCCACCTTCGACGTGATAGGAATCCCCCTTCAGCTTCTCCGTGTCCCTCTCTCGCGCAATCGCCCTCCCCGGAGACGCAGTACCATCAGGTAAGCTTCTTCGCTAACGCCCATCGCTCCTGCCGGCCACCATCACACGCGGTCGCAGCTTGGGCAGTCGTGGCTGAGCATCTGCTTGTACGTGTAAACGCAAGGGAAAGGAGCTAAACAGTTTGGCAGTACCAGACACTTTCGCAGGCACTTGCCCACCGGCACCTGCCTCCACTCTCGACTACGCGCAACCTTGGTGACGGCACACGGCTGCAGCACCGCCCTCTCGCCTCTGCCGCGACACTCATAACCTGCATCTTCTTTGTGCATGAGGACTCGTCGATAACTTAATCACCTCACCGGAAGTGCACGCCTGACATTGCTACGCTTACGCCCATCGCTCGTCTGCCTGCCTGTCTGTCTGCACAGCCTACCACCCTCAGCCTCGCTTCGCAGCCTCGAGGGCTCCTAGGCTCCCACCATGGCGGACAACGACACCAACAACGGTCCTTCAAGACCACGGGCACCGACCATCACCATCGACACATCTGCTACCAACGACCCTACCATGGGCGATTCAGTACCCCTAGGAGACATCCAAGATAATAGCAGGCCAGCAGCATCCTCGAACAACGATGATGTCTCGCCCACGCACTCAAGGCAGCCGTCACAGGAGCTGCGTAACGCGCACTCGTTCGATAGCAGAGAGAGCCGGCCAACGAGCCCGCATAACATCAGCTCGCCCGTGACGCAATGGAACAGTAACGCCGGTCTGCTGAACGTACCCGGTGCGCGATCCCGGGGCAACTCGGTCGACTCGGCCACTGAGAACGGCGAATCTAATAGCACTGGAACCTATGTTGCATCCTCACAAGGCGATACTTTAAAGGGTGACCTAGGCCCAACGGAAATCTTAAACGACAAAGATGCTTTGAAGCCCGACCCGGGCACAGAGGCTGACTTTGAGGTCGAGAACAACAAGTTCGCCTTCTCTCCGGGACAATTAGGAAAGCTCTACAACCCCAAGAGTGTAAGTTTTCGCGCCTTGAGCGCAATCGTGCAACATCTAACATGACTACGCAGTTATCAGCATTCCACGCCCTCGGTGGCCTAGACGGCATAGAAAAAGGTCTTCGAACCGACCGAAAGGCCGGTCTGAGTCTGGATGAGCAGCATCTTGATGGCATCGTTACATTCGATGAGGCTACAACTCCTAGCAGATCAGAGTCTCCTCAGAAGTCCGCGCCAAACGGGGTTGCCCACACGGACAGCGCGCCTGCTGGCGCTAAGGAAAATGCCTTTGCCGACAGGAAGCGTGTATTCAGCGACAACCGACTTCCCGTGCGGAAACCAAAGAACATCTTCCAGCTAGCATGGATGGCCTACAACGACAAGGTTCTGATCCTGTTGACTTGTGCTGCCGTCATTTCCTTAGCTCTTGGATTATACCAGACCTTCGGTGTACAGCACGAGCCTGGTGAGCCTAAAGTCGAATGGATTGAAGGCGTTGCCATCATTGTTGCCATCGTCATTGTCGTGGTTGTAGGCGCTGCAAACGACTGGCAAAAGGAACGACAATTCGTCAAGCTCAACCGCAAGAAGGAAGACAGAACCATCAAGGTAATTCGTTCAGGCGCAACTCGCGAGATCTCCGTCTACGACATTTTCGTTGGGGATGTCGTCAATCTGGAGCCCGGTGACATGATCCCTGTGGATGGTATTCTCATCACAGGTCACGGCATCAAATGCGACGAATCCTCGGCTACTGGAGAGTCTGATCTGCTCAAAAAGATGTCTGGAGACGAGGCCTTCAAGGCTATCGAAAGGCACGACAACTTGAAGAAGGTCGACCCATTCATCCTTTCGGGTGCCAAAGTCTCGGAAGGTGTCGGTTCTTTCATGGTAACTGCGACTGGTGTTCATTCCAGCTACGGAAAAACCATGATGTCCCTGCGCGAAGACAGCGAAGTCACCCCACTCCAGAACAAGTTGAACGTTCTCGCAACGTACATCGCCAAACTTGGTGGAGCGGCTGCCCTGTTGCTTTTTGTTGTACTCTTCATTGAGTTCCTTGTCGGCCTCAAGGGAAGCGGTGCTACCCCTGCCGAAAAGGGCCAGAACTTCCTCAACATTCTCATCGTCGCCATTACTGTCATCGTAGTCGCCGTGCCGGAGGGTCTGCCTCTAGCCGTTACCCTTGCCTTAGCCTTCGCCACCACCCGCATGCTGAAAGACAACAACCTGGTTCGCCTGCTCCGATCCTGCGAAACCATGGGCAACGCGACAACCATCTGCTCCGACAAAACAGGCACATTGACACAAAACAAGATGACGGTCGTCGCTGGTTCGCTGGGCACTGCTCTTCGTTTTGGCGACCACAAACTCAAGGCACCATCAGCGGAACCCGTTGATGACGGCAGCAAGGGCAAGGATGTGGTGGAGTCGCCCGTAGAGAATCCGAACGATGTCTCGGCTCCCGAATTTGTTGCGACCCTGAACGCAGATGTCAAGGACGTTCTATTACAGTCCATCATTCAGAACACGACTGCCTTCGAGGGCGCAGCTGGTGGCCCTGATCCTTTCATTGGCTCCAAGACGGAAACCGCTCTACTTGGATTCGCACGCGATTTTCTTGGCATGGGCAACGTCGCTCAGGAGCGCTCGAACGCCAACATTGTTCAGGTCATACCTTTCGATTCAGCTATCAAGTGCTCTGGAGCCGTTCAGAAGCTCAACGACGGTCGCTACCGAATGTACATCAAGGGTGCTTCCGAGATTCTGCTTGGCATGTGCGACAAGATAGTCACCGACGCCAACAAAGAACTCGTTGAAACCTCTATGACTAGCGACAACCGCGAGACTCTTGAACAAGTCATCACCACCTACGCCTCTCGGTCTCTTCGAACCATCGGTCTCATCTATCGCGACTTCGAGAGCTGGCCGCCCGCTGAGTCCTCTAAGAACGAGGATGACCCAAGCCAAGCTGTGTTCAAGGACGTTTCCAACAAGATGACTTTCCTGGCCGTTGTTGGTATCCAAGATCCTCTGCGAGAGAGCGTCCGCGAAGCTGTCAAAGACTGTCAGCACGCAGGCGTCTACGTACGCATGGTCACTGGTGACAACGTTCTGACCGCTAAGGCCATCGCCGAAGACTGCGGTATCCTCGTTCCTGGTGGAGTCGTCATGGAAGGTCCTACCTTCCGCAAGCTATCCAAGCGAGACATGGACGCCGTCATTCCCAAGCTGTGTGTCCTCGCTCGTTCTAGTCCGGAGGATAAGCGTAGACTCGTCAAACGCCTTAAAGAGCTCGGTGAAACCGTTGCTGTTACTGGTGACGGAACCAACGACGCGCCGGCTCTCAAGACTGCTGACGTCGGTTTCTCCATGGGTATCGCTGGTACTGAAGTCGCAAAGGAGGCATCCGCCATTATTCTCATGGACGACAATTTCGCTTCCATCGTCAAGGCTTTGCTATGGGGACGTGCGGTCAATGACGCGGTCAAGAAATTCTTGCAATTCCAGATCACCGTCAACATCACCGCCGTCCTGCTTACCTTCGTCTCAGCCGTATCCAGCAACGATCAAACCTCTGTACTGACTGCTGTCCAACTGCTCTGGGTCAACCTCATCATGGACACCTTCGCCGCCCTAGCCCTCGCAACTGATCCTCCTACACGCAGCCTTCTCGACCGAAAACCCGACCCGAAGTCTGCTCCTTTGATCACGTTGAGGATGTGGAAGATGATCATTGGTCAAGCAATCTACCAGTTGGTCGTGACGTTCATCCTCTACTTTGCTGGCGAATCTATCCTTAGTTACGATAGTCCAGAAGAGAAAGAACAACTGCCCGCACTGGTATTCAACACCTTCGTCTGGATGCAGATCTTCAACGCGTTGAACAACCGCCGACTTGACAACCGCTTCAACGTTTTCGAAGGTATCACTCACAATTGGTTCTTCATCGTCATTTTGGCAATCATGATTGGTGGTCAGACCATGATCATCTTCGTTGGCGGCGTCGCCTTCAAGGTTACCAGGCTCAACGGCGCTCAGTGGGGTTACTCAATAGTCTTGGGCTTCCTTTCACTACCCGTAGGTGTGATCGTTCGATTGATACCCGACGCACTTATTCGCAAGTGTATCCCGGACTTCTTCAGGCGCAAACAAACTCCCGAACTTGTCGTCTCAGACGATGATTACCATTGGAACCAGGGATTGCTGGAGATCCGCGACGAGCTTGCTTTCCTCCGCAAAGTCCGAGGTGGGCGTCTTAGCGCCATGAAGTTCAAGGTGCAACATCCCAAGGAGATGTTCACAAAGTCCCGTTCTAGCCATTCGCTGCCTGGCACCCCGAACAACGGTCCTCAAGATGATGTTTCTCCTCCTACTCCCAACAGCCGCCGTCGCACCAGGTCCCGCTCCAATTCCGCTTTCGGCCCAGCTACTGTCATGGCTGGTATTGTCGCAGGTAGTGTCGCCGGTTGGTCGCCAATTGACCGCGGCCATGGTGACAACGACTCAATCAAGTTCAGCCGCGATGCGACGAAGCAAGACCTCGAGGCTCAGGATGGTATCGAAGTGCATCCTGACACCAAGTCGACTGATCCTATCCTGGCACCCGATGCCAGCGAGTACCGTGGTCCTCCTAGCCAGAACATGGACACAACACCTGAATTTGTTGTAGGACCGTTCTCCGGCCATTCCGGCGACCAGGGCAAGTCGACTGGACCCGGCACATGAGTTCTTCTCTCTCTCTATCCTATAATTCGTACACACCGTGTCCTCTAATTTCCTTTTGTCACCAACTTTACATTGTAATGCATGCTTCACGGTGTTCAGGAGTCTTTCACCCGAGTATGAGCCATACTGTACATACCCCTTGCTCTCTCGATGTTTCTTCCTCCTAGCGCTCCGCGGGCACTGTCTCGCTCACTGTATTACTGAAACGTATCTTTCTTATTCCTTCTGAACGTCGAGAATAAGCTCTTCGCAACGATTTTGTGTCTTCTTCACTTCTACGAGCGTGGCAGTTCCGGGGTAGCTTTGAACATCAGGCAGCGATACCAATCAATGAAATGGAAAAGTCAGAAAACTTATTGTCCCTCTATGACTGTGATTGAATATTGGAAATGCTGTGTTGCGAGCACGAACACTAATGCGTGCGCAAGAGGTAGGATGGCGCAATGCACGTGGAGCTTGCTCGGCACATATTCGGAAACATGTCGCCCACGACGTCATCTTAGAAATCGCGAGTGCTGACAATGTGACGCTTGATCGGCTCTCGGCTACATGCTACTTCCAACATCAACCCTTATTTCAGGTAGACATTCTATGTCATTTACTGCACTCCGCTATACCCCTTCTTCCAATTGCCTTTTGATCTTGTAGTGAACATGACCCACCACGTTCTCCTCATCGGCGGTCACGGCAAGGTTGCCCAAATTCTTACACCGCTCCTGCTGGCCAAATCATGGAACGTGACCAGCATGATACGCACTGTCTCTCAGCAACCGGCCATTGAAAAGCTAGGACAGGGTCAGCCCGGAAGATTAGATGTACTGGTCCATAGCGTTGCGGATGTGAAGAGCGAGGCCGATGCGAAGGGCATCTTGGAACGGGTCAACCCGGATTGGGTTGTCTGGAGCGCTGGTAAGTATTCTCTAGGGCTGGTTTATCATGGCTCTTCAGTGTATGCTCACCACGTATAGGAGCTGGCGGCAAGGGCGGCGCCGAGATGACGTTTGCAGTCGACCGCGACGCAGCCATAGCGTTCACAAAAGCTAGCATCCACACACCCTCCATCAAGAAATTCCTAACAGTATCTTACCTTTCTTCCCGCCGTGGCCGCGCGCCTTGGTGGAACGACGAAGACTGGAAAGCGGCACAGAAAGTGAACACGGAGATCTTGCCAAACTACTTCAAAGCCAAGGTTGCAGCTGACGAGGTCCTCACGATACTTTCTCAAGACCGAGTGTCTCAGGAAGAGAAAGATGGTGTACCCGCTGATCAGCGCTTCTGTGGCATCAGCCTGAGGCCTGGCACGCTGACTGAGGAGCCGGCTGGAAAGGTGAAGATGGGCAAGATTGGGGCTGGTGGCAAGACGAGTCGTGCGACGGTTGCAGAGAGCGTCGTTGGTGTTTTGGAAACGGATGGCGTGAGGGGTTGGGTCGATGTTATCGACGGTGATGAGGAGATTGTAGAAGCGGTAAAGAGCTACGTCAAGGAGGGTCAGGATGCTATTGAAGGAGAAGATCTGGTTGAGATGAGGGAGAGGGTCAAAAAGTTATAAGAGGGTTGCTACGGAGTGCTTTACGCCGCAAAGGTAGTCTCAAATGGAATTCATCATCCGGCAAATGTCTTGCTCTTCATCATGTCTGCAAACTACCAATGTACGACTGAAGTCCATCGAAAATAATAGTGTCATCAACAAGTAGATCTTCTGATCACGCGTAAGACTACCTTTTAAGGTACATGGCCCAATATACCTTGACTTCATCCTGCGTTGTTCATAGTCCTCTCCATCCGCACATCGTGGACAATAAATGCTTTAAACTCTTCTTCAGATTGATCCATTGTGGGACTGTTCTCAACCTCTATCTCCTGTTGTTCCGCTACTCACTGTCTACTATATCAACGCCCGCCAGATCATAGCACAAGGTCTGAGGATTGAAGTACGACTACATGCATGTACAGTCGGTCTTTTACATCGCTTATACTCCTGTTCCAGAACTTCCCTGGCTATCCTGTCGCCTGGGTGCTCTATCCATGCCGTCAACTACACTACCTCTTTTCCCCATATTGTACATGCTTCCCTCGCTGCCCTGTCTGCGACCAGCTATGCCACTAGGCCCTCCAAACGTACTACTCAGAGTCCAGCCTCCTGCCGCAGGACTGGCATCCCGAATACTGATTGCGGGTGGCAGCCCCAAGCTTGGTATCTTGTCTTCTCCTACAGGCAAGATTCGAGGAGAAGGAGATGGCGCGTGGCGGAAAGCGTCAGCATAAAAGCTGGAGAGGAGTGAGGCGTTCGAGCAAAAGGCTTCTACTTCGTCTTTGACTTGCTCGGGAGAAAGCGATATGTAAGATGCAGACGTTGGAGTAGTCGCTGCTGATGATTTCAGATCGTGGAAGGTGAGCGCGGTGTGGAGGAGACTGGCGTCTTGGACTGGCCGTGCCAAAGGACTTGCAAAGGGACTGCGATGCGGATTTCCACGCTCTACCGCGGGTGTCGAGGGTAGACGGCTGCTTTGACTACCATCTGTCGTGGCTTTCTTGTGTTCATAAGGATCTACAGGCCGTATCCTGCCGTTATCTTTGGCACGGTTATGCGCAAGCCTGTTGGCTAGCAGGAGGAAATTCCCATCGTCAGTGATCTGAGCCAGCAAGCCTCCACTCTTATGTATGAACTGTGTGTATTTGTAGTCGGGTGTGCCCCAAGAATAAGTGACTTCAACGTCGGGCGGAAAGGCACTCGCAGCCTCCATGTCCAGAACAAAGTTCAGCCTCCGCAGTAGGAGCTTATGATAAGCAAACTTGTCAGCTTTGGGGTACTGAGGGGAAAAGCTCGTTGAGTCCCACACGGCCTCAGGCTGAACCTGAGGAGGCTGCAATGCAAGATTGACTGCATAGGGCGAACGGAAAGGATGATGGTCGATAATATCCGCTACCTCAGCGATGGGTACCTCTACCAGCTTCAGGCCGTACTTCTCCACACTCGTAGCCCAGGTGACGATAGCATCCTCAATGAGTTTCGCCGTAACGTTCATCCAGTCAATGCGGATATGATAACAGTTGTCGGGATTGTGCAATCGGTCGTAGTGTAGTGAAATGATTTCAGGCCGATACGAACGCTTTCTGGGATCGACATCATAGCGCATGACGCGTGACATGATGACTTTTCGCTTGTGCGGTTCACCGCGCGTTGGGGTCTTTTCCCCCTCTTTGAGTGAACCTGAGCTGTTGGACGAAGAATCCGCGGTACCGGGACGGGACTTGGTGTTTTTCGATATCAGTGGCGACGTCCGAGGCGCCTCCGCCAGTGGCGTGGAAGGAACAGACTTGTCTGCCTTCCTCATGCCAAACCACCCTGTTCGAGATTCGGCTCGCGGCGCCCTGTACTCTGCTGCAATCTGGAAGAAGAAATTGCCATCTCGAAATTGATGCCGCCCTTGTACGTGTTGGAAGAGACCTTTCTTCATCAGCTCGTTACCGAATTCCACTGCCTCGTCTCGGGTTTCGATATCCTTGAAGTTGGAAAGTAGCCAGTTGGTAAGGTCAAAACCCAAGAAACAATTGTAGTGCAACTTCAGATGCCACCGACGATCAAGCATTTGAATTCCTTTTTCGCCCTGGAGGTCTTCCGCAAGTTTCTTGAGATCTATACTGGATGTGTGATACTTTTCCGCATCCGAGAAGATGGAAGTCTGGAATTCGCTGTCGGTATCGTTCAGTAAAGAGTGGTCTGGACCAGCCGCGACAACTGCCGAAGGATCGCGTGTGTGATACTCAATCGCAAGCGGATTTGGGTCCTTTTGCTTCAAGACGGACGCTGGCTGGAAGTAGCGCTCTTCTGGGGGAATATATCGAAACTTTTGCCACAGCTGAGTAAGCTTGCGAATGCCCTCGAGACGTATCTCTTCGGGTGAGTCTTGCACAGGCAACGGCCTGCGATGCATAGCTGGTATGTCGACGGGTATGAGCACGAATCGAGCTCGCCAAAAGCGCAGAACTTCGGAAAACTCATCGTGATAGCCGGCCAAGAAGGTATCAATGATGTTCCAGTTGTATTCCCTCCGCGGTGGACGCAGCACAATTTCTCGAGGATCATAGGTATCCTCAAACGCAGTGCGGATGAAAGGCTTGTATGGAAAGGGCGTGTCAATCCCAGCAGATGACTCCAAGGCCGTGGTAGGTTTCCTGTTGTATCTTCTTACCTCGACCTCTCCTCCGGCTACACATACCAGCTGGTGGATATTGTTTCCGACGCTCATGAAAACAGTGTCTCCATCACTGGACATGTATTCAGGATCGAGAATGCTAGCGAGAGACTTCTCTTGTCGCCCAGAAAACTCAGCTACGGAAGAGCCGACAATGATCTGGAATCCGTGCGAGAGGCGAAAGGCAATCAGCTCTTTGATGAGAGACTCTCGGCTCTTTGGTGCTTCCAGTATGTCGTCATCCTCATTTTGCGTAATCTTGTATGGGCTTTCGTTGTATTGCGTTGCTATTTGTTCAACAGAAGGGAACCACTCATGCGTTAAAGGTACTGCAGCAGGTGAACACAAAGATCTCCACTTTACAGTACCTGCCCTCAACGTCCTAGGGAAGACATGGTGCCAACGCCGATATTGGTTTTTGGAACTTATGATGTTTTTCTTCGGGTTGCAAGGATTAACCAGGACTGCCCAAGGAGCGATCGCACTTGTTGGCGACAGAGTACGTGGAGCATCTCTAGCGCCTGCGCTAGAAGACAAGTCCGGCTTCGGTCCAACGTGCTCGCCTGCCCCTCTCGCTCCTGCAAGTAAAAATGTAGATCCAGGATCTCTCACGACTGAACCAGGTTGCGAAGGGACGTTGGATCGGTCGGATTGCGCACCCCTAACCGTCTCGATTGAACGGCTTGCGCGATTGGAGGCCAGTGACTCAGCCGATGTGGGACCTGCTCGCGATGCAGGTTTAATTGCAATCGGCTGTGATGGCTTGCCTGCAGAAGTGTTACGAGTGCTTGCCAGTCTTTCAGCGATAGCACCCTTTTGATTCTTCTCAACAGTCAGCATTGCAGGCTTCACTTTACCCTGACTGATATCGATGGTGGCGTCTCCAAGAGTCGGTTTAGCGGGCGCAGCTTTTCCACCGAAGCTCATTTGCCTCAAAAACCAATTTGAAGGTCTACTTTTCAGTTCCGGCTGGGTTGTTGCGGCGGCCCCAGCACGAGTCACAGGCAAGAGTCCGGCTCGCCTTGGAGGCGATGACCTTCGACTCGGAGCTGGGGAATTGTTTGGCTTCACGTGCATAGCTCTACGATGATCTTGGGAATCTCCGGAGCCACTTCTCTTATGTGCCGCTGGGCGATCGGTTCCAACGATGCCTTTGGTCATGTTGTTCTGCCGCCGCAATATATCGGCTCGTGGCAATCCTTCGCCTTTGAAGTCAGGCATCCGGTATGTACTTCCTCGAGGAGATTGGCTTTCAAGATCTTGAGATCTCTCATGCATGAGTTGCGGAAAACTTGTTTCTGGCGGGGGCCGAGCTGACTGTCCAAGTGACGGGGCAGTGCTGCGGAAAGAGGAAGACAGGCGCAGACTTCGCGACAGCTCCGGGGATCCACTTGTGATGGCGTCGCTTAGCCTTCGCTTCTGAACCTGGAGCTGATTCAACGTAGAGTGTCTTTCCATAAGAGGGGAAAAGACTCCGCCATCGTATGCCTCCATCCAGGCCTTCTGGGCAGCTCTGGTCTCGTCCAGCTGATCGTCGGTGTATTCTTTGTCACCCCGCGAAGAATATGAGCCCGCTGCAGCTGCGGAAGGCTTGACTGCTTGCGCAGTTCGAACTCCCTCTTCGTTGGTCTCAAACAATTCACGCAGATGATGCGGATACATTGGATCTTCTTCCAGGTAGGGAATCGCAATGTCGCCCAGCTCATTCTCCATAACGCCCATCATTTGCAGCTCATACAAACGACAACGTAGAGAGAAGATACGACCCTTCTTGCGCGACTTTTTCACGATCTTGTCAGCCTTTCGTGGCTTTGTGAGTTCCAATATCTCTTCGGATGTTCCGGACCAGAAGGAGACGTCCACCCAATACGGCATTGCGAACCTCCATCCGTCTGACGAGTCAAGGGAGTTGTCTGTCGGTATGCGTCGGACAGTGGATGCGCGTGACATGGAGCCGAAATCCGGTTGGCTTTGGCGTGGAGTTTGATCTTCTTCTGTGCGCTCCATGCTCGCAGCCCCGTGGCGCTCCTTGTCGTGCTCAGCCTTCATATCGGATACTGAGCGAGGTGTTTGGTACTTGAACAAGGGTACGGAATGGAGAGGCATCGGCGAGAGACACACGAGGTCAATACCGATACCTGATCCAATAAGAGTATCCGTAGTAAGTTTGAGCATGTTGTAGTCGACCTCAAAGACGCCAGTACCGGGAGTAACAACGATAACTGAGATACCCGTTCGAACAAGGTCTCGATCGATGTAATCCTTCGCGAATTGGGCTGCAGCCAGATTGATAGCTTCCAGGATATTACCTTGGCTTGCGGAAGAGGGTCGACCAGCTATGACAATATCAGTAGCGGGGTCCTCAGAGCTTGACTCCTCACTCTCAGAAACAAGCTTTACTGGCTTACGGACCAGAGACACTTCACGGAGAAACATCCTGAACTCTTTCTTGAGCTGATACAGGATGTTGATCCAATCCCCGCTGGCCATATCGCTCACGACCACTCTGTAGTAATCTCTAAACGTGCCCGAATGCGACTCCGAAGACATGTTGCTCGTCGTCCCCTCAGGCTGATCTGCCAAGAGCTCTCCATCATATTGCATCCTCGTAAACAGTATGATGGTGACCAAGTGTCGCGCATTGATCCTCAACCACCTTTTGAACAAGTCTGGAAGGAAGCCACTGACAACCTTGTTGAACATGATCTCGCCAGCGCCTTCGGTATCGAAGTCCCACATCTCTCTAGACATTTGGATGAACAACGTATATCGTGCAGATTCGCTGCGAAAGATGGGCTTCGATTTTGGCGAGAAGTACCCGGAATGGACAGACTGGCCATTGATATATATGTGTTTGATCGTGGCCTTGATGGTACCCATGAAAAGTAGTCTTTGGCCACGGTAGACGGTACGTTTGCTGAGCTCGGCAATGGCCATGCGCCACATATCCGCGCGTGCTAGGTATTCGTCACGGAACACGATCTCCACGTGATGAGCTTCATGAGTATCTTCATCAGCCTCCGTCACTACAACTTGCATCCTATTGCGGAACCCGAACACCTTCGCGATCCTCTCCGATATAGAAACCTTCTCGCTATTAGTTGAGCAAAAGATTAATTCGTGTGAATCTTACTTGTAGGTTCAGATACTTTGTCTTCAAGTCTGCAGGAAGCGGTTTAGGGACAAAAACGTAGGCTTTTTCCGCATCGATTTCGCGACCACCGGGAATGGTCGAGCCATTCTCATCGATCGTTATCGTTATCGAATCCCGACGATTCCTTTTCGGATGGTTATCTATATTGGAATCCTTGTGCAGCGCATCGGCTTTGAAGTGTGTCGCATCTTGCGACTGACTCTTGGATCCTGTGTGAAAGTCTCGAACAGTATGGTCTGCATGTATCGCCACAATCTGGAGGAGGGCACCAGCACTGGTGGGTAACTCTGGGAACTTCTCTCCATTGAAGATGATCTCGTCTCTAGAAAAGTTGTCGTCATGAGTCCAGAGAGTGCACACCTTCTGCACTCGAGCCGAGTGGGGGGATGAAGCGGGTTTCGACATATTCGTTGTTCCTTCTGCAAAGACGGTTGCTGGCTTCGTGCAGGATCAGGGACATGTTTGGGCTGCTCAGTCGCGTACACGCGGCGATAGTCGCGCCATTTCTGTCGTGCACGGGTTGTGACGAGTTTCTATAACGCGTGTACAAGAGGTTTTCGCGCAGTCAGCGGGGTGGAGCGCACTTGGATGGTCGCGTCGCGAATGGGACTCTGTAGGGCAAGGGACCTCGAGGTGCAGATGTTGCCAAGACGCTAATGGCAGGCTAACCTCGGGAGTTAATCACGATAGCGCACCCCAATGTCATCGTACTCGCATGAGTTGACGTGCCTGTGCAATTGCGCCGTCCTACGACGAAATGCTAGATGACCGTCGCCTCAATTAGTCCCACCTGATAGCAAGACGTGTGAAACTTGCCGTGACAATGTAGGGTTCTAAATCGAACGACGTGTGCTTTAGGTGCAACCAGCAGTATTTCACGGATATCGCATTGTTGAGATTCGTGTGTCTCAGACACACCCAGCCTTTCGTACTACCTGTCGAACTTGAAGCAAACACTAGACATGGCCCATGTACGACTCTTACGATGATGATCCCATTGAACACGCACCGCCAGCGCCCCAGCTCCCTTCGAATCGGTTGAGAGACGGATGGGGAACATGCCATTTCATCCAGGTCTTTCGAACAGCATGGCACGCGAGTACCCACCAGATAATTCAAGCGGAACAGAAAGTGATACCCCACGAACATGAACAGACATTCAACGCCAATACACCCGTGCTAATTTCACTGCGCCGATCTTACCATGACTCTTCAAGCAAAACTGTAAACCTGGAATGGCTCGCTCACACGAACCTCTTGAGCACCATGAACAATAACGCCGCCACTACTCCGTAAATGCAAGTATCGATCCAAGCCAGGTCCGGACTACGTTGGTCGACCTGTTGGAGCGGAGGTGCGGGTCTCGTCCTTGTCGGTCTAGCCGTAGGTACAGCAGGGGTGGGTCGCGTTTGGGTTGTGACTGGTACTGTAGCGGTGGGTACTGATGGCGCGGCAGGCGACGCGACTTCAGCAGGACTCTCTACTGCCCTTTGCTTGCCCTTGTCCACCGGCTTGTCGTCCTGGCCTTCCTTACCCAGCTCGTCGCGATAGGCAAGTCTCAGCTCTTCGGGGACTTCATCGTCTTTCCGCTTGCCTTCCTTCTCCTCAATCTCCTTGACGAGCTCCTCGCGCTCTTGCATGATGTCAGCATTGCTCTTGGCACAGCCGGCACATTTCCACGCGCCGCTGTCCTTAGCCATGCGCTCGCGTGCTTCCCTGCTGCATTCGATGCCGCCGAGCTGGCCCTTCGCATCCGTGTCCATGAAGCTCCGTATCGCGACGAGGGCTGTGCGCACGCCCCAGGCCGGTTGCCATGTTTCTTCATGATGACCCGATATGCTTAGACAGATTTCGCGGTTGACTTCGAAGCGGCCAGTGGGAGTGAGGAAGCGGAAAGATGGGGGGCGGAGAGGATACGTCGATGGGAGGACTATGCGACCATGGTAGATGCCGCCGGCGTAGGGTGATGGCTCGGGCGGGCCGCGGATTGTGAAGTGCCATTCGAAGAGGTTGGTTTCTAGAGGTTCGGCGTGGTAGTCTGAGGAGGGCGATACCGAAAGTTCCGACGCTTCCTTTACTGCGACACGTGTCAGCTACTTGTCACTGGTCCCAGCCCAATGCTCGCGTACATATGCGCTTGATAGTCGGGTTCTTTGTGTTGAACTGCCCGCGGGTGGACATGGTCGCGGTGGAAATGAGCTAGCAAGACCGGTGAGATGAGAGGTTGTGAGTTGACTAGGAGTGAGCGCGAGTTCTTATGTATATATATCAGCTGCTGTGCGGCGTAAGCGTTTGAGCGCAATCACTCGGAATGCAACGTAGACAACGGTGAAGCGCCGAGGCTGCGTCATTGGCAAGTACCGCCGACTGCTCGTAATCGATAGCCCCAGCCCCGGCTCCAGCCCCACTTAGCGCGTCGCGTCCGACACTTCGCAGAACCGTCGAAGCTGCTGTAGCCTGCACCCAGAACTGCAGGGGCGATGCGATAGCAATCCATCTGCACGGAATTTGACTCGGGACATTACGTGCCTCCGCCGCTGCAGCATAGAGACGTGCCATTCCTACCACTCAAACCCATGTCGCCATGTCTTACCATCCCCACGACCTGTTGATTGCGAAGTACTTCCCGGATGAAGACCTTTCCTCCATAGACTACGACTCGGTCCAGTATGCAGCTTTGTACGTCGGTGCGCTTGACGAGGAACGTATGGGCCGAGAACCTCCTCGCATCCCATGGCCACTGCCCCCTCAGCGCCCGGAGGAACATCTTGAAGCCAGTGTGGAGCAATGGCGGAGCCAGACGCTTCGGGCTGTCGACGTGCGCATAGCTGTCTTTACATCTCGTTCTGCCCCGCAGCACCCAGTAGCAATGGAAGCTATAGCGACAAAGCCTACAGCAACAAAGGACCTTGAAGCTTCAGTGCCAACAAGTCCACTCACTCCTACCCACCGCCTCCTCCTCATACCCGAGCTCTTGGAGCTCATTCTCCGGCAAGCGACGGCTCAGGTTCAACATACCGCATGGGACGTCAATCGTCTTTGGCGGTGTACAATCGAACATATCCTTTCAACTCAGTACCGCTCTCACTTTCCATGTCCTCCAGTTGAACATGGCAAACCTATCGACATGACCATATGTCCGTCATGGATGCAACCGTCAGAAGATGAGATTGCCATTGTCGAGAATCAGACCACGGATGATTCGCAAAGAGCTCAACACGAGCATGCGCTAGTCTGCTACCCAGCCAGAATTACTCAAGCCAACTCGCTATCTGAAGACGCTTACCTGGCCATCCGAAGATCTTACGGACAGTTTGGTTGGATGATCGGAGCGTCTACGCCTGTGGCCAAAGTACCACGATGGCTAGACCTCAGCCAGTTCCAGATGAATCCTCACGTCCTGGAACTGTTTGGTAGCCGCATGGAGCTAAATCTCGGACGATGTGAAATCGCCTTGAAGGCAGGTACTAACCAGCCTTGCCTACTTCGAGGATCGCTACCAGGTGGCCGCTTCGCAGACCTCATAGCTGACATGTTCCTGACGGAGCCTGCCTGCAAGACACTTGGCATATACATTCCCCAGTTGCATAACAATCGTTTGCGTCTAATTTCTAGAGTAACCCAGGAACATGGTATCCGTGTGGGACATTTTTTAGGCACACTTCAGCGGCATGCTGACAAGCTTCTCTCTACATGGCAAAGACAGGCCGAGATCCTTCGCCAGAAGATTCAAAACACACATTGGGCATCACTAAGCACTGAAAAGCAGCGGCTTAGCCCATGGATACATCACGCCTCGCCGACTTTCATCGTGTTTTTCGAACCGACTCGTGGATGTACTAAGACTGTGGCTCAACGGGCTTACCATTCTAGTGGCGATAGTCTTGGTACACGTAGGGATGAATGGTTCAGCATCGTTGCAGATGACTGACTTGAGCTGAACTGATCGTTCTGGAAGTTCATCGGGCGTGCCATCACTGAACACGCATTTGAGTACGGCCCAGGGAGGAGGGTAATTAGCAGGCACTAAAACCTTCAGTGCGACGTTCCCTCAAGAGATTCCCTTCTGCAACCTCTTATACATCTCCTCCTCAGCAATCAAATCAGTCTTGAACTGCTTCGTCTGCTCGGCAACGCGCATGAGATGTTCCCTCTTCAGCTTCCCACCATTCTCCTTATCCACCAAAGCAATCCCCATAGCTGTCGACACCACATTTCTGATCTGTCGGCCATTGAATCCGAGTTTGCGACTGTCTTTCTCGACCCATCGCATAAGGTCATCGAAATTATGAACGAGTTTCTTACCTTGGAGTTGCACGAGGAAGGATTCAAAAATTGCGATTTGTTGCGATTGCATGAGTTCTTCATATTTAATCGCAATGTCTAGGGCAGGTGTATTAGTAAGAGGAAAAAACGTTGAATCAGCAGGTGTCGGTCGATAGACTTACGAATGCGACTCTGGACAGCGATGTCAAAAGATCTCATGCGGTTGGTGGTCAGGATTAGTATGCCGTCATAATACTCCAGCACGCGCAAGAGTACCGAGACCATGGCATTACGCCTCAGATCATTTTCCCCGCGACCGCGCGCTTCGAGAAAGACGTCCGCCTCGTCGAAGAGGAGTACGGCCTCCCATTTTCCTGCAAGGTCGAATATCTTTTGCAGATTTGCTTCGACTTTGTCGCCTTCAATCCCGATGTCAGATACTCCAACGGAAAGTAGAGGCTTGCCGGCCATGAGAGCTACACTCTCTGCGGTTAGAGTTTTTCCGACGCCGGGATGACCTATATTTGATTAGTGGCCGTGGAATACTATCGCGCGAAAGGTTCCTCCTACCGTAGAGCATGATGACGAGACCCTTACCCTTGTCCGGCGCAAAATCTTGCAAGCTCTTGGATTCGCCCTTGGCGTCGACGTCCTTCCCGTATTCATGTGCTTGCACGGACCATTTAACCAGCTCTTTAGAGTCCGGGTCGAGCTGCAACTTGTCGCGGAAGACACTTGCATCGGCATCGTTGGGAGGGTTGAGCTTTTCTACCAGGAGCTGCGCCCACTTCTTCTGCTTCAGCGCGTATCCGAGGACTCTTGGAGGACAATGCATGAGTTGCTCTGACGACATGGTTTTGCCAGAGGGGTGTCGATCCCAGTGAGTCTTGTACATGTCTCTGTATATCTTGTTGGCGCGCTTCTCGGGTGAGAGGTTCTCCAGTTGGCCACGGAACTGGGGAAGGTTGCCTAGAATTGGAGTGTTCGGGGGTAGATATTCGAAGAAAGAGGTGAAATCGACCATTGTGGTACCATCAATCTAGAGCCAAGTTAGACAAAAGCGCAATGCAATCTAGTTAGAAGTACGCAATGACTTACCTTCTTCTTTTGCACGTATCGAGCCTCGCTGATCCGTCCGACGCCGGTGTCGGTAGAAGATGTAGTATCATCATCGTGTCGAACGCGCCTCCCCTCATCATCATCGTTCCCAACGAAGCTACGTCCTGTGTGAAAGTGCGCATCACCGGAGTAAGTAAACATTTGTTTGCCTTTGCCGGGATTACAGAGCTTGACAAACTTCTCCCCCCGAGCGACAAGTCGTTCCTTGAGGCGAGCGATAGCGTCATCCGATGAAACGTCTTGTTCATCTGGGCTAGTGTAATATTTGAGCGGATAGAACGGTAATTCAGCAATGCTCTTCCGATTGGAACCCCAGTGACGAATCCTCATCTCGAACGGTACCCTGGTAAACTCAGTACCAGTCCAGTCGAAGCTGAAGCATGTCAGATCGAAGGTGTGTTCTTCTCGTAGAATGAAAGAATCGCACGAGTCGACGGTGAAGATCTGAGGCTCACCCAGGCAGGGGTGTGAGACGATCAGGGTACCTGGAGGGAATAGCGTCCACAGAGCTGCGTGCGAGATGCTGCTCTCACTAACGAAGAAGTTCCTTTCTTTGAAGTACTGGTCGAGAGGGAGGATACCTGAAGATGTGGAGATGATCCGCATAAGCTCGCTCAGGTCGATGCGGGCTTGCTTTTCCTCAGGCGTCTCGCTCTCCACAAACTTCTTCGCTTCATCTTCTGCTTCTGCCCACGTCCAGACCAGGACTTCAAAAGGAGAGCTGATGCTTTTGACTAATTCGTCTCCTCCGAGCTTTGACGTTATTTTGCCAATCAGCCTCTGCAATGGCTCGGCTTCGATCTGGGCCACTGATAGGACTGTTTCGACAATGTTATATCGAGGCCGAAACATGGTGGACTTGCGAAAGGTAAATGCTCTGCGACTTTCAGGTTTGGGCCCAATCTCCTTCTTCTCGTTACTTTTCGTGATCTCGTCGTCTTTGTAATCGCCAGTGTCAGGATCCCACTTGTTCACGATGATGACGTATCGGGGTTCCTCTTCCTCCTCGGCATCGTTCTTCTCAACAGGTGCTTCGGATTTGCCGTCATTTTTCTGGGCCGCGGTCAACGAATAGACTTAAAAGCACAAGACTCAAATGCATACCTGTGATGCACGATCATCGTCGTTAGTTATCGAAAGGCGTTCTTCAAGCAAGGCTATCTTCTTCAGAAGTAGCTTGATGTACTGGTCCTGGACCTGAGTTGTTTCCAGGGTCTTCGCCGTGTCCTAGGTATCCATTAGAACCTGCAGACGCACGAGCGCGACATGTCATACAAGGCCTTCGTCTGCCCCAACGGTAGCGTCGTCCACCACAGGCTGCTGCGACATCTCGTGAATGGGAAGGAAAGAGTTGCGACCGGGCTCTCACGTAGTGCGGACAAGATCGTAGCGATGGCCCTTTTGTGTATCTTTGGCAAACGCCAGCCACGCGCCTGCCTACATGATGCGACACCTTCCGTCGGCAACCGCGAGGCCCCCAAAGGTATTGACCGGAAGTGGTCACGACATTGGGGGCCATGATTGGTAATTCGAGATTATCCAACAAGATGACAGGGTCGTGTATATCCGACGGGACTCGAAAGGGTGGGCTGTATTGTCAATTACTGGGCACAAGTACCTCATCGATTGGTCAACGGAGCGTTCATGATCTTTGGGCGTTGAGTTTCCAGGGTTTGTTTGAGCGGTTGGCGCGGGGTTGTCGCTGCAGTCATCTCACATGTGTCAGCCTATACACGAGCATACCTTGGAAGGCGCCACGCACAAGGCTGAGTGCAACAAAGCGCGAAACCTGAACTTTGATTCGTACACCCCCAGCCTCCAGATATGCATCGCGTATTGGAATTCTAAAGCCGGTCGCAACCCTGCATTGTTAGATTATGTGGATAGGTAACCTGCGTTGTAACCTATGCAAGTTTCAGCTGTGCGGTAGTAGCAACGGGAAGGAGCCATGCATACCCTGCTCGGTCGCTTCCTTGCAGTGAACTCCCCCGAAAGCCGGCGCATCTCTGTTGTAAACTCAAAGATGGACATCAGGCAAGATGAAAAGCAACGAAGACCGGTGTCGCAATGGTTCCCGAATGCAGAGTGGATGTGCGTACCCTGAGGGAAAGTCTGTGGATGTTATGAGTTCGACTGACTGCAACAGGAAACATTTGCCCTTATCGCAGTTCGTTGCGGAACATAACACTTACTTGAGTAGCAAACTCAAGCGGACAGGGCTTGGGGTCAAAGCAGAGCTGAGAAGCATTCTCAATTCCGTGCCGGAAAAACATGATGTCACTTTGACGGACCCAAAGAAAGACAGTGATCTGTTGCAGTCGCTAAATGCTATGCCACTGGATGTGTTGTCTAGCTATGTCCACAAACACGCTGAAGACCTTGGGGCAGCGCATATTGCCCTGGATCAGAAGCGATCTGATGACGTCCGAAAGGCCTGGTCGAAGACGGAGAGATTCGTCATGCAGTTCGATAGGTTCCTGAATGCCTACTCTGGCATTCTAGACATTGTCAAAACAGCCGACGCCCAATACGGCGGGGTAGCTGGCTCAACACTCGCGTTGCTCTTCTCGGTGAGAATCTATCACGAGAGCCGCCTCGGATTATGGCTAACCCGCGCAAGACTGTGAAGCTGAAGATCAAGAACGAAGAAGCCATCGTGTCCGCAATGGAACAAATATCTGATCGTCTTCCAGACCTGGAGGTATACCGGCAGATCTATCCTGAGCCAAAACTAGGCTTGATGCTTGTTGATGCCTACAAGGACATCATCATGCTTGCGCGAGCAGCGACAACTTACTTTCTTGGATCGACTTGGGGTACATAGCGCCATTGTAGTATCCAGAGCTGAGTTCCCTCCACTGACGACGGAACAGGACGCCAAGTGATCAATTTTGGAAACCCACTTGGTTTCGAGGTCTTAGAGCAAAACATGCGGGAGAATTTCCGCCGTATCCGGATACAATGCGACGTCCTCCTAGCGAAACGAGTGGATGAACTCGCGAAAGACCTCAAAGGTACGCATATTAACAATGACGCGTGTCGATGTGCTAACAATCAACAGATAGTTACGAGCGTGAAGATAGAACCAGGATCGTGTCGTTACGCGCTGCGTTGAACATCGGGAATTATCGAACCGAGGATGCCGTGCTCTCGCTGAAGCAGTATCGCAATGCGCTAGCATCCAGCTTCGATGATGACAGACATCGCTCAAAGCTATGCAAATCGAATTTGATGGCGGAAAGAAAGGCGCGCGCCTGGCAAGAGAGTTCGTCCTGTCTTCTCATGCTCTCGGGCTGCAATGAAGAAGGTGTCGGTGAAGTGGCACTGTCCTGGCTATCTCCAGTGGCTGTGGATATCGTGCTTGACCGGCTATTTCAACCCCGACCAGTTGCCTTTGAGATCTGCACCAGATCAAGCACCTTGCAGAATGTACTAGCGCGGTTGATCTTCCAGCTATTAGAAAAGAATCCGGCAGTGGTCCGAAAAGGCCAGGACTGGTACGACATCCAGTCGCATATTGCCTGGGACGGTGATTCAGAAGAAAAGACCGAGCATCTCTCGGAAGCCTTACTCAAGATCATCGATCTTCAGACAGAGGAGGTGTACGTTGTTATTGACAGACCTGAGCTCAGTGAAGATGATTCCGTAAGGGACTTCGCTTCGGGCATGCTCCATTTGGTCGAGCGAACGAGAAATGTTCTGAAAGTACTGATCGTCCATCGAGCTGAACTCTGGAACTGGGAGGAGAACAAGCGAAGTGTCATCAGGAAGGGTATGAGAGACGACATTTGCCAAGCGCTTCGCATGGATCAATGCCGATTGGAGAGCGATTAGAGTCGGTCACAGAAGACGCGGCGGTTGTGTAGCAGCGGCGAGCTTGGCATCTGTGTGCAGGAGCGATTGCGGGTCCTTTCCACGTGTTAATTGAGCTGAAGCACATGCATCACATTTTGGAGACCAACCTCAGTTGATTTGAAAACTTGGGATCGGTAGTGAAAGGCTTTCGCCATCTAAAGCTCGATTGATCAACTGGTATATTTATCTTGCAATCCCATACAGCCGTGAACATACATCATCGTGCCTATTTTTTCTTGCCGGACGCCTCGGTCGCACTCAGTTCCCTGATGAAGACCTTGGTCACGCCGTCAGGTACGTCGTCGACGCCGTCCTCGAAGCCTGGACTCACTCCAATGGCTACGTATTTGCCGTCGTTGGAGAAGTCGATGGTCTGGACGCTAGCAGGGAACTTCTGGTACTGTCTTATCCTCCTCTTTGCTACTGCATCCCACAGAGCGACTATGCCGTCTCCACCTCCTGTCGCAAAAGTGCCGTGAACTGGGTGGTATGCGAGCGCGTGAACTGGGTAGACGATGTCCTGGCCATCAACATTTTGTCGGTGGCATTTGAACGCGTACTTGCGCGACTGCGACTCTTCAGATGGGTCGAACCACTCGACTGCTACACGTCCCTCGATGCTCGAGCTAGAGTATCCTGCATCGTTTGGCATGCAAGACACGGCGCGTGTCATGTACTTCATAGAGCTCTCCCGTTGCTGCCACGGCTCTACTCCCACTTCCTCACCGCCGCCTGTCTTGGCAGCTTCTGCCAGCTTGTCCAGCTCGTAGATGTTGACTGCGCGGCTGGCCATGGCGACGACTAGTTTGGTGGGTGAGGCGGAGAGGGAGAAGGGCTTGGACGGCAGGCGGATGGCAGAGAAGTCGCCGGGTTGCGACAGGTCGTGGAGGTGCAGTGTCGAGTCCCATGACGAGGAGATTAGGAGGTTGTGCGGGGCGGAGTAGAGAACATTGCGAACACCCTGGGAGTGTGTAGACATGATGGTCTGCGCGCCCGTCTCGAGATCGATTCTCCGTACCTCCCAGTCGAGCCCGCAGGAAAAGGCCTCGTTGTCGTCGCGCCCAAAGCAAACATCTAGGACGGGCGCGCGGTGTTCGAATTTCTGGAGCAGCTTGCCGCCGGGCTCAGCGTGCGTATCGTAGAGGTAGACATGGCGGTCCCAGGAGGAGACGAGCAGGCGTGTTGGGTTGTTGGTCGCGAACTTGACCGACGAGATGGGCTCCGTCGGGTTTTGCGCAAGCTCGAATTGGCCTGGCTGGGTTAGTCCGAGTCTCTGTAGCTATAGAGTTGCTGTAGCGAGTTGTAAGCAACTTACTTGACATGTTGGCGGTATGTGTTGCTGCGCGTGGTGGAAGCTGCGCGCTGGAGTGAAGCTCTCGAGGGCGCGGGAGTCCGCAAGCCAAACAATTGGGATCTGCGCTAACGCCCCTCCAAAAGTTCCCCAGCAACTCCCTCGTCACGCTTACACCAACCACGATGCCCTTTGCACAGCTTGTCATAGGCCCGCCGGGCTCGGGCAAGTCGACGTACTGCGATGGCATGCAGCAGTTCATGGGCGCCATCGAGCGCAAGTGCTCTGTCGTCAACCTCGACCCCGCCAACGATCACACCTCATATCAGCCCGCGGTAGACGTCCGAGACCTGGTCACGATAGATGAGATCATGGAGCAGGAGACTCTGGGCCCAAACGGAGGGATTCTTTTCGCACTCGAGGAACTAGAACACAACTTCGACTGGCTAGAAGAGAGCCTGAAGGAACTAGGAGGTTTGCGACAACACTCTACGTCCTCGAAGTATACTAACAGGCTCAGATGACTACATCCTCTTCGACTGCCCCGGCCAGGTCGAGCTCTTCACACACCATGGCTCGCTGCGCAACATCTTCTTCCGCCTACAAAAACTTGGGTATCGAGTATTCGCCCACCGCCCATGGCTTGCAACTGGAGGCTAACACGAATCAGCTCGTCGTCGTACACCTGACCGACTCCATCATCCTCTCGCGACCGTCGCTCTACGTTTCCTCCCTCCTGCTCGCCCTGCGCAGCATGCTGCAGATGGACCTGCCTCACCTGAACGTTCTCACCAAGATCGATAACCTCCGCAACTACCCCAATCTACCCTTCAATCTCGACTACTACACCGAAGTCCAAGATCTCCAATACCTACTACCGCACCTCAACCGCGAACAGACGTCCGGCATTCCGGGCCCCACCACAGCCGGTGCGGACGAGGACGTGGATCCGGACGACGACGAGCCGACCTCAAAGTTCTCCGCGCTGAACAAAGCCATCGTAGAACTCGTTGAGGACTTTGCGTTGGTAGGCTTCGAGACACTGGCGGTTGAGGATAAGAAGAGCATGATGACGCTACTGCGGGCCATTGATCGTGCAGGTGGCTTCGCGATGGGTGGAATAGAGGGCGCGAACGACACTGTGTGGCAAATGGCTATGCGTGAGAACGGAGCGACTATGGATGCTCGCGATGTGCAGGAGAGGTGGCTGGACAGGCGGGACGAGCTCGACGAAGAAGAGAGGAAAGCATGGGAGGACGAGACCAAAGAGATGCGCGACCCACCACCACAGAACCCTCCCCAAGCACCACCTGCCGCGAAACCACCTACAAAGCCCAAGGATCAGGATAGTGATGACGACATGGACGATCTTGAGGAGATGCGACAGTTCATGGAGAAGAAGGACTCGGGCATCAATGTAGTTAGGAAGTGAAGTAAGGATGCACTGGACCCTTAGGCAGCGCAACGACCGCACGCCTGTTCAGCGTGCTCTCTGACGCTATAGTAGCGATGTCAGCTTTTTGTGAGCTTTCACGACAAGGACTGTATGGCTACAGCATCCTATCTGCATAGAGTGACGATCTAAGCGTCATGACGATTTGCAAGCTTCAGGAATCTTGCAAGGATGGGAATGGGAGCACCGCTTGATGTACAGGGAATGGCCTGAGCCGAGGAGTTGCGCGCGACCACCATGAAGGAAGGTCAGGCACTTAGTCCAGGTTTGGATCTTGAAACAACGCGTCGCGTGAGCAAGCCTGCACGCGCCCGCACGGCTCGATAGTCGACTATTGTATAGAATCTGGCCCTGCACTAGACCCTAATCGATACCGTCTAATGTCATCGTATTGCTCCCTTGGCTGTTTTTGACTGCGCACATGCTAAAACGCAAGCCCTCGCGCGACCTGGTCCCCAGCGGCGGCCCCCACGTCTCCATCTTTAGCAGCGACCCCACGCTTAGTCGTCATAAGCGGAAGCGCTCGCTCTTCCGTTCCCAGCACAACAGGCCGCAGTGGGTACCCGACCCAGAGCGCGACATGAGTGAACTGCTAGATTTCGTCCTGCAACATGAAGATGCCTTCAAGAAGTGAGTCCACCCATATATCGGCGACACCCTCCAGGGCTGCATTGCTGACTAGCACAGCCAGCATCGCCTTGCATCGCTCTATGCAGACTTTCGGCAACAGCTCGAGATAAACCCCGAAGGCTACCATGCGAACATCGCCGCATGGACGAAAGCTCTCGTCGACGCCTCGCGGGCGGGCGTCATCCCGAGGCAGGGCACCACCCACGATCTTCTGAACATACGAGCCGCCGAGGAGCTCGCGCGAGCCCTACAACACCCGCAGTATGGCAAGCCCACCTGTCTACCGGCCGTATTCCATGAGGCAGTGCAAAAGAAGGAGATGGTACCTCTGAAGGACTTCATGTCGTCAAAAGAGAGCATATACAAGACATCGTGGATACCTTCGCCGTGGCAGGTGCTTCAGTGGAGCTTGCGGCAGGTTGGGGTACTGGGGCAGGTACGCGCGCCGGCCAAGATGGAGGTGGGGAACTTTGTCGTTGTCAAGAATGTCGAAGTTGCTGCGGACGAGATACTCAAGAAGATGAATGAGCACGTATCCACGGCTGATCGGGTACTATCGAAGACAGACTTCTTGAAACGTTTCTCGACTATACTAAATCCGACTGCACCACTCACGACGAACGACCTCGATATACTCCTCGTCTTCCTCGCACGAGACAAGCAAGCGATATCCCACAACGATCAGACAATCAAGTTCAAGCCAGAGCATGAGGCTGTGCCCCTGCCTGTCACGGAAGAAGACGCTGCTATTGCCAATCTTCGCGACACACTAGCGAATATCAACGCGCAGATACCGCCACTGATGGAGAAGATTGCCTTGGCCGATGCGGCAGCACGGGAAGCAGTAGTTGCGAAGCAGATGGTCCGCGCCAAAGCTGCACTGCGATCCAAGAAGCTCGCCGAAAACGCTCTCGCTCAACGTTCCGATGTCGCCCTCCAGCTCGAGCAAGTCTACACCGATCTACAACAAGCCGCTGATCAGGTCGAGATCGTGGAGGCCATGCGAGCTGGTGCAGCGGCCCTCAAAGGTCTCAATGAGAAGGTTGGCGGCGCAGAAGGCGTTCAGGGTGTTGTCGATGCCGTCAACGAACAGATGGCGACCACGGAAGAAATCACGAACATCATCAATGAGACCGACCAGCCTCTTGATGAGGGCGAGATTGACGACGAGTTCGAAGCACTTGAGAAGGCGGATCGCGAGAAGCGCGAGAAGGAAGAGGCCGAGAGGACTGCTGCAAGGCTAGCAGAGCTCGAGGCAGTGGAGAAGAAGCGCAAGGAGAAGGGAGCTGCAGACGAGGAGCAACGACAGAAGGAGGCTGTTGACGCGGGCAGAACGGAGAAACAGGTCGATGAGGCGTCTCAGAGCATGGCGAGGATGTCTTTCCATCAGCCGAATGATGAGATGGAAGATCCTGAGGAGGAGAAGCGCACAGCTGCTTATGCCTAGGCATGCTTTGGTTATTCTGCGTTCAAATGGTTTAACTGCATAGCATCGGCGTTACGGGCTCTTATACCACAGATCAGTTACCTAGGTACTGATGGTACACTACATATTCGTCATTGAGGGAAATACTACACTTTTACATATACAGTAATTATACACTCCTCAGACGAAACTTGGTCTTTTTGTTGCAATTATAATTTTGACAACAATCTTTGTGAGCCCTGTGAGCAGTTCGACGTCCCATTGCTCCTTCGCTCCGGCGCCACTAGCCGCCGCCACGCCAAGCAATCGCAGGGAACGCGGAACCTCACCTTTGACGTCGACACAACCAGCACCTATCAGCCCCCATCACAACCCGCTGCCCCTACGCCGGGACCAAACCATCCCACTCTACGTCTACCTCAGCCTTCGATCCGCGAGCCTGCAACCCACCATGAACTCCGTCCGCGCCGCGACCAGCGCCTCGCGCACCGCCCTCACCGCTTCGGCTCGCACAGCTGCTCCCCGCCGAGCCTTCTCACAGTCACAAACGAAGCGATCGGGTCACGGACCCAGCTACGATCCCCCATCCGGATGGCTCTTTGGCGTCAAGCCCGGCGAGCAGTATGAGAAGGAGGGGTGGGAGAACGCTATGTACTGGGGCTTTGGAGGAGCGTGTGCGTTTGGTGTTGTGGCTTATGCTTTCAAGCCGGATACTAGGTATGTGCAAATTTTGTGTAGGAGGGAGATGGACGGGGGTGGTGCGGGATGGGTAGAGAGGTGGCTCGGGAGGGGGAGTCATAAGAGAGCATTAGGATTGAGCCCTAAGGAGCGACGGGAGGAGCACAGCGGCGACGGATCGAGAGCACAGAAGCTAACAGTTCACCAGCATCCAAACCTGGGCCCTAGAGGAGGCGCGACGAAGACTCGAAGCCGAGGGTATCCTCGCAGACCCAGACACCGTCAAGAAGGAGTAGACGACACCTTCAGCAAGTCAAGAAGACCCTAGACCTGGGCGGAAGTCTTACAGCAACACCACGGAAACTGTATATATGCTAGTGGGGACGAGGATGCGACCTTTTTCTTTTGTGAGCTTGGATCTGGATGGGCTAGACGCTCGATAGACTATGCGATGATGGCTGAGTAGCCGAGGGTAGGCAATTGTATTTTTTTGTTATGGATGTTTGTGAATGCTATGTCTGCGGGGATGTGGTGTGATGCTGACGATCTTGCGCAGCCTGTGGCTATGTGTAGGTGGTAGACGATGCTTGTCAAATCTCAGAGTCTGCTGAGGTCCGCGCACATGAATCATTTTCACTTCGGCCAATACGTGAGGCTGTTCTTTCAAGAACCTGTCTACCTTGGGGATTGAGAAATGCCCTGGGGCACTCCTTCCTTCCCCCAGGCCAACACTAGCTGCTTCGGGTTAGCCATCGCTGTGCCGCAGCTCACAGGAGGGCACCTCACAATCTTCGCACCTACAAGCCATCACTACCGTCCTCCATTACGCCAGACTCACTACTCAGATCTCTCCCGCCAGGATGCCGCAAAGCCAAAGCGCATTGTTACGCCTACCTACAGAACTCCGGCTTCAGATTTACTCATACCTACTGCCTAACGACGTCCACGTACGCCTCCGTAATGGCACGCTTCTTGCATCGGCCTGTATTCAGGACGGTGCCCCTTTCCGTGGCGATGTATCTAGTTACGACATTGAATACACCGACGAGACTTGGCAAGTTCGCGTGCCCACGTCTGTGTACGCCCGTCGTCTACAGTCAACCTGGGGTCTTCACTGGTCGTGCGAGGAACACACCTCGTTATCACACTTCTTGTTGACTGAATGTACGGACATTCCCGATCTTTTGGACATTTTCAAGGGCGTGTGAGTACATTTGGAGGCTTGGTGTCAAGCGCTCACGCCACTAGTCGTAATGAAGTGTACGATCTCCTTGCTCGTACTTCGACTATCCATGTCTCCGACCTGGACCTCATCGATTACTGGGCAAGAGCTTCGGAGGTAACCATGCCAGTCGCTTCCGAATTCGCGAACATGCCAGTATCGAATATTAGTCGTCTGAGTATCACGCTCAAGCTTCCGTTAGCTTTCTTCCATTCAGCGGAGGGGCTCTCAGGCAACTATCCTACATCCTCAGACATAGGTCCAGCAACGCAGCCAGCACGTCTTTGGCAAGATTTGGGCTCCATTCTCAGTCGTTTCGAAGCACTCAAGAAGCTGGACTTGTGGCTCGATCATAATGAGCCGCAATTCTGGGTCGTAGTCAACGAGCGCTCGACCCTTGACCCTCTTCTCACACAACTTAGTACTCGTCCCAATCTCGACGTCACCGTCACGCTACCCATGCTTCACCCGAAGTTCGAACAGAACGAGCGACATTACACCGAAGACACCATCTCGGGGAACATTCGGGTGAACAGGGTGTTAAGGTCGAAAAAGCATGCTGTTATTGGTGCTCAAGAATGTATCGAAATTGTTACGTGCAACGACTTTCCATTGTTCGCCGAGACATATCAGGCGACGAATATGGGTTTGTCTGCGTTAGTCGGACGGGAGCGGGAACAATGGAAACAAGGGCGCGATGTGGAGGATCAGTACAGAATGCTTACGAGGGGTCGGTACTCAAATTGGTATCCCTAGACTGTAGAGCAAATAGTTATCAGCCATCGACTCGTGGCTTCTACCGTCATACATCACAGTGCTGACTGGATCATTTTTGACTGGTGTGAGCTGCAAAGGTGCGCGGAAATTTAGCGATGCCCTCACTTTCACCGCTCATGTGAGCGTTCACCTCTTCGTTATCTTATTCGGCTCAATCACATTTCATCAACAACACTATCTGGTGAGGCTCAGTCCACCAATCTCTTCTTGTCACTGAATGATACCGCCGAAATCCTTAATCAGTCATCAACAACATGGCACTCAAACGCGAAGAGGCAATGCACGATTCGCGCGACGAAAGTGCGCAGAACCGCTCAATACCTGTACGTACCGAGTATCCATACGTGTATGAATTTGTCATGCTAATTTAGGAACGTAGGATCTTGCCAGTCTGAATGCCTTCGCTCAGGGCTACGAGCGGCTTCAACACGATAACGACCACCTCCGGAACGAGCTTGCTGAGCGCACTCGTACTCATGAACAAGCTATCACCCAACTTCGACAGGCAGCAGAGCATCGGAGCGCCGACCATGCTGCTACACTCAAGACGATGGGCGAGGAGATGCATATACTGCGACGAGAGAAAGAGAGCCTTAAAGAAAGCATTGAAGATATGGAATTTCAGATCACCCCAGTCAACGACGAGGTTACTAGGCTGAGAGCAGAGAATGCGAAGCTTCAGCGTGCGGTGAACCAACGCAACCGCGAGGTCAAAGGCTTACTTGACGAGATCAAGGATTGCAACAGGGGCTTTGAGAGCTACAAAAAGCGAGTGAGGGCTTTGGCAAACGAACAATAGGAAGTCATAGAGCTGCACACACGAATCTCACAGTGGGCACGTTCAATATAACGAATGCAGTCAATTTGTCTCTATATGCACACTTCTAGATCCACCACAAGTATATACAATTGCGAAGCCAAGCGAGAGAACAGCCGGAAGGATTCCACGAGCTCTTACAGTACCGAGCTCCAGTCCCTTTCCAGCATCTCATCCAACAACCCCATCGAGCGCTTATGCGGGCTGGGCGAAAGTAGAGCCAATGGGACCGAACTTGATGTTGGAGAAGACAACAGTGGCGCCGGGCGAGTTAGCCTCAACATCCTCAGGCTTGCCAGAGTCAGTAGCGCAGGTACCACGGGCGGCACCAAGCTTGTCAGGGCTAGCATCGGTGGGGTAAGTAGAGTCGAGCCAGAGCATGTTGACCGCATGGTCGTCCCAGAGGGACATGACGAGGACGTGTCCGCGAGCAAGCGAAGCACCCATGCCGTTGAGGCCACCGAGGGTCTTGAAGGAGTTTGTGTCACCGAAAGTGGTCTTCTGCGCCTCACAGAAGGACTCGGTGATGGAGTTACCGGAGACGCCTTCGATGGCGGAGTCGGAGTTCTTGAAGACCTTTCCGCCCTGGATGTAGAAGCGCTTGATGTCAGAGAGGCTGGAGCCGGAGCCGATGAACTGGGTGACGACGGTCATCTTCTTGGTGGTGTCGAGAGTCATACCGGGGCCGTAGAAGTCCTTGACACCCATGCGGTAGCTGTTGAAGTCGCAACCGTCCTTGTCGCAAAGTCCGCCGTAGCGGTTGTCGCCGTCACCGCAGCTGACTTCGTCGGTGCACTCCTGGAGACCAGTGCCCTTGCAGGGATGGGGAGTGTAGGCAGTGGAGATGGAGTTGGCCTCCCAGATGTCCATCTCGGGGCAGCAGGCACCGATCTTGCCGGAGCCGGCGTTGGGGTCGGCGTCGGACGGGTTCCAGCCCTCAACGTTGGCTACACCGTTGATGAACTTGATGTCGTGGGGGCACTGCGAGTCGCAGTATCCGGTTCCGTACTTGGCACCGGCCTTGTTGTTGCCCTTGTTGATGCCACCGTCGGCGGCCATCTCGACGAAGTAGAGAGCTCCGTTCAGACCGCAGGGTAGCTTGGAGACATCGACATCGAAGGTGAACTCCTTGCCGATGAGGTTGAACATCTGGTACTTGGTGTCGCTCTCCATGAGGTAGGTGCGAGAACCAATGTTTGCAGCGTAAGAACCCTTGGTGACGAACTGGAGGCTCAAAGAGTTGCTGCTGGTCTTGATACCGTAGGTGCCTAAGATCGTTAGCTAAGGGCTTCACATGTTGTGTCGTGGACATGTTAACGTACCAGAGTAGTCAGCACCGTCGATAGCGCAGTTCTTGGTGCAAGTGCTGCCGTCAGGGCAAGCGGTCGTGTTCCAAGAGTTGCCGTCGTAGCAATTGGTGTATCCACTGGTGACATGAGACCAGCGCCAGTTGGCATCGAGCGTAATGGAACCCTGCTTGGTGGTGCAGCTGTTTCCACCAGTACCAGTGCAAGTCTGCCATGTCAACTTGGGGTGTGTCTCTGCTGTCGATGTGCCAGCCTGCTGAGCGCGGGCGGCTCCGAAGAGCGAGAGCGAGGTGAGGGCGAGTGTCCTGTACATTTTGGCTTCTTGAGTGAAGATATGTTGTTGGATGTCGAAAGCATTGGAGCAATGGGCTGACCTTCTTATACAACATTCTTGAGCTCATGGCTACTAATCAAAGTACTCTGCAGAAGTACCCATATGACTGTTGATTATTGCAAGGTGCAGGAGATCTACACCCTTGACGTCCCTCTGTGATGTTCTCACCAATGCTGTAAGAGGAACGGAACATCGGGAGCGCAAAAGAACGCTAGGAGTGCCAGAGTAATGAAGGATAGATGAGGTATGCCCCGTTGCGCCGCATCGTGGGGTAGTCTGGGGTATTGCGGAGATCTGTGCGCCACCACGCCCGGGATCTTTGCCTTAAAGAGATAGTGTAGGGAGTGACGAATGGAGAAGCATATGGAGACGTACTATCAACCGTCGGCTTCACTGGTGGCCAAGTCTTAGCCTTCCGTCTCATTCGACAGTGATGGGTCAGCCTCGTATGTGAGAAGGCGAAGCTGTGGATCAGCACTCGTAGCTGTGTCCTTGATATTTGCATACAGTATTGTGGCTGGGTCACGAGTGACCGCATGTGCACACACCACCCAGGAGAATACATCATGCTGGCTTTCACAGTAAAAAGATACGCGACGATGTATACTCCAGTGTGTGTTTTTCCTTGGGTACAGCTCAGGACCATATCGCGTTGTTTTGTGCAATTCCACCCGGTGAGCTCAAAACCCGGTAGGAATAGATTGCTTTTTCCATGATCCATGGGCATATACGAGAGACTTTTCTAGAAAAATTTTCCGGACTGGGGGGCACACTTAATCTGTAGCAGAGGTCATGAGGCTCAGATCTTTTCCCGGGTAACGGTTTGGGCGTGAAATCCAATAAGAAGAAAGAAGACTGAGATACGTACTTCGCTGGAAGCGGCACAAGGATACAGTCAGGTAAGTTGCATTGAGCCCCTCCTTCTGTTGCTCGAGTCTCATTGTTGTAGTAAACAACCATGACTGGCGCTGCTTGACATGCCGGTGTACGAATGGTATCGACAGAGACTGGCCAGTATTTCCCCGTGTTGAAATGCATGAGAAACATTGAGGCAGTTTCATCAGGTGTCCTTTCGTGGTGGAATGCAGGTACCGAGTTGAAGCGCCGAACCCTGCAAGCAAAACGAAGCTTCCGGAGCAGACGGGACGAGACCCTCATCCACAATTGGCTATGGATTCCAGAGCTTAATCAAGTTGCCCTGAGCCTTAGCAGAGTGGCATCGACCGGATTTCTCGGTCGAACTGCTAGTGCAGAATAGATTGAGGTCAGGGGTGCCCGCTCGCCAAGAACGGAACATCCCAAGGTTCGCCATGAATTTGTCCGCCTGCTGGGTCGTTGGCAAGCAAAGCTTGTGACAGACCATCAACCCGTCGTTTGAATTGTGGGTTATGGAAAGTCTCCAAGTAGCGTTGCACGGCCAAAGATGCAGATGCTGTTTTCCCAGCTGGTTTGTTGTGCATGACGTCCGAGGTTCAGCCTAATCTTCCAGCAACGTGCAATATACGTTCCGGCCACTCGATATGAACTCCGCACCAGTATTCGACGATCACAGGTTCTCGGTGGTTGCGACCCAGGTGGGCGGCAGTTTTCCAGGGCTTAGCGAATCAGGTGCGCTGTCATATACTGCGACCGGGTATAACACATTGAGCCGCAATCATCGTGACAGCGTGACCTCACAACACGGCCCAGGGGCATCGAACGCGCAGTTCAGTGGACATTATTTGCTAGTACCGAGTTTGTATCACTCTGCTTGAAACCGAGAGTGAGATACGTAGCTCCGGAAGCATAGATTGGTCACATACCTGGGTACACTTCAGAATCTTTAGGAAGTTCAAAGACTTGGGCAATTCGTATGTTTTCACCTACGTAACGTATTTCGACATGTATCGCAAGTGAGAAGCATCTATCTAGTAAGTAGGGAGATGGGTTGCGATGGTGTTTGGAGGTTGGACACCCCCCAAAGTGGGCAGGAAGGGTCCAAAGGCCTAGACCTCAAGAAGGCTAGCGTATCCCCCCGCACCTCGAGACATCGCCCGGGCGAAGTCTAGGTACCTAGGTACCTGATGCTAGGTCATCACTTTGAACTATTCTCCGTCTTTACAAGCCTATTTCTGTTCAGGTTTACTTCTAGTCAAGATTCTTCCATGATGTAGGCATATCGCCTGGAATGTGGTATATTGCCCAACTCCGAAATGTCTATATCTAAACCTACGCTGTGTACCCGGTAGGCTCCTACAATGAAAGGTGGCTGCAGGTACTCAAAGAAAGCTAAAGAAGCTTAGAAAACCAGAAGAACGTCTAGAAAAGTCCATGCCCATGACGAGCATCTAGCCGAATCAACTCTTCAGCAACATCTCTCGCATGATCTCGTGTGTCTTCAGCATACTTCCGAGCCACTGCTTCGTTCTCTTCTCTCGTCCGCCAATACCTCGGTCTTGCACTGGACCGTCTGATCTCATCGGGTCCTTCTTCAGAAGTATTCCTCCTCATGAAGGACCGATAGATGCGCGATTTGGGTGCGCTGCTAGCCGCCACAACCCCAGGGTGAGTAGCCTCTTTCGACCCATCTTCCACCTCCGCAGCCTCAAACGCACGTCTGACAGATCCCGCAGGTCGGCTTGTAAGTCTCACGAGACAAGTGTTGGCCCCACTACCCTCAGCACAGCTTCCTACGCCATGTGCCCTCCATCCCGTCTCGAACGGCGTCCTTCCCGTACCCAGGTCCCGCCAACTCTGCACCACCAACCTGACCTGTCCGCCTGTAGCATGCGAGAAGTCTTGGCTTGTCACGCTCCAATCCGTCGCACAAGTGGAGCAGTTCTGCGTGAACTGGTACTTCCAACCTCGGCGGATGACGTTGTCGATGGCGGCCATGATACCTGTGTGGCCGTTTGGTGTATCGCGGTGGCCTGTGACAATGTGTGGGAGGAGAGGCCAGAGCGACTTTAAAAGGTTGCGATTACGCGTCGTAAAGGCGGGCAGGACAATGGCATAAGAACTGTGCAACAAGAATCGACCGTTGACTATCCTAGCGGACACGGTGAGTTTAGTCGGAACGGGCGTTCTGGAGATGCGCGCCATGTCTTTCTTCTCATGGGTAAACGCAGATAGTGGAATGCCGTGTTCGTCTCCCCGTGACGCGCGGTTGATGGCAAGTCGAACGTGATGAAAGCGTAGTTTATAACCGTCTCCAGCGTCCAAGTAGCTGTTGTAGTCGGCACAATCTCTTCTCTTTCTCGAATATTGCTGGTTCTTTGGCCCGTCTTCTGCGGTCCAGGCGTGGAATTTGTCACACCAGCCGCAGAACCAATGACCGGGAAAGGCGCGCTCTACTACAGCCTCGATAATCTTCCTCTTCTCAAATCGGTTTTTGCTTCCCTTGACATGGCGAGACAGAATTTCGGTGCCGAGAGCGTAGTAGATGTATCGCCCGGATAGGCAGAAGGCTGCTGCGGAGGCAGTGTCGAGATAGGTGTTGACTTGTTGGATCAGCTCGAGTGGGAGAGTAAGTACTGGAGCTTTCGGTGACGGTAGTGAGGGTTTGATTGTAGCCAGGGAGTCTGTAATCTCGTACTCTTCAAAGGTAGAATCTATGCTCGTTCGAGAGCTTGCGGTATCGGATGCCGAGTCGACGGTGGAAGGACGTGATGAGTGTGAGGAGCCGAAGCTCATAGATCGACGAAAGATGTTCATGCTTGCGTTTTGATCTATTCCTTCACTACCCGTGTGGTCGTTATGAGGCTCTCGAATTCTGAGGCTGAGACCAATATAAGAGTACCACAAAGGGGCAACAGACGCTATAAGTCAACACTGCCAGCGTATAAATTTAATAACAAGGACTAGTCAACAACACATCAAGAAAGGTACCGACATAGCCGTTGCAAGCTCGACGCCGTCTCGCGCGCGGCCACTGCATCCCCTTATCAATGCGCCTGGCCTCCGGCCGCCAATGCACGACATGTCATCCAGCCGCGGTTTCTAACGGGGCCTGACAGTGGCACGCAACGCACATGGCACCTCGAGTCCAGGCACATGCCTACCACTTTGCCGTTGTCAGGGTCCAGCAGACGTATCCGGCGGTGTAGGTGAGACAGCCGTCATTCACCTGATGTGCTTGGGCTAACCCAAGTGGGGCTAGGTGCAACGTGTGTGGTGGGGTGACCCGGTGGACGCTGCTAAGCGCCCTGACTGCGCCGCCACGCCTGCCTTACAATCTTGGAACGCGTAAGATTTGGGGCCAGATGAGTCAGAGCTTAGGAGCACGTCGGGCGAGAGAATGCTATTGTTGTGCTTCGTTGTGGTGAAGAAATTAATTTGCGAATAGTAAACGCTATGCTACGCGGAAAATAGTGGTATATCTGACGTGCTTCGCTATCGTGCGACTCCGCCCGTCTGATGTACGCCAAAATGATAGATGTATATGGTACACGTGCGCTTCTAGTTCGAGAATGCGCAACCCTGGGTCATGTCATTACAACTTCTGGCTCTGTCATAAATCATCCCCTCCCCTCGTCCACAAAGCCTGGTGGGCCAAGAATGCGCCTCAGACGCCGTCTACTTGGGAAGCTCAGGGTTCAGCTTAAGCTGAGGTACTGGCGGGCCAGTTCCAGCTCTCCGCCTCCGCTCGCGCTCGTTGAAACCAACAGGCTGGTCTAGCTGTGCAGTCTTCTTGAATTTGCCACCCAGACTGCGCATCCAGTCCTCGCCCTCGCCGGCATCAGCACCGAGCCAGTACTTGGGCGCACCGCTGAGCATGACGCGTCCGAGTTGTCCCTTCCAACCGTTTCCCTCTTCTTTGCCTTCTGCGAACGGGTTCTCAGCGAGGTCGTTTGCGGACGTCTGCATGTTGTTCGAGTTGTACCATGCGGCGGAGGAGGCGTTTGCGGCGATGTGTTGGCGGAGGCACTGGCGCGCGAAAGCAAGCATAATGAAGACGAAGTAGACGCGAAGAGCCCAGAAGCCAGAGATCAGCGAGATGCTCATAATGCTTCCGCTTTGGAAGACGGCGTTGCCTAGCCCCGCGCCAGCATCTCCGCCTTGTCCGACTGCTACGGCGTTCTGACCAGATTTCAGGCCGTCGGTGGGCTCCGCGATGATATCGACCTGTGTGACGTTGTGCTTGGGGCTGGTGAAACCCGCGTTGTCCTTCATGCCCGGCGATAGTCCGGCATTCTCGTCTGGGTGTGCGGCGAGCGTGTAGAACCACGCGATGCCGAAGAAGGCCGTGTATAACGCGTTGATGACCGAGTCGAGCGCATACAGGTGCGCCAGCAATACCGACTCAAAGGGACTTTGTAACCGGATGTGCTTGTACAGGAATGTGGTAGCGAGGAGTGCGGCGGTCGAGTAGAGGTACATGGACAGCTGGAAGCCATCAATCTTCGCGCCGGTAAGAAGCGCAAGGAGGCCGTAGACTCCCGACGCCTTGTTTATGACTTGGAGGTAAGTGATGATCTCGGCCCCCGTCCGAAGAGACATCTTCTGGAGGAACGTCTGCGCGGGTCAGTCCTGTCCATTTTAAGGTTTAGATTCACTTACCGTGGGACGTGGGATATCGAGGATATTCATCGTGGCTATTATAGGGAGATGACGATGGGAGTGAAAGAGTTTGGGTGACGATGTTCGTTGTTGCAAGGCGCAAGCACTGCGGAAGGCCCGGGAGATTTAGCGCCCCTTTCAGTACATGCGAGTCGTGGTCGTGCAATCCCTTCATCCATGGATATACTTTGTACCATGATTCGCGCAGACTTCATTCACAATGGACTCGTTGCATTTGCGTTAACATTCCATATCTCCTTTAGGTTTAATTGTTGGTGTTGCGCCTACTATTTCGAGTCTCGCCGAGTCTTGCGCCAGCTATGACGCATCCGCGACAACATCACGCGGCGCGCCTTCCACGCTTACTATCCCAGCCCTATGTACATACTTCGCCCTCGTCACTAAGTTCCAACCTCTAGCAAGCTCACGTGTATGCCGCCATCAACTATACATTCCGAGTTCCTTAAAGATGGCTTTAGGACCTTCAACCCCATGAGTTCACCCTAGTCAGTCACTTAAGAGACAAGATGACGAACCAGCCGAATTTGAATTCCAACTTTAGATTATTAGTACAGTAGTGAAGCACACAGAGACGTGCAACGTACTCCTGATACGACTACAGAGAGTGGGCTTCTTCGTAGGGCTCGTTGCAGCGATTTCCTCCAGCTAGCTTCTACCTTGGTACGATGACGTAGCTTAACATTCAGTCCTCACATTTCTCCAGCACGTACATGTCACACAACATTGCATACTGTCAACCGTGGAATGCACTATAAATTGAATCCCTTTCAGGTCTGTACTCAACACTGACCGTTATATATACACAAATTTTGTCGATCAGCCCCAACATGGCAGACTACCAACCTCCAGCGCCAGCGCTACAGGAGCAGGATCTCAAGGGCAAAGTTGCCATTGTCACGTAAGGCTTCACCTTCTTCAACGATGCCGCCAATACCATTTCAAGGGGATCAAATTAGTTGGCACTTTATTCTATTTCATGATGAACCCATGTTGCATCACGCATTCTATCAGCTTCCTATATCAGCCTGCCCTCCACCAAACCCCCCCAACCACCCACACCCCCAAATTCTAACAAACCCCAAGCGGAGCATCAAAAGGCATAGGCCGCGCTATATCCCTCTCCCTCGCAACCCGCGGCTGTTCCATCTTAGGAACCTATTCATCCCCTCAATCCGCCCATATCTTCGATACTCTCACAAGCACTGTCCGCGACCTCTACGCCGCCACCGAAAGCAAAGCCCCAGCTATGCAAGGCGTAGCCGCAGACATCACATCTCTATTATCTGTCGACACTCTCCTCACAGCCCTAGCCACCCATTTCCAGGGTCAGAAACTAAGCATACTTGTTTTCAATGCGTCACACAACGCGCGACCTAGACTGGGCAGCGCAAGCGAAGACGATATCAGCGATTCTTTGATGGGGAATTTGCACTGGCCGATCGTGCTCATGGAAAAACTTGTTCAACAAAGTCTCTTCACACCACATAGCCGCGTCGTAGTCATATCTTCCGACCGCGTGCGGGACCCATCACCCGGATCCGGTTTATTTAACGCAACGCGTGCAGCCATGGAGTCGCTCGTACGCTCGTGGGCCATTGAGTTGCCACACAGCTTTCCAGGCACAACGGTAAATGCCGTGTCGGTGGGGCTGACAGACACACCTGGACTGCGCGCCTTTCCTGCAGAAGCTGTGCAGGCGTTGAAGGAGCAGCGGTTGCCCAAAGTCAAGGTTGTCGAGGGAGGCAGGATGGGGCAGGCGGAGGATGTGGCGGATGTTGTGCAGTTTCTGGTTAGTGAGAAGAGTAGGTGGGTTACTGGGAGTGTGATTGCGGCGAATGGAGGGGCTGAGTGGGTTGGTGGTAGTTCATAGATGTTTGTGGATAGGAGGCGTTGCTTTTCCTGTTCTGTATTTCAGGGTAGGTGTGAGGATATATGTTGTAACTCAAGAAGCATCACGGGTAATAGTTCACACTCGGCATTTGGAGTACAAATCATAAGAGTCGGCCTTCTGCGTGCTGTCGGCCGCCCGTCCAACGAAGCGGGCCTCGATTCGTTGGTATAGTACATGTCTAACTTTTCAACGTCTCGTCGTAATTCTGCAAGCCGACCTATATCATGGTCTTGGCTGCTATATTTACAATGGACATCCCGTATGTAGGAGAATATATACAACTCTACCCCAAATTTACAATCCTTGATACATGCATTCGTACAAAGCTCGTCTAGTTCACGGAACGTACGGCTTCGCTAGAGTCGGCCGCATACTGTGCTCGGCTTTTGAGGAGGTCGTTGACTTCGTCTGAAAGCTTCGCAGTTCGCTTCTGGTGTTCGGCTGCAAGCGAATCCAGCTTGGTGACTGGTAGATCATCAGGGTATTCGTTTACATCGTCGGTGGTTGCGGGCTCGTCGGAAGCCAATCGCGGATCGGTGAGAATATCCTTCGCTTCCTCTGGCATGCCCGGCGGTGCAGAGATGTGGTGCTTCAAAGCCGCAACCTGGGGGCCGTCGACTTCACCGGTTTCCTCAGGCTCTGATACCATCGATCTTCTTGCTTGTTTTCTAGTAGTCTTCATCCGCTTTCTCGCTTGCTCAATGAAAGAGAAGTCGTTTAGCGTTTTCTCGATCTGATCCTCAACCAGTTTCTTTGTGTGGTTGGCTAGGGCTCTGGTGGTGAAGACGTTGGGGAATCGGTAACTCAGCCACAGGTAGCATACCAGCATCTTGTGTAGTTCCTCTAGATCGTGGAGATACTTGCGTTCAGCAGACGAGGGCCGGTCCATGACGCTGAGTGGCAGAGTGTCAAGATCCAATAGGCTACCCGACTTGCCTTCAGCAATGCATTCAGCGAGGTGGCGCAGAAACGCTTTCTGGGACGGTTGGCGCATGTTGATGGGTGCGGCACATAACATGATTCGGTCTTGAATGCTGAGATTCTTGACCATGTGAATGGCGTCAGCAATCGCCAGCTGATCTTTTAGTGCACAGAGATGGAATCGAGGGTGTAACTCAGAGATCTCATGTAGACGTAGCATAATGTATCCGAAAGGTGTTCCCGGGGGGAAGTAGTTGGCAAACCGCTCAACGATAAGCGACGGCGGGAAGAGGCCGGCTGTGCTGATATGTTCGGGCTCACGCTTCATGCCCAATTTCAAGGCCGCGTGGTCGACTTGGTCAAGTGTAGTGACCCATCCTATAGTCTTCTCTTCAGGTCTCTTTACCTCGACAGTATCGGGTTGCTTGTCGTCTAGGCCGATGGCGGGGTCAGCGGCGCCGTCAACAATCGAAGCCTGTTCGGAGTCTGTAGTGACTGCTTGCTGAGCGGTTTTGTAGCGCCCGGCACGGCCGGCGATTTGTTTGATCTCGGAGATCTGCAGGGGCACGTAGTTCAGGCCGTTACTCTTGATAGTAGATTCGAAAATGACACGCTTGATAGCACTACATTGGTTAGCATCCGGGTATTGAAAGTCAACATAACACACTGCTTACAGGTTGAGACCCATGCCGATGGCATCACTCGCCACGAGGTAGTCGTAGTCATTGTCTGGGTCGTTGAATAAGCGGGCTTGTTGAGCTCTTGTCTCAGGTGGCAAGCCTCCGTATACGATAGCGCACTTCTTCCCTGTCTTTTTCTCCACCTCGCGTCGCAGCGCATGTATACCCAGGACGGTGAAAGCAACAATGCAATCACCTTTCTCAAGAAGTGTGAGGTTTCCTCCCAAACTCTTCGGCTGAATCTGGAGTGGCGTCAGACGCTCGTACTCGTGTACGTGCACTTTATCGCCAACAAGAGCGCAAAGCTCGCGCATCAGTGGTACTGTGCGTGCTTCTCCGCAGAGATGGATTTCTTTGGCCTGTAGACCCATGAAAGCCTGTGTCCATGCCCAGCCCCGTTCCTGGTGGTTGATCATCTGTATCTCGTCGATGACAGCCACATCAAATCTAGTGTTGAGCGGGGCCATTTCCACAGTACAACTATACATGTTGGCGTGTGTGTCCTCAGGCAAGCGCTGCTCTTCACCCGTAACCAGAGCGCAGGGCTTGCCCTTTGCATTCAGGCGCGTGTAGACCTCATGGGCGAGGAGGCGCAGCGGACCAAGATAGATGCCCGAGTTGACTTCCTCCAGACGCTTCAGGGCGTGGTACGTCTTGCCAGAGTTGGTCGGCCCAACGTGCATGTGTACTGTGCGCGTAATCTCTCGTGTCGCTGGATACCATTCGGCTGGGTAGCGCAGGTCTGCCACCTCCTTCTGGTTCTCCGCCTCGGCCGTCGTGAAGCGGCCGCCACATGCTTGCGCATAGAACAGATATCGTAGCCTCTTCTCCAGGGTATTCTTTCTCCGCTGGGCCTCCTGCACCAACGTGACCAACTCACGCGGGGCCTGCTTGATCCATAGGGTGATGGACCGCTCGAAGGTAGTCCATTCCTTGTCGAAGTCTTCGCGGCTTATTTGGAGTCTGTCGAGAAATTCTGGCGTGGCGAACTCCTTGTGCAGGGTGTCTAGTTTGTCGCGGACTATGCCTATGGGTATTGACGACTTGGAAGATCTGGAATCGCCCCCTTTTGAAAGTTTACCCTGCTGGAGAGGATTGAAATGCGTGGTCTTCGAGGGCTTGGCTGGGGCGGAACGATGTGCGGCTTGGATTCGGGGCAAGAGGGTTTGGGTTCGCGATCGAGAGCGGGCGGCGAAAGAGCAGATGAGACATAGCGAACTCCGTCGCGCCGGCAGCAGAGGCATGCCAATGGTGGGTATCATGCGGGAGAAGAAGGAAGAAAAGACAGAATCCAAAGCGCCAGGCGCCTGTACAAACGAAGGACGACAGGAATGTTCAAGTCGACGACGTAATGCCGAATAAAAAGTTGCCAAGCATCTACCACCGTAGTTCAGTAGGGACCTCCGGCGGCGCCTGCCCGCCGCAGCTCGCGACGCAACTCTAGCTGAGACGCGCCTTCCTCACCACCGCCGCGACAGCCCAGCACCACGTGTGCCTCGCCCCGACAGAGCTGGCCCGCACACAAACTCGTCTCCGCATCACGTTACCGCTACCGCTTCCACCGCGTCGCCTTTTCCCAGCGGCATTCGCTGCGATACCCCGCCAACATGGCTTCCATGATCGATATCCAGCGCGACCGTAAATTGACACCACGGAACTCCTGAGGAACACGTGCTGATAGGCCACATAGTCATTCTCAACTCGATCAAGCAGACCACGCGCGGCGACGTATGAAGCTCCCCCCAGTGCGCCCGCACTACGCTAACGGCTACCGCGCAGTGGAAGATACTCATTGTGGACGAGGACAGCCAGAAGCTCATCAACAACGTGGTCAAGGAAGATGACATCCTCAACCTCAACATCACAAGTACGCGACTCCGCACGCTCCCAAGACGCCAGATCCTAACCTCGCAGACATCGAGCGCATCGAGGACCGGCGGCAGACGATCCGCGACATGGACGCCGTGTACATCATCACGCCCAAGCCACACATTGTCGACTGCATGATGGCCGAGTTCGACCAGCGCAGATACCGCGGCTTCTTTCTGATATGGACAACGCTGCTCCCACCACACCTCAAGGAGCGCATAGACCGGTCGCAGATGGCGCGCGAGCAGATTCGGAGCTTCCGCACAGTGCACCTCGACTTCCACCCCCAGGAGTCGCACCTCGTCACCTTCAAAGACCCATGGAGCTTCCCCATCCTCTACCACCCCGAGTGCAACAACCTCGTAGTACGCCACATGGAGGATATCGCCGAAAGAGTGGGTAGTATACCTCTCCTGGCAAGCTTCTGCTGACAACCCTAGATCACCGGAATCTGCGTCGCACTCGGCGAATACCCCATCATCCGATACTACCGACCGCGAGCTCCAACCCACGAGGCCAGCGTCTTGTGCTCACACCTAGCCCGCTTCGTCCAAGACAAGCTCGACATGTACGCGCAGTTCAACCAAGACTTCCCCCCGCAATCGAACCGACCCCGCGGTGCCCTCTACATCACCGATCGATCCATGGACCTCATGGCACCCTTCCTCCACGAGTTCACATACCAAGCAATGGCCATGGATCTGTTGCCTATACAAGACAGCGACAAGGTGACCTACCGCACCATTGTCAACGAAGAGGACCCCGAGGCGGAGGAGAAAGACATGGAGATATCCGACAAGGACAAGATATGGGTTGAAAACCGCCATCGGCACATGAAGGACACTCTCGACAAGCTGATCAGCGACTTCCAAAAGTTCATCGCCGACAACCCCCATTTCACAAACCAAGACGCCCAAAACGCTGCTGGCATGAACGGACTGAACGCAATCAAGGATATGATCGCTGGTTTGCCCCAGTTCCAAGAGATGAAGGAAGCTTACTCGCTACATCTCACCATGGCGCAGAAGTGCATGGAGATCTTCCAGAAGCACAAGCTCCCGGATCTGGCTTCAGTGGAACAGGTGAGTTCTAGTGAGGCTAGGTCACGACTGTCGCTAACTTCTTCAGTGCCTTGCTACCGGTCTTGACGAAGACTACCGTAAGCCCAAGAACATGACTGACCAGATTGTGCGCACATTGGACGACGAAGAGATCACGCCAGCTGACCGGCTACGCCTTATCGCGCTCTACGTAATCTTTAAGAACGGAATACTACCAGCCGACCTCCAGAAGCTCCTCTTCCACGCACAACTGCCTCCTCCCGACGGCGACGTTATCCGTAACCTTGACCTCCTTGGCGCGCGAGTCGCCAGACAACTAAAAGAGAAGAGAGATGCACAGCCACCACTCTTCCCACCGAAAGCAGCTCCACCTCCAAATACTGAGGACTACGGTCTATCGAGATTCAACCCGGCGCTCCAGGACATGCTAGAGGAGCACATCCGCGGCAGCTTACCCCAGGACGTCTTTCCATTCACTAAGATGTCACCCGATGATGTCGCCAGCATGGCACAGGAAAATACTGCACCCGCCTCCCTCCGCTCCGCGAAACCGACGTGGGCCAAATCGCGGCTTGCGAGTGCGGAGCCCCGTCAACGCGTGATTGTATTTGTCGCCGGTGGTGCAACCTACTCCGAGGCCCGCGCTTGCTACGATGTTTCGAACAAGACCTCGAGAGACGTTTTCCTTGTCACCTCCCACATGATGAAGCCGCAGCTCTTCCTCCGCCAAGTCGGCGATCTCAGTCAAAACCGCCGCAGTCTGCGCTTACCCATCGATCAACCGCAGCCTATAGCCCCAGCACATCTGTTCGAGAAGCCTGAACCTCCGAAGCCAGCACCACCGCCTGCTGGTACAAAGCCTCCCATGGCCGGGGGCTTGCCGTCCGGACCCAGAGTCGCTGGCCCGAAACCCCCAACAGCAGCCATGGGTGCCATCAACCTCAATTCCAACCCGCAAAAACACAGTCCTTCGCCGTCGCAGAGCAGTACCACGAAGCCCGGCAAAGAAGAGAAAGAAGGCAAAGAGAAGAAGAAGAAGAAGTTGCATCTATTTTCTTCAAAGCATTAGTGAGGCTCGTTAACATTTCCTGCCAGGGCGCTGCATACCTTTCTGGCGTTGTTCTGCTTTGTTCACAGCGAGGAGTGATTTTGCTTCATTTGCAATATTTGCGAGCTAACTTGCATGGCATGGCGTTGGATGGCGTCTGAGAATCTCACCTGGCGATTGCCCAAGGTGTACAGCTAGAGACAAGTATTTGGGATTTTGCCGTTGGGGAATAGACGTAAGGCTGGTTGCCTCTACAATAAAACATAAGAAACAAATTTACAAAGATTATACATCATATCATCACTTCAGCCTTGCTGTCTTTCCTGGCTGATTAGAACGTGCCACATCATTTCAACCTACGTACCCGACTTCCCTTCTTCCTCGGTATCGGACAGCTCAGGGCCACACTCCTCGCTCTCATCTCCTCCCATCTCTCATTCCCCTCCGACTAGTACGCCCATTTAGTCGAGTAGTCCCTCGGACTAACAACAAGCCCCTTCCCTTTACTCGCACCCCTATACACAGCCTCCAATATATCAATCAGCTCCTGCTTCGTCCCAATCGGAAAGTTGATCTTGTTATTATTGCCCGTGCCAAAGTCAACCTGCATATGCTTGTTTCGCCAGAAGAACATGACGGTGCAGGGATCGTAGATTTCGTACATGGCGTTGAAGTCGGGGACTTGCTGGTGGGGTGGGCGTGTTAGCTTGGTTTGGAGATGACAGGGCAGGTAGGGAAGGTGAGAGGGTAGAGGAAAGGAGGGAAGGAGGGAAGGAAGGAGGGAAGGAAAGTACCTTATTGTCGACTACATAGATGACAACCCAGTCTTTGACTGCGTCCACAATCTTGTATAGCATCTCGTCCATCTCCATGCATTCGGGTGTGTAGTCGGCGCCGAAACGGAGGCAGACTATGCGGGCTTCTTCGCTGAGCTGGTGGGTGTCAGTTTGGGTGTAGTGGAGGGTCGTATCTGGCATAATGGGTCTGGTGGAGTTGATGAGTGTAGGAAACGTACGATGGCTTGATCAACGTGCCATGCTGAGGGCAGGTGCTGCAGCATTACCGAACCCATGGTGGTGAGATTTAATTGACTGTGATTCTCGGAGATGTATAAAGGGCAGAATGAGAAAGGTCTTGAACAGGCCTTGTGCGAAACAGGTGAGAGAAAGGCTGAGGAAAGCACGATCTGATAGACCCCATCACATGCCCCATCAACCTCCGTTTGCACCTTCCAAACCTCGTTTGCTCTCAGCTGCAGACATCCCCACCTGCACCTTCCCAAAAAGCTCTTTCCATGAACAACCACAAATCATTCGCTAGAACAAGGAAACCACATGCCATAACTCATCATCAGTACAAACAAAACAAACCCAATCTCGCACCACCACCCTAATCCCTCACCCCACCCGAATAATACTCCCCCACACTCCTCTCCGGCGCATAATATCCCGCACCCGTCCGCTGCTCCAAACTCCCCGTCCGCTTCGCCACCATCTCCTGCACAAAAGCCTCGTAGCTCTCGTACGGCCGCCCGCCCTCCTGTGGATGTCTTGCCGCCCAAGCCAGGAACGCGGCTTTCTGTTCTTCAGCCGCCTGTTGCTGTTGTTCCAACGACAATTTCTGCTTCTTCGCTTTCTTGCCTGTGACAGCGGGCTGTGGGCGGCCGGTCACGGGGTTGCGACCGGCTGCCTCGCGCGCTTCGGCTAGGAGGTCGCTGCTCGTGGGTTCGTTTGCGCGCTGTTGGTTTCCGGTCACGGGGTCACGGCCAGCTGCTTGACGGGCTTCGGCTAGGAATTCACTGTTTGGGGCCGGGGTTTTTGGAGCGGTGTATTTTGTCTGGTATGGATTCGATTTCCCGCGGAGCTTGTTGATAGGGGAAAGGAGTGCTGATGTGATGGAGAGACCCGCCATGCTGCTGTTGACGGGAAGGAAGTAAGCCTTCACGCCTTTGCGACTTTCTTGTCTAGTTGCTTTGGGTATCGAAATCTGGATCGAAACCTCTCAGAAGCTGCCCTCGTAGTCTTGAGAATGCCGGTGCGGGTTGCTGATGAATATTTACGAAGAGACGTGGTCGCCAAGCGTTCTTTGTACTGCAGGTTGGCGTCGAATTTGAGACTATACTGCACGTTCCCAACTCTTTTGAACAAAATTATCCGACACTACTCTATACATGCAGTTGTCTGAGACAGGAACACAACCTGGTTGGAGCCTAGGAAGTGTCAGGGGTCTGGGCGGTAAGGCCCCCAAGCTAACCGCATTGAGGGCCAGCAATGAAGAACCGGTCAAGTGCCAATATGTTCAGTCGTACCGATCAGGTGCGGATGTCAAAATTGAAGTAGGTGTATATTTGGACAGCGAAAGCAACGAGCTACTAGAAATAGCCTATGACTATGCTCTCATCTTGCGCAAGGTACAAGAGCTCCCGCCGTCCCGATATTGAAACCCGACCGGCAAGATCGGGGCGCAACGCTACACCCGAGGCAATACTGACCATCGGTGTACCGTACGAAGAATCGAACAAACGTGAGAATCCAAATGTATTAAGCGTGAGACCGCTGAAAAGAAAGGTGAATAGCAAAGACGCCCAAGACAAGCTGAACAGTCGGCCAACCAAATTACCACATTCTCCCTTTACCCTTACTGCCAGCTGCTGGACTGAGCGGCGGGAACGCATCCTCGGCATCCTTTCGACTCTGCTCTTCAGCAAGACTCAGTTGCATAGCAAACTCCAAATCTGACAGCTCGCTTCCATTACTTGATCCAGCAGCAGCCTTACCCTTCCTGGGCGTGCTCTTCTGGGAGCGGGATGACGGAGACTTTTTGCTCTTGGCGTACTTGATCGGAATCCCGAACGCAGAAGGAGGCGTAGAGGCGGGTTCATAGTTGCCAGCTCCGGAGCTATCGTTGAGAGAAAGACGGATGGCTTCGGCGATGTCGGCATCGAGTTCGTCGTCGTCCTTGGTATCAGGCGATGAAGGTTGGCCCTGGACGCTCGCCTCTGGCGTTACAGGCTCACTCTTAAGGGCACTGCTCTCGCGCTCGATGCGGCGTAGTTCGTCTGCCTCGGCAGCCTCTTGCGAAAGCATTGCAGCGTATGCTAGAGCCTCCTCTTCGCTTAGTAGCTCCGTGCCAAAACGGCCTGCCAAACGCTCGGCCTGCTTGTGACGCTCTTGTCTATCACGCTCCAACTCGAACTGTTCGTTGGCAATGTAGTTCTTCAGGTTGACTCTGCCTGTACCGGCGAAGCGCTCTGTGGTATTGTTACTTCCACGCTCGGCTCTTCGCAGCCTGCGTTTACTGCTTCTATACTGATCGGCTGCAGATGAGCTGTAACTCCAGAATCGAAGCTGATTGCCAAGAGACACTGCACCGCGCAAGACGGTCGGATCGGGATCAAGACATACAGCACCAGCAGCAAACATGTTGATGCCGACTCCTTGAACGGAAGCCTGGGCCTGCACAAGCTGTCTACGAGCACGCGACGCATGTCGGGAGTGAAGCGTTGTTATGGGCGACATGCTCGAAGCCAGTGGATCCCATGCCTGTACCAAGCCGTCGTTTCCACCTGCTACGAGATAGAGTGAAGTGACAGCCACGCAGGATATCTCTGGCGAGTCGGTGTAGATGACACGAACAGGCTCAATATCATTTGTGTACTCCGACGAGCGCGACGTAGGCGCCCGGACATCCCAAACCAGCACCACGCCAGACTTGGTACCAGCGGCGAGGAACCTTGCGCGCTGTCCAGGAATGTCAGAGGGAGAGGCCGGCTGGCTTGCAACAGACATCGGAGAAGAGTAAGGCGAGGATGCAGTCGAGGCAGTCGAGAAACCAAGCGCAGGGTCCTCAAACAAGGTCAAAGTCGCGAAGGTAGAGACGTCCAAAGCAGTTGTAGTGACTTGAGTGCTCTTGAACCCGCCGAACGTAAGCTTTGAGCACCTCCATTCTTCGAACAGAGCGGCTCGTTCTGGTGAACTTGTGGACGAGATGTAGGAAGAGCTGCGACCACGAGGAGGCTTTGTAAGATCTGCGCCAGGACCGCCGAATAAAGATGTAGCTTGCGCAGGCTGAGGCGTGAAAATGCGAGTTGAGACATTCGTACTCTTGTCCTTTTCGTCAATCTTACATCGGGTGAAGCGTTTAACGTCGGCGACGTCTCCCTCTTCAAGTCCGCATTCGAAGACCACTACGGATTCCCCAGCATGATTTCCATCGTCTCCAGCAAAGTCAACCTCGAGCGTTCGTCGCATATCCCATCCAAGACATGCTTTTCGGAAATGTTTCGGCTGCTTGCGAAGATATTCTTGGATCTCCCTTGTTTCAGCGATGATCTGATCCTTGCTTAAGCACATGCCATCCCATGATGTTCGCGGCGAATAACTACCGTCGACATCGGCATCGCTATACGGGTCAGGCCTCGCAGTACGTCGGCTGGGCTCCACCAAGTTCCAGTAGACGGTGCGGCCAGTGAGCCAACCCAGATACTCGGAGTAGTGCTCAATGTCGCCTTTCGTGGCCTGGCTGCGAGTTGGAAATTTGGTGAGGTAGAAGATCTCGCCAAGTGCATTCAGAGCGACCGCCCAAATGCGGTTCTGAGCATAGCGCTTGGTTGAGTATTGTTCGTCGACGGCGATGGCAATGATAGGTACTCCTGGGCTGAGAACCCAGCGCGCAGTCAGCTCCCCACGCTGTACACGGGACGAGCGAAGACCATCTGTACCGATGCTACAGGCACTGACGACACCAGCCGCAGATCCCATCATCATGCCTATCAAGCCATCCGAAAGGGTCGGGATCGTGTTTGACTTGGCGATCCAAACGCTGCAGATAGCACCGCCGTCGATGCCTAGCTTTGGTATACCAAATTCAGGCATAGCAAAGTCGGTGGGTTCAGCTATGAATCGACCACGCATCTCCTCAAGGGAGCGGTAATAACACGAGCCCTCGGGACAGCCCTGGCCATAGATCATGCCGTATGGCTGCGATATGTCCATGACATTGGGTCGCCCGACGACCTCTCCTGAGCCCAGACCCCACTCTGCGGTACCCGGAAAGCGTTCTGAGAATTGGCCATAGAAATGAGGGTCGCTCTGTCCCCAAGGATCCACTTTGCCAGTCATCGGATCGCTGCTGGTCACCATGCCGATATCGTCTGCACCATGGATGAAACGCGGCATCTTCTTATTCAAACCCGATCCAAATGTGGCCTGCAGATGATTGATGATGGTATACGTTTTCGCATCGTAGGTAATCATCGGGGTGATGGTCTGCATTTGAGATGCGCGGGACGGTGTCGCAGGTACCTGTACAGGCTTGCCCCTGACCAAAGACCGCAATAGTCTCGTGCGTAGAATGTACTCGCTTCTCCACGATGCCAGCGCAGTGAGCCTGGTGAAGCGTCTCTTCTCTGATCGCACGACTGAGCCACTGCCCTCAAGGGCTGAACGAAAGGCGGCATCTTCGAGTGAGTGTGGGCCAGGGAAGTAGCGACCGAATGCCACCTGCCAGGCGTGTGGGGTAGTGACTACATCATGAAAGCGGCGAGAGACAAGGGATACGGCGGCGAGGTCGTTCGGTGACAGGTGGGCGATAGCATGGATCAGAACCTCTACGCATCGTCAGCTCTTACTCGTGCATTCGCGTTCCGCCCGTTCTCGAGGCATTTGTACACACCATTAGGCAGGTTCGCGATGGGCGAGCTCTTATCGCTAGGCTTCTTGTTACTCTTGACGATCTCGAAGAGGGGCCCGTCGGCAGGCTTTCGCGGTGAAGACTTCAGCGCATTCTCGTATTCGGTGATCCTGTCCCTCGGAGGTGGTGAGGGAGACGCGACGCGCTTCAGTCCATCTGTTTCCACGGTCCCGACTGTATCCTCGGCCTCTGAACGCGTCGCATCGCGTGCGAACCCGCGGGGTTGTGGTCCAGACTCTCCCCGCACCTCACCTGAGTGAGGCTGCAGAGAGACCTGGAAGTCAAGGCTGCGGCGCTGTCCATGCTGGGAGGTGGTGGCGGTGTCGAAAGAGGTTTGCTGGTACGAAACGTTTTGTGATGCGTTGATGGGCTCTGGCTGCATAAAATTTTGGGTCTGGTTCTTGGGTGAGGGCAATCGACCGAGCTCGTTGGAAATGCTCAGTCAGAGGATGGAGGCGTGGGCGAAATTTGGGTAGTTTGGTAACGTTGGAGTGGAAGGGAGTTCGGGGGGTGCAGTTGATGACTCGGTTTGCGTTGCCAAGTCGGCGGTGATCGATATGACGATCGCCACTTAGGAAGCTACGAACGTGGGGGGAACAAATGATACTAACAGTTTGCAGCGGTGGGCCGACTATCACATGGCGTGTAGAAACGTCACCACTATCTAGGTGCGGCCTAAGTACCTGAATGTAGCCGGCCTCGTTCCGATAAGTTCCGAAGCAACAGGTGCCTTGCCGTCTACATTAGTGTAAAAGTGAAAGTCGGCGATATCCCGATGGTAATGTAGACTCCTACGAAGTCAACTTCGATCGATTCCTGTATAACGTGCTATCATATACAGGATCATGCAAACAAATGATCAACGCCAGCCCTATGCAGACCCCTAGATTCTCAAGGCACGAAAAGACGCGAGTATGCAGCCACATTAGTCCTGCAACAAACACACGCCGTGTAGTTCTTCGAAGCCAACCCCACCCGACAATCGTCGCACAGGCTCAAGCAACCACATGGCCACACCAGTACTGTCCTTGGCGACATCTGGCAAACTACACATTGCGGTCCTTCTGAGCCCATACCTTCTGCACCCGTGTCCCAGCTTCCAGCTGTACTTGCGCCTTGCGGGGCTGTTGCGCTTCGACGACTGAGGATTAGATCTTCCAGAAGCTGCTCTTCTTCTTCAGGCGTCATATTGACGCCGCCGCTCATCTTGTAGCGTGACGTTGTGAGGATCTTCGCCTCTTCGCGCTCAAGAGCTTTGCGGTACTGCGAGCGTGTCATGATATTGGAGCTCTGGAGGTGGCGAGACAGCAGCTTGGCTTCTTCGCGATCCTCACTAGATTTCGGATCCAGAAGTTGAGAGAGTCTCGAGAAGTCCATTGCGTCGTCAGGGATGGGTGTTGCTTCCCGACTTCTCTGGTAGGTTGCACGCGTAGGTGTTCTTTGACCGTCATCCATGTCTGACCACTCGTCGTTGTCTGTTGTGGTAGCAAATGACACTACACTAGTCGTGTCATCATCTTGCGAGTCAACATAGTCTCTGGTGTTGTCAACGTCATTCCATAGGCTACCGTTGCGCCACCAAGAGTACAGGTAGTCGTCAAGACGTTCTTCAGAATCTTCCCCGTTGGGTCCCGAATAGAACCCACTCTGTCGGAGCCTCTCCTTCGCAAAGACTTCAACGTCAAAATTCCGGTCCTGGCGAATTCGAGACCGGTCATCTGTGGTAAGCCATGATTCTCTTGCCAACGCTTGATCAGGGTGTCGCGGAGCATACATCTTATCAACATGATCAGCGTGGAACCCAACAGCGCGTTGTAGCCATCTTGGTCGATAGCTGATCGAGATCTTAGTCAACGCCCAGTCTGTGATCCTTGCGAGACTAAGTATAATCAACTTTGATATACGGAAGAAGAACTGATAGGTCTGCAAGTAGCGACTACGCTGTTGGATCGCAGGATCATTCTGTCCAATGGCTGGTTCAGTGGATGCCTGTACTCCTCGCGTTTTACGTTCTTTTGCATAACCTGACAGTGATGTATCCGTTCTGACATCGTTAAGTTCGTCAACTACCTCGATGCCTTGCGCGAATGTGTCGTTCCTGAGCTCGGACGGGATGTCGGTTATCATTTCTCGTGTTCTTCTTCGCCGAGCGAGCAGTTCCTGCAGCCTCTGCTTTTCGAGCCAGGTCATTGGGTGCACATTGACCTTAGTTCCTTCGTTGAGAAACACGGCTTCACTGGCGGATGTCAAAATGACGTAGCCTACCTTGAGTATAGTTGTATAAAAGTCTTCGTGCCAATTAATAGTCAAAGGCGTAATCGAAGACAGATGAATGTTGGCATGTAGATTGCCGTAAGCGGATGCGAATCTCTCTCTCAGAGACAAGTTGTTGGCGTGTCCTGCAGGTGGAGATAGTACGGTGATGATGAAGGCCAGCAGGTAGATTAGTGCGCATATCGCGATGCCCACAAGTATCAGCAAGTGCGGGATGAATCCAATGATGCATACAGTAGGAAATCTCAGGATCCCCACATAGTGGTCTGGATCAGTGACCATAGTTGCCAGACGAACACAGCTCCATGCGAAAGCTGACATGTAGGCAAGTCCGCAGATTGTTGTCGTGACGAGTCGCCATCTAGAGCGCACTCCGGCGATTGCTAACAGGTTGCTCATGAAGTGGCTGAAACTAGAGATGAGAGAAATCAACAGGACTTCCGGTGGTACATTGGCGATCTTGGAGAGCTTCGACCTCGGAATCGTGAAGGATGTGCCATCTGGAGTGAAGACAGACTTCGGTTTAAAGAAGCGTACGGAATCGACCGCTAGCGGCTTGGTGACGACAGCCTCAGCCTCTGCAAATGCGAGCGAATGTTCGAAGATGGTCATTCCGACTTCCTGAATCGGGCGTCTTCCTTGCAAGGCGCAGGCCAAGGTATCAACGAACTGGCCAAATCCAAGTGTCACAAACATGGGCCATAGAAGCGATAGCGATCCAGAAGGCCGCGTGGTCGCCGGGCCGATGGGCAACATATTCGCAGCTCGACATGAGCTCTCTGTAGTCTCCCAGAAGAGTATCTTTGACGTGACCTGCCATAGGAAGCCGCCTTCGCCACCGAAGTCTGTGTCCAGTTGCCTACCATCCGCTCCGTACTGCATCTCTGACCAACCCGGGGAGGTTTGACAGCGTATCGCCCGTAGAGTGTTCTGCGTCTGATAGAGGAAGAGGATCAAGGGCATGATGTAGAGGGCGAAACGAAGGTAGAGGCGGTCGAAGGAAAGTGGAACGCGGCTGTTGGCGTAGAAGTGGGTTCTGTTCAGCACGATTGCCTGCGACGTCAAATCAGCAAAAGGTAGTAGTCGTACTCATGGGAGCAGATGCTCACCAGGGCGAATGTTGCGACGGCCCATTTGGAGGTGATGTAGCTGAACCAGGCGGCTACGTTCCTCAAAGCTTGCCACACGGTCATCTCGCCCTCGGTCGAAATCGCAGAAGCCGCTGCAGCGATGGATTCCTGTACAAAGCCCGAGCCCGTAGTCGTCATGGTGCTGTTTGTCATGTTGGCCGTAGGTTCCGCGATAACGCTTCCACCCGAGCGCATCATGTCGCCGAGAGAACTGGCCTTGGAGAAAAGGCGCGGTAATGCCATGAGTAAGTCTGCTGGCGACGGCAAGAAGGAAGTCGCGTTGGCAGACGCGCCTGGCGTCTCCATTGCGGCGGTTGCGGATATCCGAGGATGGGTCGGCAGGCAGAACTATTCGAAGTCTTGATTAAATCCAGTGATTATTGAAGCAGATACATGGCGACTGTGAAGACAGATGCAGTTCACAGCGATAGTTGGGTCAAGCGTCTTGAGCTTGCGCGACGATGTAAGGGTGCTGTGGACTTGGTGCGGAAGTCGACCGTGGAATCCTTGGAATGACGCGACCCCCGAGCCGTCGGGCTGCAGCTGCATAGGTAAACCTCCGAGGTATACTGACGTGCGCCACACCCCAATGGTACACGATTTTACAGATGATCACGACTGCTATTCAACAAATGCACAAGTGTCATAATGCCATGACGGATGTCTACGATGTGCCTACGTCGTTGAACCAGGCATACTTGAGTAGTCGGATGATGCATTTCCACGTCCGCTATATTTCAACGCCCATGATGCTAGGGTATGGTACAATCATATGTCTACACTCCACCGCAATATCCATCTATGCCGTCTTGGGCTTCTTCGTTCCGTACTTTGACCGTGAAGTGATCCTGCTACCGACACCACCCTGCAGAGTGTTAGCGATGTCTTTCCATGATGTTTGTGCTTATGGGACTTACCAGATCCAATGCTCCTCGAACCAAATGGTACTTCACACCAGGGCAATCTTGCGCTCGTCCGCCTCGTACCATGACAACTGAATGCTGTTGTACATTGTGACCTGCGTACTGGTCAGTCTCCCCGTAGCTTACCACTCCCATGTATTTGTCATACCCTCTCCCGGAATATACGCCGTGATAACCTTGCCCGTACTCAGTCTGACCCTTGCAATCTTTCGCTCGCCCGAGTTGGGTTTCTTCGGCTTCGTCGTTCCCACTTTCAGACACACGCCCTTCAGCTCCGGCCTGTCCTTCAATTGTGGCGATCGCAGTTTACGCGCCTTCCGCGCTATCCTCCCCTGTCGCAGGACTTGTATTAATGTGCATTTGTGTGCGCGCGACGACGGTGTTGGGCGGGCTGCGAAGGCCGGGGTACTGTTCTGGAAAGCGGAGGCGGCGATTGATGGCCGTGTTGATCGCGCCGGAGCGAAAGCAACTGCGGAGAAGATCGAGGGTCGCGCAAGCCGTCGGAAGAGTGTGAGAGGCATTATGGGCGGGCGCTGGGGTGTGGCTCGAGATGTTGGTTCTGGACAAAAGTTCGAGATGCAAGATGGTGGCTGACTCAGCTGGGATGGTTCGTTGCAGGCCGCCTGCCCAGCGGTACAGACTGCGCACCATCAGAGAATGACATTTTCTGTTGACTCAATGCATGTGCAGTGCTGATGATAACAAGTCAACGTGACATAATACTGTGCATCTCTAAGAAGACAGCATCCGGGTTACCATTCAATACAGCACGTATTTTGTTAATACCCAAGGTATAGCGATGGAATGAGGATATAGATCGCATGTCAAAGATCAATGCCCATGCGCGGGAGTGCATTACGAATAACAAACATATTCACCAAAGCACATATAGGGAGCTCTACAGTCAACTCTCTACCATTATCAGTCTCGCACTAGCTACATCACCACCTATTGCAACATTCCCACGTGTCTCTAGTACGGCTTCTTGGGCCTTGTAGACGATGAGAGCCTCATTTTAAGCGAGCACGTCGTTGCCACGCGTCTCCTGTCACTTTCATGACGGCTCGGGTGACCAGGAATGCAATCGTACATAGTGTATTCAGTGATGACTTCCAAATGTAACGCTGTGCTGAGATAGCGGTGGGAGCCAGGAGGAACAGTCCGCTTAGAGGAAGTAATCCGGGGTCCTTCGCGACACCATAGGCTCGCCTGCGCGTGGGCAAGGGTCGAATTGCAAGCTGGGACGTGTGTCAGATATTGAAAATAGCATATCGAGAGGGAAGGAACTTACAAGGTATACTTTAGATGCTCGTCGATCTCCATGATAGCGGCCTGGTTACCGCATCTGTAGCAGTAGTTCGGTGCTGTGCAAGGTCAGTCGGATCATCGGCAACGGAAATTTAAGAGACATACCCGAGAATATGGTAACGACATTCCTGTCTTGCGACCAATTATACCCCTCCATGACTAGCTGATGAGCACGTGCCACCAGCGTCAAACCGTTGTTGTGGTTGAAGGCCTCCGAGATGTCTTGACCGAAGGTGTATCCTGCACCACGGGGTGAGATTCCCCAGCCGCACCTGTCGTCTGGGTCGGACCAGAGCAGGTCGCACATTGGTCCTTCGTGAGGCACCTCCTGTATGCGGTCGAGCGCCCTGATGTTGTCAAGGGTGTCGATGCTAGGGGAGAGACCACCGTGCAGACAGAAGATCTGGTTGTCGATCAGGGCGGTAAGCGGCAGGTAGTCGAATAAGTCTGTGAAGTATTTCCAGACGTTGGCATTGCCGTACTTGCGGAGACACTCGTCGTAGAAGCCGTAGACTTGGGTGATCTGGCGGGACTCGTGGTTGCCACGGAGAATGGTGATGCGCTGGGGGTATCGAATCTTGAGTGCGACTAGGAGGGTGACAGTCTCGACGGAGAAGTAGCCTCTGTCGACATAGTCGCCTGTGCACGTCAGTCAGTATTAGCAGGCAGGGTTGAGGCAGGCAACGCACCCATGAAGAGGTAGTTGGTGTCCGGGTTGGGGCCACCGATCTTGAACAACTCCATCAAGTCGTGGAACTGGCCGTGTATATCACCGCAGACAGTGACGGGGCATTTCTATGCGACGGTGAGCAGACATCGCAGTCGCAGCAAAAAGGGTACGTACCACTGGCTGTACATTGGACTCGTCCTGAAGTACCTCGCGGGCCTGTAACACGATGCTTGTCAGAAAAGGCATCCCCGATGACAGTGTGCGCCAGGCGGGTGTCGCATACCTTGTCGCATAGTCTCTGCACGTCGCTCTCGGCCAGCTGCTTGCAGCTCATCAGACTCTCAATCCAGCCGTCCAGCGTGGGGATTGTGGTCGGCTCAGTCGTGGGGGCAGACGACAGCTGCATGGGCTCTGGCATCTTGACGTCCTCCATATTGGTATCCATGGTTGCGGGGCGGCGGGATCGATGTAGGTGGGGGGTCGATCGGTTGTTGTGATGTAGAGCTGCTGTCGAGGGGTTCTTGCCCTTTCAAACTCGACCAATGACGTGCAGCAGACACGAGTAGAGGCGGTGGGCGGTAGCGACTTGCAATCCGGAGGTCGTTGGAGTCGGAGGCTGTATGTGGCGTGCAAGGCGATATCGACGGCGGCAGCAGGATCTATGACAGGAATATGGGGAGAAGCACGACCACGCACTGCAGGCACATACTACCTTGGAAGCAGGCCGTAATGGTGGATTGTTTCTCCGCGCCGGGTACCAAGAGCCTCAGGCAATTTAGCGCGAACCGTTAGCCGCGGGTCTGTGCGCGGCCGCTACTGCGGGCAGCTTTGTGCAGCAGCCGCGACCCTCGTCCCTTCTCCACTCTACACCACTTCCACCACATTGTTGTCACTACTGCCCATCGCACCCACCACCGCGACAAGCAATACCAACAATGTCTAACAAGCGCGCTTATAGCGCCTACCTCTCCAGCGCATCTGCGGATATGCTAGTCGCTGCCAATGGCTTCGGCGCTCCCCAACTGCAGGTGAGTAGTCGTCGCTGCCTATACTGACGCGACGCGAGCTGACAGCAACGGCAGGCGCAGCAACACACCCCTTCCTCAATATCACATCTGCGTATCCCAGGCGGATGGCCACAAGATCACATCCTTGCCGCCGAGGAAGTCATACCTCCGCGCGCTTCTCTCTTCACCACGCTCGGCAAGTGGGCTGCGACCGTGAGCGTTGCCAACCTGCTCTCACTCCCCGCACGCCTTGCAAACCGCTATCTCCGCCGCGAGACTATCAAGGCGATCCCCATCATCTCCGCCACCGGCTCCAACAAGAAGCGCTTCATCTCCGCAGGTCTGGCAGACGAGGAATGCGCGACACCGTCGCCTTCAGTGCGCGCGCGCGCGAACCAGGCGCGTCGCGAACACCAAAGGCAGGCGCGCGCGTCAGAGCTAAGCCCCAACCAATTCCGCGTTCCGCCAATCCAATATACGTCATCAGCACATACACAAGAATTCGAGGAAATCGTGCCTGGAGCATACAATAGAGATGTATCTCTCGACGAGGGCGGCAACGTCAGCCTGGAAGACGACGAGGACCTTGAGGTCAGTGTAGACTTCTCTTTCGAGGATGTCTTCACTTCAACCCCGCCGCGCGACCCCCAGACCGGCTCTCCCATGACAATATTCTGGAACAGCCCTCAGGTCGCCTCACCCGCGGTTGCCTCGCCCGCAAGCCCGGTCTTGTCATCCCCACTATACCACTATGACCCGCCTGCCTACGACAATGCCAACCCGGCCTGGATCTCTGAGCTCCGCAATGCTTCAACTGCCCATGCCTCTTCAGGTCTTACGTTACCGTCGGCGCAAGCACTCTCCTCATCGCAAGCATCCGCAAGCCCAGCCCCCAATGGCAAGCGCACTTCCAACCTGCCTACGGTCACACCTCTGCGACGCCAACTGGTCAAGGCACAGATGTACAGGGAACGCAAGCGCATCGCAGGCCTCAATGCCGCGCTCGAGTCTACGGAGGAAGGTTTCGCCGATACCGAGCAAGCTAAGAACAGTTTCGCCGAGTCATTCAACCAGAACCCCTTCCACTCCACGCATGCTTGGTCATCAGCATCTCCATCACAACCAAAGACTGAAACCGAAGCTGCTGTCCCCGACTTCGAGTACGCCAACGACTTGTCCTTTCTCCCTGAGGTCCCTGAAACCTCTGAAGTCGAATACGCCAACGACTTATCATTCCTCGTTGATGCGCCGTCTCCGCCGCGAGCGAAGGGAGTGCGATGGGAAAAGGATGCTAAATGCAAGCCCTTCTACGTCGATACCAAAGTCAGCGAGATGCTCGACTCCACGCTAGAGACGATTACTTCAAGTCCGATCAGGGAATACCACAATGTATTCCAGAACAACGATGGCGGCGCATCAAATGCCAGTCAGGCGTCATCATCTTCTCGTTCGTCAACAGACAGCAGCCCGCAGATAACCCTTCTTGATTCTCCTGCGCAAAATGGTGGCTGGCGCGGTGTCTCCGTTGACGCATTCGACGCACCCGATGAATCGCTCCTGGAGTGCGAGTTCTCGCTGGAACTCCTCGAAGACCTTCAACGGGAAATGCAGAGGAAGCTTGCCTTGGCACCGCCTCCCCCACCGCCACAGAAGCCACTTATTGCGCCGCTCACTCCCGAGGAAGAAGCTGCACTGCAAGACGCCGCAGCCAAGACCAAATACGGCCGCAAGCCAGATTCGTTCGTCATTGAGGACAAGCTATACGCTCGAGACTTTGCGACTCTGTTGCCTCGCGTCTTCAACGGTGATCCCAGGGCATGGTTGAACGACAGCATCGTCAACGAGTATCTTTCTATTCTCATCGCTGCAAAGAAGAAGGAAATGGGCTTCGCTCACCAGCGCAACGGTCCTGCACCGCCCCTTCACGCCTTTTCGTCATTCTGGTACCAGACTGCCGATACTTCTCGCTGGACCAACAGGTTCCAGCTGAAAGGCAAGCAGTACCTCGACGCCGACCTTCTCCTCTATCCCATCTGCGACAGAGGTCACTGGCGTCTGCTCGCGGTTTATCCCCGGGAACGCACTATTGAGTACTTTGACTCTATGGGTCTTGACGGACAAACATACATCGACAAGCTCGTCAAATACCTCGAGCAGGAGCTCGGTGAACACTGGGTTCCTTCGGAGTGGAATAAAGAGACTGGCCAGAGGAGTGAGCAACAGAAGAACGGAAGCGATTGCGGTGTCTTCACTCTCCTGAACGCTTTGACCCTCATCCGCGGCGACGCTCCCACTCGTGTCCTTTCTACCGACGGCATGGACGATGCACGCAAGCGCATCGCAACCACTCTGCTGGCCGGCCATCCTACCACCGAGCTGGAATGAGTACAACTCTTCCATTCTTCATTCGAACACACGGATTCTCTTTTCGCATTGTTTTTGGCGCACAGCATGCAGTTCAGTCGCTTACGAGGTTTTTCACGACGGTTACATTACGACCCTGATACCCCATGATACCCCCCCACCGCCCATAGAGGCTTGAGTTTTTGCATAGTTGGAGTTCTGTTTTTTGGTACCCTGGTAGTTGTCCAGAGGTCTGTTTGGCGAGCTGTTTGGTCTTGTTTGTACCTTGGTAGTTGCCTCGGGGTCTTTTGTTTGCGGAGCACGTGGTACGCTCGTCTGTTTATACAGCGAGAGGCTCAGTTTCTTTTCTTGCGGAGCACGTGGTACGCTCGTCTGTTTATACAGCGAGAGGCTCAATTTCTTTTCCTAGCAGGGCACGTGGTACGCTCGTCTGGTCATCCAGCGAGAGGCTCTTGTATTTGTTTTCTTTCTTGTAGCTAGTTCTTTACTCTTGCCTTAGTCCTCCTGGTTTGAGACCTTGACTCACCCCTTCGGGGGTTCGAGTTGGTCTCGCCGGGGGGACGGGCAGGTTCTGGTTAGCCAACGAGAGGCACAGTTTTGTTATAGCATAGCGTAGTGTTTGCAGTAAATTAGACTGTACTATATACTCCATGTCGCATGCTCTATGATGCAACCTTGACAGTGAGCTTACCAAAGTGCTTCTGGTCCCACATGTACTGGTAGGCGTCCTTGAGATCCTTGAGCTCAAACACCTTCTCGTCAACAATAGGGTGCAGGTCATTTGCCTCAATTGCCTTGCACATATCCTCCATCTGCAGTCTTGAACCGACCAATACACCACGCACAGTGCAGATGTTGTTAAGGCAATCGAGGAACGTAGGCTGGTCCTTTCCGCCGCCGCCAATGAAACCGATAATGGAGATGACGCCGTCGATGGCAATGGCCTTGAGAGACTGCGCCATGGTGGTCGGGCCGCCAACCTCGACAACGTGCTGTACACCAGCGCCGTTGGGAGTGAGCTTCGCAGCTTCCTCACCCCAGTTGGTCGTCTCCTTGTAGTTGATGACGTGGTCGGCACCATACTTCTTCAAGAGGTCGGCCTTTTGTGCGGAACTGGTTGTCGCAATGACGCGGGCGCCAGCTGCCTTTGCGAATTGCAGAGCGAAGATGGATACACCACCGGTACCTTGTGTGAGGACTGTGTCACCAGGCTTGAGAGCGCGTGACTCCAGACCGTATAGGGCGTTCCAAGCTGTGAGGGCGGCGCATGAGAGGGTAGAGGCCTCGAGCATGTTCAGGTTGGAGGGGGCCGCAACGAGACCAGCTTCGTCGAAAACGCCGTACTCTCGCAGAGTACCGTCGATGGCGCCTCCGAGACCGGTGCCGATAGATTGTGCGTCTAGGGAGCCGGCGATGTGACCTTGGTTGAAGAGGGTGACTACTTTGTCTGGGTGATGTTAGAAGGCTACATGCATCGTTTCAGTGTGTGTAGGGATACGAACCTCCAGGCTTGAAGCGTGTGACGCGCTTGCCGACCGATTCTACAGTGCCGGCGCCATCCGAGCCAGGCACAGTGTTGTCCTTCATCGGGAAGGGGTATTTGCCCATGGGAATGATAAGGTCGCGGTAGTTCAATGATGCGGCGTGGACTGTCCATTGGTCAGTATTATTGCTGGAGGCTATCCGATGAGCTCTACGCACCCTTGACTAGAACGTCCTTGTCGCCTATCTCAGGTACCTTGGCCTGCTCATTGAACTTGAGAGAGTTAAAGCCATCCTGGCCTTGAACGGTCCATGCCTTTGTCGTTGATGGTGCCATGTTGTATTTGATTGTGTGTGTGAGTGTTTGCTATTGGGAATTCGAAGGAGCTACAAAAGACCTTTGAACCTTTTATGACGTCTCTGCCATGACGGTGCCTGCTCCTTATGTACTGCCATGTGCATGTGGGGTCGTCGAAGGTCCGAATAGTGACGCAAGAATAACAAGAGCTAGCCCGCGTTCACGTCACAGCTTGTAGCTCCCCTGTAACTGCGGCTATCATGGATCATTAGCTTCTTGGACTGTTGGTGATCAGTCTGGCTGCCCAGAGAAGACCCAATGGCGGCGTTATGGCCATAATCTTAAAGGCGAACTGCCGGTCTGGAAGACGAGTTTGTCAGGATGGCTGACCGATGCTCTGCTTGCCTTGCCGGGAATTGCTCGGATCTTCGGAAAACGTGCAGTTTAGAGCCTGGGGCTGCGCGCAACATGGCAGATGTCGGCAAAGGTCGCTGGAACCGCATTTGTAAGCTCTGGGTAGGCGGAGTGGGTCCGATGGAGAAACGCGAGGATGTCGCGTGGCTTCGCGCCTACTCATGCCCCGCACCGTCTTCTACTGCCTTCTACCAAGGGATTCGTCTTTCTGAGGCACCCTACTATACTACCTTCGGAAAGATGATAGGCGGTATAGGCTGTAACATCGAATGCGGTAGATGTCTCTTGCGTAGCTTCCTTTTGTCATACTTACAGTTTGTAAGAGCGAGCACCTCCGCACGCGCGATTTGATCGTTGGTCCACGTCAACCTAATAAAAAAGAACATCCTTGAGCCTACGTTGCCGTTAGGTCACCTACGTTGCAAGCTTTTGTCTTGATGTAGCCCGCAGACCTGTTCAGGTTTTTTGTGTATGAGGTGGGTCTACATCGCCAGCTACCAAGTGTCTCCAGCTTCCAGCCAGCCACCTGCAGTCGCGCTTAGTGCGACGATGGTTTACCAATAGGCAGTCCTTCCTGTGTTGCGCGCCGCCTACGCCTCATCTCGGTTCCCCAGAATAGACCACACCTGGGGGAGCGATGATGGAGAAGTGGGGGCTCAGTCCCGGGCACGATGCTTTCTCCATCCCGATCGTCCTTGAGATAGTTGCATGCGACAGCATCGGCATTCATCGAGCCTTCCGGACGCCCTCCTCTTATTGTCGTGCTGCATACGCCCACAGTATTGCATGTGCAACACCCCGCTGAACGCTAGCACTATGGTGTTTCCCTGATGACCTTGGGCCGCGTCGCAACCATCCTCGACTCACAACGTTGCGATAACGATGGCTTCTCGAGGAATTCAGTCGGCTTATTCCTCACGGGATGTTTCACCGGAATCGCGTCCTGAACCCTACGATCCCTTCCGCACAGAATCCGATCCCATCGAGCTCTCATACCTATCACGGCTGTCTTTAGATGGTGGAGAGGCACACATACCTCACGCACGATCCTTAGGTCAGTCTCAAGATGAGAACACAAAAAGTGGTTTGCGGGCGGGAGCCTACCTGGGCCTGCCACACGGTGACAGCCGGTATGAGCCGGTGCGTGGAGAACACGATATCTCGGGTCACTCCATACGCTCAGCGAGAGAGTCTACGTATACTTTGAACTCGCTCTATCATAAGAAGACCATGGATGCAGATACCCAAGCTCTCGTCGACAGGAGATCTGGCGAATTGGTCCAATGGCACATATATTGGACAACACCGGCTCTCATAGTCGCATTGTTCATGGCAGGGTTTGCGGCGGCATTGGGCCATCACTTGTTTTACATGCATCTCAATGGGAAGCCGGCCACCGAGCAACTGAAGATGGTGCGATATGGTACAGCCTTGGCCTTCTTTGTGAAAAGTACACTGGTTGGAACTGTCATTATGTGCAACCGTCAGCGCATATGGTATACCTTCCGACGAAAGGCGATGACGATCAATGGTATTGATGGCCTGTTCTCTGCAACGGAAGATCCGACGCAGTTTTTCCTCAACTGGGAGATGATCAGAAACGGCAAGCTTGCTACGCTCATGGCAGCCTGTACCTGGGCAAGTCTCCAATACTTCCACAAAAAATCTGTGCTGACCTACCCAAGTTACTACCACTTGCATCCGTCCTGTCCCCAGCCTCACTAACATCTGAGCTAAGAACGTTCAACAATACAGCCAGTTGCTCTGTAGCTACCCTAAATTTCACCCAGGAGTCTACATACGACTTTCGGGACATGAGTAAATTTTGGCAGAAGAGCTTGAATTTCTATAACACCACTGAGCCAGCCGAAGAGGAAAGGAGAGATGTAGAAGACGATTCCGCGACAACGGGTACAGGAAGCTTCTTCGACTACTACGATCAGCCGTCAAAGAACGCGCGCCGCTTGGCATTCAGTAGCGTGTACATGCAGAAGCCACAGCCTCGCGAAAACGCTTCTACCGTATTTTGCGGATCGGGCTGGAATTGTACATACACCATAAGCTTCGTGGGACCCGGCTACCAGTGCGAGGATGTCGAGAACACTGATGAATCCAACGCGCCATTCGCATTGTCTGAACTGGCGCCGAATGGAAGCCTTGTATATAATGCTGATGTTGATCAAGGTAATTACGGGTATCAAGATCCAGCGAATGGTACAGGGTCTTTAGGCGTATTCGAGAACGAACCAAATCTCTGGATTGGCTACGCCATCAATACCTCCAAGCCGTACTCGCACGATGCGGAACCGGAGTACACGGCCAAATGGGGAAATGTACATGGTAAGTACTGGCTGTGCGAACCACGTGTAAGAGATACACCTCATACAAGAAAAAAGCTGAATAGGTCTAGAGCCTACATCAATGCCAGGTCACCTATCTTATAGGCTTTCATGTCGATGTAGGCTGCAGGCCTGTTTGGGTTTTTCTTGGTTGATATACTGACTTGTTACGTCCGTCTCTACAGAGCCCAAGACATTCAAATGCGTCATGCAGTACACCAAATACACGTTCAACATGAGCTACAATCCCAGACAATCCGCAACCCGCTGGAAACGAGAATTCCTGCGTCCAGTCATCGAAGGGTAAAGTAGCCGTCACGAATAGCTGTCAAGATATCTTACTAACTTATTACTAGTATGTAGGCCCCTTGCTATACTTTGCCAACGCGGTTCTAAGACATCTTATTATTCGTGCTAACAGCTTGATAGACCGTCCCATCGAACCTCAGAAGAATGCCGAAGAATACAAAGTAACGGCTTCCTTTCATACTCTGGGTACCCTCCTACGACGCTTCCTGCGTGGCAAGATCGAAAAGCAGAAGATCCTCATAACCTACTCAGATCTATCTGAGACGCGTTTAGTCAACAGCAGCACCTCGTACCCGTTGGTAGACCTAAAGACAGAGATACAAGACCTTTTCGAAGATATCCTCATCACACTTCTCAACGACCCGAATCTAGTCGTAGTCCAGACTCAAGAAGTGCCCTGCACAAAGTCACGAACCATGATGGTATACGTATATTACAAGCACTCTCTTTGGATCGGCTACGCAATCGTCATCGCAATCACTTTCGCTTTCATCCTGGTCGGCGCGTGGTCGCTCCACATGAACGGGGTAGCGTCCGATGTGCTCTTCTCTCGCATCATGGCTACCACCCGCAATCCTACGCTGGATCACCTGAGCGTTGGGGCGTGCTTGGGTGGGGACCCGTTCCCTAAGGAGCTGGCGAAGACGAAACTACGCTTCGGTGTGCTCCTTGAGGATGATCCTAGGGAGGGGCCTTTGGGCAAGGTGGAGCATTGCTGCTTTGGCACTATGGGTGAGACGAAGGAGATTGTCAAAGGTGGCACGTATGCGGGACTGAAGGAGTATAGGGTCGATGCATGAATGATTAGGCATTTATGACTCTATGATGTAAGCTGCCGTGGGTAGCACTAAAAGAATTCGCCAAATTTGATGAGTATCCCGCCTACCCATCCGATCTCCAATAAAACTATGACAGAGAGGGGTTCACAATCCCAGAAAAGAGTACACTGGATTGTAAACCCCTCACTCTCATAGTTCTATGGGAGATCGGATAGGTAGCCTGATTAATATGGAAGCGAATTACTGTGCACCGTGTACCTCCTTCATACCGTGAAATATTGCTTACTATTTCTCAATCACCACTGTGTAGCTCCAGGCTACCAGAAGATCCTTCCTGGCATTGTTCAACCACCATCTCACACTACATGGGTAGGCTCGACTTCTAAAGAAAGAAGGAATCCTGAGACCATCCACCGGAGTCACCAAGACCAGCCGGTTGTGTCGGCATATGTACAGCGAATGAAACGTAACATAATTGTGGCCCGGAGCAATTACGACTGCTGACCCATACCCAGGCCTAAGAACTCGAATAGAATAGGGTTACCCGCAACAGCGATATACGCAATACCTGATCATGATTAGTCGTCGATCTATTTTTGATAGCGTATAACATACCCGTGTACACAATTAACTTCGTGACGACCTCAACATCATAGCGCACTCGTGGTGTCGTAAGCTTCATGAAGATCTCCCGCTTCTCGTTCTCCTCCTCGGTTGGGCTTTGTGTGAGCGTGTGGACATCGCCAGCGACGTCTGTATCGCTCCTCGGGGGAGTAGACGTGTTTTTCTCATTTACATGCACTTCACCTGTGCCCATCATCTGCTCGTACGAGTGTACCCTGGATGCCATGGGTGTAGGCAGGAGACCCACGCCAAGTAGAGGTTCCCCCTTCTCGATGTTGGGTGTATCAAGGACCGCGGGGCCGGGTATCCAAGCGGAGTCTTCGGGTACCGTACCATCTAGTGAGTTAACACTTTCCCGTCGTCGGCGATTTCGGTAAGCAAGCGTCTCGTACGCATCGGCAGCAGACTGTGGCCCAACGGATACAGACCGCTTACGTGGGTGGGCGAGGTTCTTCAGCATATGTGGCAACTCTGATGCAGGTGGAATGACGTTGTCATCATCAGCGAAAGGCTTAATGGACTTGTACTTGGACGCGTTGAGGAAGAAGGCGCGAGGCATGTTCCAACGGGCCTGCTCTAGGAGACGGAAAATGGGTGGCAGGATAGTAAACAAGGCAGGCTTCATGGTCGCTCTCCAGACGAAGATTACTACAACACCGAGTAGAATGCGAATTGCTGCCTTTAGCAGACCCATCTCTTCCAGATCGAATGGAACAGATGAGGGGTATGCATCTTTCAATGCATAGCCGGTCTGCGCGTAATGCCATGCACCCAGATTGATCCCAATAACCACGCCGGAGAAGGATACGCTATCGTCGTAGCATGGACAATCGTCGGCAGGCTCCGGATGGATGCGGACGAGAACGCACACGACCAAAGTTGCGATGAGGATGTCCATGTAACTGCCACTGAAGACGAACGAGTCCATCCAGTCCCCGCAGACCAATTGGAATGCCGTGATCAAGGCACCCATTATACTTCCGACCAGGACATCCAGAAACCCGTGCATGCCGCAATACAAGCGCCCCGCAATGATCGAGAGCGCGTAGAAGTAGAACAGCGCCTGTAAGCCCGCATTCCAGTTTGAATTATCTTGCTCGGCCGACTGGCGCAACGTGTATATGGCATAGAAGGCGACCGAAACCGCGTTGGCAGAGTGCGACGAGGGGAAGCCGTATTCGAGCGCAGCGGACCCAGACATGGATATACGGGCAAGTGGGGGTGATAAGGGCCTGGGCAAGCAGAGCATGTCCTTGAGGAAGCCCGTTCCGTACACACCAGCTGCAAGCATGAAGACAGTTCTATGTACGTCAGACGTCGCACGATAGTGAGAGACAGCTTCTGACATACGCTCGGCCAATGCTAGTGTAGCCGCACCAGAACTGGATGGGCAGGAACACCATGAAGAAGGTATGTGTGCCGAGGTTGGCGGTATAGGCGAAGTAGGAATCGAGGGCGGGCGAGCGCACTTTGTCCTGCATCAGGGCGAGCCAGGGCGTCTCCCAGCGCACAATGGGTATGAGGCGGTTGCGCAGGGCATTGCGCCATCTGGGCAGGCGTTGGGCATAGTGATCGTGGCCCTTGTTGCCCGCGTCCAATTTGGGCTCCGTGGTCGCTGCGGTGTCTTTGGGCGCATCATGTCGCGGACTCATGGCAGCGGTCGCAGAAAGGGGGTGGGCGAGTTAATCGAACGTGCATGTCCAGCGGCAGCGATAGCGTCGTGGAGTAAGACGAGGCTGTGGGCTTGGATGCATGCCATCGATCGATAGACATGGACAGGCACGTTGCGACTTGGCGCTAGTTTAGCGAGCCGCTGGAGACGTAGCGTGGTTGCCATATGCGACCGAGCCCTCTAACAGTCAACATCCACCTCTCTTAAGCCTCGACCACTCGCTCCCCACACCAACTCCAACACCATCTTCCTTCTCCGTATTGATAACCTCGTCTGAAACAGGACACGACTACACATCCCGCACACTTCCAAACATGGCCACCGCACCTTCCCAGAACTACGACTATCTCCGGCGCAAGCAGAGCACAAAGGCGGCCGTTTCATCAATCACACCAGTCCGCAGCCACGCCCGCACACCGAGCGAGCGCAACAGCAATGGCACCGTCAGCTCATATGGAACCACCAACACGCGCGACACAGCCATCACCGAACCACCAGCCTACTCCAAGAAGCTCGTTGTTGTCGGTGACGGTGGATGCGGAAAGACATGTTTGTTGATCAGTTACAGCTCCGGCAACTTCCCAGAGGTACGCACCACCAGCTAAAAAGACATGTCATGTGATTCTAATGCGACTGCAGAAATATGTACCAACGGTCTTTGAGAACTACATCACTCACACTCCTCATCCTCCCACAGGCAAGATGGTCGAACTTGCGCTGTGGGATACCGCTGGACAAGAGGAGTACGACAGGTTGCGACCGCTCTCCTACCCAGAGACAGATGTCATTTTCGTCTGCTTTGCGATTGACTGCCCCAACTCACTAGAAAACGTCATGGACAAGGTACGATATCTCGATCCATATACCTCGTACATCAGCTGACAGCATCCAGTGGTACCCAGAAGTTCTCCACTTCTGCCCAACAACGCCCCTCATGCTGTTGGGCCTCAAGTCCGACTTGCGCAACAAGAAGAACTGCATCGAGTTACTCAAGACACAAGGCCTGACGCCCGTCACATCAGAGCAAGGACGTGCGGTTGCGAAGAAGATGGGCGCTGCCTACATGGAGTGCAGTAGTAAAGAGCAAGACGGTGTAGAGGAGATCTTCGACATGGCCGTCACAATGGCCGTCGGCGAGGAGCACAAGGAGCAAGAAGAGCGCCGCGTCGGCACAGCGACCTCGTCAAGAGGGAACACGTCGTCGTTCCCTGCTGGGGGCGGTAAGAAGAAGAAGCGCAGCGGCTGCAAGGTCCTATAGTTTGTTTGTGTCTATCGAGAGGAGAGCATATCGAGATTCACGACGCTGGACGACACGATCAAGATGTTTAATGACATACGGCTCACCTCCACCACTGTCCCGGACATGTTCGCTTCCTCTTAATCCTAGGGAAGTCTTTACATGTACATGGCCGCCTGGCGTTTGGGTTTCTTTTTGGCATGAGAATGGACGCAGCGATTCCATAGTCCACAGTAGCAGCATTTTCTTTCCTGTATCTGTATTCGGTATTCTGTATGTATGCATGGCGCGAGTGGGCGATCAAATTTGCCTGCGCCGGGGAAGTAAATCAAACATATTTCTGAAACCTGTTTTCTCCAAATTGATCGTCGCTAGCCGATGACAGAACTCGTGTCGTTGACCGCCTTCATATATGCTTTCGCCCAAATGTACATGGCACGTGGAATGGTGCATACCTTAGTCTCAAGTTTCATACACACGGTGTATCTTCTGTGTAAAGGTATAATACAACGTGAAGTCTGCGATCCCCTGGTGTCGCGCACTGTGCCAATGACTCGCTCTGGGGTATCATTACATCATAACCATTATCGCCATGGTCTGTTCGACGGCTGGCCGTGCACCTCCGGGCGCGTTGTTGTTTATCGCAAGCTAACAAGGTTACCTCCCTGCCACCGCTCATTTCCTTTCCTGAGGCACTTCCGTCTCGCCTTCATGTTCCGTTGCGCCCTCCTGTGGTCCTTCTTGTTGCTCACTCGGATCCTTGGCCATGACGTTCTCAAAGTGACTCCATAGCGACTCGACGGGTGCGAACTCGTTGCCGACGGATGTGACTTCTTCGAGCGAACGGTTTAGCTTGTTGATGTTTTGTAGGACGACTTCTAGACTCTGGCCGTTGGTTAGTATAAACCGGTGTAGAAGCTGGGACTTGGAGGGCTGCGGTGCGCTCCGTGGTGGATGGGTTGGGTGCACGTACTTGGGCAATTTCAGTGACGAGCATTTCGCGCTGTTGTTCGTAGTATGTTTTTGGCGGCGCGCTATCCTGGCCGTTGGTCGACGCGGGGAAGTATGGCGGTGCCATATTTCCGTGTTCTTTCGTGTTGATGCTCTGCGCGCGGGACTTGGGACGCGGGAGCCGTGTCGTGCTTTAAACTCCGGGTCAGCTGACGCGCTAGTAGTCTTAGGTGAGCCAGACCGCTCTCAAACTCGACTTCACCTCACTCAAGCAATGATATCAACACCTACCTACCCAGAGAAAGTAGACGACCTAGGAGTCTACATCACCTCTATACTTCTCTATCCTCCTATTCTATACTAATGTATACCTCAGCGCACATATTCAGTCTCTCCCTATCATGAGGTGACCCAAACATGGCCCAGAATCGACGATCTTCCTCACTCGTGCAGCAAGCTGCACCAAGCAATGAGAAACGTTCGCGACCTTACATCAGCCACTCCCACCCCTGGAATCATCCCAGTTGCGTTCCCGTAAGGTAGTCGCAACCAGGGATCAGTCCAGCTGAACCCGCGAAACGCAGAGACGCATAACGTCTCTTGGGTATGGCACTCACAGAGTATGATACTCAGCCAGCGTATGGTGTCTGAATTTCTATTATGGCTGTCACTTCTTTCTCTCGTATCGTCAATTCCTTCGCTATGTTGTCTTGTGTGACCCGCGTTGTTGATCAGAGCGCATGACACGTGTAGGCTTGATCGGCGGTTCATTGTAATCAGAATCCTCGCCGGAATCATCGTTGTAATCGGTGTCGGAATCATCGATACTAACCGAGACCGAAGGAGTGACGTTCGTCTTGCGTTTCTTCTTTTGAGGTTCGCCGGCATCATCAGACCGAGAAGAGCCACCGTTCAACGGGAAACCGAGGTTCCTTGATACCTTGCGTAAGCCCACGGTCTTAGCGAGGGCCGCCATCTCTAGATCTCTGTGGAGCGCCGCGTGTCTCGTGCGAGCCCAGTTCGACTTTTCTGTGCTTAGGTACTCGATCAGCAGAAACAGCAGCACGATCATTTTGTTCCTTGGAGTTGACGCATCTGCGACCCTGACCTCATCGATGTGTGCCGTTTCAAATGCACTAGCTAGCTCAGAAGTCTGCACCCGTATTGTTGTAAAGTAGTCATCGTACATTGAGGCTATCTGCGGGAACTTGGTCAGATACTGAGAGTTCTTTGGAACCATGAGACACAGCTCGAAAGTGGCTTTGGGCCATCGCTTATGCATATGTTTCCATGATGTGTTGTTGACGGAGAGACCGTCGATACCTGTCCCAATGACCACTATGTGTAGTGGTTGCCCGTTCGTAAGGTCGAGAATCTCGCGGGCGAGGGTATTGTCGCTGTCGCTGATCAATAGCCCCGCACTGGCCTTGTGGGTCCATTGGTGGGAAAAAATGTAGCTATACTGGTACAGTTTAAGCTTATAGGTGTCTTTCTGGCGATACCTGACAGCTTCTGTTCCTTCAGGAAGCGGGTAGGCTCGGAGATAGGCCTGCCAGATCTCTGCTGGTCTCTTAAAAAGACGACGAGCTGCATTGGCAGTAGCACCCGAGCTTGCTCGTACCTGTACAATAAAGATAGTTTTCCGCGCTGGTGTTTCGGCCTGCGTTCTGGGGGTTTGAGTGGTCTTCTGATGCTGCAGAAACTCTGCAAGTATGCGTCTTGCGGCTGGGTCGTTGCCCAGATCTTTGAGTAGTCCAATTACTTGTCGTATTTGCTCTGCGCTATCTCGTGAGTGGTTTTGCATCGGATCGGTATCAGCTACACGTGACGGTCTCGTCACACCGATGGTGGAACTTTCAATGATACCACCTACTTCGGATTGAAACGGGTTAGAATCCAAGGACTCGCTGGATGAAGCATTGAGAAGATCTTCCTCAGGTGCTGTGATATGTTCTTGCTGCATGGGCTCCTTGGTCGCTGGCGCAGGAGATTGCGCTTTGCTCCTGACAGGATTTGTGAACTCTACGTCTGAAGACGAAGTGGCATTAAAGCCTTGAGCGGCAAATGATGCAGAGGTAGATGTTGCGGCAATCTGTGACGGAGTCCATGGTTGCACTGACTGCAAGGCTGCCATCTGGGCTGCGAAGAATGATGGCTGCTTGGCCGTGGCAGGTGATGAGGGTGCAAGGCCCGTTGAGTCTGATGAAGACATTGAGGGCTGCTTGGCCGTAGCGGACGATGAGGGTGCAAAGCCCATTGAGCTTGCTGAAAATAACGATGAGGACTGCTCGAACACAGCGGAAGAGGGCGCAAAGCTCATTGAACCCGTTGGTGTTGGTGGCTGCATGGCCATGGCTCGTGGGCCGTATGGCGTTAAGTCTACACTGCTTATGTGATTAGCAGGATAGGATTGAACCGGGAGCAAAGTCGAGAAGGCATGATGCGAAGAGGAAGGGGCAGAGTACGTTAGAAATGAAGATGATAGGAGATTGGAGAACGTAGAAGGGGTAGGAGATGTCAAGGGGAAAGGGAGAGGGGGCATGAGAGACGGGCGAGGAGGGAGAGAGGATGACGGGGGAACGGCGCCCTGCTGGCCATGAGCTGAAAGTCCTTTCAGCTGGTCAGTGGCCGCATTGTCGAGGTGAGTGTTTGGTGCCATTTCTAGCAACTTGAGGTAGTTTTGAAGTGCGTGGTGCGAGAAATAGCGGTGTGTGTGTCTGGTGTTGGAGCGAAAAGCGTGAGAGAAGCGGACGTGGTGCTTGACGTGCGAAATGAGGAAAGCGCGCTAGATCAGACAGAGACCGCCAGGAAGAAGCTACGGGATGGTCTGCATACTTCATGACGCGACTGCGATATGGGATAGCGATATTGGACAAGCTTTCCGTCATGACCGTTCACTTTGCGAGACAATGACATTCGTGCCGTTGTTATATACCTGGGTGTGGCTGCGAAGATGAAAGCACGTGACCATATACATCACTCACCACATCATCACCACCATCATGCGATATCCTGCGCCCCCTTCTCTTTCCTCACCTTCATAACACTGCCGCTTACAATGTACTCTAGCGGCTCTATAGTCAAACCAACCTTTTCCCACAGCGCCCACTTTCTATGTCTGCTACGCGACGTTCGGAGTTTAGATATACGACAGCTACCCGGGTATGCTGCTATTGACGCCGTCGCGATGTTGAATCAAGAAGCACTCCTTAGCACACACACATCTGCATCTGCGGTGTGCCATGGGTGGGACACTAGAGCTGTTTCATAATGCCGGGCCAACTTCGGGATGCGCCAAGGGATCTGGCTGCGCTAGGCAATGAGCGGTCTAGATCCTTCACTGCACCACTCATGTCCCATGGAACCAGCTTTTCGCAGCCACCAACGCGGGTAATAGTGGGTAAGGCTCAAGCTAAAAAGTTTCTTAAAGCTGCGGTCTGAAGCTCCTCGTCTCTTGTCCTCAGCTCCCGTTCTCGACATCTAGTCCCCACGGCGCGATCACCGCCGCGATGTGAGTCAGTATACCCTTTCCCTATCACTCCTATCCCTCTGGATGATTATAAACCTATAAATCAATCTGTCAATCTACCGACTCCGCCGTACGATGTAACATCGCGGTGGACCTGACGACCGAAAATTCACGCGATGACCTTAACCGTTTTAATACGCCTTTCACCGCTCTTTGATACAAGCAAAGACTAACGAAGCCTTTGCTCCAGACCATCCTATACTATGGCGGCAGCCCCAGCCCCCAAACAGATCAAAGAACCCTTCCCCATATCCCACGTCGCCGGCCGGTACCTCCTCTTTGATGTGGACGTCATTGCGCACTGCCGTCGCACGCACAACATCTGCGGTCTCCTCGTCGGCACGATACCGAACCTCAGCCAGCAGAACGTTTTTCTGGGCATACCACTTGAACTTATGCCGGAAGAGGCTCGGGTACTCGTCGATAAAGGCGCTGCGTATCTCGTGGATGATGCGCAGGCACATCAGGAGGCTTTTGCGGAGATGAGCCGTGAGGATAGGCTGAGGTATATGCAGGAGATGGACAAAAGGGGTGAGGAGGTTACGAAGGAGCAGACGGAGCTGGCAGAGCGGAGGAAAGAGAGGGCATTGGAGGCGAAGGGGCTTAAGAGGGAGGAGGTTGAGAAGAGTGGTGGTGCTGCTAGCACTGCTTCGGACGATACTCTGCAGGGAGATGACGACAGTCTCGCGAGCTCGGGTCTTGGATTCATCATGAAGGGATCGAGCTTCGCAGACTCTTCGGCGCCAGCGAAGCCAACCAAGACCACAGTCACCTCCAGCCCCGCTAGTTCAGTCACTGATAGCTCGGATCTTGGTAGCTCTGGCCTAGGCTTCATCATGAAAGGCTCTAGTTTCTCAGACTCCTGGGTGCAAATCAAGGCGCCCAAGGTGGACTCCTCAGTCGAAGAGGTCTCGCTCTTCGATGCTGCGCCCCCTTCGCCTGCCCCTGAACCAGCTGTTCCTGTCCAGGCCAGCGCGTCGAAAGGCGTTGCGGCTCAGAAGCACTTCGTCACACCAACGACTTCATACCCACCTCTACCGACACCCACCAAGGACCCTTCTGTCCCTCCACCCGCTGTACCGGACAGCTACCCGCTGTTCCGCTACCTACACTCCAAAGGCTACTACCACATGCCCGGTCTACGCTTCGGATGCCACTACAACGTGTACCCAGGCGACCCGCTTCGGTACCACAGCCACTTCGCTGCCACTGGCTTGGGCTGGGACCAGAAGTTCGACTTGCTGGACGTTGTCGGTGGAGGACGCCTCGGTACTGGAACGAAGAAGGCCTACATGATCGGTGGTGAGAACCCTGAAGTAGATGCCAATGAGAACGAGCCTGTGAGGGCATTCTCTGTTGAGTGGGCGGCTATATGAGTGCTGCGTCACTACGACTGCATACATGGATGTTACGAATTGATGAATACAATGCATAGATAGAAGAACAATGATGAGCCTTTGTTCAACATACAACTGATTGGGTTTATGTTGATTTTTGTGACGGTGACTAGAACTCCAACGCAGCCGCAGTAGCCTGCCCTTCCACTGCGCTGGTCTCTGCATCATCGCCCTTGGGCCCCTTACCCTTCCTATACACTCGTGCATCTCTAGCATCGAATCCGCCATTTCCCCAGAGCGCCCACTCCGGGGTCTCGTCACCAACGTAGTCTTCTGGTCTCCAGCCTACTACTTGCCCTTCCTCCATTCTCGTCCCTTGTACCTTACCCTCATAGAGATCAAAGAAGCGCTCAAAATCTATTCTTGTCGCCCACTTGCCGTTCTGCTTGAATCTCGTGCGGTCGGCTAGCAGAATGCAGCAGGAATGCGCATGTTCGGCGCCGATGCCATAGGTCAGGCCGCGGTTGTTCAATTCTTTCTCGAGTTCCGTCACGAATTCGGCAACTTCTTCGTAGAAGGGGACGTTCTGCATAGTGAGGCCTGCAGACCCTGCAGCTGAGGTACCGCAGTATGTTACGCCTTTGACTTCGACGAAACCAGGCAATGCACGTTCGACGAGGTCAGCGTAGCCACGCACCTCCTCGGCCATGTTGAAGCCTTTGACAAGCGTAAGACGGAAGACAGTGCGTTGGTCGAATCGACGGTTACGAAGGATATCTAGACAAGCGCAAAAGCGCTCCCAGAAGTCCCGGTGAAGAGGTCGATCAATCTTACGAAGACTGTCTTTGTTTGAGGCGTCGATGGAGACGTAGAGTTGGGTCACCGGGATCAAAGAAGCTAGTTGAGCTGGGTGCTGTGCGTTACAGACAAGGAACGTGGAGATGCGATTCTGATGCATGATCCCGAGAAGCTCGTTGATGTGTGGGTAGAAGATTGGTTCGCCGACCAAGCTCAGGGCGCAGTGACGAATGCGCATGGCCTCGCTGAAACGCTCGGCTCGGACACCGGGGACGCCCTTCATCATCTTAATCTTCTTGTAATGTGCTGCTGTGATGCCGTCGAATATCAGATCCGGAGCATCGGTTATCCAGCGCCACGTGGTGCCGACAGGATTGGTGCCGTGTCGCCAGCAAAAGACGCACTTGTTGGAGCATGAGAGGGACGGGGTTGCCTCCATGCATAAGTGAGAGGCGATACCGTAGAAGGAATACTTATAGCAGGAACCTCGGCCACGCAGAGCAGATTTAGTCCATCGGCAGATCTTGACGCCCGAATGAGAGCCGATGATGCTGTAGCCTTGCTTGGTAAGAGCGGCATACGTAGGAGAGGTTGTTGGAACCATCTCCTTGAGAGCCTGACGGGATGCGGGGGCCTTGACGGGTCCAGGGGCGGTTGCGGAATTTTTGTAGGTGGTAAAGTCGACCGGTATTGGAGCATTCACCATCGAGCCTAGGTCCTCAACATCGTCTACGCGTGTATTTTGGTCGTTCCCATCCTCCAGATCCTCCTCGTCGCTCTCAATGGGATCTCCACTACCCGGGACACCGTCACCGAGTCCTCGTCCTTCGGCGATCTCCACAAGCGCGTCCTGAACGCCTATCATCCAATCTTGTAACATCTGTTCGGCATCGGTCTTGACGTCAGCCATACCGAGAGGGTATGCTCTCTTCCTACCAGTCAGCCTGGCCATCCACTTGTCCACCTCTCTCGATTGGCTGCAGAAGCCCTCTTCTTCAGTCGGCCATCCTTCTCTATCGCCGAAACCAAACACGGCGTATCCTAGCAAAGCGCTCAATGGCGCCGTATCGATCCTGAAGTCGTTGTGTGTTTCCTGCAGGCTCTCTACAAAGACGTCCAAGACAGTGTCAATGTTGTACGTGGGTACGAGGATGATGTAGAAGTGCTTGACGTTCGCGTCGGTTTTCGGTGGGCTGATGAAGTAGTCGTCGTGTTCAATGTAGGATATATCGAGCGTCTGGGGCTCTAGGAAGGACTCGGATTGATTGCATCCCCTGCAACGTGAAGCAGGAGGTCAGTCGACGCCTCAAATATGTCGTGCATGCCCAAAACGTACCTTGTCCATTCGGTCAGGACTTGCGCGAACTGCGTAGCGTAACGTTCAGTCGTCCCAGACAGCGATTGGAAGAATATCAAGGGCTGGATCCTATCCGTCTTATGGTCAAATGCAGGAGCTGCGACCACCTTCTTCGGTACCTTCCTGCCCTTGACTCTTTTGGGACCCTTCTTCGTCTCAGCGACGGCAGCCACTGCCCTTGTGTCATCCTCGGCGTGGTTATCAACATTGAGCTTGGATGAGTCGAGTGTCGTGGTGTATTCGGGCAACCATTCTGGTTTGAGCTCAACGGTGGTCTTGGGCGAGGAAGGAGCGGGTGATACAGAGAGCTTCTCTCTCTGGTCGCGGTCGCGCGCGTATATGACAAGGCGCGCGATGGTCGCTACTACTAGTGCAGACAGTAGGATGGGGAGCCGATGCTCGTGCCATATGAGGAGTACCTCTGCGGTGTGATTAGCTACGGGTGTACGTGCTGAGCCCCGTGACTTACCAGCTGGCAATTGGTCCAGCAGCTCGAGTAAAGTCATGGCGCTGCTCTCGACGTTGCGCAGGCGTTGTCTTTGGGGTACGAACTTTTGGCCAGCCACTCGCGTGGGGTCAATTACCTAGCGCCAGGCGGGGTTCGTGGCTTCCGCGCTGGACCCTGCACTACCAGTCTACCCTGAAGGCTTCATCGTGCTCTCGCGCATCACATTTTCACTACCACAACAGTGCATTTTGTATTTCGCGCAGATCCATGTCCATTGCCTTGTTCGCGAGTCCCAGTCATTCTCCCGTTGTGGATACGATGCCGGCTTCTTCATGCACCCTCCTCTTGCCTACAGAGCCTTCTGTACTCTCCTGTACAAAGACTGTTAGCGACAGGGATTTATAGATACTAATACTACTTAAGAGCAGCACTGGTGCTATCGAGTATCAACGACGGGTTGTGGTTCTAAGTTTCAGTGGGACCTTGTTTTGTTGCTTTCCTTTTCGCCTCTCACGTTCATCAAGTATCTCTGCCACGCAATTCTCAGATTTCCGATAAATTGCGCAAGACACAATGTCGAGTTGCTTCTTCTACGTTTGGTCTGTTTCCATACTGTCAACTCATACGTTTCATCATGTGTTACGAGTCCGTCCTGAACAGCTCTGTTCTCTTCTTCATGTCCTTCGTCAGGAATACTAATAAGGAACTTCTTCGGTAGAATCTAGCCACGGTCATCGGCTCGGATGACCTGGTTCCAATCTATATGCCTCAGCTTTATGAACTGCCAGTAGGGCGATATGTTCTACTTGGACGAAGGACTGAACTGATGGCGAAGGTCGGGAAGGGTACATCTCGCGAGTACCATATGCAGCGAAAAGTATTCGCGGGCGAGCCTTAAATATCAGTGCTTTTATTCGAGAAGATCTCTTCTCATCTTGAACTGAGCAGTCCACGTTCCAGTGGCTATTTAGTGGTGCACTTTTCACTTGGTTAACGCGCCAGTACTCGACCACACGCACCAGAGTTCTCAAGCTATTGCACTTTCACTTTCACTTTCCGCTACCGCACCCCGCATTTGCCCGGCGCCGTGGACCCGAAATCACGCATGCTTGGCGTTGTTTACAACTGGAGTTTTAGAAGCTGAACTTAACAAAATTGCCCGCACTGACAGTGGCAGCTACTACTCGACTGACAGCAACAACGCACCATTTAGGCCCAGCCTCCCCGTCATAGCGACGATCACTTGAAAGTTCATCTGTTCAAAATTCCGACAACACTAACCATGGTCGGTTTCAAAAGCTTCTTGTCTGGGAAGTCATTCCGCCGCAGCCACGATGGCGACCGCGCCAAATCAGAGCCCAAAAACAGTACGAGCAACGACGCCGGTGTCAGCGCTGGCATAAGCAGCAATAGTATTGCCCAAAAGTCAGACGACAGGCGCAAGGAATCAACACGTCTTATCGCTGGCTTCCAGAGGGTCTTCGGCAATCATCACCGTCGTCATCATGTCTCTCCATTGCCTTCTGCTCCGGTTACACCTACTTCCACTCCCAAGAGGCTCTATCGATTCCAGACGCCTAAGCAAAAAAAGGTGAGTGCTGTAGATGAGACCTGAGAAAAGATGTACTAACCTTCGAGAAGCAAACATCTCCCACTCCATCACCACTTTCGACGGCGGATAACACAACGTTGGAGTCCGACGCTACTGTGTTATCCCATACAGTCCCTTCCAGCACTCCACCCACGAGCCCGCTGACGCCACTTGGAAGCGCGCATTTCGACACATCGGATCCCAACGATAGTCATACCGAAGTTGCACACGTCACACCACTTGCAAAGTTCTCGATCAACACTGCGAGGCCCATCACCGCAACCCCAGTGGAAAGTGGTCTCAGATCCGACAACGGAAAGTATAGCGATGATGAACCTGTACTTCGGGCGACCTCCGACTCCGCAACTGTCGACGATACCAACATCAGTTCTGATGCTCGTACTGATAGACTCAAGGCGGCCATAGAGGGCATGCGCGCAGCAGACCAGCTGCTGAAACAGCGCCATGCTACCATCAAACCGCAGGCGAATACAAGTAAGCGCGTAAAGCCTTTGGATACCATCGGCAAGAATGTGGGACCCAGAGACAGTCATGGCATAGCTCGTCTGCCGAGCAGTCTTTCTGCGCTCAATCACCGCCAGACCCATCTAAGAACCGCAAATCATGCTATCGAAGCCGCAAGACGGCGCCAAGCTGTCAGATATCTTGCTTTCTACGCAGCAGACGGCTGCCCGACTAACATTGACATCATCGATCGTATCAATGCCCATTTCCATCTTGAGGCCCGCCACATCAATGGTGAGATACCCGACGCTACCTTCGATGTCAATGGTGTACCTGTTCGCGCTAGCCAGATGCCAAAAGGTTCTGTTGAGCGTAATTGGATCGTACGCTACAACGCTGTAGTCAACAATGCCGAGCTTGTCGAACGCCGACTCATGAACAGCGAAGACCACGAGATGATTGTCGCGCAGCTCTTCCCCGAGGAGCGCGGCCACATACTGAAGCCAGAGCACTTCGAGATCTTCATGACTGGCCTTGGTGAAGAGGGCATCCTTACAAAAGCGCAGGCGAAGTCCATTGCCACTGTCGCCGTTAGCAAAGAAGAATTCGACAAAGGCATACACTACGTCGAAGCTGTCGGCGGCAAACACACTCACCGTCGCAACCCCACCGCAGCAGCCATATTCGACATTCCCCAGCAAGCCAGTCGAAGTACCGCATCCTTCTCATCTCGTCCCGCCAACGGTCAGAACCAGCACGAGCTATACTACTATCTCCGCATCCTAGTCGAAGCCGCAGTCTACAGCCAAAAGTTCTGGAAAGGCTACTTCTTCCCCAACGCCTGGAACAAGCTCAAAAACTTCCACGACGCCCACAAGCTTTCAGAGGAGGGTTGGCTCCTTCCCCCTCATCTAACCGAGTACAAGCGCGACTGGACACACCGTGAGGTGCGGCTTCTGCAGCGCGGTCAACTCATTTGCGATCTGCTCAAACAGTACGAAGCGGGTGAAGTAACAGATTTCGGTATCATCCGCGCTACTCGCGCGACTTTTGTCGGTATACCAGCACAACCTTCATGGTGTCCCGAGGACTTGGAATCATTTCTCTACCACCGCATCGCCGATTCCGGTCTCTCCATCTCCAAAATCCCCGAGATCCTTGTTCTGCATCCAGAACACGACATGGTGTTTTCCAACTACCGTCTTCGTCAGCACGTCATCACCGGGCTTCGAGAGCGTGCTGAGCAGTTTGAGAAAGAGGAGGCGGCGCGGCTGAAGGAGATTGATAAGAGTTATATGACGTTTGAAGAGGTGAAGAAAAAGGAGATGACGAGATGGGTGAGGATGAAGGTGGGGTTGAAGAAGGCATTTGGGAAGAAGGAGGTTGTTGTTCCTTTTGATCCTTTTGCGCCGGAGCATGGGTTGGGGGAGCTGAGAGAGGGGACGGTGTGAGGGTGCTTTTCTTCTAGTGTTACAGTATCTTTTCGCTATGTCAATATGGGTGTTTGAGGTCAGCCAGCGCTTTTATTGTGGCACAGAAAAAGGGTGTTAATAGTGTACAGTCGGCGTTATGGTACTGTGTACTGTATTGAGGGGCCCTTCCCGAGGAGTTTAGATGGGGTCGAGACTCGTCTCATGTTACTTATTAGTCACGTAAAGTAAAGCAGAAGATGCCGAACTGATTTCATATGCTGAAAGTCACTGTAGTGAAAGCTAGGCACATACACATGAAGCGAAGCTCACGATTCCCATTTGTTTCGGCCCAGTCTGGTCTTACCTCAACGAAACCGCATGGGTCGTCTCCTATAACCTTGAAGCCTGAGTTCAGCGATAAGTGTATGATGCGTGCACTTGTCCTCATTTTCGTTCGTAGCAACCCATGAATTGTCTATACGATAATTACTGATTTCCGCCACCTGTATTTGTCCATCTGGCAATGTGCGGTTGCGCATGGCATCGATCTATGGAATGGCCCATGTGGCTGTAAAGCACGTATCCAAAGGCATCATTTGGCTGCTCACGGCGGCCTTCGATCTCCTGGGAAGTTGCTACTAAGTCTGAACATAGTTTGCTCAAGGCTCGCTTTCAAGTTCCTTCTCATTCCACTGATCAAATGCGTCACGCCAGTCCTTACTCTGTCGTACTAATCGTTCCTCCATACAATCCAGACTATATATGGCTTCTGCCATACTACAAATCGTGTGCGATGCAAGCTTTGGTCCGTCGAAAAATACCACTATCTTCGGTCTGACCTCGCAAGACTCGCCCCATTGATTTCGTGCGTCGGGTAGTGAGAGAGAAAAGTAGGTCCAAGGTTCTTCTTCGAACATTTCACGGCGCACCGTAACGTCCTCAATCCAAGAATCGACGGCTGCGGGCGACTGTTGTTCTATTGCGTCAACAAGCTGGCCAATGGTTACCCCGTCTTCTGCCTCGACAAACGCTAGATGGCGGATATACCTGTGGTGAAGCTGCGCTTCTGATATAGGGACATATATCCCAAGACTCTTGCAGGGAGGTTGCGTTGCGTACATTGGCCGGACGAGAGTACTTAAAGAATCTAGTGTAAGAAATGGAGACCGGCTTATATAAGCCGGGCCAGACAACAGATTGATCTCAAGCATCCCGTCAACTTCCTGGGCTCTATCGCCGAAACAATGGCTCAGATATGGGTTGATCTTGATCTGACTAAGGTCAAGCCAACGATTGTCTGACGCATCAAGTGGTAGATAAGGAATCCAAGGGTCTCTTCGACGGCCAGAGTTCCACATAGCTCGAGCAGAAACACAAGTCTCGATTGGGAGACATTGAGCCTGGGTGATTCGAGCTGTGGGGACGAATGGTCTCATTGAGCAGTAATCCGGAACTGAACGGTCGCGGATATCCAGCTCCAACTCTGCAATCTCTGCTTTCGTCGGCTCAATCCATTCTAGGCCCGGTGGAATCTTTTCGTTGTACTCGATGGGAGCACACGGGTAAGCTTTGCGGTACTGTAATCCCAGAACAACCGCGACGGCAGCTCGCAGCGTGGTTGAAACTGAGCAAAGAGTAAGCATCGATTTGGGATCCAATAGACCAACGATCATCTCTAAGAGTTCGGCGACATGCAGTGCGTGATGAGCTTTGCTCATGCCTTGTCGTTGAGACTGCGAACGCTTCGGTGTGACGGGGGCAGCTTGAGTTCCATGATGACGAGGATGAGTGGTCTTCGCTGTAGTCCATCGAGCGATGAGTCGGTTCATCATGCGGATTCGCGGTCGTCGCCATTCTTCAATACCGACCTCTAATTGGCATCGAGGTCGGGGAGGCGGCTTTGGCCAGGGTACCTGTGGTGGGACTCGATTTATGCCATTCTTGATATCAGCCTCTGCTTCCTTTGCTTCTCTGAGCATTTGATATCGGGTTGATTCGTCATCCAGGAGTTCCAAGGTTGTGCATTCTGGAAACCATTTCGTGATTAGAACATCGTCGGGATGCAGACCCTCATCGTTGTTGTCGTACCTTTGCTGTTCGCCTTCGTAGGGCATATTTGGGGTGGTCATGTTGCCGCAACTAGGGGTCGGGATAGGCTCCGTGAATTTTGAATGAGGAGTTAGGAAGTTGCAGGAAATGATGGAATTTATGTGTTCCAACTTCTCAAGGCAACGGGGGGCACGGGCCGCATCACGTGATCTGCACCTGCCTACATCGGCAGCACTAGACTCAACAGTACCAAAACATCACTCCAGGCATCACATTCCCGTGACTGAGCTCGATGCCATGTCTATCTATAAAGGTCGGCACATCTCTCTGCCTTCCATGCAGCGCCCTGCCAAAGCCATATCGCCATGGCTTCCACTACCCCCGATCCAGAATGCGCGCAATACCATCCGTACGACTCACTGATCGCGAAACACTTTCCGGACCAAGATCTTAGTTTACTGCACGCAAACAAGTCTCAGTTGGGCAGCCTGTATCTCCTGGCCCTTGAACTCGATCACAACGGAATACATCGTCAAACGATATGGGCAGAGCAGCCGCACCCATCTTTGATGCTTGAAGTGGAAGAATGGAGGCGAGCGCTGCTGTACACAATCGATGCGCGTTTGCAGCTATACACAAACCATACTCGGTCCATGGGCGCCCCACCGTCTGGCACTACTCGTGAGCTACAGCCAGGCGATCTATCTTTTCCCGCTCGGCGTGTATTCGACATTCCTGAATTACTGGAGATGATACTTCGGTATGCAACCACGGACTCACAATACGCAGCTTGGAACGTTGATAAGTCCTGGCGTCGGACAATTCGCTACATTCTTGAGTCTCGATATCACAGCCATCATCCTTGCCCTCCAGTGAACCATGGGCAACGCATCGACAGGGAACTCTCCTGGCTACAGCCCACTGAGCAGGAGATTCTCCACATCGAGCACGCGATCTTGTCGCTACGGCAAGGGATCACACCTCAGGGCCCCGCTAGTACTACTGCGTCTATTCCAGCCCCCAGCCCATACTTTCCTGCCAGAATCTCCCAAGCGCGCAACATACCTCAGCTGTATTACGACAAAATTCGAAATTGTTATGAACACATCAGGTACAGTCTTCCAGGGATGCTGCCACAGTTTGGTAGTCCATGTTGGCTCGATCTGAGCCAGTTCAGCTTCAATCCGTACTTTCTGGAGCTATTTCCAGAGCGAGTGCGGCTACATCTTGGCAGATGCGAAATCATACTAGGTCCATGTTCTTCCGAACAGCGCGTTTACAAAAGACCTCTTCCACAGACAGCTTTCGATGAGCTAATCAGCTCTATGTTTCTTACAGAACCGCCCTGCAAAGCTTTGGGTATCTATCTACCACGCCGACGCGCACCAGTTCTTAGATTGGTTGCTAACATTCGCGATGCTGGGGGGATCCGGATTGGTCAAGTCTTACGTACGCTCGAGCAAAACGCGGATGATGCACTTTCTTGCTGGAAAGACGGGGTGAAAGGCTTACGACGGACTATCAAGGGACGAGATTGGACGGCGCTCACTAGGTGGGATGACAAGCGATATGCAACTAACTTCGAGGCGTATCCTAAGTTCATGATCTTCCTCGAATCCGACGAGGACGCAAGTACTCCTATCGCTGAACGAGCTTTCTCTCTTGGCAATCAAACTGAACAAGTACGTCAAGAAGAATGGTATGGAGAGTTGGACGAGCACGGATCTGGATAGTGGTTCATGATGACTACCTGCTAGGGCCCCATTATCTGGACAACAACTAAACCCCCGTGGACCGGGGATGCGATCACGAATGCGCCATATCTTTGATTCTCTCGTATCTGTACGCGGCTCATTATTCGGTAAGGAACTAGCTACACCCCGAAATATACATACACGATACATACACGTATATCTCCGACGGCAGCATGGACTTTCGTACGCTCATTTTACACTGAAACCAACCGCGAATACCCCCTGGCACTACCCTGATTCTCACGCTATAGACGAATACAGTATACATTTCCAGCAAACATCCCGTGTCTACCAGCACGCAGTTAGGTAACTCACACGAGCACATCAAGCTCTCATAATGCTCACCAAAAAAGGGCCATAGCCCTTTCGCGCAAAACATCCAATCACACCATTCCTACTCAGCTGAGCATGCAGCCAAGACGCAGCCTGATCGCCCTCGCCCTTTTCGCTGTCTTGATTAAAGCGGCGCGAGGCTTTGTCGGATGCATGTATGTATTACCGATGGATCCTGCTTGCATTTCCCACCAAAATTCCACGCTTCGCCTACCACCACCGCCTCAGCCTTGCTCCGCTGCTTTACGACCGCCAACGCATCAGCCCAAGTGGCTTGCTTCGCCTCGACGCTTTTGGTTAGGATCGCTGCAGCCGACGTCTGCCTTGCCAATCATGGACGATTTCCCAGATCTTGGGTGAGCTTTTTTTTTTTACACTTTGCTAACAAAAAGGGCGTCCGGATGTAGGCCCGCATCGGGTCACTCTGCACCCCTCTTGGCAACTACACAACCGTACGAGTCACTCTCACTGCCTTGGTCTTCAGCGATCGACGCTTCCCATTTCGGCGCGGATTTCTGCTGTGATGGCATGCTGTTCAGTGGGCAAATGTTGAATGAGTCCCATTTGGACTGGTCCAATTTGCAAACTTCGGCAGGAGAATTTGAGGGCTACGGCGTCTCCGAATTCAATGCTGCAGGATCGTATGCTACAGGCGAAGTGAATCTGGTCGCTCCTGAAGCGGACCATGATCAGAGGTCAGTGCTATCGAGATCCACGGACAGAGTCAACTTTAATACTATTCAAGCAGTCTCATGGATATCAGAGCAAGCCATGTTGGCACCGCAGGCGGGTCCACTAATACCGTGCCCTTTTGCTTCTCAAGACAGCAGTCATCGCTACGATCTGAGGACAAAAGATGTGTCATACTTTCCTGTAAGTTCCAGTACAGGTCACGGTCGGCGTACAAGATTCATATGAACGCTGAGCATCGCGATGCCTTTGCATGCGATGAATGCATGTATGTGGGCAAGAGCCGGTACGAGTTGGGGCTGCACGCGTCCAACACAGGCCATGCTTCGTTCATCTGCAAGCATGATGCCTGCGAGAAGAAGTTCTCCCGACTGGACACATACCAGAGGCATCAGCGGACCCATCGAGAGGACGCTAAGCGTTTCCCATGCAAATATTGCAAGAAATATCGAGGAAAGAATGCCTTCGGACGCAAAGACCATCTCAGTCAACACGTTCGGAACTATCATCACATCAGCGAAGGCGAACACGTCGGACACCTGGATGATCGCAAATGGTGCCCAAAGAAAGAGTGTTCTGAGTCGAGGCGTGCTGGCGCATCCTATTTGGATGGATGGGCTTTCAAGACATCGAAGGAATGGGTCAAGCACGTGCGTACTGTACACGACGAATCCGAATTCTCATGCCCACAGCCTGGCTGCGACCGCGTCAACGGAAAAGGCTACTTCCGCCTAGCGGATCTCCGTGCCCATCTACGCAAAGTCCATGGCACGGATGGTTCTTTCGATAAGAGTATCCGGAATGACTTGAGGGCGTCTTGGGCATGAGAAGTACCCGCTCCTTGGTCGAACGCACGTATTCCACGCGTATACCTTGGCTCCTCACTATAAATCTGGAGAGAACCATCTCCTTGGTCATTCCCTTTCTAGCATACCACAACCCATCAAAAACACCCGAAAAGAAAAGGAGGCAAGCACACGACCGCCATCTTCAGAAAAGCCCAAAAAACATGCAACGACGCTCACGCATCCCCCTTATCTCCTTTCAAACACACACCGACAGCAACAAGCAACATCATCCATGTATCTCTCTTATCTCCTTACATAAATTGAATACAATCAGTCTTTCCTTAGAAACACATGCCACAGTGCGCAAGATGACTATCATGTGCAAACACCGTGACCTTCCTCCCTCATCTACGCATCCAGAATACGCTAGCTCTCTACCGTTACTGGTAGCACCACCTGCCCTTCACATCAGGCCATTCACAGGACCTCAAGACCACAACCAATATAAAGAAGCAGAAATCATATGTATCTATAAACTACTGCAGGGGGGGTATCTCATGCCATTCCACCATACATGCACCGACTACTCATGTAGTCTCAGATAGATATCCGTAAAAGACTATGTGAGAAGAACTCCACTAAATGGCAGGCTAATCCTAGCCCGCTGAACTCGAGTAAAACTCCAATGATGCCATAGCCCATGAAAACCAGACGCAGATGCCGAGGCAGTCGTACTGCCATCCCGCCATGTCGCTCGCACACAAACAAAAACTGCATCATGCCAGATGCAAGCATTAACGCTAATCATGTGAACCCAAAGAAAAAGACCCGCCGAGTATTTGCAAAAGGGAGAGAAGAAAACCAGTCGTGACACCAGGCGCATGTTGTTCATGTCTCACTGCAACTTGAACAACGTGACCACAGCCAGACAACCAATAGCGACCAGGGTACCCGTGACCTCTGGCCTCCTGAGAAATGTCTTGAACGGGTCACCCATCTTCATCACATGTCCGATAACAGCGACATTTGTCTCGATGAGAGGCTCTTTTGCAACCGGACATGATCTCTTGGATTCGGGGTGAACCAGAGGTGTCGCATCCATGCGTGCCATGTCCGTGCCTATCGACTCATCCAGCTCATCAACAAGTGTCGCGCAGAGGCGGAAGATGTTCTTCGCTTCTTCGATGATGTCGACGCGCTCGTCGGGTGTGAAGAGGGTCTCCGCAGCGAGGAGTTGGGTTTTGAAATCTGTCTTGATGTCTTCGCCGTCGTGGGGTCCGAGGAAGTGCCAGAACGACAAGCCGCGCTCTTCCAGACTCGTCTCTTCGCCATCCTGTTCTGGCCAGAAGCCTGGAGGTGCTTTCAAGAGCATGCTTCGTATCCAGCGGCCTCCGGAGAAGACTGCCATGTAGAAACACCACGCATAGCTGACTAGCGTCCAGGGCTTCTCGTTCACGCTCTTGCGGATGTGTGTGCAGAAGTCGGCGACCTTGTCTCCGGGGTATTTTGCTAGCAAGACTTCGAGATCTGTGGGGTGTACTCCTAGCAGATACTCCAGATCCCTCTTCAACCGACTCGACCGTATCAAACCCCTCGGTCTCAGCGCTTTCAGAAAAGCAGCGAGTTGTGGAGAAGGCGGTGTCGGCGCACCGAGTGTTGACGTGAAGAGCGAGGGTGAGTCGTACGGGTTTACGAGGAGATACGATAACAGTGGCGAGAAGGGTGGGGAAGCGGGTTCAAAATCGACTGCGGGGTGTGTGGAGGCGGTATGTGAGGCTGGGGCATGGTCGCGCAGCAGATCCGCCCACAGTGACTCGAAGGTGAGGAAGATGTGGGCGAAATGCAGCAGGCCGGTTGCGTATAGTGTGGCGTCTGTCGTGTAAGGCGGGAGCGCAAGCGGCAGGCGCGAGGTTATGAGGCGGTTAAGGTTCGTGTGGAGGGAACTGGATGTGTATTATTAGCATCGTGGCCGGGCTCCAGAGTGATACAACACCAGGATCATACCGTGTAGCAGCGTTGATCTCTCCCGAGAGCGAGACTGGCAACCTCGGCGCGGCGTCTCTGGCGTCGTCCCGCAGCGCATGTTGCTGCCTCTCCAGCATCGTGGGCTACAAGGCGAGTGCAGTGTGTGTAGTATGTCGTGGTGATTGAATAGTCGGGGTCGTAATGTCGATCGATTGCAGTCAATTCGTCGAAAATTGGCGGCAAACAGGGAGAAAGCGCAACCTTAAAACCCGGTAAACAAGTGTAGACTCTGGCAAGCACGCGCGAGACCCACGAGGAAGGTGCAGCCAGGGAACGCAGGAGGGCTAGACTCTCTCGTGCCTGTCGCTCGTGTTAAACCCACGCGGAGATGGATCCGCCACGCCCCTCACCCGCCGTGCTTGCCTGTATCTCTGATGGCAGGGCGGACAAAAGCACGCCTTTAGTGGGGGCTCCGAGTGGCTTGCCCGTCGCGCGTTGCGGCTCTCGCTGCGTGCGAGGCAAGATTCGAGGCCATGGTGGCGTTCAATGATGCAATCCGTCCACTGGCGCATGGCCGTTATGCAGGGATCGCCCGCTCATGACCGACTTCCGTTGCTGATCAAAATGCCGATGTTCAGCAAACGCTGTTCTCGAAACGAGGGATGGAAAAGTGAGTTGACAAGAGTGGATTAAAGAGGATCTCGCTGATGGTTATGGGTCAGATGGAGATCATGGGGGGGTTTGTCGTGTCTTGTAGGACCGATTGTGCTTCGCGATCCGCGGAATTGCCGCCCGCAGGCACCGATCGCGAGGCCCCGTGCAGTGCATGAGGCTGAACTATCGTTCGCGACACCAAAAACGAGGCTTGTATAGCTGGGCGTTGACTTGAAATCATTTGAATTTTTACTTTTTCACTATATTTACTGACTCTTGTATCTAAGAATACTCCAAGACTTTCGGCCCGACACTTATCTAGGGCTCCAGTTTACTTCTCAGGGTTTAGACGACGCTTGTGTATTGGTTTTGCAAAGACTCTGGTCTCGCCTTCTGCTATGCTCCTAATCTCTCGTGAGGTCACGAGATGTGTCCTCAGATAACGTTCCATCCCGAGGACTCCGGCATCCCATAGCACAATCCCTCCTCACTTCCCGCATCCCCTTCCTTTCTCCCGTTCCTTTCCTCAAACTCTTCCCCAAGCGCGTAATCCGCTTCTAACTCCATCTGCTCCCTATTCCCTTCCAGCGTTCTCTTCACTTCGCTATCCAGCGCCTTCAAAGCGGCTTCCCTACTGCTTCTCCCGTAAACCTCATTCAAGACCAACTTATTCGCATCTCTAGTCAACGTCGCAGTCCACAAGCCCTTCTTACTACATCTAAACCACGTTGGCTTGGTGCGTGACGTGCAGACGGTAGTTGATATCTCGGGGTAAAGAAGGAGAGCGTTAGCTATAATCGAGTCAACGAGCTGTTCGTAGTCTGGACTGGCAACTTTACTAAATAGGACGCCAGCAACAGTGCTTAAGAAACCGCGTGTGCTGAGGACAGTGGTCCGAGTGAATGCTGTATCTTTTGGGGGCATTCTGGATTGCGATTAATTTCCTAGTCGACAAAGTCTGGAATCGCTTCACGTTTGGAATACGTTCCTATAATGCCGCCTCAACAAACAACCATGATTGCTAGCTTTCATTGTTTGACGTAAAAAAAAGTTGGAGAATCTTCATGCTCAGTCCATGGCATCTTTCGCAGTGGCTGACACAGCGACATTTGCAAGAGGGAAAGCAACCCAAGAAGTTATTTTGTAACCAACCCTTTGCATTTCGTCTAACCAATACCAAGAAGCTACACCACAGCATTGTCCAACAGTATCTCACCATGTGCTAGCATGCCAACCACTTGAACCGGTCATCGAGAAGATAACACCAAAGGTGTGGTCAAGACCAATGATATGATCAGGCATGCCAGACAAGCGGCAGCACGTCTCCAAGTAGACAAAGTATGTGCGAAATGAGATCCGTGGACAGGGTATAGCGCCAAACAAGGTGGTGAGGAAAGGAGACGCTGTCGTGAACATCGTTACGCAGGCGGCACGCGAAGCGCAGTGTCACGTTGGAGCGTGAGTGTTTCAGACTCGCTTCCAGTCGAAGTTGACATCCTCGCGCGCCTGGACTTCGCCAACACTGGGGTCACTGCATACAGGCGCCCAAACCTGAGCCTCGAACTGCCCAGCCGCAATGTTATTGCCAAAGAACGAGTAGTCTGTGAGTGTCAGAACCGATATCTTCGAGCTCCGGCGCGTTGCACTTACAGCAGTAGAAGCGACCCGGCCAATTAACGCCGTCGTCGCAGTGTCCAAGAGCACAGCCAAGACGTGTGCTGTTGCGCCACACCATCTGCGTGAAGTGACCCCATGCTGCATCAAAGTGTGGGTTGTCGTAGGGGTACTTGGTCTCCTCTTCGTGCCAGCCGTGCGTGGCAGTGCGGGCAAACTCGATCCAAGCGTCGTAACCGTCAGGAGGTGGGTTTACGGAAGAGAGGTTACTGCCGGAGCGTTTCTGTTCATGTCAGCTGTGCCATGCCCGTCATCGTGCCAACTACGTACGTGTTCAGGGTCCTTTGGACACTCTTCAATGTCAGCCCGCGCGGCGTCGGCAAGCTCAGTGTCCCAGATAAGGTCCTGCGCACAATGCAATTTGCGCCAGTACCAATGGGCTCGCATGACGGCGCTAATGAAATTCGGGTCGTCCTGGTGTGGAGCGTCATCGGCGACGAGATCTCGGTGCTTGATCTCGTGCCTAGGGGCGGCGAAAGCAGTAGCTGCCGCCAGAGCTAGGAGTCCGGCGAAGAACCTCATGGCTAAGTTCTGAGATACGGAGTCGTCGGTAGGTAGGAGAATGGCCTAGGGAGAGGTGCAGTTGGTAGAGGTGAGAGGATAGCAAGTGCAGCTGAGATGCCAGGCACTGGACCGAGGCGAATAAATGAAAGGCAATCTAAGGAGCGAAAATAGGTTGAACGAGTGACGAAGTAAGAAGGAAACGAGGTCGCTGGGGTTTATATGGTCAAAGACGTGGGCTGACGTCCACCATGGCGTGTTGTTGATGGTTGCGCCTGGCTTCACGTACTAGCGCCGCAAACAGACGATTGCGGAAGGCGCACCAACCAGCCGGGTGCCTACTTCAAGAGAGGGCAGTCCGGCATCGAGCACCGTTGACGGTGAATGATGAGCAGAGGCAGCAGACCTGCTCCAGCGGCCGTTCGTGTAATCTCAGCCGGGGTAGACGAGAGGTGGGACAAGTCCGTTGCGCTTCGCAGACGCCAAGTGGCGGTACAGGCCTGCTACTCGATTAGTCTCTTCACTGCGTTGCCACTACCCTGTTGCGAACTTACTTGAAGGTATCACCAAACGCTGACCACGAACTGGATGCGTGCGCGCCGTTCACACACCACTACCCCTCTACCGTGACCTCGTGGAGCCCACTACGCTAGCTGTAATTCCATACATCGTTAGATCAACGCACAAAATAGACATGTGAAGGAGAACGGCAACACAAGCACGCAGGGTGGCGTTCGCGACGAGTGACTACAGCGGAGCCAGATGAGCATGCGCAGCGCGAGTCAGCATAGTCCCTTCATGGCAGGCTGGGATTGGTAGAAGAAGTAACAAAGAGACCAATATGTGGTATGAATGCCTTAATGATGATCTAGTCTAGCACCACCGTTGAGGCATGGGGATAGCATCGCCTCGGTTGTCCGACTCGACCCAGGTGGTGTCAAAGACATTTTGGTCCTGGGAAACGTCGCACTTGTACTTGGTGGCTGCCGTTGACAGGACGTCTTTTCCTCGTTGTGTATGCGTTAGGGTAAGAGAGGCTGACTTGAATGTCTCAAGTCCAACGCCGTCGCGATGACGCAGCGTAGGTGCCAAAACGCCCAAGGATCCTTTTTGTACACTGTTTTATTCCCAGTACGAACGGGAAAGCAGTTCCCAAGTACAGACAAGACGTACCATTGGTTTCAGAGCCCATTACCAGGGTTTCGCGCAACATGGATCCCACTAAACCGATACAGCAGGACGGTGTACTCGCACCTGCTCATCGAACGCATTGCCCCTGCGTCGTCGTGGACCAGTTCATCGAATAATGCTGGTACAGCATCAGATTCCCGCCGTGTTCGTGTCACACCAACATTAGGGTCGAGAGCGTCCCAAGATCCTCACCAAGACGCTTGTGTAAGATGGTGACTCGCACAGAGCCGTCTGCGCCGCCAAGGCCGCTGTTCATCGGTCCGGTCAGGTAACACCATGCCGACAACCAGGGATAAATTTGCCGCAACGACTGTGGCAGTACGGACACACGGGAAGCTGCATCGCATCGCCCGTACAGATCACAGCGCAGCACAACAGTGTGGTGTCGAGTCTCTTCATCCTTCCTTGAGACGTTTGGCGGGACGTCCAATGATTGAGTCGTCCGGAAGGCCACTCCTCTTAGTACCTGGTAGACTAGACGTGCGGATATCGTTGTCCTCCTGGCTGACCCTCCTGACGGGGTACTTGATCTTCGAGTCCTCGAAGCAGCTGTCGGCTGGTTTGCCGTGAACGGTGAAGTAGGGATGTGACAGCGCTTTCTCCGCTGTGAGTCGTTTCTGGGGGTCGTACTCAAGCAGCTGTTTGAGCAGCGAGAGCCCTTCGGGTCCAGGTGTATCCGGTCCAGAGCCTATTGGATACTGGTTGTTGTTGAGGGTCTGGTGATACCATCGTTCTAAGCCATCGCCACCTTGAGGACGCGGAAATCGTGCAGCGTTGCCTGAGGCCAGGGACGAGAGCTGAGGATGTTCGGGCATGGCCGTCAGTAGCGGCCACCGATCTTTGCTTGGCATGCCCATGATCTCGACTATCTTCTGCATCTGGTTGCGCTGGAACGGAACCGTCTTCTTGCTGTCCATCTTTGCCTCCTCTCCTTTGAAGATGGGCCGTAGGGATAGCAGTTCAGCAAAGATGCACCCCACCGCCCACAGATCGACTGCAGGAGTATAGTGACGACTACCGAGAAGGAGCTCAGGTGCGCGATACCATATTGTCACGACGACCTTGTCGCCTGAGAAGAGGGATTGCAGCGGTTTGTAGAACAAGCGAGCAAGACCCAAGTCGCCTATCTTGACTTTGCCAGCACTGGTGACCATGATGTTAGCAGGCTTGAGATCGCGGTGCATGACCCAGTTCCGGTGCAGGTAGACCAAACCCTGCAGCAGCTGATAAAGAATAGACTTGATAGTCGGTGCAGGTATGGCCTGCCGTTGAGGTTGGTTATGGTGGTGAATGATCTGCAGTAAGTCGTGTTCGGCATATTCGAAGACGATGTAGATACACTTGTCCTCCAGGATGATCTCTACGGTGTGCACGACGTTGGGATGTGCCAGCTCAGTACACAGCGCCATCTCGCGTATGGCTGATTGCGAAATGCCAGAGTACTGAAGTTCGCCTTCTTTGTCCGGCTTGAACCTGGGCGCATTAGCAGATATGGCGGTCAAGGTCCGCTCGACCTACTTCTTGATGGCGAACTCGCCGGTGCGGCCATTCTTGCCCTCGGCTTTGTAGACGCGTCCATAGGTACCGCTGCTGATAAAGCCGACAATCTTGTAGCGCTCTGTGACTCGCTTCTTGTTGTTGTAGCCAGTGAACATGGCATCAACGGAATCTAGCGGGTCTTCAGGAACAGGTTTAGTACTCGCTCTTAGGGGCTAATGTAGAAATGATAGCTCGGAAGATGCAGCAGGGTCCAGCAACGTCAACAGAAGGGGGTGATGCGGACACGAACGGCAATTGCTGACGGCAGGAACAACAATCACGCAGGCAGTGGCGTTCAGCCAGGAGGCGCCAGATGAGGCAACCTGAAGCGACGGTGACTTGAGGGGAGGCTGGACGGGGAAGGACACGCGAACATACAGGAGAGGATGACTGATGGACACGTAGAGAAAGCAGAGGCGTACCGTCGGGAGCTGTCGCAGTGCTGTTCTTGCGCGATGGGGCTCGGGCGGATGCCGCAACAGAAGCCGACGAGGCCGGCGGGGAATTGGAGCGCTGGCTCATGCTTTTGCCATCTGCCTCAGCCTCTCGTTTAGCTGACGTCTCCACGCCCGACGCGGCCGTAACGCGTCCACGGAACTATTCCGGTGAGTCCTGCACGTGTGGGACGCGGTCCGAGAGGGCGAGCTTCGGTGTCGATAGATGCGCAGAATGTGTAGGACGTTTGGCCTGAGGTTTAGAGGGTCTCTGGGTTGAGAAACGGGTTCCAATCACGTATCAATGGAGCCTACCAAGTATGGCTCCCCGCAGAGCCTCAGTCTTGGACCCAACCACTTGCTTCGGCCAGTCGTCGTCCAAGCTTCGCATGTCACCACCGTGAAACCTCAAGCTTCATACCTAGTAACAGCCTTGGAACCTCCATGTCTATGCGGTGATAACCAGACCCTTATCGCTCTTATCTGAGCGGTCTGAACAGGTAGGCGCGGTGCAGCATCGTCATCGCGATGTCACGTTCTACGAGGCGGCTGACACGTCCAGGAAGCTACAACGGCGCCCCAAACCTCACACCTCACCTCTACCACGTAACGTAGACCCCCACCATGGACCCGCGTTCGTGGTTCAGCAGCTTGACGGGCTACTTTGTCTACATCCTGTCCATTGCGACCCTCGGCCCGCTCCTCTTCGGCTTTCACCTGGTGGGTCCCAACGTCATGCTTGCCGGCGCATAGCTAACACGCCCAGTCTGAGCTGAACGCGCCCGAAGATGTCATCCGCTGTAAACGCAAGTCCATCACGTCGGCCGTCGCTGGCCCGAACCTCCCGCAATGTATCGAGATGAGCCCAACCGAATGGGGCGTCGTGGGATCGCTGTACACACTGGGAGGTCTGGTAGGAGCGCTCTCAGCCGGGCCAGTGGCAGGCAAATACGGCCGCCTCAGGTCTATGCAGCTATTTTCCATCTTCTTCGCCGTGGGCCCAATCTTCGAGGCGCTGAGCCCAAACATTGGAGTGATGGCATTTGGAAGGCTGTTGTCAGGAGTCGGCGCAGGCGCGGCCGTCGTCATTGTGCCCCTATACATCTCTGAGATTGCACCGCCGGGCGAGAAGGGCTTCTTCGGTGCCTTTACACAGATCGGGTGCAACGTGGGCATCCTGATCACGCAGTTGCTGGGCTACTTCTTGAGCCACGACTCTTACTGGAGGCTCATCTTGGCCATTGGAGGTGTCATCGGTGCTGTACAAGGTGCCGGACTGCTGCTGTCGGTCGAGAGCCCAAAGTACATCGCAGAGCAGGGTAATGTCTCGCTCGCCAAGAAGACTTTGCGCAAGATCAGGGGAGAACATGCAGACATTGAAGACGAGATGAACGACTGGGGTGTCTCGGGCTCCGGCAACGTCAGTGGTACGTCGTCTAAGCCTCTCCATTGATGGACAGCATGCTAATATTCTTCCAGAGGAGGAGCAGACACTACTGAGCAACCAAGATGGGTCGGCTGAGGCGAGGCCCAAGGAGTCCGGCAAAGAACAGACGCTGAGCATCATGCAAGTCTTCCGCCATCCCGACTACCAGAAAGCCGCCATTGCCGTCGTCATGGTCATGCTGGCCCAGCAATTCAGCGGCATCAACAGCATCGTCATGTACGGCGTGTCGCTCCTAGCAGGCTTACTGGAGTCCAACTCCGCGCTGCTCAACCTTGCCGTCTCAGCGCTCAACATCATCGTCACCGCTGGCTGCGCGCCCCTTGCTGACAAGCTGGGTCGCAAGGTCTGCCTGCTCAGCTCTCTTGCCATCATGGGAACGAGCTCGCTGCTACTTGCTATTGGCATCATCAAGTCGATCTCTGTCCTTTCCGCAGTTGCTGTCCTGCTGTTCGTGTCTGGCTTTGCTGTTGGGCTTGGCCCAGTGCCCTTCATCCTAGCGAGCGAGCTGGTTGGCCCGGATGCTGTCGATGCAACACAAAGTATCGCGCTCGGAGCCAACTGGATCGCTACATTCATTGTGGCACAGTTCTTCCCGCTGGCAAGCGCGAAGCTGCACGGATATGTCTACTTCATTTTCGCGGCACTGTCAGCGTTCTTCTTCGTTTTCATTACCTGGTTCGTGCCCGAGACGAAAGGCAAGAAGAACGCAGACGAGGTTTGGGGTAGAGAGCGTCGGGTGGATTGATTCATGCGATGTTCAAGGGTTGACGAGGCCGATTTTGTCGATTCTGGTACAAGGTCGAGCAGCCCGCTACGTCACCGGCAAAGCGCCTTCGCGCAATTTCTTCACAATCCAAGCCAGTCCCCTCTCTACGTAGTGGTCATCTCGGAAATGCCGAAGATCCTGAAGCTGCATTCTTGGCCGAATCAGCAATTGCCTGGGATGCACAGAAAGAGGCACTTTCGAACGCAAAGCTGAGGACACTGTGGAGAATGCGTTCGCATGTGAAGGAAGGATATGTAGTCAGAAAACCGAAATTCTTGAGTCACATGTTCCTCCCGAAAACCAGCAGTGCAATTGCTCCGACTTGACGGGTAGGCAGTCAGCCGAGTCGGGGAAATAATCGTCGGAAGCGTCTACCCCGATTCCTAATTGCTGACACAAGTGGTGTGCTTAGTGATTTTGCGCAGCCGCGGCTAGAAGGCGGCGGGTCCGAGCAGCGGCTTCGGATATGTCATTCAGTCATTCGACCCCACTGGCGCTGGAGAGTACCTCACGCCTTCAATCTCACTTGCGATGCGATTGCAGTACTAGAGCTACTACCCTGCCCTTTCACTTGTCGTCTGTGCTATTTTATATGCCCGCTCCAACATGCCCTCCTCCAACATGACCGCATTCCCGCCGCATTTCTCACCACACCTCTCGAGCGCCGGCCGAGACGGCTTCGACTTCCAGACGTCACAGCTCGAGGCAGAGACGCCGGAACGGGTCGCAAACGGCGATGAACACCACAGCCCGCCGCCCTCGATAATATCGCCCGCCTTCACGCCTCCAGCGACACCGGGCGTCTCGACCCCCTCGCGGCCCCGGCCACCCCGCTCCATACCAGTCGATACCTCAGTGCGCACCGACACGCCGCGGCCGGACCTGCTGCCCAAGCTGCCCACGGTCGAGTGCGAAGTGCGTGCGCGGATACCCACAACCACGGGGCACGAGATGTGGCTGCATGTGTACAGGAACAGCGTAGACACCAAGGAGCACCTGGCAATTGTCTTCGGGAGCCAAATACGCTCGAGATCGCTGGATGCAGAGCGCCCGGGAGAGACGGAGCTAGACCGCATGACGAGAGGCGCATACGTAGGACGCCTGTACCCTGGGAGAACCAGCTCGCGGGTTGAGCAGCTCAAGAGGCAGGAGGGCGTCCCCACGAAGCGCAAGCCGGACGCCGACTCTGCGCACGTGGATAAGAGCAACGGCCTGTTGTCACCAGCTTCTGCATCCTCATCCGAGAACGGCGACGTGCAGCCAGCTTCCTCGCTAGAATTACCTATGGTCCGCATACACTCCGAATGCTACACTGGCGAGACTGTCTGGTCTGCGCGCTGCGACTGCGGTGAGCAGCTCGACGAAGCCGCGCGGCTTATGGCCGATCCTACTCTGTCACCTTCTGGTGGTGCTATTATCTATCTCCGCCAAGAGGGTCGTGGAATTGGCCTAGGCGAAAAGCTCAAGGCATACAATCTGCAAGACCTAGGCAACGACACATACGAAGCAAACATCATGTTACGGCATCCTGCAGATGCGCGAAGCTACGGCTTGGCCACGGCTATGCTCATGGATCTGGGCTTAGACGGAGACAGAGGGATTAGACTTTTGACCAACAACCCAGACAAAGTCCATGCTGTCGAGGGGCCGAATAGAGAAGTCGTCGTGAGGGAGCGCGTCGCCATGGTTCCGCTTGCGTGGAAGACAGGTGGCATGAAGGGCATCAAGAGCGAAGAAGTAGAGAAGTATCTTAGTACCAAGGTGAGCCCACGCCAGATTGCGACACTTCGAGATGCAAAATTTGCTGACAATAATGCAGATCGAAAAGTTCAAGCACATGTTAGATCAGAAATAATGGCATTTAGATGGTTGACATCGTATTCCTCAGTTTCCGTCGCATCCGATAATGTGATCTGCTAGACGATCAACGGCGCTGACGTGGGGCGCAGACGACCGCTCGGCCGCTCTGAAACCACTAAAATAATCATAACCTGCTTCACCTCACCGCGCCGCATCTGCGACCTGCGCCCCATCCTTCGCTTATCCTTGATTTTCAGACTCTCTTCGCGTATATAGCGGGTCGTCCATGGTCTTGGTTACGGCCATCATCCCGACAGCATGGCGAGCCCGCGAGACGACGCTGCGGAGAACCCCTTCCTCAGTCCAGCGGATGGACGCAGCATGAGGAGCTTCACCGCCGACTCCAAAAGTAAGGCGAACCCCCTGATTTGTCTGCGTGAAATACTCAATTCGGTTAGATAGTTCGAGGAGCATGCTGCCACTTTTATACACCCAAGGCCTACTTGAACCACAACGAAGCGGATATTCAATAACATTACTATTGACGTCATTATACTCGACTTTATGTTCGGCCTTGTTCTTCATCGTCGCCTTGATACAGCCAAAATATGGACATGTCGTATCAGCACGTGGGCGATTTTCCCCTTCCTCGGCGGCGCTATTGACGGCTTTCATCGCCAAGACTGTCGAGCTATCGTTTGTGATGGTATTCTTGGCGTTCATAGGGCAGGTCCTGTCGCGAAGAGCTATTCAACAGAAAGGCATCAATTTGGCTAGTGTGTCGATGCGATCCTGGATTCTGTAAGTTGACAGCGTTTTGGGCCAGCGCTCACGTTGGCTGATTTTGGGAAGTCAACCAGGGAAATTATTCAGCGGGTGGCACAGCGTCAGGGTCGCTGGCTTCAGTGTGCTGGGAGTACTCTCACTGATTACGGCCATCCTCTCTCTACTATATACAACTGCTGCAGGTGCTCTTGGTATGCCAGTACCCTTGGTCTTCTATCACGAGTCGCTAACACATCTCAGTGCAACCACAGCTCCGCCTCCCGCCCTGGGAGCATCAAATGCTTGCTGGTCAAGTAGATGGCGACTTCTCCAGCACCTTGAAAGCTGATAAGACTTGTCTCACTGCCTGGCCTGACGTGGGCGACACGCAATGGGGCGGTAGCACATGTCTTGCCATGAAGTGGTCTTCGCTATGTGGCCGTAACTTCATCAAATATATGTCCGCATGGGACGATCAAGCAGCTGCAACAAACCCTGCTTGGATGTCTGAGCGCCTTCTGGAGCGAAAGCCGATCAGTGCGTCCCTAGACAACAATGTCACTGTTACTACTGCGTGGCTTGATGATCATGATATCGCAGCTGAGTCTGAGAAGGCAGGCAGGATAAGTTCGTGGCCCAGATTCCTCTGATCTTACGTCGCTAACCTGATAGTCAACAATATCACTATAGCCGTCCCTCATCGAGGGATACCGGCAGCAGCTCGTAATGTCCAGAATGATTTGCTTCAGCCAGAAGTAGGTACATCATTGATACCACAATCAAACCATACTAATGATCCTAGGATCTCCATGACGGTGGCTCATACTCTATCCACGCTTCAGTCGCCAGCTTCGCGCTCAACGCGTTATGTGTCAATGCCAAAGAGGAGGAGCTAGCACCACTGATATACACCAATTGGCCCAATGCGATTCCTATGGAAGAAGGCTCGAAGTCGGTCAACTGGTGGCCTATTCTAGGATTTCCAGAAGGCACCAACACAAACAACAAAACGGTGCTTGACGATGTGTTTGGATGGAAGGACGAGACGGAAGATCACTCGCGTGCTAGACCAAGTAAGTCCGATCCTCTGTATGAATGACATTTACTAACGTCTAACAGTTTTTCTCAAGTACCCGAAAGCAGGAAACACAGTAAGTGGGTCTGTCTCAATCGGAAGATGATAGACTAATCAGGTAGATCGCGAACCACACTCAAGTACCCTACGAGCTCGGCGACCGACCAGAAGTTTACCTGCTCGGCAAAGCTCCCGACAACACCACCGAAGACTACTTTCTCTGCTCCATGAAAGCCGGCATCACGACTTCCTGCACTACACGCTACAACGCCTCATCCGGCGGCCAAAGCCTCGAAGCCGTCTGCGACGACGCAAACGGAAAGCACAGCGACGACTCCGCCATCCAACCCCTCCGTTCCACCAACGACAAAGCAGCCCTAGTCGGCTGGCGCGACCTCGGCTTCAACCTCCTCAACTCCCTGAGTCTAAACAACGGAGTCTTCGACGGCGACGCCTCAACAGCCCGTATATTCACCCAACTCCAACTCACAGAACCCAAACTCAACAAGACCTTACCGAGTCCTGCAGAGGCGCTCTTGAGTATGACAACATGCACAGTCCTAGACCTAACCCAAAACTTCCCCTTCCAACCCTTCTCCCCCACCTCCGCCGACGACTTCAACACCCCCCAAATGCAGTACTTCAACGCTTCCGTCCGCGTAGCACAGTACATGTCCGGCGGCGAAAAGAGCTACCAAAAAGCGCTCCTTGTTGTCCTCGCTCTCACACTCCTCATCAACATCTTCATTCTGATCTACTTCGCCGTGCTGCTACGCATCAAACTCATCACGGATCTCTGCGAGCCACTTGTCCTGTTTGTGCTAGGGTATCATAGTCCGCCAAGTGATGGGTTGTTCCAGGGGAGGCCGCAGGAGGGGCCGCAGAAGAGGGATATGAGGGTTGATTGGATTGTTAAGAGGAAGGGGGAGCAGTTGGTTGTTGTGGGGATGGAGGAGAGGGATGGGGATTTGGGGGGAGAGGGGAGGGGCAGAGGAGGGGTTGGGGGGTGGTTTAGGATGAGGAGGAGAGGGGGAGGTGGAAGGGATGGGGATGGGGAGGAGGGGTCGCCGGAGGGGCTTAGGCCGTGATGGATGGGGATGTGAAGATAGTCGCGTTACGCTTCTTCTCTGGGGCCAACAATAATCAACCATCGAAAAACCTCCTTCTCGTCCTCCATCTCAGCCACTAACAGCAGGGGAAATGACGCCGTTACGGGTTTGCACTGCCCCTACGGCAGCGCTTGCCAACTGTGGCTTGCGCTGCGCCACACACACATCGACCCGTCTCAGATCATCCACCACGGTCACCTCGAAACCTTAACATCCTCACAATCCGACCCCTGGAGCCTTTCCGCAACCGAGCTGTACAAGACACATCTGGGTTAAACACCCTATGATTACTGCGATGATCATTCCGAGAGCGATCCAACCGGCGCCCGAGTCAATGCAAGTCAGCGGCTTCTACGGCCCTGGCGCTTGGGCTGCGTGCATCATCACTATGTTTGCATCGTGGATACCTCTTCTCCAAGACGACTACACGCACAACCTCCACTTCATCGGATACGCAATGTATACGAATTGGGCTGCGATTGACCTTATCCGCCACGGTATCCCGGCTCCTCCACTAGACCAACACGATCTCTCAGACCAAGACCACGCGCGATTTGACAACATTGCCGCTTCCATTGCGGTGATACAAGTTGGAGTTTACCAGGCCGTTGCACAGCTGTTGTTTTGTAATAACAGGCTACAGTACGAGTATATTGCTCAAGCTGATCGTTCGTTGGAGGCGCGACGTCGCTTGATATTGAGCGGCGGGGCGGTGCTTCCACTTTCGATGGGATTCCATGCTTTCACGCTTTCTTACCCGTCTGATCTCAGTTGGTTTGCGTTACTAGTGTGTTGTGTCTTGGGCTTTTGGCTGGTTGGCTACAACGCGTGTCAGCTTTTGTGGCCTCGAAAACTTTTGTGGGAAACTATGTTAAGGGAGCTTCCCCTTTTATGTGCGGCCACTGTTCTGGTGTTTGGTCTTTCCTTCTTTCTTGCTGCGTATATTTTTGCTAGTCCGACGGGCGTTTCGCAGATGCCTTACCTCGCTAGCTTGCCCGAACAGTGTTATTTCGTTCCTTGTGCGCCGCAAGGTATTGGAGAATGGGACCAGGCCTTTTCTTTAGTAGTCGCTTTGTTCCTGTTTTTGCATGAGTTTGGGTATGAGATTCTTCGCATTAGTAGAAAAGCAGTTCAAGGTATGAGGACAATCTGGCAACGAGTTGCGAAGTAGCCCAAGAGATATACGAATATTTCATCCACAATTATGCAGAGGTTTCTTGCTGCCACTTGTTAATTCGATGGTGCCTATTCCGCGCTCTTGCGCATGTATACTCCTAGCTCAGCTTTATGGTGGCCGCTAGCTTAGTAGACACTCTGTCTGCAAACCTTATTCGCAATGAGGTTGGTCCAAATTCTCTTTGGATAGTTTTACCCCCCTCCATAAAGCGGTCATCATCAAAGCTATCGCAATCGTGTCGTTTCATAAGATAATATCATAGATCCCAGCCCAATCCATGACCAGGTCCCATTCTGGATCAAGGGTGCACTCTGTTCTTGGTTGAAGCTGCGCCAGGGGGGAAGGATGAAGGTCATTCAGCCCCCGCGCTTTGGCGAATGTGGCTGAGCGCAAGCCACGCACGTCGATAGTGCATGTCTGCATCAGGCTGAACCGTCGCTGGCAAGTTTTTTGTTTACTCTTAATTACCGCCTCCTTGGATTCTGTTGCTTGTGCAATATCCACATTTACGGTATCCAGAGCTTTACGACACAAATTGAGAGAGTGGTGGTTCACTCACGGTTGCACCTGCCGCATCCCGACGTCCAGTCTTGTTATCATTCGCTTATACTCAGACTGCAGCCTAATCTTACTTCGCGCTCGTCACTGAACTTGTTTACAACCACATCGAACTACGCAATCGAAGCCACCGTCTCAATCATCTCCACGAGAGTCCGAAACCGATAGTAAACCTTTGTTTTCATCTTTTCTGCCGACATCACAGCAATACCGCAACGCATCTGTCGAAATGTCCGAATCCTCCCCCGACTACACCCAAATCAGCGGATTCTACGGCAGTGGAACTTGGGCGGCATGGGTCATCCTTCTCATCACGTCCTGGTATCCCATCTTACGAAACGATCACACGCACAATCTGCATTTCATGAGCTATGCGCTATACACGAATTGGGCCACTATTGATATCCTACGTCAGTCCTTCCCTTCCACTGGACATCAAACTCTTCAGGAAATGGACAGTGCCCAGCTGCAGTGTTTTCGCGCATCTTTAGCGGTGATACGAGTTGGCATTGCCCATGCATATTTCCAAGTCGCGATATGTCATTGGAAGGCGATAGACAAGGACGCCGACACCAGGAAGAATATCGAGCGGCGCCAGTTGTGCATCGCCATTGGCCTAGTACTCCCTGTTCTGACAAACTCCCTGATCATGCCATACTTGCACAACGTCGGTCCGGAGGCCGGAATTGTCCCGTTCCTTTACTTCACGCTCACATTAGTCTCCGCAACAAGCATATATCAATCATTTGGTCAAGGGATAGTTTCTGTGAACAAGCTTAATAACACAGTGCAGGTTGGTTACAGATTGCTGCTTCCGTTATATCTTTATACTGTAATTTGGGCTGCTTTCAAGGACAATGGTGTAGGGCTGAGTAAATGCTCTTTCGTTCCGTGTGCGCCGCAGGGGATTGGGGAGTTAGATCAGTCATTTTCGTTACTAGTCGCTTTGTTTGCACTTGTCTACGAGTACGGAGGCCGTTTTGTTAGTGGTGTGAGAAAACCAGTTGAAGGAGCGGCTAAGTGGCTCTTCTCATTTCTAGTTAGAGAAACCGTGCTCCCAATCTCTCTTTAACGATCGGGCGTATTGAAGCGGATTACTTCAATAAAGACAGTCAATATGAGTTTGCCATGGTACAAGTAATTACTCGATATTTTATCTCCCGTCTGACGATGACTTTAGTGCTACCATCTCATCTTTGCTACCTAGGTAATGACTGTCACGCAACCATTCTTCCAACGATCATTGCCACCATCTAGCAAGGAATGTAGATAGTGCAATAAGTACTCGACACACTCACCGTCCCCGAATCGATATCCGTGGTAACCACACCCTCAGTATCCACCCCGTTATAGGTAATCGTGCAGATCTGAAAGTAGTTGCTCGCGCTGTTGAACGACGTCCTGAACGTGACATCCCCAAGCGTATGGCAATCCGCTGCGGAAATGGTGTTGGTGTTGCCTTGGAAGTTGGTCGTATCGGCGTCGGTGTTGACGTAGATTTTTTCGTTGTTGACGTCGTAGCAGATGAGTGCTCCACTAGTCGTGTTGATGATTGCTTGGCCGGGACCGCCGCCACCGTAGCTGTGGGAGGCTTCTGCTTCGACTTTGCAACGCGTTACGCCGTCGTCGAGTTGGCGGGGCTAAGTGAAGGGTCAGATCGAGGTTCGATTGCTGATGCTTCATCTTGAAGATTACTTACTGCAAGGTTGTTGGTGGGAGCGGCCATTGTGGTGGTGATTGCGGTCGCGAGTACCATCGCAAGGGAGTTTACTGAGAATCTAGGCTTGAGTAAGCGATATGCGCTTTGTATGCATTGAATGCGCAACATACTGCATGACTACGGTTTTGCGTAGATTCTGTGTTGTAGTCGGATAGTTCGATTGTGTGATGGAGTGGTGGATGAGACGATGTGGTTCTGAGGTATCTAAGTATCTCGCAGTCGAACACCTACCTTTATAGGTGTTCGTAACCCCAGCAATTCTCGCAATCGATGATCGGTGGGAGGCATGCATGTAGTTTCGTGCGACCTACGTCTTACTCTCCAGTAAGCTGCCCACTACCTCGAAATCGTACGCGATCTACATGGACTAGGCCTTCCCATCGTAATATCAAGAGGAGAATTCGAACCATTGCCCTCGCAGGTCCAATGAAAGTTGCACGTTGTGGAAGCCGTGTATCAGTGAAGCTCAACGTGGAAAATGTAACCTGTCTGACCTGTCAGAGCGTAGTCAAAATAGTAGTCAGCATAGAGATCTACATGTAGCATACATAATTCGTCCTGTAAGACCATGTACCAAATTCCAAAATCGCTCGCCATCCTCGCGTACCTACCACTCAGATACTAGGCATTCTTGGTGAGAGACTGGAGTCGATGCCGAAGCAGAGTCTTCAACGCGGTAGTAGTGACGCAGTGATGTACACAGTAAGGGCTATAACCACCCCATGTGACGCAGTGAATAAGCAGTAGATTCTCAGGTACTAGACGTAGCCCGTGGTCTTTTGCTTGAACTAATCTTTTGCACTTCCTCCTTTTCATCAGCAAGTGCTCAGTGCCCAGGTGTGGTGTGGACCATCTTAATTGTAGCAGACTTGTTTGGGGAGCACTTTGCATAGGTGCTCTCTACGCACAACACGACTGCTCAGTTCAACGCTCACACGTCGTTACGATCTGTTATTTCATCAAAACGCTTGGAACCCACGCTCTCGGCATCTGTTCTGCGAGTATACGATCGTATAGAAGGGATCGCCCGCCTGGTAACACCGCTAGTGTGCGGACGATGGCCGCATCCGACGCTAACATGCAACCCAATCCATCTTTTCACTGCTGTGTATATAAAAAGCATTGTCTTTTGGGAACGGAGCAGCACATTCCGGGCTGCTTATCATGTAGTGTTCTTGTTTCCACAGTAGCCTGGAAATGTAGCAAGCGAAGTAACAAAAGTACCTGGATAGACAAGTGAGTTACCAGAATCGGCGTCTAGCTTCTGCAACAAGTGCATGCTGCTGTACAGTATGTAGTTCAAGGGCTTGTAGAGTTGAAAGGAAAGACCCTTGGGTGCACAGTCTGGAACTGGACGCAGTACACAAGAACCAAGTCTAGGAAGAGGACAGGCGAGCTCCCAAAGTTCCAGTGTTTCGGGTCCATCCATCGTGACGGTATCTGCGATGCAACCCGCGACTAACGCCTCGCGTCTCTCCGGGATTGTATACCCATGGAATCGCATAACGTCCTGGTTCGAGCCTAGTATAGCTCGTACCGGGCCGAATCATATACGGGATACGCAGATCCGCTGTACGTAGATATCGCCAGCATGATCATATTACTAATTGGTGACGTAAACCGTTGCATCGTGGTCGCCTCTGTGGCCGTATTCTTTCGATTATGGAGACGACGACCCTTCACTATGCCGTTGGGAGACTCGAGACTCGACGAGTTCCGCCATGGTACTGCGATGACGCAGAGCGAAACGAGCCACTCACAACTTCCGCAACATCAACGACCTAGACGAAAAGATACTCTAACAAATAAGAGAAGTCGCAAGTATAATATACTGTCGACGAGTTCCGAGGAATAGGAAGATTGACATCAGTCCAACTCCTCCAATAATAACCATCCACCCCCCAACCACATCCCCTCACGTACACTCCTTAGCAACCTGCGCAAGCACCTTCTCATACTCCGCCACACTCTTCGCCCCTACAAGCGTAAAATCCCTCTTCCTGCCCTCAAAAATAACATACGGCACACTATCCACCCCATTCCCAGCTTGCTCCTGAATCGCCGCTTTCGTCTCCGCCAACTCCTCCTCATCGTCTTCCACCACCTTCTTCGCTTCCTCTCCACCCAGCCCAGCAGCCGTGCACGCTTTAACCAACGTTTCGCTACTCGAAGGATGAGCGCGCTGCTCAAAATACAGCGTATACAGCTCCTTCACCCCTTCCAGCGCAACCCCACCCTCTTTATTCTTCTGCGACCACTGCAACACACGATGCGCATGCAACGTATTCGCCACCACCCCGCCCCCAAAATCAAACTCAATCCCCTCTTGTTTACCCAAATCACGCATCGCATTCATATACTTCTCCATCCGGTCTTCGCTGCCGTCGTACTTTTCGTTCTTGTACCATTCATATTTGTTGACGCCTTCTTGGGTGGCGTCGGGGTAGAGTTGGTAAGGGGCTAGTTTGAGGGTGAATGTTGCTGGGGAAGAGGGGTTGGTGGTGCGGTAGGCGGAGATGGCTTTGGAGAGGCGGATGAAGGCTAGGTATGTCCTGTGGTATGGTGAGGGATTGGTCTAAGGGGGTGGTGTGGCGCGGAGGGTGGGTGCATGTACCAGGGACATATTGTGTCGAGCGTGAAGGTAATTGTTGATTCGTAGGGCATGATGGATGTAGCATACAAAAGAGATTTGGACTTGGTTGCTGTTCGATTCGTAGAAATTCGCGGCCTGGAAGGATTGCTTCACGACACCCTGAAGATGTTCGCAAGGTTGCAGGGGTTCCACTGCTCCATGTCTCCGGCACACGTCATGCGGGGTGCGGCGGAAAGATCACCGCCTACTGCACGCTAATCCTCTCGAGCACCGTATGCTAGCAACCCCAAATACGAACAGGAGCTTTGCCACATAGAAATGCTCAACTTGCAATGGACGGTACCCAGAATAGGATTGAAGATTAGTCTGAACAATGCAAATACATGTGCTGATCGCTTAAATCTAGCACAGAAGTCTAACGTAAACCCCGAACGATGCTGTAAACGCAACACTGGCAACACCATGCTTCAACATGTGTGGCCTCGTAACCGCAAGGTGGGAGATGGGGGACTGAATCCCTAATTCAGTTTGACGTAGTTCCCTGAAATCTGATCAGTATATTCCATCCCCACACGAATGAAAGTACGTACCTGGGAATTGTCCCTGCTTCCCCCGTACCTTTCCAATCCACCACTCGTTATCGTTCTGCGTTCTTGAAACGATTTCTATGACGTCGCCAGTCAGGAAACTTAGGTCACCTTCCGCTTGCGCCTCGTAGTCGTAGAGAGCCGTAACGGTTTCGGTCGCCGGAACACCGCTGAGACGTGATGGCTTCGGCTTCGGCGGTGGAGGCGCGCCCTTGGCTTTTGCAGCAGAGCCCCATGAGCCTGCTGATAGCGTCGGGGACTTGACATCTCCAGTAGCTGCAGAAGGCCCAGCAGAGTAGGGTGGAGGAGGCGTTTCCGTCTCTTCCGATATTGAGCTTCGACCTGCCTTGGCTTCCAGAGCTTTCGTTGCGTACTTTGACTGGCCTGGACGTGCGCCAGCGACACGAGCCCCACCCGTAGTCTTGAACTTCACGATGGAGATCTTCTCCGCTTCCTCCTGTGTGTCGCCACGCTTCTTCTGGTAAGCCGCCTCGATGTCCAGAGTAAGGTCGAAGTAGCCGATGTCGAGTCGTTGCATGCGCTCGTGCAGTGTGTAGAAGACGTTCAGTTGCATGTAGTAGAAAGACTGGAATAGAGGTTTAATGAACTCTCTCTCCAGTGTGAACAGCTTCGGTAGCTCGTCCTTGAGCAGATCATTGAAGTAGTTGTAGTCCTGCGTAGCCTGTTCCACATCGTTCTCGGCCTTGTACATGGCCTTCTCGTCCTTTAGCGTCTTGTCCTTCTTCTCTTCGAGCTTCTTGTATGCGGCGCGGTGTCTGTCATAGTCGAGTTGCTTGTGGTCGCGCTTGGCGGCGATCTTCCGTACGGCCTTGATGATGACTAGCAGCTCGTCCGCCGGGCGAATAACCCGGGATTCTATCATCTCAAGCTCAGGCTTGAGTGTTTCCTGCAGTTCCCTGACCACTGTCTCGTACTGTTCGCATGCTTCTATGCCTGCGGTGTTGCCTTCGTCGAGGAATGAATCGGGATCTGACATTCGGCCGGAGATGGGCTTGTAGATTTCGGCGATCGCTTTCGAGAACTCCATCTGATGTGAGAGCATGCCTGCGAAGTGGGTTAGGCGGAATCGTGTGGGCTGCATGTTGTTTACGCACCATTTATGGCTTCGAAGTACCTGTCGCATGTTAGCCAGGGTCGCAACTAGGACTGTGTCGCAACAGGCGCATACTTCTTGGACTCATCATGGAGCTTCTTGGTCTCCTTCTCCAGCTCCTGAAAGCGGCGTTCGGCATCGGTGTAAATGGGGTCCTTGGTGATTTCGCCCTACACGCTCTGTTAGCAAGGCCCAACGTACTCGGAAGCAGGCGCGTAGAGGGGAGAGCCCCTTGAGGCCTTCGCAGAAGACGTACGAGGTTGAATCTTTGCTTGAAGGTTTGGGGCGCCTAAACCACCATGTTAGCACGTGTTGATGCCCGAAGGCCGTGTGAGGGCGCCTGTCGTACCCGGGTGACGGTCTTTGTTAGGCCTTTCCAACTCATGGTGGGGGTAAGTCTGTAAGTCTGCTGGGAATTGATACACAGTAGGGATCAGGAGGCGCCGTGGAGACTGCAGATGTAAGCCAGCAGGAAGCAGCCGAACGATGCGGGCGCCGGCGTGGCTGCTAGAATCGTCGATGACGTCGCCTGTGGCTATGCCAGCCAACTGCCCACGGCTGCCGGATGTCGCGGAGCGCCGAGAGCGAAAACGAGCACGAGTGCAATTACTTCACGCCAAGAGTGAATGATCTGCTGCGGCTAGTGCACGAGAAACCCAGGGCCAAAAGCTGAGAACAGCGCGCGGTCGCGTGAACGACTATCTTGTCGTGCAGGCAAACAATGAACCATGCATGACGAGTGGACGATGTGGCCGTGAACGCTGGGGGTCTTTTAGTCAGCCGATCCGTGCGCTAAAACTTCATAGCTTCTAATACCTCGGGAGGCAATTTGCTCTCCCAACCCCAACACTCCAATTCTCACCATGTCTCATATTGCACCCACCGTCGCGAGGCAGGCCCTGCGCATTGCCTCTCGTCGATACCCTTCATCTGCGTTTTCTCGTGTCTCGAGCATCCGCCGTCACTATGTCTCAGAGTCCAAGCCCGCGCAAGCGACCGTCTCCAACGCCTCCCATCTCGACTCAGCCATTAAGAAGGAGCAGCGAAGTTTTCTCAAGGAGACGGGAGAAAGAGCAGAGGATGCGACCATGCCAACAACAGGCATGAGCGCTGATGCCATGATGAGTCCCACTGCTGGTAGGCCAGAATTCACGCCACCCCGCTTTCCGCGAAGCTGACAATTTCAGGCATACTCAAGCAAGCAACCGTCATGGATCAGGGCTCGCGGCCTATCTACCTAGACATGCAAGCTACGACCCCAATGGACCCACGAGTAGTAGATAAGATGATGCCATACATGACCGGCATGTACGGTAACCCCCATTCGCGAACCCACGCGTACGGTTGGGAGACCGACACGGCCGTAGAGGATGCCCGCGCGCACATCGCCAACCTCATTGGTGCAGACCCCAAGGAGATCATCTTCACCAGCGGTGCTACCGAGAGTAACAACATGAGTATCAAGGGCGTAGCTCGCTTCTTTGGGCGTAGCGGCAAGAAGAAGCACATCATCACAGCACAGACCGAGCACAAGTGTGTGCTTGACAGCTGTAGACATTTGCAAGATGAAGGCTTCTCCGTCACTTACCTGCCAGTAGGAAACAACGGCCTGATCGACATGGCACAGCTCGAGGCCGCCATGCGACCCGATACCGCCATTGTCAGTATCATGACTGTCAACAACGAAATTGGTGTTGTACAACCCGTTGAAGAGATCGGAAAGCTCTGCCGGTCGAAGAAGATCTTCTTCCACACCGACGCGGCGCAGGCTGTCGGCAAGATCCCAATCGACGTCAACAAGATGCATGTCGACTTGATGTCGATATCAGGCCACAAGATCTACGGTCCCAAGGGCGTCGGCGCATGTTACGTACGAAGACGGCCGAGGGTCAGGCTCGACCCCATTATCAGCGGCGGTGGTCAAGAGCGAGGACTGCGAAGTGGCACACTAGCACCTCCTCTTGCCATCGGTATGGGCGAAGCCGCACGGATCTGCAAAGAAGAGATGGAGGTACGTACTCTCTTCCTTTACTATCACGAACACTATGATTATTTGCTTTATACATGCATGGCTTTCAGAGCGTTAGGCGGCTTCGGTCGTCGACGCGCCATGTTGACACATGTGCAGGGGTTATGAGTTCCTTATCACACATTGTTTTGGTCACAACAGTTTTCTGTTCGGACAACGCTGACAATGGGTAGTATGACACCAAGCGCATCTCTGCGCTGTCGAACCGTCTTCTCGAAGGCCTGCTATCGCTCGAGCACACCACACTCAACGGTGACAGGGAGCGACACTACCCCGGCTGTGTCAATGTTTCATTCGCCTACGTCGAGGGTGAGTCACTTCTCATGGCGCTGAAAGACATTGCCCTGTCTTCGGGTAGCGCTTGCACATCGGCGTCGCTCGAACCCAGTTACGTCCTGCGGGCACTTGGCAGCAGTGACGAGAGCGCGCACAGCAGTATCCGCTTCGGTATCGGACGCTACACTACAGACTCAGAAATCGACTACGTCTTGAAGGCTGTCAAGGAGCGCGTTACCTTCCTCCGCGAGTTGAGCCCACTGTGGGAACTCGTGCAGGAGGGTGTCGACCTCAACACGATCGAATGGAGTCAGCATTGAGCGAAGTAGTTGTTTGATACCCCGGCGGAACTTGTATAATATAATGACGTACATTCTTTGGCAACAATGCCCACGCTCGTTGTAGCGGTTACGAGAAACACGATTACATAGCAATGTACCATACGCAATAGCTCTACATAATGAAATGTATTGAGCGTGTACACATACTCTTGACAGATCTCTCCACGTGTGATGCATGCGCAGATTGTCTCAGTGAAAGATAGAGGGGCAAGTCATTGGGCACTGCCAAGGTGTTGAGGGGTTCACCTTGGGAGAGGTGAGGACCGTGCTCCATTAGCCATCGTCTAACCTGGTGCTATCATCGATCAGTTACAACATGGCCAGCGAGAAAGTCCTCAACTGGCTGTACAGCGTTCTCGTCAATGTAATCCCCCTCGCGACAATCATTATCGTATGCGCTAATAGGCTTCAGGAATACTCAGACGTAAATCGCACATATCACGACGCGGCCGAGGCACTGTCCAACTGTACGTCACATGCGTCGCAGCTTCACGACAGCTATACTAACTCTACACCAACGTCCAGACCCGTCGCTCTCACCAAAGACCGAACCATATACGTACGAGAATGGCTCTTCAGCGCTTCTCCTGCTTCTCAGTGGCACGCTGCCGGTTACGTTTCGCGGCGCAACATACGGGTTCCCGGTAGCGATATGGGTGCCTCAGTCGTACCCCCGAGAACCACCCATTGTATACGTCACGCCAGCGCAGGACATGGTGTTAAGACCTGGACAGCACGTGAGCACCGATGGCAGGATATACCACCCGTATCTGGCACAATGGGCGAAGTACTGGGATGTGAGTATCGCATGCGCTTGGAAAGCTGCTGAGCGAAATGCTCAATCTTGGGGCACGACAGCTGATGTGTGCGCAGAAATCTACACTGTTCGACTTCCTCGCCGTGCTAAGAGGCGTCTTTGCGAAAGAGCCACCCGTGCGATCGCGGCAACAACAGCCGCAATACAATGCGCCGCAGCAGCAAGCACCCCCTCCAGTACCCCCGCCGCCAGCCGAATGGCGTCGCTCAGTACACGGCACTCCAGGCGCATCCTCGTCCCCGGCTCCATCGAACCAAGCGCCAGCGCCCCCTCCAAAGCCGCCGAAGCCACATGAACAAAACCGCTCCACGCCCCAGACACCACACGACCGATACTCGCAACCCCCTCCTCTGCCACCCCACCCTCCACAACATCCGCAGTCGCAGCAGTCGTACCAGCAATCTCAGGGCAGTAGATACGATGCGCCACAGAGGTGGCAACCGCAGCCTTCAGGCCCACAATACGCGCCCAATCGACAGAGTGGCTATGGTCAAGGCCCAGCGACTTCAGGCCCGGGTCTTCAACACACGCAAATGCACGCGCATGGTTACCCTCCGCAGTCAATACAGAACGGCAGCCCCGTGAGCCCCATGACACCAAATGGCCAACGAACGGCTGCCCAGTTCTCGACATCAGGGCCCCCACAGCCCCCTAACTTCCAGCAAGTACAACAGTACCAGGGCCCACCACCCCAGCAGCAGTTTGGGCAACCTCCACCACAACCACAGCAGTATCGACAGCCGCCACAGGGTTACCCGCCACAGCAACAGGCTCCTTTCCAGCAATACCCACATGCACCGCCTCAGCAACCGCCACCAGCGCCAAAACCCCCAATCGATCTTCTCGACGACTCGCTGGAAGTCACCTTACCGTCACAGTCTGGCAACCAAGTTCCATTACCAGTACCACCTGTTCCACCAAACCCTGAGAAGGACGCCCTTCTCCGGGCCTTGAGCCAAACGCTCGTGTCGCAGATCCAACAAACAGTTTCCTCCAACATGGCTGCGGTAGCACCACTTCGTGCGCAACAAGCCGCCTTACAGACGGCATACTCTCGGTTACAGTCAGAACTGGGCGAACTTCAGCAGCTCGACGCGGCGCTTGCGTCCAACGAACAAGTTTTGAAGGGAGCCATGGTCGAAGCAGACCGAGTCATGGAGGATGCGCGGAGAAGAAAGGCACCAGATGTGGATGATGTCCTAGTAGCGCCGACAATTGTCGGAGGGCAGCTCTACACTCTTGCTGCGGAAGAGAAGGGCATTGCAGACGCATTGTTTGTACTGGGTAGAGCTTTGGACAAAGGGCGGGTCAGTACTGACGTCTTCGTCAAGGTAAGTGCATCTTCTGCGACTTTTTTTCTAGTTGGGATATGGCTAACATGATTACAGCAAACTCGAAGTCTTGCTCGAGAACAGTTTTTGAAGAAAGCACTGATCAAGAAGATTGCTAAAGGCATGGCACTAGATGAGTACCAGATGCGTTAAACTCAGTTCCGCAAACTCTCAATCAAATGCATGCAATCGAGTCATGATACTTAATCATGCTATGTCCTGAGCTCTATTCCAGGCTCTTTCTCTCCGGTGACTGACAATCGTGATGTGAATGCTGGCTGCTGACCTCTGCATATCGTTTTTGTGTTTCGTCACGAAATATACTGGCCAACAAGAAGAATTATGCTGATAGGGGTATTTGATTATTATTAAGATGTTACGCTACGTTCGCTACACTACGCTGGACAAAATCATTGAGGGGTATATCTGGGATCGTAGCCTCCGGAGAGGCATCATATCGCATCGTTACTGTGCGGGTTACTGTGCGGGTTTACGTGGAGAACCTGCTGGGAGAGTTTCTTCCAAGGTACTTCCTGTCCTCCAAGTCCTCGTAAGAGTCAGGCGACATTCCCTTCTCCAAGGCGACGGCCTCGGCGTCAGTCTTGTTGCCCAAGCCCTTGAGGTCAACGAGGTTGATATCGCTATCAGAGCGCTCCTTCTCCAAGCGGTAGTGACCGAGCTGGCTTCGAGGAGTGCTACCAACAGTAACAGTCGTAGCAGCAGAGATTTTGCTGAGCTTGCTGAACTGACCGCTGCCGTTACTGCCATTGCTAGCGCTCTTGGAGTTCTGAGTACCCATGCTGGAGCCCATCTTCTGGAGGAGAGAGCCCATGGACATCATGATGCTTCCCAGGCCGGCCAAGCTGAGCACGGACCGGATCTTGGGGAGGCAGCATGCGATGAGGGCGACGTTGGTCTCGACGACGGTCCAGAAGAGACCGTGCGAGGTTATGCCGATGATGTCGTAGGTGGGCATGCCCATGATGTACTGTTCATCGAGGGCGGCGGATGGTGTGTTCTGCTTGATGCAGATGACCATGCGGACAATAGCGGAGGCGACGGCGAAGCCTCCGAGTAGGAAGACACCGCACAGCTGGATCTTGCGGACGGTGGGCATTTGGAGACGCCAGATCTGTTCGCGCAATGATTAGCCGTTTGTCAAGAGTGAATCGAGTTAGGGTAAACTTACCCATGGGAGTGGCAGAAGCAAGATGCACAGATCGAACACAGCATCAAGAACCGTAAAGGTGATAGTCGCCTCGAATCCAAACGGACAGTTCTCCGCGATGCTAGCAAGAGAGCCCCAGTTGGCAGCAAAGTTCAAGCGGCAGTCAAAGATGAAGCCAAAGAAGAAGGCGATGGTGAAAGCCACAGTGAGGACGATGAACACAAGCGAGGTCCACTGGAAACCAGGCCACGTGAAGATGCGACGGTACAGGAACAAGAAAGCGAGTTTGGTGAAGCCGATAGCCAGCGGCTGCATGATGAAAATCATGTACACACACTGTTCGGAATGTTAGTCGAGTGGGAAAGACCAGCCGAGAACAGGGTGACTAACCTTCTCCAAAATTACCAAATCTGGTGTCGTGCTGTAGATCCAGCCTTCGATGTTGCTAGGGTCGTTGTGGCCGCCGATAATGCCCTTAGCAGCGCCTGTAGAACTAGTCAGATGGAAGGAAGGCTTGGGTTTGCTTGGCTCGAGGCTTACCATAGATGAGAACAGTGGAGACGCCGATGGTTGGGATGAGAGCGAGGAGGCAGAAGAGGTCGTCGAGATGCTTGCTGAGACGCGTCTCTCTGGTTTTGCCGGCCTTTTGTATCGCTACGCCTATTCGCAGAGCGACGAAAAGGACAGTCAAGACGGTAAGAGCGATGCCAGTAGCAAGGCAGGAGGTAACGTTGATGTATGTGTAACCCATCTTGGCGGCGGTATAACGAAGGACTCGGAAGAAGTAACCGAAGATACTCTCACGGATGAGAGAACTCGTGAGGATAATATGCTCGAAAGAGAGACTGATGGTTCGCCGTGATGATGATGAGTTTTACCGGTGGTGATCACGCGAGGTTATGTAGACATGGCATTCACAGGTATGGAGAGGACGGAGGAAACTCCTTCTGCGAAAAAATGCATGTCTACACCCTCACCCTTAGCTAGGTACCCGGTAGTGGCCCAAAGGTGTTCAGCTCGATAGTCGTGCGCAAGGCTGGCACAGAAGCGCCGTTGGGCACGAAAAGTGACGCACATAAACCCCGAGCACATGGCTATTTTCCCAGCAGCGACATGCGGAAGATCTCCCGCGCTTCGGTCTAGATCCGACCCCTGGAGCGAGTCTGGGGAAAGGCGTTGATTCGCAGACCCACCTAGATCGTGAGGCGACGACTTTCGGTCGTGACGGACCGAGGCCGGAAGGAACTCCTCGCGCGATTGCGGCATGCTTAAGGACTACGCTAACCACCTCGAGGCATCGTCGTGAACCTTAACTGCACGCTGCTTTCGTTAGGACTTGCCTCGTGCATCCTGCGCAGCGCTGACCATCGTGAGTATTTGATATGCAGGTTTCAGCAATGTTTCTCGATCGTTCCTCCACGCTTTCGACAACACCATGTTCGCTCGGTACAAGTTCGTCTCCTCGGCGGATCACGCCCCGGATCACGCCTCGTGTTCGCATTCGGCGCACAGACGACACTATCCGACGATAGCACTGGTCGTGCTTTCCTTCGCAAACGTCTGTGTATTGGGCTTCTCGATTGCCATATGGCGCACTGCGGGTGTGGCCGCCACGGCGACCCCGGGAGATACGCTGACCAGCCTCGCCCAGTCCAGCTCCCTTGAGGTTCCCAACGACCTTGCTAGGGTAGAGTCTCTTCCTTTCGCGTATGTTCCTTTTCATTGGAATACGCCATGGGGTGCGCCCAATGCGACGGAAGCAGACCCGCTGTGGGACAGTATCAACACTGCGCATGGTCATATCGCAGTTGACCATGAGTTCGCAGCAGAGAACCACGTGAGTAACCCCCGACCAGGTCTTCGGGAACCAAGACACCATCATTGAAATGAACAGTGACTGACATCTCCTACAGTGGCCTCGTTCTATGGACATACCCGGAATGCCTGGTAAAGGGATGTATCTTCTCCAAGCTTACCATCAGCTCCACTGCCTCGTACGTCACTTCTGTTGTTCAGTAATCTGTTGTTCAGTAAACATCAGGTACCTATGCATCTTCTCTAACCACCCCCATTCTAGCGTATCGTTCGCGCCTCATATCTAGCTCTGAAGCGCCAAGAGTTCCCGCCCTTCCCCTCGCATCACGCTTTGCATTGTTTCGACGCCCTGCGTCAACACATTATGTGCCATGCGGATAACACTCCGCTGTATGGTCACGGCGATGGCATGGCTGGTGATGGCCAGATGCATCAATGTCGGGACTGGACCGCGCTGAGGGATTATGCGACGAAGAACACGGCTTGCTTCCGCGATGGTAAGCCTGGTATGACCCTTGCGGACCACTTTGGTGTTTGTGATGACGGAACGGATGGTTTGGAGGAGCTGGAGTCCGTGACGACTGGACTGTAATGTTTTATTCTTCTATGTACAACACTTTAATGCACATTTTCTTTGTCACATGTATACCCAGATCACGAGGACGGAGCTGGTTTGACGCAGTAATCGTAGCATAATTTCTTTGTCATGTTCTCTAAACTTCACAACTTCGACTTCGTCGACACTCTCCTTACCGCGATATGTTACCACGATGTGTGAGATCACTCATCAAATCTAGGTACACGGAGTCCAGACCTCAGTAACTTTGCAACCCTCCCGAGGTTACTTGTTCGTTAGACGAGAACGATGCAGCTAACATATCACACAGCGTGATACAACGCCATCTTGTGAAGTTGATGCATTAGGCAGTGAACTGATGAGTAGCTCGAATGACTCTCTGATGATTTGAATGCGTTGAAGCCTGACTCCATCGTCATCACCGAATCGAGACTGGAAGACGTTAGCCACGATGTACTTAGGTATACTACAATCTAGCTGTTGTATAGCCATGAAGCTAGTCGAGCGTTGGTGCAAGTTGCCGAGGCGTCTGTAGCTCAACCAGCGACCAGGTAAGTGGTAGCGAAAAGGGAGTGCCGTCTGGACAAAAGGGTACTAGTCAAACGTGGTCTGGCCAAATGCGGTACCATGCAGCGCGCGTTGGGCTTCGATTTCGGCATTGCCAAGTAGCTTTTGGAGGCGGGTAGGTTTGCGTAGTAATACATGGGTGCAATCCCATTGGTTGGGTCTTGAGTCCCGCATCGCTCGGAGACCACTCCGGCCAGCTAGTGCAAAACCTTAAGTGACCACGCGATAGATCTGGCGTTGCGGTACATACAGATCTTGCGTGTCGGACACCACCGACGTAGGGACTCGCTTAACGGCAGATCAGCGACGTTAGTATCCGTGCCTGAAGATCGAGAATCTGTAACGGGTGGTCTGGAAGCCTCAGCGATTTGAAACTTCGTAGTGCGAACATCGTCAGGCGTTGGGTTCTGGCATCGAAATCGAAGGGCGCTTCGGAGTGCGAACCGGTTGCCCTCAATTAGCACAGAGTTGACGTACGTCAGGGGTTTAACAACAGAAGATTTGAGAAGACGTCGTTCTACCAAGCCACCATGAACGACTACAAAGAGCTGGCAAGATCCCTTCATCTCAGGATCATCAGCTTCAATCATCTCCAGCTCTTCTATCAGCTCCTCTCAGTCATCTCGGCCATCACACTCTTCGGTGTTTCCGTGCTATCAATCGCTTCTCAGCTTCGGATTTCACAATGCAGTTCACTACTACTACCCTCGCTCTTCTCATTGCTTCGGCAAATGCCTCTCCTCTCCTGGGCCTCAAGCTCGGTGGCATCAACGTTGGTGTTGCTACTTCCAGCGCTCTGTTGGATGTGAGCGTTGGTTCTGGATCGGGTGCTGCTGCGAAGGCAGCCACTACGTCCACCATCACCGCTGCGCCAACCGCCGCTTCAACTGGCCAGCCGACGATGCCTTCGAGCTTCTCTGCCCCAGTCCAGGGTCACGGCGTGCTCTCTCTTGAGAACCTTCCCGCCATGCCGCCTGTCATTGACAAGGTTCTCTCTGGTGTTCTCGGAGCTGCTGTCGGTCTCCGTAAGTATACCTACTACCTCATCCCCGCCTGGTTTGTTTTGTGCTAACTGACATCCTTTTAGTATCTGGAGCTTGCAACACCGACCACAAGTGCACCGTCACTGTCGCAGGCTCTCTCGAGAACCTGCTCGTTGACGGCGACAAGTACTCCATGAACAACACTGTTTCTGCATGGTGCGCCGAGGGCCGCTGCTACGGATCTGCCAGCATTCCTCTTTCGGCTACCGCTCCCTTCGTCATTACCTGCGACCAGATCTCTGGCCACAAGGCGTGCTCCGCCACCATTTCGGGTATTGCCCGTGCCATCTTCGCCAACGGAGAGCAAGTCGGTAAGTTTGACGTACCACGAGACAATTCCACAACAGATGCTAACAGACTATAGAACTTTGGGGCTGGCTGACCCCTGCTGGTTACTGCAAGGACGGTGTTTGCACTGCTTCCATCACCGCTATCGGTGACCCAATGTACTAAGCGCGACCTACCATATGTAGAGTTGTGATGGCTGAGATGACTGAGATGGGGCACCGACACTTGTCACTCCTTGTTCCACTTCGTGGGCGGGCCCAGTATGAAGTTTGATTGCTTCAGGATTTGATCGATATAGGTCTATTACGATGTAATGTTTTTTGGCGGTATTCCGCGAAGCGTTGGCGCCGGTGAGCCAACTAGGTAGCAATGAAGTACTTAATATCAAACCAACCCATTTTTGATTGAGAAGGACTACCCTGATATTGCGAAATGACAAAGGAGCACGCCTGGGTTAAGCTTTGACAAGCGCGTCGTTACGAGCCGTGCATTGATGACTGAGATGACTGGAGGTTAGCCGGCCCGCATCATCGTTTTCCCGCTCCTGTTCATCTAAATTAAGTGACTTCCAACACCAATGCCGACTAGCCTCAGGCACCCAATGGCGCCACAAACAGCACGATGGACGCATCCAGGCGAGGTTCTCTCCTGTTGCCTGATTTTGTTCGCGGTCGTTTGATCTTCTTCACGGTCGTTGTGTTTGTGAAGATCTTGTCTGACCCCATCCCACGCGCATGTCTCTGCGCATCCACTCGCTTCTTACTTAGTTAATACTTTAATAATGTCTTCTTCTACTCAGCAGCAGCCGCAAGCTGTGCCGCAAGCGCCTGACGCGATCTCAGGAGGGCCTCCGTCTCCAGTCCCAACGCCCCCTCCAAAGTCCGCAGCCAGACTGTCCGACGCGACGAACGCGACCGCAACCTCGTCTGCGCACGCGAACTCGCCCAGAATGCCTCCCTCGAGCAGCCCTGCGCCGGGTGTTCCCACCATGGCACCCCCGGCGTCGATCCCGCACACGACAGCTCCACAGGGCGCCGCGACCGAGACCGAGGAACGTCTTTCATACAACGACAAGCTCAATGCTGCCGACCGATACTGGAAGTTCAAGTTCGGTCTCAAGGCCGCTGCCATCATAACAGGCTTGATCGGAGTCGGTTGCTTTGGCTGGCTGATGTCCACAATGGACAGTGAATACGACCCGGACTCCTCTTACTCAATCAGCTACGAAAGCTACTGGTCTCTATGGCCCAGTCTGATTACTTGGGCTGCCTCGATAGTCTGGTGTGCGCTCTGCATCATCGTGTTCCTGCTGCGCAAGCGACCTGTACATCCAGGTGTCCGCGTAGCGATGGATCTTCTTCTGTGGCTTGGCTTCATCGTAACGGCACTGTTCTCTCTTATAGCCCTCCGGTACTTAATGAGGTGGGGTCTAGACGGATTCGATACATGGGGTTGGGGATACTCATACAGCAGCGATGGAGAATATGTCCTAGCTTCCAACAACACATGGGTATGGGAACAGGACACGAGCTACATCGAGACTCCTCGAGACTGTTCCCGATCTAGTCAGTTTGACAGCTGTGAAGAGCAGGACGCCTTCGTCAACAAACTTTGGGCCGAAAAGGATCATCGATCAAACGTCACTTTGACCGGTGTGGTATGCCAGTTCTTCGGCCTGGTTATTCACTTTGCGCTATTCGTGTGGGCTTGCGTTGACTGCCATCGCCACCGCCGCCGCACAACAAGCAAGGACGCCGAAAAGCTTGCTGCTGAGATCGTGCAGAACATGATCAGTAATGGTGCTGTTGTGCCGCCACCAGGACAGGCACACATGAAACCGCAGCCGGGCCAGGTCATGTACTATCAGATGCCGCCCAACCAGCAAGGGTACCCGAACCAGCCCCCAATTCAGCCCCCGTATATGCAACAAGGACCGGGTCAGATGCAGCAGTTTGGGCAGCAGTTTGGGCAGCACCCACAGATGACGCAGCCGGTTCAGCGCATGGCGCCCGGACAGTACCCAAAGGGTCAACCTTCCATGGTAGCCTCGGATCTTCCTGAGAAGATGGCTGGACCCCGTTACGCTTAAGCGAAGAGGTGGACATGTAGTACTATTTTCATTGATGAGGTTGAAGGAAGTGAATTTTTCTTGGCGAGATACCCCAGCGAAACCTACCTAATAGTGTAAAGTTTATTCAACAGTTGACATCCATATATCATCTTCGCGATGCCTTGTGCTAGTGCTGCAATACCTCATCCGAAACATTGAAGACGCGCAAGGTGGTGTCATCACTTGCTACGGCGATCTGTTGTGGCTCGCCATCTGCTCTTCCAGGTCGCCAGACGATCTGGTTGATAGTTTTCGCCGGGACCAAGTCTGCCTTGACTATTGATACTTGGGCCTGATCCAAAGCATCTGGCGATGTGCTCCCAATACCTATTTCTCCGTTCTCTGTACCAAAGGCAAACATGATCTTTCCACCTGAATGCACGCCGTTACATGCTACAGCGGTAACAGCGGCGTTGGCTGATACGGTAGCCTTGAGTTGCACGTCATTTTCTGCGATCTGCCAGATCTTGACACTCTTGTCTCGACCAGCAGTCGTGAATGTAGGTTGCTCCAGCGGTGTCCAGGCAGCACCCAGTATCATGCGTGAATGGCCCTTTGGATTCGAGTGCTTGAGTGTGTATAGTGACGGCTCTTCGCTGCGCTCCCAGATGACCCATTGTCTGTCTCGTCCAACACTAAGAAGGTGCTTGTCGTCTGGTGAGAACTGTAGCGCTGTGACGGTGAGTGAATGCGCCTTGAGTGCCGGTTTGACTTCCAGCCATTCTTTCGTGTCGTACAGCCGTATGACGGCGTGGTCGATAGAGCTGGCTCGGCAGGCCGTTGCAACAAGACTTACATCCCGGCTCACTGCAACAGCAGATATCTCATAGCCGTGTCCGTATAATTTCTCTGTCTCCGGCCACAGTAGGTGGCGTGCCAGATGATCCTCGAACGGTGGGTGACTGAAGTCCAGCGTCGATTTACGGATTACGGAGGCAGGGTCGACGGCTTCACGTTCGTCTTCGTCGCCGTTCTCGACTGGCTCGTCGTCTCCCACAGCTTGAATAGCTTTGTTCGATAAACCAAGGACGGGGATGTTGGCTGCATCCGGAAGCTCAGCCGTAGTTGACGCCTTGATACTGCAGAGATTTTGAAGCATCTCCGCTACACCTCTAGGTTCGTCGAAAATACGTAGCAACTTCTCGTCTGCGCCCGAGACGAATTGAGTGTTGGAGACCGCGTCGATGCAGTTCAAGTCGTAGCCGTGGATTTGGGGCCGCGAGAACTCATGCCATGATGCTGGTGCACTTTCTCGTTTCCATTGCGAGTACAGCCGACTGGTTTGATCGGAACCAGTGGAGAGCATGTAAGACCCATCTCTTGACCAGCTCACGCCTTTGACCTCGCGCACATGCCCTGTGATGGCGACTTGCTGAGTCCACATGTCTTCCGTGGCCGAATACGTCCACTTTCTCCAGCTACCAGTTCGTCCCAGGGATACCACAGTGTTGCCATCGGGCGACCATAGACCAATCCAGAAACCTCCAGCACTTCCGGTAGCGCTCGTCGAGCCCTTCTGCGCACTTATCTCACCTAGTCTAGTGATGCAAATCCACACACCAGAGTTAGGGTCCGACTCCCAGATGGCGAGTGAGTTGTCTTCCGAAGCTGTGAGTAATTGGAGCTTTCCCTCGCGATGTCTCCACGAGGCCTGGTATATCCAATCTTCATGTCCCAGTAATAACGCTTCGAATGTAATGGAGTACTTGGAGGCAGCAGAGCTAATCCAGTGTGCTTTGTTCGACAGTGACTTTCCCAATCCACCTAACGCTGGGTCGTTGAGTGCAGTACTGGCAGCAGGAAGCTCATCCCCACGGTGGAGACGCCAAAGACGGACGTACTTGTCTTGGCTTGCGGATGCCAGCAACAAATCGCTGTTCGGATCAGACGTTTCTCTAGTGAATGCAAGTGCGCGTATCCATCCTTCGTGACCGGTGAGAGTTGCCGAAAGCTGGAATTGGCCTTCTTGCGATACAAAGACTTGAATGGTGCTACGTGTGCCCGCAACTGCTAGCACTGTAGATTTTTCGTCCAGAGTCGCAAGTGCGAGGTTCAGAGGGAAGTACTTTGGTGACAGTGTGATTGTCTGTACAAGCTCGACATCGACGGACTCGAAGTCTGCGTCATGAACAAGCTTCCAGATCTTGACAGTGCCGTCTGAAGATCCGGTTGCCAAATTGTCCGAGCCAGGCAGTACTGCTATTCTGGTGACTGGCTGAGTGTGATCTGAAACCGTCTTGACACAGTCGAAAGATTCGCCTCTTCGGCCTCGCCATATGCGGATTGTGTTGTCCGCCGATCCACTGAGCAGGACTGAGACATTGGGCAATTGTGTTGGAAAGAATTTGACAGCGTTCACAGCTTTGGTGTGTCCACTCAGGATTGCTTGCACGCCACGAAGACTTTCGTCCTATCTTGGTGAGTGAAGGTTGTGTCATTGGCCAGCCGCGACTCACCTGAGGATCCCAGAGTGCGATGCAATTGTCTGCGCCGAACGCTAGCAGTTGCGACCCGGCCTCATCCCAGTCAGCGGCAGCGGGATTCCGATTGCCACCTGCAGCGATGAACTCAGTAGATATGTTCATTGTTGGGTCTAGGCGTTGCGTATGCGCAGGCACCGCATCTAGTCATCGCCGTAAGGATTTCTTTGGCGCTAGCCTCGCTTAGCTGCATTTGGCTCAGGGCTGCAGAGCAGGCGCAACCGATCTCGATAACATCCGCATCTCTCACAACTCTAGCATCTTACAGACGAGCAGAGACGAAATGTCAAACGATGAGACGATCCCAATAACGATAGAGTTCAGGTAGGTCGGTTTTCCTGCGAACTGGCGACGTTCCTCTCTAATCTTCTACAGCGGGGGCTTGGAGATCCTGTTCGCCAACCAGAAAAAGTATGATCTTGCCCTGCCAGCGAAAGATGAGTCTGGAGAGCCCGCAAATGTTGCGTTCCTTGTCAGATATCTTTGCGACAAGGTCATGAAGGATCCGCGGAAAGAACTTTTCGTCCTTGATGATACTGTGTATGTTCCTGCCCCAAGCGAACATTGACATGCTGACATTAGCTTCAGACGACCTGGAATACTGGTCCTCATCAACGAAGCAGACTGGGAGCTAGAAGGCGAAGACAAGTACGAGGTTCAGAGAGGCGATCACATCATGTTCGTATCTACGCTACACGGGGGATAGTTAAAGATCGCCAAAGCCGGAAGACTGCAAAGTAACAACCGCGTCGGATTTCACACTGTTGTATGCCAATTCACCCAAGCATCTTGCATGTGACAATATCGCATTGCAGCTGAAAGCACAAACATATACGGCCGGCGTATACAAGTTTGCGGGAGCCCGGAAGCGGTCCGAGTGACACCTCACCCTTACGAACTAACCATAAGCGCTACTGAGGCTCGTGCCGACAGGGCCCCACCCCCTCACGGTATATGCTGACTCCCTTCTACTGCGTATACTGCGTCTGCTCATCTCATCTCTAATTTCAATTCGCAATTATGGGCCGCCTTGACATCTTGCCCGCGCACGTTGACCCCTCCATCTTCGACGCGAACGATGTGTTCCTGGGCACCGGCGGTATCTTGTACACAATCTGTTACGCCCTGATGGCACGCCAGTCCATTCGCGACCGCACATACGCCATGCCCCTCTTCTCGCTCGCATTCAGTAGGTGTCTCCATGCGGGCTGTATATGAGACATACTGACCCGGTACACCAACGTGCAGACTTTGCGTGGGAGATTGTATTCGCGATATACGTTGCCGATGAGCTCCGGGAGAAGGCCCTCTTCGCCATATGGGGACTCTTAGACATGGGCATTGTCTACGCGGCTATCACGTATGGCGCAAATGAATGGAGACATGCGCCAGCAGTGGGCAAGAATATCGGCAAGATCTTTGCTGGTATGTTGGTATGGTGGTGCATCGCGTTGTATGCTGTGAGCTCTTGGTGGCTTGATGTCGATCACCCCGTCAACCCAAAAGTTGGTAAAGCGTACCGCGGCAATCTGGGCATCGACAAGGACGAGCTAGGTTTCTGGACTGCTTTGGTCGCACAGGTCGTGCTGAGCGTCATGTCATTGGCACAGCTTGTGGTCAGAGGAAGCAGTCGCGGCTCTTCGTATAGCATTTGGGCGTGCCGTTTTATCGGCAGTGTGTCGGGGTTGACGGTGAATTACGGATATGTCTGGTGGGTATGGCCGGAGGCACACGGCTACTATGTCAATCCGATGTCAGTGGTGATGATGGTTACTTGGATCCTGGCTGATCTGGGATACTTGGTGGTGTTTCGCAACGTGCAGCGGACGGGCGGGGTTGTCGACGGCAAAACCAAGTGAACGACTGTTGTAGAAGATATGAGTAGTCTATATGGGAGAATAAAATCGTTTTAGGCGCATCTTCGTTGGTGTAACAGAGCAGGCTGAGCTCAAAGCCGTGATGATCCATATAGGTTGCCAAGCCTTGGTCACATGCTTTCGCGACAGCGCGTTCAGGCCCCGGGGGTCCTGCCATGCCGGATCGCTTCCGCTTCTCAACGAATCTCTTTGTTTACCCCATCACCAACATTCCCATAACAACCACATCTTGACTCTTGGACACATGGATACTGATGATGAAGATCTCAAGCTTGCGATGGCAATGTCCTTACAGGCGAATTCGCCTCGGGCTGCACGCGGCAGCGCATCGGGCGATAAGCACGAGTCAATCGACCTCACATCTGACACTGAGGACGAAGATGACGACGATCTCAGGCGTGCGATTGCCCTATCGATGCAGGAAAGCGCCAATAATGACGTGAAACAGTCATCGGCTTCGAGCGCACCGCCAACGAGTGTAGCCAAGACAGCAGCCTTCGTCGACAAACCTCCAGGTTTCATGGGTATGGATCGGAAGGCGATGGAATTGGAGCGTCTCGCAAGGCTCGGCAAAAGGAAGCGGGAGGCTTCGCCCGAGGCACCTTCTAAGCAAGTTGCAAGAGCGCCTGCCGCCAAAAGCGATTCAGGCGAGACACCATTACAATACCCCAGTGGCGCGATCAAGCGCACCTTTGCGTCCAAGTACCCGCGAACTGACGACATCACTATTGAAGAACTACTAGAAGCCGATAAAGTCAATACCGCAGTCATCAGCTCATTCCAGTACGATTCGGGATGGCTCTACGAAAAACTGGACCCGACAAAGGTTAAGCAGATCTGGCTGATGACTGGCAAGCACAGAGGCGAGGACGTTCAAGCAAAGCGCATACAAGAGTGGAGAGAGTCTCGCGTACCGAACATGAAGCTTCATTTCCCGCCTATGGGTGGCATGATAGCCAGCATGCACAGCAAGTTCATGCTGCTGTTTGGGAAAGATAAACTGCGCATTGCGGTTCCAACTGCGAACATGACACAGACCGACTGGGGCGAGGTCGCAAACGACTGGCAGCCCGGCATCATGGAGAATTCGGTGTTCTTGATAGACCTCCCTCGCAGACATGACGGTACTGTCACGGAGGCGAAAGACTTGACACCTTTTGGTCGCGAGTTGGTATATTTCTTGGAACAGCAGGAAGTGGGTCCGCAGATCATCACCGGCCTGTTGAAATGCGACTTCTCGAAGACTAATCATCTGGCTTTTGTGCACTCCATGTATGTCCTCAACTATGCTCATTGGGGGCCAGTACTAACTCAAAATAGTGGCGGTTCGCACAAGACCGAATCAACCCATCCCACAGGTCTCCCTAGCCTCGCACACGCTATAAGAGAGCTCAATCTAGGTGAAGTCGAGCATATTGAGCTTGATTACGCAGCATCCTCGCTCGGTTCTATCAACGATGCCTTCTTGTCGCGCATTCGCCTCGCTGCATGCGGCAAGTCGTTCGGGACAAACACTGCGCCAGAGTCTAACGTACGCGATTGCTTTCGGATATATTTCCCTACCAACGAAACGGTTGAGAAAAGCATGGGCGGTCCTGACGGTGCCGGTATCATTACGTTGACAAGACAGGCTTACAACGCACCATCGTTTCCAAGAGAATGCATGCGAGACTACGACTCGATGCGACGGGGGATGCTGTCGCATAACAAACTGCTCTTCGCGCGAGGTCGTAGAAAGAACGGGAAGCCCTTTGCTTGGGTTTATGTTGGCTCTGCCAACATATCCGAATCAGCGTGGGGAGGGCAAAAGGTATTGAAGAGCGGACAAATGGGGAGTCTGAACATCAGGTACGCAAACACACATTTGGTTTGCATGTGAGACAAATGCTAACTTAGTATAAAACATGACAGGAACTGGGAGTGTGGTGTTGTCATGCCTGTGCCAGAGGCAAAGCTTCAGGGTCTCAAGCAGGATGACGTACCGTCGATGAGCGTGTTTGACGGAACGATTGAGGTCCCTTTTCGAGTTCCTGCGGACGAATACAAGGGCAGACAGCCCTGGTTCTTCAGGTCATGAGCGTAGTTTAGTTGCATCGGTGCAAACGGCGACTCCGAAATCTTAGTTCTCCGGGCGGAACCGCTGGATATTTAAGTTGTCTGGTGCACATGTGGTGATCGGAGACATTTCCGCCCACCATGAGCCTTTCTGGCTGCACGCAAACAGGGGGTCCACGCATACTTCAGTCAAATAGAAATGAGTTCTACCCATATAAAAAGCGACGCAGGGCTTTGCAGGGTCCTCATGCAGACCGTATATGCCGTATTGCAGTGCACGTGAAAGGACACAATGCCTGGTGTCGATCATCAGCCCAGGAGTGAACCGAGTCTTCCCGGAGCAGCCGGACCAATGCGGGCGCGCTTGGTGGACGAAGCGGACATTCGGGCGTCTGAGCAAAAGTTCCGACGCGCCTCGCCAGCACGACGTATGAGCCATGATGACCGTATATGCATGCGCCATGAAGCTGTGAGTTCCGCCATGATAGTACGGACCCTTTTTTGTTTGTATCACGCATGTGTCCCCTTGATCTAGCCTCATGTCGGACCCAAAGCGCACGCGTCTCTCGGGCGATGCCTTGTTGCTGCAAGAGGGTAGCAATAGAGCCATGGCCGCGCCGCTGCACACCTGGTTCACTTCGCCCGCGCGGACGCACAGCAACTTAGCGCAGGCGAAAGAGCTGCCCTTGCACCTGATTCAGCTCATCCTCACACACGTACGTTGGTCTGCGCCCTGCCACGCGACGAGCTGCCCCAACCGAGCTATACTAACACGCACGGAAGCTCGACGATGTCGGTGACCTCGCGCGCATCACGCGCACGTCGCGTCTGTTCTACTACATGACGCTTCCGCGGCTCTACGAGACGGTCACGTTACACTCGTATGCCGAGATACGATACGTAGATGGCAGGCCAGAAGGCTACGGCAATGGCAGCCCGTTTGCCATGGGCCTCAACACGCTCGTGTCGCGAAACTTTGGCGACTACATACAGACGTTCCGGGTCAAAGGCGATTGGCGAGAACATGATACGGAGGAATACAAGCAGGGCCGAGTGCCGGACAACAGCATGATACTGCAGGTTGTCATGCGTGCCGCCATTGACAAGATGAAGAACCTCAAGGCTTTCGCGTAGGTGTCGTACCAGAATCATATCGGACAAATGCTGATATGCCCAGTTGGGAGCTGAGCACTCCTCCTTTGTATACCGTCTACCAGGGCATCGCAGCCAGGACGACGCTTGTCTCGCTCACCCTTCGGTGTCAAACCAAACGAATACCACGGCCGACCACCATTATACCTCCGCTTCCGAACCTGACCACTCTGATCGTGTACGATATCGATCCTCTCTGCTACCCCGACGATATCTCGCTGCTTCTGTTGGGTTCCAAAAAGCTCGAGCACCTCACATTACACTGGAGTCCGCGCATGCGGGCTGTAGGCGAAGAGTCGATTTCGCTGCACTCGTTATTCGGACGATGCATGTCTGCCAAGTATTCTATACCTCTTAAGCACCTGGGAATATACAACATCTACACTCGCTTCTCCGACGATGGCTTCCACCATGTTATCCGCCCCGACACCAATACAGAGCTCACCCTGATCAACGCCATGGGCTCCTCGGACCCTATGACCGTTTTTGCCGACGACTCTTGGAGGATACACAGTAATCACCCGACGCCTCACAACCTGAAGGTGATGCGCACCGATAATACGGATAAAGAGAGCGCTGTCATGCTAGGCAAATTCAAGGGCATGGAGCGGTTTTACATTGTGAGCAATAGGCGAGGCAAGGACTCACCAAGATCTACCAGCGCTGCTGCAACCCCAACAACACCGTCCACGATGACGCCAGGTGTCATCGGAGTCTCTAGCGCGAGCAGTACTCCAAAACACACGACCGACCAACGCTGTCGCAGCATCGGGAGTGAATTTATTGCGGCCATTCAAACCAATCACAACCACAGCATTCGCCATCTCCTTCTCTCGGATCGCTGGGTATTATCCGACGATGCCCTGTTCAGACTTTGCCAAACGTGCTCTAATTTGGAGCAAGTTGGTTTCGCTTGCTCAGTGCCACCGCTTGAGTCTCTGCGCCAGGTCTTTGCTCTGGTGCCCAAGCTCTGGGCCGTCCGTTTTCTATTCCGCCCAAGCTCTGACACAAGCGAAGCGCCGTATCAAATCACAGATGCTGAGATGCATGCCTTCGCGATTGGAACAGAGTTCTGGCGACCGGAGTACAAGAACGTCAAGTATGTTGGCTACGGCGACAGCATCGTGCTCAAGCTAGGCGACGTTTACTACCCATCGAAGAACGAGTCGACACCGAACAGCCGGGACAACAGCATGAACGCTAAAAGAGCAGGACCAATAAGAAAAGTAACGGTTGTAAGAAGGGAAGACGTAAATCACATTGAGATTTGGGGGAAGGACACTACGGAATTCGATCCCTTGAACCCTTGATGCGGACATGTCAACATGACAAAACTTGTATGTTTATCGCGACGAAGCAAAGGCAGCGCTTCCTTCGCGCATCCTCTACATCCCAGAGGCTCCTGGAGGAGACCGAACTCAGCCCCAGTAGGCACCCATGCCGCCAGATAGGAACCATGGCACATTCCCCGTCCACCAATGCCAAGAGGTGTTGACAGCGGTAGTCTGACTTGATTGTTTGGAACACCTTTGTTGGAAGCCTACCTTGCAAGCCAAAAGCAAGCCAACAATGTATATTAGTACGAGGCAGTCGTGGAAGATGCGACTATGTACAATACGACCCATAGGACACCTTGGGCACCTATTTGATGCCTCAAATTGATAGAGTTCACTACGTTTCTTACTCCTGATTCACTCCTTTGTTGGCGCAGCTTCTCAGCTCTGTTACCTGCTAATCGGTGTTTCGAGGTGACCACGGATATCTGCTAGATCCTAACGACGACACAGGGGCACGGTGAGAAGTCTCAGACCCTACAAGACAATATGGCTGAACAGAGCTAGACGTAGTGAACGGTTCTGCAGCGTTGCTTGTTGCCTACCGCAGCATCGCATTTTCTCCTTTCACTATCAATAGACCCTGCTCTTTGGCGTTAACGCTCAACCTATTCATTACTTAGACTATATGGCGATTTTACTCTCGAGCGACCCTTCGATCGACGCATACAGTGAGCAGCGTACACTTCCGCAGCAACATCTGACTACGACATGAACCCCAAATCAATCTACAAAGAGACTAACGAGTTGTACACCCCGATCCGCGAAGCTGGCAAGGGTACGTGTGGAAGCATCACATTCTGTGTACGCACACCGTCAGCTGTAAGCTCTTCCACGACTGACTCCGTGGCGCAGAGTGCAGCCCTTGTCGCCGTCAAGATGATCAGTCGAGAAATGTGTCGCGACAGGATAGCCGATGAAGTCGTCGCTCTCGAACGCGTTCGCAGCTCTCTCGCCACCGATAAAAACAACACCGTCGCGAAACACTTTTCCATCCTCATCGACAACGATCCAATCAAGGACGGCGGATCGGGCTGGCTGGTCGTCAGTCCGGTCTGTGGTTTCGATCTTGAGCGGCTTCGAGTCGTGGTCACCGCGATAATACAGCCCTCATCAGAAAACAATCCTCCGCGCCGTTTTCCCTTCCCGGCGATACCGGAGGTACTCATACTACATGTCGCAAAACAGCTAACGCAAGCAATCGGGTGGCTCCACGACGTCGCCAATATCTCTCACAACGACGTCTTCGGCGGAAACGTAATGCTCGACGTATCCGCCTCAAGCAAAGCGTCTCATTCCACACTACCAACCATCGTCTTGATCGATTTCGACCGCGCCACCCTGGACCCTGACAACATGGCAAAAGGCGCCGACCGCTCATACACTTACGAGCTCATATACATGCTCGACAATGCAGGTCGCACGTCCTCACAAGAAACGAACGTGCTGGAAGACGCGATCGTGCCAAAGGAATCGATGACCTGGTGGGACGCGTTTAGAAACTTTCTTGTTATTAATAAAGGCCAGTATCTGCAGGATGAGTCGGCGAGTTTCGCCAAGTTCTGGGGAAGGTTTGGCGCGGATATTGATCGAAGGATGGAGAAAATAACGGAGGAGGAACGGGGACGGGTGCAGGAGCTGGTTGATATGGTTGCGAAGAAGGAGGTAAGGTTTCCAAGTGAGGAGAAGATTAGGGAGGTGTTGGGGGAGTAGGTGAGCGGATGTTTGTATGATAGGTCAGGCGAACCAAGAATGAATCTACAAGTGAGAGATGGCTTTATGTCTTAACCAACAAATCATATACGTCACATCCGCCATCTCCGCTACCAAACACATCGCTACACGCATCTCTACTCCTTCACAGGCGTACCAAATCCAACAAGGTATGGATGTGCACCAAGCTCACACGCTCCGGGAACATCACCGCCACCCCGACTACATGTACCATGATTATACCACTGCGGACAAACCTCCCCTGAACCCGAGGCCGGCTTGTCAAGACCAAGTTCATCTGCCTCGTCCATATCGCTATCATCCGTTAGCTCGGGGGCAGACGCAGATTCTGAAGTTTGCTTGTCATTTTGTTCCGCAGTAACCTGCGCTGGTACACGAATCCCGTGAGAGAGAAGCAAAGATTTCATGTCCTGCCCATCTCTCCTCAGCCTCTTATTCTCCGCCTTGAGCGCCTTGTTCTGCGTTTCTGCAGTCTCCAGCTTGGACTTGTAGTACACATTCGTATCCTTGATCACAAGGTCAAGCGCAACGACCTGCATGTCTGCGCTCGTTTTCGCCTTTTCGGTGTCTCGGAGTTTGGTCTCGTATTTGGTCTTGTTGGCTAAGAGAAATTCGACTTTTGCGCGAAGGTCGTTGTGGACGGTGTCTGAGTCGATTTGCCTACGGAGTCGAAGGTACTTTTCTTTGTAGCTGTTTTCGGCGTCTGCCTTTATAGCGGCGAGGTTCATGTTGTTGACGAGAGAGGCGAAGCTATTGGGGTCGGTGGTATCAATGGGTTGCTCGGGAGAGCTTGTTAGCCACGAGGTTAATGTCATGGCTGTTTGTCTGGAGTTGTTCAGATGTTGTGCGGTGTGCTTGGTCTTGATGATGTCGATGGCTGGTAAGACTGAATCGTCGAATTATCGGGTGAACCAACGTGATGAGATGGGAATAGCTAAAACTTCAAAAAATATGGCCTGGTTTCAGACAGTTGTGAGCTTGAGACACGGGCATTGTGAACTTGAGTCGAAGCCCCGCCTGAACAAGATTGTGAGCAAACGGTGATGCGCAATTGTAAAGCAGTGTGTTACTGTTCTCTTACTTGCGGATGTCTTGCTTGACCGAATTTGCATGTACAGAAACATTGCGCGGTCAGGTATCGTCATCATCAGGATGAGGGTTTGTCGAACGGCTTGAAGGAAGCGACAGCTACTCTCTTCGCGAACGAGGTAATTCAGTTGTTACTAGACTATCAGGTAAGACTCTCGGCGTCCTCATTGTGCATCTTAGTGTTCTTCTCCCTCTGCAAGAACGTCTCCTGCTCAATCCTACTCTTCTCGACATCTACGAAGAAGAAAAGCCAAGCGCAGCTTACCAAGCTCAACGCGAACAAGAAATAGAAGGGACTACTGTTGTTGCCAGTATCATCGATAATGGCAGAGCTGACCAGTGGGCCGATGAAAGCACTCGTCTTTCCCACGATCGAGAACAAACTGAAGAACAGAAACTCTTTCCCTCTCGGTGTAACCTCGGAGATCATGGTCTGCGAATAGCTGTACCACGGGCAGACAAGCAATCCATAGAAGGCCTGGTATACCCAAACCTCCCACTTGTTGTGGAAACCGAAGCGCTGCGTCCAGATGCCGATCATGCCCCAGCCGTCGAGAAGGACGATGCATATGGCGACAACCATGAACATGGTCTTGGTGGATAGACCATAGTACTTCTGGATGCGCCAAAAGGCGCCGATGCCAACCGCCTGGGCAGCAATACCGACGATGAGCAGGTATGTAAGCTGCAAACTGTTGTATGCAACGATCTCGTTCTGCAGAGTTCCAATAACCGTCACGGTTGTGTTGAGACTGTCACCGAGGAGGAAGTAGCCTGCCAGATAGGCCAGACTTTGGCGCAACTGCCAAATCTGTCGCATCGCGTATCCGAGCTGTTTGAGACCTGCTAGGACTATGTTCGCGCGTCCTGGGTCCTGACCTGGTCGTCTTTTCTCGAGGATGAACCACGGAAGAGCGCACAAGATCCAAACTCCGGTCGCAAAAGCGATAAGTACCGAGAGACCCCAGTTGTTGTTCTCCGCGCTGTCATTAACGTGCAGACCGAACATGATGCCTACGATAACAGCCAGGATGAGGATTTCGAAAACGGATTGAACGTAGAACGCTGTGTTGGAGAGCTCGTTTCGCTTCATCATATCGGCAAAATCGTACTCTGCGCGGGTAATCGTTCCATCGGCGAACTCCTCGGCTTTGACTCGCAATTCCTTGGTGTTCCTTGCCAGTCCAGGGAAGGCAGCAGTCCAGAATGTGATTGTCGTTTGGTATGCGATAAGACCGACGATATAGAGACCCACACCGGCGTGCCATTTATCCTCGGTATGAACGCCTAACCAGCCAAAGCCGATTCCGAAAGCAATGACGGACAGCCCTATCAGGATGTTGGGGCGCCATGTACCAAAATCGGCGAAAGAACCGAGGATCAAGAAAACGAGGACCTGGATGGCGAAACTGATGCCGTTGCAGAGAAGCACAATGGAGTTGATGGTACGGTCTCGGCCCATGAAGAAGAGCACCTCGGAGTCTCCTGCAGCTTCATACATGAGGTTTTGGAAAGCCGTCGGACCGAAGTTGAAAAGGGTGAGGCCATTATCTCCGACGTAGTAGCTGTTCGAAAATAGGATGTCAGCCTCAGTACAGTCAATGTACCGCGCTCCAAATAAGTCCCTGCGCTGGAATAGTTTGCTTACCAGTAATACGACCAGATCTCCCACTTCGATGTCTCGTAACGTTCGTCGAACTGGTCCGGTGCAACGGGGGTGTCTGTATCGACGGGTACGCCGACAGCTCCCTTGATCGGGTCCTCAGCCGGCGCACTAAGAGGCGCAAGGCCTGGCTCGTTCGAAGCCATAGATGTGAATTGAAATGGACGTAACGTCTAAAGGAACGCAAAAGATTCCGAGTCCAACATTGCGCGACTTAAAGCTTTTTCAGCCGGGTGAGTAGTCGCTTAGCGTACCCTAGCGATTCGTCATGGTCGGAGATAACCTCCTAGCATTGCATGGGGTGAAGGTGCACCATGAGCCTAGGCCTCTAACGGCGCGGAATGTCGGAAGGATCGCGGTCGCAATGGATACTCCGCATGAAAAGAAGTGCCGATGATTGGAAAGAGTGGAAAGAGGCGCGAGTAAGACATGCAAGCTATAGCCAAGCCGAGCTTGGTTCGTCGATGATGTGGGGTGAAGCTTGAAAACCCTGAATTTCTGATAAGCTAGATCGTATCTGGAATAGCGCACATCCGCCACCGGCGTAGGTGATTATCGAAGCCCCGCGCGCGGCGCGCAAACCTCAGTGCATAACATCGCGACATCTAGCACGCTTGTCATGATATTGCTACAGTCGATACCGCGAGCTGCCACCGCCATATTCGATTACAATCTGGAGATGACTCCTACACTACAGCCCATGAGGATGTTAACTCAAAAGAGATGGTCTCGAAGACTATCTCTTTTACCGCAAGCGCGAGACTGCATGTTAAAGGGTGGTGAAGCATTTGAAGTGCACAGGGTGAAGTGCATCATCAAGGTTCTATAACACTACAAATCTGGTATATGATACAGTTTCCAACCCACCTTCCGACCACCGAGAGCACGTGTAGTAAGCCGCACAAAGAAACCAATAAGGAAAGCACAACGCTGTGAGCGATCCAAAGCCACAGCATCCACCCCCACCCGGCTATGTTCAGCCCTATGAGAGCCTGCCCTTTCGGGCGGCTGGAACTCAATAGGGCTGTCAAGCCAGGGTGGAGGGGAATACACCAAAGATAGCAAACTCGATCCAAATGAACATGACCAACCCCCTTCAATGCCGCCAGAATGCAACAACCATGCGGAGTTGCGGGCAAGCATGTTAACCCTCAAGATATATCAAATAGGTCAAGCATCCTAACCCTGGCTCGGCGCCGGCTTCGCGTCCGCCTTCGTACCCAAACGTGAAGGCCGCTTGCCCGCCTTGGTCTGGGCTACAAGGAACTCCTCATTCTGGTAACGCTCGTCTCCTTCGTGTACGTTGGGGCACCTGTTGCCCTTGTCGCAAGTGCCGGCAGTGTAGTTAATGCATTTCTGCCGCACACATCTTGTTCCTGATGCAACACAGTTTGAGCATGGCTGGCCTTCGTCGCATTCGCCTTCCCACCAGTGACGGTAGCAGTTCACACATGGAACTTGAGTCGGCTCCGCCGGACCTGGTGTCTTGCGTCTCGATCGTCCAGAAGGTTCAGAAGGTCCAGGTGTAGAGCGGGAAGAAGCTCTAGTCGCTCGTCCCGGAACAGAAGGCTGGCGTGAACTGTTTCTGCTAATTTCCATGATGGGCTCATTCTGGAGGCTCTCGGACCCGTGAGACATGTCTCTTGAACCACTCTCGTACGGTTGTGAGTGATTGCGTGAATGGGTTTGGTAGCTGCGCTGTTGAGGCTGCTGGAAGTCGGCTTGGTGCATCGGAGGCGTTCCATTCGAAGGGAGAGTCGAGTTGAAGGCCGTCTGAGTGTTGTTATCTTCTGTGGGCAACCAATCGCTGACATCATATGCGTCTCCGAGGTTTGGCTGAGAACCAACGTAAGCAGCACCAACATCTCCCGTAAGTGCGTTAACATCGAAGGTAAAATTCGAATCCAACTCTTCCATGATGGGAGCGTAGTTTCCCGCCACTCTCTGGTTCGTACCATTTGTTGATAAGTTCTGCTGCTCAAAATTCTGCCTCATATTCCAGTTTTGCCCAGTGGGGGGTGCAAATTGACTCGAAGAGTGTTGCGCGACGTGAGGTCGAGGCGACGCCACAGAAGAAGCTGAGCTGTACGAAGGTGTACGTCTCATAGACCCATGCGCCGGTGTCGACATCTGTGACCGGATTTGCGACTGAGCATCTCGCTGCATCTGTTGCATCATGAAGTCCCCGTCGTACGAGTTCATGTTGCCGGCCTGGTTGGTCATTTGCTGACCACTTCCCATCTGTCGACCGACCTGCGGAGACGTGCGCATCAGGCCTAAGTTATGCTGAGGAAATCTAGGTGATTGACTGCCGGCGTTACCCGCAGCCAAGTTCTGCATCAAGTGTCGCTGCTGCTGGGGTGACATGTTGCTGGGTGTGCGTCCTGGAGGCGCGGCCATCATGGCACCAGGCTGTTGCGAAGGACGCCGAGCGGGTGCCATCTGCCCTGCTGAGCCAGTCGACTGCTGTGACGAGCTTCGCCCATGCATTCCGTTCGGTGCGACGTGTCGAGCTTGCCTCTGCATCTGTGTGTCGCCCATGATGGTGTCGCCGTTCGGCCATGTGGTTGATAAAGGGCTCATGGCATTGGCATCGGAGGGAAGCGAGTTTGAGTGCATACGATGGAAGTCTGGTGTAGTGATACCAGCAGCACTGTGTGCATTAGCAATAGCTTCACCGATAGAAACGATGTAGAACTTACCCAGCTTCGTTAAGCCTCCTTCGCTTGTTAGATTCCAATGCGCTCCCCGAAGAAGTCGGCTGGCTCCGTTTGGGAGGCCTTTGACCATCATTTAGTGGTTGGTGGGCAATAGCAAGCTGCTTGTTGGCAGCACTCAGCGCAGCTTCAGCTGCAAAAGCCCTCTGTTTGAGACTAGTCTGCTCTGAACGCCATTCAGTCTCTTTCTTCCGTAGGTACTCTTCCGCCTTCATCTGAATGCCCTTCTTAATCCATGCCCCATGTGCGGTCGCCTTTTCTTCTATTGTCTTTCGGTACTCAGCGTTCTCACTCTGCTTTGCTATGGTGGCTTCTTTGAACCCTTCAGCCTTGGCAGCAGCGACGCGAGCCTCGATCTGGTCCATGGTCGACGCATCGGCTGCGGCTTTCGATTTCTCTTTCTCCGTGGCGATTTCTTGTCGTAATTGTGCGATCACGCTCTTCAGATCCTTGTTGACGTTGCCCTGCGTGTCCCTGTCGGATTTAAGCTGGCCAATGATCTTATCAGACACCTTTTTCTCCAGCTCCTTTTCACGTTTCTCCTTCTCTTTCTCACGTTTCGCATTCTCTTTATCACGTTCAGACGCGAGGTAGCCCTGTTGAAAGACATCTACCTGCTTTGTGAACTTCTCAATGAGTTGTTCTTTAGACCATTCTCCACTGGCCTTTTCTTCCTCGAGCTTAGCTATCATCTCGTCGCGACCCTGAAGAATGCTCTTAACACCAACAATGAAGTCCGCACGCTCCTTGTCCATCGTATCGATCCGTTTCTTCAGATGACGGTTCTCGTTATTGGCGTGCACCTTCTCTGTATAGCGGTTTTGGGCGCGTGCCTTTGCTGCTTTCGCCTCGATCTCGGCGGCAGTGGCACGCTTCGCGGCATCGATGACTCTTTGCTTTCCATCTGCGACTTCTTCGACAAGGTGCTTTTTGGCTAGTTCAGACTGAGCAAGGCGCTGCTTAAGGGCGATGTTCTCTTCGGAAAGTGAAACCGTGGGCAAAGTAGCCTCCTGGGACGTTTCTGGAGTGGGTTGCTGTGGCTTTGCGGGTTCGGGGATCGACGGGCTCCCTTGGGAGGTGAGAGCCGAGGGCGCCATGACAGTAAGAGCGTTTCGGGTGCGGGTAATCGGTATGAAATGGAAATGCACGATCAACGCGCGGGGTAGCAATGTGTGACTGATACGATGATATTATGGGATAGTGTTGTGGTGAGTAGACAAAGGTCGAGGTGAGACGTAGGTAAACAGTGAAGGAAAGTGCGAGTAGAGGTGGTATTTTGGCGCTAGTCGCAATCTTGTTGCGAAAGTCAAAGTGAGCGTCGGATTGAATGCGTCCAGTGAAGGTGAAGGCGACTGCGCTGCTTAAAGATGGCTTCGCCTTAGGATTGGCAGGGGTCGGCTGTAGATGTGCTGCGCTGTCGAGTCGCGAAAAAGTCTGTGGTCTTGGTTGGGGTACCAAAAATGAGAAAATCGGTTGTGTTGTTGTTGTGGTGCGCGGAAGCGATGGGTCGGTACTGTGGTTGAAAAATCGAAGGTGACAGAGGATTTAGGCGGCGCACAATGTCAAAGATCGCGACTCGCGGAGGGCAGCAGCCATACAAGTTAGCTTGCAGTTGAGGATCTGAATTATAAATGCGAGCCAGGTAAGCGCGCAGTAATGGTAAACAAGGCAAAGCTGTTCCGGTGAAGGCAGCAGGATGTTGGCGGCGATGACGACCTCGCAAAGTCGGCCATGTGACCTTGAATTAGAGAGAAGATCCCCCCCAGGTGCACTACTCACAATGCCACGATCTCCTCAACATGAAGTCAAACGTGCGAGAATGCCATGTCTTTTCTCGCATTTGGAATAGTTAGTTGTCTTGATGTCCTTCTGAAGACGACTGCAAATAACCCAACCACTTCAAGCTTTACGATCTCAAGAGAGCATTCGTAAGCAGATTCTGTCAGAAAGAGGGATGAGGAGTAGAAGAGGACAACAAATACTTTGTGAAGTAGTCCCTACCATGCGTGCACGGCGCTGTGCAATGGATTGAACCCAGCATCACCTGAACTGTACCGCTACCATTACGACATCTTCAGCGTCTGAACGCCTACACGAAGGAAAGCCTCGTGCTCCGAGGGTCGAAGTGCAAAGACGTGCTACCCGGGGCCAATAAAGCCCTTTTCGTCTCCGCCATCAAGATGTGTGAAGCACCTGCGAGAAGTGAGAGCCGAGCTTGCATCGAGTCACATCCTCTCCGACGTGGCTCGCAACGCGATTTTGAGCGCGTAACGCGATATCGCAAGATGACATGCATGCGCGCAGTGAAAGTCCGCGCAATACTAAATCTTCGTCATGATATTTCGACCCCGTGCGATATCGTTCGAGATCTGTGCAGCCTTTGAGGCAGACTTCGCGTGCGCTGACAACATGACGTCATGAGCATTGCATTCGTTCGCGTGCCGCCAATCGGAGAATGAAGAAGTCATGATACATAGCGAAAATTGAGAGCGAAGGCATGGTGTCTCAGGAAATAGACGGGATGCAGGATGGGATAGAACGTCGGACGTGAGAAGAAGCTCGCAACACGCGACGCGACTGCCAAGGCTGACTACCTAGGTAGGTTTGCCGATCCCTTTCCCTTCCCCGCCACTCCCCTATGCGCGTCATTTCGACGGACCCTTCCCATCATGAAAGCTTCGTGGTATCAACTGCGGTCTTCGTGCGCACCCCCTTAAATCGATTATTTCGTCCTCTATTCCATCCGTCGACCTCCTGATCATTGTTCCAAGATTGTCTGATTGAGTTACCGGAAACGCAACACCAACTCCATGTTTGATGCTGCCATCCCCAGAGCCTACGGACAGCGCTTCATCACAGGTTAAGGAACAATCACGTCTGTTTGAGCTTGACGCATCATCCTGGGCCGTCAGCATCCGGATGTTCACCTGGGCACTGTTCAGCACAACTGCATCAGCTATTCGAGATTCGAGCGCCACGCGCTTGACCAGCTCACATGTTCTGACGTCCATACCAGGCCCAGAACAAAGACGACGATAGATCTTGACGAGAGTCTAGTGACACCGTGCGAAATTGGGTTCGGAACTGGGACCTTATGAGCTGTAGTGTACATGTGGTCGAGCTGATCGCCACGGTTGGATTCTTAAAACCGCATGGCGTCTCCAATGAACGGTCAGTCCGATATCAGTTATACAGTCGAGCTCCCTGTCAACACGGCCGGCGATGGTAGGCCTTACTACTGCCGAGCTATCGGCGACAGCTATTCGCCATGTTTCTACGTTGCTGATGGTCGATGGCGTGGTAAGCTTACGCCCCAATGTAGACCCCGCTTCGTAAGGCCTTCGTCTATTCAAGGTTGGACCAAGCGTTCGAAGCCCTATATGTACAAGTATCCGGCATAACATTTGTCCTTCGTCGCTTTTACTCGTCACTATAATCTTCTCCGCCCCATCTCAAGATGAATACCAAACGCCCGATCAACGAAGCAGACATCGCGGAACTTAGCGAATTACTGATAGATACAGATGCCCAGTTAGTGACACCGAAGGAAACTGAGGCATACAAAAAATCCATTCACCGATGGTCAAGCGCTGCTGTGAAGCCCGCGGGAGCATGTCTAATTCCAAAATCGGCAGAAGCAATCTCAATCACCCTCAAGTATGCTTCCGAACACAATCTTGATCTCGCCGTCAAAGGAGGTGGTCACTCGACTGCTGGCGCATCATCAACGGACGGCGGACTACTCATCGACTTGAATACACATATGCGTGCCACCGACGTCGACGTCGAGGGAAGAACGATCAAAGTCGGCGGAGGTGCCGTTTGGGGTGATGTTGACGAAGCTCTCGCACCGTATGGTCTTGCGGCAGTTGGTGGCACCGTCTCAGATACCGGCGTTGGCGGTCTCACTTTCGGCGGCGGCTTTGGCTGGCTCACAGTCAAACACGGACTGGTTGTCGACAATCTCATTTCATGTACTGTCGTATTGGCGGACGGCAGTATCGTCAAAGCCTCTACCGATCAGAACCCAGACCTTTTCTGGGCTCTGCGCGGCGCGGGGCAGAACTTTGGTGTCGGCATTGAGTTTGTATTCCGCACCCATGAGACAGGCGATCTGTGGGCTGGCTTCATGATGTTTCCACCAACGCCAGATATTATCAAGAAAGCCGTGGAATCATGTAACGATATCTTCACCCCGGATGCAGCCGGCAATTCAAAAGCGACGGGGAAAGCTGCGAGTGCTTTCGGTTTCGTCAGGCCTCCACCTGCTGGTGGTCAGGTCCTGTTCTTCGTAGCCGCGATCTACCATGGCTCGGAAGAAGATGGCAAAGAGCTATTCAAGGATATCGTTGGGTTGGAACCTTTGATGAGTACCATGGCAATGATGCCGTACGCCAAGGCAAACAAACTCATGGATCTACCCATCGGTGCGCGTGTCTCTATCAAGGGAGCTGGGTTCGAGCTTCCTGTCCGTGGCGACTTTGTGGTATCCGTCTTGGAGGCGTACGCCAAATTTACTGACGAGACGTCCGATGCAGTCGGCTCCCAGGTTATGTGGGAGCTGCTAGACCCGACGAAGATTGTTGAAGTCACCAACTCTGACATGGCCTTTGCGAACCGCGGAAGACACTTCAACGCGGCAGTTGCTCCATTGTGGTGGGATCAAGGTCACGATCAGAAATGTAGGCAGTGGTCGAGGGATGTTGCGCTCTTATTCAAGAACGAACTTCAGCGTGGTGGCGCTGACGCAGCGGCGAGCAACGATGGGTGGATTGGCAAGAGAGGCAGTCATGGAGCGACAATGGTGTATGGGAACTACGACCGTAAGTACTCTCCAAAGCGTGAAATCCTCACTTATATAACGCGAACGCGGGAAAGATATTGTTATGCAGGCAGGGGTATGCTAACACCCAAACAGAGTACGAAGAGAAGTCCAGAGACGTCTTTGGTAACAACTACGAACGTTTGCAAGATCTGAAGGCCAAGTACGACCCACACAACATGTTCAACAAGCTCTTTGCTGTAGAACCGAGAGCGTCGACTCCCTAGATATACTTGTATACATTGTTGCCAACCTCGCTAAACGTAGGTGTACAATGTAACCCAGGACGTGACAACTCATTCGCAGGATCATGTCCATCAACCGAAAACTCACTTGTCGCCTCCAAAGCCATCTTTCCTGTTTTGTAACTGAGCACAAATTGTATGTTGTATTCCTAATACTGTGTCGCATGAGAGCTAGTTTCGGTGCTCCCCCTTCATTGTATCGCCCTACTGATGCTTTCCCTGCGGCTCCACCCAATATGGTAGTTCTTGCCGCCCGATCCGTCGAAGCATATCCACAGTGTTCCTATTTCTACCTTGTCTCTCCAGCCTCTTAGCAACTAAAAGAAGCAAGGCCTTCAAGGTGAAGTTTGCATCGTTTCCAGCACAGTGTAACCGGTTGTATGGACACTCCAATGTTCTAAGTAGATCACGCAAACCCCCAGCCCAGTCTCCAAACACCTCCTGTGCGACTTGGGAAGTATCTAGGGCGACTGAGAACCGAGTCGGAAACTGGAAGCCCAGAGCTTGCAAGGCTCGGAGATCGTTCATGACTCCGTGGCCGACAAGCATAACGTCTCGATCTGCGGGGATGATATTTTGAACGTGCTGTGCCAACTCAGATGACTTGATGGCAACCGTTTCCCCGAAGTGGAATTTGTCAGATGCTTTGTCGACGTACGTACCCATAGCGAAATTGTACGTTTTTACGAGTTCCTCGGGCAGCTTTTTCTTCATCTCTTTCGGATCAAGAATAGCGATACCCGCTTCGCAATCTGGTTCGACAGTAAATCCGCCATTGATAGTGGAAGTGTTTTCGACATCGATTGCTACAAGGACAGGACTTGATCTGCTTTTGGATGTAGGTGATATATGATCGTGGCCGAAGATCCCACGCAGTTGGTTGAGACTGTCTTTTGCAACTTTTGGTGGCTCTGCACAACTAGCTCCCCCGACTGTATAGGCTTTTGATGACACACTTGCGGCCAGAAACGGTTAGCTTTAACAATTACGTGACTTTACGCAAACAGGCTCTTTGATTCTAGAGTAACTTACGGACTAGCGACCACCGATGATAAGGCTCTCGTCGATGCAGCTCGACTTTTGACTGTGGAGAGTGCAAATCGGCGGGCGTTTCTTACAGCGAAAAGAACACGACGCATCTTGATGTGTGCTGAGCAAAGCTAAACATTGTCTTTACGAATACATTAGTATGATTATGTCTCTTAGCTGAGTTTGGCGAACAAGCAGCCGTCTTTGTTTATCAACAAACACGAGAAGAGACCAGTAACAACGACCCCGGGAGACTACAATGAAGCGAGCCGCAGATCTTGTTGCATTCCTGAGTGTATGTAGCCATAAGCTATCGATATTTGTCCGTCTACCAAACACCCATCTTGTCGAGCTCGACGGGACTCAGCTCACGCCCATCACCCCATACATCTTCGGAAGGATCGAGGCGCTTGTATATCTCTCCTTCATGTGCAAAGCGGCACTGTTTGTTCTTGCACGTGCCCTTCTTGTAGTCTTCGCATGCAACTCGCCTGCAACCTTTCTTGATGCCTCGCATCGAGCAGTTCTTGCATAGAATCCCGCGGTCGCAATCCCAGTTGTGTCGCATGCACTGGGTGCAGTGTGCGAAGCGTTCAGATTTGCCTTTGAGGTGCGCAGGAACGGATCTAAACAGAATTAGCCATGTAAGTAGTAAGAGCTGTCGTGTACTAACGCAGGGCCTTTTGCAACAACGGCCTTGTCAGATGACTTGAGTGCGTTGGACTGGAGAGCAAGCGCATTCTTCGCAGAGTCGACCAGCTTCTTCGGTAACTCCGCCCTCTCTTCCTCGAGTTTCTTGACCAGAGCATCGTGCGCGTCATACATGACTTTGAGCTCCTTGGCTTTGGCACACACTTCACCTTGAAGTAGCTGCATCGCTTGGGTAAGTGCCTGGATCTCTGCCGTGTTCTTGTCGCGTATCTTGTCAAAGAGCATGTGGAAGGCGTCAATCGTGATCTGTAGCTCTTCTTTCTCTCGCTTGAGACCGTCGACCTGGATTCTGAAGTCAAGCTTTAGATGCCTCATAACCTTCTCGTGATCGGACTCCCTCGTCTCTAACTCTCTCTGATACTCTTTGGCAGCCGCCTCTTCTGCTTCTTGTTGCGCATATCTCTTCTCTGACTCTTCCAAGAACGTTTTGTAAGGCTCCGGCAACCAGAACTCACGTGGTGCCGGCTCATTTTCTTGGAATTTGGTTTGCAGGCCGTTCATGCCGACGTTGTCCGTCTGTGCCGGCGGCGCTTGCCAGATTGATGGCGGTACGGGGGCGTTGAGCTTAGCCATGATTGGCAACTGAAGAAGAGTTAGTTCTGCGGATGCAATCAATTGTATGACTGCGAGGGCGAGGTTCGGCGGTGACGGTTCAGTGTTGTAGCTCAGACGGGCCACGAGTATTTCGTGCCGGACGCACCTTCACCTGTGCGGCCCTACGCGCAAGCGAACAAACAACAAACAACAGTCGGTGAAAGTGAAAGTGACTTAGGTCGCGCCTTGATAGCTCAAGACCTTAGTCCACTCTCCACCCCCACCACATTTGCCATCTAACGTCTTCCGCGATTGTTCTTGCCAGCAACCACCCAGCCGCACCTTCTCCATACGACTCAAACGCAAGGTATCCGTCCGCTTTTCACCCAATTTGGAAGACGTCACTAACAGCCAGCCCCAAGCTCGCCGCCACCATGTCCCTCCCCCAAAGCCCAATCGATCCAGTCGCTCGCCTCGAAGCAGAACTCGCGCAAGAGAAAGCCGCGCACGCGCGCACGAACAAAAAGCTGGAAGCCATTACTCATCTTCACGCCAACCAGGCGATTACTATCAGTTCTCAGATCGGCATCATCAGGTCGCAGATCCAGAGGCACCCCGAAGACATCTCGGACATCCAGGTTGAAGCCAGGAAAGCGGAGAACGAACGCCAGCGCAGGACATCGGAGGTGAATGCAACTGGAAATGGGGCGTAGAGAGCGGGACGGGATTATGAGAAAAGTTCCCACGGCTATGCGCATTATCTCGTGAGGCATATGTAGCGAATTGACTGGGTAATCAAGGCTGGGCTCGTCAACTTGCGGGGATGATACAGTATAAAAGCGACAACCTGAACCAATCTACAAACACATACTGAGTATCGCACTGCATTCTTTCTTCCTCCAGGTTCTGTCATGACTACACACAATATAACATCTCTCTTACCCGAAAGACTCTTCATTCTTTTTGCAGTGATTGACCATCCATCTCTGCTTCATCGACTGCAATTTCTCAGTGTAACGAAGTGTAACGAAGTGTTACGTACCGTCATGTCAGACTATCTAGACCGCAAAGACAATCGAAACGACATATATCTTGTGTTGTTCTCCTTTGTACACTAGAATTTGAACCACGTGAGATGGCCGCACTTTCACTTTCACTTCGACTAGCCAAGCGTTGCCCCACCACTTAGCTGCATTCTGCCTAGACAGCTCGCGTCTGCCTAGCGTAGGTTTTCAGATATATCTGAAAATCCGCCCTGACTTGACCCCGCATCTCTTCATTGTATCGAGCAAGATTTCTGCCTACAAGCATGGCCGACCAGCGCGCAGTCAACGACGTCCAGGACAGCGTCCATGAGGACACGGAGATGCATGAAGTAGGCGGCGAAACTGACCGTCCCGATAACGAGTACGGCAACGAGGAAGACGCCGACGACTACGAGGACGACTACCCGGAGCCCACCATGATGCGGGATATGTTCTTCGAGAACAACACTGAAGAGCTCGGCTACCTTCTTTCTCAGAGCGAATCAAGGGCGCCATCTCCGTAAGTACTCACGCGATTTACCATGTACTTTGACTGACAACATCTAGCGATCCGTCAGGCAACGCCGACATGGGCGAGCCACTCACTGCCGAGGAAGAACGTGCGGACGCCAAGTATCGCATCAGCCGTCTCACGTACCACCTGTCGCTCTCCAACACTGCGAATGAGCGCCTACAGGACGCTAGGACTGCCTTGATCGCGGACAAGGAGAAAGTGATGCAGGCAGCGAAGGAGGCAGCGAAGGAGGCCGAAGAGAAGATCAAGGATGCAGAGGAGAAGGTCAACGCTTTGAAGCTCCAGCTAGAGACTTACAAGCAAGCTGCCATCAGGGATGCGATAGCGCAAGAGAAGAAGGTCGCGCAGCTGCAGCTGCAAATGGAACGTATGTCAGTGCAGAACAGCGGTATAGCCCCGCCTGCTGCTGTCGCGCCGGCTGTAGTTGCAGTCGCTTCGAACGAGGTCGCCATGCTTTCGCCTCCAGTCGCTGTCCCTCCCACTGCCATCGCGATAGGCGCACAAGGTTACAGGTAAGCCACTGATAAATCATACGACTGCTATTGTACATGCTAACACGAATCCCTATAGCAGCATCGGTGAAGTATCGTCAAGGGCCTACAACCGCGTCATCAAGTGCAAGCACTGTGCTGCCAATGGTCTGGCATGCGACAGCACTCGCGACAGCTGCGCCGAGTGTGCTCGCAATGGCGCCGTGTGCATTCGTCGTCGTTGCGATCACTTCAGGCATCTTGCGGGATCTTGCAATGGCGGTGCGTGTGATCGTCTTCACAAGGATGATTGAGACCTGAGTGGAATGCATTGTTGCTTCTACGTGGATTGGATACATTGAAGGGTGTATAATAGAGGCTGCATTCCAGAGTGTTGGTGGATAGGTTAGGGATACACGACGATACCCTGGGATCATCACCGGCGTTCACGGCGTGTAATTTCGAACGTATATAAAGACAAGAAGGTTACGTAAAGATCATTCAAGCACAAGCAAAACTCCCACTACCTCCTTCAGATATTACCCCCAGCTCAACAACAGACCGAAAAAGTAAGACTCTCCCCGTGATGTCGCAAAACCCCGAATACTGGAAGCCTAACCGATTCACCATTCAGTCCAACCACAACCATGAAGCTCATCACCGCCCTCGCAATCCTCGTCGGTGCTACCGCCGCTATCGCCATCTCACCCCTCGAAGAAGTCCACGCGCAAAGCTGTGCCGCTCGCCCCTGGGGCTGCGAGAACGGCTACTGTTGGAAGCAATGCGGCGACCCAGGAGAATGGTGCTGGCTGGCTCTCGATGGAGGCAGCGGTGGTTGGGTGACGTGCGCAAACGATGGTGCCTGTAATGCAAACAGTCTCCCTGGGACTGGATGTCGCGGCGGGTGCAGCTGCTGAACATGAGAGAGGAATGCGAACGAAGGAGGCTTCTCAACTCCGCTGTATCAGCCCACCACTCATTTGGGCTCTTTGCTTCCAGGAAAGGTATCTAGAAAGTGTTCGAGAACATCAATCACTTCTGCTTGAGGGCTTTTCGCGCTACCGTTCCGCATCTTGTGTGCGTTTTCATGCTTCTTTCTTGTGGCTACTGCTTTGCGATGTGCACGGCTCTTGACGTGTAAACTCCAGTCATTCTCGGTGATTGACGTCGTACCGCATGTCTCACAGACTTTCTTCTGCCAGAGGTCTGGTCGCTGGCCTAAATCGTACTCGCGCTTCGGCATCAGCATTTCTGCTGCTGCTGGCGATAATGTCGAGGGTGAGGGAAGTGGTTGGCCGGAGAGGAAGTGTTCGGTAATGGCTATGGCGGGTTTGGTGACCTTGTCTTCCCATTGAGATATGTTGGAACCGTCGACTAGGAACGTGGTGTTCTTTTGGCCTGCACTGATCAGTGCATTGAGAAGCTTAATGCGTATCCACTTGATCTGCCGATTGGCGTATTGACGGGTAGCAGCTTGCGTCTTCTCGATGGCGAGGGTCTTGAGCTTCTCCAGCTCGGATGCTTCGCGTGAGTTGTCCGAAAGAGCGCTTTGGTACTCCAAAAACTCTTTGTATCCTATGGATACCCAGATACCGCGAGTTTGGTCTATGCTCGCACCAGTATTAGATTCGTGGCGTTCACGGAAACTACCGAGTTCCTCAACTTCAGAAAGCAGACCTCGGGCGATCATCTTATCAACACGGCCATCAAGACGGCGATGCAGCACGTCCTTGTTGGCGTGCACCCAGAACACAAGAGTTTCGAAACGAAGGCCTGACCGACTATCCGATGTTGTGCCATCCGCTTGGACAGCAGAGGCCTCGCGTTGAAGCTTTTGCTCTTTGTAGAGCTGCGAAGCTGGTTTGCCTGTTCTTAGATATATCTCAAGTGACCGCTGGATTTTGCGCCGCTCATTTGGATGCCACCGATCGGCCATGATGGGATCAACTTCCCTTAGCTTTGTGTGCAGGATGTCGGTCGGCTCTTCAAGTATTGGTAGAGGTTGGCTATTCTCATTCAGATTCAACTCGGGCTCATCTGATAGCGCATCCTGGAACAAGAGTGACTGCGTATAGTAGTGAGTGCCACCAACTAAGACTGGTAGTTTGCCTCTACCTCGAATTTCATCGATCTGGTCATGTCAGTAACCACCTGGAATGAACGTCGTTCAGTCATACTGTTCTCAAAGCCTCGCCTACGAATTTCCCCACAGTCCAAGTCTCTTCTTCAAGGCTAATGCAGCCTAGGAGATGATGAGGAACCCCTTTCGTCTCCTCTTGTGTGATTTTATTGGTGATAATAGGCAGTCCACGATACAGTTGCATCGCGTCGCCGTTGATGATTTCGCCATTATATTTCCGCGCGATTTCTACTGCCAGCTACCTGCTGTGGTCAGCAGGATGAAGCGTGACTGGAGAACTTGAGCTTTACATCAGACTTGCCAGTCCCTGTCGCACCGACGATGGTGATTAGAGGCTTTCGCGGCGCTTGCGCCATTTTGATACTACTGAATGCTCGTGCGAACCGTAACATGCATTTGATGGGACGACCGGAACGGCTGCCAATGACTGAGTGACGGAAAATGTTGGTTAGCGTCATGCGGGGACGCGCCTTTCCGCTTCGGTACTGGCACAGTCTTCCAACAATGGATTCATCAACTTGAAATATTTCACTTCCAACGATCTGAGGTTTATAGATAGTCTTGTCTTGTGATGTGAGCGATATCGTTGATGTTGAACATTGTGTTATTGACTCCTGCAGGACATATGGATTGGATCGTGTACGAGTGAGTATCGCGTATAGCTATAGGCGAACTGTACGTGTAATGAAAAGTGTCTGTTGAACAAGATGGGGTATCATCGTTGAGTGCCGCCCAAACGCCTGTTGAAACTCCATCGACACGCATTGTTGAAGCATGCCGAGATGTGTTCTCCTTCTCCACCCGGTTCTACTCCTTCTCCACCCTCTTCTCGGCCCCATAACCACCCTTACCCTCCAGATTCTGATACGACGCGCCCTCACCCTTCCCATTTCTGGGACCCCGCTCTGTCAGATCTTCCTGCAGCCACTTCAACACCAGCTCACCCAGCTGACTATTTCCCGTGTACATGCGCTCGCCCTGCTCGACCTTGACATCCATATCCTCGGTGCTGCCCCACTTCTTCACCTTGCCCAGGCTCATGTGCACGAGATGTGTGGGCCATGTTGCGAGGTTATCCAGGATATGCGTCGCGTATACGATTGTGCAAGGTCGTTCCTCTGTCTCCTTCTTCAAGAAGTTGAGGAAATTGCTGCGCGACAACAAATCGAGATCAACGGTGATCTCGTCCAGCAGCAGGATAGTCCACGGTCTCAGCAGACCCATGGCAAGTTGTACACGCCTTCGCTCTCCGTCGGATACGGCGTGCATGCGCCAGCTGAGGTCGATGTCGAGGATGCGCACGAGTTCGTCGCGGCGCTCGGTGTAGTGGTCGCCGCCGATGGAGGAGAGAAGCGTGGGCACGTCGATGTCGGTACGGACGATGGGGTTGAGCACCCATTCTAGACCGAGGTAGGTCACGCCCTCAAGGCCCATCTTGAAAGGGTCGATGCCCGCGATGTGGACGGTGCCGGAGGGGGCCATGCGCTTGCCGGAGAGGAGACGGAGGAGCGTGGTTTTACCCGCGCCATTGGCTGTGAATGTTAGTTAAGATCTTCATGGCCATCGTTCATTGTTGCATACCTCCGATCAAAAGTGTTCTGCTGCCGGGTGGCAGGTCAAGGAAGACATCTTTCAGCCCACTCGAGCCATCGGGGAAGGCATAGCAGAGGTTCTTCACGTCAATTGACGGCGCGACTTCCTTGCTGTTGGCTGTGTTGGACATTGTAGCGTGGGATTGCGTGTATAATGGCTGTTACACCGGTGGTGGGAGGAGACTACATTTTGTAGGCAGCTTACGGTGGAGTCACCTCGGTGGGCTAGACTTCCAAGTCGACATGAGTGATGCCATCATTCCGCTGGGGTCCGCACTAGTCCCAAACAGGCAGGCACCGTCCTAGACCCTGACGGCACTTCGTCTCAGCCTCAACTTTTTCAACTTTGTCCTACTTTTCGAACTATCGTTCATGGTTTACTGGCGCAGGGTCAGCTGTGCATCGTGGTCCGGTATGCTCCGCGGCGCTATGTCATCACGCAACTCCGAGATCGCAATGCAGCCTCACCAACGCCATCACCATAATAGAAGATTTGAGCATTTCCTACGAAATACGCATGTAAGGATAGAAGGCTTAGTAGTGATGGGCATGAGGACAGTTTGTAATGCACAAAAAACGTATCGCGATTGATACTGCACGTCTAGTCATGAAGCAAAGCACGTGTAATTCGACAAAGCCACCGCCCACGCAAAGCAAAAACACACGTTCCATATATATACAACCACTGTCTTCCTCCTATGTACAATCATCCCATCGTCCCCATCTACTCGACATGACAGATCATTCTGGCGATGCGCTTAGAGAGAAACGCAGCCGGAGCTGGAGTCCTCAAGGAAGAGACCACCGTAGATCTGGCCCTCATCAAGGTTCGCCTCCTGGAAACCAGCGTTGGCGACGTCGTCAGTACCAGTGGGCTTCTTGAGGATGCCCATCTGGAACTGGCCGAGACCAGCAAGGTTGACGGACAAAGGTCCGGCGACCTTCCTGAGCTCCTGTTGGCCGGCGGAGTAGAAGATGGTGGTCTCGCTACAGGGTTGTTAGTATATATTCTGGAAACAGGAGTGAGCAAGAACGTACTTCTTGGTGTAGTCGAGGGTCATAGCAAAGTTCTGCCACTGGGTCTGGTCGATCTTAACGTTCCAAAGCCACTTGCCGGCACGGTCAAGAATCTTGAACTGGTCCTTGTCGGCATCGCTCTTTCCAATGAGAGATCCAGTCTGGAACTGAATCTGGTTGTTGCTAAAGTCGGCAGCCTCGTGCCAGACGTTGAGGTACTCGTGGGTGAGGTTCAAAGGCCTGGCAGCGTCCTGCTTGACACTCCAGTGGAGGGTCTTGACACCCTTGCCACCCTCGCCGTCAGGGGCATCCTTGAGGAACTGGAGACCGGCGCGGCGGAATCCTAGCTGCTTCTGGAAGATGGAGTCATCGGAGATGGTCACCTCAACAGCCTTGAACTTGTCGCCATCGAAGCGCGAGGATTCGTTGGGGAACTTGAGGATCTGCGACCAGGTCAGGTTGTTACCCTTGACGAAGTCGGCGTTGAAGAGCGTGTTGGTGGCCTGGGTGTCGAAGGAGACGGGTGTCATGTTGGCAGGGACACGACCGTCGAAGACGATGGGGCACTTGGGCTCAGCGGCGCGAGTGACATGGGGGTGAAGGGCGGGTGCAGCCAGTGCAGTGGAGGCAACTGAGGCCAAGGTAATGAGCGTAGAAGTGAACATGATGATGGTTCAAAAGAATGTAGTAGAGACTGTGGATGCGCTGGATGTGGATGAGACGACAATAGTGGGTGGGTGGAGACACTCTTTATACAATTCTCAAACGCGTCACTGAACGCTTCCTTACCCCAAGTCCATCTGAGCACGGTTCATATTAGATGAACATGTCGGTGCCCACGCGTCCGGCTTGTTCCATGGCCGAAATATAGGGATACCCGCGCCTTCATTTGGCGTACTGCAGAAAGTAGACAGCTAACCAATGGCACAGGCAGGAGAATAGTGATGGAATATTCTATAGTAGGCCCGACGACGTCAGGGTAAGGCCGCATTAATATAGGTGAAAGACGCTGCTGTCATGAGGCTCCTTAACCGGGATGTGGGGTAATGTGCACGGCTGCTGGTCAAGTACCGGACGGACCGGCAACCCGTTGCTTTTTAACCTGGGAGTGTTAAGAAGAGGAGTCGCGCCGACTGTTGTACTCGGAATGAGAACGATCTTTTACCGTCCACTGCACCTCGATCCAACTCTTCATCACATCGCGATCCTTTTCGAACGAGACCTACTGCCTTCACTGCCCAAAGCGCAATTTCATGCGTGGAGCAGCAGCGACAACCGACATTTTCAGAAAGCGACCGAATCAGGCCGTCAAACACACCGGCGCCGCCAAGTTTCATCAACACCGGGAATGCGACCGATTCGTAATGATCTGAACAAGCATGGCTGTCAGCAATGGGCTGAATGTGGTTCTAGAGTCGTTCGCGACGCTGGGCATAATGTTGAAATGGAGAGGATATAGTGGTGTCAAGAGTTGGCAGCAGCCGTTCGGCGACGCGCAAATGGTCCAAGCGGAACAACTGTATTCCACCCACCGGCAGCGGAAGGTTAAGCCTCCGCTCTGGACGAATTTACTCAAAATCGTCCATCTACCTACCACGAGGGTACCTCAAGGGCCGAATGCGCGTCGGGCAGATGTGAAGATGTGTGCTATTATCATATACAGGTCTAACGCCCGCGGTATCATACCGCCTCGCAGTTTATGCCCTGCGTCTATGCTCAAACTCTGTTCATTACATATTCGCCCAAGAAGCTCATCGGCCTGATGTCCATCTTCCTGTCAACATGACGCTTGCTCAACGCGCTGTTTGCGACGCTCCACATATCCAAAGTGATGTGCCAACCCAGAACGCCATGCATGAACGTGGTGCAAGCAACCGCAACGCCTCCCTATGTGTCACTGGTCTCGAATTCAAGTCCGTCTCTATACGCTGACATATGAGTGTTTTTACATCTCTTGAGGGGTCAGCCAGGTGGCTTCGACGCAACCTTCGTAAAACTCTCTCTGGCCATTTTGTCCCTCGACACCAAAGCCCATGTCGCGGAGCTTTCCGGTGTCCCAGCCACTGACGAACTCGCCTTGACCGCCGTTTTCTCGGTCGACAGCATCGCCAAGCTTGATGTAGTCGGCGTGACGACAGACGGTCTGCGAGTAAGACCATTGGAGGCAGTTGCCGTCATTAGCGCACTCTGAACCGCACGAGCCGGCGTTGCGATGTGCGGGACGATCGTTCGGTACGGGCGCTTGCGAAAGGTTATCCCACCATTCTTTCGACGGACCCTGTGATAGGAAGCCGTGGGTATAAGAGAGGAACGAGGAGTAGGTAAATGGTTTCTATGACGTGGTGTTAGTCAGGTAGCTTGACTTGGAGCTGAGGAAATGCTTACCGTGTTGTACGGCCGTGTCCTTTCCCACCTCCACAAGTCTTCCATCTGCTGTGGCTTGAGCTGGTGCAGCGAGAGCATTGGCACGCACCACTTGTCGCGTGTGGTGGTCACATCTTTGAGCTTGTCGCTAGCAAAGGTAGGGTACATGGGCTCGAGCTTGTGGCCGGTCGCGTTCTGGATGGCGTAGGCAAGGACAGCGTCGCCGCGCTGCTCCTCCTTGACCCAGTTCTCGTATCGGACGCCTAGTCGGTTTTCGCGGGGGATCTCGGTCGAGCCAGGAGTCTTGCCTGGGATGAGTTGCTTGACAAGGCCCTGGGAGAGGACGATTCCTGCGCCGCCATAGGCGAAGTGGCGGCCTTCAGAGCCCTTGTGCGCCTCGCCAAGGTAATGTGGCTGCGAGGCGTCAAGCTGGCTGAGCAGGCGGAAGAGCGTGTCCCAGAAGAAGTAGACGTCCGACTCAATGAAGACGAACCACTTGGCTGCGGGGTTGGTCATGTATGCCTTGTCCACCATGGGCAGATACTTGAAGCGATCGAGCTTGAAGGACCGCTGCTGCTCCTTGACCGTCTCGCCGCCCTCGTGTGCCTTCTTGTGCTCGACGTAGATCTGGAAGTCGACATTGTCTTTCTGGTAGCTCTTGGGAAGTTCTGCGAGGATGTCGATGACATGGCGGTCTCCCAATCGCTCTTCCCGGTCGCCCACGATGATCAGATTCGTGATGCAGCTCGATACCGTGCTCAGGTGTGCTTTCGTCTCATGTGCCCCGTCCGATGCGACCTTGAGGACAACCTGCACCTCTTCCAGCAGCTTGGTAGGGAAATTCTGGCAGTAGTCGAGCTCGATTGAATTGGCGGCTTTGGTTTCGAGGGGCGGGAAATACGACTTTGTCTTCGCTTTGTGTACGGGCGCCTGGGGATGTGACCCTCTCCGATGCGAGAGTGTGTATGCAAAAAAGAAAAGAAGGAGGCCGGGGAAGAGAAATCTCCATGGCCGCCGTGCCAAACGGCCAGCCAGCGGTTTCAGCATGTTGCCGTCGCTGCGGCCGTGGGGGATGGGCGGTCGCTAGGGGCCTGGGGAGTCGCCGGTGATAGGAAGCGATGCTATGAGGAGGAAGGTGCGATGGGCAGGTGGGCGACGTCACCGTGGCACATTGAGCAGGCGGTTGGTGTTGGGTGGATGTGGAGGTGTCGACGACGATGATGGCGCATTGGCCCTGAACCGCCGTCCTGCGCGACTTGCGAATCCAGGCCGGCTCCCTGACACGCGAATCCGCTAGCCGCCAATGCGGAAGTCGCCGGCGCTTGGCCCTGCCTTGGTGTCGCTCCATCACTCCAACCACCTGCAAACCTCAGATTTCTCATCATCCTTCACCCTTCGTTGCTATGCGCGACATCGCCATGCATGTTAGGTGCAACAGTTTCGACATCTACAGCGGGCATGTAGAATGCTGGCGATGACGTGTCCGCCATTCTCATCGACTTCCTGGAAGAGTGGGAGCTATCCGTATCCGTCCAGTGGAATGACCGCTCTTCAAACTGGTTGTACTCTGGGTCGTCCTCCACGTCGGACCAGTTTGGTAAGTTTTCCATGTCAAAGTCATCCGTGTCTTCGTGGTCGGTTCTTGGAATACTGTCTGGGTGTGGCGAGAGGCCAATCGATTCCAGGAAGAGATCACACGAGTCGGCCGATCGTGTTATGAAGGAAGGCGCGCGCTCCGTGTCCGCAAATTCGCCTCGCCGTTGTGCGTGGTCCTGCTCGACTCGCTGCGCCGAACAACACGCGAAAGACCATGCTGAGACGCTCTCTTGACTGGCAAGGCTAAGCGTTACTGCGTCCGCTTGTGATTCGATGTCTATCTCCGAAGAACAGAGACTCGCTCTTTCCTGTATGGCGCATTGGTCGTGTCGACGTTCCTCTCCAGTACGGTTGCGTTCAATCCTGTTCTCCGGGCCACATACGAAAGACTTGCTCCAGTCCCTAGTCGTACCAGGAAGGCTCATAGTCTTTGGTCGCGCGACGCTTCGTGGAAGACGCCGATCGTCTTCCTCAGATGTATTGCCCGCAGCCAAAGACGAAGACAGCGTCAGTCTCTGGCCAATGATGCGTAGTTCGTCCAGCGGTAGCCTGTGTACGAAACGCAATATCGCAATATTGACTTGGAGACCTGCATACGCATTTAAATCGCTTATACGCTGGTTGACCGTATCCTTTCTCGGAGCGCTATCGATGGACGCTCCACCCCGCTTCACTGTCTCGGGGCATGTGCGGTCGATCGGCGCGATCGGTGGCATAGACTGTGACGTTCGCGCTTCGTTGTGGGACGTTGCTCGGGTTTCTATTGTCGAGGTAGATTTGCTGTCCGTGTCGTGTTGCGCCAGAGAAGAGAAAGGGCTTGATTCGCGCGACCCTATGGACTCGCCACGCGCTTTGAACATGGAGATCGACAATCGACGACTTAGCGAACGAAAGAATTGCTTGACTTTGCCCATCGGTAGGCTTGATATTCGCGACGTAATCATAACGCTGGTTGAAGAGTAAAGCGTTGCAGTAAATTCGAGTAATTACGGTGTAGTATCGGAGATCGACTGCCATAGCGCATTCGTGGCTTCTTTCACAAGTCCGGCGCAACTTTCGCTCGGAAGACCTTTGCCGTTCGTACCTGGATTCACCGGCCGTCGTGAATACATACGACAGCTGTCTTGCCACGACCTTCCGCTTCACGAGCACCTCGTCGCAATACCACATCCGAAGCTACACAGTGTATCGAAATAAAGGCGTGGGAGAGGAAACACAACAGAAACGACGATGTTGGAAGTTAGCTTCGTACGATTTCCCGATACTCACAGCGGCGATGTGACTCGCGTGAGGTATATAATGTCTGCTCCGTTACTACACTACTCCTCAACCCGAGACCATACTTTCATTTTACTGCCATTGATCCAGCCGCCAGCAACATATCCACTTTACTCAGCAACCAAGACATCGTACACAAGCAATCGCAATACAGCTACCATATCCCATCATGAAGTGCCAGCTTCTCTCCACCTCGCTCCTCCTAAGCCTCGTCCTCGCCGCACCAGTCGCAGAGCCAACCAACAACGTACAGCGAGCTGACAAGCAATCCTGTTCATCAAAGCCCCACCCAACTCTAGAAGACTTCCACAAGGCAGCAAAAAAATGGTGCGACGACCACGTCCGCGCCGACGCTCCCATGCCACCGATGTTGCCCAAGCCTGTCATCGACCCTCACAACAAGCCCGTGATGCCGCCTCTTACCGCCGACTATACCTTCAAGCTGCCCAATCCCGACAAGAAGAAGCCTGACATCTCTCTCGCTGTGACTTTTGAGATTCACGGATTTGCGCCTATTCAGCGTGATGGCTGTTACCTTGGGTTTGGCATGCAAAACGGCTGGGATAATGGGCGGAAGAACGATGGAAAGGTGCAGGAGGAGGAACAAATTGAGAAGGGTAATGTATGTTCGGGACCAGGTGGCAAGACGTTGGTTCAGGGTTGGGATCAGTCGGTGGGTTGGAATAGTTACGGTGTTAGCTTTAAGTGAAAGTAGGAAGGTCTCGTCTCATAGTTGTCACAGGCGTGTTTAGCATTTTTTTTCTCTAAATATAAGCTACCTTAGGTATTACTAAAATAATTCTCTAAATTTAATAAGTATCCTGCCTACCTATCTAATTACATATAAAACTGTAACAAAATATTAGTATATAATTTATTAGTTAGGGCGTTAGAGTTAGTGCCTTAGCTTACTAAGCTCTAATTCTACAAACTAACTTTGTTTTTAATAAAAAATTTTGCTAGTAGGCACCTAAAAACTTAACAGGCTAACGCCTATAGGCGCCGTCACGGGCGTGTAAAGGAGGGTGTTTCTAGTGTCTTGTATCAATTATTCTACAATGGCTTGGCGGGTACGTCCCAGCAACGCTATTCGATCTCGCTGCCATTGATATGCCCGGGAGGTCGTCGTTAAGACCTGCAACAACATTTGATCTAATCAAGTGCTGTCATAGGTATATATCCTCTCCTGACCGACCTCTCCGACCACCACAAACCAGTATAAAGTCTCCAAGCCCCTACCTTACACCTCCGCGCGACATGGTGATCACTCCGTAGTCGGCTGAAGCCTCGGGATAATGGAGGGCGTAGGTTCAGATGACTGCTTGACGTCGTCGTGGTCCTCCAAGGTCACTTCCCGAAAGCCAATGTCGCTAAGCATCAAGGCGCAGTGGGCGATGCGACATGTTACGAGCTAGCTCAATGGCGGGTGCGACATTAGACATCCGGTGCTAGAAAGTTCGCAATGACGTACGTAGAGTATCGGTTATTCTCTCTCGCCTTCGACAGGGTTATTTCTCGTTCACTTCGCCGTCATCTACGCTGCCTATTACTTAGGCCATAAATGTCACGTGCGTCCTGGGGCGCTAAGCGCCTAGTGGATCTACCTATCTATATCAGCTCGGTCTGCCCCTCTAACTCGCTCTTTTCTTCTCTAACTGTCATTACTGCCTTCTCCACAGCCCATCGGCTTGGGCTCACTTTAAGAGATTCTCTTACTGATGAGTTACTTCGGATCACATATCAAGGTTTCACGGGACCTTGAGTGCTTCGTTGTGCTGGGGGCATGTGCGAGGAACTGACCAAGCTTCTTGGAACGTTCGCCAGAGATTCATACTTCGATTCGGGTCTGACAGCCCGATCGGAGTCTCGACCGCAGTGCAGTTCATTTCTCAGGTTAGTTCTTACGAGAACTTACACGCCTGAATTGGTGGGCAAGTTTGATGTGCGATTTGTCGTTTGTTCGCAAGCGATGAGTTGATACACGGGCTTGTTCATCTCCGGTCGCCTGCAGCTCTGGTGTCAGCCATGAGTATGCATCGCGGGATGGACCATTTTCATTGAGTACCTTTCCCTAGTGGCGAGGCTTGAGGAAGGTGAATACATCTTTACTTGATACGTGGAAGGTAGTTCTCGCATTTCAGATATGGGATGAGTTGATTATTAGCCACTGACGTCAGATACTGTGCGAAGATACCATCAGGATACGCGAAATCCCTTCGTCGCTCCAAACATCATAACAGATGATGAGTGCGATATTGAATCATTAGTATACCAGGTTCACATGCAACGTAAGCTTTTGTGGACACATCGTTTTATTCGTCGAGGTTTACGGCGACAGTGTTGCCTCATAGCGGCGACATCAACATGTCTACTCACTCCCTGTACATCCAAAGTTTCCTGTATTGATACACGCGGATTTACTTATCCTTCATCATCCGTCTAATTTGCCGCCTTGGTGAGCACCCTTATTCGTTAGTGAGGTCGTTCTGTAATGGATGGGAAGCTGAACTTACGAAGTGGTGGTCTCACTGTTATTACGGGAGAGCGCCAAACACCGAGTCGAGAAGAGCATGTAGTTTCTCATCCATTTCAGCTTTACCCTGAGCGAGTTCAGCTTTAGCCTGAGCGAGCTCCTCCTGGAGCCTAGCGAGCTCTGTCGAAAGAGCGTCTCGACGGACTTCCGTGGCGTCATTCCTCGCACGTTCTTCGCGGGCCACGCTCTCGATGTCCTTGCGCCAGACACGCATAGCGCGACCTCTACGCCTGAGCTCTCCTAACTTAGCGCGCAGCTCGTCGGCGTTGAGAAGCGAGCTACATGGTTAGACATGACCGTAGTACAGAACTACAGGGGGTACTTACTCGTCTTGCCCGAACAGAAAACCGTCTGGTAGATCCAGCTGGGCGAGGTAAAAGCGAACCTTCTCCTCGTGGGTGGCCTTGGGATCTGGAACGCTCAAGTCGTCGAACTCGCAGGCATCTGCATGCGGAGAGTCGGGCTGAGCTGGCGAAGCCGGTCGAGCGCGTGGAGGGGAGTGCGAGCCGGACATAGTGGTGATAATCTTGAACAGAGGCGAAATCGATGGGATTGCGACGATTGGTGAGAGAAAGACAAGTTGTTGTCGCAAGGCAGACAAGTAAAGTGGGTCCAAGCGCTACTAGGCTACTCTAGCTCGCGCGGTGTGTGACCGGGTGCGGTGCGTATATCCATAGAGTCACGTGCTTTCGTAGACAGTCTTCACTTGGCCACACCACCACGGGGGATTGTCATCTTGAGGTTACCGAGTGAGCTTTGCCGTCAAGATAAGCATCGCTTGTAGCGATCAGGCGCGACGACTTCAGGGATGGCAGGGCGCCTCATTGCGTTCACGATCTCTTATGTAGACCTCCAGGCCGAAGTATCGCCTAGTCGTCGATTGTGGAGGAACGACGCATCGTATGCCGAGGCGACCTTTGTAGTAGGTATCTTGCGTTAAGAATCCGGTGAGATCCTCCTGGGGTGACTCTGAATGTACAAACAGACACCATGTACATGGTTGTGGACTGCATCTTGTCATTGCAGTCATTCTTGGGGTACCGTGATTGAGTGCCATTCCGACGAACCGCCCTGGCAAACGACCGTTATCGACTTACTAACCCACCAATGTACACATCTCAACTATCCCGCGAAGACTTTAAGTTCGAGTGCGAAGCCCGGAAGACTGCATCTCGTGATTAGTAGAGGTGGTGTCTTCGGTGTGGTTGGTAAGCTTCCGGCTATTCCTGCCAATCAGAACGGCCCCGCTTCCGGTACTAAGGTAGCCTACATCATCACCAGTTGACATCGCGGTTCCCATGTGCGCACGATATCTCTTCAGCAGTATTCGACGTCACTTCGTCTCGGAACCTCACCGCAAATCCAGACTTGAACAGAAGACAATCCAAATGGCAAACACCAGCGAGTTGCGTTTCCACCAGTATCCCACTATACGCCAGGTAGTGATCAGCTGACAGATGCAGTCTAGTACGACTAGCACAGAGACTTGTTCGCGATGGTCCATGTAGAATAGAGCATACGGCACGTCGTGTACGAGGCCTCCTCAACGGAAAGTATGCGTTCGATACTTTGAACGCGCACCATGTTTGGGAACTGGAGTTACGTTACCCACAGTATGGACTGCCTCCTCATTCGCATGCTCTTGCTGTGCTGAACATACCAGATATTTCGTACCTATTTCAAGCTTCACTCCCCACGCCAAACTATCCCGAGGCTCCGCGATAGATGGGACAGATGGCGGCGCACATCTAGCGAGTCTCACAGTCGGCAATCGCAGTAGCAATCGCATCCTCATCTTCAACACCGGCAAGCTCAAAGATCTTGTAAAAGTTGACTTCCGAGCTGTTGATCAATGGTTCGAAGAAGACATGGAGATATATGGCCATCCCAAAGATCCCTACAAGCGCATCGACATTTTACCATCTTCTCGAAACGTCAGGGTAGCCGTCGACGGCGTTACACTTGCTGAAAGTTCAAACGCCATGTTCCTTTTGGAGACCACGTTGAGGACTAGGCATTACTTGCCACCGACGAGCGTCAATTGGGAGTATCTCACACCCAGCGACACGCTGACTTTGTGTCCGTATAAGGGTCGCGCGGAGTATTACAACGTCAGCGTTGGCGGCAAGCTGTATCGGGATCTTGTATGGTACTATAGATACCCAACTTCGGAGAGCGCGCCTATTGCCGGACACATGTGCTTCTATAACGAGAGAGTGGAGGTTTATGTTGATGGCGTGAAGGAGACGCCTTGAATGCGGCTGTCCACGCTCTGCGCATGGGTACAAAGTAGATGCCTCGTCAATATCTATGCGATCTTTCGTGCCGCGCAGCTGAGCGTTGAATGAGGTTGTGTACGTGACGCGAGACCGTATGCAGGGCGTTGATGACTTGGGGTCTGTAGTTGCGACGAAGCCGAACCCAATCTTGCATTGTCCGACTCTTCTATCCGCCTGCACCCTCCTATACCTCTCAATTGAATGAGGACTGGGGTCAAAAATCTATCCTTGTGCCAAGTTGTGATGAGCTGTGAAAGGAAACAGGAGAATTTATTGCTGTACGGCGCAGCTGATGCACGGGAGTCACCTTGCCCGTTACGTGTATATTCCAGCTGATAAGCCGGCGAACGTCCGGACAGCTATACACATGGCCATATCCTATTGCTGGCTATTGCGGTTGCTGGCGAGCTGTCCATCAACACTGAAGATGGAAAGAAGCCTCCAATATGTCAACATCATTGACAGAACATATAAGGTTGCCTGGAGAGCAATGGTCGGGTGAACCACGGATCGCAGATCGAGATGAAGATTCGTTATGGTCGGTGCTGCCGGAGCGCGCCAGCCTCGCAAGTGCAGCGAGTGGAGCGATAGTCTCTCCGCCCAGCTACCGTCCGAAAAGCAGACACTAGTCATGTAAAGCCAAGACATATCCCGGCGTGATTCCGATATCTCCAGTGCTAACTGCTTCGAGGCGTGTCTGTTAAACGCGAAACAATCGGGAGCGGCTGGATGGCGCGACGCCTTGGCAGGGGAACCGAGGGGGAGATTGCAGCTGCAACGCCACATGGTCAGCATTCAGGTGCGGAATCCAGCGGCAATTTGGGCACCGCATTCTATACTGGTAGGCATGGTGCAAATGTTGTGTTGCGAGAGCGTGGAGTGTTGGGGTGAAGATGGCAGGCCTGACTTCTTCGAGTGCCGTCAATCTCCGCCGTGCTTCCGACTCGCAGCAAGCGGCATGAACCCCATCCTACCAGCATCACCGGTGCATCCCACCACAACAGGAAAAAAACTGTGCGCTGTCCCACTTCGTATATGCATCCTTACTCAGGCCATTTTGCTTTCATGTCATGCGATGCTGACGGCGATAGACACCACCGCTTGAGGTTGTGGTATCTACAAAGATCCGCAACGTTGCGTGCATCTTGGTCTAGAACTGCGAAAACTGTTCTTTTTCCCGTGGATTTTCTTTGATTCTGTCGATTGACCCAAGCTGCAGGCTCTGTCACGGCAGTGGCAATGCTCGTTTGCGTAGGGCGTAGTTCCTTTTCTCCTGGAGGTGGCGCACGCCGTCGCTCGGTTCCTGCAGCCACCAGCAAACTATCATCACTCCACCCCGCTGTTGTCTTTGCACGGCACACTCGGCATAGGTAATGGCCAAGTACGCCTTCGCACTCTTCGCGAGGCCAAGTATTGGCCTTCGTATCTTGGAGGATGTCTTTCGTTGCGTTGAGCCTGAGGCGCGGACTAGAATTGCAGTAAACTTGGTTGTTTCAGCCGAGCCCGAGCCAAATTCAGTGCGCGGAGAGTTTCTGGATTCCTGCCTCATGGACTATGGACGTCAGAGCAATAACCTACGCGATCAACGCCGCAGCACAAACATCGCAAAGGAACGACGGGGGGCGCACCGTTGACCGGTCGTAACAGTGTATACCCACTATGAGTAGCGATGATTACCATACAATGGGACGCCGTGCTCCACAAACGCCTAGAAAACGATGTATCGAGTTCAGGGGTCGCCATGTCCTAGCCGCTCCCCGAGCCGAAGAGTAAGCCGACCTATCCTTGATACAGCACAAGCGCTCCGGTGATCTACCAACGCCCAGGTTCTGCTGACCCGAAATAGACCGTGTGGCCCTACTATAGTAGAAGCGACAGGGCTGCTGCGCGAAGACGTGCATGCCGAGGCCACTAGACTAATCTCGCTCGTGTCAGGTCTCGCGCCGCCGCGTCGGGGAGAAAGATATATCTAGGGAGAGTCTGCGCCTGGGAAGATCTTCACGAGTTATCGCCTGTCACTCATCGCCCTTACCGTCAACTCGGGGTGCAGAGACTCATCGCTCTTGGAAGTCATAGACTTCCGTACATTCGCTTTTGCAACACACTCGCTTTATTACGCTTAACATGCGTGTCACTACTCTAATAGGCCTTCTGGCCGGACTTGCCAGCCAGACTGTCAACGCAGCCTGCAGCGCACCCCTCAAGATCGACGACTTCTCTAAGAAGGCTTCCAATCAGAACAGCTTGGGCGAGTGGACCAGTGGTAGGTCCTGTTGAAGTCCTGCACAAGAAGAAGGGCTAACCAGCGCAGATGATGGATCCATGTCCTCGATCTCGGCCAGCGGCGGTGTCCTGTCTTTCAAGCCCAAGGCAGGTTCCTACTTTTACGAGACCTTCCCTTGCCAGGCAGCTAGCTCCAATGGATACAACTCCATCAGCTTCCAGATGAAGGGACCTGCCGGTGGCTCCGCGACCCTCGAGATCCAGACCAAAACCAGCTGCTCGGCTACGACGTACTCTTCCAAGTACGTTTCGATCTCTGGATTGACTGGCAGCACCCAGACCATCAACATCCCTCTGTCTCAGTTCTCCGGTGCCAACGCCAATGCTGTTACCGGTTTCGTTTGGGCTGGATTTTCTTCCACCACCGACACATGGCAGATGAGCAACATCGCCTTTGGTTGCGGCAGCAGTGCTGGTGGCAGCACCTCCGTCTCCGCAACTAGGGTAGCTACCACCTCGAGCTCCTCGGTCCGCAGCACCATGACAACTATCTCGTCTCCCACGGCCTCAGCTGGAACCTGCTCTCCTTTGTTGATCGATGACTGGATTTCTCAATCGCGTCTGACTTTCTTGTTCTACAACGCCATGGGATACCCTACCTCTGATGATGCTTCCATGACTTCCATCACCGTTGGAAAGCCGTCTACTAACCACGTCGAGTTCGTTCCCAAGGCCGACTCGTACTTCTACACCCAGTTCCCTTGCGTCGACGCGAAGAAGAACAAATACACCGGTATTTCTCTGCGCATCAAGGCTCCTAAGGGCGCAACCCTGTCCGTTCAGCTCGACTCTTCGGACAACTGTGACGCGACCAACCCCAAGTCCACCTACGCGTCCGCAACTGACCTTGGATGGACTTTCGATGGAACTGAGAAGCTGTACACCATTCCCTTCAGCAAGTTCGCCGGCCTCAACACCGAGAAGCTTACCACTATCCTCTTTTCCGGATTCTCTGGTACCACTTCCTTCGGTCCCATGGCCTTCTACTGCGGCAACTCTGGAGAATACGTTGTGCCTCCTACCTCTGCCGACCCCGGCGCCTCTGCTACCGTTCCCGCTCCTAGCAACCCATCAGCTACCGGCCTCGTGATTGACAAGTTCGCCAACGCCAACACCAACGCCATGGGCAACTGGCACGGTGGTGACGAGGGCATGTCTCTCCAGTACGCCGGCGGCAAGCTCACCATCAAGTCTCCTGATGCCGACTACTCCTACTACACCCAGGTGTCTGGTGGCTGTGCCGACTTCACCAAGTACAAGGGATCTTACCTCCACATTGCTTACACCGGTACCACTGCCTTCACTGTCGCTTTCCAGCAACACAACAGCCAGTGCAACACCGAGATCGCTCCCTTCCCTGAGACTTGGGATTCCGCTGAGGCCGGCCGCTACGCCAAGAACGGACACATCTACATCCCCATTAGCCACTTCAACATCAACCTTTCTCGCGTCGTCGGCTTCGCGCTCAAGGGCTTCCACAGCACTGAGTCCGTCACCCTCTCCGTCATCGAGATTGTCTCCTCTGTCCCCGCTGGTACTACCATTCCCAAGAAGGACGAAACTGGTGACCTAGTCTTCGCATGCAAGCGCCCCAACTCCTTCGCTTTCGCCATCGACGACGGTCAACCCGACCTCGCCCAGGAAGTCCTCAAGATCATCCGCGAGGAGGACGTCAAGGTCACCTTCTTCACCGTCGGCGCTCCCCTTCTCGACGCTTCCACCAACCTGACCAACGTCTACAAGGAGATGATGTCCGCTGGTCACCAGCTCGCCCTCCACTCCTTCACCCACCCTAAGATGGAGGGTCTCCCTGACTACGCATCCATCGACTGGGAATACAACGAGGACGTCAAGGCCATGAAGTCGCAATTCAACGGATTGACCTCCACCTACTTCCGTCCTCCCTTCGGTACCGAGGGTGCCCGCATGCGCTCGCGCCTCACAAAGGCCGTCGGCAACACCGCCAAGATTGTCAACTGGAGCGTCGACGTCGAGGACTGGTTGTGGGCTGAGACCGACACCCCTGAGCAGCAGAAGGTTGCTTTCCAGCGTGACGTCGACAAGGGTGGTAACCTTGTGGTTCTCCACTACCTCTACCCTAGCACTGTCAGCTACCTTAGGGAGTTCATTCAGATCGCCAAGGCTACTGGCAAGCAGCTTATGCGTGTCGATCAGTGCATGATGGACCCTAACGCTCCTCCGCTATAGATCCGATCATGTAGTTTTAATTGAGTTGATGAGAGGATGATACCCGAAGGTGCGACTTGTTGCAGAATAGAGACTCGTTTAGCATATCTTGTTAATCGTAATTACATCTCTCAGAACGATCCATATGAGCATTCAGCACATGGTGACCATCTTCCTGATCTACCGCAGAAGGACTATGCTAGATCAAGCTTGGAGGCATCTCGGGAGAAACTGATTGTGGTGAGCGCCGATAAGCGGCATAGGATTACGATGCCTCTTCCTTTTACCATAAGCACCTTATCATGGTAGGCCCGATTGTCGTGAAGCTACGTCTCAGGTCATGTGAGTAATCACGCACACAAATCAAACCTTCCTCAAGCGTTTAGTAACCACCTTGACACATCTTGACAGCTCTCCATCAAATTAGCTTTGCGTGATTAGTATCTTCATGACATCCTGGGTAGGCGCAGGCATTTGGGGTTGGCTATGCATGTTGCGATATCCGCTATAACAACCGCTGTAAACCTTGGAATGCATTGTCTCGAAAACCAGTTGTACGAAATACGATGTTCGATGTACGCGGCCGATCACGGGCTGTATGCTGGATGGTCCTGGGAAAAGGCACAAGTCGACGATGGAGTGACGTCACTGTCCGCTGAAAACTTCCTAGCGCCGAAGCGACCGGAAATCACGTGCCGTCAGCATGATGGTCGAGTGCAAGCGCATACCGCGCTATCCTTCATACCTACATCCTCGACATTCGCTGTTTCTTCCAAAGGCTTCTCATCGGTATGTGGTCAGCTTCTCGTGTTGGGGTTTGCGGAGCCGCGTCTTCGGACCCTTGACGGTGACGGCTTACCCTTGCATTTCCTCTATAGGCGAGCACACGGCACAAATTATAGTGTCTATTAAGCAATAACAAATGAATTGTCTTTGTAAGCGCGCAACCTTCAAGGCTATCAGACTTTGTCTATCCATGCCTACTCGTTCGTCCAACACCACTTTGGTAAGCTTTTAGGATCCCACTCCCTCACCCTGGTTGCCTCAAACTCTCCCTTCTCGTCCCTACGAAAAACAAACCTTGGCTTTCTCACATATCTCCCGAGATAGGCTTCCATGAACTCATACTCTTCCAGCTCAATCAGCAGCGGTAGCTGCTGGTGGTCTAGCTCCAGATACAGATATCTCGTCAAATTCTTCAGGACCCATGACGACACAGCCCAGAGACCCGGTTTTGTAGTCTTGTAGTGGATGGCATGGTAGATCAGCGAGTCGAGATAGGTAGTAAGATTCGGGACCAAAATGGGACTTGGGTGGCTTGCGCTTCTGCCGCGCGGTAAGCCGGGGAAAAAGATGGCGGGGGGATGCGCCCCAAGAGGCGAATCTGGCACCTTCGTATCTGGATGCACACGAGGACCATACCACCATCCATCTTCTCGGTGCAGAGCTGGATGCCAAGTCTCTTCGACGAGGATAGGCTGCCAACAGTACACGTCGGGGACTTCGATAGTGATGCAGCTATCTATTTCCATATGGTATGCGGTGTCGGACCAAAGAGCTAGGTAGCGGAATTCGTCTTCGTTTTCGATGGAGGTTTGCCGGAGAACGATATCGGCGTCGCAATTTGATACTGGGTCATTGCCAAAAATATCTTCTGGATCTTCGTTGAGTGTCCATCTTGACGTGGCTAAAAGATCCGATGCGACGGCTTTCAGCGTGTTGTGGCGGATGAGAATTTCGCACACATCTGTCATGGTTCCGGCAGACCCCATCCATCGTTGTGCCGCGCATCCAACGAGTAGGAAAGGATGTCGATGCAATGCCAAAATGTCCAGAACGTGGTCGAGGCTGCCCTTCTCGGTTGCGACTGCCTTTGGCGCTAGATAGCCGGTGGTTTCTGTTTCGTTACGATTCATCGTGTGATTACGTTGTGATGAAGTGGTTGAAGTTGGATGTGATGAGAACGATAGAAGAAGGAGGAGTGAGTTGTACGATCTAAGTAGATATTCTTGTATTACGGTAACCTGCGGACGAATGCGCCGAAGAACCGTGGAACCGAGGAGTCAGAACGCTGCGCTGAGATGCTAGCCAACCAATATGCTACGGAAGCGGGTAGCTTTGTCACGAGAGGTGTATCACTGGCGTGCATGCACTGACGCGCAATTCTTAGAACAATACTCAAATGCCCAAGATTCAGGGTAATCTCGAAGGAGATATCGTCCGAGCGCATCGCATTCTCTTGTATTGATGCTATGCTATGTAATGTATCCGACGCCAACGCCTTCCCCTCCAGGGCTTACTGTTCTTATGTTTGTCCAAAAAGCTGCCGAAGTCACACGACGAGATATACACAATGTCGGCGGATGCCAACGTCACATCTCAAGATCGTTACACGTCAGCCCCGTGCAGTTATACTCCACCTAGGTTTGGATGGTGGATCCGGATATGATCCTCCAAGCGAAGTACTCATAGGACACCCAAACGCTTACGCAACTGCAGCCTATACTGAACACATGGAGTCATGGCAACACAAAGGAAGAGTATAAACGCTAGGCGCAACAGCGTACAGCGAGTTTTATGACAAATTGTAATGACAAGAGAGCGGCTTAAGGCCGTGAAAGGGATGACAAGCGTGATGAACATTCCAATCACAGTCTCTCCTCTCCTGGCCGGCACCTCTATCCATCGCAAACCAGTATAAAGCCTCTAAAACCTCTATCTTTCCTCCAGGCGACGCGGTAACTCGGAACCTGTCAATTGCGGGGGTATAGAAGCGGGACCGGCAACCTGGGTGATGTGCGTTTGAGGTACCAAAGAAGCTTCCGGAAATCCATCATCAGGGTGAGCCAAGCCACAGTTCATCTTAAGACACACTCCCTGTAGAGCCAGACGTGCTTCGTCAGTATAGGTCTCATATGCATTTAGTACGGTCCGAACTGACCTCATCGTAGTTGCCGCATTTCATGCGTATGCAGGGAGATCCTCGGGACGCGCAAGCCGGGCAAGTGTGGCTGTTGTTGCAGTGTCGGATCGTCTTGTTGCGGAAACATTCGACGCAGGCGACAATCTTTTCCTTGCGGCGTTTCGGGAGTGTGAACGTGTTCTGGGTTTCTCTAGCCACTCGTTAGCAGGGAGGTCAGACTGAAGGTGATGAAGTCGTACTCAGCTCCGTCGAGCTCTCCGAAGGGGCGCTTTTTGACCATGCTCTGGATGGGTGCGGTCAATCTGGAGTGAGTCAGTAGATGAAGGCTGAATTTCAGATGTAGACTTACGCCATCTCCGACTTGGACTCCGCCTTGAGCGAGACAAGCTTCGCTTCGTACTCGTTGCGCATCGTCATTTCGAACTCCGCCTTGGATAATACAAGCTTCTCTTCGTACTCGTTGCGCATCGCCATCTCAAACTCCGCCTTGGACGAGACGAGCGTCTCTTCGTACTCACAGCGCATCCCCATCTTCTGATCCGTCAGGTTCTTGACGGAAGTCCTCAACTCTGCGCACTCGCCCTCAGCCTTCGCGAGCTTGTGTTCTGCAGCTATCGCCTGACCAAGAAGATCTGCACAGCGCTGGTGGGCGTCTGCAGCTGTGAGGCGTGTGGATATGTCTGACTCTTCCACCGCCTTGAGACGCCTCGCGAAATCTTCTGCCTTGTTGTACTCTTCGATCTTCCGATTGGCAGTGAAGATAGTGGAGCGCTGCTCGCGGTTCTCCGCGTTCAATCGGTTGACATCCCGGTAAGCAGCTCGAAGATCGTCGCGCAGCTTCGCAATCTCAACCCCTTGTTTCTGGGCTACTGGAAGGATGTCTATCAGGGTAATGGTGTTGATGTTGGTACCGCTTGCGTCTCCGATGCTGTTGGCCATGGTGTCGGCTGACGGTTGCTGATATAACTGACTGGGTAGCCCTGGAGGTGTTCACTGCTGGGGTCGGGCCACTACCTAGGTAGAAAGATTGTAAGACAGAGACGAGCGGACGGTCGGCAGAAATCGGTATGACTCACTATAACAAGAAGGCGTATTGCCTGTTTCGATATTTTCAAAGCGCTCACTCACCGTCACCGTCCCCGGTCCGTCACTGACCGTAGCGCTTGATATCACGTGACGCTAGCGTGCCAAGCCACTCGATCAATATACAATCTCGCCTAGTCCCTGCCACCTTTCTCTTTCTTCAACGACTCGCGCCGCCTTTTCCACAATTGATCTGCTTGAGAGCGCACTGTGATCACATTCTATGTGACGCAGTGTGACCCTCCCTCGAACAAGTACCCTTTGGATCGTATTGCCTTCCTTGGGGGCTTCGTTTGTTGCGCTAACGGTTGTGCGTTGAGCTTGCTTCCAGTGATTCTTTTTGGACGCTGGAACAAGCTCGCTATCGAGATCAATGCATTGATCCAAGGTCCGACAACCGAAGACGATGTACTCACCGCGGTTCGTTTTGATTCACTGACACGCTTGAAGGGCGTCGAGATTAGTGCAACTCACGGCGTTGATGGCTTGTCCACGGCGTTGATGGTTGCATGGTCTTGAATGCCTTTCCTTCGGGCGCAGGTCTATGGCTCCGGTGGTCGGGCTTGAGCCAGCTTGCGTTACGATAGGATCGAACTGGGGGCTAGTGTCTTTTCATCGAACTATCTTCTTTATGGAGATACTTGAGGAAGAATTCTGAAGTCATCAATTGTGTTAGCGAGTGCTAAGATACCTAGTTCTCATTTAGCATGATGCGCCTCGCGTTATTACTATTTTGTGAGTTTCCGTTCTATCAGTCTCTTAACAATGATACGCAATATATTCTCTTAATGCACGAACAACGTACATGCCATAACGTCGTGCTAATCACGTTCGTTCAACGTCGATGGATGTTGACCAGCGTGATGGTACACGAATTCAAACGCTCTTTCCGCGAGATCCAGGCCGGACAGCTCTAACTACCCAGGTGGGCTAGTGGATGTTTGACAAGGTGCGGCGCGAGATAGGAACGAACGGTGCCCAGACCGGCAGTCGATGTCGATGCAAAACTGTTGGCGCAACAACTTCACTGCATCGAATTTCACAGCTTTGACTATGGTAACACCCGTTTAGGGGTTTATCTCGGAGTATCTCGACTTTCCATCAAGACCTTATTGGTTCGATGATTATGGCTACCTAGGGCAACGTACATGAACTATTGACAAAATCCCTGTCAAAATTCCTGTCTAGTGAGATTTTGGGTGAACGCTTTGCGCTTTAACTGGTTCTGAACCCTGATTTTCCGGGGAACCGCCGATGAAAAGGTTCCCTAGCGGATTACTCCAAACGCGCATCCCAGCCTCCCGAGGTCGCGACGTGTCTGCAATCTCCCAACATGGATATATGTACATGTATCGTCGTTTCTCATCTTTTGTTTGTACCAAACTATTCAGCACTGGTATCTCCTTTGCTGTTACACCCTACCTGTTACCCTTATCTACACCTCTGATCTCTCCGCTCCCACCCCGCGCCGATGGACGATGATGTAGTCATGTCTTGGGATGACCCATATCAAACCGCCCTCGATCTTGCAACATTACCTACCGAAATACTTGACAAGATCTTTGGGTATCTTCAACCGAGTATTCAGCTGTTCAACTTGCCGAAACGTTGCGACGCGGGATGGCTCATCGACAACGACGACGACCGTGCGAAGAGAAAGGGCTTACATAGTCTTTGCCGGACAACAAAACGACTTCGAAAGAGTGCGACACCTCTACTCTACAGGAATATACATATCGTGGGCTGGAGGGAAGAAAGAAAGATCAGGCTAGAGCAAATGGGCGTACCGCCATACACACGAGTGCCATACGAGTTACAAATGGACGAAGCGGCGCTCGTTCGCCAATTGACAAGACTTCTCCGAACAATCAGCATGCGTCGAGAGTTGGCCGAATGCATCCAAGTTATACGTTGTAATCAATCACTAGCTCGAAGACTCAAAGAAGATGGAATGGAGGAACAACAGGAAGATATGGTGCTAGCGATGGGGGAAGCGATCGATGAAGGCCTACCAACCATAGTGCAGGGTCTGTTCGATCCTATTGCAGCAGGTCTTTGGGATCGCGAGTTCCAGGGGACCCCAGAGAAAGCACAGATGACGCTCTTGCTTCGGTTGAGTCCGAACGTATCAGAACTGACTCTCAATACCTATAACGGGTCTCTGAGCCGGATTCTTGGTCTTGAACTTGGATCAAGCAAACCCGGTCATCTCGCGAAACTTGCTACGATCAACATCATCACAGACCATTTTATTCTCAATGATGAACATGATGGAATACGCTGTTTGTTTCCGGAGCCGGAGTTATACGATGAGCGTATCGCGACTTTTCGGTATCTTCCAGCTTTGGAACATTACCGTCACCATCATCCTTACGACATACATCGCGCCCTTCTCGGCCGCGAGGCTTTACGACTTCCTTTCGAAGGAGATGGGCTCCGAAATCTCAGCACTCTTCATCTTGTCGACTGCAGTCTATCGATGGAACAGATTATCATGACCATACGACCGTGCTGCCGACTAGTGGAGTTTCGCTTCAGTTTGTTCCATCTAACTGCCTATGAAGAACATGACGATACAGACCGGGTTTTGGATTTCGGTGGTATATGCGAAGCGCTTCTCCAAAGCAAGAACACAATGCGATATCTATCACTATCGATGAGACAAGCTGGTGGCGGGCCACCCCAAAGCTGTACCACTCTCGCAGCCGGTACCCTCAACAAGTTCACGAAGCTACAAACTCTATTAGTTCCCGCTATCATCCTTACAGAATCGCCTATCACGATAACTTACACCCCGGAAGAAGTTGAATGGGATCCAACTCATCATTTCCAACTTCGGATAGTCGAGAGCTTGCCCACTTCGATCACCCTGTTGGGTCTCGGCAATGAGCATCTTTCGCGCCCTCGCGATGGCAGTTGGCACCTAGAACTCACAGACGAGGCCAATAGACAGTTGGCAATGGGGATTGGAAGACTGCCCAACCTTCGAGCAGTATGTATTCTACATGCAGCCCAGCCGGATATCGTGTATATCCCGGACCTTTGGGATGCCTGTTTGCAAAAGAATATTGAATACGTGGTACAGGACAGCCTGGAGGGTGACAAGATTCTACTCAAGCATTATGAGATCAATCATTAGCATGGATGTGTAAATAGTTGTTTCATCGTCCGTCGCATGCTGCTTTCCCTTTCCTTGTATGTCGTAAAAGGGTCGCGTTTGTCAATGTATTTACTACACTAATAGCGCGCGGTTTATCGATATTGCGTGGTGCTCGCCGTAAGAGCACTTATTCTCGGGCGTCCATCACAAAGAAATGCTTATCTCATCGAGGCCCAAAGACAGGTCGAATGGGTGAAGTGTCGATATTTGGCAACCTTGCAGCTACAGATGTCATCGCATAATTTTGACACATGCCTTTCGGAGGAACATCGAAGGGAAACGAGCTCTCTGTGTCACCGCACGGCACATTCGAACTGTGTCTAATCACTTACTTTGCTTTGCCATATCAGAAGCACAAAGAGTCCTTACGGCGGCAACGGTTGAGGACTAAGTGCTAGACAATGTAATGATCATCCCAGGGTTGATGGACATTAACTAGGTAACCCGCTTCGCCCAGCTTGTGGCGTTCCTGTATGTGTGGGAAAAGACACGTATTGCGCAGGTACGGAATGGTCATGCATTCGATCTAATAGCAACTTTTCAAATAACTGGAATCGCTGCATGTTCCATTATCTTTACGTAAAGAGACACCCTTATGAACTACCATCGCTTCCATGCTATGGACCTTCTGTTTCTCAGGTCCAGTACCCCACCCGTTCTGGCCAATCGTAATTCATGTCTCTAGTTTTCACCGACAGATGGAAGAGGGCATTGCCTGCTGCAATTCGGGCAATAGAAGTATGTGCAACCTGCCTTGCGCATACCGGCTGCGTCAATGTTCTGGTTGGCCTGGCAGCCAATACACCAACCAGCTGTTAATGCATATAGTGCGTTACGCTGTAAGTTCAGCGCAACGTCGGCGGCGAAGGTGGGATGCGCAAGCAGCAACTGCTCAAAGTCCTTCGTCTTGACAAGATAACGGTACTTTTCGAAGACAACGGAAGTTATGAGACGTCCCATAGCCCCATCGACGTTGACCTCGGTACCGTAGTGAGCGTGGATTGCAGTGATGAGCATGTCTAGGTCTTTGACAGCTTCTATAAGTACAGCCTTCACATCTTCTGCAGCTGGCTCGTAGAGCTTGACAACGTCGTACTTGTCAGCGATAGCGTGCACGCCGATTGGAACAAGCACACGCTTGCTCTTGTCATCGCCTGCGAGCTTCGCGATCTCGTGTTTGTCGTACTCGTTGGTGTAGATGAACTTGAGAAAGAACTCAAAGTGATCGGGATCGTCCTCATGCAATTCCATGATGCCTTCTGATGCTTCCTGGAGATAGTTAGTATTCTCCTTCCACACAGCTCTACACATCTGCCAATTTACCTTGAAGTTGCCAGTGAAAGCATTGAGAAAGTAGTCGGACTCTAGACATAGCACGGCCTTGTGCGCATAGTATTCGCGTGTGTGGCCTTCGTGGATTTGCTTGATCGTGACATCGGATAGCGCGGGGTTGTTGAAGAGCCTGGGGTCACGTCAGTACCCATGTAGGGCTGGAGAAGCGAGCATGCTTGGCTTGTGCGACTTACTTAGCAGCCGATCGCTTTGATTCAGACATATCGAAGACCTTGCGGCCGAAAGGGATTGCAGTGCGAGTTTGCAACAATATTAGAGCAGTGAGGTTGGCGCGAGCAAACAAGGTCGCTGTATGTGCACTTGAACAAATCGGGTTAGAGGGGGGTATCGCGATGTGAACGCGGCAGGCTACCGCCAATGACGGACCCAATGAAACGTGGAAGGTTGAAAAACAGGAAGAGGACGGGCAAGAGATATTCAATAGAAAGCATAGGTAGAGACGGCCAAATCGGCCAGGGCAGCCAATAGATTCTCGGATCAACTGGATCAGCCTCAGAAGATAACATCTACATGTTGTTTCTTGTAGACTGTTTACCTCCATGCGCACCGTTGATCTGGCAGCATGCTCACAAGTCATCAATTAGCGGGCTAAGGCCCTGCGCAGTACCAATCCTCACCTCATAGAAGTCCCTTCGCCTCTCAACATGACCACGGTCTGCCATGAACTCAGCAAACGCAGGCGCATCCGTACCGGGCTGCTGCAGGATCGTCTCGGCGCCTTCTGGTGCTGGGATATCCTCACGGACGCTCCAGCCACGGCCAGATTGGTTCTCGTCGCTGAGCATGAAGCTGTGGAGCAGCTTTGCGCCTTCAGGGTGGGGTGCTTTCTTCAGGATTGCGCCGGTCTGAGCCCAAGAGACGAACTTGGCGTCGCTGGGGAGCGCGTACTTGACTGGTGGTCGGTCTGCGAATGAGTAACCGGAGCTAAAGGTCACCGCGCTGCTGCTGTTGGCAGCCTTGATGAGTGTGCCGGGAGTGGCAGTACCGCGCACCCAGCGGGGGTTGTTGGCCAGCAGGGCGTTGAACCATTCCTCACCGAGCTCTTCGATGCTGCGCGAGATGTTAGCCAGTGACTAAGCATATGAGGAGGGGAGAACGTACATCAATTCGAACTGGTACAAGACGGCATCATCGTCGTTGGGGTAGGTCAGAACGATCTTGTCCTTGTATTCGGGTTTTGTGAAGTCTTGGTACGAAGTAGGCATCGTGCTCGTTTTGTTCGTGTTGGCAGAGATACTGTTGCAGTTTAGCATGTGTTTTTAGAGGTATTACAGGAAAATCATACCCCCAATCAAAGATGAGCAGTCCACTGTAAGCCGCTTCGGCGTCCTTGAACACAGGGTAGATCTTGTCGAAGTTCAATGGTGCGTAGTTCATCAAAGCGCCTTGCTTCTTCCATCGTGGGTAGTCGTGGAGCGTCTGCAAGATGATGCTGTCGACGTAAACATTGTCGGCAGCCAGTTGTGCGTCAAGGTTGACATCATGGTACTTCGACAGGTCGACGGTGACATTGAGTGTCATGTTAGGGAACCGTGCCTCAAAAGCACTCTTCAGACTGTTCTGCTGAGTCTTCTCATCGCCGCCATGCCAAAGAGTGACAACGCCGCCTTCTGCCAAAGCTGCCTGGTAGATTTCATCGAGGCTGCGCGTCTCCCGCTCGAAGTTTGTAGTGTTTGGCAAAGAGGCTGCCCAAGAAATCCCGGCAAAAAGCGCCAAGCTAGAGTATTCGAAGCGCATCGTGGCTGATTTCGGTCGGCTGGCTGTGATAGAGGCGCAGTTGTTTCACGAGCCATCGAGGTATTGCACATCTTATATCGGCGACTACTAATCACAGACCCACGCGCTACAGATACTATCGCGACAGATTGATTACGATCATTGCTTCCACTTCCGATTCCGACTCGGGCCTTTAGAACCTGTTTAGCGGACCAGAAAGAGGCTGAGCCTTCACCGAAGTTGCGCGGCCTCCAGATAGAATGGGTGACGTTGTAATAGAGAAGCTAGGCTCTCGCTTCCAATTGTGTCAGGAGCTGCAAGCACCTGAAAGTAGAATGTTTGGCATACGCAGGCTTCTCGATGCAGCATCTTCAGGAAAGTATTGCGAAATCGACACTTTTCTTTGGCAGGGACCGTGCGGGTGTTGTGGGACTGGGTACGAACGCGCTCCCAATCCGTATGGTCTACAGCCTTATCAGCATGAAGCTTTGTCGCGTCGATTCAGGGCTTCTGAGAATGAGAGGGCGAATGAGCCTCGTAGAAGGAGAAGATGGGTAAACTTCGGGTTGGAACAGGTCAACGGTGGTCATGATTGAGTGCTGAGCTGACACGGGAGCGGCTCTAATTCAGGAGAAATGTGGGCGGGGCACAGACTTGGAGATGAAGAGGGCCAGTCACGTGAACGCTTCGCCTCTTTCCGGTAAGGCGCGACCCCCCTTATCGCATGCCCCCGGCAATCGGCACCGTCATCTACGCCTTCGCCCTGGACCGCGTGAAGGTATGCCGTCGCAACAAACATCACCGCCATTGCTAGCGGAATCCAAGAATGGACCGAAGCCTGAGAAATACACCCGATGGATAATGATTCAGAAAGTTCTCCGCAGGAGCCGCCTGCTAAAAAGCAACGAACCCTAGCTTGCCAGCGATGTCGCTATCGCAAACAGAAGTGCGAAGACAGCCGCCCGTGCCAGAATTGTGTCAAAGGAGACGAGGAATGCCTTCCTACGCAGCCAGCGCCTCGGCCGCATGTTGAGAGCGAATATGTGCGCATTCTGGAAGAGCGTGTTGCTGAGCTTGAGGCCCGAGACCCGCAGCAGAGCCTTGATCATCTAGCAAGAACCCAGAACAGGCCTGATCACGACATAGATGACACGTCCCCAGCAAGCAGTGGGTTACCGGGTGATGGGGTCACAGGGGGAGCAGTGGCTCATTCGATTCAACAGTCCTTGCCGCCGCGGCGGTCATCTATCCTTTCCGGCTCATCTTCGGGTTATGCAATAGCTTCGGGCACGGATGATGAACCCGACTTGAATCATCTCATCTTTGGGCTTATTGCATCACCTTCAGCGCAGTTTCCAGCTCACGATGCTTCTCGTACCTCAACAGCCACACGACCGGCACAGGCCGAAGTGAATAGCGCGCACACACTGTTGGCCAGCATCTCTCTGGAACTCGAAGAGTCATTGCTCAACGCATATCGCGAGCGCGCTCAAGCCCAGTATCCCTTTTTCCACTGGGACACCTTCCTCACATGGCATTCGGAGTGGAAGCATTGTTTGTCCCGCGACCTTGAAGAACGAGCATGGCAAGGGTTCTTCATCAATCTTGTATACGCGACAGCTTTAGTACTGTTGCGTCAACCTTACGCGGCAATGCTCAATGCTCGAGAATTCTACGATAGTGGTATCGCACTCCTGCCGGCTGTGCTACGTCAACCTGATAGAATTCTCCAGGTGCAGGCATATCTACTGCTGTCCGTGCATGCACTACACCAGAGCTCTACTGAGCGCATCATTTCCCTCGCGTCCACAGCGATACGACAATGCGTTCTGCAACAATTACACCTCGGCGAGACGGAACCACCATCAACCGACGTTCATGCACGACTGGTAATTCAAGTTCGACGGCGATGCTTTTGGTGCGCGTACCTTCTTGATCGGCTGGTCATGTCCTCCTTCGATCTCCCTCCATCTGTGCCGGACTATATGATTACCGTAAGGCCTTTCGCTAACATCGAGGACCATGACCTGTTAGGCGCCGCTGCCATCACGCCGCCTAATCACGACTTGAGTGACTCTCAGAACTACACATGTAACTCCTCAGCGCTTCACATACTGCAGTGCAGGCGCATACAATCCGAAATAAGCGCCGTTACGCTTCGATGGGATTACCAAGCTCAATTTGAGAATAGTTCAGATTGGCGGATAAGAATACTTGCGGAATTGGAGAACTTCAAATCTAGGGTACAGAACTTTTCAGATCCACAGTCAAAAGGTTATACATCACAACGGTGGCAAGCGATGATCTATCACTATACGTTGCTCATGCTTTACCGACCGACAAAAGCCAACGTGATCGGGTCTGCCGGCGATTGGTCTGTTCAAGCCAGCAGCCAGGCTTGCTTAATGTTTCGTAGGACTCAGATTGATCGTCAAATCGCTCAGCCATGGCTTGCAGTAAGTAATTTCGCATACTCGATGACGCATGCGCTAATCCTAGCAGCTCCTCGTACAATTCCAATCCGGTATCACACTCTTGTACTGCTTCTGGGCTACCCCGCCGGAACATAGAACCGACAATTACTACTCTCTCGATGTCTCTGACGCGCTCCGCGCCTGCTCCAACATCCTAGCGATAATGGCAGACAGGTGGGCGAAGGCAGAATGCCTGCGAGACGTCTTCGAGCTACTGGCGCGCGAAATCCCGCTGGTCGACCGACCCAACAAACCACCCGCTCGGTTGTCAGAGAAAACCGTCACGGCAATCCGAGAGCACCTTCCGCAGGTTCGTGCACTAGTAGTGCATCGTCCGGTGTTGCGCATGATCGATGAGATGATAAATGAAGACTTCCCTCGCTCTGCGCAACCTTCCCAGCTACCAACGATTCGTGGCATGCTCGCTCCGAATCACCAGGAACCTGAGGAAAACTTCAACAATCAGCTACAGCAGATCAACGGAAACTTCCAGATGCCATTTGCTATGCAGCAGCCATTCGAGTACGGGATTGCAGATTCTGGGCTTGAGGATTTGGCTGTTGATGGCCTACTCTCATTTCCTGGGGTGTTTGACTTCGAAGGCTGGACATGACACGTCATTAAAAAGTGAGATACTATTGGAGCTAGTGTACTCATAATGTGGGCTATCGACGTCTTTTCAACTACGCTGCTTTGCCCTTGTCTACGATAGACTCCCCCGCGACCGTCTCGAAGAAAGCATCCGCCAAATATCCACCGCAATAACTCAACTTCTCAAACCCATCAGTCATAGGTTTTGAGCTAAGAGCTGGGCCTTGCACCGACTTCAAGTAGCCAGCGATACCTTGGTCCTGCCACATCTTCGCAAATTGCTCCGTCACCATGTTCAGACCTTGCAGACTCCAGATCGGCTGGACCTGCCACACGATGCCTAGCTTGGCAAGATCGAGATGAAGATTCTTAACCTGGTCATCACTGAACCCGGCTTTCGCAAAGTCGTAGTCACCGGTGTAGCCAAAGGCAAAGAGCCGATCTGGATACGCTTTGCGAACTTCGGTGTGGAACTCGACGATGTCGTCCCAGTTCGGAGAGTCCATACGCGCCCAGGTCACGTCTCCGAGTGGCGCAGCGGCGATGGCACGCTCGACGATACCCTTGACACAGCTCTTGATCATGTATTGTCCCATTGCTGATCGCGACAGCTCCCAGTCGAAGAACACTTCCTGTTTCACGGTCTTGTTTGCGATGTCGCGACGGTCTGACAGAGAAGCAACCTGTCGTTTCGAAAGCTCCGCCTTGTAAGCGGCAAACTCTTCTTTCGACGCAACGGTCTCAACAGCCTCATCGAAAGTCTTCATCCCCGCTTTTGCCTTCCACTCGTTCCGCGCAGCCTTCAAATCTTGCCCCTTCATCTGCGCAGCCGCAAGACACTTCTGTAACGGCTCCACCTTCTTTGTCGCCCCCTGCACATACTCGTGGTCGCGCTCGTCGACGACACTGGTGATGAACTCGGCATGGTCCGTGTCGCAGCGGCATAGCAGTAGCGTCTCCGCACCCATGACATCGAATTGCATCCGCACAGCTGTCAAGCGATCCAGGTACTCTTGCGTCGGCACAATAGTACGCCCTTGACCAACAGTAAACTTCTTCATCCCAATAGCAAGGTCGTCAATGTGTATCATTGCTACACCGGCGTCCACGAACTCGCGCGCCATCTTCATCGTACTCGTCAGGCTACCGAAGCCCATGTCGCCATCCGCGACGATTGGCGCCATGTAGTCCCAGTTCTCCAGCTTTTCACGGTCCTCAATCGGATGTCGCAACCGGTACTGTCGTTGGCGCTGGTCGTGCCAAAGCTGGCTCTTGAAGATCTTGGAAACAACCTTCGGCACGGTATCCCAAGGGTAGTCGGCGTGGTCCATTCCGGGGAGTGCGACTTCCGAGAATCCGCATAAAGCACCGGATACGTAGACAGTCTGCTGATGTTTGGCCATCTGCGAAACGGCTACCGGATCGGTGGTACCGAATGTCAACTCGCACGTGCCGGCTTTGTTGTGGGCGTTAAGCTGCTCCCAAAGCTTGATGGCCTGGATCGAGGAGGCTTCCGAGGGAGCGGGGATGGAAGTACGAAGCGCGGCTATAGTGCTTGCAGTGTATGGTCTGGAAACAAGGTCAGCTGAATTCGGTCACGGAGCTGATCTACTGCTTGAACTCTGACGGGGCTACATACCGCTTCAAATGCGATTGCCTTGCAGAGCTCCATTGCTTTTCGATAGCAGCTACATCAGCTTCGAAAGCCTTCTGCTCATCTTGAACGGATATGTCGAGTTTTGGCATGATACTGGATATAGAACAGGTTATTCTTGTGTTCGTTTAGCAATTCAGCTTGCAGATTTGTGTATCTCAATCAACGAGGTGCCTCTGGTCATTTATTCACAAGAATGTCTCTTTCAACAGTAGCCCAAGCTCGGCGCGCGAAACGCGAAGCTAGCCTTGTCAGCCGACAAATGCAGGGTCTCTACTTTCCCCACTACAAAGAAGCGTGGAGCCCTCGTTCAGCTCGCACTCTCGCACTTGGGAGTCCGACAGAGTCCGTTATCGGCAAATAAACGAACATGAGAACGGGTCCACTTTTGCGGTACGGAGGCGCACGCCTGATCGCTTTTCGACTTCCGATTGTGTTTTGTCCACCGTGGCATGTGGAGGGTCTTTACTTGAATGTGTTTCACTCAAGATTCGGTCATGGGTATCACCTGATGAAAGGCACGTGTCGGACTACAGAGGAAGAAAGTCACAGATATGGCAGTATGCTCGCAATTGAATAGTTCATTTGGATACAACTTATCGTGCCTGCAAATCTCGTATCAAGCTGTTCTCAGCCTCTGCTGTATCTACCATACATATCGAAAGTGCACGTTTTGCTTGTCAGTCAAGTCGCGGAAGTCAGTATCTGCGTGCACCCTTCCACCCTTATCAGAGTCGATGCGGTCTCGTCTGCGGTTCTCATACCAGCAATACGTCGCATACATAGCGATGGTGATCATCGAAAGAACATAGCTTCCCAGCACAGCACCCATACCAAGTGGATACAGCGGTGCCTGGTCGGCCTTGAAGAATTGGGGCGCGATGATGTTGCTGATACAGTATGCGATAAAAACCAGCGCATTGACAGTGACTTTCTTCGTATGGCCCGCAGTGTTTGCCGTGTTGATACCGAGGGCAACGATATAGGGTCCGAGGTAGAAATAGGAGCAGTATAACGCTGCGAGACGCCCGTTGTAGTTGTCGAGCGGCAGGACGTATAGGAAGACTGCTGAGATCATACCGACGATGATACCGAACATGACCCAAGCGGTACGTAATTGTTTTGCCGGAAGATACTTCGCAGTCAGGAATACCCCGCCATTGCAAACGTATGACGCTATGGTCTGCAAGATACCGGTAGGCATTGTGAGGAGCGTCGAGCGTTGAGACGAGTAGCCGAGACCTTTGATGATGAGAGGCGTGAAGTTCGTCAAACCTCCGTTCGGAACTAGAGAACGTCAGCCTAAATTTGGAAGGGTGGCACATCGGGGTTACTCACTACTGATCCAGATATGAAAGAAGAACATCAGCCACGTCTTAGGATCAAGGAAGGCTTCAATCATCTGGTCTTTCTTAAACGTTTTGTTCTCCACTCCCGTCTGATCTTGCCGGATTTTGTCAATTACGATGGCCTTTTGTCGCTCGCTGACGAACTTCGCCTTGACAGGATTGTCGGGTAAGAAGATACCGATCACACAAGCCCATACAATAGTCATTGCGCCTGTGATCCAGAACATAGCGCGCCATTGATGTTCGCCTGCTAGGAATCCGATACCGTATCCGATTGGGCCAGTGAAGCACACAGAAAGACCCGTATACATCAAGCCGGTTCGAAGAGGTTGCTCACGTCGCGGGTACCACATGCTGATGATGAGGAAGTTGCCGGGTACAATGGGCGCTTCAAGGGCTCCAAGAAGGACACGAAGTGCGATAAGCGTGGGGAAGTTGTTGGCAAAGCCAGTCGCGATGAGAATGCAGCCCCAGAGGAGTTGGACGACAAACATTAGTTTGGCGATCGGGAAGCGTTGGAGGAGGCTGCCACTCGGTAGGCACCAGAACAGATAACCGAACTACACGCATTGTCAGCACTATAGAAGCAATGACAGTTGGGATTGCTCACATAGAATGCACTGCCGACCCAGCTGTATCTATCTCCAGTCAAGCCAGTATCAGCTCGGAAGCCGTACAAGGCCGCTGTAGCTGTCGTCACTTTGTCCATAGCGCCCAGCGTGATGTTGACTGATGTGTCTGTTAGCGAGCGCTTCTCGTTATCTCGCTTTACAAGCACTCACACCAGAGCAAAGGCACAAGACGCAGGTCTAGCTTCCATCGCAAGCGTGTCGCTTCTTTTCTTGTATACGCATTCTCCCCCGTGAGATGATGAGCATAGGCAGCCGCCACATCAACGTTGGCTGAGGAAACTTCTCCCATCTTGACGGAATGTGTGTCCTCGATGTCGGCGGACGACATGACTTTGCTGTCGTCTGGCATGGTAGCGATGAGTGGGGTAAGGATGGAGATGCAAAAAGAACCTCCCAATGGGTGTCTCGAACACCTGATTAGATGCGTATCTTATACAAGACCAAGACAAAGAATCATATCAGTAATACCTATCTTGATATCTCGTTGAGTGTCGCTATCTCCAGCTAGACAGCGGCTGGACGGGATATGGAACGTCAAAGTCCAGCTCGATAGGACTAAGATTGTGTCCTTGACTCGTGAACGTTGTCATTCTCCGCATTCTGGCGACGGCAACGATCAACCGGTTCGCATACCCATGTTCGCTGCCTAGCGTCGAGGGACAAAGAGATGGTTCTTCGGACTCTCATGTCCGATGGTGGCATGGTGGGTCACGACCAATAGTGGACTGTCAGGCCCTCACACCACGCCATGATAGTGCTAGTATGGGTCCTGATACCCGACCGCTAGGATCCGTCTGTATAGACGACATGCGCCATGGGAAAACGGGCGATAGGGCTTGCTCGAAGGTTGCTGCGCGTACGGATATGGCGTCCTGCAGCGGCGCCAATTGTCCGTCACATTTCGTACGCAGAGTGTTGTGATCATCGCGCATCGCGTAAAGAATGCTTTCAACCATTGTGAAGACGTCGTCGTGGTGGTGAATACCAAAGTAGGCGAGTTCAGTACTTAGGTAGCCTTGTGTGGTTGGAGACGTGGCAAATCGCGAGATAGTCGCGACAAACGTCAACCGCTTATCGGCGGCCATCACGTGCATCGCCGAATGCGGGCATCCCGAAAGCGACATCCATAGAAGACAGATACATTGCCTGAGAAAACGTTATTCAGGGAGGATACATCCAACCAAAAGCTCTTCCACTCAATTCGTGGAACCATGGCACGAAATCTACGCATTTGCATGCTTAATGCCGATGCACCGGTGCCTGTTGTTGCCGCCGAGCGCGCCCCCACCTATGGGCGTATCTTCCACCAACTTCTTTCCTCCGCAGCTGCCAACACAAAGTTACCACGCGCGTCCTTGGACCCTGTCATTGAAATCACATCTACGGACTTCGATGTGACGAAGAACAAATATCCCAGCTCGATAGCAGAATTCGACGCTGTCATCATCTCGGGCTCTGCGAACTCGGCCTACGATGAGCTGCCCTGGATACGCAAACTCGCAAGATGGACGAAAGAATTATATGAGAAAGAGCCCAGGGTGAAGATCTTCGGCAGCTGCTTTGGCCACCAATTGGTGTGTCAAGCTCTACTAGGGGATTATGGTGTGAAGGTGGAGAAGCACCCGGAAGGCTGGGAACTCGGGGTAAAAGAGATCACACTGCAACGGCAATTCTACACCGAATTCTTGGGGGATGGTGGAGGTGGGGAATATAAATATGGCGAAAAGATGAAGCTACAATTCGTGCATCACGACCACGTGGTTGTTCCAGATTTAGAAGCGCTGCCGGGCTCCTGGACAACGCTGGGAAGTACTCAGCATTGCGCTAATCAGGGCATGTACGAACCTGGTCGTGTCCTCACATTCCAGGGTCACTTCGAGTTCGATCGTTTCATCAACAGTGAGACAATCAAATATTTCTTCCCGAATTGGCAGCCTAAGGTCTTGGAAGAGACGCTCGACGCTATCGATGCGGATGACGATTCTGTGGCAGCAGCTGGAGTTGTCTTGAAGTTCTTCTTGGGCGACAGTGCTAGAAAGCATGGTCAGTTACATGCTGTCGTTGGGGGTTTACTCACGCCGCCGTCAAGAGAATGAGCCCGCATTTCTACAGCCGATCCAATATGTATCAACTACATGTTCTAGGTTTAGACCTATGTACTACCTTCCTTGATTAATGCACTTAATCTCTTAATACCTTCAAGAATCTCTACCTCCGTGTGCCATGCCCATGATAAACGTATGCCATTTCCATAGCCCTTTGCCGCACGAACGGCGGATGTAGGGTCCCCTTGCACTTGCATCATGTCGCCATATGCAAACTTTACACTGTGTTTCTCCAAGCCTTTGGCAGCCAAATCGGCACCCTTTCCAGCTAGACCTTCTGGCAACAGTAGCCAAATGAAGTAGCCTCCAGCTTGCGCAGAAAACTCGTCAGGACTAGTGTCGGCGCCGCTCGCTTGGTCAGAATTCTCATTGTACGGCTTCCCAGTGGAGATAGTGACACCCAGTGGTACCAGAAAGTTCTCTATCCCTTCCAGCATAGCATAATAGCGGGCCCGAAACGTCGGAAGAACTTTGGTTTCAAGATGCTTGCGCAACAACCCAGACTCAAGCACCTCATGAACAAATGAAGCAGCCATGTGTGCGGGACAGCCTCCAGATCTGGTCGCACCCACTTGCGACAGTGCAAGCGTGAACGCAGGAGTCGCTTCTGCCCAGCCTACTCGTATACCCGGTGCTATGATCTTTGAGAACGAACCATTGCTCATAGCATTACCCCATTCATCTTTGGGGCCTCCGTCAAGCGTGCGATCGATGTCGACAATTCGGGGAGGTACATCACCGAGGCTCTCACAGCTTCCGTCCTTATCCGCTGGCCAGCGTAGTACGTCGTACACATCGTCGGTAACCACGAGGGCATCGAATTCTCGTGCGAGGAGAATGAGTTGTTGTCTTCGCCTGAGCGACATGGTCTTCGCGCTTGGGTTTGAAAACGTCGGAACGCAGTAGATAATGTGTCGATAAAGCTTCTTATATCTTTCACCCGTCTTTCGCGTTGATGGAGCGGGTGTTGTCGATTTATCTGCGTCCGCGAGACTTCGTCGTAGGAAATCCACATCCAGCCCTTCATCGTCTTCTGGCACACCCTTCATCATCCCCTGGAACCCGTTGTCCATGAAGATTGGACAGGCCAAAAAGTAGCATGGTTCAACCATCCATATGTTTCGTGTATAGCCTGGCTCAGTGAAGCGTGCAAGGACGTTATCCAAGTTTCCCGACGCTCCATTCGTGACACAAATGCGGTCGAACGAAAGTTCCGAACCGCGTCCGTACGTAGAAGTGAGCCATGCTGCGATACTGCGTCGAAGTGGTTCGTAGCCAGCATCTGGGCCGTATATGAGTGAGGCTGCAGTTTTTGCTTGCGAGTTAAGTACGCTTGTCGCACTGTCGAGAAGTTGAGCCGATGGGAAGAGTGACGGCGACGGCCACCCCAATTGCAGATTGATGCTTTCGGTCATATTGGTAGGATCCAGATGCGACAATGATGGTGTTCTTACAGGCAGATCACGGCGACGCTGCCATGAACAGCAGCAGTCGAATCATTTTGCGACCTCGGCATGCGCGCTGCAAACCCATGCTCATGCTCATAATCGCATAGCCGCTCAGCATATGGTGGAGAGTGTGGTATCGACCCCTGCCATTCTTTCGGACTCTGGCCCCCGATGGAGAGGAACGTCGGAACTTCGAAGGATTCACTGAGGGGTTCATTCGCGCCGCGCTAGTGAAGTATTAGCGTGTTTCCTGGGAAGGGATCGGCAATCGTGCGTCATCCTCATCCTGCCGGAATGCGCAGCAACTCCACCCTCAACGCGACGCGATAGGCATTACAAACCCGCGCTGCCATGCCTTCGGAACGATATGCCCTGCGGCATCGGTGTTGTTACAGCCAATGGCGCGTGACGAAACAGCTGACCAGGCGTTGCCTGTTTGGGGTGTTCATACCTTGATCTATCCTCTGGCACGAGGGTGATCTACTCCAATTCCCAGTAGTTGTAGGACATATAGGAGCTTTTGGCTGTCGGAGACCGCGGTTCACTTTTTCCTCGATTCATTCCCCTCTCAATCGCCCACCAAACATGCCGTTCGTTGAGCAGCCGCTGCAGGGTGCAGGCATCCGCATCGCTATAGATCGTGGTGGTACCTTTACAGACTGCTTGGGTATCGTACCCGGGAAACCAGATGTGCTAGTCAAGCTTCTGAGTAACGATCCGACGAACTATGCCGATGCACCCACAGAGGGTATCCGCAGGATACTCGAGCAGGCCTTGAACGTATCCATCCCACGCGGTGGCAAGATTGACACCAGCAACATCGAATCGATCAAGATGGGAACTACAGTCGCGACAAACGCCTTGTTGGAACGAAACTCCACAAAATGCGCGTTGGTCGTCACCAAAGGTTTCAGAGATCTACTACGCATAGGTGATCAGACCAGACCGAAGCTGTTTGATCTCAACATCCGGAGGCCTGAGACCTTGTTCGACGATGTTCTAGAGATTGACGAGCGCGTCACACTTCACGATTCGACCGAGGACAAGTCAACACTACGAGACCCTGACCGCAACTCCTATAACCTGGAAAGGGGGGTGGGCGGCGAAGCCATTCGCGTTTTGCGACCAATTGGTTAGTATCTTGACGTGGAAGTAACTTCCTCGCTGACACTTCAGTAGACAGCACACACGCCCGTGAAGGTCTCCAGGCCCTGTTCGACAAGGGCGTGCGGTCCTTGGCGATAACGCTTATCAACAGCTATACTTTCCCGAACCACGAGCTTCAAGTTGCCGATATCGCCAGACACATCGGCTTCACGCAGATATCAGTCTCATCACAGATCTTCCCCATGATCAGAGCCATTTCGAGAGGCTACTCAGCAACAGCAGACGCGTACCTTACGCCTTTGACGCGCAATTACATCGACGGCTTTCGTGAAGGCTTCGTAGGCGGCCTGGAAGATACCAAGGGTGCTCGTTGCGAGTTCATGCAAAGTGATGGAGGACTCGTGGGGTGGCAGCACTTCAGCGGTCTCAAAGCTATCCTGTCAGGTCCGGCTGGAGGTGTTGTCGGATTCAGCAAGACATGTTTTGATGTACAGCGGAGGAAGCCAGTGATAGGATTCGACAGTAAGTCTAAAGCTCGCGAAACATGTCGGAAGTATGCTGACAATTACGTAGTGGGCGGAACCAGCACTGATGTTTCGCGGTATGCGGGAACACTGGAGCACACCTTCGAGTCGATCACGGCTGGTGTGACGATTCAATCTCCACAGCTAGAGATCGACACTGTTGCTGCCGGTGAGTAGCACTCGAATCAATGGATCTAGATAGTTACTAAAGTTTCTAGGCGGTGGAAGCATACTTTCTTATCGCAACGGTCTCTTCCTCGCAGGCCCCGAATCGGCAAGCGCACATCCAGGCCCAGCAGCATACCGTAAAGGTGGACCTTTGACGGTCACAGACGCGAATCTTGTCTTGGGACGTCTGCAGGCTGAGTACTTCCCAAAGATCTTTGGCAAGCACGAGAACGAAGCTCTGGACTACGAAGGCGCAAAGCGAGCCTTTGAAGAGTTACTCGTCACGGTCAATGCGGATCTGTCACAGACTAGCGGAAAGACGAAGACAGTCGAAGAACTTGCTCTTGGCTTTCTGGAAGTTGCGAATGAGACAATGTGTCGACCCATCCGCTCGCTCACTGAAGCCAAGGGGCACCGAACTTCCGATCACGATCTTGCGGTCTTCGGCGGTGCAGGTGGACAAGCTGCCTGCGCCATTGCTGCCAATTTGGGCATCGACCGCATTTTGATTCATCGCTACTCTTCTATCTTGTCAGCATATGGCATGGCATTGGCAGACGTCGTTCGCGATGTTCAAGAGCCGTGCTCAGTATTGCTGAAGTCCTCTTTCGATGAACTTGACGAAAGGCTGTCGTCGCTCGAGAAGAACGCGGCTGAACAACTGGCCAACGACGGGTTCTCTGGCCAAACAATCGGTTTCGAGCACTTTCTTAACCTCCGCTACGAAGGGTCTGACACAACCTTCATGGTTTCGCGCCCTGATCAAGGAACGTGGGACGACGCCTTCGTAGCTGAACACAAGCGCCAATTCTCTTTCATCATGCCTGGACGCGATATCCTCGTTGAGAATGTTCGAGTCCGAGCGACAGCCCGGAGCCCATCGGTCGAACCCGAGTTCAACCTCGATCAACAGCTCACCGACTGCTCCCCATCCGCCGTGTCGACAAAAAAGATTTCAGATCATGTCCCAGTCTTCTTCGAAAATGGCTGGACTACGTCTCCTTTGTATCACTTGACAAAATTGGCAAAGGGTGATATCATCGATGGGCCAGCCATCATTCTGGACAACACACAGACCATCGTGGTTGCACCGAGCTCCAAAGCAACTATCCTGGACCGCCATGTCATGATCGAACTCGATCGAACTACTACCCTACCAGGCAACGAAGCTGCTGTACCTCGGACTGTTGATCCAGTCGAGCTTTCTGTGATGGCTCATCGCTTCATGAGTATCGCTGAACAAATGGGCCTCGCATTACAAAAGACGAGTGTTTCGGTCAACATCAAGGAACGTCTCGACTTCAGCTGCGCGCTCTTCAGTCCTGAAGGTCGCCTTGTAGCCAACGCTCCTCATGTGCCAGTTCACCTGGGCTCCATGGAACAGGCAGTCATGTACCAGCACAACAAGTATCTAGGCCAGCTACGACCAGGCGATGTCATCGTCGCTAACCACCCCATATCTGGCGGCACGCATCTGCCAGATATAACATGTGTGACGCCTGTCTTTGACGACACAGGCAAGACCATCATCTTCTACACAGCTTCGAGAGGTCACCATCAAGAAATTGGTGGAATACTCCCAGGCTCAATGCCAGCCGGCAGCGTCGAATTGCACGAGGAGGGTGCCATGATCGTCTCAGAATACCTTGTCCGTGACGGTGTCTTCGACGAAGAACTAGTCACAAGGGTGTTACTCCACGATCCCGCCCAATACCCAGGATGCTCAGGAACACGCAAGCTCGCCGATAACATCAACGACCTCAAAGCACAAGTATCCGCAAACGCGAAAGGCGCAGCGCTCGTGGCTGACCTCATCGCTGAGCGAGGTCTCTTAACCGTACATCTGAACATGCATGCAATCACCGCCAACGCTGAGTCTTGTGTACGCGAATTCATGAAACGTACATATCAACAAACTGGCGGCAAGCCTCTTGTCGCACTCGACTTCATGGACGACGGCACACCTATCAAGCTCGCCATAACCATCAACCCAGACGACGGGTCCGCACACTTCGATTTCACCGGTACAGGCGAAGAAGGCTACCACAGCTTCAACGCCCCACAAGCCATCGCCAGATCCGCCACACTCTACGTCCTCCGCTGCCTCATCAACCAAGACATTCCACTCAATGAAGGCTGCCTCCGCCCCCTCACCTTCACAATCCCAGAAGGAAGTATCTTAAACCCCTCGCCATACGCCGCAGTATGCGCAGGAAACCCAATCACATCCCAACGCGTCACCGACGTCGTCATCCGCGCATTTGAAGCCTGTGCCGCAAGCCAAGGTGACTGTAACGTCTTCTCCTTCGGTATAAACGGCGACCACGACGACAGCGGCACGCCCATCCCCAACTCTGGTTTCGGCTTCGGAGAAACAATATGTGGAGGCAGCGGCGCTGGACCTGGCTGGCACGGTACTTCAGGCGTGCACATCCACATGACGAACACGCGGATCACGGATCCGGAACTACTGGAGAAGCGTTACCCTGTGCTTCTTCGCGAGTTCAGCATACGTGATGGGTCGGGTGGACAGGGGCGCTGGAATGGTGGGAACGGGATTCGGCGCGTGTATGAGTTTTACCGCGACATGAATGCTTCGATTGTTAGCGAGAGGCGGGTTACTAGGCCGTATGGTATGCTTGGGGGTGGGGATGGGAGTAGTGGGGTGAATTATATTGTCAAGAAGGTTGGAGGGCGGTGGTGTAGGCTGGGTGGTCGTAAGGACTTTTCTGTACAGAAAGGGGATTGCTTTGTTATCGATACGCCTGGCGGGGGTGGATGGGGAATGAGGGATGAGGAGGAGACGGATCAAGTGCATACTGCACAAAAGTCGATGGTGGAACGGAGGTTTGTTAGCCAGTTTCAGTTGGCGCAGGAGGCCAGCAATTAGATACGCCAGATGATATCTCGAGAATGCACTGTAAACAATAACATGGCTTCATTGCGTTTCTCACATTCCTTACAATAGTCTCACCACGCGCCCTCTCTGGCTAGCACATCCCAGCCGACAAGTCGCCAAATCTCCTCTTTATACCAAGTCTCCACATCTTTGTCGTCAATTTCAGCCACATTTTGTAGGGAGCTCAGCCGCATGGCTGGCAACGGCTTCGTGAGAACGTCCAGAAACTCATCGTCCGTGTTATTTCCATACATACATGCAACGAGTGTTCGTTGCAAGCGATCTTTTGCAAGCGGACTTAGGCGCGCCCTGGTACTCGTGACGGGAGTTTTGGTGCTCAAAGTACGGACCGGACGATTTGACGTCTGGCTTGGACGAGCATTCTGGGGGTTCATATGGTTTGGAGCTAGCCCCATGGCGCGTTCAAGTATCAACACAAGAGCTTTGACTTCCAGGCGCGTTCCAAGGGCATCGGTATCTCGCCTTGTCTCTTCTGTCTCATCTCTCGGCTCGGTTGGCGGTAAGATGTTGCCATCGATGGACGTGCTGCGGTGCTGTCCAAATGTAAAGTAATACAATCTCTTGCCAACACGTTCGAACAAAACGAAAACGAAGCCATCGAAGATCTTCTGATGCACGGGATCCGTTTTCTCAAGGAATCCAAGGAGACTGATCAGCAAGTGGGCGACTGCTCTAGCCGGCGGCGACTCTTTGATAGTGGAAGGCGGCGTCTTGGTTTTCGTCTTCTTTGGCGAGGGCGGTTGCGACCAGAAATTTTGCGCTGTCCTTCGCGCCGAGGCCTCGATTGATTGCAATCCGGCGTTGAACATGTCTGCCACCCCGCAAACGATCAGACTTGTGAGACGTGCATCTGCGTTTGCCTCCATGAGTTTGTTGGTACCAACAAGTAAGGACATGAAAGCTCTTGCGCAGACGGATAAAGCGATGGCAAAGTCAGATTTGTCTCGGTCCAATGACATGGCTTCCAGTGTCCTCCGCCCTCGACGTGACAGTTGTTCGTAGTTCTGGGCGACTATGCATATGACTTTGCCGATACTCGAAGCAACTCTTACTAGATTGTGGCACAGTGTTTCGGCGTCCGGCTCTTCACTCCTGCATAGCGAGTGTGTAGTATACAAAGCTTCCGTGAGATTCGAGCCGTCTTTACCGAGCACATCCAGGAAGTCCATATCATTATCGATGGTCTCCTGGGCAGCAGCGGCCGGTTGTAGACACTGTTTCTGTGCTTGTATCGATGGCTTAGATCTCTTTGGCGATGCAGTCGGCGCCATCAGCATGCTTGTATCAACATCGGGGACAGGTCCGGAGAGGCCCGACAGTAGGTGATTTGATCGTTCGAGTTTGATGTTGATACCCCGAAGCCTGCCGCATTCGTCCTCGGCCTGTTGACATCGCTCCTTCCAGTAGGCGACCTGATCAACGTAGCATTCGGAATCGTCCCGTTCCCTCGGGTCTGGACCAGGCCTGATTTGAGCACGCAGTTGCAGGACGTAGTCTAACGACCGTTAGAAGGTGTGCATGATCTGGGCAGTCGGAAATTACCTCGTATTGGTATGTCCGCCGGCTTACTGCGAACGATGGCAAGGGCAAGCGCTATCTGTTGTTGGGACGGAAGAAAATTTGGAACGGAAGGTGCATTCTGCGTCATGATGGGCGTGAGTGCGGCACCTGGGACGAGTAAAGGAGATAAGCGTAGTTGAAGTGACGATTGGAGATCTGTTGATGGCGATTCCTGCGGTTGTCAAGAAAAACAGGCAAGGCATGTCCGGCAGAAGAAAGAAGGGTCGAGCTCCAAGCGCGCGTGTGTGAGGCAAGGAAGGAAGCATCCCCCCGGTACGTGAGGTTGGAAAGAGCGGCCACCATCAAAGGCAGCCACTGCGCAACATCCCACGCGGAAAGTCTGGGCTGGTAAACAATGCTACCACTTCATTGTCGCATTCAATGCTCTTGTTGTACATATCATGCTGACAACTCGAACTTGCAGCTGTCAGGTCATCGTATTGTACATATGGCTTACATGACTACATGCACTCACTACGTGCAACCTCATCCACCTCACCGCATGCGCTCAGTGCGCCTCTTGTAGGGCAGTGGCTCCACTCTCTTCCTCTTGAACTCTACAGCGATCTGATCCTTCAGACCATTACGCCCCATGACACCCTCCATGCTCTCGTCCCACTTCGTCCTGAACAGCGTAGCAGTGATTGCGCTCAACTTGTTCGAATCGGCAAAGCTACGAAGGTTGAATCCCATGCGCTTGGCCTTGTTGATCTTGGTGACGTCGAGCGGCTGGTTGTCATGCTGCTCGAATACAAAGATACCTAGGCGGTGGTAAGGCGCTCCTTTGTGGGCCCAGGGTGCTAACCAGGGTAGTGCGATCTTCTTGGCACTGAGATCCTCGGTCTTCTGGTCCTCTTGGGCGATACGCTGGAGTGGTATCGAAGTGCTGTTAGGCGAGATGGAGATGTTGGAGGCGATCAAGTGGCATCGGTAGGTGAAGCTGTCCTTCTCTGGAACTGGTACATCTGCGTCTACTACGACCACAGTGACGAGCTTCTCACCAGGTGTGAAGGTCTGAACATTGAGTCGAGGCATCTTTTCGCTAATGGCGGAGTCTACGAAGTCACCGGGCGCGACTGGCTTCCGTCCGAAGCCAAGATCGATGTCTGCAACCAAGTCGAGAGACGGGAGAAGATCGGGAATGATGGCAAGTTGCGTAACGCGTTGTTCGAGCACAAGACGCTTATACTGGCGCCATTTCCGGTCGGCAAGATAGCGGTATATGGGCTTGTTCATGTCACCTTCGCAAGTCAGTCAGGTTGAGAGAAAGCGGTTGGCACAACCTACCCTGTCCGTCCTCAAACTTTCGCTTCACAACAGGGTCGTTGATGTCGGCCAGGATGATCAGGTCATTCAGGTGCTTCCTCATGCTCCGCAGTCTGTGCTCCTTGGCTGCCGGGCCTCCACTGATGCTTGCGTCTTGCGCCATTAGGTTCTTTATCCGCTCCTGCTGAACCTTGATTTCCTTGATCTTCTCCTGCCTGTCTTCCAACAAGACCTTCCTCGCCTCCTGGAAACATTGGTACGGCAGCTGTTCGAATGGGACCTCGTCGGTCTTTTGCAGGGTCGACCGACGAAGGGTGGCACGGCGACGACGGGATCCAACGGGCTGGACATGTTCTCTCCGCAGCAATCGGCGCTCCTGCTTCTTGTTCTCCACCATCTGGGGGTCTAGCGTGCCCCATTTCTGCATGTATTCCGGAGTATCTTGGGAGCCGGCCTTTTGAGCAGCGCCTTCCGGAGGGTTCGACGGCGGTGGAGGGGGAGTCGCATTCGTGGGTTGTGTCTGCACCTCTTCACGGACGGCCGCCGAGGTGGAGAGGAGTCGGCGGGTGCCATTGGCGCTTGGTATTTGTCGCACGCATCTCAGACACGCGCTGAACTGGCGCAGGGTGGGTGTGGAGGCCATGGTGTTGATGGCGTCGACGATGTTCAAGAGCGATGGTGCCGCTGGAAAATGTGGTGATGACCACACTAGCGCTTTTCGTAGACCTCCGCCTCCAACTCCGACGACTGGAACAATTGCACCACGACGACCGGCATGGCTTCCACGAGGATATCCGCGCCCATGCGTGGCGCCACACACCAATTGAGAAGGCTGTCGGTGCGGCCAAATGCGCTGTGCACGCGCTGTGCCGTATGTTACCTCGCCGTCACTGTATGCGACATGCTAACGTCGTCAAGAAATCTCTATGCACGCCCACCACCCGCTCAATCACCACATCTGCGCCCTCTCAGGCGACACTAGCTTCTATAAGCACTCCCAGATCCGGATCCGGATATGTGCCCGTCAAACCTTTTGAAGAGCAGTCTGTGCTGGCGACCATCCACCGATTCCCCTCCCTCGAACCGCTCCGATTCGAACAATACCCTGCAAACCATCTCTACCTACCCACCCGACGAGACATATTACACCGCGCGGTCGTTTACGAGGGCGATAGTACACGGTTAGGTACGGCTTCTACCAAGACTAGGTATGAAGTCAGAGGTTCCCGCAGGAAGGTTAGACCGCAAAAGGGAACGGGTCGCGCTCGTCTGGGAGACAAGAAATCGCCCATGCTGAGGGGTGGAGGTGTCGCATTTGGTCCCAAGCCTCGCGACTTCGCAACCGAGCTGCCCAAGAAGATCTACGACCTCGCATGGCGGACAGCACTGTCATACCGGTTCCGAAAAGGCGAGCTGATCATTGTGGACAACGCAATGGAGATTGAGAGCCCGTCTGTGAGGTTACTAGGTGACACCCTCAAGTACCACGAGAAATTGCTGGGCAGGGGCAGGAGCTTGATGGTAACACTCGAAGAGCGACCCTTACTAGAGCAAGCATTAGCGGAGATGGATCGCGGCGAGCAAACACTCACATGGGAAGAAATCGACGTCAAGAACCTTCTCGAGCTGTCCCGCGTCATCATCGAGCGCGACGCCTTGCACAACATCCTCCTCTCCCACGAGGAAGACCTCACACACAAGGCTCTCCAGCCCTGGCACAAGAGCCTCATCCGAGCATCGCCACCCACGGAGCTTGAATCGACCATCGGCTGGGAAGAATTCCGCGAACTCTCACTCTCCGACCCCAAGGAAAAGGACACCATCCGCGCCGATATCTACGAGAACGTAGCAGGAACCCGCTACGCCTACGCCGAGTCCCTCCCCCAAGGACCCAAGCGCAACGAGCTTACCGTATCCGCCTACAATCTCCTGGCCGAAGCCAAAGAACTGCAATTCGCTGAAAGGACCGGCCATTCTTTCGCCGACTACCTCAACGACGCCAACACTGAATCCTTCCCTCGTCTGCAAATGTTGACCTACCAAATCAACACAAAGCAAGATCTCGCTGGGCCCGGCGGTACTCTGGAAACCTCGCCCGTAAAGTCTGAAGAACTCATGATCGAGGTCCGTGAGCTCGAAGTGCAGAAACATGAGGTAGAGTACGAGGCCGCACTGCTCGCAGCCCAAATCCACGAGCACCGCTCCGCAGCCTTACGCCTCGCCGGTAATGAAGCGAGCGCGGATGAGCAGCTTGAATTGGCTAGTGATCAGAGGACTTATGTCTCGGACGCTGAGCTGTTGATTCTGGAGGCTAAGCTTGAAGTAGCCAGGCAAAAGAACACTGTCGCTACGCTCAAACGCGATGTTGCTGGCCAGAAGAAGGCAAGGGAAGAGATCAGGGTGTGTGAGCAGGTGCTCGAGGCTAAGAGGGCGGAGGTAGCTGCCGAGACTGAGGAGCTCGAGGCTGTTGAGGATGATGTACCAGAGGTTGAGGTTCCGACTGAGGTTGAGACGAAGGCTGAGCCAGTCAAGGAGGAGAAGAGGATATGAGACTTTTCGTCGTGTTTACTGTACAGTGTATCTATAGATGTTCATGAATCGTTACACCACGTTTAGGTGGGTTGTGTTGTACAGTATACTACATGGCACGGAAAATGCTCACGTGCTCTCCCTTACCATCCCTTATTGCATCTTCAGCCCACAATCCCATCATCCGCGGCTCGGCATTTGCCTCGGGAGCACATGGCGAGGGTTTCCCTAGGTTTGCTTGTCCATCTCATCTCGACGTTCTCTCAAGCCGCCTCATCATCACCCTCCTTCTTCTCCACCTTCTTACCTTCATACACGACCGTCATAATGCCGCCAACCTCGCCCTCTCTCTTCGTCTCCCGAGCTCCCTTACAATCCGCCACCGCGTTCTCAATTGCCTTGAAAACCGCATTCGCTTCTTGCTCTGTCGCCTTCCTGCCATGCTTCTTCGGCCCGAGTGTGACCTCGACCTTGCGCCCCTCCTTCAGAAACTTCTTCATAGCCACCAGCCTGTGCTTCAGGTCGCCCGCCGCTATCGCCCAGTTCAGTTCTAGGGATTTTGTAGCGGGTCCTGTGCCCTGGCCCTTGGCTTGCCGTCGGAGCGTCTCGAGCTTCTTTTGATGTTGTGCGCGGAGATCGATTTTGGAGATGACGCGACATGTTGGTAGGCTGTTCGGGTCTAGGTTTCCATCTTCGTCGTATTTTCCTGGGGTCATTTGGACGAGGTGGTGTGTGACTTTGTTGAAACTTGTCAGCGCCTCGTCAAGTGGGACGTTGTTGTGGAAAACGCCCTCTTCGTCTACGAGGTTGATGATGTCGGCTTCGATGGCTTGGTCGATGACGTAGTAGTCGGAGATGGCATGGCGGCGTGTGTCTTTCGTGTACTTTATGCCGCGGGTGGAGGTTCGGCTCGTGAGACTAGGTGTGGACGAGGAGAGGGAGGTGGGAGACGATGTCGGCGCAAATGCTGGGGCGTAGAGAAGTGGGATGGATGTTGTGTTGCGTAGGTTTGGCGCGATGAAGACACGGTAGAGGGCCCGTGATGTGCCGGAGATGTGTGTTGGTGGCATCTTGAGCGATTGACGGCAAGTCGTAAGAATCAATTGAACGGGAGAGAAGTTTGACTTCGTTGCTGCAACATGCGATATTCAAGACCGAAGCTTCCCGAGATCGACGCTAGCAGGGGTCGAGTCGAATCGGAGCAGTGACGACCTCCGCAATCGTCCATGGTGACCATCTTCAGCCTGCTCACGTAGCAAACCACCATGATAGCGATAGAGACGACTTGTACATTCCTTGATCTCGCGCAACCTTACCTGCCGCCATGAGTAGTTTTCTGGCGGAATATTTGTCTGCACTCGATGCGCGTGACGCGAAAGAGAAGGCGCATAAGCAGTACATTAACGCCTGTATGTTATCTACCCACGCGGGACGCGCTACTACGAGAAGATGCTGATGTTCATAGATACCAGGCTCGCCGACAATACCGCGCAGTTGTCAACCCAGACATCCTCCGCGGAGGAGCCCTCACCCGCAGCCAGCGCATCTGCCAAAGCCATCCCGTCAAAGGGCAAAAGCGCAGCGACAACCGATGTATCCTCCCCGTCCGCTGTCGCGCAACTCCGTTCCGAACTTGCCATCACTCAGCGCACGCGCGGTGATCTCGAAACGCAACTGAGTAGTTTGACTGCTGAGCTCAGCGCCCTCAAAGCGTCAGACACACAACAGAAGCAGCGCATAGAACAACTTGAGAAGGCGCGAACAGCACTGGAAAGGCGGGGCAAGGACAGAGCGGAGGAGCTCAAGGGCAAGGGGAGACTTGTCGAGGAGGTACACGATGAGATGGTTGCGCTGAACCTGCAACTCAACATGGCGGAGCAGGAAAAGGAGAAACTGCGCAAGGAGAATGAGGAGTTGACGAAGCGGTGGGTCAAGAAGATGGAGGATGAGGCACGGAGGATGAATGAGAAGTCGGGGTGGGAAGATCAGTCGCGGCGGAAGAAGTAGCGATGATGGACCACCCTGGCGTCACTCTTATTCTATTTTGTTGGCCCTAGGCGATATGAATCTCAGCGTTTAGCGCAATAGACTGTTTTCACCTCATCTCACCCTCGTGTAGACTGCCCGCTTGCTCGCTGATGCCTTGTATCTCTTGGCGCTAGAGCTCCCCGCCGCAAGCATACAGCTCCCTCGCCTCCCCACCAAAACACCAATCTCACTCAAACAAACCTACGCTGTCTTCAACCATGGGGACCGCATTGAAGACCTGGGGTAAGATTAATTCTGCTATTGTCAGAACATAGCCATCCTTGAACTTGGATACCCCGCATACCATCGCATGGCTAACAAACATGCCAGAGCTCGAGAACTCCGTCAAGCTCGTCGACCCCAGCAAAGACGCCCTCTACAACTACTCAGCCTCCGCACAGAAAGCCATCAACGACGCGCACCCATGGCGAACCGACCCCAACTACTTCACCTCCGTCCGCATCTCGGCCATCGCCCTCCTCAAGATGGTCATGCACGCGCGCTCGGGCGGCTCAATCGAAGTCATGGGCCTAATGCTAGGCAAGATTGAAGCACACACATTCGTCGTCACGGACGCATTCCGGTTACCAGTCGAAGGAACAGAGACACGAGTCAACGCACAAGACGAGGCAAACGAGTACATGGTAGAGTTCCTGCAGCGCGCACGAGAACAAGGCCAGATGGAGAACGCCGTCGGCTGGTACCACTCACATCCCGGCTACGGCTGCTGGCTCTCCGGTATCGACGTCAACACACAGAAGACGCAGCAAATGTTCCAAGACCCCTTCTGCGCCATCGTCATCGACCCCGACCGAACCGTCTCCGCGGGTAAAGTCGAAATCGGCGCCTTCCGCACATACTCCACAGAGTACGTTGAGAATCAAGCGAAAGCGGGTGGCGGCTCCAAGAACGTGAGCGGTGCAGAGAGCGACGGCTTCGAGACTATTCCGCTCGGGAAGATTGAGGATTTCGGTGCGCATGCCAATCACTACTATTCGCTGGAAGTCTCGCACTACAAGTCCTCGCTCGACGCCAAACTGCTAGAAGCGCTATGGAACAAGTACTGGGTACAAACACTCTCCTCATCGCCCCTCATCTCCAACCGCGACTACGGCACCAAGCAGATCTCCGACCTCGCCCGCAAAATGCAGCAGGAAAACAACGCCAGCAAGCGCTTCAAGGGCGGAGCGGGATACGCGACGAACAACGAGAGCAAGAACCAGTTGACCAAGCTGGGTGCGGCTGGAAGTAAGATTGCTCGTGAAGAGGACATGGGACTGCTAGCGGCGAAGGTCAAGGATAAGGTGTTTGGTCTTGCGGATGGCGGGGAGGTTAAGAGCCAGGAGGTTGAGATGGAGACTTCCTAGATATGACAGCGTGGTCAACTGTGGAAAACATGGCATGGCAAGGCGTTCAAGGGCGTAAATGAATAGATCAGGGTGGGATGATATCACGAATTGAAGTCAATGAGTTCATCGTAGCAATGCAAGGGAATCAACTAACACGTATAGTCATGTCTCGTTTCTTATAAACTATTGTTACATTTGCGCAATTACACACCCTTCTAATTGACCAACAACCCCAGTCTCTTCAGCGTCTCCGTCCTACCCAGGATAACAAAAATATCATACAACCGCATACCCTGCTCCTGCCCCGTAACCGTCTTCCTCAAATAATGATACACATCTTTCGCTCCCTTCTTGCCCTCAGGCCTCCCATCAATCATCTCATGCACCTTTTGCATCAGGTTCTCCTTATTCCAATCCTTCTCCTCAATCTGCGCTAACATCTGTGCGCGCATGGGTATGTCGGAAGTCGTCGACATGGGCGGCTGCTTATCAAATGGTCGAAGGGGAGTAAAGAAGAAGGAATTGCGGTACAGGAATTCGTTTGCGTTGGTGTAGTTTTCTGCGTCGGCGGTTATGATGGATCGGATGTAGTCGTCGGGGAAGGGGCTTCCGATTATGGACTTCCAGTCTTGATAAGGCGAGTCGGGTGAGGTGAGTAGGCGGGAGACGTTGCGGACCATTTCTTCGAGGGCGGGGCCGCCGGTCGAGGCGCGTTGCAGGGCGTGTTTGCGTTGGAGGAATTGCATTTTGCCGAATGTGACGGTGGTGTTGCCTTTTGTGAATTTGAGGCTGAAGTTATCAATCAGTGTCTTCAGGTCCATGACATCGCTCTTTTCCTTGTGGCTCCATCCGAGTAGCGCGGCGAAGTTTGTGAGGGTCTCGGGGAAGATTTCCATCTCTTTGAAGGCGGTGATGTCGGTGTCGAAGTTTCGCTTGCTGAGCTTGTTGCCGTTTTCGTCGACGAGGAGGCCGACGTGCGCGAACTCTGGGGGTGTCCACCCGAAGGCTTGGTACATGGCGATGTGCTTTGGCGTGCTGGGCATCCATTCGCTTCCTCGAATGACGTGCGTGATCTTCATGAGGTGGTCGTCTACTACGTTCGCGAGATGGTATGTAGGGAGGCCGTCGGACTTTAGAAGAATCGGGTCTTCGTACGCGGATTCGGTGACATGGCCGCGTCGCTTGAGAGGCCTGAAGGTGCCATAGATGCGGTCTTTGTATGTCGGGTACTGGTCTGGGACTTTGAGACGTATAGTGTGCGCTTCGCCCTTGTGCGCTCTTTCGTCACTCTCTTCCTTGGATATCGCGGGCGGGGCGCATGTGCGGTCGTAGTCGGTTGCGATGCCGAGCTTGTGTCTGTGTTCCGCCAACGCGTTCAAGCGCTCAGAGGAACAGAAACAGCGGTATGCATGGCCTGATTCCAGCAGTTGATGCGCATATTCCCTGTATATCGCGCTCCTCTCTGATTGCTTATACGGTCCATACGGACCTCCAACCTCTGGCCCTTCATCCCATTGCAGTCCTGCCCATCGTAGATCGTCGAACAGTCGCTGCTCGGCGTCGGGTATTGTGCGTTTCTGATCTGTGTCTTCTATCCGGAGTAGGAATTGACCGCCTGTCCGTTTCGCGAGGAGGTAATTGAACAGCGCCGTCCGGAGCGATCCAAGATGGAGGTAGCCGGTTGGTGAAGGCGCAAAACGCGTCCGTGCGGGAGATGTTGGTACGGCGGCCTTTGCATCGGCTTTAGCAGTGTTTTCTTTGATGTGGTAGGTGTTCGAAGAGATCGGACGTCGCGAGGCGCGTGAAAGGCGAATTAGACACGATCGGCACGTGTACTGCGACAGTTGTGGGCGGAGTAAGGAAAACGACATGGCGGTGTTGATGCGACGCAAAGGGTTCGAGTTCGCGGGTGAAAATGACGTGCAGGGATTCGACGTTAGTGGGGGCGGCGCCTGCTAACAATTTGGCCCGCATTACCTGCCTGCGATCGACAAATCTGGAGAAACTTTGTTGCCTTCACTCCCACTGGACGAGGCCCTTTACGTCGCTGTATCTCGCTTTATTCTTGTACATACTTTGGACCAGTTTGTCTGCTCCCCAATCACCCACGCCCAACCCAACAACAACACAAAAGTTTGTACCTCCAGTCTACTACGACACGACTCTCACTAACACGATGCCACCTCCAGTGGATGAAGAAATCGACCTCTACGGTACGTATATTGGTCTGTATACTCGAGACATTACTGACGCGAACAGAGGTCCTCGAGATCGAGAAGGGCGCGAGCAAGATCGAGATTAAGAAGGCATACCACAAGGTTCGTGAGCAACAACAACGCAAGGGCGACCCCGTTCTGACCCGGATAGGCTGCGCTAGCACATCACCCCGACAAGGTCGCAGAAGATGACCGCGCAGAGGCCGAGACCCGCTTCAAGGCCGCGAAACAAGCCTACGAGATCCTCTCCGACGATGACAAGCGACACATGTACGACACCCACGGCATGGCTGCCTTCGACCCGTCCCGAGGCGGTATGGGCGGCGAAGGCCCGGACATCGACGACATCTTTGCGCAAATGTTCGGCGGAATGGGTGGATTTGGCGGAATGCCTGGAATGGGCGGCATGGGAGGCATGCCCGGTGGACGAAACGTGCCACGGAAAGGACGGTCGGTAGAGCAGGAGTACGAGGTCAGCCTGGAGGAGCTGTACAAGGGCAAGACGACCAAGTTCTCCAGCACCAAGAACATCATCTGCAACATGTGCAAGGGCAGCGGAGGAAAGCAGGGCGCCAAGAGCAACTCTTGTGCCGTCTGTAACGGACGCGGTACGTCGCTCTTTCATCTCGCATCATCCAGACATACTAACTCTCCCAGGTGCCAAGCAAGTCCTCCGCCAGGTCGGCCCCGGGCTCGTCACCCAAGAGACCGTTCCTTGCGGCAACTGCTCAGGCTCTGGCCAGGTCATTCCCGAGAAGCATCGCTGTAAGAAGTGCAAAGGAAAGAAGGTCGTGGAAACCAGGAACGTTCTCGAGCTTTACATTCCCCGTGGTGCGCGACAGGGCGAGCGCATAGTGCTTGCAGGAGAAGCAGATCAAGTACCCGATCAGGAGCCAGGCGACATCATCTTCACGCTTACAGAGACGCCACACGACGTCTTCGAGCGCGCAGGCGCAGATCTGAGGGCTGAGTTGAAGGTCAGCTTGGTGGAAGCATTAACAGGCTTCAACCGAGTAGTCATCACCCATCTCGACGGACGGGGTCTCAAGCTCAACGTACAACAACCAGACGGCAACGTCCTGAGACCAGGACAAATCCTCAAGATTGAAGGCGAGGGTATGCCTATCAAGCGCAGCGACGCTCGTGGTGATCTCTACCTAGTAGTCGACGTTGAATTCCCCGAGGACGGATGGCTGAAGAACGACGCTGCGGTACAGAAGCTCCGAGATGCGCTACCAAAAGACGACAAGCCGGAAGAAAAGCACGAAGAGGTTGAAGAGGTCGACGTCGAATGGGACGCCGACATGGAGGACTACGGCGCTGGCAGCGGAGACCCACGCGCAGGTGGCGCTGAGTGGGAAGACGATGATGAAGAGGCAGAAGGTCCTCAATGCGCGACACAGTAGAGAGTCGCATGGTATGATTGACGAATGCATGTCTTGGCGTTGGGAGGGCGACGTTCATTCCGTATTTATACACGCGCGGAGCCGTCGCTGGTATAGATTGGCTTGCATGGCTTCTAGGGCTTATTCATTTTTCTACGGCATCATAATGCGTAAGTATAAAAAGACCTTTTCAAGGCTGCTTTCATCCATTCGCTTTTGCACAGTTACATGCCACGGGTTATGTAGCGATATGCGATTGGAGAGCGATTCGGTCTTCGCAGTACACTGCCATGGCATTGCGCAAGTATGCTATTGCCGTTGCCTCGTTGTAGGTTCTATCCCTTGTCTCGCCAATTCATAATCAGAATGGACTCTCTTTTCTAATATGTTCGTCTCAGATCTAGTAAGACTTTTTTGCCTACAAGCAGTTCCAAGATCGAGCGCGTTTGATACACTTGTCGACACCAACCGTGCTGCAGTTATCACTCGTTGACAGTATTGGGTATTTGGAGCAGAGCGAAACATTACCAAGTCCCAGTCTGAGTTAAAAGTCAGAAAGTCGGTTGAGTTTTATGTCCTTTAGTGTAGGCAAGTACGACCATGGACTGCGGAAACGTAGCAGTAAGTACTTCGGTTACATTTGCAGCATCCATGTCCACTAATTCCAGGGCGTCATGCTCGTATATTCCATGGTCACTGTCAGCAGTACACAGGTCCTGCAACGCCACAAGCCATGCGTGGATGCCAATTTAGGACACGCACATATAAGCCTCGCGCATTCCCATTGGTCCGCTCGCAAAATCACGTGCAGAGTGGGTCTTCTCCTTGGAAACGACTAAGTCGGGTGGGTCGCTTGCGCACCGTTGACCAACCAGCGTCCGATGCGGAAGGGCGCTATGTCGGAAGAGGTAATGTACGAATGTATGGCCTGTGCGCACGTATGATAACGGCAATAGAGGATGAAGGGATGATGGCAAAGCAGTGGCTTGGTGGAGTCGACTGTTTTGGAACGGGGCGACGCGTCTGTTGTTTAAGTGCTGCTGCCTACTGCTCATTTTTGTTCTTTCACTCTCATTCACTCACTCACTCACTTACTCACTGCCAAACCTTGGAACACCCCGAGGTCATACTGGACGGCACTTCTTCTGTTTTTCGTCAGCGTCTTCAGCGAAACAAGCATAGCCATCTAGAGGCACTATACGTCCTCGCTCCGCCGTTTCTACTGCCTGCGTTTGGTTCCTTCACCGTTACACACATCTCGATCCCATCCAGAGTGGCAGAGATCAAAACCCTACCCGGCATTTATTGTATCCACACCCTCATCAAAGCCTCGAGCAACCACGTCCATCATCACCCAAGCCATGGCATCCCCAGTCACAACAGCAATCGTCCTCTTCACGATCCTCCATACCGCAACCGCATCTCCCCTCACGAAGCGCGACGCCGGCTACGCGATCCCCGAGGGCGCCATCATTCTACTCATCCTATTCGGCGCCGGCCTGCTCGTCTGCATGGGCTACGCCATCCACAAGACCTTTGGATTCAGAAGAAACCCTAATGAGTTCAGACACATGAGTGTGGAACAACAAGAGTACATGGCCGAGGTACGGGTCAGGAACATGCAAGGCTTGATGGCGGAGGGAGCGAAGAGTCAAAGGGGTGGTCCCAGGAGGGGGGAGGTGGTCTATGATTAGAAGACGAGACACTGCAAGGTCAGAGAGTTGGAGGCAGGTTGGTGTGAAGATGCGTGAGCATGCATTGGGTATCATATGTTCGGACTGCCTATCTCTCTTCCGCGTACACCGGCGGCCTTTCTCCCCTCTCGTACTTCGGCACAGGGTCTCTGTCTTCCACATTGCGTTCATCTTGTACTACGTCTCCGAAGAAGACATCTGCGACGTCAACCCATAGAATCACTCGCTTCATGCCTGTTCTTACACATTTTTCCACTTTGCCCATTCTACCTTCGTTTTTGCCAATCGCGCTGTTTACCGCATGGACAAGAACTTCCTTTCTGATCTCTTCGTAGTCGTGGAATTCCAAGACGACTTGGTCTGCGTACGTGATGTCGGGGTTCGACCATGATGGGAGAGGTGCATTTGGTGTGTACCTAATGGCGAAGAGATGGCGTGTGTATGTGGTGATGATGGTAGGCGGAGATCCTGGTGATGTGTTCTGCCGAATTGGTGTTGCTGTGTACCTGGCTTCTTGTAGTTTGTTAGTATTACTCGTCATGTCATATGACGGTATTGGGGTTCAAAGTGCAGACTAACCAAATGAAGCCACGCCATCGATGACATCCTGTACCAAATCACCTGCCTTCTTCACCCTGGCATCTTGCGGTCCAAAGCCGCCATCCGCCATCGATGTTTCGATTTCAATGCCACGGGGTTCTCTTCGTTGCCTTCGTTTTCTGCGGACGGCTTCGGTTGCCCATATTTCCATCAGCTTCGTCCTCCGGCTTCCACCGCGGTCCTTGCGGTTACTGTGTTCGACATCCTCGCGCGCTCGAATCTCAGTGATGTATGCCGAGTCTGCGGGGTGGTGATCGACACGGTATCCCCATGCAGCGAAATCACGGGCTATGAAAGGTACAGTCGTCAAGAAAGGGCGAGTATGTTGTGTAGTGTGGATAAGGTAAACCTTTGCGCCTTGAGATACGGTCGACATGTTTGATATGAGTTTGAGATAATGATTGCAATGTCTTTATCGGAGCGAGCGTCTTTATAGAAAGCTGGACAATGGATGAAGACTTTAGAAGAGGCCGAAAAAATCTATTTTGTTTCATACGCTCACACACAGACAGCGTGTTTGACATGCGTACGACACCACTGCAAGCAGTGCGGCCGGCATGTCCAGGCGGCATGGTCAGAGCGTTCGGTGAAGTGAGGCGTTTCAGCACAGCGCTGGACTTATCTTTGGGCTCTCAAACGGCCATCACGACGTAGCTGAACACGCAACGGCCGCTGCTGGGTGCGCGCGCCACGATAGAAGCCCAAATTGGAGGTTGGCTGAGTGCACGATAGCACATTAACCAAATGTCGGTCTGGCATAGCAACAGTGCTGAAATGGCGTGTTGTCAGAGAGGCGAATAGGAGAGGAAGCTGCCCAGCTGCCATGTGTTAGACGTTACTGCGCGCGCTAAACCTTCAGCTTCCTCCAGGGCTGCAGGGTACCCATGGCGCTTCTGTTCTTCCAACGACGAATCCGGAGATGGCTCCTCAGCCTCCTTCCCCGCGTCTACCAAATCGAGGTGCGACAACCAGTCAGCCACGATCGTCGTCGTGTCGCGACTACTGCATCTTTCAGCGTGCGTGTAACACAACGACCTTTTCTGGGACTGCGAAAGTTACCGACTCTGGGATTGCGAAAGTTACCGGTTCTAGAGTGTTGGCGTGGAATTTGGAATGCCACGCCATTTAGGGCTGTTAGATCATTAGCACCGCACGGACTCGCCTGGCATCCTTGACATCCTCTTGAATCGTTGCATCACATTTCAACTTGCCAGGGAAGAGGCTGTCACGATAGGGCTGTCATGTTTCCCTGTTCGACCTGGATATGGGGCGACCTCAACTCAATGGCACGACAACATTCACGTCTAATGTGCAGAAGTTTATTCGCACGCGCCCAACGGCTACTACGTCCAGCGCAGTGTTTCGGCGCATTCACGCTCTCCTAGATTGACACGACCCATGATCTCCGATGCCTTCACATTGCTCATTACACGCAACCTCTCTTCACAGAATTCACACATCATGTTTGCTGCCAGCACTTGCCAAAGCTCGCGCTCCTCATGCCGCACGCACCCCCAATACCCATACACACCACCCCTACAACAATGCTCACCTACATCCACCATCCAGCAGGCCCAGTCGTAATCCGCACAACGCACCCCTCCATCGCACTCTGCTACCAGGACCGCGGCTGGCTAACCACATCATCATTTGCCAAAGTCCTACGCGACCAGCCAGAATGGCATTCCACACCCGTCTTGTCGTCCACCTCTATTACTTCGTCTTCATCTACTGAACCTGTAGAGAGCATATTCGCACGTATCGCTTCCACAGTACTATCCTCACTCAGCGCCACGATAGCCGTAGTACCAAGTTATGCACCCACAGGAGTGCGTAGTATTGCGCCTCTATTCGTAGGCGAGGTTGGAGATGGTGTAGACCGAGAGAAGCGGGAGGAATTTATCAATAATGGAGGGCCGATACATTGGATGACGGCGGTAGAACGAACTTGGTATCGAGATCACGGCTTGCCTCTTCCGACAACAGGCTGGCTAAAGTGCAGTCGAAGGTGTGAGGCGATTGAGCATAGACTTGAGAGCGGCGAACTCGACATCGATGTTTCACCACCGGGTTACGAGGCGGCCATAAGCATACGCTAGGATGCATGTCGATCGATGACGCAGGATGCTGTGACTAGAGAACGACGAATATGAATAGTACATGAGCATTCTAATCGTATTATTGGCACTATGGTATCTCGCGAGCTGAAAATGGCTAAAAGGAAAAGAGCGTTTGGTATCTTTTGGACGTCACCCACACATGCAATAAATCATCCTTTCCTCGTACGAAAGCACCATCCCAATATTACGCCTTGGTATCCGGTCATTCCATCCTTCTCTTTGTACAAATAAACACATTACTCCATGTATATACTTGGCACTCGTATCCTCGAGCACCTATCTTCTGTACTCTTTACTTCCTCCGGCCATCTTACAGATCCGCGCTCTTGGGATTCACCAGGTAGATGTCAGGTACCTTCGGCACCTGGGGACTCTTTTGTAATGCCAATTTGATCGCATCTCTTGTCTTGGCCCCTTCCTTGTTGTCCCCACCGCCGCCAGTCAGTCGCCTCATGCCGCTCCTAAAGCGACTACGCGTATCGTGAGCGACAGGTTTGATAATGTTCTCCAGACTAAAGGTCCCGGCTTTGTCTGTGCTGTTCGAACGACCAGCCGAGTACTCGTCGTCGGAGAACGGCTCGTTTTGTTCGTCAAGAGTGGTGGACGAAAGTGAAGGTGAAATGCGCTGTGGTTGGTTTGGAGCAGATGGCGACGTCACTGATCGGGCATGTAAATTAGGGCGGGGGTGGCTTGTTGGGGGTAAGGTACTCGAAGAAGAGTTGGCAAAGGAGCTAAAAGCGCCCGGGGTCATGACACCAGGGTCCCTAGCCGGGGAGAGCTTGACATCAGAGATGAACCCCGACTGAAATGATGTAACGGATGCGTTTCGCGTAAGAGATTTGTGCAGGATAGGCGCCGTTTGCTGATCGTATAGATTCTCACGCATATCGTGAGCAAACGATCCATTCGCGTAACGCCCCGAGGACGAGAAGTTTGGTAAGTCTGTCAACGTCTCGGCGTCATCGTCATCCTCAAAGAAGTCGTCCAAGCTGTCTAGTTTCATGACCAGTTCACCAATGTGACTGTCGCCCCGAGTATCTTCTGAAGTCATGGTCGCTGTTCGGTGGTAGTCGGATAACGGGCTGAACGGGAATTCTTCTTGGCGGAATTCTACTTTGGGTGTCTCGGTGTCTGGCACATTCATCTCACCGAAATTTCCGCAGGTGTAGAAGACAGCGTGGACGTTGGCCCTCGTCAACTGCGAGTGCATGGCGGGGATCGGAATTGACCAGCCGCTTTCTTCAGGGATACCGTACAATGACTGCGTTTTCTCGAACTGTTTCTTGTACCCTCTGGTGGAGTGAGAACCTGCCATACTCATTCGAATATGCTGCTTGTCGAACGGCGTAAGAGTACTAGTCATGTTGAGATTGATGACGAAGTCCAGAACCCTCAGAGCTTGAGGGCAATACGCACTCTGTAGTAGTCGTAGAAGAGGCGAGAAAAGATCGGATCCTTTGGAGGCCATCTCCGGCTTGCGCATATCGATCTCGGGTAACAGGACGCAGAGGACTTCCATTGTGTTGATCTTCATCCAATCGATGTTGTTCATCAAGAGACCGAGCAGGAACACGAGGCTGCCGAACTCATGTTCTGGGAAGAATGTTGAGCGGATAGCGGACATTGTCTGCGCGAGAAAATCCTTCTCTTGACGATACCTCTTCATTGCGAAGGCTGTCAACGCTTCGGACAGCGATGTGCATTGGTAATGCTGATCGGCAACCTTTGCAAGCACTTCGGCGGTGGCTCGAACACTAGAATCTTTTGCTGTAGAGTCGAACGAGCGTAGGAATCTTGGCAGATTCGCGAGGATGGCGTACATTAGTCGGCTATCATCGCCCACGATGCGGCTGGAAGGTAGGACCACCAATCTCTCCAAGATTCGTAAAGATCGATCCAGACATGTGCTCGATCGGATACCCTTGTACGTCAGTTGAGCAAGGCCTTCGAACTTGCCTTCCCATTTATCCGGGCAACTTTCTTCCAGGATTGCCAGCACCTCTTCGTCGCCCAGATCAAGCTTGTCGAGGAACTTGTCTAGCATCAGCAGGCTCTCCATGAATTCGCCTTCGTGTATGGTATCCAAGCATGCGCAAGTGGTCCAGAACAATTGAGGGTACTGTATGAGGTCGTCCGGTGCTAGTGCTTCGATGATCGTTCGTAACGTCGTAAGTATTTCCATAGAGAATGTCTGTATATCGCTCTCCTCGTCTGATATGGTATTGGAAAGTCTTGCAAGCATGTCGGAAAGCATCTGCTGATCGAGCGAGCTCAAGATGCAGCGGAAGAGCTGGAATGATCGACATGCAATATGTCGGACCGGACACGACGTGGCCCAATTCAGTGCGACTCGCCCCCAAGCTTCTCGAAGCCCAGGGTACGCAAATGAAAAGAATCTCATGACCTCGCCAGCAACATACTCCATCGGCTCGGGAACCTTGAACGTTGAATCTGCAACGTCTTTGCCATTCTTGTCATCGTAACTCCATACCACTTTGGCGTCATGTTGTCGAATACCTTCAATGAAATCTTCGATCGATCTTTTGTTGATGCCTGGCGTATCGTCTTCAATCTTGGAGATGACTAGCTCGTGGATTAGATGCACAAGCATCTCGCGAGACTGGTCCTGAACTACAGAAGTATAGTGATCCCAAAGAACCAAGACCACCTGTAGAAGCAAAGGAATGTGCTCCTTGGCTACCTCAACTGGAGATACCATAAGATCAACCAACAGGATGAGGCAAACTTGTCCCAGAGCGAAGCCGGACTATGAGAATTAGCGCAGTTCATTCCAAGTTTTACTTTATGCTTACCTGCTTGTTGCTACTTGGTAGGACCTGAGTGAGATCGGCCAAGTATGGTAGATTGACGGCGTCTGGTGGTGGTGGCATAGGCTCGCGCTTTTCGCTTACCATGGACCGCGGGTTGATCTGTAGGAGCAAGAATTCGACCACCTTCAGCCCTGCAGGGGTACTCGATAGATGGACTACGATCTGCTTGGAGTAGTCGACGTAGTTTTGTTCCCGTTTGTCTAGGCAAAGGTTGATGATGAAGTTCAAGATTAACTGAACATTTCCACCGTACGGCCCCGTTGCTAATGCTTGCCAGAGCGCCTGAATCTCATTGTGTAGTACGTTGCCGGCCTTGTAAGTGATCTCAAAGAGGTTGACAAGCAGCATGTAAGAATTAGCAGTCGGTCCTCCATCCGGATTTACTTGGAGTTCGACGGATTGCACCCAAGGAAGCATAGCGGCAACCATGTTGCGTTTGTGGTCAGGCTTGAGATCTTTGAAGTAGTAGGAAAATTGCGAGAAGACCAGGAAGGCGAGTTCAGCATGCTGCTTAGCGAGCCTCCGTGACGTCTCGAATTGCGCCAGCTTGTAGACAGCAACAGTCTTGTCAGAAATGCTGATATCTAGATCTTGCAACTTCGAGTTCTTGCCCTCGCGAGCTTCAAGCGTTCGGAGCAATCGCGTTGATTTGGTGCGTATCTCGCTGTTCTCGTGTCCAAGCGTATAAAGACCAGCGCTGAGTACTTTCCAGAATGGCAACGTATAGTCCTCATGTTGTGTGAGGACTTGTGTGACAACTTCAAAGTAGCTTTCCAACGCTTTGCCAGAAACTGCGAGGTAGCACATTTCGATTGCCTTGTCCAGCAAGTATGGATGCTCGCGGTTGTGCAGTATAAGGTTAGTGAGTGCTCGGCGACCAATCGCGTGTGTCCGATCGCTCGGGGTTTCGAAGATGCTCTGGATCCACGAGAGCATGCGTATAACATCGAACTGAAGCAGGACTTTGCTGTCAGTGGTAATACTAACAGGCCCGCCACACAACGCCGCCATGGCACTCAGCGCTGCGGTTCGAAGATCGCGTTTTTCGATCTCAAGAGCCGCAGTCGCGTTGCCTTTGTTGTTTTTATCTACCTCTCGATCAAGCATGGAACGGCGCATCTGTTCTTCACGCTGGCGGATCTGAGACTGGTTTGCCGCATAGCCGCACCACTCTTCCATCAATGTGAATGCAGCTTTCCGGGCTTGGAAAGGCATCCAATGCAAAGGATCACTGGTTTTGTTGATGCCCTCAAACAAAACCTCCACCAGTCCACAATAGTGCGTACGTAGCTTCTGATAGCGCGCTTCGAGTTGGACCTCCGTATCACTCAGGAATATTCTCAGATCCTTGGTGTAGTTCATGAGATTGTTGATTATCCATTCGTCATTGTGAGCCTCAGGGAGCTTGAGAAATTGCTGAGAGGTCAGCTTGTAGACGTGTGTAATCTCAGTCCGAAGATGGTCAGTTCGATAGTTGATTGGGCGAGGACTGCTGATCGTCCGGTTGTGATTTCCCAAGCGCATCTTCGCCTCCTCAGCGCAAGCAGCCACGATCCCTTGAAGCGATTCGAGCAGTGTACGATAGAGGTTGAGGTTGACGGAACCGAGGCCGATGACCGCAGCATCCCGAATGGCGACATTGTCCACTGACAGGAACGGAAGGACTTTGGAAAACAACTCGGTAGCAGTATGTTGCTTGTTCGTGCTAATTTGTGAAGATTTTGAGCTTTTACGCGAGTGATTTCCTTGCGTGGCTGATGTGGCCGTCGGACCGAGACTTGTCAATGTCGTGAAGGCGAATATGAGGTACAACTTCCACTGTTCGATAACGACTTCTGGTGATGTGGAAGCGAGGCGGCCACTGAGCTTGCTACTCCCGGGCTCGAAGGGTGAATACGGCGTAGAGCGCTGACCCTCGGCTAAGGATGATAGAGTTCGATACATCTGTGCAAGTCTCGCACAGACTATGTCACGAGTGAGAGTCACGGCGAAAGGACAAACCTCAAAGCTGATTCGAACCAGATTGGGGAAGATCTTGAACCACAGGGTAGCGTCGTACGGCACGTCGCTACCACAAAGCTCAACAAGGGTACTCTGCACATTGCTCTTACGCATGCCGCGTTGCAATCGACTGCGCTCAGCCAACGACAACTTTTCATCGCTAATGTCGAGAACTCTCTGGGGGCTGCCCTCCATTACCCGGATAACACGTGTATTGGAGCCTCCCAGAGCCGTGTCAAATTCAGTTATGAGGCGTAGCACGGTGACAGCGTACGAGCGGACGCGACGTGAAGGCGAGCATAGGAAGAAGAGACCATGGGACTCAACTTCGTCAACGTGCGCCCACACTGAAGACAGATCAAGAAGAGCCGCGCGATTACCAGAACCGTCATCTGGCGTATCCAATGCTGCTTTACGTGTCTTGCGCTTGATCTCTTCAATCCATATCTCTAGTAGCTCCACGTAGAGTTTCAAGGTGTTCTCGATGTGCCCAGCCCCAAGCATGCCACCATCAGACATAGTGGCATAACGGTCGTCGAAATTAAAGATGAACCGTGCAAAGCCAATCGTGACTTGCTGTGCATGTGATTGTCGGGCTATAGATTTGAGTGATTGAGCGGATGACACAGCGATGTTCCCCTGTACGTGGGCTGTCCCGGTGCACAACAGGTTTACCAGTGAATTGAATGGTATATGTGGAGACAGACAGCGGGGTAAAGCCTGAACAGCGACATGCAAGAGGTCATAAAACCCTTGCCGCGGATCTGTGGTGGTCATGTAATCTTCACGAGGAGCGAAACTGAAGGCCGCCGCCATAGGGGTCTTTGGTGTTTGCGAAGAGAATTTCTCGTCGAGTACGGCCTGGCCTCCGAATGCGTTGTCGCAGATGATGGTGATCTCCCCCAAGATCTTACAGAAGCGGATATAGTACTCCTTGGCCACTTCGGCGAAACCGGCGAAGTTCACAGGACGCGACAGACGCTCTTCCTTGAGAAGACTTGACTTTATGGGTAGAGGCTGTGAAGGCCGCGGACTAGAAGGAAGAGCCGGGAGCTCGTTCGATACCGCGTTTGGATCGTAGTCGAACGTAAGTGGAAAAGGCGGCTGCTCCGTGTTTTCGAGATCAGCCATGATGGCCAGAAACGAGCGGATGCCAATGACCATACGGTCAGGCTCTAGGTTTTCGACGCGCAATTCTCGGCCCGACAAGAACATATCGGAGTTGAGCAGGGGAAAGATGATGGTCTTGAAGCAAAGGTCTTGGTACTTGTAGCCGATAATGCGTGTCAGTTGTATCAATGGCTCAGCGATGGCTGGTTCAGTTGATAGGTACGATCGCCTTCCGGGTTGGAACACCATTCGTATGATTTCTTCCAACCGGCGAACAGCGACATTTGGTGCTTCGGTTCCCCGCCTGTATATGTAAGTCCACACTAGCCGACAAATGCCTCGAAGGGCGATGGCTCTGGTTGCGCGCTCTTTGAGTCGTGGCTGAGTAGACAAGGCGAGCGCAAGCCATTGCGAGAGAAAGGTTTCGGTCGGAGAAGCACATAGGATGGCGGCCATGAGTGGGAAGGCTTCGTGCCAGTGTTTCGGCTTGCCCAGCAGTATGGCAGCGCGCTGCTTCATCATGTCGATCACAGTCTTCCATCTAGGAGCGTTGAGTTCAATGGTCGCTTTAGAGGTGATACGTAATAAGAGTTCCCTTAGGACTTGGCAGTACGCATATTTGACCGGCTGGCCGTGGGCACTGGTGAAAAGCTTTGCCATGGAAAGCATGAAATCACATGTCCGGTCCCAGGTGTCTTCAGGATATGACTTCACTTGTAAGTGCCTTAGAGCGCGAATGAGCAAGGCGCCCTTGGCTTCATGGTCTCGGTTGTACTGATTCTTGATGGCCAAGTGACCATCGACGATCTTCAGGTCGGTGATGAACTTGTCTTGCACTTGGTCAAAAATGAGGCCACTCAGCACACCGAGCAGTTGACTGTAGATGGTCCAATTGGCGAGGTTGAGAGGGGATATGTCCACGAGGTCAGGGTCCACGGTGCTGAGCTGGCCGTAGAAAAGACCAAGAAGACGGTCGGCCATCTCAAAAGTCAAGTTATGGAGGTCGGTTTGGGTCATGATCTCGATCAGGACGCGGCAAAGGATGTAGGTTGAGACAGTCGAGCGCTGTTCCGCTTGTGTGACAGTCTGCTGCAGAGCGACGATGTGGTCGGGGCCAGATGCTACAGAGGCTGCGGATTGATTATCCAGTTGTTGGACCGGTTCAGTATTACGTCGAGATAGCGCAGGATGGAGTTGAAGCCCTGGGTTGGCTTGTCGGGCAGTAAGTAAGTGAGTGCGCTGCTTGGACGCCTCCTCGCTCTTGGCTTTGCGCCATAGCATGATGGTGTCTATAAGCGGCTTTGGCTTGTGGCGCGCAATATGGCCCAGGGCCGCGATGAGCTGGTCGAAGGTAGGGTCTACACCAGGTCCACAGACACCCTCTACCCGGGCCTCAGGCTGGCCTCTCTCCGTCATGCACTGGTTGATCTTCTGCTCGGCCTGGCTGATGAAGGCGTTGAAGAGGTGGTGCAGGGCATATTCGCCAACCGTCTTGAGTTCGTGGGGATGCGGCGGGTGGCGCGACTGGGAGCGGTGGTGATTGTGGCCCTTTCGCACGGATCTGGCACTCGGCGCCCGCTCAGGCTTGCGGTGAGAAATGCTTCCATCGCTGGATGCCGCCTGTGGCCCCACGCCGGCATAGACGTTCCCTGTGCCTGCGCCAGGCTGCATGCCGTTGGCGGCGAAGGCGTCGGCTATTGATTCCTGCGACATGAGGGCTCCATCGAGGGTTGCCCCGGCGGCGGCGGCGATGATCTGGGGGCTCAGCGGGCTGGTGGCGGGGGAGTTGACGAAGCTGGTGTTGCGCGAGTGCTGGATGCCGTGGACGATGGACGTGTTGCGGTTGTGGGCGTACGAGCCCGAGGGCTTGCGCTCGAGCGTCGTCAGGGTGCGGTCGGGGCTCGAATTGCTGCTGGCAGCCTTGACGGCCGGAGTCTGGGAGCGCGAGGCGATGGTTCGTGACGAGGCAGTCAGCGCACGCCCGCGGGTCTGGCTGGGCTCACGCGAGGCCGACGAGGGGTGCTCTATATGGTGCGACACATTCCCAGCAGCTGGTCGAGCTTGCAGGAGAGGGAAAGCAGCTGCATTGGGCAAGGCACAGGGGTCAGCACAGTTCTGAGGCAGCGCGGAGAAGCGTCGACGTCAAGATAAGGCTTTGTCGCCATGGCACCTGAAGAGCCGGCACTGTCAAACTCCAGGCCGCGTGGGGAGTGCGTTTCACAGCTGAATGACGACGGGCCTGGGGCTAGGGAAATGCTACTCACACATGCCGCAGGCTTCGCGTGCAGCATCTTCCGTGGCGCGCGGAGAATACTGCAGCCTATCTTCCAAGGCTCAAGACGTAGAGGGCGCCGTTAAAGGGTCGCGACGGCTGTCAAGGATGTCTCGAGGTGGATGAAATGGGTACGTAGTGGTGCCCTGTGCCTGACTAGCCGCCGTCTAGCTTGATTCGAGGCAACGATCATCCATGGCGCCCGGCATCAACACGGCTCTGGAGATCGATCCGAGCCTGGAGATTATTCAGTCCCACGTGGTCTGCCTTTCTGGGAGCTGGGCATGGCAAGCTATCGATAGGCCTCGAGAGCCTCATACGTAGGTGAGGGGTTCCTCCCGTGTCAGTATGCCTCCTAGGCAGTTACTGAGAGGTACCTGATAACGGGCGCTTCTATCCTAGATACCTAGGTAGTGCTCAGCTGACCTTGATCGGAAGGAAGAGTATTGGTAACTGCCGTACGCGATGCTTCTCCATCTGTGATTTGTCGTTCACCATGCACATGTCTATTCGTACATGAGAATAGTAGGCTGACTCATTATGACACACGTGCAGTAAGGCTGGAGATGCAAGACTGTAGACGTGGGAGTTGCGACATCTTAAACGCGCAGTGATGACAAGACTTAGATATCTGCATCGGGATAGGCGCCTCTTTACCTCAGTCGATACTGCCACCTGCACTTGCTCTGGCTGCGCATATATATGCACTTCCAGGCTTCGCTTAGTCTACGGTCTTGGTGCGTGAAGCATCCATGAGATGATACCAGGAACACCCAGGAAGACGGCTAGCTGCCTTTGAGCACTGGGCAAGACGCCTCGTCATCTTTGCGCAATCATACGCGAAAACTCTACTTTAAAGCGAACTGTGAATCTATTGTCAGTGCGGGAAAGTTTCCCGCCCTGGAGTTGGCCATCACATGGTTACTGTCTCTATCATCGCCTAGCCTTGCACGACTGTCGCGTGCATGCTGCATCTTTCTTACCGCCGGCTTGACGCTGCTCCTCTGTAGATTCGATGCCTCCATCTGCCGTGATTCGCACGAGGTCGTCGTATGTGTGGCCGCAGTGTGCCCCACAAAGGTACCGAAGTGCTGGCGGGGTTCTTGGTAGCCATGGCGGAAAGGCCGCGAGGGTCGGGAAAGTCAGGGTCTCACCTGAGGCCCGCCGTTGTTTCTGAGCTGCCCCAGCGGAATGGCTGCGGAACGCTTCGGCTTCCGATGGGCGTCTGCCAGTCAGTGACGGCACCACTTTTGGCCACTTTACCCGTGTCGAGGAAGCGGTCAGAGATGTGTAGAGTCTAAAGGCGAGATTACCGTTTGGTGTGCTGTCTCAACAGCCTGCTTGCGGCTCCGTGGCCAGATCTTGATAAGATTGAGTTGAGACGCACGGCCACTTGCCATTCCGATCCTCCGTTGCGAAGCCGCATACAAATATTACCGTGTCGTTTCCAATCCCCTTCCGGACGGCAACTTTCTACTGTGTCCATGTCAGTCAGCCCCTCATTCTCCCGCCGACTCTGCTAACGCCCCTCGCAGCACCATGGCACAACTCGACACCTTGGACCTTATCGTGCTGGCCGCCCTCCTGGTCGGCACAGTAGCCTACTTCACCAAAGGCACCTACTGGGGCGTCTATGGAGACCCCTACGGCAGCTCCATGGCCACGGCCAATGGCGCTGCAAAGGCTGGCAAGTCGCGCAACATAATAGAGAAGATGGACGAGACAGACAAGAACTGCGTCGTCTTCTACGGTAGCCAGACGGGCACGGCAGAGGACTATGCCTCCCGCATCTCCAAGGAGGGCCATTCGCGATTCGGCCTCAAGACCATGGTGGCAGATCTGGAGGAGTACGATTTCGAGAACCTCGACACCTTTCCCGAAGACAAGCTCGCCGTATTCGTACTGGCCACCTACGGCGAGGGCGAGCCCACCGATAACGCCGTCGAGTTCTACGAGTTTATCGGTTCTGAAGATGTCAGCTTCTCGGAGGGTGGCAGCATCGACGACAAGCCCCTCAACAAGCTCAACTACGTCGCATTCGGTCTCGGTAACAACACATACGAACACTACAACTCCATGGTCCGCAACGTCGACAAGTACTTGACGAGGCTCGGTGCCACCAGACTGGGTGCTGCTGGTGAGGGCGACGATGGCGCTGGCACCATGGAAGAGGATTTCCTCGCCTGGAAGGAGCCCATGTGGACTGCTGTTGCCGAGAAGATGGGTCTGGAGGAGCGCGAAGCCATGTACGAGCCCGTTTTCGAAGTCAATGAGAAGCCAGAGCTATCTCCCGAAGATGACACCGTTTACCTCGGCGAGCCCAACAAGAACCACCTTGAGGGCAACCAAAAGGGTCCTTTCAACGCCAACAACCCCTTTATCGCCCCCATCGTCGAATCTGCCGAACTCTTCAACTCCGACAACCGAAACTGCCTACACATGGAAATCAGCATCGCTGGATCCAATCTGTCATACACCACCGGTGATCACATCGCCATCTGGCCCAACAACGCCGGCAGGGAAGTCGATAGGCTGTTCAAGGTTCTCGGCAAGGAAGACAAGCGCCACACGGTTATTTCAGTCAGAGGTCTCGACCCCACCGCCAAAGTTCCATTCCCGTCGCCAACTACGTACGATGCCGCCGTCCGCTTCCACATTGAGATCAACGCCGCCGTGTCGCGTCAACTTGTCTCTGTCATTGCACAGTTTGCGCCAAATGACGAGATCAAGGCTGAGATCGTGAAACTCGGTAGCGACAAGGACTACTTCAGGGAGCAGGTTACCGACCGCAACCTCAACCTTGGCCAGCTGCTCGAGATCACCGGAAAGGGCGCCACATGGGACAAGATCCCATTCTCATTCCTGTTCGAAACCATGGTCAAGATCCAACCTCGTTACTACTCCATCTCCTCGTCGTCTCTGGTCCAGAAAGACAAGATCTCCATCACTGCTATTGTTGAGTCCATCGAGAAGCCCGGCGCACCATACGCTTTGAAGGGCGTCACCACCAACTACCTCTTGGCCTTGAAGCAGAAGCAACACGGCGACCCCAACCCGGATCCTCACGGCCTGAACTACACCATCACCGGCCCTCGCAACAAGTATGACGGTATTCACGTCCCGGTTCACGTCCGCCACTCCAACTTCAAGCTTCCTTCAGATCCTTCCAAGCCTATCATCATGGTCGGACCCGGTACTGGTGTCGCACCCTTCCGTGGTTTCGTTCAAGAAAGAGCTGCACAGGCAAAGGCTGGTCAGAATGTCGGAAAGACCATTCTGTTCTTCGGGTGCCGAAAGCAATCAGAGGACTTCATGTATGCCGATGAATGGAAGGTAAGTCTCATGATGCCATGTCAACCACTCATTCCGGGCTAACACAATCTGCAGCAATACCAAGCAGACATGGGCGACAAGTTCGAGATGCACACTGCTTTCTCGCGAGACGGTCCCAAGAAGGTCTATGTACAGAACAAACTTGAAGAGGCCGGCGAAGAAGTCAATAAGCTGCTCGAGCAGAAGGCCTACTTCTACGTCTGCGGTGACGCCGCGCATATGGCCCGCGAGGTAAACACGCTTCTCGGCAAAATCATCTCCAAGTACAGGAACGTGCCGGAGACAAAGGGTGAGGAGATTGTCAAGGCCATGAGGGCGTCGAATCAGTACCAAGAAGACGTCTGGTCATGATGCGTCAAGGAGCGGGGAGATTGTTTTAGAAAGAGCTTTTTGAGCATGCATTTTCATGGTAGAATGGTGTGAGCGATGGCGTTTGATCTGACGAAAACATTTCGCATTGGAGTATATTGGCTCTAAATCTGAAGCCTGGATGGACATGTACAGTTATGTGACCACCATTTTACATAGTCTGCAGTGTGGGACCAGCTCATTTGATCAATCATAAATATCAAACTCTTCTGATTCACCTCTCACTCAGCTGATTGTGACATGTATCAAGAAAGATGTTGAGCGACCGCAGCCTAATGCTGTGGTGCGCTGCTGTGGTAGGCAAAACGTGCGCTAGTTCACACGGGCAGGGTCCGGCCATGATTGGTCGATGCACGTGCGCGCGCGGTGCCTGCCGCGGGGATGGCTCCCATAAACCTCGTCTATAAGCATCAACGCCTCGCATGCATACACACTGCTTCAAAATAGTTTCGTCATCTGCCGTTCCCGCCCATCAACTGCGCCGCGATAATCGACGAAGGGTCTTCTCCATCACAAGCTCGAGTTGCGGCCCCCAATGTCTAGGACGCCTACTCGGATCATTGCGTGGCAAGCCTTCATTGCTCAGAGGTGCAGGCACGTCTCGTTATAATAGACACTGCCGTCATGCGTACGATAAAGGTTTGCACAGCAGTTCCGGCTAAGTATCATCTTCTGGATTTACCTGGTCGCGCGTCGCATGCTGAAAACCTTCATGGCAGGATGACCACAGCCAGTCACTCACCGCTACAACCTCAGCATGCGGGGCATCCGCTCGAACCCTTGAGGAAAACGCAGTGTCGCGAGATGCAGCAGATCCTGGGGAGTCTTATACGAAGCTGCGTTCTTCCTCATCTGCTCTTTGTGTCACCCCGCGGATGCTTGTAACGAATGCCGATCCGCCCCGTTTCTCCCTCTCTGCGATGACGGTAGCGAGAGAATCCGGAATCCAGGTCCGAGGTTGAGCTGGGTAACGTTGGAAGAATCGCGACGAAGCATCTCTCAGGCTGCTCAGTACAGAATGACAGAATTTGGTGAGAGGTGCAGCCCTGGGGGGAGAGAGGTGCATATTTGCCCGGCGTACGGCATGCACGACTCCTGAAATGACCTTACAGGCAGGCATGCTGAGCGGGATCGGCCAGCCATCGCATAGCAGGGCGCCACCGAACATGGACCCTGGACGCATCATCCACCTGGTAATTCTAGGCACTGGCGGATGTTCTCTCACCGTGTCGGCACTGCCACGAGACCAACAACAGCCGCTTCAAGAGCCGGACAACCGATCGGATAGCTGCTTCGCAACAAATGCGACACGGTAATCAGTGCGCTTGCGCCTACGCACCACGCGAGGAAGCGGGCAAACCTCCATTCGTGAAGTTCGTATCACCCACACGCCATTTGGTCCTGTGCCTAGCACCTGAGGAGTGGAGTCCAAACATGATGCTGGCTGGAATTGGCTCTCTCACTAGACTTGGAATCACCGGCTGGCTCAGTTTCTATGTGTACCTCACTTTTGAATTTGAGTATCTTCAGAGGGACGCCTTGCACACGATTTGCTCCCGACGCGCTTTTGCTTGTATGAGAGTGACGTTGCTCATATTACTAGGAAAGGTGGGTCAGGCCACAGGCTTCGGACTTGCCCCTTGCGTCTGCATTACCGCTGCAGATGGTCAAATATCGTTTACCCTGGTGATCTCGCCAAAGAAGGTGCAGTCCCCCCGGTTGAGATACCAAAGACGTCTCGCATGAAGGCGCACTCCCAACGGTATTCGAGCATCGCGCATCCATCTCAAAACCGTGATCTACAGAGTTACAACCGGCAATGGCTGCACTGCGCCGGCTCGTCGCGCAGGTTACAGGTGTGCAACAGCGCGCCGCTCCGTCAGGTTACGAAAGGTCTATTATGGCATGGCGGAAGTCTGGCTGCAAAGCGCTGTAAGAGTATCCCCCTGTCTGTGTAGCCCTACTAATCGCAAAGCAGACCAGACAGTATTCAATCAAGACCTGCGCATGTCTCGAGTTGGGTCGTTGCGTGTGCCCAGTTGAAGTGTGGAGGTGAGGAAACGACAGGTCGAGTCCCCTTGACAGAAGCATGCGCGCCAGAATCATCGCAACTGCCCCGGTTGGGACGTTCACGTAGCAACAGACAATGACGTCTGTTGCCCAACGTCATTCCAAGATACTGCTCAGCCTTGCTGCAAGGGCGATATAACTGCATTGGCCGTTGTCACGGTGAAAAGTTGGCTGCAGCAAGTGGCAGCCAGACTCCACACGAACGCCTCGTCATTTGTATGCTACACACACTGCTCCGAGAAAGGTATGGCTGCATCCTGAGGAGGCGCGACGAGTACACCACTTGATGCAGGATGTTATGCTTGCAGCGTTCGCCATACCGTACTCTCGGTGCATCCATCCAGCATGTGCGTCCTTGCTTGCAGTCGATGTATAAGTGCAGTGCTCTTCCCATCACGGCGACGGGGACAACCCAAAGCCCCGTAGCTTCGCCCGCAAGCCTGATCTGACATCACTATTCCAACAGCTTTTTCACTATATTACTAGGCAGTTTCCAGATAGAGAAGCGACGGTATCCAAAGTGCAAGAGTTCGGGTGGCGCTGTGTTGTAGTGCGTCTGTTCCTCCTCGAGGCGGAGTCATTGGGAAGGTGAGCCTCTCTGTTCGCCGTCATGGTTCTTCTTCGCGACTTCCCTCTGTCAGATTGGGGCTTCCTTTCTCACGTCGCTTGTGGGTTTCCACCGACGTCCCATCGCGAGTGCTCTTTCCCTAAGCTGCTACGCCCAGACGCCATCTTCGGGTACAACAGCTTGCCTCATTCCGCCATTCCTCTCCTTCTCTTCTTCACTCTTCTTCACTTTTCTCACCAATACGCATCAGTGGCCACATTCTTTGTAGCTTTTCCCAGGTCAGTCATCCGTCCCGACGCCGTCCATCATTCTTGTGCAGCACACCGATACTGACGCCTCGGCAGCTTTGGAGTCACTACCAGTCCCGCACATTGCGAAAGTTTGATATCTACGACCCAGTAAGTCCCTTTCATCATCCCATCTTATTCTCTCCACTCCCCGCCCGGACACCGCCGCATCCAATGAGCTCCTCCCCCGCAATCGCTTGCGAGGTCTGCTTTCCTCACACTCATCGATCACCGAGCAAATTTGCTAGGCCGTACCCCAGCCTCCTCTAATGACAAAAGTTAATCTTCTGAGCAGAGCAACGTTCCTCTCTGCATCTCAGTCTGTCGTCGCGTCCGTTGTTGAGACCCTTCGCCGCAACCCTCCTCAGGCTCGTACCTTTTGGCCTGCGTACTCTTGCTCGCGACTTCAAGCTTCGGTCCCGGATACCTTGCCGATCTTTTCACTCGTCTTCTGATCAGTGTCACTTCGAAGCTCACTGCAATGGCTACCAACGGTCGTCAGCAAAACTACGCGGCCCCCAACGCGGGCTACAAGGGACAACACATGCTCAACAACTACAACCAGCACGGCCAAGGTCATGGGTCCGCCCAATACCTCCCCCGAGGTCTGCCCATGTCCCCCCACGGTGATAATGGTATGCAAGGTCTGACGGGCAATATGGCAGCTCTCAACATGCACGCCTCGTATGGTTCGTCCGCTACCTCCAAGTCTGCGAGCTCCGCTCTGTCAGGTGGCTCCTCCGACTACGGCAACATCCCTCTCTCCAACGGTCAAGGACTTTGGGTTCCCAACCAGCAGGTCCTTGGATCTATGTACCAGATGATGCCTGGTGCCCAGCAACAGACTGCCATGGCGGCTTCCCCAAACATGTACAACCACACCGGTGCATACGTCCAGCAGGCAGCTTACCAATATGGCCAAGCTGTCATCGACAACAACGCTATGCCACCAGCATGGGCTGCTCGCATGTCCTCTTCCGAGATGCCATCTCTCATGACGCCACGCCGGGACTCCATCTCCTCCAACGAGAACGACAACCCAGGCACGCCTTACGGCAGTGGTGGTATGTACCATCGTTACGGCAACAACACCGCCATCATGGACCGTTCGCCAAACGCCCTCTACTCCAGCAGTGCTACCCCTTCGCCTTCCCAGTTGGCCCATCCCTACCAGGTCATTGCGCCCATCCCGAAGCAGCAAACCATGCCCACGTTGCCTCCCAATCTACTGGCGTTAGTGCACCAGGAGCCCCCCATTCCCCGGGCTATCCCCGCTCCTAGCTCCCCGCACAAGCCACTCGACCGTAGCCTGGAGAACAAGACTGGCGAGACCAACGTTTACATTAGAGGTCTGCTTCCCGAGACCACAGATGAGATGCTTCACCTGTGGGGCAAGCGTTTTGGAGACATCCAGAGCTCAAAGTCCATCATCGACCTGAAGACCAACCTGTGCAAGGGGTAAGCGCTTCACTACCCATCACAACGTTTCAATTACTAACTATGCTTCGCAGTTTCGGCTTCATCAAGTACCACAACTTCGAAGACGCTGAAGACTGCATCCGTGGCTTCCACTACCTCGGATATGAGGTCAGCTTTGCTCGGGTACGTTGCAGCCACTCTGATGCACGATGGCCTGTACTGACTCTTCCCAGGAATCCTTCTACTCAAAGCTCAAGAAGTTCGCCGACGAGTGCAACACCAATCTTTACGTATCCAACATTCCAAAGAACATGAACGAGCATGTATGATACTTCGCCTCAACCCTGGTGACAAGTCACTTACAACATACAGGAACTCGCCTCCATCTTCGCGCCTCACAAGGTCTGCTCGAGCAGGATCCTTCGTGACTCTTCTGGTACTGGTCGGGGTGTCGGCTTCGCTCGGTAAGTCATCGTGGTGTTGCCATTTTGATCGTTGCTGACCATCTCTAGCTTCGAGTCCCGCGACATCTGCGACGAGGTCATCAAGGAGTTCAACAACACCCCTGTATCCAAGCCCGGCGGCGAAGAGCATCTCATCCAGATCCGCTTTTCCGATACTCACGAGCAGAAGATGCTCAAGCAGCAGACCGCAGCTGGCCGTGTCTTCCGTGCTGCGGAGTACGAGGTCGGTGTTGCTCAGGCTAGGGCGCTAGGCACGCCTGACCGATACCTCTCCGTCTCCCCGATACCTGCGGGCCACGCCAACGAGTTCGAGATGTTCATGCGCGGCCAGCGCCAGCCATGGTCACCGCCAGTGCCATCCACCCTCGGCCCTGCCCGCTCATACTACATGCCGCAGGGTGGACCCATCAAGAGCGAGGACGGCGTTTCTGAGAGCGGCCTTGACGTCAAGACCAACCCCGCCACTCCCGTCAAAGCTGATGACAAGTCTACTTCACCCAGCCGCAACGACTAAGCGTGTACCGCCCTTTCCACGTCGACCTTCGATCTACTCGTCGTGCACGCACTATTCTTCATGATCGCTTCTTCAACATCCTCCAGCCACATCTTCTTGGAGACTTCTTTTGGCACCGATCATATACTTTACGAAGGCCGCACTATATCAACACGCTACAGCACGATACTCTTGTCGTTCTTTCCTGCCGCTCGCTCTGACCTTCATGTCTTTGGGCCCTAATACTTTGTTCTTGGCGCCAACATCCTGAACATATCCTTCCCATCGACACTCCAGTCTCGCGTTTTCCTTTCGATCGATATATTTGGGCGGCTTCTTTCACATTTTAGAAGTATCTGTTAGCATCTGGGCAAGCCAGCGAACCAAAAGGATCTTAGTGGGTTATTCAATGTATCTCTTTCTCATCGATGGCAAGGGCAGGTTTCAGCAGTGGTGGCTAGGTCTATGGTCGGATTTGTCGTAGTTTCGATAGTTCGTCGTATAATAGATCTTCTTCCGGCTCATATTCATGTTCGTGTCTACTTCTCTGCTGTTCATGCAATGCTTGCCTCTCAACCCGGCCGTCTTGGTACGTCTTCAAAGTAAAGAAGGTAACGAGGCTGACCTTGCGCTACACCCTGTTTAATCGCCCAATCGATCGAAGAGGGCTGCGACAGAGCACCTAGTCCAGTGGTAAGACGTCCGCGCAAGATCTTGACAGGCTTCCTAGTACTTGACCGTACTGCTTTGTGGAAGATTTCCCATCGCTGCATCTGGGTGCTGTGTCTGCAGCAGGCTAGGCACCTTGATTGCGGAAGACGTGTGTTCGATCCACACGGTGCTTGTAGATTTTGATCTTCTTTTTAGACTCGCGGCTATGCGATGAAGTAGGAGAGATAAGTATAGGAGCGTGTCATGAGATTCGGATCAGTGTACAGGATGAAATGCAATAGCGTGAGAACGGCAATAGTAGTAGTAATGATCGTGGCCACGCGGTGATGGCCGTAGAACGGGGATAGTCAAACATCTTGAGTCTAACTTTGTGCCTAGTTAAAGGTAGGAGGATAGATAGTACGTGCGTTCCGACTCCATCACTACTGCATACATTCATCCGGAGTGGCTGGAACGAGACTTTGTATGAATGATTTCATTTCAGTTCATTGCTCTTGCACATCTATATATACAACGGTGTACCCCTTGGACTCCTTGTCCTATCAGAACAAGGGTTGAGGCAGTGACCGTAATGCTATTAGAATGCCAAAATCCTTGGTGCAGGCCCTCCCTATGCTCTGCGGGGTGTCACTGACGACGCTTCTTTCTTTCCACCTTTTTACTGCAATCGTTCAGTCCTCCCACTCTGGGTTCTGCATGTAATGTTAGTACGGCACCCTCGAAGTCATGTATATTGGAATATCATACCTTTCGCAAGATGACCACACCCTCCAACACATTGGTCAGGCTGAGATACTTCTCGTCTTCCAGCTCCGCCCGCTCACCATGCGCCAGCAACACCGGCGTGCTCTGTGTTTGCCATCCAGTAATGGTCTTCGGCCGACCGGCTTGGCCAACAATGTCTACTGCTTGACCAACACGGACGTTGACTGTCAGCGGCTTGAGGTCCTCATCGAGTGTAATGAGGAAGCGCGGCGATATGGCGGTAGCGAGGTAGTAGAGTAGGTAGTGTGAGTCTCCAGCCACAAATGACTTGGCGTCGATGAGAGACACAAGTACGGTGAGAAGACCCGACGCTGCCACACGGGACAAGACCTGACGGTCAGTGTGAAATGGGTTGAAAGACAGCGTGCCCTTGCCTGCGTGCAGCAGACCTTGAGCTATGCGAACCATGAAAAGAGCGTTGGGATCACGGTGGTAGTAGCTAGCCAATTGCCGGAGAAGTTGTGCAAGACGGGCGTTGTTGGTACCAGCACCGCAAAGGCCCATGGCGAAGATGGCGTTGATGGCGACATCGTTGTCGTTGTCGTGAGAGTAACGAGAAAGAGTGTCGTAAACCTTCATCTGAGGGTTGCTAGGGCTGATGAGCCCTAGAGCGAGCGGCACAGCCTTGCGGATGTTAGCCTCGCCGTAGTGCATCAGGTGGCCGAGAGTGCGGAGGATCATCTCTTGGCCGACGTCCTCGCCCATGGCGACTAATGATAGACCGATAACAGCGTAAGACTGAAGTAGCTCATCACCCTTCTTCTCCTCGTTCTCATCCTCGATGTGCTCGTTGCAGATGTGGAGCAACTGTTGGATCTTCAGGACAGCACCGGTACCTGCCCATGCGCATACCTCGGTGAGCACAGAGGCAGACTTGGCCATGGGGTGATCAAGCGCCTTCAAGGTCTCCAGAATGACATCGACTTCTTCTTGCTGACCGAAGAAGAGTAGCGCAAGACCAAGAGCCATGAATCGGGTCCACTTGTCCTTGAGCTGCTTCGTTCGGTCTTCGTCCAAGAGCGTGTTCATCAGGGCATCAGTGACATCTCCGTTGGCCGAACCAACAAAGATCATACCAAGCGACAGCGCTGCCATGGCAGAGAGCTGCATGTCGAGGCTTGTGTCGCTGACAATCGGCAGCAGAACGTCCAAAAGGTCTTCCTTATTAGACCCGGCGTAAGCAAGACCGAGACCCATGATGGAAGCCAAACGGATGTTCTTGTTCTTGGAATTGATGTTGTCCTCATCACCCAAGAGAGCCATGGCAGGGTCTGAGTCCATGCGCACGCCCGAATTGAAGATACCGGTAGCAAGCATAGCGCCGGCCTTGACCATGTCATCTTCGACGTGTGTGAAGGGATCGACCTTATCGAGACCCTCTTCTACGTCCCAGAGCATGAGCATACCCAGAGACGCTGTTGTTGACAGCATGCCCTCCTCCTTGGTCTTCCACACCCAGCTCTGCTTTGTGTTCTCGTTAAGCATGAGCTTATCATTGGCGTAACCGGCATTGACAAAGGCGTTGACGAAGGCGGAAGCAAGGTTGTGTCTGGCGGAATCGGTATTGGTGAGACCGGCCGTCCTGCTGCTCTCCAGATGTGTCTTGTAGATGTCGTCAGGGGTCTTGGGGTCGAGAATGTTAAGCTCCTTGCCCAGCGCCTTAAAGTGGTCGGGTAGCCGTGTGTTGTTGATGCACTCCTGGAGCTCGGCATCGTCGTCTTCGGAGACGTCGAGCCATATCCGTTGTCGGCCACATAGGTAGGCCATTTGTCTCCGGATCGACTTGTCCTTGGTGGCGTTGAAAGCTTCAATAATGAGATCGGTCTCGTGTAATCGTATCGCGATGACGATTGCCTGTGTGTACTGCTTGTATTTGGCGTAGATTCGGTACGTGGTACGGAGGAACTTGTCGTTGTCTGGGTAGGTGAGTAGGGGCACGTTGCTGCGCGTGTTAGTGTCGGTGCTGCAGGCAAAATGGGGGCATATCCTACCTGACCATGTATAGAGCCACCCTCGAGTATGTGTTCTCGTCAATGTACTGCTCAATCTGATCAATCATCTCCAGCTCAGACAGGATATCAACGGCATCAGCCTCTGCGTTGTGCTTGAGGAAGAAGGGGACGAGGTTCGAGGCGAGGTCGGTGACGTCGTCGGTGGACTTCTCGTCGTTCAGGCGGTTCTGGTATTCTGTGCCAATCTCAAGCGCAAGGTGGCGCATGTACTCATGGCCCCATGAGCCGAGATCTGTGGAGGGGGCCTCGAGGCGGTATTTGAGGCAGTCTAGGCGGTCCTCATCGGAATACGTCATTCCCAGAACAGACATCATGTCGGCGAGCGAGCGCTGTGTTCGTTAGCATGGTGGCGTGCATAGAGTGTGGGCGTGTCTGCGCACCTTGTTCTCGCCTGCTGGCCATGATGCGTAGGCCTTCTCTAGATTCTCGTAGTGTGGTCGGAGGAACTTGAGCGGCTTCGGCACGGCTGTCATGGAGCTCGTCGATGTCTTGATGAATTCCTTGATCTGTTCGAGGGCGGGCTTGTAGAGGCTGGTGTCGGAACCCTAGTAAACACAAGAGGTCAGCGCATGTTGCGGGGACCAGCCATCGTCGCAGCAGCTTACCAGTATCCGCTCAGCCAGCATGTCAAGGTCGCTCTTCAGCTGTTGGTCTTCCTCGCTGAGCTCCTCTGTGGTTTGTCATCAGTGCAAGTCCATGACGATAGCCATCGGCGCCGTGCCGGGGACCAGACATACCGCCAGTTGTCGCAACACCGCCCTTCTTGTCCTCAAGATCTGGCTTTGCGTCCTTGCTCTTGTCCGCGTCATTGCTCACGGGCGCCTTGCCCTTGCCCTTGTCGGCGGCCGTGGGCTTCTTCTCGTCGTCCTTCGCCATGTTGATGATGTGTAGCTAGGGCAAGCGGCGAAGTGTGTCTATGTGTCGGGATGAAGCGGCGTCGATAGCGACGGTGGAAGGAGATTCGGGGTGCTGGGAGATGTAGATGCGGCGCTCAAATGGGTCGGAAGAGCGAGAGGCAAGTCGAGTGGGGAGTGGTAATAGGTTGATGTCGATGAGGCAGCTCTTGCTTCGCGTACCACTTCCGCCGCGCTAGGGCCAAGCCCCGTCCGCCGATGATGAGCGCCCGCTCCCTCAGAACCTCCCGCCAAAAAATATTGTTGCCGCATACAACCCCGAAAACCACCACCACACGACGCCGATAGGCCACCCAGGCAACTACCATGAAGCTCAACGTCAAGAATATTCGGTACCTGTCCGCCGATGATTGGCGTGTTCTCACTGCGGTATGCGCCCGCCCGCAGGCTTTCCGAACGTAGTGGGGGACTAACGCTGATGAAGATGATAGACAGAGATGGGCAGCCGCAACCATGAAATCGTGCCAACCCCCCTGATTGCTCAGATCGCCGCCATCCGCTCAGGCGACGGCGTCCACCGTTGCATCTCCAACCTCGCCAAGATCGGCCTCATCGCCAAAGTCCGCAACGCAAAGTACGACGGCTACCGACTCACGTATGGCGGTCTCGACTACCTCGCCCTCCACACACACCAAAAGGCCTCGACCGTCTACTCAGTCGGCAACCAGATCGGCATAGGCAAAGAGTCGGATATCATAGTCTGCGCAGATGAGACGGGCAGGCAACTGGTGCTCAAAATCCACCGTCTGGGTCGCATTTCTTTCCGTACCGTCAAGGCGAACCGCGACTACCTGCGGAATCGCCAGGGTGGTTCATGGATGTACATGTCGCGCCTCGCTGCTCTGAAAGAGTTCGAATTCATGAAGGCCCTACGAGCAGAGGGATTCCCTGTACCCGAGCCCATTGGTCAGAACAGACACACCGTCGTCATGAGCCTCATCGATGCCTTCCCTATGCGTCAAATCTCAAAGGTCGGTAACCCACAGGAGCTCTACGGGGAGCTGCTCGCCATTATCGTTCGCCTCGCGCAGCACGGTCTCATTCATGGTGACTTCAACGAGTTCAACATTCTAGTTGAAGAGAGAACAGAAAAAGACGGCAGTTTGTCACTGGTGCCAACCCTCATCGATTTCCCGCAAATGGTCTCCATCGATCATGCCAATGCCGAATACTACTTTGACCGCGATGTGGCTTGCATAAAGCGCTTCTTCGATCGCCGTTTTGGCTTCACGAGCGACGAGCCGGGTCCTTTTTTCAAGGATGCCACAAAGAAGCTCGTCAAGCGGTTAGATGTTGAAGTTCAAGCTTCCGGCTTCAGCAAAAAGATGGCCAAGGAACTAGAATTGTACATGAAAGAGCATGGTATCGATGGCGACGCTGGAGATGTCGCCGCCGGCGCAGAGGCTGACGACGACGATGAGGGTGACGAGGCAGGCGATGATGACGAAGTTGAAGATGAAGAAGACGGTGGCGTTTCTCTTGAAGGTGGTCCGGTAGGCGACGATGTGTCTGCTCCTAGCGACACGATTGCAGATGGACAGTCGACATTAGCTGCACAGATGACTATACTGGAGATAAGGGACAACGACCCGCTACCAGATCTCAAGGATATCAAGCCGCCGCCACCCTCGGAACCCACCATGACCACCAAGGCCGCTAAGAAGAAAGCCGGCTGGTCTATATAGGCCTGCCAGCTACATCATCTTCTGTTCCTTTGTTTCAGCGATACCCAGATCCTTGTCTCCTCCCGGCACTCGTTTCATTTGAAAGCCTAAAATATACAATACATTCCATTTCAGCAGATCAAGAGCACTATGTAGTCACCTGACCCCTCTGCATCAAGATTCCGCTGTGGCAGGCTCGTCTAAACCACCTTTCTCCTAAGAATCTTTCTCTCCTCTATCCACGTCCACAATATCTTTTTCCTGAACACCTATATCCTCCTTGGCCTCATCCAACCCATCGTCGCTCCAGATATCAACCTCGTCTTCATCACCAGCCGCTATATCCGTGCATTTCGGAGGCACAACCTCTCTCTTAGACTGAGACCGTATCATACGCCCAACAAAGCGTAAATCCGGTTCCACAAACCCTTTGCGTACGAGCAGAGACCGTATATCTGCTGCAAGGAGATCACCATTTGCAACCTCATGATCGATCAGAACGTTACCATCATCAAGCTCCCGTATACATGAAGTGCTGATACACGCTGGAAGCGTGCTACCTTCTGTGACGCGGCCAAGCCAATTGTGACGCTTCCTTAGGACGTCTGCTATCAAAGGGTTGTCTGTGGTGAAGACGACGGTTCTTCGGGGTGGGTGGATGAGGTATTGTATTTTGTGTGAATGGCGGTTATTCATTTTGGCTGGATGTATGAGGTTGCCGAAGAGTGAGACTTGTGCAAGTGGGTGGGAAAACGCGAGTACGTGTTAGAGATTCCATGCAGTCTCTGTGCGTTCACGTTCGGGGTTGGTGACTTCAATGCACAGTGTACTTTCACTCGTATAGTTGATCTGCGCCCGATGGTATTGGAAAGACGCAAAAGGTCACATATAAGTGCGTGAATGCTCCGAGTGCGTAATGAGAGAGAGCTTTCACGATTTGGGCATTCAATCGGTGAAGAGTAACAATTTCCTCTACCTCTCGTTGACCACCGTAGCACTTTAAACCTCAGTCCCCATCTAACTCCCCTCTATCCATACTCCGCTACCAAAGCAAAACCCAACGAACAACAGCAACCATGGTCCTCATCCTCAAAATCCCACCCTACTACCGCTCCACCTCCTACGTCCTCCACTACAACCGCCACCCCACCACAACAGCCCAATACATCCTCCTCACCCCCGCCTCCTCAGCTACCCTCACAACGCGCAACGCCGCCATTGCAAAAGACTGTGCGGCATGGGGCTGGCGCCTCTACAACACCGACCGCTCGCTGCCCAAGATGGAGAAGTGGTTTGCCAAATATGAAAAACTTGCTAGGAAGAATACGTGGGACGACGATATTTGGGTCATTTGGCAGAGGGAAACTGGGCTGAGGATTAACGGGGAGGATGAGAAGAAGAAGGCTGAGGCGGAGGCGGTTGCTGAGAAAAGTAGGCTGGAATCTGTTTTGAACAGCGCGAAGAAAGCGCACTGGCGGGTTTGGGGTAAGGATACGTGGGTTGGAAGTGATGAGCTGAGGCTGAGGATTGAGCACGGTCCTAGGGAGGAGAAGAGGATGAGGAAGTGGGCTGAAGAGCAGATGAGGGAGATGCCGGGGCTGCTTGATCCTTTTTCGGATGTTCATGAGGTTATAGGAGAAGATGATGAAGATGAGGACAAGGAACGTCTGTCGGGAGAGCTGAGAGGCGGTGGTGCTGACGGTGCTGATGCGAAGGCGACTACGGGTGGAGAGACTGATGGGATGACTGCGGTAGTGCTTCCGAGGCATGCTTGGTTATCTCGGGGCTGAGCTTTGCCCAAGAATGCTGGGTGATAGGCAACGCCGTGATAATGTTATATCGCAATACCCCTTCCATCCACCCCCGTCTCAACACCTCACCCCCCAGCTTTCTCCCCATCCGCCCTCCTATCTCTCTCCTCCTTCCCACTCTCCTCCCCCCTCACCCTCTTCATCTCCTCCACTCCCTTCGTCAAATCCCTATGCACAACTCTAACCTCCCAACTATCATCCTCACTCCACTTCACTTTGCCCAATTGCTCCGCAAAAGCCACGCTTCTGTGATGTCCGCTCCCACATAGACACCCCACTCGTACTATCGCTACTTCCTCTTCCCTACTAGCTCTTACATCCTTGATTTCCATGAGCCGTTTGATATCCTCCTCGGCGCGGGCCACTGTGTCACTGAAAGACTCGCGCTGCATGAGCTCGTCTTGTAGCGTCGAGTCGAGCCCCGTGCATGTCTTTCGTATTTGGCGGGATGGGTTCTCTGTTACGCGGCAGTCGTATTCTAAGTCTGGTTTAGGAGATGGTGGTGTGAAGCGGTCGTAGGAAGTTATCTCGAGGATTGGTCGTTGTCTTTTTTGGGTTTGAGAGGGAGATAGATTTTGATTGGTTTCTTTGGCCGCGGATAGTTCGTCTTCGGTGGGTGGAACGAGTCGTGTGTTTTTTACTTTTGAGGCGATGTCTGATAGTATGGCCATGTTGTTGATGATGGGTTGACTGGAGATGGGAGCGACACTCAAATTGCGGTTGAAGTCGTTGGCGAAAGATGTTTAGATAAAACGGTTCTTGTTTCGACGATTGCATATATGGTTATAAGAGAAAATGTCCTATGCCGCAGGCTTCGCGCCCTGTTTTGGTGACGCTCGTTTAGGTAAGAGGTCGCGTGCTTGCTGCGGACAGGCTCAGGGTCTTCTGAAAACTCCTGCTCCATTGGCGCAGGCATATGACGTTGAGCGCTGTGGATCCACGGGCAGACCCGCGAGTGCCGTGCAAGGTGCGTCATCGCCAGACACAGCCGCATCAGGTATCGCGATGATTCGCTAACACTTATACAGGCCTATTCTGTCTGTTGGTCTGTCTGCAGCCACGCTAAGTGATTGCTGTTCTATCTAGCTGAGCGTCTGTTTGAGAGACGAATTGGACGGTTACTGCACATAGTGAACAATTGCCGCATCGACCACATCGTCATTTTACATCAAAAAGGGCTGGGTAATCATCAGACATGAAAATGCAGTGTGTAGACGTTTGAATTCGTATGTGCAAGACATGCCCAGGTGTTGATCACAACACACTCCGTCGACATCTTGCTCGCCCAGCTTCATCTCCTATGCAACCTCTTTTTCCAATGAACTCACACGCCCAAGATCATTTGTATGCAACGCACGTTGCTTCCTGGGCCGGTCATTCGCGAGATCCTTCACCGACTGCACTCCTGCCACGTCGTAAACCGGGTGGTGTAGTCGTTGATCCATGCGCGCGCTTCCTTCCTGGCCCGGGCTTAACCCAGTTGTGTCCAATAACTTCCTCGTCGAGAGATCTTCCTGCCGACTGCGGCGCATAACTTGAGGGACCTTTTTCGGCGGCTTTGTAGCCTTCTTCCTTGCCTGAAGGAGTCGGATGGAGTTGCTCGTCGGACAAGGGACCTTCCGCAGTGCGTTGGACATGGCCTGCTACGAAGCCGGGGGCGGACTGAGTTTCGGCATGAGACATCGGCGGATGCTGTACAGCAGTCGAAAAATGTAACTTCAGTCGTCGAACACATGACTCGAACGTTGGCTTGCCGTCGGGGGCGGACTGAGCTTCGTCATGAGCCGTCAGTGGATTCCGTACGGTAGTAGGAGCGTGTGAGTTTACTCGTCGAACAAATGACTCGAATGATGGCTTGTTGTCGGGTGGCGTTTGGCCTTGTGACGGAACGACCTCGTCTTGATAGTACAGACCATCTGTTTTGTTGAAGAGAGCACCCGGAGGTGCCAGTTCGGAGATACCCGCCCGCCAGTTTATGATGGTAGAAAGCGAAACGACTGTGATTCTGCACGCCACGGCAGATGGCGTAGTAACATAGCGATACTTCACTATCCTTCCCGGTGAATCTACCCGGTACTCGCGGTAGAAGGCCTCCATAGGTATCTCAATGGAAATGGGGTCGTAGGGGATGAAGTTGATAGACGGCCTTGGTGGTATCTGCTGACTGGACAGATACTCCGATGGGTCGCAAAGTGAGGGCATTTTCGGATTGGCGCAACAGTACGCTGTTGCGTTTTGTGATAAAAAGGGAACTGTAAATGGATACCGCCTCCGTTGAGACTAAAGAATGTAAAAACAGTTTAATGTGGTCGTTAAGCGTGTTAGGTCACAAGCGCAAAAGGCTTGATGTTGATTATTTACTACTCGATTTAGCAAGGCCCAAAAACAAGAAGGTGAGAACGTACCAGACATGGCAATCGGTGATGAAGGCTGTGACTGCCATATAGACCCACCAGCTATCAGAGTGCACCTTCCTCCCGGTCTTTGATCTCGGGCAACACACTCTTATCGATGTCATGCTCCGCCAGATGTTCGACTGCGGCTTCAGTTGACAGTGGTTTGCCCTCCTTCAGTGGGTCAAGTCCTTTGTTCAGCTTGATCCGCCGCTCGAGCTCCTCGATCCAGTAGGCTTCAAGTTGGCCGCGACGCCTTTCGGACAGGAACTGCGCATCCTCGTCTTGCCGGAACGCCTTGCAGAATGCATCGCAGAAGGGTCGTGATTCGCATTCCCACTCGAAGATCTTGGAACAGTCCATGTAGATCCTCGGATCGTTGGTGATGTAGGGTTGCAGGACTCCAGGCACATAGATGATGTACGGCATCGTAACTTTCCTAGGAGCAGTATTGGTTGTTGTAGTTAGTAGGTGTAGCTTTGCCAGTGAGATACCTTGCGGCCTTTTGATTGCTAAAAGGTAACCGTAGACGAATGTAATCAATTGTTTGCTAAAGTGAAAGTATTATCAGTGAGAACACCGAAGATCGGAAACTATGTGTTGGCGTTGAGTGAGTCTGGCTCTTCAAGTAATGTACAGTCACAGCGGAGGGTGAGTTTGGTCAACGTATCGTAACATAGCGGGCATGGTCATCGTTACGGGTGAGTGGCATCCGACTATTGCAGATTCCGTTGCAAACAGAGCATTACACCAAACGCTTCATACCAAAGCAGTGAAGGCGATTGCGGATGGATCCTTGCCATGGTGTTGAAGTGGGTAAAAGCAGTCGTCTGGCAGTTCCTAGATTCCAGAGCAGCAGGGTATGAGATGAATACAATGAGACTCATGCAGTAGTGTAAAGTCATGGCAAGAGTGATTTGGCGCGTCGAAGGGTGAACGCCTGGGGAGGGATGACGAGCTAGCCCCCCAATCTTGGCGAATGACTCAATCGCGAAGCACCCCTCCAAAATGTTGCAGGCCAAAAAGTTGACGGGAACGACACGCTGCAACCAACCGCCAAGATGAGCACCGAATCAGGAGTCAAGACACAGTCGACGTTCGACATTGTAGCGACATACCGCCGCATCCTCAAAGATGACCCGGAACTCACCATGCCCGTCGCGGCCATCGAGGCGCTCGTAGAAGCCATCGCGCAGAGCTCCGTCTCGACCGTCGCAGAGACACTCGACCTGCTCGAACGCCACACGGCCGCCCTCAAGGCCTCCATCGCGAACCCAATCTCCCTCTCCGCCGGCACAGATCTCTTCCAGCGCTACCTCATCACGACGCTCAACCGCCCGGCGAGCCTGAACCTCGGCCCCGACGACGACTTCCGCGCGATACGCAACCACCTGCTCTCCAACGGCAAGCTGTTCGTGGACCGTGCGAAACAGAGCAGGGAGAAGATCGCGAGTTTCGGCAAGCACTTCATCCGTGACGGCGGCACGGTGCTCACAAATGGAGGATCGCGAGTAGTGGGTGCGCTACTGCGAACGGCCGCCGAGTCGAGCACTCTCCGGTTCAAGGTCATATACGTCTTGCCCTCGTCAAGCTCGTCAGATGCGAAAGAGGGCCTCCAGACTGTCGCCGACCTCCGAGAGCACAATGTACCAGTCGCCACAATTCCAGATTCGGCCGTCGCCTACTCACTGGGTAAAGTCGATATGGTCATTGTCGGAGCTGAAGGCGTCGTCGAGAACGGTGGCATCATATCGCGCATGGGCACGTACCAGTTGGGCGTACTGGCTAAGAGCAAAGGAAAGCCCTTCTACGTGGTCGCCGAGAGCCACAAGTTCGTTAGGCTATATCCACTCAGCCAGTTCGATCTGCCCATCGAGCAGAAGGTACTCGACTTCAAGGTCGCAGAAGAACACAAGGCGGAACACAAGCCCAAGAGCGACGAAGAGCAACGGAATGTCTTTGACGAAGCCATCGCAGACATGACTGCGAAGCAGAGATCGACCGTCGTTCCGCTCGACGCTCATGACGCTGTCGACTTTACGGTACGCTCTGCTTACTTCAATTATGACCCCATCCGCTAACCTGAACCAGCCACCCGACCTGATCTCCGGCATCATCACCGAGTCTGGCGTTCTCACTCCGTCTGCCGTGTCAGAGGAGCTGATCAAGATATGGTTTTGAGCCCTCCCTGAGCATCAACTCCTCACCCTACACCAAATACACAAACTTCATCGCGACTCATACAACGAGCATACACGCGTTTGATGGTTGCTCACATCCGTGATAGGAACTATGTGGAAAGCGAATCTGTGACTCTGCAACCTTCACGCCTTCGCCGTAATCGGCGCATCACGTCCTGAGACTGCGAACCGCGCGTTACAGGATACCGTACCTCAAAACTTTGCTTCAGAGCGTCTAGAAGCTGGCTCTATCGCATAAGAGGATTGAACGGCCAACGATAACGACGTTCCATGGAATGGTGTTGCGCCGACGATAACAGCATATGATACCCAATAGACATATTCAATACCAACATGTCTTCGCCCTGTTGAACATTCAAGGGTCGGAGTTTTTGGCAATGACATATCTGGATTGTGAAAATACTGAGCGTGAAGTATGGGAAAAATATTGACATCAGTAGCCAGTTACCTCGACGATGAATGCACCCGACAGCGTACAAAGCCTCATGACATCTGCTAATTTCTCAACGCCACACGACGCTTGTAGAAGATGCCATATCTAGTCCAGCCACCCGCGCAATCCATCGAAGCTTGCGACCCGCTGTTCACCTACGTGCTTGACGACCCTGTCCCCTCCGAAATACGTATACTCAAGGGTCTTAAGGAACTGGGCTGGGAAGTCTCCGTGCATTTCCACGATGATGCGGTTTATCTAAATGCCACGAAAGAGATCGGAAAGGCGATAAAAACGATACGACGCAGGACGCAGATGATACATGGGGATATGGTTGGGGACAGTCCCAGGTTGACTCTCGAGGAAATGTGGCAGAGGGAGATGACCAGCAAGTCGGAACAAGAACTCTACACTAACAAAGAGAAGGAGGAAGTCAACGATGCAGCAAGCATGATGTCGCGGATGACGGAACAAAGAGCTTGGGTGCGTTGGGCTGATGAGGAGGCTGGGTTGGAGCCGGAGAGCCCTAACGTAAGCGATCCTCTGATATAGAAATATCAGGAAGACCAAAATATGCAACTGATGAACCCAGACAGGTAGTGCAAGCCACCGATAAACAGTCCTACCTGTCGCACGCTCTGAGTTTAGAAGACTACGAGGACTCAGTCATCGACGTTCACGAATGGCCTGCTGGCAGCCCCAGTACGAACATACATACTTACAACGCATCTCGTTTTATTGAAGAAGATGAACCCGACTGGCATACATTTGTACCACGTCACTCTACCCAACGCGCTGCGCATCAGCCTGCAGGTCAGGCACCCTCATCATCCTCTATGTCTTCTACAACCTCTCCTTCTTCAGAAACCCCAGTCGGGCTTATGGGTATGTCCGGATACTGGTGTCCGCCCGTTTTTCATGCCCGGTCGCAAAAGAACTCTCGATCTCAATCCATCGCACCAAGCACTGTGCTTCCATCACGAGACTCGAAAGAGACTCGGAAGCTCAAGAAGAAGGTTATCCGCCGTGACTCAGAACCCTCGTTGGGAAAGTATCTGCCACTTGGGTTTGTCAGGCCCCTGTCTTGGGTGAAAGGAAAGCGAAGCGCGAATGAAGGGGCCAGTACAGATGCAACCGCACCAGATGAGCAACAAACCACCGCTCGGTCAGAGAGGTCCTTTAGCCCTTATCAACGCACCACCCCCACACAATCTGTTCCGAACATTCACCTGCAAGAGTATTCCTCAACTTTCCTTCAACCCGAACCACGTAACATATCACCCACCTTTTCTACTACCTCCAGTCTTATCTTCCCTGGCTGTGAGATAACCCCAGAAGCCTACTTTCAGCGCACGAACCGACCCCGGAAGAATCTACAGCCGCGCCAGCTTACACCACCACCAGGACTAGAGAACGATCCCTACATGTGGCAAGTGTGGGACCGCGGCCGTAAAAGGCAGCAAGATAAGACTGATCGTGTGCTGGGCAAAGACAGCATACATAGATCAGATAGTGGCAATGCTAGTTGGTATGATGGGTTCCAGAAGATGATGAAGGAGAAGGAAGCAAAGGTGGCCAAGGAAGAGAAGAAGGCCGAGAAGAAGGCGAGGAAGCAGAGGGAGAAAGAGGAGAAGGAAGAGCGGATACGCAAGGAGAATAGGGAGAAGGAAGAGCGGATACGCAGAGAGAATGAGGTGAGGGAGGCTTTGAGGAAAAAGGGTGATTTCGCAGGTGGGTACTTGCCACGGTATGCATGACAGCCTCTACTTACTTCCATGATGTAGGCATAATGAACACCTGGGCAGGTTAACGCTCGCGGGCGGTAGGAGAATGTAGTCGCGATGGTGGTTACTGACTCATGAGGTCTTGATCGAGACCACGGAGGATTGCAACACCTGAGACGATACTTTACAAGCCTTCGCATCTACGAAGGCTTCTTCATTTGTTCTGTCTCATGTATATGTGGATATTCAATGTACAAGACTTATTCCAAGAGCAAAGTCCAGTCAACAAAACAGTTTCATCTAACAAGCTCGTAAGAAGTTAGTGCCGTTGTTGCCTTGAACCTAAATGATCCTTCGAATATACCCAGGCAAGTATAAATTTGCGCATGCCGCCAATTTCCCAGTTAACTGTTTTTCCAACATAAGCACCACATATGTAACCCCGCACCCTCCGTACCAACACTATCTCGTGTCCAAACGCAATGCTCCAGCAACCCAAAGACATCCTACGAGACCTGATCATAACAACGGACGGCCAAGCCGAGGAGCCGTACTCCTATCACGAATGGGGCTACACCATCTACCGCACATGCTACACGCCAGAATCTCAATCGCAATGGGAATCCCTAATCGAAGCCATCCAGCGAGGCGTCGAAAAATCCCTCCCTGAGTCGCAAAACGATGAGCCACCGACAACATCTCAACTCCTACGCTCCCTCCTACGTCTAGACTTCCGTTCCGATGCTTCTCTGTACGATGGTCTTACTATCGACCAGCTTCGCCAGACGTATGTCAATCCACCAGAAGATTCTGTGCCCTCACCGAACTTCTACAAAAGCGAGCGTGTCTTCCTTGTCGCTGACGCGGACGTTTTGATGGATCCTTGCTTTCTACCGGAAGAGAATGAGACAACGAACGTACCCGTTGACAACAACACAAGCGACGTTGCAACCACGCAGAGTGTGCAGAGATATCACTATCAACACCACGGCCACAGCAAGTCCTCTAGTACCAAGCGGCGATGGCTTAAGTGTGTCGAGGTGGACTACGTTGCTGCGGATCATCATCCAAGAAGAAGAGGTCAGGGCCCACGGCCGTATTTTGGCTGGTTCATGATGACGGCGGAAAGCGTGGTGGAGCTGTGGGAGGTGTTGCTTGATCAGGATGTCGAGGAGGTTAAACCTAGGTTGGTTGATGTGATGATTTGTAAGTGTATCATGTCCTATTTGTGTGTTGGTGGTGAGCAGGTATGCTAATGCTTGGACAGGGGGAGGGTATTGAGACTTGATGGAAAGCTGAGCGAATTATGGAAGGCGGTCTGTTACATTGCGGCTGTGTTGGATCCTACGCCGTTAATGTTGATATATTTAGGTTGCTGGTAGGTATGGGAATTATCGGAGGGAAGAATGAGGAGAGAATGTATTCTTCATATAGCCAGCTGTCGAACATAACTACGTCCACACGATTCAGTGTAGTCTCTTTGCTACATGAGGTCATATCTGGGCTGATCTACGTATGTAAACCTTCAGGAGCAATACTTTGCGCCTTCACCAGGCTTAACGATACCCATATCGATAAAAGCCGAGTAGTTCCAATAGTCTCCTTGTACCCCCTCGCCAGCAACAGGCACATTCCCAAAGAATTTCGCAGTCCAGTAAGCGCTACCCCTAGTATACTTTGCAAAGGCGTACAGCCCGGTGTTCAAGTTCTTCTGACGATTTGCAAATTTGTTGTCCGCCACCGTCTCAATCGACCATTCACCGATGAACACAGGAAACTTGCCATCTCCTGCCGATGCCTTGGCATCTGAGCAGATGTCTGCGCTCACGGTATCAGAGTCTGTTGGGCGGCCAGCGAAATAGTAGTTGTGTACGTCGAAAACAAGGTTGGTGGACGCTGGGAACTTGGGAGACCAGAACGCTTCACCTCTGAAGCTGCCTTGGAACATTACGGGTATGTTCTTGTTCACGGCTGCTGTTTTGGTAATAGCCGCGTCAATGTACCTCTGTACCCATGCGACACCGTTGTCTGTCAACGCGGCTGGTGTGCCGAAGGTTGTGATGTCGCGATTGTCCACGGGTTCGTTGATCGGCTCTAAAGTGTATGATTGTGGAGTTCCAGAGGATTGAATGAAAGCCAGTGCAGCGTCGACAGCGCGTAGGGAATAGTCGAGGTTTGTGGCGTTATTGAACCAACCGAAGCGGCCTTCGCCTTCACCAAAGCCCATACCGTTCACTCCACCTGGAAGCGAGTGAATATCGAGGATGATGTGCATGCCGTACTTTGCGATTGCGTAAGATGCGATATTCTTGAAGAACCGAGTTTGGCCGCCGCTGTAGAAGTTACTGCCAGGAACCTTGACCCATGCAGCGTAGGTTGTGGGGATCCTCAAGACGTTCACACCGGCAGTGGCCAGCTTGTCGATATCGGCGGGTGTGATGAACGTAGCATAGCGACGCTCTAGTACAGGGCCACATTGCGATCCCAGTTTGGCACAGCAGGTCCACTCATCAGTCGTGGTACCGCAGTTCTGCGACCACCAGGCTGGGTCAATAACGGCTTCTTGGGCAAGCCATCCACCAAGGTTGATGCCGTTGGCTTTGAAGGTCTTCCAGTTGAGATAGGTGGGTTCCTGGCGCCCTGTTGGACTGCCGGTGGTGAAAGATGAGAAAGAGAGGAGGAATGCGATGATGGTGTTGAAGGCAATCATGGTTGATGTCGTGGTGTCTGCGTTCCTGGCTGAGGATCGACTCTGTTAAGCATGTTGTTACTGGTCTTTATAGCTCATCAGTACACCCATTGTTGACCTCTCTGTCCAGCACAATATGCACCACGACCTCGGGTCATGGCGACGTTGGAAGTCGAGAGTAAGATGTGGAGCCGGTCGACCTAGCTACCTAAGGTTAAGAGCCAAGATGATAATATAATCAGGCCTGGCGAGCCTCAAGCCCCTTCAAGACCTAGAGCCGTTGATGGCTGTACAACTGATGAGGTGTTTACCCCAGATTCCACCCCGGACTTGACCCCAGACTTGGCGCCATCTTGTGGATGCATGATAGTGCGTTAGGTCTTCTAGAAGAATTAACCCGAGCTGCGAATACTTGGTCAGTCACTATCCGTATGGGTCGCATTGTCCCGAGCAACCTGATCTCCACGTCGGGTGGTGTGAACGCTACGTGGCCCACATCCCGAGGTGAGTGTCGGCTTCGTTCGGTTTGCGTGTCAAGGGGATGCCTCCGTCTTTGATGATGACACGAATGACAGCAAGATATCGTCTTGCTGTGCGATGACACGCACGTAGACGACAGTTGGTTTAGGGAGGCAATGACGCGACGGCCATTCGTCGTCACCTAATTAGTCCTGCGCTCGCGGCGCCCGAGAGAAACGAGAATGCTCATGATAGTACCATTGTATCGCAAGTGCTCTGCCAGCGCTGTAGGTTGTGATGTCAGGGAGTTGACGGACTAAAGTTCGTCCATAATGACGAGACGAGTGTCTTGGTGAGCCGTCCGTGCGTTCCAAGGTTGTCTGGGTCGCTCAACCGGCCAGCAGCCTCTAACCCTTCACATTCTCACCCTCTTTGTTATATTGATGCTGATGGCTTATATATCATTTACATCCTCTGAAGATCCAATGGCACAAGAAAAGTCCTCGATAATCAATGCAAAGCTATGGGGTGTGACCTCGCGGCTTCTTTGTCGAGCGTCGGAAGTACAGCTCACACAGCGAATTCGTCGTCGCAACGGACAAGACCGAGAAGCGAATGCTTCAAATCCTTAGGGAACTGGAAAGATTCCAGTTAGCTAATATAATTCCCTTTGGCTATCAACAATGCATCCAACGCACCGACTTGGAATGCTTCCCTGATGACTGCCTCCAGCGCATACGTAGGGTCTCCGGGAAGGCGACACCCATATGCCCTTTCCAAGTGCGAGAGAAGAAGCGATCCACGCGACTCTCTTACTCTGTGTCCGTACTAAGTTTGATCTACAGATCTACGGCTATGGGAAACCAAGCTTCGTCAGCACTCGGTCTTGTACGCCCAACTACAGTCGCCCAGCCGACACCATTACAGCTCACCGGGCAGATCAGTAAAAGAACGCACCGTTGTTCGAATAAAGATCACAGTACGGAGTCGGCACGACGATCGCGCACTGTTTCTAGGAGTGTCCCTGTCGATCTTCAGAAACACAGCTTGCTTAGCATTCCACCGGAGTTGCGCAACTGCATTTACGCCCATCTGCTGAACCCCCGAGACTGCATCGTACTATCTCCTATGATACATACGAAAATTACGGGCATTGCATTACTGAGAACATGCACGCAACTTCACGACGAAGCTGCTAGCTTCTTCTACGCAAAGAATTCGTTCCAGTGTTACATTCGTAAAAGCGTCATAGCACAGTCAGTATCGACAGCGAGTATCCAATTACCTCACATTACGTCTTCTATATCACCCAGATTCTTCCGCGACCCACTAGCCATGCAAGGCGGTATCTTCTTTCCCGCGCCGCGGTACCATCAGTATCTCACACAACTAACCATCTACTTCAAGGTATCCATACGCGACCTGGCTTTCCCAGACCCGGAAAAGGGCGATTGGGGAGACGCACCTCGGGCAGACCTGGACATGAATCAGTACATTCGCCGACCTTGCGACAATACCGCCATCACATCCGCAGATATGGGAAAGAAACAACAGGCGATTCAACACGAAGTGTTTCGTGTGTATCAGGAGATGAAAGGCCTCTGGAGAGACAAGGAAGGTGTATGGGTAGGTAGAGTCACGATGCCAGCAAGGTCCACGACAACGGATGATTTGGAGTTTTGGATTGAGCTTACGGCTGATGAACACGTCACTCACGAATGATAAACATGGGGAGTGGAGACGAACACAGGGAGATGATCTGTCATGTGACTATGCATGCACCTCATACCAGAAAGATTCTGAACGGGCCTAGAGCATACATCGACACCAGGTCACCTATCTTGTAGGTTTTCATGTTAATGTAGGCTGCAGGACTGTTCAGTTTTTTCCTTGGTTAACGTGTATGGAAGCGCTGGTGGCCGTGTAAAAGGAAGCACTTGTTCTTCCAAGTTGTCTTAGTTCAGCCAAAAGCTCGTTCTGGATGAGTGCACTACTTGTTTTCAACCTACGTTGATTGCAGGTTTTGTGAACATCCCCCAGGGTACATTAAAACCTCATTGAGAATGGTGTAGAAAGGTGTCCTTGGATGCTGTCAACGTATTGTCATCTGCTGGCTCGGCACCACCACTACTCTTCCCCGTCATCGTGATGCACATAATACACGACACGTCTCACATGCACACCGGAAATAACAGTTATGCAAGAAGCAGATTATCATTTCTACTTGCTTTTACTGTCCCAAAGTCAATGCATGCAGAGCATACGCACGCACACCGCAATTCACAATTCACAACCTCATGCAGCATAGAAAAGATCAAGTGACCAAAAGTACCACAAAAAAATTAGTTAATAGACATTAAGTAACCTAGACTACCGATCGATCCATCCCAATCCCCACGCCAAGCCAACGCGTGCCTGCCTGCCCTATCCATCTCCGATCGGCACCTCCCCAAGCTTCCTTCCAACTCCAGCCAAGCCAAAGATCCTCTCCTTGCTTGCCGTTTTCCCCACACGCCAACTCCACGCAATGTGAAAGTTTTCTCCGGTGGCATCTCGGCACCAACGGCACCGACTGTCGTCATTTCGGAAGAAAGGTTGCGATTGCAGTGAGGGTATAGGGGAGCGATGATGTCAGTCCTCCCTGAGTTTGACTCGTGGGGGACTCGAGGCTGCGACTAGGCTGCTTGGCAACGACGTCCGCTGCTAGCTAGTTCCGCCTTGCTGGACTGCAGACCAGTGCAAGGCTTGCCGTCATTTCTTCGTCTTTCGTGCGTCGCCTTGATGTATGAGTTTATTACTCGTCGGTGTCGTCGACGCTCTCCATGCTTGGCGATGGTGACGAGTCGCGGACGTATCGTGAAGAGAGGGTTGGGCTCGCGATGGGCTGTTGGGCAATGGAGATTTGGCCCTCGGCTTCGACGTCCTCGATGGGAATCCTGAGCATCTGTCCGCCAACGAGGTTGGGGACGTAGACGTATTGGGTTGCGGGTGAAGACATGGTTGTTGGTAGGATAGGTTGCATACGACGTTGTATGATGGTAGTGGTGGAGTAGTGTCTGATAGACTAATGTAGACGGTAATGTGAAGTTATTGGTATCTGGGGGTCTGATACAGGAAATCTGCGATGTTGTGTTTGTCCCTTCATGTGGGGATACCACCTGCCTATATACTGTCGCAGATTCCCACGGCTCACCTGAGAATGCCATTGCTCATGCGGCATCCCAAACCCCAACTCCACCCATGCACCCACCCAGGCCACCAACCCAAAACCCTATCCCCGGCACCCAAGCATCGCATGGCCCACCCGTCACTCCCGCAGCCAATCATAGCACGCTATCACACAAGGGTGCCTTAACGCCAGCTCCGCCGTGTCAGCCCAAGGCGCTGATTCGGCCTGCGATATGCGCAACGCGTGGCAAGTCTCCCCGAGCAGCTTACCATGCCGCTCCGTTGTGTCCGACGAGCGGCGATAAGTGGTCGATACGTGCGTCGACAAGGAAGCCCCGCACCAATTTCCTCTCCGCCAGCCGGCCAAGCAGCGCGTAGGCGGCGCTACTAGTAGTTAGCCAGACGAAGTCGCCTTGCCCGCGGGGTCTAGACCATGCGATGGTTATCGTTGTGTAATTCTAGGCAGGCGCATGATGCATGGTGTTGAAGTGGAGGGTGATAAGGAATTAGGTATTGTGAGGGACGCTGAGTTTCGGAAGATCGGCGTTTACAGATCTCGCGATTATTCACTTTTTTAAGTTTGAGAATTATGTCCGGCCGGTGACTAAGGTCGCGTTCGGGACTTGTATAGCACCGACAGTGCAGTATTGACCGAGTGCTTCCACATTCGATGTTTGCAGCGATCGTAAACATGCGGACGACCATGGTGTGTGCACGGTTTGCGATGACGGCTGGTGGTGTTTTCCCGTTGAACGCCTCGGCTGGGCAATCCCTGGGCGCTTCCGAGAATGCAGCCGAGACCTTCTGTATGGTTCTGTGCAGTTCTGTTGAACCGTGGCACTCGGCTAGAACGACTCACCACACATTTTGCCTCTGGGAAGAGACCATCAGCGTTGGACAAAGTAGTTCACGATAACGAGTGTGCACTAAGCAAATGCACGACTTGGCAGTCCTCCGAGGGGGTGGAACTTGGTATCAACTCTGGTTCCGCAGGCTCTGATGACTCTGGAGCGTTCGGGCGAGGGCACAATAGCTTTGTAATGAAACGTCACTCCTGTGGAGGAGGGCTATCCACTGTCGCAGCAGCTATGAGGGCGGGAATCCTTGGATCCAAGCAATCCCGCTCGACTCCAACTGTCCAATACGAGGTCACATGGTAAGTGCACCAAGCCTACTAGACGAAGCCAGAACGCGCCAACGCACCCCAGATGCCGAACGGCCTGGATTATCCAGTCCCCATGGTCCACATAGTCAGCGGCGTAAAAAGTATAGCTTGTGCACCTCGTGTTGTGAGCCCCGATCTCGTGAAGCTTGTAAAGCCCGATTTCATAGACAGCTGGATCAATTCACGCTTGCAGAACAGTTCGCAATTCGAAAGGGTATCATGCTATATTACAACGCTCCAATAACCTTACGCCACGCTCAATGAACACCATTGAATCCAGCATTCAACATTAAACATTAAGGCCTGATCTTGCCAGCCTCTGGGTTTCCCCTGTTGTCCTGCCAACCCCATGCCAACCTCTCCATGGTCTTGTCCTCATCCTTTCCTGGCCACAAGACTTGTCCAAGGTACACGGCACGAATGCAGAAGGCTGCCACGACAAACCACATGATGACCAATAGAATAGTCAATGCGCTCGCGACACCGTTGATAGCTTCGCTGTTTAGCACTTTTCCTGCTTGTATCGTTGCAAGCGTGAGTCCTGCATTCGGGAAAATGAATGCCCACCAGTTTAGCGAGAACGACATCCTACGTGATCCCACTATGACGGCGATCGTTGTTATGATGAAGAACCAGTACGCGAACAGTATGATAAAGAGACCTGACATGATGCCAATGATTCGTACGATTTCGCCGTCTGGGACTACGGTATTCGTGAAGTAGTTTTCGGCAACGAGCGACGGCGCTTGATTTGCAAGGGAGAGGAGTCCGGCAGCAGTGTAACCTATTGCTGTTAGAATCTTCCAAGGGAGCATTCATCTATCGGGTATGGACTTACCTGCTGGACCAACGGAAACATACATTCCTGGTCGCGTGGTAGGAGAGGGTAGAGAACTCGTCATCAGGCGCTGCATGTAGAGCCCATACAGCAGGAAGGAGACGACCCACGCGAGCCCCTGAAAGAATATCGCCCCGATGAATATCTTCCAGCTGGGATTTTCAGGTTGGGCAGGAAGTATAGTGCCAGCCAGCGTGCCTACAACCAGCAAAGGGTATATTGGGAAGATCCAAGCCGGAACGGCATCGCCAACGTTGAGGCGCTCGAGACGGAAGAAGAGGGAGTACTGGATGATGCCAACGAGGAAGGCTGCGGCACAGTACATCCAGTAGGTGATCTCAAGCGCTTTGGTGAGCCATGACCCGGTCGATGGGTTGCCGTAGATGTACGTGCAGTTGAGTATCAGGGCGACGGAGACCCAGTACGTGCCGAAGAAAAGGCCCTCGACTGGATGATGTAGCGATCCGAGGAGCTTCCGAGGGACGAGTAAGAACCGCGCGAACATGCATAGGTTGAAGATGGCGAAGAGTACGAGGTCGAAGATGAAGACGACCTTTCCGATGGTCTGTAGGCCAGTGAATTTGTTCGGGGTGTTCCCGAGAACGACAGCTAGCGCTCCTGTCGACATGGTGCATGCGAACCATGGCCTGCGGTATTGTAAGTTTGTTATCCGAATGCTCTCGGCGCGTCGACATACCATGTGAAATGTACAATGCGATCGCGCAGCCCGACTTCCGCTGGTGGCTTCTCATCCTCGCTCTCGTACGTCGTGTGGGTTCTATCGCGGAATCGCATTTTGGTGATAGCTGAAGGACGCGACTAGGTGTTGACAATGCTGGGGGCCCTGCTTCGGGTAGTCATTCCAGGATTCGTGCCATGACACCTTCTTCCCAAACATTGCGGAAAGAGTGCCGGACGCATTTCGTCATACAGGTAATTAGTGGCGATCCTGGCATCTACGCGCCTAATGAGAGAACGACGGGCGGCCCCGTAGTTAGATCTCGGGAATTCGGCACGCAAGCGTCAAGCAGAAAATGTGAGGTTGAGGCTGGGCGCACAGATAGCCGTGACGTCATGGGTTCTTGTGACCGGCCTCGGCGCAGCGACTACGCGTATCTATGCCAGTTCTTGCTCAGTGTGAAAAGATTTGAAGGGGACGATGTGAATCGGATGCCTCACGAAGATCGAGACGTGGAAGTCTCAAAGCCTGCAGATGCCATGTGATGGTGACTTTACTGGGGGTGGCGCGGCACGATCGCCCGTCTTTATTATCCTGTGGGAAATTCGATGAACAAACCATGGCATCGCGATTCCCATGTCTATTGTCTCACTTCCACACCGGTCAACACCAAGAGCCGAGAGTTATACGATCTTACCGCCGAGTAAAGTCATGTCGTAGTACAAGGTGGTCTTCCAAACTTGAGTAGCTAGAATTATCACCAATTCTCCTTGAACTGCTTCTAGTGAAATAGAGCAAGACGCGCATCATTCAATTCAAATAGCCTGCATTTTCACTTTTACCGCTGATGGGTAACCCGCCACAGCAAACTCATTGGAGTACATCGCCCATGACATAGACGCTCTAAGGCGCAATGCGTTGTGCGAGACTTGGTCGTGTGTCCACGTACAAGGCTGATAGCGCCAACGTCAAAGGAAGTAGTACTCAAAGCACATACAGATGTTAGAGATACATTCCGCCTATCACTTTACACGAGAGATGTTCTAGATAAGCCTGAGGCCTACGTTAGAACAACAATATGCAGGTAGAAAGACGTAGCGTCGATGTAGGCTGTAGAGTATTAACTACCTAGGTATTGAGCAATTCCCTTGAAGAAGAGGATACCAGCACGACAAAAGCTGCCCTCGAATACGACACTTGCTAACGATACATGGCGTGGGTTTCGCGCGCATTCAGATATTAATCCACGTCTCTGCAGTCCTTTGACCAAACAGCAGCGACATAGGTACCTCTACACGTCTTTCTTTCACACCAAACCACCTATAAATACACCACCCATGACAGTCCCGAGACTATGCAGGTACCTTGGCCTGCATAAAACAAAGCTTTTGTACTCTGCCTCTGGCAATCCCTTGCCCCGAGCTTACCGAGAAAAAGTCAAAACGCAGGGCGTCCCACGATGTTCGCCACCAACGCCGCGCGCCAGAAGCGGGCGCGGCAACGGTACCTGCTGCAACCTCCGATCCCGACCCCGCGGTAAGACTGGAAGCCTGAAAAGCTTAGTTAACTCCATCTCCACTTGCGTCTCACGACGATCTCACACGAGGTGTTGCAATACAAGCACGACTTATTTGTTTGTTCGAAGCTGTAAGCCCATTTTGAACGGAACAATGATCATGAAAGGGTATCAGGTATGAGATTGCAGTTCTAGAAATCTAGAATCTAGCTATCAGGGTACAGCGTGTGCTGGCTTTGATGCAATAGAAACCGTGTATATACACTCCAGGCGCCGTCATCGCGCCCATATATCCTGTTTCAAAAAGAAAGAAAAAAGTCTGTGTCGCGTGTCATTAATGATCCCCGTCCGCATGATCGATTAATCCAAATCCCAGAGGAAGCAATGAGGCGGAGTATCCTGACCATGAATGATGCGGATGAAAAGCCTGCTATCGCAAGAAGAACGCCGTCATAATGCATATGCAATTCCATGATGCTTGGGTTGATTGACAAAGGAAAATATGGCTCGCTACACCTGCCATTACGCGGCGATGAATGCCGCCATCATGGCCAACACACCACTTATTATGGCGTAGTTGGCCCCGCCGGTCGGAGTCGAAGCGGCATTACTCTTCTTCGCCTGCGTGCCGTCTGGTTTGAGGACGGCGTTGGTGCCAATCTGGGAGCCAATGTTTGCTACTGCAGCTTGGCTGTCGCGGACGGGAACAGAGATCCTGCCGTTGCCGTCGGCTTTGGTGGTTGTGACAGTGTTGTCAGTGACTGAGGACGCGCCGGTAATGTCGTCGTACTTCATGCCGTTCCATGTGATGTCTGTCTGCGACTCTGCGCCAGGGCCCGTGAGGTAAGAGATAAAGACATCCTTGTTAGCGTGTGCAGAGCCTAGGTTAAGGTTGAACGTGAAGCTGCCCTTGTCGGATGAAGACGCATTGGCTTGTTTAGCGTTGATCATAGTGATGGACTGCAGATGGTCGTTTGCGTAGGCGGCGTACGCACGGATGCGACCGTCGTACGCAGCGCCTACGTTGCTTGTAGAAAGAGCTGCAATCTGCGTGGTTCCGTTGCCGTTGCCGACAATCTGTGCGACGGCGGCATGGGCGTAGTACTGCGGTCGTACGAACGAGGTTTCACGACCGTACATGGGGATGGGCTGCCAGGCACTGGCGTTGGAGTTGTCGGTCATGTGCATCTGGACCGAGGAGATACCAATGGAGGCTGCGTAGAGGAAGAAGTTGAGCGTCCAAAGGGAAGCACCGAGGGTATCACTGACGCCGGGCATGCCTATTGGCCCAACGGAGCTCATCTCGCGCAGCACGTAGGGGTGGTCTGTCTTGAGGGCGATTCCGACCTGCTTCTCCCAGTACTTGAATTGCGTGTTGGTGGCATCGAGGTCCATGAGGTCGTCGAGGGTGAGGGGGGTGGGGGTCACTCCGATGACTGCAGCATGTTAGTATAGCATGTTGATTAGGGAGACGGGGACATACAATAAAAGTAGTCGTGCTGGTTCCAGGTGGCCAGGAAGTTATCGCCGTTCCTACCCTCCATGATGCCATCGTCAACGAGTTGCGCAATCTCGAAGGTGGTCCCAATGGTGGAGGCGGTCGCAGGAGACTCAAAGAAGGATGACGGCAGGTTGGCAGCCTTGAGCACGCGCTCGTAGACGACCTCGGCGCGGTCCAGCCATTGGGAAGTGTATGTCTTCCCGTCCCAGGGCGCAGAGCGGAACGAGTTCTGGAGCCACAGGTCGGGCTCGTTGCCAATCTCGAACGAGTAGAGTTTGACGTTCTTCATGCCGTCGACGGCGGCTTGCGCCAGTGCGGTGATCTTGTCCTCGTAGTCGTCGTCCATGTAGGCCATGTTGAGTCCGAAGGTGACGGGCGTGTCCTTGGGAAAGCGCTCGAGCGCGGCGAAGTAGTTGGGTCCAATGATCATCGAGTCGGCCGCAATGGCACCCTGTGCCGTCGAGTCCGGGTTCGAGGTCCAGCCATAGTTTGTGTTGCTCGACTCAAAGACCATGTAGTCCTGCGTGTTTCCTCCCAGGCGAATGTGCGGCGGCGCGCCCGAGTAGTCCGCGAGGTTCTGGAGCAGCTTGACGGTGAATTGGTTGGGCTCTTCCTTGCCGGTGAAGGAAAAGAGGTTCGAGGGCTCGATGCCGAAGCCGGCATACGAGGGGTCGAGGTAGTCGGAGGCGCCATCGGGCGGGCTGTTCCCTAGCGATATGGAGATGGACTGGGCGAGGGCAAGGCGCACGGCGGGTAGCGAGAGTAGGGCTAGGCTGCGGGCAGATAACGAGGGCAACATGGCGGCAGAGGGGAGCCCGAGCGGAGCAAGCGAATGCAAAGAGTAAAGAAACAGCGGAAAGTAAAGTCAACTAGCAATCAGGAAAAGCGAGCGCAGGGGAGGTTATCACAGGAAACGAAAGCGAGGACATGCAGGACATGCAGCCAGGGTCGATGATGAGTGGACGGCGGCGGCAGCGTGTCAACGCTTTCAGACATGCGTCACTAACTGGGCCAAAAGTGGCGCCGGCCCGAGCGACACCAGAGGACGCGCCAGACCACCAGACTCAACAACACATGACATCACGAGCCGCCGCCCTCCCGGACGCTGCGACACCAAGCAGCCCCGTCTGAGACGCGCGACCTCAAACGCTGCAGTGGGTCGCCGGTCATGGCTGCTGGCATGGCATCCCACGTTGCTCGCTCGTCCACCCAGCAGCGTTGCGCGTTGTGCTGGGAAAAGAGGATTTACGCGTCAGCTCTTCCGAGCAAGTGTCCGTTTCTAATTGTGGTGGCTGCCTCAGATCTGCACCCACGCCAATCTGAGCGGCTACCGAACCCTTAGCCACGAATGATCCGCCGCAGGAGGCTCAATAAGCCTTGTTTCGCCATGGCTCCGAATCCGCATCATGATCCTTCCCTCGATCCTGTGCCGTCTTACCCTCGAGCCAGGCCTCGTCATGGCCCTCCACCTCGATCAAGGGAAAGACGTGGATCCTCGCGGCAGCTTGACCACCTTGGAGCGCGCGGCACGCCTCCTACGCACTCGACGCCCCGACGCACTGCGTCTGGGTAATCGTATTTCGATAATTGCACCCGTGTTCCGTCCACAGCCACAGCCCAACCCCTGCACCCGTTCGCTGCCTCCATATTGGCCCGTTGAGACGACGGCTCTTCCAAACCGGAATGCTTGATTTATTGCCCAGCCTCTTCCAGCTCTCCACCCCAGCCCCTTCGTCACAGCCGTATGCTTTCACCTACGTCTTCCATCTGTCGCGCTGGAGAAAAGCTTTTCGATAGCACGTGTGCTAGCCCAAAGTTTGACACGACTAGCATCGTCTGCCATCATCTAGCTCTCTGCACCTCCTATAATAGCATCGGGTCTCGAGCAGGTCTACCGGCCAGTCTCGTCCACCGTTGCCTACCACCTCTTGGCTCCAGCCGCCGCATCCCGAAACCCTGTGTTCAAACCTCAGCCCAAACTGACGCCATACTCGATGTACACTTGCAGCTGATAAAACGGATCTCGCGGTCTTTCTCCATGTACATCTATGCCAATCAGGATGCCCACAACACACATGTTGGGGTAGACGTCGCTTGCGACGACGGTCAAAATTCCCCGCGCTGGGCAGTGTCGTTCCACACCCTTGCACACGCAGTACACTACTGGAATACGGCATTCTAGCTGCAACTACCAGATGACCATTATATGCACTCCATGCAGGGAATTCAACTCCGCCCTTCTGATCAAGGAACTTGGTTGCATGATCTGGTCGAAAGTGCCGTAGTTCCGACACGGCATTGATCGGGATGACGTACAGAGAGCACTGACAGTGAAGGAACTACATCGTGAATCAAACCTAGACAGCTATACCTATGTCATATAGCCGCTTGGCTGTGGAGCGTCTAACGTCTGTGCACACTACTACACACTCTCACCTCATGCAAGAAAAAAACAGAACAGGTCTGAAGTCTACATTGACGTTGGGTCACCTACTTCAGATGTTTTCAATCTGATGTAAGCTCCATGGTGTTCGGATTATTCCTTGAATGAGGTGCTTTCGCACAAGCATGCTGACGTGTTCCAACGTCCAAGTAGAATGAGTATGAACAATAACTCAATATTACAAGAAATGTGAACTCTACTACGAACTTTCGTCTGAAAGTTTGCCGTCCTCTCACAACTTGCCCATCATCAAGTTTCCAATCATCTCCCGCCCGGTAACCACGGTAGTCCTCCACAACGTTGGGAAATCCAACGTACTCGAAAAGGCTGTTATCCATCAGTTAGTCTTGAACTGAAGAGTAAACTGAGATCGGAGTAATAAAGGAGAGAGAAACTTACTATCAGCATACCCAAACCCAAGCATAGGCGGGATCCATCCCCTCGCATACTCCAGCGCAAAGCATTCACCCTCCATCTTATACTGCTTCACATCACCCCTAGTAAGATGATGCACACTCCCCTGAGGATACCTCTCCGCCCCATAAACGCCCTTTCCAGGCGCATAAGCCACCTGCTCGCCCTTGAGAATATGGAAGTAGTCATCCGCGGTATGCCGTCCCGTGTGACCCTCCGTTCCAATCGCAGTACCAAAAACAATCAGATACTCAGTAATGGACGCGTGGATAATGTACATGGCGCCCATGGCACCGCCTGCGTTGTTGAAGATCCATTCTTCGTCGAGGTTGATGTGGGGCCCGTGGATTGCGGAGAGGGAAGTGACGATGTGTGAGACCACGGATGCTGTGTCGTTGCCGTGTAGGGCAATGGCTTCTTGGGAGAGGGTGTGCAGGCCGGAAGGCGTGAAGATGTAGAATTTCTCCAGGTGTGAGTCTAGTGTGTACATCAAGGTGGTTAGGACACCGAGGATGGCGCCGAGGGTGAGGAGGAGGCGCATTTTGGCGTTGTTGTCACCTTCTATGGGAACGTATTAACACAAGAAGTAGAAACCGAAGGAGTGACCAGGTCCGATTACGAACCGTTTGTGAAAGGAATGTGTTTGGCTCTTTCGGTTGGCACTCTGCACTTTGCGAGGATCGTGAGGTTTTTCTTCATGATCAAGACGCACGTGCCAGTCGGAATAGGAGAAGTCCGAGACCCCGGATCGCCAGCTCATCTAAGATGGAGGGTGGGCTGTTGTTTGCTGAAAGGCTTCCGTCTTCCGAAACACCCTGGAGGCTACATCGATGTTAGGTCATCTACTTCGCCTGTATTCATCTTAACGTAGTCTGCAGGGCTGTTTTTGTAAAGGGGTATATGAATATTTCTACAAGCAGAAAGCTGTCTACAAATCGATTACCTCCTCTTCCACCCCCATCATTACCCTTTGAAATGATACGAAATGTGCGATAAATGACCATGCCGCGACCTTTTACCATCCCAGACAACGCCCCAGCCCATGCAGAACGTCGTGAATCTCATGCTGTACGCCATTACATAACCAATATACCACAACACCGTGTGTACGAAGAAGGACTATCTTTCGCATTACCACCCCATACAAGAAGAAAACCTGAAGAGGTCTGCAGCCTACATCGACGTTGGGTCACCTACTTCACATGTGTTCATGTTGATGTAGGCTGCAGACCTGTTCAGTTTCTCTTTGTTGACGTGTTACCATCCCCCGATGAAGGTGATGAAGCCATCGACCATGTCAATCCAATCCTGGCCATTGAGCGTACCAGCTTGCCTCTTCTCCCACAGCACATTCACCATCCTGCCCAAACGAAGTCTCGCCTGCTCTCCCGCCTCACTGGTGCCATCGTTCCTAACGAGCTGCACTTTTCCCCCAGCAAACTTCTCACTGAGATCGATCTTGAAGCTCGCGTCGCCGTCTGGCGGGCAGTAGAAGTCCTCCTGCGATGCTGGCGCAGGCCCGATAACACCTGGAGCGAGCTGCACAAGATGCCCGTGAATGAGCATGCTTTGTGTGTGGCTCCGTCTCGGCTTGAACAGCGCGCCGCGTACTGAAAAGCTAACGAGCCGTAAGAGCCCTGCGCCATCGCCTAGCCGAATGATCCAGTCTCGGAAGGCTTCGTACATCATCTTGAACTCGACCTTTATGACCCAGAGGTTGTAGCTGTAGAAGATGGCGAGCGCTTCGGAGCGGACGAGACGCGACACAGAAGCGAGGGCGTGCTGCATTTGGCCGTCAAAGGTAGAAATGCAGTATACGAGGGGCTTATCGATGACGAGGTTCTCGCAGTTTCGGTAGATTTGGTGACGGATCTCGGGCGGGAGGGTGACGAAGGTGAGCGGGTCGTGGGTCGTGTCTTCGGCTGGGTTCGTGTGTGTTTCTTGGACAGACGTAACCTGGACATCTTCCATGTGAACAATCTCAGCCTCCTCTTTGTGAGAGGCAATATGTGCGGCCCAATCCTTCTGTACGTCGTTGGACCCATCGAGTTGGACACGGTTCAGGCTGTGATTTCTGGAGTGGGAGGGCGAGAGCGCGTAGTCGTCCATGTGCTCATCGTCGTCGGGCCGTTCTTCTGCATACAGTTGCAACCCTTCCAAGCGTGTAGCATCGGGCAGGCTCGACACGCCATAGGGCTGCGAGTGCTCAGGCGTCGATGGGAACGAGGTAGCCTGACTCTCGACGCCGTGGCAGTAGTCATGGTCGCTCCCGTCGCCCAGGAGATCCGTATCATCCGAATCCGTGTCTGTGTCGGAGCCGATGTCTATGTCCACGTTGAGTCTGTATCTCGGGATCTTGGGCGGCAGCTGATGCGTGGGCGAGCTGGGCGAGGGCAGCTGGGTTGCGGATCGTTTGCTTGATGTGCGTACGATAGTGCCCTTCTGGGCCATGTTCCTCCCTCTCCGCTGGGCGGCCGCGCTGGCCTCGCTGTTTGAACTCAGCTCCGGCGCGCCGTCACAGTAGCCGCACGGGGGCGTTTGCACGCTAGTATCCAGAGGCTGCAGTTTGGGAGAGCGCGCTTTCATGGCTTCGGCATCGTCGGGGGGCGTCTGGCCCGTGACCGAGTATCGGCGCTGGGTAACCATGGTATATGGCGGTATATGGGCGGGAGCGGGAATGCGAAGGGGGGAACTTGGTGCGAGGGCGAGGGAGTACGTGGTGGTGGGTGGCAGGCTCCAGCAAAACACCTGCGCGCGGATGTGCTGGCAGGCTGCACGATGACCGTCTGCAGGCCCTCGACGCGTGCAATGGGCAATGGGCGAGGCTTGCGGGGTGCGTTGAGTAGCGCTGCGGATGCGGCCGAGTGGACTGAGAAGCGGATTCGCGAGTGGGCCGACACCACTTTTTTATCGATTACGCTGCTGAGATGAAGCTAGAGGGCAGTCGCTAGATCAATCACTACGAACAGGTGCGCGAGAAGACAGAGCTATAGAGTCGGCCTCAGCGGATCATCAGGAGATGAAGGGCGTAGCATGTTTGGCAACTGGGCAACAATGCCGCGTTTCATGACACCGCAATTTGTCGTCAATGCTGCACTGCCCACCCGACGATTATCATGCTCCACCCCAATCTCTCGTCTAACCAATATTCCATATCCCGCAATACTGAAGAACCATGGGTTACGAATCTGGCTTATCACGATATTGCGATCCACACTCCATGGCGTCATGTCAGCGCATCCTATTTTCACGGCCTGTTGGGTAGGTGAAACGAGTTTTGCTTATGTTGGAACTATCACTGCGTCTCTCTAGCCTGAGCTTATTTCGGAAGAGCTTCAGCTCAAGGATTCTGATTCCACTTCTGATACGATGCGTTGGCAGCTAAATACGTTTTGATCACTCATCACTCTTCGGAAAATCATAGTTGAAGTTGCGGAATACGTTTGGATCACTTGTCGCTCTTCAGAAGATCATGATTGCAGTTGCGGATTACAGCCTTAAATTCCAGACAGAATGAGCGAATAAACTCAACAACTACAGCCTACGTCTCTCCTAAACACGATCCTGTTGAAGGATATCGCAAAATCTCACTACACAAGAACTCGTTTTTCCACGCGACACGCATGTTGAAATGGTGTTATGCCCTCAGTGCCCTGTCAGTGTCCTACAAGCCCCTCTTCTTCTCCATGCTCTGCATGGGTTCCCTGACCATGATGTCCAGCGGGATATTTCTTCCACCCTTCTGAAGGTTGATCTGCCTCGTCTCTTCGAAGCCGAACTTTCTGTAAATCGGAGGGTTCGTGGCGTTACTCGACTCCAAGTAGCATGGCCTGCCTTCGCGGTCCGCAAGCTTCGTTACATGCTCAATGAGTTTACGAGCGTGACCTTTACCACGGCCACTGGGCCTAGTGCCTAGGTAAACAAGGTACCAGGCGTCATGCTCTCGCTCACCAAGCGTGGTGTGCATGGTATCGTGAAGGAGGGGCATGAATTCGTCGAAGAAGCGCCGTTTCCCTTCGGCGGAGAGGCGGTAGTTGAGGCGCCACATGCCAGAGCGGAATATGGTCAGATAATCGTCCATGTTCTGACCGGGTGGCATCCTAGATGCGTGAGCTCACGAAGCCTTCGTGATCTTCAAGACTTACCATAGGGCAACTGCTTCAAAGTCGCCTACCGTAGTCACTAGTCCCTTGAGGATGTGAGCATAGGTTATGTACTCGAGAATCTCAACATGTAGCGCCCACTTTTGCTCCGCAGTCCAGTGCGCACGATCGGGCACGTCTACGAAGTACCTCGCAACATCGTCCTGACCGAAGGCTTCCGCCAGACACTCAGCAGCCTGTTTGTACTCCGCAGCCGTAACGACGCGAACGCCGTCGGTGAGCGGAGGCAGAACAGTAGCGCCAGCAGAAGTTGGCTTCGACTTCAAGATCCTGAAGCTAGCCGGTACTTCATTGACCCTGATGTTAGCCGACTTCAAGGTTGAAGACTTCGTGTCCACTGTGTAATTACAGCTGACTGGCGCAACAGAGGATAATGTTTTCGCCATGATTGTGGTTTCGACTGTAAACCTCTACTAGTATTCAGATGGGATCTGCCGCTTCGTTTGATTATAGGGACAGTCGTGGGATTCGCCAGCGTGAGGTGTTCCCCGCAGGGCTTGAACGGGATTCGGCGTGGGTGAGACGTTAGTCACTTGAACTGTGGGATATCTAGACGACGACCTTGAGTTCAAACAACACTACTAAATTGTGATTAGTCTAGTCTGGTTGCTACAATGGGTCGTCGTGGGCTGAGCAGGAGCCGTGACCGTCGATTGCCTGCTACATTGGTATACCTTTTCTGAGCTTGTTGGTCGGTGTTTACGTTTTAGCCGGACGATTTAGATCTCCTGTATGGACTCTAGAGAGCTGCGATCTCGAGACGGTATCGACTCGAGAAGGGTAACGTAAAGAAGTGAAGGCTTGACGTAGATCAACCGACATCAATGTGTGAGGCTGCAGAGGTCCTTTTTGAGTACACGCTTGACAGATACGTCGTAGGGTGTGAGTCCGATGAGGTAGTCTTGCGTCGATGGTATGCGCCTGTGACTATCGATGTACCAACCTTTGCGTGTCTTGCGTAGATAGTATGCGCCTGGGCCGTCGATGTGCCAATCTTTGTGTGTGTGGACTGGTGGCAGTTGATGTATGGCTGCTTAGAGTTTGGGCTTTGCTTTTTGACTCGCTGGCAGCTTTGTCACAAGACCAGTGACAGCACTGCAGTACGATGCTTGGCTGATGTCGAGCGGCAGCAGCTGCGTATCGTGAAGGATTGCACAGCTCGGCTGCAGTAAGATGCGTATGCCGTGGGGGCACAGTGGCTAGTAAGCTGATGTAGTATGGGACGAGGATTGACAAGCTGTGGGTGTCTGTGACGGAGATGAAGATGGGAAGTCTGGACTTTGATATACCTCACCTACCCGGCTTGATCGGCGTACCAAGCGCCGCCGGGTGGAGGTACAGGTCATGCTTCACATAGCCCAATGCGGGAGCTATCCTCGGACTAACCGCTTAGCCCGTTAAGCATACGAGTTTCGTTATCATTCGCCCTGTGACCTTGAACTTGGTGTCGGGCCGAAGCGGCTCAACGAAGATGTTGCTTTGTTGCTTGCTTGCCAATCGTTTGACGACACAAGTCACAGCTTGTTTGCGAGTCGCTTGTAGCGAGGATACGTACGTAGCGATAGAGTAGCGCGGTGACATAGGGCGCCTGGGAAGAGGTTGTGGGGTAAACAGGAAGGGTTGAGCTGCACACCTCGGCTGGACCTCCTCACAACGGATAAGCGCAGAAGTGAGACCACCATTAAGGCTACTCTCTCTGACAGCTAATGATAAAGCAAACATCCGGAACTCTTCCGCTATACTGTTATCTGCGTTTTGGCTTGGTTCTACTCGTCAATCAGCTGGAGAATAGCATACGGCGGGGTCAGCATGGATCAACTGTCACGCACTGTCATGGGGACGCAACGATAGGAGAGCAGCGCGCCTTGATGTCCACACGATAAAGCCGTGACGACTCATGAGCGTGGGGAATAATGCAATGGTCAATGACTGGATTATATGGCAGTGGTGGTATCTAAAAGGCCGGGCCTGCATGCACGTACCGCCTCACTTTCGGAAATGGGGGCAGGTCTCGGCCAAGCATCTGGGGATCGGTACGCCCGAATAGCGGCGGGGGATTGATGACAGCTACTTCGCATGCCTCACATGCGCCGGATCTCTGTCTCGCCCATGTACTTCTCCAGGCCAGAGTCGAGATGGTCCCACCACTCGAACAGCATGCTTTCGCAGATGAGCTTGAACCACGGTGTGAACTTGAGCGACTTGTCCTGGAACATGGTCTTGAGATCCTCCTGAGACACCCATCTGGAGTCGCGCGCCTCGTTCGGGTTGACATTTAGGTCGACATCGGCTTTCATAAACAGAATGTAGTCAACTAGTATATGGTAAGCATTCGTCCCGTACGCCGATGGCCCAGTGGTTCAACTTACTCTCATGCTCGCCCCAGGTGCCATCGCTGGGCGACTTGTAGTGTATCCGTGTAAGGAATTTGAAGTCGTCAATGGGCACCTGTTCGGCCTTGATGCCCAGTTCGTGGTTGAGCTTGCGCACTGCTGCGCGACGCACACCCTGGACAGATTCCTCTAGTCCTACGCCAGTCTCTCCGGGTATGCCCAGCGGGTGCGAACAGCAGGTGTTTGTCCACATGTCCGGGAATGTGATCTTCTCGGTCGCGCGCTGCTGCAGAAGGAGGCGGTTCTGGGAGTCAAAGAGGAAGACGGAAAATGCGCGGTGGAGGAGTCCACGATCAATGTTCTCCATCAAATGGCCTGGGGCTTGTCAGTCGCCATCCATCGACGAGTCGCGAGCGGAGCCGCGTACAGAGTTTCTTGGTCGCACTGCCGATTGGAATATCGTTGTTGTCCAGGACGATGCACACCTCGTCCATCAGCCGTATCTGCTCCTCGTCGTAGCCTTGCAGCGCACTGTCGCTCGTGGCCGAGTTGTGCGATCCCCCGATGAGTGCCGTGTTGACTTCGGGGAAGAGGCGCAGGACGTTCTCCGCCGTGATCTCAGGCTGCTGAGTAACAGTCTCGATAGTGGCCATGGTTGCGAATCGTGACAAGAGCGTAGGGAGAGCAATTGAGGCTTCTGGATTAAGTCCTGACCTCGGGGTATTTTGGAGGGGGCGGTCGGGACGATGAAGAAAGCGTGCACGCGCCCATTCATGCAGGGTCTCCACCTCCGCGGCGGTCTGGGTCAAATGGCAGGCATGTGGCAAACGGCAACGCGCCAAATTGACAAGGCTAGAGAAGATACTTTTGGCTTACAAGCGCTTTTGATTCGTTGTCTATCATTTGACAGTGCTACACACGTTGCCGATGCCACTGGGCTTTTCGGTCCAGGTATCAAAAACTCATAAACTTTTCCGTAACCGGAATACATGCAGATATGCTCAAGAAATACACCCCTGACAGTAGTAAAGGAAACAACCAACTCCAGAAATCCCATATTTACACAGCGTCTTGCGCTTATGCCACAGTGGCGGTCTTGTTCTTCTTGGCAACGGGCACCTCGGCCTGTGCATCTGCGGTAGCATCAAGCTCCCGCTTCTCTGAGACGCCGTTCAGTTCGGCCTCAGCTTCGGCAAACTTCTTCTTCTCTTCCTCTGTCATACCCGGTAGCAGAGGGACTTCCTCCTTGGCGTGCAAGTTGTTGTGGTAGGTACGGATGATCGAGTCGGTGTCGTCAAGAGCGATCTTGCGGATGTCTGCAATGGCCTTGATCTTGGACGTGCACTCCTTGTACTGCGCATCCGTCATCTTCAAGCCAAGCTGCTCAGCACGGCTCTTAATCGCGTTCCATCCGGTAAGCCTGCTGGCAAAGTGTACATATCGGGACATGCCGAAATCTTGCGGGTTGATGATCTCATATGTGGAAGGGTTGTTGAGAATGGCCTTGGCGTGAATGCCAGCCTTGTGGGTAAAGGCACAGAATCCTGTGATGTAGTTGTTGAACGGGATGTTGACCTCAACAAGGTCGGCAACCAGGTCCTCAACTTCCTTGAGCGCCTTGATGTTGTACTTGCTGGTAACATATTCGCGGTCGGCAACGATCATGCGGGCCATCAGACCTCCGAGGGGAGTGATACCGTTACGCTCACCAATACCAAGTACTGAGGTATCAATGTGCGTGGCACCTGCCTCTAGCGCACAGAAAGCGTTGGCAATGGCGCAACCAGAGTCGTTGTGGAAATGTGTCTCAATGTCGCAGGAAACGACACCGCGCAGAGTTCGTACAAGATCGTACACTTGGCGAGGGGACGCGCAACCAACGGTATCGGCGATACCGACACGGTCTACACCAACCTTATCAACAGCGCTGTAGATAGACAGAAGATCAACCAGGTCCGATCGGAACGAGTCCTCGGAGCTGAATCGGATCTCCTTGCCCTTGCTCTTGACGAACTCAATCACCTCCAGCGCTGTGTTCTTGATGTATGTCATGTCCTTGCCGTGACTGTGCTCGCGGAGGTACGCGGAGGTTCCGATGACGACATCGAGGCCATCAACACCGGTTTCGACGGCGATTCTTGCATCGTCCATGTGGCATCGTACGTGGGTAAGGATCTTGGCTTTCAACTAGCAGGCGTTAGCATGCGTTCTCACGGCTGAGACATTGCCATGAAGTACGTACTCCGAGCTTGCAAAGCGCCTCACAGTCCCTTCTTGACTGCTCAGAGGCAGCAGGGCTGGTGACTTCGATGTCTGAATTTGTTGTCAGTCTCTGGAAATTTCGCGCCAAGCGCCGGGAAGCATAGCCGTACAGTCAACACCAAAGTTGTCAAGAGCTCTCGCAATCTTGATCTTGGCTTCAAGATCAAAGTAGGCGTTGGCGAATTGCTCGCCCTCTCTTAGTGTGCTCTCTGCGCAGATAAAGTCAGCGACGTTTCTATCTTCTCAATACCAAAACTTCGGTCCGCCTGTGTGCGCGTCCGATAGCGCTGGAGATAGGCGTTATGACGTACCAATGATCTTGAACCGGCCGACATTCGACAAAAAGTCACCCACAGGCGCATACGGGCTCTTGTGTGTAGGGTGAGGGTTCTGTCTGGTGGTAACACCTGTGAAGCCTTCCTTGCTGCCATTGGCGCCGTTGGTGCCGTTGGTGCCGTTGGTATGGCCGTTGGTAGCAGGTGTTTCTTCGGTGGGAGGACACATGCTGGGCGATTGATGTGGAAAATAGGAGGCAAGAGGTTCGTGGAGGATGGACGGTTTTAAATGCTGAGGTAGGGGCGGTATTTGGTGACTCAAGAAGAATCTGAGCGATGACATCTGAAAGGGCCGGGATCGGGTTTGTAGCTTAAGCTAGGCCGCATTCGCTCGCATGTGGGGTCCACCCGTCGGGCTGTGACCAACGATGTCTGCTGTGATGCACACTGGAAGGCGGAGTAGGCTTCTTTTTTCAGCTCTCAATCTATTCTCTCTCCACAAACCTGGAGAAAATGTGGCCGAGACTACGGGATGCCTGTCTTGGGTCAAGTATTGAGACATCTACGGGTTTACCACCTCACCGCCTTCTTACGCAGACGCGGTCAAATGCTCAACACCTTCGTCCGCCACATGCTATCGATCTGTGCAGGAACAAACGCAAAAGAAATCATGGTAGTGGGTCGCTTTACACAAATCTATAGATGAGTCTTCGCCAGTGTGGGTGTCACAACCCCGCTTTTGAGTAAAAGGGCGTGTATGTAGTACGGTACGGGTCGTCCCTTCTCCAATTTCGTGGTGCTACCTTACACTTGCTGCCCAGCGCGCTCCTGCAACACCAAGAATATTCCACCAGCTCCCGTCACCTTATACAAGAGAAAAACTGAACACGTCTAGAGCCTACACTAACGCCAGGTTACTTATCTTATACGCTTCTATGTTAATGTAGGCTTCAGGCTGCAGGCCTGTTTAGTTCGTTTCTCAGTTAACGTGCCATACAGCTTCTGTACGACTTCTGATCCATCTGAATGCAACTATGAGCAGCACGTCTTATTCTCAACCCGATGAGACGGTCACCTGCTCAAGCTTATGCAGGTACTGCTGCTCGACGTACGGTATCGGGTATAGGGAGGACCCTGATCCATACTGGTACTCCTCATTATGCGTGCTGATCCTAGCGACTCTTACGGTGGGGCCCTGGTGTGCGCGTCTCTTCTCACCTGTGACCGATGTATTGAGGTGACTTCTGCTGTATTCAGACATTCATGTAGACCGTGAGTAGCAGAAAACGGTCTGAACACAATAACCACTGATATCATGATAGGAACGCAAGAGTGGGAAACGAAAAAACGGTAATTAAGTCACAAACTACATGGTATCACTTTCCCGCCCTGCAACATCATGGTATCTCGAAACAAATTCCAAACGCCGACGTGACTCGTTCATAGGGTATAACGACTTCAGATGCTTTGCTCCATCTCCGTAATGTAGAGCTTGATGTGGCTTTCCATCTTAAGATACTCGTCATGAGCAGCGTGCACCTCGTTCTCAATGTTGTCCTTGAGCTCAGCCATCTTCTTCTCCGTCTGTTCGATGCGTACGCGCCTCCTCTCCATTTCCCGTCCTTTCTCACCTCGCTCTTCAGTCAACTTCGCATGTGTCTCGCGTAACTCCTCCATCCGTTTGCGCGCACGTTCCGCTTCTTCGTCGCCTTTGGTCTTTAATTTGTTTGTTCGGGCGTTGATGTTGCCGAGTTGTTTCTGTAGCAATCGTTCTTGTCGTTCAACGTCGCGTACGTTGTTGCTTCGGTCTGCCAATGCATCTCGATGTCTTGATGCCTTTGCCAGCTCCTCTTCCTCGCGTGACAAATCGGCTTGTACGTCTGTAAGTAATCGTGTGCACGAAGTAACATCGGTCGCGACTACAGCAAATGAGTCGGTGGATGTCTGCAGGGCACGAGCACGGCGGTCCAGCATGTCGATCTGAGTCTTGTCCCCGGTCAGTCGATCGCTGAGGTCCCGCAGGGAGTCCTCCAACGCAGTGGGGCTCTGTTGTGTGTACGGCTTCAGCTTGATGACCTCGCGTTGCACGTTCTCCTTGTTCTCCACTTTCTGTTGCAGCAGCTTCTTCAACCTGTCTTGCTCAGCTTTGGCACGCTCAAGTTTCTCTGCAACCGCTTCTTGACCCCTCTTCAACTCTAGCAGCCTGCTCTTGAGTTCGTTATTGCGCTTCTCTTTCTCTTGCATCAGCCTTTGTGTCGCCGCGCGGTTGCGCTCGAGCTCAGCCAACTGCATCTCTTTTGCTTGCTTGTCGTCGTATAGCTGCTCGATTCGTAGCTTCGTGCGCTCGGCCTTGTTGAAGTGCTCGTCTATGATTTCGGTTTGAGATTCCCGGAAGCGAATGAAGTTGATCATGTACGAGAAGATCTTGACCAGACGACCGTGCGTGGGCTTGTACAGGTCGTTGAAAGTGAAGTCGTGGATGCCACACTGGAATAGTTAGGACGGACCGAAAGGTGTGATTGTCAAAGTCACTTACTTCGCGAAGCAACTTCCTCAGGATGACGAAGAAGGCCATCAGATCCCTGGTGTCGCTTGTATAGAGTCTCTCCGCATCGCCACCGCACATGTCTTCCGCCGCAGCGCGCATTGCCGGCGCAACGACCTCGCGCGTCGTGTTCATGAGTAGCTCGGCGAGCCATTCGAAAACTTTCTGGATGATTTGGGGGTTTGGTTTTTGCAGGTCGGAGACGCTGAACTGGATTCCGATATCTGAGATGCAGCCTGCAATTTCGTGATCGGGCTGTTTTGTTAGTGATGCGCAAAGTCAGAGGGGGGCTGCGCGCATACCAAGGTCATGAAAGCGTCGTGTTCGTTTGCGGGCGGCGCGCGCTGGTTGTGCTGCGTAGTCCGCGCCATGCTCATGCGCCCATTGTAAGACATGTTGGGTCGTTGTGCGATGGTATTCGGCCGTGGACTTCTCAGTCGTATCGTCTTGGGCTGTTCGCTATCGTGGGGTGGTGGTGTTGAGGCGGTGGGCAGTGTTTGTTTACAGGGTCCAACGGTTTGTTGGCATGGAAGGAGCGACCTCGGGTGCCGCCCTTCCGGATCCAGTATCGCGCAACAGCGCATCGATCCATAACTCCACACCGACAGCTCACACATTTCTCATCAGTTTGCACAAGATAAGCAACTCGTAGCCGCTATATGCGCTTCTAGCCTGCGGAATGGAAGACATCTGCCGTTCCTATTGCATAAGCCGCAATGCACTCAAATGGTTATGATCAGCCGTGGTCGAAGACGTGCAACCACAATAGTAATGTCCCTAGATGTACATAAAAGTCCAGACTGTGTTTGAGTAGACGATAAGTGTTGACTGTGATTTTTGTTGTTCAATGCTCTGTCTGCTTCATATAGGCTTGAGTTTGGTGCAGACACAGCTCCCGCATATGACAGCGCAAAGAGCAACCGGCCGTCAGTGTTGAGCATGTGCTTCGTCAACAAAGTGGATTCAAAAGTCAAGTCCGGACTCTTACGATAGCAGAAGACCAGAACAGTACTTGCAAAGGCCGAGCTGGCGACGGTCGAAAGTGAGCATTGTGTTTCATTGCTGGAAATTTCATAGATGAGTAGAGTATCAGGGCTGAAAGTACTCTCACACACTAGAAGAACCAAGACTACTAGAGTGCAAGACTGGCAAGCTAACAGATGGCCCTGCAATCCGAGGTGCTCACATCATTCAGGTACAGGGGCCCGCTTCAATTGACGCACTGGTAGGATTTCTCGTTCCTTCATAGTGACACCTTATTCAAGGAAAAGATTGAACAGGGCTGCAGCCTACATCAATATGGGAACATGCAAAGTAGGTGACGGTGACCTAACGTAGGCTCTAGAGTGTTGGTTATTTCTCTGAATGAAGCGATGCTACTGTTAGGCCTTGTTGGCGGGGTAGCTGTGCAACGTTGCTCGTGCGTGAGTCTCCCACGGCATCTACACATGATGGAAGTGAATATTTGCCTTGCTACCGCAGCTGCCATTAAGCCTGTGAGGTCTGGCTGTAGTGGTCATGTCTGCATTACCAGGAAATGACAGGAAGTTTAACTCGATTGGCCAAATTGCGCCTCAAGGGTTAGACTTCACGGGCAAGACGCAGTGATGTCTAGGTACTACCTCATACAAAGAAAAAGCTGAATAGGCCTAGAGCCTACATTAGACCAGCAATGAGAGAATATGGAGGCGTAGCGTCTATGTAGGCTCGAGGGTGTTCTGATTTTTCCTTGAATGGTGTGGTACCAGGAAGCTAACGACCGCGTTTCCAGCATCAGCTGCGATCTAAAATCGGAGATATTATCCAAACCTTCCGCTCGTGGACGATATAAGGGACCAGATTAGACTTATGACACCGGCCCTACATTCGAAGTTTAATGATTGTTTCGTGCTCGAACGACTCGGGTGACCTGTAAAAACGTGGAGTAGGTAAGTTTAGCCTTGTCAAAGGCTTGCTGTTAGCCGCCGATCTCTCAATAGTGCTAGATCTGGACGCGTGCAAGCGTGTGCGTTTGGGCTACGGCACACTGTGCGTTTCCCCAGACAAGGCGACCCTGGATGCTAGACGTAGTCGTGACGTTGGGTCCTGGAAATGTAGCCGAGACATGCTGCGGGATGCCACTAACACGAGAAGTCTTCTATACGAGAATACAGATAAATGGGACACGATGGAACACAGCATCGAGCACTTGAAACGCAGGCGGGGGTTTCACGGCGTGAAGAGTCTTGGAAGGACCGTTAGTTTTCAGGACGAAAAGCGCAAGCATGTGACAGCGCCCGTTTTCCCGCCCGGCAAAACGGTGTAGTCCGATGATAAGGAACCCCCGCATAACAAATGGGAGAGTTGCCTGTGGGAGACACGGGTACCTGAGTGGAGGACCGCACGACACTGTTGCCGTCGCTCGATGGACTGGGAGGGGTACAGGGGGATTCGCTGGCTGGACAATGGCGCCGTTGGCCTGCAAGACCGACGTGGCTGTCCATGTCCCGCTGAATTTTCGATATTCGATACTTCCCGCAGCGCGCTGCCATGCACCGTACCGTCGTCCGATGTGTTGTCCCTGCGGCCTCGCTGGAAATGACGAGAAGTGTTTTTTTCTTAGGCACCGTGGCTCACAGGCCTGGCACCAACTGCGCGGTGTTGGTCGAGAGATTGAGTTGGCGATGCCGGGGCGTGATTGGCCCCGGCGTGATGAGCGAAGCCATGCCAGGTGGGTGAGGGTGGCGTTGGGTACGCTCGTGTCGGAAACGAGGCAGCTTGAGCCGAATGAATCGGCGTCGCCATACAGAGATGGATGGAGTTGGAGTGATTGATAGAGCTTTTTGGGTCCCAGATTTGAGAGTTCGGCATGGTGCGTCGAGGCAGGCGCTGAACAACGTGACGAGTTCTGTGGTGGCAGTCGCGGTGGACGTAGCAATTGCCCGACGAAACTGAGGCTATTTTAGGTAGTCGCAGATCGGCAGGTCGAGCCACAACCCTGGAGGCAAGCACGGTTAAGCCTGAGCCTGCCAGCCGGTTAGGAGTCTGAGGAGTCTGACATCACGCTCCCTCCCGCTGCATTCACATCATTCGCCTCGCCGTCCATATCACTCTACCTCCACTTCCATTTTCACGATTCACCAGCCGTTTGCGCCAAGTGCTACCCGTCGCCAAAGCCCGTCCACCATGCAGCCCACCCGCGTATAATCGCTTTCTCACGCTCGCGCCGCCTATCGCGACCGCCGCGACTCAACCCTCCACCCTATTCCCCTGCCTTGCTTCTGTCGCTGCCCTGGCGCTCGCACAGCTCCATGTGGCTGTTTGGGCGAAGACGCAGAAAGGCCGCTAAATTCAGAGACGGACCCACCGAGGTTACAGACAGGAAGCGGCCTGTCGCAGAGCAAGCCAGCACGATTCAGACGGCAAATGGACCGCGACGAGGGCCCAGCCAGCGCCAGCGCCGGCGAAGGGGTAGTTCACGCTCTACCGCATCGGTACGCGACGTTGAAAAGATGCTTCCCGAGCCCGCTTTTGCGAAAGACTGGGTGGTCCAAACGAGCGCCGAAGACATCACCGCCCTGCCCAAGCAGCACCGCTTGGCTCACAGCCCGCACCTGCGCCCAATAACCCACGACCACGCCGGAATCCCCTACAACTTCCACGACCACTCCCATTCCAGCCTGCCGCCCTCAGCAAAGGACCGTGGTAAGCTGCAGCGACCCCAGTCAATGCGCAAGGATATGCCCGGAGACTCTTCCCTGATCCGCCGCAAGTCGAGCAAGAGGCGAAAAGAACATGACCACGTCCGCGAAGAGGAGATCCGCGCCATGTCATTACCAATGCCGCAGAAACGTCCAGCCGCCAGCTCGGGAGGCATGCTCCGCAGAGACAGCAAGAAGGTCAAGGGCGCCCTGAACCACCGCTTCGAGCGTCCCACGTCAAACGTATCGCTGCCCCTCGAAAACTCCATACATTCATCCATGTCTGGCAATTCAGAGAACCGTGCCTTCCGCGTGAGCGCGCTCGACATGTTCTCTCCCCGCCCGACTATCCGCGTCTCCGTCGGCTCCAACCACTACGCCAGCGACCGCATGTCGCCCAACACCTACAGCGACAAATCCACCCGCCGACCCATTAGCAGTACAGATGAGAAAGCGAGCCGAAGGACGAGCCGGATCGACGACCTCGCCGACGAACTCGACGCCGGAGCACTCCGCGATATCCTCGAACGAGACAAGAGGCGGAGAGAGAAGAAGGCCAAGGCCGACCAGGAGCGGTTGCGCAGGAGACTAGAGCGCCGTGCAGAGAAACAAAATGCCATGGAAGCAAGAGGCACGCCTGCGACTCCCAGCAAGGACGGCACCGGCATGGTCGGTCTCGGTATCGAGCGGGAGGCGCCTATGCCCATGGAGGATGTCCGCCCATCTACGCCGCCTCAGCCCCAGCAACTGGAGATGCCCGTCACACCCCGTGCTGAGTACAGTCAATTGCCGACGCCGTTGGAAAGTCCTACAGAAGACCCCGTTGTATCTGATGCCCGAGCGGTTCGTTATTCGCGAGGCAGTGCTTCCGCACAAGTACACACACGCGGACCTTCCAACGCTTCAATCTTGCCAGAACTCATCTCGGAGAAGCTTGCACATGACACGCCTGTAGATTCTATCGAGCACGCGAACGATCCTACCCGAAGCGGCTCGCTGCATCCCGTTGACACGGCCGATACCTTTGTCACGTCAAAACACGGTTCCTCTACACGCCGGCGTAGCTCAGAGGGCAGACGTATGGGTGTATTTGCATCTCTTTTCCGAAGAGGCAAACGCAACTCGCAAGACCAGGCACGGCCCACACCATCAGAAATCTCATTTTCCAACACATCGCGAGAGTCCATGTCTCGCCAACCCCTCCCACCTCACCTGGTTGGAACCGCTCCTCCTACTCAACCAATTCAGATCAAGAGACCTTCCAGCGTACCCCGACGGACAATGTCCAAATTCAGGGAAGACCTACCGGAATTCCCCCTGTCACCTCCAGATTCACGGGTGCAGTCGCCAGAAGTCCCTTCCACAAGCGTCATCGCCGCTCGCCGTAGAAGCCAGCATCTCTCAGACCTCCGTGTGGGGTCACTTCCCGGAGATCGCTCAGATTCTCCAGTCAGTCCAGGGGCGCCTATCAATGTCATGTCGCAATCACTCGCCTCTGTCGACTCTGAGGGGTCGTGGCTCTCTGGTAGACCACCCAAGCGATCATCGAACCGGTCGCAGATGCGCGCCAGTCTGACATCCTCAGCCCCGCAACGCAATGACGATTTCAGTGCGTCCTACGAGGAATTAGGCATGGCGGACGATGAATACTTCAAAAAGTTAACCCCGCTGCCAGACCAAAGAGGTCGATCTCCTTATGCAAGCGATGATCGGGGACGCAAGGCTAGCAGCACGCTCATGACGCTAGACGCTGCTGCTGAGTCGGATGAGGAGGTTGAACCTACACCTGCGCAGATGCCTTCTGGCCAGGAAGAAGAATTTGTCCAAGGAAGTGTCGTTCGCCAGCCCACCATCATCCATCGCCGACCCCGGGTTAAATCGACTGAAGGCCTCCTAAGCATGTTTCTCGATGATACTGAGGATCCATCATCCAAGGTTGCCGATATGGGGCAAGAGTCACCGGACCCGGACTCACCGACGTCCCCAACGTCGGATAGTGAGCCAGTCATGCTTCAGCGCGCTAGAAGCGTCGATCTCGGGAAGGGTCACGTTCGTCACCTCAGCGCTGGTTCCGCTAGGCTCCTGGACATTCAGAAGCGATCTAGTACACCAGTACAAGGCCGATCGCACGGGCTGTCCGGGCAAGAGTAACACTCCCATTTTCGATGATTGATTTGTTTCAGGAACACGCATGCATGCCACGCCGCGCCATTCATTTTGCTTTCCTTTGTATCCTGTCGCTCTTTACCATTTCCTTGCATGTCTCTTCCAACTACGACCACTCATTTGTATTTCCTTGCCTATCTCTTGCTTTTTCTGGCTTGGCTGCATGCGTCTCCTGAACCAATCGACCCTTGGATGGATGTGCTCGCTCGGACTACCTACCTGCATTCGGTTCGTCTTCCAGACTGCATAGCGTGGCGTTGGTGTTTGTTTCAGAGTTATTTTTCGGCATATTACCACAAGCTGCCTGTGGCGGCTTCTGTGATGCCCTCATTTCCGGTTGTGATTTTTAGGCGTGTTAGGAAACATCTGTAGTATATAGACGGGCTTGAGGCCTGGATTCGGGATTTGGATTGTCACATTGTATAACGTTTAGGGCAGATACCACGGGCACGGCGTCGAGAAGATGCTGTGTTCACCACTCTTTATGAAGAGACTTTAGTTTAAATCAGCTGTATCAGCTTTGTATCTTGTATTATCGGACCTCGATGATGCTCTCCATCGTGTTGTGACGTAGCGTGTACGTCTTGTAGGCCACTTGAAATGGCGGTGGTACAAGGAAATCTTAACCTAGCATGGCATCTCGCGCGACACAGAGATGACTGCTACGTCGAACACGATACCGTGAGCCGTGATTTAGTCGTATCCATTGCCGCATCGAACGTACGAGGCTGTTCAAAGGCAGGGGAAGCACATGCATGCCGCCGTCGCCTTGCCAAAGGAAGCAGGAGGACCCTGGTGGGGCAAATCGGGCGGTCGGGCAAGCACGTCATCTATCATGGCAGCCCCTCTGCGCCGCGAGTGTACAGTAATCCGCGCTTTATCATCATAACGCCAGACCTAGGAACCCTTTAGAAACCCTACTCCCTCGTCCGTTCCATATACCCGCCGATATTTGAAATTGTAAGTACCAAGTCCCCATCTCCAGCTACTCTCCGCCCGCCATCACAGCGAATCTTCGATTTGCGCAGGGACTCGAACGGCTTTGCCGAAAAATAAGCGCATCAGAATTGTTATCGGCAACGGCGGCCAGTTCATTCCATCAGCCGAATTCTTTGAAATCGCCTTCCCCTGCTGTCTCATTACCCTTCTACATATACTATGTTTGCGCCGTCGTCCTTCCGAGCCACCAGAACACTGCTCACATCTGCGCGTCTGCGAACAGCTATCCACCCCACATCGACCGCAAACCTCTACCGACCACTCTTCACCCAAAAGTTCTTCTCCAACACCGCCAAAATGAGCGACGAAAAGCAGGGTGTACACAACCTCATGAAGTGAGTCATTCCCGTCGCATCTCATATGAAATGCGCGACGTCATACGCCATCGGCATGCGCTGACGCGACGGCATCGTAGGACGAGCGACTTCGACGAGGCCATGGCTGTGAAGGACACCCTCATGGTCCTCGACTGCTTCGCGACATGGTGCGGCCCTTGTAAAGTGATCGCTCCCCAGGTCGTCAAGTAAGTATCCGCATTGCCCTGGCAGCTAGCCGCGACTAACCGTCTTCTAGGTTCTCCGAGAAGTACCCCAGCGCGCGCTTCTACAAGCTCGACGTCGACGAACTCTCCGAGGTTGCAGGAAAGCTCGGCATCCGCGCCATGCCCACCTTCATCCTTTTCAAGAACGGCGACAAGGTTGCCGAGGTCGTTGGTGCCAACCCCAAGGCCCTCGAGACCGCTATCCAGAACAACCTCGAGGCATAGAGCGCACAACCCAAGACGCCCCGCAAGCACCGACGATCGCGTCCAGCTCCTGACTAGACTCGGATATCGAATAGACGGATACTGTTTTGTGAGGGTTTGAATCATGGGCAACAAGCGGGGAAGTAGCATCGTGATAATCTTTTCCAATATCAATTGCTACAAACATCTTGCACTTGACCATTGGAGACCTGAGGACCAAGTGGATTGATTCATAAGCGTTCAGTCCACTCCTAAACTGCCCCCGCGCCTATTTCCCATGTATTGTGGTCCTGGAGATGATGCGCTACTCCTCTGACTACTTTAGACGTCACACCATACCATTCTTCGGCACTATTTAACACCCAAATCAGGCGTGGAGATGCCGTCAAACGTACGCTTGTGTGAATGGCATGTGGAGGCGTAACAGGTGTTCAGCTGCACCCTGCAGGCTGGACGATTTGAACAGTAGCATTGTGAATGTGACAGTAGCTTCGATTCCGGAGAGTTTACCTTGGGTGGGTCGCGATTACCAAGAACGATCGGAAAATTGATATTTGTAACTGAACTGAGGGATATGGAAGGTGGGGCTTGGGCCAGAGAAGAAGGCACGGCTGGAACGCTAGTGGGGTTGTGCATCGTGTTGCAATACCATCACCAGACTCTCTCACTATTTCCGCACTTCGTCATTGTATAGACTGATTACTTCTATTTTAATTACTTTCTTTCGCACCCAGACTTTGGCTGGCTCGGTATGCAAACTAGGCTATTTCTAGAAACTGGATGTTTTCCCAGAACATCAACGCTTGCCACCGCTACTTGCCTCTCTTCAAGGCCGCACTCGTTTTGTTCTAGCCTCAGCTTCTCAATTTTGAAAACTGTGCGATACATATCACCAGTTTGCACTTAGGTGCATCAGAGAGGACCACTTGCGACAAGAAGGGCGCATTCAGTGTAACCTCTGTCTCCGCCCGCCAACTTCTTAATTCTCTGGACGCCCAAATTTTCGTTGATGACGAAAGGGATTCAAGTTCTTTGCGAAACGCTTGACGCGATCGCGCTTTGAATCCCTACGCTGCACACCTGATACTCGCTGCAAACCACCCAGAGCCGGCTGGTACATGTCACTGCTGATAGTCGGCACACGTACAGGTGTACTGTGATGCTCTGACACTGCTGATTCGTGGTCAAGAGCTGATGCGTTTGAAGGTGTGATGATCCCGGACTGCGGGCGTTTGTGCTTCAATTTCTCTTCTGGTATACGTGTAGTTTTGGCGGCAGCAGCAGTTGTGGAGTGTCGTTTTGGGGCAGCCACTGGTTGGTGAGAGAGATCGCCCAAGTGAGTATGGTTGGAGCTTTCGGGAAGATATGAGTCTGGCTCAATCACTGGAAGATCTTGGTCCGAGTCGTACTCTTCAGCCGGCGGTGCAGGGAGTGGATGATCGGGTCGAAGGAAGTCTTCTGCCGTTGGCTGACGGATCAGGCCACTATTATTACCATGCATAGCGCTCTTGGGATGTTCGTTCACATCGTGACCGTGCAAGGGGTATGGTGGTGATCGTGCAAAACCATACTCTTTTCTTTCCCTATCCATGATTGGTCCAACATACTCATTATGGTCGGGCATATCGATAGAGTGCTGTTCTCTAGACTGGATGTCGCCCATAAAGGTGCTGTACGAGTATGTCAGCGGCTGAGTTCTGCCAAAATTGTTCTCCGCGGCGGCCCCTTGATGATATTGTGATCCAATATCATCTCTAGATGGATACTCCCACATGTGTTGACCTGCGTACAGAGTTGGCCGTGTAAGAGCAGAAGAGGGTGGTGATAACTGCACTGGCCGTGACGCCGTGAACTGTACAGACGAAGAGCCTTCTAAAGGCTCTATCCGAGATGGTGTATTAGGACGTGATGAGGGGTACGGAGCCTTTGTTCCTGTGTCCATGCTTGATCTTCTTAACATCCCTAGTACATGTCTTGCTCGGATGAACCTTCGCGGTTTTGTGGTAACGGAAAAGGTACTAAACTTCTGGTCACCTGTTTTTGAGTTGAGGTTCAAGATCAGATGCGCGTGATAATGAGTTCCTAACGTGAACCGAATGCACTGTGTGGCAGTGCGACACAGCGCAAACGCTATGAAAGCCTGGTTTAATCGTAGGGAGCTCAAGGAAGCGGGCGCCGTCAATGACATGGCGGAATTCACAACCATCAAGTTCGTCAAATTCACTGCGTTGCAGTGCTTCAGACACCAGAACATGAATGCGCTTGCCAGATCACTACGTGCATAATACCTGCATGTTCCGCATCTAACCAACAGCGATTGAACCGTCAAAAATCAGCCTATGCCGCATGTTATATACTAACATTCACATGCCGCCCACACTTTGATATGAGTTGCCGACTTGCAGGGCAGAGACGCTGCGAACTTCATCCTCCACCATCATACACAAGTTTACCCCCACTCACGATGTTCTCACCACTTGGCCAAAACCCTGTAACTCCCAATCGCACTGCGCCGGCGCCTGTTACCAGCAGTCGGTGGGATAATGCTCGAGAATATAGGCGAAGAGTGCAACGAGCGCCTCAAATAGACCCTCGCTCTGATGTCTCGATCCCAGATGTAGAACAGCATGCCGAATTCTGGGTACGAAAGCTCGTCCTGGCCATGATAAATCTCGAAGACATCAAGGATCCTGAGAATTCAAGCGCAGCCAGGATGTTTCGACCAGAAGCGTACGACTCTCTACTGCTCGAGGCGACGTGTCGCGAAATCTTCTCAGCTCTAATCGACCGGTGCAAGAGTGGCTTCCGAGGGCCAGCTCAGTTCAACAAAGCCCTGAAACCCCACCGTGGTCTCGAGGCTGATGCTGATGCGACGTGCGCAGAGCGCATGCAGAATGTAGTGAATGCACTGCTGTGGAATAAAAGAGTTGCGAAAGACGTGTTATTTGAAGACTGGAAGATTCGGCTGCTTGTAAACCATCCTTTGGCTTACGATAAGGAGAAGGATTCACAGAAGGGCTCGAACGATCAGCGGAGAAAGAGACTGGAATCCGAAAGGGAGAAGCTGAGACAGACTGAACAGGAATTGCTTGCTTATCGCTCTAGTCAGGAACGATCATGATAGAGCGGTGGAGGAGCGATGTGGCGGATAAGGCAGGGCTATCGAATCAACTTGACGTGAATCAACTTGATTGGAGATGAGATATGCTTGATCAGTATAATCGTAAACTTCCTAAGCAATTATGGTCAGTGAAAGCGTACCACCGGGACCGTTCTTAGTTATTGAGTCAGCAACGTGACCCGGGGTCTTTGCCAGGTATGCAAGGAATGTGAAGGTGGCCGTTACAGGTCTATCGCTCGCAATCAGAACTGATGATCGGTCTGCGATGCGTCGCTTCAGTAGTGCGTGAGAGATGAACGCTGCGCAGCGCTGGAGGTGTGTGGGAAAAGAGAGGGGGCGATAGCCAAAAGCTGCCTAGTCCAGGCGGGGCGTGCTTGGCGCTTGAACAAGGACACCGCGACCAGTCCACACCTTTCTTTCAGGATGGTAGTAGTTATGCCGATGGTTTCCTTAACACCTACTTCCTTGCGTCTTAAGATCCAATGATACATATCCGAACGCGTCGTTCATTGACAGACTACCTTCCGCTCAATCAGACCACCGCGACGAAGGCTTCGTTACGCCCAGGAGCAATAGTAAGACATGATGGAAGCTCACTCCCGAGGTCACTTGGGCATTATCCATCGGAGTAGATCTTCAGGATAAGGGTTGCCACATTGCTTGATGAGGAAGGTCGCGATGTAGGGTATGTCAAGATATTGTCAGATCTTGGACGTTCGACCGTCTTGGTTTACTACCAGGTGGCCAACAACCCCCTCATATCTCATGTTGCTTTTCATTGGGTGCTATCTGCTTGGCCTGGTATCGAAATGCCTGCCAAGATCAGGTCGCAAACGTTCAAGAACGGCGCAGCCGTTAGCATCGCTCGGCGCCAACCGCTTATCCGAGATACCCAGAAATCCAAGAACGTAGAATGGAATTCGAGCGAGTACCGAGCGCCTTGCACAGACAGTTATCTCTGGGCGATCAGGGTACCGGAAAGATTGTCTGGTGCCGAGAACGTTGTGAATGGTAATACAGTGCCACGACTTTGCTGAATGAGGCAGCTCGCAATCCGAAGGAAGATGCCATGGAGATTTATATAACCCAGCGAGTTGGCCGAAGTGTTTGAGAAAAGAACGTCCTCACCAGCCGCCATGTCTACAGGGGCAAATCTCGAGATTGTTGACGCCGCATTGGCGAATGCACCTCGTCTTCACAACGACACACGGGGCAGTGCGAGCTTGGAGAAGCATGACAAGTTTGTGTCAACTTCCGAGAGCCTTATTGGCCCCAATGGCGAGCAATACCCTACCGAAGAAGACTGGGGAAAGCTTCGTCGTGTGTATGGTAAAGTCAATTGGATGAGTACGCACATCTTTTCTACAAAGTCTCCATGTACCATGCGCTGACGTACCAACCCGCTACTAGTCTATATCATCGGTGTTGTAGAAATGTGTGAGCGTTTTGCTTACTACGGAACGACCGCCGTCTTTGTCAACTTCATTCAGAGAGACCTCCCCACGTCAGGGCCCTTCCCTGAAGCCGGTGCCGCCGGCGACGGTCAACCAGGAGCCCTTGGAATGGGCCAGCGTGCTAGTACAGGCCTTGTTCAATTCAACTCATTCTTCTCGTACATCATGCCGCTAGTTGGTAAGCGTAATCTCTGTTTCCGCGCAAGAATTGTACTAATCTTCTCACTAGGCGGTTGGGTTGCTGACGAATACTGGGGCAAATTCAAGACGATTTACTTCGCAATTGCCGTTGCTACACTTGGTCATATCTTAATCATAATTGCCGCGATCCCTCAGGTCATGGGACCAAATCCCGAAGGAGCTCTTGCCTCGTTCATTCTGGGCCTCATTCTATTTGGCACCGGTGTGTAAGTGTCTCCGCACGGAACGCACTAAATCCACATGCTAACCACTTGCAGGGGCTTCTTCAAATGCTGCATCTCTCCGCTCATTGCAGAACAATATGAGGCCAGTCATCCGCGAGCTTTCATTCGTACCGAGCCCAATGGTGAACGGGTTATAGTTGACCCTGGCATCACATACTCTCGAGTATACATGCGTTACTACCTTCTGATCAATGTTGGTGCGCTGGTCGGCCAAGTCTCTATGGGTAAGCAATATTCGATAAACCGTGCGATATGGTAGCTAACGTCCATTATAGTATATGCCGAGAAATACGTCGGCTTCTGGCTCTCCTTTACGTTACCAACTATCCTCTTTGCGCTTTGCCCGCTTCTGATGGTCACCCTCAGCAAGCACTACGTCAAGAAACCCCCACAAGGTGATGTGCTGGTCAAGTCCATGAGAACATACGGGCTGGTTCTGAAAGGGCGCTTCTCGCTCAATCCCGTGCGTACGTGGAAGAATCTCTCTGATCCGAACATTTGGGACGCTGCAAAACCAAGCAAAGTCGCCAACAAGCCAGTATGGATGACTTTCGATGACGCGTGGGTGGACGAAGTTCGACGTGGCATCAAGGCCTGTCAAGTATTCTTCTGGTTGCCCATCTTTTGGCTGCCTTATGGCCAAATGTACGTATCATTGGTACCTTGGATGCACATAAGACAACCGCTGACCGTCTTCAAGGACCAGTAACCTGGTTTCGCAGGCGTCCACCATGAAGCTCAATGGTGTACCAAATGATGTGGTACATAACCTGGTATGTTCTTAACACCTAAATACACGATAGAAGAAGTCTAACGCGAATTGCTCATAGAATCCATTCACGCTCCTGATCTGCATTCCGATATTCGACAAATTTATCTACCCGAGGCTTGCTCACATGGGGATCAACTTCACACCTCTGAAGAAGATCCAAGCTGGTTTCGTCTGCGCTATGCTTTCCATGGTGGTTGCAGCAGTCATCCAACACTTCATCTACCAGAAATCGCCTTGCGGAGAGTTCCCAACAGACTGCGATCAGCCCCCGGATCTCTCAGTGTGGACCCAGGTTCCTGCATACATTCTCATCGCATTCTCGGAGATCTTCGCCAGCATTACGGGACTTGAATACGCGTTCTCCAAAGCACCAAAGAACATGCGATCTTTGGTGACTGGCATGTTTTGGTTCACGCATGCTTTCTCGTCTGCCATCGCCCAGGCCTTTGTGCCGTTGGCTGGTGATCCATTGCTCGTGTGGCTGTACATGAGTATTGCCATCCTTACGTTCCTTGGCTGGGTCGGTTTTGCCTGGACTTTCCGAAGCTTGGACCGAGAGAATGACACACTTGACAAACTCCCAGAAGGTGGCTTCCAGTCTAACGCTGAGTACACCGCGGCGAAGACTGAGAACGTGGAAAGGACTTGATCTCAAGAGCATCACTTACTGTTCGATGTTCAAGATCTCTGCTGGACTGTTACATAGCTTCTGGAATGGTAAAGGACGATTTTATACCCCATATGCAACTCTTTATAGCTCGATGTGAAGCTCAAAGCCAGGCCTGCAGCCTACATCAACATCCAAGCATGCAAAGTAGTTGACCTAACGTTAGTGTAGGCTCTAGATCTGTTCAGCTTTTTTCTGGTATGAAGTGGAAGCAGCGGCCATGACTGAGAATGATAAGGCAATATCCGATAACATTTGCTCCGCGGAGGCTACCGAGGTTTCCGACACCGCCACGACCGCGCACGCGTCTACCAAAGGTGAGCAGTTTTTTGCGACAACCGCAAGACTCTATCGTCAGAAGATCAATGATTTCACCTTGAAATGGAGAAAAGGATACTTACGAGCTGACGAAGTCATTCTGAAAATGACTGTTGATCACCTTCTCGCGTGCATATCACGTAAAGCAGTAGCCGCCTTTATTGGTTGGGTCTTGCAAAGCGTAGTTCAAGCAAACACCAATATTACAAAGCTCAGTCCCATTCATACAATCGTGCTTTGAAAGAAAAGATCGCGACATGAACAATTATTCCCGACAACATACGTCAGATCCATCGCCTTTTCAGGCAAAGCGCCGCCTCGGGGAGCATGGGCGACGCTAAATCCAAGGCTCTAGCCATGAACACAACAAAAAGTCTCCAGCGAAAGCCGACTTTCGCATCTCCCGTCACAAGCATTCGAAAAGGCCCCAATTTAAAAAGCATAGCGTTTTGCTTATGTGTTCGGAGGCTTTCCTGCCCTTTCCGATGATGGCTCGCGGGCGTCACGTCACGGAGATAAGGCAGCCCGTGGCGGTTTCCTCAAGCTCCTAAAAGTCGCGAAACCATCCCCTAATTCGATTTGATGATTCTTAGCTACCTTTTTGCTGTCTTGTTATGGCGTTCTTTTTACAGTACAGAGCTCTCCAGCGACATGTGAAGGAAGAATTACAACGCGTGACTGAAGTCTCAGACCCACTGACTGCTCGTACTGCACGCTCGCCCGACGAGGCACATGGGTTGGGTGACCCAGCGTTGCCTAAAGAGCTGGAAAAAGGTGCACCGTTCACTCGGATTCCAGGTATCACGCTGAGAGAAGATGGTAACAACGAGCTGTATTACCAGGTTGATTGGAGCGGGCCAGATGACCAACACAACCCGAAGCAGTTCTCAACCCTACACCGTATTGGTGCGACGTTACTCGTATGCCTTGTCGCTTTCGTTGCAACACTCGCATCTTCCATCGACTCTGCGGTTCTCACCAGAGCGTCCGCTGAGTTTGGGGTTTCGGAGGTAGCGGAGTCGTTGGCTACTGCACTCTTTTTGGTAGGCTTCGGCTTCGGGGCTCTTTTGCTGAGGTAAGTTGGACGAACGAATCGCATGTAGACTATAAACTGACACCGTATCTTCACATTTGTAGCCCGCTCTCAGAGCTCCTCGGACGATACCCAGTCTATCTTGGCTCGCTCCTCGTCTTCGCGTGTTGGACTTTAGGATCCGCTTTAGCCCCGAATTTTGGTGCCCAGATTGTCTTCAGATTCCTAGCTGGGTTTTCTGCTAGTACCCCTCTTACGGTTGCGGGAGGCTCTGTGGGGGATCTATGGAGTCCAGTGGAAAAGACATTCGCCTTTCCACTGTTCGCGATACCCGCGTTCGGTGGACCAGTCTTGGGTGAGATTTCCTTTCTAACCTTCTTCTCCGGCCTCACTAACCACCCATGAAAACAGGTCCAGTGATAGGTGCTTACATCGGCTACGACGAGTCAATCAGCTGGAGATGGACCGAGTGGATAACATTGATCTTGATCGGAGTAACTTTCACGCTGATATTGCTCTTCAAAAGAGAATCATTCGCACCGCGTCTCTTGCACTACAAAGCACATCATTTCCGGAAGTTTACAGGGAACAAGCGTTTCCTCACTGCAACAGAAGCGTCGCATGGCTCTATCGGCGAACTCTTATCCAGATCTTTTCTTCGGCCTTTTCTTCTCTGCACACAGCCAATTGTCGTGGCTTTTACTCTTTACCTGATGATCGTCTACATCATACTGTTCACGTTTTTGGATGGGTACGTGACCTTTAGAGATCGTAAACCGACAAACGCGAAGAGTACCGCTAACGTTCTCGCAGCTACCCTTACATCTTTGCGGAAACCTTCGGCATCAATGAGGGGCTATCCAATATCTGCTTCGTTGGTTTATTCATCGGCATAGCTCTTTCCACGCTGCTTGTTCCAGTGGCATACCGCAGAACCGTGCGGCAACTCGAGAAAGATGGAGACGATGGATCCGGTAAAGCTATACACCGCGAGTCAAGATTGTTCTTTGCCATGATTGGAGCACCTACACTGCCTATCGGTCTCTTTTGGATGGGGTGGACTGACTATGTAAGTATGCCTGTGTCTCTCAATCTTTATGCAGAAGTCTAACCAGCTTTAGCCTTCGGTGTCGATATGGTCGCCTCTAGCGGCGTCATTGCTCGTTGGCTTCAGCAATATCTGCATCTTCATGTCCGCGTACATGTACATCATCGACAGCTACGAAGCATACGCAGCGTCGGCCTTGACATTTGTCGCGCTGGTCAGATATGTTGCAGCTGGTGGGATGACTGTTGTTGGTATCCCAATGTACAGAAACTTGGGGACTCATTGGACTTTGACTCTGCTTGGTATCATCAGTGTCGTAGCACTGCCAATTCCCTACGTACTTTATCGCTTCGGGCCAAGCCTGCGAAAACGCAGCAAGTGGGCAGTACAATAAGGCTCATGTGGTGCGCAAGATGATGATTCTTGTGTCAAATCTAGACGTGAGAGCACGCGCGGTCTTGAGCAAGAGCAGGCTTCTGAATAGGCATATTCTGCTGCTCAGTCTCACAGAGTTCTTCGGGTAGACGTGATGGTTTGGTGACAAGAGGTTATGGTTCGATATCAAGCGAGCTCGGATAAAGAGGCCTTATTGCTGGTGTCGCGTTGTTCCGGCGAAGGATGATCGACATCAGCCCGAATATGATATGTTTCAGACATACAAGTCTTCGTGATTACTGTGCGCACATGCCCTTCCAGGACCTGCACATCGCACGCTCGGTACTATGACACGCTTCCGATACTAGTCCAATTCCAGAACAGACGCGTCGTGATCTCGCGACGCGACTGATGACGTAATTTCCATGAAATACAGAGACAAGCTTATCACCAGCTGCTCGCAACGCAAAGAAGGTGACAGCATCAGCTGGAGGAACCACTGATGTTAGAACCCGCTCGTGGAGGAAGCCGCAGAGCGGCAGTTATCCCACCGGGATGCCGAGTGAGATCTAAACCGTCAGAGGATACTACGCAGTATGGTGGAGGCTGGCCCACGCTCGTGCCATCGTTGCCGACATACTTGCAGAGAACGCAACAGTGACATGATGTTCTCCCGCAAAAGTCGCGTTGGAAGTCGTAGGCGCGTTGACTCGAGGAACAGGCCGCTTTAGTTGGGTGCTCATATCGCTTCGAACACAATCTCCTGAACCCAGTCCTCACGATCCTCAGAGCCCAACGCGCGTGCAGTATCCTCCCGTGCGCGCAAAGTCTTCTCCAATATATCATGAGATAATTTACCGAGCCAAACTTTCGCTGCCGATCCCTACGACTTGCAGCAGTTTTTCCGTTTCCCATATTTCAACGTTTTGATGTTGCAGGGTTCGGTACGAAGCGCTGTATACGGCGCAAGCGACAGACCAAGACGTCTCCACAAAAGTCGGGGACAGGGGGCACACTTGTCAACATCCCTACAAACGAGAACGTGCCGCAATCATACATATGAAAGTTGAAAAAGGGTCAGCGTACCTTCCCCATGCAGACATTGCAGCGTGGTGTGCACATCGGAGATTTTCTTTTGCCGTTGTTGGTCTTCTGCCGTGGTTGAGCTTGGTGGGGGTCCACATGTAATTTTGTAGGAAGATGGGGGCGCCGACCAATCGTAGTGCCTCGTGCGGCGTGAAAGGATTTGGACACGGCTGGTACAGATAGACGATAGGTGTTACAAATTGGTTAGGGTCCGACGATGCGATAACAGGCTTGCGCCTAGACTTGAGCACACACTCTGCATTTGCTCGATGCTGCTTTAAGCAGATATCGCATCTATCTGACAGCGATGTTCTGGTGTCGTGACTATGCGAGTGTTAGCTGTGACGCAGCAACATCATGGTCGTTCAAGATCGTCCGAAACGGATACCACATGTGTTATAACACTGTAGGTGAGAAACGGAAGCAAGAAATAAGAGCGCAGGTATCTCCAGTCGGCATGTACGAACAAGGACTAATACCAAGCATTGCTAGTGTGAACCGAACGCGGTGCGGTATCTGGTGCGGACACGACATCGTGGTGGTATTGTCCTTATAGCCGGTGTAGTCAAACGGCGTGCGCTCATGTGTCGTGCTATACCCTCTCTCATTGCATCGTCATCTCGTACTGTTTTACTTCTGCTCCTTCAACTTGTCTTCAATCTCCTCCAAATCCTCGGCACTGTCGATCTCGATGATGCGGTTCACCTCACTTGTGTTCCGCATGAGCTCTTTTGCGCCGGCGTACAGCATCTTCACCTCGCTGTTGCATGTGATGGGCAGGTAGTATAGCATGACGTATGGTACCGATAACCGTCCCGAGTCCTATCAAGTCTCAGCTTCCCTTGCGATGTGTATGGTGGGTGCGGCGTACGAGGGTCAACGGGTAGCTCAAGAGCACAAATCGCGGTGCGTGGTCTGGGAGCTCATCGGCGAGACTCTGTACGTTGGTGTAGACCTCATCGTCCGACTGGCGTACTTCGAGCGTCTTCTTATCGATTTCGTCTGGCGCGCATGGGCGTCAGCGCCATTGTAGAGGGCAGGGCCGCGGCTGGCTGTGGCAGGAACGACTGCGGCAAAAGCAGACCTAGGTATACGAACAGATAACGGCCTGGGGGTCTTTGGCGCGCGAGGTGCCCAGGCGGAACTTGCGTAGCTTGGACTTGGTCTCTTCAGAGAAGGTGTATAGTCGTGCCTCGGAAGACTAGGCCGAAGTATTAGCGAACGACCCGGCATGACGCGCGTAGCAGCGAAGTGATGGCGGCACTTGCCATGATTTCGCACGATGCAGCAGACTTAGGTTGGCAACGCGCGTTTGAGGATGGTCGGGGGTGGTGTAGGGCTGAGGAAGTGTGCCGGGCGGGATACGTTCGTTAGCGGGGTCCTTGGGCGGGGGTTCCTGAGGTCGCGGATGGCGCTAGCTAATGCACTACCGTCAAGTCGATACACCCTCACCTTTCTAGAAGGCTTTTCTTCTCATGCAACTAGCTACTCATATCCTCTTCCCCCCTGAGTTACTCGTCTTGATCCATGTTCGGACGACTGAATCAGGTTGCCAGGCACTTGTCTCGTCCTATCCCCAACTTTGCTCATCGTTCTGCCGCCTCGTTCCGTCCATCGATAACGTCATCAGTCATGGCTTCGACACAACAGAAGAGTTTGATTCACACAGCGGGTTGTTTGATCATTGGCGATGAAGTCCTTGGAGGCAAGGTATGTATGTGGGAATCGATTGAGATTTCTGGCAGCTGACGTGAAACATAGACAGTCGACACGAACTCGGTAGACTATGCCGCATCAACGGCGTGGTACCTCGACTAATGTCACACAGGCCTACTTCGCCAAGTTCTGCTTCTCACTGGGCATCAACCTGCGCCGCATCGAAGTCATTGCTGACGACGAAGGCGAGATCATCGAAGCCGTCCAACGCATGTCGAAGAATTACGACATGGTTGTGACGAGCGGCGGAATTGGTCCCACGTGAGTGCAGCGTGTTCGCTACACCACGCAGCCGCTGAGCTAATGGGCGTCTAGTCACGACGACATCACGTACCAGTCGATAGCGAAGGCTTTCGGCTTGCCGTTGAAGTTACACGATGCAGCATTCCAGCGCATGAAGCGCCTGTCGAAGCCGCACAAGTCTCAGCCCGACTTTGACTGGAACGTTGAGTCTCCAGCGCTTAAAGCCAAGAAACGCATGGTGGAGCTGCCTATCGATGATTCTAAATCAGATGAAGATCAAGTGGTTTTTGTCAGCGAGTCGCTTTGGGTTCCCGTTAGCGTTGTGAACGGTAACATCCATATTTTGCCCGGGGTGCCTAGATTGTTTGAAGCGATGCTGGACGGGCTGAAGCCCCGCATCCTGCCTAGGCTGACAGATCCGGAGGGCAAAGGCGTGCTGCGGATCCTCATCTCGACTCCGATGGCTGAGAGTGCCGTTGCTGGATATCTGACCGAGCTCGCAGCCAAGGCAGAGCCGAAGGGGGTCAAGGTGGGAAGCTACCCAAGGTGGGGAAAGGACCACAACACGGTAACGCTAGTCGGACGCGACCGCGAGTTCATGGAAAGTTTGGTGCCTGAGGTAGAAAAGGCGGTTCAGGGGAGGCGCGTAGCGGTTGAAGGCGAGGACGACGCTGACACGTCTGACAAGGACTCGTAGAGGGTGAGCCGCGGGAGTAGTGCCGCAGCGACAGTGTATATATTGAGTGTCTAGACGCAGGGACTTTTGGTGAAAATAGAATGCCTGTGAAGATGATGTTGGGACTAGACGACGGCTAGGGTGCTTCTCGAAGATTTGTCGAAGCAGCTGTGCCGCGAGCCACGCTGGACCCTGGGCGAGGCTAGATGGAGGTCAGAGATTGCGTCCTAGACAGAGTCGAGGGCGGTGGATGTCATGATGGCATCGGTCACCGTGGTGTTCGGGGAGGGTCGCGGATGGTGGCAGAGGGTACCCGCCGACCCCGCTTGGGAGGGTTCCGTGTGGGCGTAGCCTGAGGGTTCCTGGCATGGGCATCAGTGTGCTTCACGGCTGGCACCCGCATATTCGGGCAGTCACATGCACGGAAGACATGCAAACGCGAAAGCGACGCGGTGTGCGGCTAGACAGCCAACGTCTTTTGCGGCCGCCTCCCCCTTCGCATCATGTCGAACCATCCCTTGCGCACAGTAGTGGTTCGTGGGCAGCGTCCGTGCATGTGGGCGTCGGCGCTGGGATCGCATGGAAGCGTCGGAGGCGCGCCCATGCAGTGCGCTGCAGACATGTGCCGCCGCTTTAGGTGCCTTTGTTTTGGCGCGGCGTGAAGGGCAGCGGAAGGGCAGCGGACGTGGGCAGGCGTGTGCGCAGAGGCATGTAGCAGCAAATAGCAGGCAGTGCAGGCGGTGCAGCCAAACGCCTTGCAGCCCATCTCGCGCGTGCAGCTCTGGGCTGGTGTGGTGGAGCGGCGGCGGGCGTCCTTTTTGGTTGGCAGGGCTAGCAAGCTAGCGCTCTGGCCGCGCGCGCGCCCATGTCCTAGTCAGCGAAGTCAGCGTAGCGCAGCCCATGTTCCTTCAAAGCCCCAGACGGAGCTAGAGGGTCGTTTTTGCTACCGAGATCATCCTGCTCGTCTCTCCCGTCCTCCTCTACCGCGACGACTCTCCTGGCCATCTCCCTCGCTGCTGATAATCCGGCCACGACCTCACCACCACCGCCCGTCACAGCCCCGATACGCCTGTCGCATCGCCACCACTCCCGCCGCCCGTCATCGCCGCCCCTACAGCCTCCTTCTCTTCTCTTCTGCTCTGCTCTACTCTACTAGACCTATACCCTATACCCTAATTCATCGCCCGCGACCTGTAACCGTCCGGCACCTCCCTCACATTCACAATGGCATCAAAGGTAGGCGCCCAGCACCGCACGCCCCGCACGCGCCCCTGCTAACCCGCGCCAGTTTCTCCGAGAGTACAAGCTGGTAGTCGTCGGCGGCGGTGGAGTCGGAAAGTCGTGTTTGACTATCCAGCTGATCCAGAGCCACTTCGTAGACGAGTACGACCCGACCATCGAGGGTGAGCTATTACGATCCGCCGCGTCATGCGCAAAAGCAAGCTAACAGCGCCAGACTCGTACCGCAAGCAGTGCGTCATCGACGACGAGGTTGCGCTGCTCGATGTGCTCGACACAGCCGGCCAGGAGGAGTACTCAGCCATGCGCGAGCAGTACATGCGCACAGGAGAGGGCTTCCTGCTCGTCTACTCGATAACCGACAGGCAGAGCTTCGAGGAGATCATGACATTCCAGCAACAGATCCTGAGAGTAAAGGACAAGGACTACTTCCCCATGATCGTCGTTGGCAACAAGTGCGATCTCGACGGTGAGAGACAGGTCTCGACACAAGGTACGTTTGCATCCCATCCCTGACCACCCGCACGTGCTGACCCTTGCACAGAGGGCCAGACTCTGGCGCGCAACTTTGGCTGCAAATTCATCGAGACATCGGCCAAATCCCGCATCAACGTTGACAACGCCTTCTACGACATCGTACGCGAGATCCGCAGATACAACAAGGAAATGTCCTCCTACACAGGTGCCCCTGGCTCAAACGGAAATGGCCCCACAAAGCAGACATTTGACACCGATGACCAGGCCGAGAAGAAGGGCTGCTGTGGATGCACAGTCATGTAAGGAGATGGAAGCCATGATTCTTGTTGTGGAGAGATACCTACACCGCTGGGTTCGGTCGACCGCCCTGGCCATTGGCGGTGCTGCTTGGGCCAGCAGAAGAAAACACGCGATGCTACTGTTACGTACTGTCAGCTCACCTTCGCCTACGAAGGCCTGTCGTTCAAACACCTCTTCTTTTCGATACTGTCACTTAGGGTTCGCATTACGGGCTAACGGATTCACGTCTGCTGGATGCGCCTCCGAACACCCTACTTCTACTACTGGTATCGACTCCGTCTTTCTTATCTGGTGGCGCTCTTCGTGTTCGCGTTCATCTATCTAGACCGATTTCTTTATGGCATTTTGATCGGTACACTGTATTCCCTCCTGTCGGCATGCCATGCGAGGCACCATGCAGCACGCTTCGGGGAGTCAAAAGATTTCATTATTTTTTTTGACAGCTTTTAGGGTCGTTTAACTTTACCTACCTTCTATGAACATAATTCATCTCTACTCGCATCACCACTCAGCCTCGTCTTCTGCTCACCACACTTCCCGTTCGCTACAGCATGGCGGCAAAATACAACCCTCATGCACGTCTTGACGTGCTGTCGCACCCCGCACGAACACCTTTGATCCAGATTGCCAGCTCACGTTGCATGGCGACTGCTGCTGCCGGTGCATTCACATCCCTCGGCGACCAGCGGCGATGCAATCGCAGTGATCATCCGCTTGGAGCCACAAGCGCGTGGTGTTTCGACTCGCGAGCCTTGCCCGGGCGTCGCCATTGGATGTAGATTATCACAGAGATGGCGCTATCCCTGCACGGCCGTTTCAGGGCCTACACCCCGACTGAAAGAGGGGAAGTCGATCAGGAGAGAGGCAAGTGGGCATCGGCAATGCACACGCGTGTCTCAAAAGCGACGCGATAGTGACTGAATTAGGGCCGACTGACCCAGGAGCTTTTCTCCGGGCGAACACCAGAACTCGCAGATCGCCTTGATTTCGTGAAACACTAGGTTGGGGCTGCTTCCCAGAACCCGATGCGCCGTTCTTGCCGCATCCGCAGCACGTGTGGCACGTGCCCAGTACGTCAACTCAACCTTCACGTCCTGGAGATCGGTTCGCTTCACTTGACCACTTTGCGGTCCTTCTTGACAAATATTTTCTCTCCTGTCCAACTGCAATCAAGGTGCGGCCCGACAATGTGGATATTCAGCAATTATTTACACCCGCCGCTGTTTAGGCTATTCCCAAAATGTCCCCAAACGGGAAGTACGCCCTGCCCGCATCGGCACGGATGATGACCTTGTTCGGCCTGTTCGCTGTAGACCAGTTCGGCTGCAGCTTCACTCGCTGCTATATGCACCTAAGCGTTGCAACGCCGTTGCATGCGCCTTGTTGCGGGTGGAAAGCCACTCATGTGGCCACTTCATTATCCCTGTAGTACGCTGATCTTCGTAGCAAACACGCAACCCACGGCGTGTGCTATACATTCGGGAAGACTGTTCGTTCGACGGATAGTGATTGATTGTCAACAGACGAGCTGTGGAGTGCCTCGGGCCCTAGGTTCATACGTCTCTTTCCCCATCCGTGCGCAAACTGCATGGCGGATGATCGATATCGGGATGCCCACAATAGCTCGCTTATGCACAGGTTCCAATGAATGTCTCCTTTCGTAGTTCACACGGAGCTGGACCATGTAAGCAGAAATCAGGCTGGGCTCTATGTCATCAGAGCAGTAACGAGCTATGTCGCGTATCAATCACCACGCTTATGCCAGAGATGTGAGGGCAATTGATATCATGTAAAGAAGAGCCCATGATAGCTGTACACCATTTGCATCAGAAAATAGCAAACTCTTGCTCCTACCCTGAAGCTCAGCATGATCAGACTTGTGTAATTTGTATCGCCATCGATTGGAGCCTCGGGTATATTACGAACCTCCCACAACACAGCCTGCTGTCAAAATGTATGTTATGGTATTTCCACCAACACGGCCTCACTGCAGCCGAATCTCAAAATAAGGCTGTCGGTCCACACGCGCTAAACTATCATTACCGGCCCGTACCTGCACACATGTTCCCATGTGGCAGCTCCCGCAGACCGGCCCTGCAACCTTAGCTAATAATGCGACAGCATGACGCGCAGCTGATGCAACTGTAAAAGGTACGCCGAGGAGGTGAGCGTCTTACATACATATATCGCACAGATCGGCACTCAGCGGAGGGATCTAGACCCTGACGTTAGCGGATTGACAGGCCTAGTGCGGGAACCACATTGAACGTCCCGTACATCACAACTTCCCCGCCATGAACGCGATGAAAGAGCTTCTCTATCTTTCGCGCTCGAGCCTAAGAGGTCTTTCTACGTACTTTAGTTATATATATTAAAGAAGAAGATATTTAGTAATAGTAGTTTACTAGGCTATTTATCTAAAGTAGTTATCTTTATATATACTTATAGTAGCTAAGAATAACTCTATAATAAATGCGTAATAAGTTATTATAATAGCTTATAAAGTAAAGATAGCTTATATAGAACTAGAGTTAAAGCTTAATAATATATTTATAAGAGCGTATCTACTACTATTTCTATCTTTTTATTATAATTATAAATACTCTAAACCTCTAAAATTCTTTTAAATACTATTTTCTTATTCTTACTAATAACTAAGTAGCTTATTTTACTTTTTTAGTCTTTACTCTAGATCTTAAACTTAATATAATTTACTATAAAGCTTTATTTACTAAAAAGCTATTAGTAGTAGCTATATATATATAAAAGAGCTAGTAAATACTTTATAAGCTTAAAGTAAAAGTAGCTTAGTTTATATTTAAGTAGCTTAATAATAGTATATAATTTACTTAAGTAATAGCGTAAAGTTACTAATATCTTTTTTAGTTTTTAGCTTTTTTAAGTTTTATACTAATAAGCTTATAAAGCTAAAGATACTACTTTAGAAGCTATTTTTAGTATAGCTATAGCTTACGCTTATTAAGAAGATCTTTTTTAAATAAGTAAAAAGACTTAAGTAGTAAATAGTATTAGTAAACGTATTAATTAATTACTATAGTAAGTAATTCTAGTAAAGGTAAAAGTAGAGAGAAAGCGTTATAAGTTAATTTTATAGCTTTATAATATTTACTATTTATATAGGTAGGTAGTATTATAAAAAGAAAAATCTGCTTCTAGACTAGCGCCTTAGCAAATAAAACTAGAATTACATTAATACATTAAGGGATAAAAGAGCTTAAAAAGGCGAACGCAGTCAGTCTACCAAGTCTACAGCCGGAATGCACTTGATATACATCTTCACAATGCACCATATCAACATCCATACGTGGTGCAGCGTGACTCGAACCCCCCAGCGCTACTACCAAGTGCTTTGTCTTCATCGTCGATTCCACACCAGTCGACACCCCAGCTTCGGACCTGATTGGAACGGCATCATGTAGAGCCGTCGCTTCACGACCCAAACTCACGATCCTCGATCTCACACTTTGGTATCGAGATCCAAAGTCCCTGGTTCATTGCTGCTTCTGGCAATTGCCGCTCCAGAGCGTGGATTGCAGGTCAAAACGCGGTGCTCAACGCCAGCCAATAAACAGGGACTTGCGACGCGGTGGTAAGATGCGTACCAAAAATTACGATGCTGACGGAGCGTGGTTGAAGTGCGTTACCTCTTAGCTCGACCTGTCTGTGTTGGCGGGTTGCGGAGGAGTCGTGTTCGAGTTCTTTGGGTATGACGTCGATTCCTCCTTCCTCTTTCATATCGCGCAAATTCACCCCCCACCTCACCTCTTGAACACAGAACTGCGGAGTCGCGTGTTTGTATAAAGAGCCAATAGTTCTACATATTCTTTCAAATTACACATGCTTCCACACCGGCACAAGCCGCTTTCGATTCGCATCTATCTTGCACACTCGGGAAATTCCGTCCGCATACGCCATTGACCTCACCATCTACGACATCCGGGGACACGATAGCTCTTTCGTAACTCTAGCACCAAAAAAGAAACATTGCCATCGTTGGCACAGGAATCATCATCAGCCCGTTCCCTGTCCTCGGAAACGATCGACGCATATGTTGATTGTCTCACTGTTTCGTACGGCGCGGCCCGTCGGTACGACCATTACGATGGAGAGAGGGAACCGCATTGTCTCTCCGATCATCTCGCTAGCAAATCTGAAGATCGCAATTGTACGCGATAAGAGCCAGAGGCGAGATAGCGATGGGCACGAGATTCCGTGAGCGTAGATCGCAGAAGGGCCGATGTGTGCTTATGCGGTTTGTCTGAGTCTGAGAATGAATGATGGCTTACTAGCACAGACTGGAGCAGCCAGTCTTATCACCTACGTATAGCTTGTTGATGCTAAGGTGGCTTCGTCCCATAATGCCACTCGAGTCACATCCTAAAGCTGCAACGTCTACGATAGTTTCAAGTTCGACCGTGAGCCCTATGCACCACTGGCTTCATGTGTACGCACATAGCTTCTTAGTAACATACTGCTACTTGGATGCGAAAGTAGAGTATTTAACCTTGACATGGACTTGCTGAACGTCTGATTCAGGATGTTTCACGTGGGCAAAAGCGAGTTTGCGCTGCCGTTGCGTGGCTGCCCGGGCAGTCAAAGTGATATTGTCGGAAGTAATATCTCTGTTTTGCTCCGTATCAAGTAGGTAAACAGTACTATCACGTCGAAGTTTTCAGGCCTGACATCAGAGAAGAAGGATATGGCGAACCGGAGCATCATCATGCACTCTTGTAATTTCTAGAACGCGTTGTTTGAACACGACCAGTTCGGCATAGTCTCAGATATTGGCATAGAAAGCGAGAACGACATCATTATCGAGGCCACAGTACGAACAGTACAAGACTGTGGTACAATTAGAGGGAGTGCGTATGTCTGGGGTGTATGCCCTCAACAATGTATAAATCGAGGAAGTAACGGTATGACTAAGCTACGATGCAGACCCCGGTGTCTTGATGATTGTGGTATTCGTGAAACTGTCGTGAAAAGATAGAGTATTCCTCCACCGCCAGACTAACGCCTTGCACCCATGACTAGACGATAGTGATAATGAACACTCGGGTCTCATACGTCGTTGGAAGTCTTCTAACCCATCAGATCTTGTGCATATAAAGAAAATGTGTATGCCATCACACAAACGGAACCGCTTTTGGCGCACGTGCTTTTCGCGAAACCTCAGTGCCCAGTTCTGCTGCTGCATTTCGAATGACAACTGCCAAACACCTCAGTCGTTCTCCAACTCGTCTAACTCTTTCTGTCTCCTCTCTAGTTCTTGTCTCATAGCCTCCGCTTCCTTCTTCAGTCTTTCCCTCCTAGCTGCCTTCTCTTCTTGCGAGACTCCAGGATTAGATGACGAGCCCGCACTCGGACGTAGTGGCACAGATAGCGACGGGTCGATATTGGCGTTCACATCGGCTTGAGACGGGTTCAATATCGACGAGATGGCGTTCGGTCGATGAGGCATGGGGTTGGCGGTCTCTTCTGGGTCCATGGTAGCGCTTCGACTGCGCTTGCGGGGCGATGGGGCATTGGGTTGTGTATTCGGTATAAGAGTGGCCGGATTTGAGGTCACCGAAGCGTTACCGTAATAGTGGGTGAAATCAACGGCAATTGGTCCTCTAGGTTCGGGTGTATAGTCTTCTCGAGATTCTAGCGCCGTCAACGGGTCTGGGGAAACGGAATGCTCGAATGCTGGGGTTTGGGACGGACGCTGCGGTGGGGAGTAGTCGGCAACAGAAGGCGCTGCTTGGGAGCCTGTGTCACCAGCTGGTACGACCCGTTTCCGGCGTTTGATCTCCTGCTTCTTCATTGCGACAGGGCGATGTGTTCCATGCAGTTTGTAGTAGAGTCCTGCGGATTGGAGTTAGTTATCGCAAACGGTCACCTTCGTCAGTCCCTTAAGCAGATATAGACTTACCACAGGCGTTGCATATTATGTGACCAGCGTCATCACGTCTCCAGAGTGGTGTAATCGTAGTTGCGCAGTTTTGACATGCGGGAATAGCACTTGTAGAAGCTGCTGCTGCCGCTGCACTGGATGCAGCGTCTGCTCCGTTTGTTCCGTCACTTGATGCAGCATTCGCCTGGGCCAATGCGAATTTAGCAGTTTTGGACACGCGGTTGTTGAACGCTGGGCAGCCACTGCAGCCTTGTTGACCGCCAGTGCCATTACATCGGCCCCCACCAGGACATGTGCCGGCTGTCATCTGGTCTGCAGCAACGTAGGTCGCGACTCGGGGCGAAGCCGCAAGGGACCCCGGTGACGTTCGGTTGCCGTCACAAGGGCCCGGAGTTGGGCTTTGCTGCACGGGCATAATCGGCTGAGTCTGAGTGTTGCGTTTGAGATTCACGGGACGTGATTGATTCCGCGCTTTCATGTACAAGCCACATGCGTTGCACACAGTTTCTCCAGCTGGTGATCGGCGCCAAAGCGGCGTTTGTGTTGTCTTGCAGTTACTTCGGTCCGTTAGCGTCTTCTCTGCAGATCTGGTTTCAACTGTAATCGGGCGACTGTTGAGTGGTGGCAAGCACACAGCAAAATTTCAGACAACGTACCTACAGACTTGTCCGGCAACAGGCGCGTTGGATGCGTCATAGCTCATGTTGGGCAGTTGTAAAGATGTCGAGTCTGCCGGGTTCGCCGGTTGCTCTGAGATGGGCACCGCATCCTCGAGTGAATGATAAATCTCATGTCTTTGGTCTTCCTGGCTGTGAATCTGCTGCTGTTCCTGTGACGGAGTCTCTGTCCTCGGTCTGTGGTGCTCGTGGGCCTGGTTAAGTAATCGTAGACTCTCAGCCATCTCTAGCTCGTCCTTGCTCGTTTCTCGCGATAGATGATGGGGATGTGTCGGAGTTGGAGCCAAAGAGGTGCCCCCGCTCCCTGGAGGATGTGCCATGAGGCCAGTCTTCGGTGACCTTGGGTGTGCGTGTAAGAAGAGTGGGCTTACGACCGTGGTGACACACTGTTGCCTAGATTTCGTGAATCGGTTCCTACAGCCCGGGAATGGGAGCTGCTCGATCCAAATAAGTGTTCGGACTTTGCTATCGGCTAGATCTGATATCCGATCAGGGTGAAGGTCAATCTGGAGCAGGCGCTAACGTGACTTGGTGTGATATGCGGGTCTTCGGGCCTTTGTAGACACCTGGGCAACCTTTAGGAGGTGTGGCACACTGATGGCTGGCAAACGACTATAAGAATGATGGGTCTAGCAAGGGATGATATCAGGTGCGCTCGGGATCCCCGTCGTCATAATTCTGCGCAAGTTGCCTACTGGCCTGGCGGTGCTGGTGCGGTACAAGCTGTAATTCTTAGGCGGTGAATGGGCGGCGGTGGCCAATCAAGACTTTGCTATTCTAAGCCGAGGATTAGCGCGACAACCCTGAGAGCACGTCCACGGCGGCCATAGCCATAAGACAAGCTCAGGAACGGCGAAAGAGCATTCGTCTCGCGCGTCGCACCTGCATATCTCTGGATGCAGAGCCAACCAACCCTCAGGTACATGCATTCAAATGCAAGTCGGATGCCCTTATCTCCGATACATGGGCTCGGCGGCAAGAAAAAGGAAAAATCGGCTCTATCAGTCTTGGACTCCACTTGAGCCTCGCCATAGACCAGCTGTCGGCGGATCAGATCCGTCTCGCCTACCACTAGCGATTTGTAATGGTTGCTCTCCGCACGCCACTCACGCAGCCTTGCACCAATCGAAGGGGGGCGAAACAACTCGTCCAGAACGGCGTTATCATTGTTGTAACTATACAACTACAACATACTAGATTTGAAGACCTATTATGGAATGCAATGAGCCCCATCATGATACACTAGTAGAAATGCAAGCCTTAGTAGCCTCTTCGCTTCATGCACTGCGGACACTAGACAGACAAGCGAACACGTGTGACGACTACAGCCTCGTTTAGATCAGATAACCTATCATACACCGACTGAAAAGCTCCTCCCCAACCCATGTAACCAAAACCTGGGTATGATCGAGCCAACCTTGAAAATCCAACACAATGCACAGAACCAACCCTTTCCGTCAGGGTCCGCAGACCATTTCTACGCCAGACATGTCCATAACATGTAATACTTGGTTTAATACATGATAAGCGCGCGACGAGGTTTCTACCGAGCCTAGACAGGGCGAGCGATCTACGAATGAGGACTCTTCGACCGCCGTCCTCTTGTCCACGAGCTGCGGACTTAGACTTGCTCAGCGCCCCAGCCAGCGTCAGCATCACTGCAATATCGTCAGTAACATGAAAGACACGTTTTCAAAGTGTATTGGAGTCGTACCGCATGTTCGCTGGCGGCTCAATGGAAGGAATGAACTCCAGAGCGGCGTAGCCCACACCGATTATGCCGACGATAGTGCCTGGCACAATGCGGAACCAGCGCTCACCGACAATGACGGAGCCGATGAAGATGTAGAAGATGCCGCGGCCGAGGAAAGAGAACATGAAGGAGGCATAGCGTGCCACTTGCTGGGGAATCTGGAACTCGAGGAGGGCAGTTCCTGTTGCTTGTCAGCGGCATGTGGCAGCGAGAGGACGCTCGATCTTACCGAGACCGAATATGATCAGGTATACACCGAGGATGATGTGAGAGCTGCGCAGACTGTCAGCGCTTTCCTAGGCCATTTGATGTGGTTGTGTGCTTCGCTCGCGATCTTCGGGTGGCATGACTGGTGGTGCAATCTCAGTCCGTACGATGCTTGTGCGTCGTCACGGATGCGCACATTCGCGTGTATGGTATTCAAGCCCAGCGCAGGCCCAGACGGACATGGACCAGGCTAGCGAGTGACCTTCGACTGACAGCTTGCACTCTTCTCCACATCCACACGCGCCTGCCATTATGTGCTCGCCAGATAAAGTACGCCATCCGAAGGTTGTACGACGGGGAGAGGCGATGCGACGGGATTGGATTGCCGATGGAGGCGCCGGGTACACTCACAAGTCGTTGAAGGGGAACAACTTCGCGATACCACCGAGGACCACGAATACGGCAACGGCGAAATTCACCATGCGACTACAGGCCCAGTTAGCTTTGATCCTCGACACTCCCAAGTCCCAATGGCTCTGCGGAAAGCTGCTGCCTAGCTTCGGGACAGCTTCGCACAGCTCGAGCTCTACTCACAAGATGTCTGAGAAATCCATGGCGGACGATTGACCGGCGAGGTGTGGGAACCGCACTTTGACGACTGGGCGCAACGGATTGGGGCGGAGGCGGATGGGACGAGATGAAGATGCAGCTGGTTGTGATAGAGCTCGCGGGTACGGTTGGTGCTGCGCAATGTCGGCTTGCGACGAGACGTTGCAAGGGAACCACAGCCAAGCTCCCGCGCTAAACGTCATACCCGCTCTCATTGGCCGACGCGCGACCAAGGGGTTCTTCCAGGTTCAACACTGCCCATTTTTTGTCTTCCAACATATGCCCTTTGGTAGTTCAGTTGCTTGAACATTCATATCTTTCTTGAATATTTACCTGGCTTTCAATTTGAACTGATGGACAGAGCCATCAAGTAGTGGCATCGCATACCTGGAAGAGCTGGGAGTTACTTGTTGGACCCGGTGTCCGCTCCATGTGGCCTTCAGTCTTTGCCCGCTTGCGCACTGGTCAGGACTGGTTCGTGTTCCTAGGTCCTCGCTGTTGTATGTTTTTGCTGGTCAGTCTGTCACGAACCAGGTTCGAGCAGAAGCATCTCCAGCTTTTTTTTGCCCTTTTTTTGTACCTTAGGGCAGGCAGTAGCGGATGGCTGTTAAGAAATGCGTGACAAGTAAGGCTGTACAAGATGCGAGTATCTGCGACGTCCAACTAGCCCCAAACAGTGTCTCCAGCTTTTGCCATCTTCTGCGTCTTCGATATCTCCAGTTAACGCATATAATGCTCCCAGTGTTTCTCTTTCTAACCCACCACTGATTTCCCGAGTTTTTTCGTGCAACAACAATCGAATATATTGCCAATCCATCAACGGCCAAGTAGAAGCACACCGCCTCACGATCACATTGTTTGCGAAGTTTAGTCGTTATCGCATTAGTAGAGCTTGTTGCTCTACATCCTTCAGGAATACCAGGACTCGCCAATATCCTAAACTTACTATATTTATTGGTTTGCTATAAAAAGATGGAGATGTCGACATATCGCCTGCATTAGCATATCCGTGAACCTGGCTTAGGACAGCAGTGTTCCATGAAAGTTTCGATCCCTTTTCGCCATGGTATCGAGTTGTACAATGGCAATCGCGCCCTGCCGCGCCGTGCTGTACCACTGTTAGAAGCAAGCTAAGCACAAGCCTACCTAACGACGGGCCCTCACATTCGGCTCCACGTGTACGGGACGTGAGGCATCGGGTACGCCTGCATTGCGTCAAAGTACTAACTCGGCCAGACCCTTGATACAGTTTGAGGCTCCTCGGAGGACAGTTGGGCTCGTCCGCGCCCAGCAGAACTAACTCTCAGTCTACAGTCTAGTTTATACGCCACAAGATTACGTGCAATGTTAGCATACAACGAGCGGCCTCTTCGACTGGGAACCCATTCTTTCAAAGGATCGTATAGATCCGGTAGGCTATAGTGGATCGTTTGGCCGCATACTTCACGCGATTCATGCGTACCTGACAGGTCGTCCCTAGCTTGGACGAATTCATGGAATGGTGTCAATGTACTGGGGCGGAAGACTCCATGAACATGCTACGAGCGGGTGTCTGACGGCTACTAAAGCAGCCGTAGTGCCGTTCCTGCATGGACAACGATGTGGTCTGATCTGACGATGGTGTACATTTGATGGGGGTAAAAGCAATCGAGTCGGTGACTCCGAAGTCGAATTGCTCCACACACTCGTGGACATAATCAACGTAACAACGAGAGCTCCTTCAATATTCGTTTCCTCTGCTTTGGATTCGATGTCGTAATCTTCTTCTTATACTCGCCCTCCAATGACCAAAGTATCTGGCAAGCCTCGGCATGAGAAACCGCATTGGGGCTGTTGATCGCGTATAGAGTTTCCTTGCCACCTCTCGTCTCGGTTTGTACAAGATCCCTACTAGAGCTGTTTCGCGATTGGACAGATGTCAAACGGGTACCGATATAGAGTAGCTGTGGTGGAAGCGCGAGGCGTTGACGTGCGCGGACTCCCCAACCATGTAGCGCGCTAGCGAAGCGGCAGGAACCACCGTTCGGGGCTTACTCCGCGCGGAGACGGCCACCACAAGAACGCGCCACCCAAATCAGCATAACCCGGGTCACACCACATGTGGAGAGCACGTTTCGAAAGGACTGAGACGGTTACTACGGATATCAAATGGAGGGCGATGACACCTTGAAACGGTTAGAAGCACGCGAGACTTCTACCTCACCATCTCGATCTGGCTGTTCTAGGGTGGAAATAGAAACGAATTGCGCATGATCGCATAAACTGCGCGACATCGTTAGTTCACCTCCCGACATCCCCTTGGGTCTAGCACTGCCTCGGCTGGTCTGTGACGTTTGGACTGGACCGTCGAAGTTTAACAAGCCAGTTCCATGTAGGGTACCGGCCTAGCCCATGTGTCCAAAATCTTTGGGCGCAGATGTTAGCGACTTCAGCACAACATCCTTCGATGCGTTCAGCATTCTGTACAGCACACATGCAGCTACAAGACTACTCCTGTCAAGAAACGTTCGGAATGGGCTGCGCAGGTGGCAGTCCAGCTGAACACGGAACCGTTGGACGACGTTGAGGGGTGCGGCTCCTCTGGTTGGGAGACTCAAGGGTACCGCACATTTAAACTTTGTTAGCACGCAACGCTGCAGGAAGCCACGAGGCGGATCGGATCAGCCATACCAAGCCTTTGTAGCATATATACAAATCGCGGCCTTGCAAGCGGGAAGGCCCCTTTGCTGGAACGTTGATTCCTTCTTTGTTCCCACCTCTTGCCAGACGACTTCGACTTGGATACTGTGTGTCGCCGGACGAGACGAGACATGAGATGGCCGCTGTACCTACTACTGGTCCTCGCGGCATGGGCCTCGATCGCGGTGGCACAGGACGCCGCCGCGCTCAAGGCGATCGGCTCGCTTCCAAGCTGCGCGGTATGTAACAGCCAACATGGGTCAAATGATATGTTGCTAATGGTTGTAGCAATTGTGCCTGGCGACAGCTGTAGTTGAATCACCCTGCCAGCTTTCGGATAAGCAATGCGTATGTGCCAACGCTAAGCTTCAGAGTGCAGCGGAAAAATGCGTAATTTCGACGTGTACAATAAGAGAGAGTCTGAGTAAGTTCAATATGCCACCATACACTGAACATTTGCTTACAACACTCTCCCAGCCACAAAGAACGTAACTTCAGCTCTCTGCGACGTGCCTGTTCGCTCGGAAATTACCCATTTACGCGTGGCAAACATCGTATTGGCCGTAGTGACAGGCTCCTGCATCATCTTACGCTTTAGTTACCACATGTTTTTCCACGTCAATGGGCTCAACTGGGACGACTTCCTCGTGCTAGCTACGGTGGTTCTAGCCGTACCCTCTGTCGTTATTGTCGACAGATGTATGCTTCCGAATGGCATTGGTATCGACATTTGGAACGTTCCATTTGACCACATCGACAACTTTATACGATGGCTATACGTCGTCACTCTACTATACCTCCTCCAGGCTGCCTTGGTCAAGATTACGCTCCTTTCCTTCTTCCTACGGATATTTCTCAGACGGCGAACAGTACAGCTTTTGTGGGGGACTATCATCTTTATTGGATTATGGACCTTTTCCATTTTCATTCCCGCCGCGATGCCATGTTTACCGGTACGTCAAGCTCACTCACGAGGTGCACGATACACCAGCTAACTTCGTCCTTGGTAATGTAGGTCAGTGATTTCTGGACGGGATGGGACATGGAGAGACCAACAAAATGTCTGAACATGGATGCGGTAGTATGGATGCATGCCATTATAGGCATTGTGTTGGACCTCTGGATGATAGCTATTCCTCTATATGAGGTCTATCATCTCCAGATGACATGGGTGAAGAAGTTCGGCGTGGCATTGATGTTCTCTCTTGGTACCTTGTCAGTGCCCTTCCAGCCCACATTACATCATCTAGCCCCAAGCTTACGTTTCCGCAGTGTCACAGTAGTATCCATCCTCCGCCTGAAATCGCTCTTTTTCTTCGACGGGGACAACAACTATACATGGAAGCAAGCGAAAGTCGTCTTGTGGTCCATGTACGAGCTCCACGTCGGAGTAATCTGCGCCTGCATCCCGACTCTCCGCCTGATCTTCATCCGCGCAATCCCTTCGGTCATCAGCTCGATACAAGGAAGCACCCAGCGAAGCAGCGCGAACGGAAACGGCAGTAGAAGAAGTCGTGGTACAACTCAGAACTTAGACACGTTGAGAAGTGACAGAGGTGGGAAAGAAGGCCTGGCCGCTGAACCCAACACGATTACATACACCAGGACCTTTGCAGTCCGGCACGAGGAAAACGACGAGGAGGTCGAACTTGTCCACATGGAGGATTTAAGTGAAAAGACGTCGAGAGAACGAGGTGGTAGCTATGCTAGTGAGCTGAGCTTATAGCTACATCTTAATGAGACGTCATAGTTTGGGTCCACCAGCCATCACCAAGTCCATACCCGACGCTCGAGTTAGTAAGCATACTCAACTTGTAAACCTGGGTAAGGTATGAGTGGCGAACTCTATTTGGACTAACCTTAGACTCGTCCCAGGAATATCCGCAGTTCTCAGCATTATCAGCAGATCCATCACATCGAATCCAAAGCCAAACCTGCAGGCCAAATTTCATCTCTCGTCCTTTGCTCATAGAGATGTTCAACGAATCGCTTTGACGCCATGAAACCGTTCTTTTCCGCAAACCGCCGAGCCCGCTCGTACTGACTTTCGGGAGGCTCTCCAAATTGCGCATCGAGGTTGACATTCCACTGCATCAACAACGACATCGTATCTACATGACCCCACTCTGCTGCTGCTTCGAAGGCAGTTCGGCCGTGGCCTTTGGCCGGCGGGTAGGATGGATCGGCCCCGTGCTCGAGCAGGAATGCTGCAACGCCACAGAACCCGTTCATAGCAGCTAGTTGCAAGGCGGTGCCGCTAGAGTATACTGGAATCGTATCGACAATCGCACCCTGGCCGACGAGATACTCCACGATGTCAAAGCAACCCGTCTCGGCGGCTCTTTGCAAAGGTGTGCGGCTGATGCCCATGTTGCGCGTGTACTGCAGCTCTGCTCCGTGCTCCACCAAGATCTTCACCAGGGGGAGACTTTGTACGTCGATAGCGGCCAGTAAGGGAGTTACTCGCTTTAGGTGGCTCTTGATGTGCTTCAACATCTTCAAGCCATCGAAGGATACGTATGCGTTTGGACTGGCACGATGCTTCAATAATAACCGTACCATCTCGGAGTCGTCCGCGATTATCGCTTCGCCTAGAGGGCTGATCGCAGATTCATTTCCCTCAAACTCTTCGTCGAAGGGCTCGATACCATCGACATTTACAACACCGCACAAAACGTCAATTCTGGTGATGTCGCGGTACGAGATTGCTTGACGAAGTGCTGCAACACCATAGTTTCGTTCAGCAGAAGAGATTCTTGGCTTGGCTGCGTCAAGAAGAAAATGTATTGTAGCGATGGTTGCCCTCAGCTTGATTGCCCGCAATAACGCCACCGAGTCAACGACAGCTACACCTTCAGTCACAAGAAACTTCATCCAATCTACGTCGCTATTCTTGGCGGCGACGGCGAGGAGAGAAGGTATCATGTGGCCATCATATAATTTCAGCGTGCCTATGCCTCCAGGAAAAGAGCAGTGTAATCTTGGTGTCTTCGTGATCGAGATTTCAAGGTCATGCTCGACAAAGAATTCATCAGGATCCATGCCGATCTGTAACAGCCATTTACAAAGCTTGAAGTCGTTGATTGCCATGGCATGGTAAGCAACAGTCCGGCAGCCAAGTTGAACTTTGTTCGTGCACGAGATAGCACCTTCGCCCTCTCCAGCACCGATGAACGGCGCTGCCAGACCGTGGAAGAACGATGTCTCCAGGGCACCAACATCGTAGAGACCGCTTGAAGCGTCTAATGCAGATTCCCAAAACGGATATCGTGTTAGGAGGGTACTGATTGTCGTGATCTGGCCATGTTTCAATAGAATCAACAGGCCTACTAAGCCCACTCCCAACTGGTCCTCCATATATTCGACGATGGTAATGGCAAAGCTAGAGTTGCGGAGGCTGATTGCAAGTTCGACAATGCGTGATGCAAAGTTAAATATGAGCCGCTTGTCGCTCAGCATCTTGTACCTGTGGTACGCGAGCCTTAGGTCACCCTGTTCAATGGCATCTTGAAGCTCTGCATTTTGCTCCTCGACTGAATGAGCTTTGTCTGAGTTTGCCATAGGCCTTTTTGTTATCATCAAAGACGCTGCTAGATTCCAGTCTGCGTTATCGAACGCCTCCAGGGTTGATCTTTCCATGGAGCCGAGCGCGCCGGGATCGCCCATGTAAGCGTCCCCATCGTCAAGGCGATATCCCAGAAGACTGAGAGCTTCCAGAAGCATCTCTACAGCCCTTTCGTGGTACGGAAGGAGAGCGGCGTTGAGTGCGCCCAAGATTGCTGTTTTCAGTCTAGGGTCGCTCTTCGGTAGATAGTGCTGGCCGCTGTACAGAACAAATTGTAGAACGTCCCTAGCCAAGGATATTTGGACTTCTATTTGCTGCTCGTAAATATCCTGCGTGAAGTAGTGTTCAAGCAGGCCTGCTTCCAGCCATGCGAGGATCCCTGCCGTTGAAGCGGCCATCAGCTGCTTAAGAGATGCCACGGAAACATTAACGCCACACGTCTTTAGGTATTTCCGATGTGGCCTAGCCCCAGCGCGAAGAGCGATACACGCAAGCTCTGCTCTTTCTGTTTCACTGAATCTGACGTCCTTTGTGAAGCGGTCGCTGGATTTATCTCCTTCGACAACATGGTCAAACAGCTCATCAAGTTGTACATGAGTTGCCTCTCGACACAAGTGCAAACTGAGAGTTTTCGCGACCTCAAAATGGCCTGCAGCTACGGCAAACTGAAGTGGGAAGGTTGGTTTCGACTCAGATGGCCACTCCATCATGATCTGCTCGCGGGGGTCCATGTCCAGCTCTAGCATGGTTAAAACAAGATCTGCATCCCCAAATCTGACAGCAGTCGCAAACACTCTTTCTTTGAGAGCATCTAGAACCGGGGCCGGTAGGGCCTTCAAGCTTTGTGAAACGTCTCTCAGAGGGAGCGCCTTCAACAGTGCGTACGAGTCATTCGAAGTCGTACGACCGCCCGACGAGACGTTGTTAGCGAGTGACGTGATCGCGTACAGGGGAAGTATTGTACTGTGGCTTCCACATGTTGTATCCACGAGCGGCTGATGTTTTGAATGGAAGATCGCATCGAGCCGCATCTTGGACGGTTTCGTCCACTTCACCAACTGCTGGGTAGAAATGAGGCTCCGTGAGATAAAGTTGAAATCGATAGAATGCGTCCAGGAGAATGGCAAGCTATACTCGGAAATGAGGGTGGGTCCATTCAAGCTGCGGCCGTAGACAGAAGGTGAGGTTATCATGGCCAGGCCAAAGTCGGTTTCGACTTGCATAGAAGAGGAGGACGAACTCGCGGAAGGATTCGGTATGATTTGAAGACCGTTCGCGGGGTCAATGGCCGGTGCGCGTGACCGTGGTCGTACGGTGATATCCTTGGGAAGCCTATGGGAACCTGGGTATGATGAGCACTAAACATCTAGATGATCCGAACATGACATACCTTCGTATAGGGTCTTAGTAAGCGAGCTGCGCCGGGCTATCTCCTGCAAAACTCTGTTTTGAGGGATCTCGCGTCCTTTGAACAACACTTCGACTTGTTCAAGCTCAATAGAGTTCTTCGTCAAATATCGGATGGTGGCTGCCCATTCGGCAGTAGTGAGATTCTTCCGTAGTTCCCATTTGCGGAAATGTCTTTCGTACTGTGATTTGCTTTGCGGTGTTAGGTTTCAGTAAATTGTGATGCGTCAATAGAAGTACCTGGCGATGAAACCATGATGCGTCTTCATGTGCGCATCGATCTTATCGAGTGACGTTTCCCAGTATAGGCTCTCGATTGTTGTACGATAGCGATTCCATATCCCTTCATCGAGTCTGTCAGTCTTGACAGTGTTGTCCATCGTCTGCAGCGGAGCGTGAGGCTGAGGAAAAGAGGGGAAGAAGCAGGGTGATGACCAGGCTGAAGGTTTTGGAGCATACCTATATATCTGACCGGTCAAGCTTGCTTTCCATGCCGTGCCTGGCGCATACTGCGCCTGTCCGCCACGTCTGATGCGCACCAACTACACGACCTTGATTCCCGAGGTCCTTCACCTCAGTCAGCCGCGTACTTCCTAGCCAATCATACAAAATCTGGCTGCACAGAGCTGCAGCAAGATCTTGTAAACGGGGCAGAAATCCATGGCGAAACTGACCAATTATGCAAAACCTGCGGGCGCCACCAAACACCAGCACATGGCGCAACAAAATCTTGGGCTTTGTGATGACCACGAGTGACCCAATTCGGTTATAGCGAGATTTTGTAAAGACGACCTACCCTGTCAGGCCGGACTGGCAGGAGGCGCAGCCATATTGTCCAATCATACAAAACCTGCAAAAGCACCATTACAGATTCTGCTTTTGAGCATATGATAAAAGACGAAATGGAGGTTGCGCTCTTTCTCCAACACAACCTTCTTTCAAGGCCATCACAAACTGCCATCATACCAACTTTACCATGTCTTCCTGGTCGGTTGAAGCAGTCATAGCTTTTGTAACTCTACTAGCAACCTGCATCCCTCTCCTGGCATACTTCTTGCGCAAATTCATGCCTCGTCGTCAGATCGCGCGCTCTGAAGTCGGTATGTTGGTTGCTCTTCAACATTGGCCTAGCCTGGCTTCTCACGAATACCAGATGTGGAGCTTGGAAACACGGACGAGAATCGCGGTCGCCCCGTTATCCTCACCGACTTTGGAATACGTAAAAGCCGTACACGGTAAGATGATACCGCAACACCTGGGCTATGGATGCTAACGAACGTTTGCGTTAGTTCGATGACTTTGTAATGAGGTCGGGACTCAACGCCATCGATAGATAGCCTCAGATGGAGTTATGCTTGGGAGAGTGGTCGTATCCAATCTTCGTAACATCCCACGGCGTTCCAGGGTTTCATCAGAGTCGGCTATCGGCATGGACGGAGTGGTGTCAGATCTGTTGTACGATTAATGCGCTGAGGAAAGTGAAGACATGACAGAGATATGGCGGCACATGAGCGTTGGTCGGATGACGGTATAGCAACAATGGAGTCTTATATCGCTTCATCCAGCATCAAGCGCCAGGTGTCTTCGCCCCATAAACTTCATTGGACTCTTATTGCAAACTCCAAACGCCCAAGCTCAATTGCAGGATGTGCTCTGAAGCGATCCCATAAGCAACGCGGGAACGGCCTAACGAGGCATGGTATCCAATCCTCAAGCTTTATTCAACTCCAATTCCAGCGGTGATGTCGCCGTTCCTCAAAGGAAGTAGTCCGCTACTGGCTTCTTCGCCGGCATGCCTCGCGAGTCCTGGGGAGCAGCTTCAAACACCCGGTACCGCCGTCCTGGACCGTCCCTGTTCTTCTGATAAGTGTCGTTGAGTACGGAACTCAGTCGCCTCTCGCCGTTTGGTCCAGCGTTGGAGCCTAGCACCCAGCCTCCACCACCGCCTGCTCTGTCGCCGTTCGATCTCCTTTGGAAACCAGCGTTTGATCCATCCTCGCCAAGTTCCAAGATGGCGGCTACATTGCCGCAACGGTAGCAGTAGTTTGGCGCTGACCAGACCGTGACGATTGTTGAGTCGAACATCTCCTTAAAACCTTCCATGACCAACTGATGTGCTCTTGCGATGAGACTGAGGTCGTTCTTATGGTTGAACGTCTTGACAATATCGGCTCCAAATAGGAAGCCAGCACCACGCGGTGACAGGCCCCACCCGTCAATCTCGTCGGGATCGGACCAGAGGAGATCACACATAGCTCCTTCGTGTGGCACTTCTTGCTTTCGGTCCAGAAGCCGTATCTTATCCACAGAGTCGACGAGCGGTGACAGCCCTCCGTGTACGCATAAGATGGCTCCGGTATCGTTCCGAGCTGAGCCGTTGGCAGACGAGGTTGCACCCGTTCCTGCAGGGCCAACTCGTCCGGGTGTTGGGGCGACGGGGGACGAGGAGCCCATATTTGCGCTTACTTGCGAGGCGGCGCTTGACTGGGAGTCTGAGTTGCGTGCGTAGCGGTACATAACCTCGCCATTCGCGTTGAGCGTTTCAATCTCGATGTCTTGGTCGATGTCGGGCATATTCTCTGCGTTGCTGGACTCGGCTATGGGGCCATCGGTGGCTTGGAGCGATGTTGCGGCGCCTTGCACGAGAGCACCAAGGGCTAGGTAATCAAAGACTTCGCAACAATACCTGATAGTGTTAGCATTGACTCGATCCAGACCATGCGATTGCGATCTACCTCCAGACGTTGGCGCTGCCGTATTTCCGTAAGCACTCATCGTAGAACCCGTATACAGTCGTGATCTGGCGAGACTCGTGATTGCCTCTGATGAGTGTTATTCGGTCTGGGTATCGGACTTTGAGGCATAGGAGCAGGAGGAAAGATTCGAGCGAATAGAAACCGCGGTCAACGAAGTCGCCTGCATACAGTCAGTGCGGAGCAGCATGGCGGGATTCGGTCGGCTTACCCATAAAGAGGTAGTTCGTGTCCGGTACGTCTCCACCAACCCGGAAGAGCTCCATCAGGTCGTGAAATTGGCCATGAATATCACCGCATATCTAGCAACGCCATGCGATTAGCTATGCCCAAGTGCCGACTCAGTATCGTGCCTACCGTTACGGGCGCATCCACCCCAACCACGTTGCCCTCTTCGATCAACAGCTCGCGTGCTTTGTAACATAGCTCTCGGACTTGGTTCTCGGGGATCGGACGACATGCGCGAAGCTGCTGGATAGCTCTGCGATCGGTGTCAGCCCCATATATCGTACGTATGCTAGGCGGCTGAGTGGCTGTCCATACTTGTCGAGGTCGCTACCACCGGCGCTCATGGCGACGGCTATGCGCTATACGCCCGCGCAGGGCTTTCGGGACGTATAAAGTCTTCGGTTGGCAATTGCGTGCGTAATGCGTCTGCAGCTATGCGAGCTGTTCGTAACGGAAGATTCTGGTGGGCGCGAACAGTACGAGGGTAGCGGTACGCGTGTGGCGCGTTACAGATGCAGTGAATGGGCGGGTCTCGTGACTATGTGATAGTAGTATAGGTCTATTAAGCTGAAGATAGCGAATGTTGAAGGGCGGTAGCTCTGTGGCAGGTGAATAAGTCAAGGTGGTGGGCTGGTGGAGGTCGAGGGCGAGAGATCCACAGCGGGCATGCGAATGCGCAGGGATGTCGGTCCAAGCCCGTCCAGCTAGCTCCGCCGTCCATGTTCACTCCACCAGAACACCATCACCACCGTCAACCCCGCTCCCCCGCCGTCCACATCTGCTCGAGGCATCTCAATTGGCACAGTATGCTCTGAGCGACTATCGCAATTCCACCCACCAGCTGTTAACGACTCTCCAGGTCCAGTTATGCCTCCGCAATTCGCTCTCTAATTTCTCAACCCACACACACAACATGCCTCCGCACCTCCATCCGCGGTCGCGCATGACGACTTCGCTCTTTGGAACGACGCTCATGGTTTCATTCCTCGTCGTCGCCGCTCCACATCTGATACCCTGCCCGGTCGACCCTCGCACACTCGCCGATTCCGCAGACCCCACAGGAGAGAACAGGCGGAGACGGCGGCGGAGAGTGCCGGAAGACGAGAGTTGCAATGGCGTCATGAGCGAGGAGCGGAGAAGGCAGCGCTTGATTGAAGAAAAATTGGCGGCGAAGAGGGAATGCCCAGTGCCCAAGCCTGGTGGTCTGATTGGGCAGGTGCTGGGTGTACAAGATGACGAGGGCAAAGAAGAGCAACAACTGACCATCTTGCAAAGAGTCGAGAAGATGGTGTGCAAGCCCCGGGGAAAGAACGACAATCAATAACAGGAAGCCTGGGAGAAGATTCAACAAACAAACGTATCACGGCTGCATGCGCCCACAGACCTGGGATAAGACAGCCACGCCAGTGCGACCACTGCACCCACCCACCTGTACATATACCGCGATATTAGACAGGATTGCATTAGACTGTATATAAGCAGGACCAAGTCCTGGTCGAACACCCCAACATCCACTCTTATCTGTGTCCATGTCTATTACAGTGCTGTTCTGTAATTCGTGAGGAAGCAGAAGGACGTGCCTCAAGAGAGTTTATCACAGTGCTCTGGTGCATGCAGCGAGACCCTGACGCGTGTTGGGTAGTGCAAGGCAAAGCAACGTGCTCGCGCGTCGCGTAGCGTGAACCCACTACGTCATGAACCCTCGCCAGCCACCTCCCTTCGCTGCCACCGCTTCTGACCTGAACACCAGCATCCAAGCAAGTAGTCAATGATCAGGAACGCGATCAAGATGCCTTCGGAACCTCTGACAAAAGCCCAGCGGATGAGCTATCGCATCGGTCGCGGCGAACAAGGTGTACTAACATTCGAGCCTTACAAGTCCGAGATCCTCCCTTTATGGCGTTTCAAAACACCTGCTATCGCACAAAAGTCCTCGTCTGAAATCTACGCCAAGTTTCTGGAGTACGACAAGAAGGATGACTTCGTTGGCATGGACATGTCCCGCAAGTTCTTGCAGATGGGAATGACCAGGGCAAAGAGATATGCAAACCATGCTGGAGGAAGAAAGTACGACAAGAAGACCGGAGAGCAACTAGAGAGAAGCAAGGGCCACGAAGGGCAAGATGAGAAACTGGAGGCTAGCATCATCTTTAGGGAGGTTTGGGAGAAGGCCAAGCTGCACGAGGGCTATGTGGACAAGAAGGAGAGGTTCATGAAGGAGCAAAAAGAGTGGGATAAAGAAAAGAAGAAGGAGGCCAAAAAGTGAGGGACTAAAGCGATGCCGACCTACCACCAAAACGGCACGCACTACACCCACCAACGAAGCAAAAGAGAGGATGAGCACTCTAAGACTCGAACTTAGATCTCTCGTTCCACCCGCATCTGCGTCAGAATTGCACCAACTATAAACAGAGTGGACCTAGAACAATATCAACAGTCCAAGGCACGATTGAGTGCCCGCTCCTAAGAAGGTCTACGGAAGTTTAGCACGAGCGTCATACCATTAGACCAAATGCTCCTTGGTCTGTTACCAGATGACGGAATGAACAGTCTGATGTATAAAGACCGAGGACTATTGGTATAGAAAGTTTCGGACGAGTCTCAGCGCCTAGATGAATTGAGAACATCACTTCGGATGCGCACCTTTACCTGGCAGATGGCGGTCGACTTGGAACACTTCACGCTTTGGTGCATATGGATAAAGTGGGCGACTCCGCAAGCAAGCAACAAAATCATAAGAGACATATCCACCCAGTCTACACGACTAGCATCAAGAATATTGTCACCTACCATCACCACCCAGACCTTCCCCACAGGCTAGAGGAGAAATCAGTGGTCGCACAATTGTATCAAGCACACTTAAATGCGAAAAAGATACCCAAGACACTTAGCCCGCATTCCAAACGATCAAGGACGCAAAAATCATCGGGCTCTATGCGGATCGAACGCACGTCTCTCGAAAGCTGCATCATCTAGTCTGCTACAGTTTGAAGGGAGATTTCACTCTACCCTGGGGCCGATGGTCGAATCCATGGCGTGTGCCCGGTTGCTTTACCCCTACTGACACGGTTAAGTGCCAGGCCTGTATACCTCCAGCGTTGCATCCGAGTGTCTTACCACTGGACCAAGAGCCCTCGTTGAGTTGATGGGAGGTGCGGGAGGGTACGCAATCTTATTGAACTGGGTCATACTGAGGCAAACGAGGGATGGGAGAGTCCACGGACTTACGTTCAGGTCTACGTGGAACAAAGTGCGGCAGTATCGAACATCAGACAATACAGCAGCAGACGTATGTAAGCGATATATTGACCTGAGACATCAATCGGATAGGCCTTCCAAAGTCAAAATTTCATATCTTTCCATCTCTTGGTACGACAAAATCCTGCTTCTTCCCTGCTATCGGATGAGGCCGACGCGCTGTTGGATCGGCCTCCTCTGTTCATCCGCTCTTCTCACTACTTTAGGTATCCTGCATAACCCTCCGCTTCACCTGCGGTATCTCAAAATTCGGATTCGCGCTCATCTCCCCCTCCTCTTTCGCATACGTCTTCTCCACATCCCACATAATCAACCCACCCTTCTCGGACAACTTAATCGCTTGCCCCCTATCCTCCATACTCATACTGCACACATCCTTATGCACAGCCCAATCCCCCTTCTGACAAACATCCGAACAGTACGTGGACGTCCCACACCTTCCACAACGCTGTAACGCAACACCCGTCTTTTTGCAAGCCGTACACCTCGAAAGATCGAGAGAAGAATACATCCAATGCGGACTCATCGGAATACCATCACCCCAAACATCCATGGGCGCATACTCCACAAAGAACCGATGCTTCATCTTCTTCCCCGTCTCCCACCTCTTCTCCCTCACAATCTTTTCCACAAACTCTTTACCCAGCTTCTCAATCTCCTCTGGATCTGTGACGTCTTCCTCGCCCAACATACTCTCTTTGGGATTCGGTATCCACTTCCCTCTGTCTTCACCTTCTAGAACAATGTTGTAGGTAAGCATCAACGTCCAATTATCGCCGCTGCTATCCAGACTGCCGAAAGTAATTTGGTTGCCTATGCGCCCGATTTCGATTTTCGATCCTTCGGGTGTGCCTTCGGCGATGCTTAGGGTCCATGTTAAGGAGAACCAGGCATCTAGATCTAGGAAGGCTGCAAGTGCGTTTGGATGCCATTTGTATAAGACTGTTGCTAGACCGATTGCTGGGGTAATGCTTTCGCCAGTGGTCTCGGGAGTGAGACTGGAAGGATCGATGATGCTGAGAGGGGAGCCATTGAGATTTAATGCAGCTTTTGAGTGGTCTGGTAGTCTGAAATCGGATAGTGGAATAAGTTGAGAGTCCATGGCGTGATGTGTGTTGTGCTGCATTGAGCGAGCGAATTGGAAAGTGCAAAGAGTGTGTAAGTGGGGCCCCCGCTTGGATTTTGATTGGTCCTACTAGGAAGGTGAGGGTGAGCCTCCGTCAACAAAAGAATTGACTGGGAAGGAATCATTTACGAAGCGAGACATTTGTATCACTGGTAAACATCAAATTTTCAGACTACTCCTTTGATTCATGCATGAAGCTATAGGCCCGGTTATCGTTTACGTTCAATATCTAGCTTCCATGCTCTTAGTTGCCTCCGTATCCTTGAAGCGGGTGTGGCTTAGGGCCTTGCAGTATTGGTACGCTCTCCAGAGGTCCAGCATACGCCAGGAGACCAACGTCGGAACTGGTCATGTTGTTCTTGTACTTGTTACCAATAAACTCGAACAGGAAGTTCATTGGGAAGCCAATCTCGAAAGGAACAGCGGAATCAATGTCATCAATCTCTTCCTCGCTCAACTCGATTGCCAACGCCTCGATGTTACCGTTAAGATGGTCGATCTTGCGGCCGCCAACGATTGGGTACACGAAGGGGTACTTGTGGCGTACATAGGCCAGGGCGATGCTGGTGACCTGTGTCTTCTTTTGGTCGGCGATGGCTTCGAGCTTCTTGGAGATTTCGATGTGCTTCTCGGAAGCTGGGCCAGTGTTACGACCTTGCTCGTTGTTCTTGCGCTTCTCTTCGGTGGTGAAGTTGCCGCCACCAAGGGCACCCCACGGGCACAGAGCCATGCCTTCTTCGCGTGCCATCGGGATGATCTCACGCTCGAAGTCACGATCGGCTGCGGACCAGCGGCCTTGGTAGACACTGAAGCCACGGAGGCCGTGGTTGCGGGCATCTGAATTTCTCGTTAGTTACGGATACGAAGTCTTGCCAAATATCTATACTTACATTCATTCGCTTTGCTGACAACCCAGGCAGGCGTGTCGCTGATTCCGAGGTATAGAACATTTCCAGAGTTGACGACGGCGTTAAGCGATTGCATCAACTCAGGGATAGATGTCGTGAAGTCCCACCAGTGCACGTACAGCAGGTCGATGTAATCAGTCTGGAGCTTCTTGAGGGATGCCTCAAGCGAGACGCGGAGCGACTTCGTGCTGTTACCAGCGTAGTTGATACGTTGTCGGGGAGAGTTGTTTGGGTCAGGGAAGTAGGTGGTAAACTTGGTGGCTATGACCATTTCGTGTCGTACGCCTCGCTCTTTCATCCACTCGCCGATCCAGGTCTCAGACTCCTCGTTTTGGTAGTTGTTTGCGCTATGACAATGTCAGCTTCCATCATCACCACGACGTGCCCAAATGGATGGTATAAAGCCTTACGTATCAATGAAGTTTCCACCTTGCTTGTGGAAGAAATCAAGAATCTCAAACACGGTCTTCTTATCACACTTCCCCATCATGCCCTCCCACGCATCGCCAAAATTCATCGTTCCCAAGCAAAGAGGAGAAACGCGAATGCCGGCAGTGGGCGACATGACGCGGTGGAAGTCCAGGAGGGACGCAGCCTTGGGTACGTCACCCAATGGAGAAGGCATCTTGAAAAAGTAGTTGGGAAACTTTGGAAAGGTAGTGGAGTTTAGGAGATGGAGATGGAAGTGCGAGGTACTGTGAGGGGCCTATTGCAGGACTCGGCCTCTTCTTATATCTCCTGAATCTTCACATGCGTATGACGTGTTACGCTGGAGTACCTCAGGGTCCATCTTCGGTCTCTTCGTCTATTGCGTCCAAGTTCGAGACTGCCGACGGTTGTCGGGGCCGATCTTTGTCGGATGGCGGTAAGACGGTGGAGGAACACCATCCCAAGGTCTCCCATGTTCAATGCGGGGATATCTGGTCATGGTAGATGCTATCTCCGCTAAGGTCCGAGCCAAATATCGTCAAGCTTCACGTGTCGGACGAGTGCAGGCGGCGCCAAGATTGGTGCCCTCCTTAAATTCGGACCGGCTCAGAGAATCCAGTAGAGTTTCTGGTGAAGTTGAAGATGGTAGCAGACTAGTGGTACCAGTCTGGCGGATGTACGGACATTAGCATGTCGGCAACCTGCATGACGAGGCAGAGTGCAAAAGTCCTGGCCTCAATTGCACATTTCAACTCCATTGTGATACTCCCGGTCTCGGGTTGAGGCTGCCCCAGACATGGACTGAAACACGTGAAGGCTTTATCGGAAGCAGTCTCTTTGCTAGATACACATGGAGAGAATATTTGATGTATTGGTGGGCACAGGAACAACCTTGGCCAAAGATGCAAAGCTACCGACAGTACATGATCCAATAGTAAATGTAAAATTACACGTAAACTTTTCAGGGTATCCGTGCCATGCAAGACTCCAAGTAAATGCAGCAAGATCAAGAACAACAGCAGCTGTAAGAGTACACGTCTCAGCCTACTAGTTCCTCTTCTTTTTCTTCTTCCTATTCCGGCTCTTCTTCTTCATTTCTTCACCACCGCCGACGTCGACTTCTGGCCCAGCTGCGTCGAGGCGGATGTTACCATACTTCTGCCGGATCTCGTGCTCGAAGCTGTCTTTTTCCAACCTGAACAGCGCCATGGTAGCCCTAGCATCCTCAACCGAGCTATGAGCACCGACTTGAATCTCTACACCCAGTAGTTTGTCTGCCAATAGCTTCAAGCCTGGGGTGCGCCCCGGTATTATGGCCAACTCTCTAAACTTCGAGAACTTGGATGTGTCGCGAATGAAGCGCTTGTCGTGCTTCAAGATGAGCACGTCGAGATCGTTCTTCACCGCGTGACCGACGAGTATGCGCCCGGTGAGGAGGATCTTGAGGTCGTTTCGTACTTCGTCGAAGGGTCGCGCGACGTCTTTGCGGAGATGTCTAGGCTCGATGCCGGAGACAGCGGTTCGATAGTCGGTAACTTCGATTCCTCGGGGTACCTGAACGTAGGAATCGTAGACCTGATGACCATGAAAGTTGACTAGCGACACTCTTGCCAGCGCAGAGTCACGGTTGGGCTCTGGGCCAACTCCCACCATCTCACAATCTAATGCGACATATTTCCCGGGCAGCGCTACCTCTGATACGCCCTCGTTTTCTATATCGGGAAAGTCGGGGTGTGGTTCGAGGATGGACACCGCTGCCGCGGCATCCTTCGGGTCGCTCAGAAGGGGTGTCTTCTTGAGAGAGGGCATCGAGATGCTTTTGGAGAGGGTTTTGGCGTTATGCTGCTTGGCTGAAGCGCCGACAGACGCGGGCTCCTCCATCTTCTGTCGCTTTCTCGAGGGCAGAGGTTTTCGCGGTGTGTTCTTCTGGGAGCCGTTTACAACTTTTGGTGATGCATCTCCGTGCTTCCCATTGGCGTGCTGAGGTCTCTTGCGCTTGAGCGAAGACTGCTTCTCGTCCTCGAACTTCTTGTTCTTCGGAGGTGTCGCGGGCGTTGAAGGCTTGAGTCGCTGTTGCAGTATCTTCCAGTTGCAGGACAGAGTGCTGGGATCGATTGGAGCCATGTTGTCGTCACCTGCGCGGCATAGCGGTGTGAGGGTCGTCCTGTCAGTGGTTGTCGAGGATGTTGGCCGTTTGCGCTTCTCCGCTCAGTCCCCGCGAGCAAAAGTTCAAACCCGCGCTAGCACCTTCCAGATGTCGGCTCGAACGCGACGCAAAGGCCCGATCGGCAGGCGGCAACATCGCGACTGAGCCCAGCACCCCCAACATCATCGCGACATCAAACCTCACAACGAGCTCCAAAATCTACCAGAATCGAGAAACGCGTGTCGCATCGCCATGGCGCCTCGAGAAAACTCGCATGAGCCCTCCGGGACGCCGGCGCCCGTAGAAACAGGCTTTGCCACTCTTGCACAGCTGAGGTAAGTGCGACACCATGCGCACAGTTTGATTATGTATGCTGACGCGCTGCGTGCAGGACTGGCGTGAAGGCGTGGGTTGAGAAGGTACGTGACTAGCGCGCAACACCGCGATGTGCATTGCAAACCCCAGCCGCATGAACACTAAAACAGCAACACCAATACTTGTTGGTATATAGACTAACACGATACAGGATGGCGAGAAGCGCAAAGCTGAGATTTTGTCCATCCAAACCAGGCAGGGAAGGCCCAAGTTCTACGTTCATTATGAAGAGTTCAACAAGCGTCTGGATGAGTGGATCGAAGCCGAACGGATAGATCTATCAAGAGAAGTCGAGTGGCCAGCGCCCGAGAAAGCAGACAAAAAGAAGGGCACTGCCGTTAAGACCGACAAGGCACCTTCAAAGTCTGATCAGAAGAACCTCAAGCGATCCCGCAGCAAACTTGATCGTGAGATCTCAGGCACACCAGAATCGACGTCTAGCAACCTGCCAGGCAAAGCACCGAGGCCGTCCAAAGCAAGTGGCAAGGAGAACCAAGAACTCATAGTCACGAGCGAAGTCACAGAAGGCACACCGAAACCCGAGGATGAGGAGATGGACCTTGTCGACGTGCAGGATGCCGCCGCAGCAGCCAAGGCCATGCCACCCCAGGATTACTCGAGAGAAGATGAAATCGAGAAGCTACGTACATCCGGGTCTATGACCCAAAACCAGACCGAGATTTCGCGGGTGCGTAACTTGGAGAAGATCCAGATGGGCAAATTCGAGGTCGAGCCTTGGTACTTCTCACCCTACCCAGTGGACTTTGTCGACTCAGATGTAGTGTACATCTGCGAATTCTGCCTTGGTTACTATGGTGAAGTAACGCAGTTCGAGCGCCACCGCACAAAGTGCCACCTGCTCCACCCACCCGGCAACGAGATATACCGAGACGACTATGTGTCCTTCTTCGAGATTGACGGGAGGCGGCAGCGGACATGGTGTCGAAACCTCTGTCTACTTTCGAAGCTGTTCCTGGACCATAAGACGTTATACTACGATGTCGACCCTTTCTTGTTCTACTGCATGTGCACGCGCGACGAACATGGCTGCCATTTTGTGGGCTACTTTTCCAAAGAGAAAGAATCGGCAGAAGGCTACAACGTGGCCTGTATTCTCACCCTACCTCAATACCAACGAAAAGGATTCGGTAAACTGCTTATCGACTTTTCCTACCTTCTTTCCAAGCGTGAAAACAAGCTCGGGTCTCCAGAGAAGCCGTTGTCTGATCTGGGTCTGCTCGGATACCGTGCCTACTGGCAGGAGATTCTCGTCGATATTCTAATGGAGCCTGGCCGAACCGAGGCTAACATCGAGGATTTGGGTGCTGCGACGGCGATGACGACGAACGATGTGCTGCATACCCTGCAAAATCTAAACATGCTGCGATACAGCAAGAACCAGCACGTTGTCGTTCTCACAGATGCAGTTATCGCGCAACGGGAGAGACAGAAGGCGAAGGAGAAGCTGAAGGGCAAGAGGAGCATCGATCCTGATCGTTTGATTTGGAAACCACCTGTGTTCTCGGCCGCAAGCAGGACATGGAACTGGTGAACGTTTGCACTGGGTATGTTTATCGGCGCAATTCTTTTGGTCAATATTCTGATCAGTGAGCATTGGCTTGGCGCATGGTGTTGGCTGTTACTTCTTCATGGTATACCCAGACCCATATTGATATCATTGTAGATCGTCCATCGTCTGCCCAATTCGTTCCGCTTCCATCCTGGTGTTTCTTCCCTTATCCAGTGCCGTCGAACCACTCGAAGCATGTCATTCTGCTTGCGGCTTCCTCAAATCTCCACTCCAGCATCACATCTCTCTGTATCGCCTCTCCAGTGTGCGCCCCAATCTTACTAGTCTTCAACACACCCCTCAACTCTTCAACAACATCTCCCATCCTAACACCTTTTTCTCGCTCCACCCTCACACAACGCTGCTGCCAATCTCTTCTTCCATGTCGATGTAGTACATTGCGATACTCCCGATCCCACTCCGCACCGTCCACACAGTATACCTCGATACTCCGCGTCACGGGTCTCGTCAAGTATGCACTCATACTAATTCTACCCTCTTCAGTCTCGTTCTCACACCCCGCCAACCACTCATGAAATTCCCTGACGCTCATTCGCGTCCTAAAACAGATCCCCATCTCTCCCCTCGCCATCTCGTCCAGCCCACCTATCAATTCACACACATGCTTCCCCAGCCAAGGATGCAAAAACGGGACAAGCGCGGAGAGAATATTCCCATAAGCGCCTTCATGCCAAAAGTAGTAGTCATCCGAGATATCCAGTGGCAAGCCAGGATTCATCCACTGTGTTGTTCGTGCGAGAATGTCTTGGGCGAGAGAGGAAACAAATTGCGGTAGTCTGTCAAGGGTCTCGGGCTTTGTAGCAGTGGAGGGGATTGCTGATGAAGCGTCGCGAAGAGGAAGAAGGCGCGGAGGGAGATTAAGGCGAAGTGTTTCTCTCCAGTGCTTGGAGACAGAAGCGTATATGGGGAGTTCAGAAGGGGGGAGGAGAGTGACGATCTGGATGAGGAGTTCTGGGAGGAGGAATATGCGATGCATCTTGCACAGGTGTCGCAATGGAAAGATTGGACCAGATTTGGCTGTGATAGATAATTAAGGCTTTATAGTACTACATACTGGCACGAAGAGCTGAAAGCAAGCTGAATGTTCCGCATGGTATATGCTTATCGCCGTCCCCATTCCGCTTCCGCTATCTTACACAACAGGTAGTCAGCCAGCTCACGTCAGCGGTGCAATCAATGTCGTGCTCGTAACGTGCATGCGCTTTCATTCGTTGGACATGATGCGAGCCGCCTATTGCGGGGAGCTAGGTGTGCTTGGCTGGATTACGGAATACTTCGGGTTATATAGCAACATAATAACGCCTACGCCAAAACAGCCATCAACCCCACGATACCACCCGAGCCAATAGCTACTGCCCTCAGCATGTTCAACTTGCCGAACTTGTCCAACAGCTCATTTACCTCTTGATCCTCTGCTTGAGTACTCTTCCTCTCCGTTTTCTCTTGTGGTACACTCAAATCCTTCCATTGACTCACGTCATCCTTGCTATCCACGGATTCATCAGCGCTTCGCTCTTTCGATCCAGCCTTCTCCCGGTACTCGGCAGACGCCCTGCTTCGGCTCCCGCCCAACTCTTCATTCTTCTTGATAAGGGCAAAGTTCGTGGGTATCATTGCCAGACCCGTGATTGGCGCGATGCTGAAAGAAAGCGCGGCGGCGGCGAGATAAAGACCTGGCTTGCCCTTGACGGCATGCTGAACGATTGAGGAAATCGAGTTGACGGAAGATGGTGGGAGAGCTTTGTAAGCGAGATAGACGAAGCCGGACGCGGATGTGAGTGCGGCTGTTGGAAACGTGTGGGAGCCTCTTGAGAAGAGCCAGCGTATCATTGGAAGAGATCGAGATGCTGGCTGTGATTGTAACATTGGAACGTCGAAGAGAGACAATGCTGCGATGCCGCCCGACGCTAACAGCGCGGTGGATATGCTCAAGATTTGTATGGTTTGTGTCGCGAACATGTTGGACGGTGGGAGATTGTGTTTTGGGATATTGTTGAGAATGGTTTCCAATTTGTGAGCGATCCAGGAGAAGCAGGTACGCTTTGCTATATACTTGAGCGTGGTGTGGTCATCCTGTTGGTACACAACGCGTTCCGCGGGTCCCGCAATGTTAGTGGTCTCAAAATGATGTCATGGTGGCCTATCATCAACCTTCGCATTTCTCGTACTAGACGAACACTTCGGTCACGGTGTGTTCCAGGCCCGACATTGTCGCAAAGTCGAGAAGTCTAATCAGTCCGCTTGCGCACCTTGGGTAGCGCGAACCAGCAAGCAAGCATAACAGCGTACATGCCAAGTGCAACGGGGTGCAGTACCCAAGTACCTTAAGAATCAGTATCCTGATGATTGCGCATAGAATAAAGGTCGCTTACCGGAAGCCTGCGCGAGAACACCAGTTGTGAAGGGCGCAACCGCACCACCTGAGCTTCCTGCTCCGCCAATGAATCCGATTGCGGTGGTCTGAATATGACGAGGCATGAGGCGCGAGAAGATAGTCTGCGCACACGGGTAGACGGGGCCCAACAACAAGCCCAACAAGCAGACAGCGACTGCATTTCCGATCAAATTTGGTGTCAACCATGCCAGAAGTTGAAGAGCTATGGTGCCGAGAGTGAGGATGACGACAAATCTCTTCTCGCCTATTCTGGGCGCAGCGTGAGTGAGTACAAAACGGCCAAGCGTGATGCCTCCCTATTCGGCAATTAGCAGAAGCGATACAGTATGCAACAAGTAAACATACCCAAAAGCCTGCTGTGACATATCCGACCTTTGCAGGGTCGCCATTACGGTAGTTGATGAGGTATGAGATGAACCAGCCTGAAATGCTCACTTCGGCTCCTTGGTATGCAAAGATGAACAAGGCGCCGAAGATGGTGACTTTGTTCTTCAGAGCGAGCTTAAGGTTCTTCATCTTGGAGGCGGCATCTTCCGCAGCAGTTTGCCTACTGGTCGTGGTCTCCAAGAGAGTTTCCTCAGAGTCTTCCGTGTATGACCAGAAAGACCATGCTGCGAAAGCGATGCAGCAAAGTCGCAGTCCGACGGTAAGGAAGTAGAAGCGCGACCACAAAATTCCTTGTGAGACGATTGCTGTTCCGATAATGGGTGCAACTATTCCACCGACGCCATAACTACCATGCGAGAGGCCAAGAATGACGGAAGGTGGATGAGTGTTCGCACAATAGACGTTGTTGAGGGCCAGGTTGATGGCTGCACCGAATCCCAAGAGAAAGAAACTGACATGGTCAGCGGTGCGTTACTGAGTTCCAAGACTGAATACTTACGATACAACGACCAAAGGATACGGAGGGGTGCAAACAAGGATAACGTATGCGGACAACTGTATCAATTCTGCTATGATCAGAGTCTTTGCCCTTCCGAACTTGCCTAGGATGGTGTTCGTGAAGAAGGCGGCAGAGATGAAACCGATGGCGTTGCCAACGAAGACCAGAGACATGATGGAGTACGAGATGTGGTAGTACGACTCCATGTACGGAATCAAAGCACCGACGACTGGCCACTGGTTAGTCTTGATTCTGATAAAGTAATCCAAAATGGCAGGTCTATATCAATGTCTCAACTCACCTGAGTCGTTGATTCCGTTTGAAAAGTAGATCAAGCAACAGCAAAGGATTCTCCATTTGGTCATCGGTTGAGCGTTCCAGGTCCTGATAGTACCGACTGCATCCTCTCGATTCGGTGTGGCCGGACGACTCATCTCGAGTTCATTGGGGGTTTTCGGGGTCTGCGCGCCCTTGGGCAATTCATGCTCTGCATACGATGCTTGTCGGCTATCGCCTGTTTTGCGAGAAGCAAAATCCACGAGTTCGACGTCCGGTAGTACACCTACATCGCCGAGCGTTTGAGGTGCTTTGCCCTTGCTCTTCTGGTATGTCGGTTCCGGGTTGGTCACGGAAACAGGTTGAATGTCGAAGAGACTGTGAAGTTTGGACGCCATGGCTCCAAGTTCCCGGTCTACGGTGTCTTTTTGCGAACTCGAAGAGAATGCAAAAGCCCTGGACTACGCGCCTTGGAAGCGTTCGTTCTGATTATGCGTCTCAGGTAGTAGGAAGTAATTGGGCGTTCAAGGTCAGTGCAAATGCGACGGCAATAGTCATAGATAAGAAAGTAGCCCGAGCGACAACGTGCCAGTGCGGGAGACCCTAGACCCTTAATACGGTAGTCCACGAAGCTTTCCACGAGAACACTACTGGCCGTAGCAAAGGCTGAGGGCGCTATCGCTGATAAATCATGGGATGCACAATTACCCTACATTACCAGATAAACACGCGCCGGCTCCGACTTGGGGCCTATCACAGCTGGCGGGTAAGTATCGTGTGGTCGCGCTGCAGCAGTGTGGAGATGGTGGACGGTCGGTAAGCAAGTCGATCATAAAGGCTGCAAAACGTTTTGCAGGGACACAGACGCGTCTAACGGTGCAGATAGCCGTTCATTCCTGGCAATGGACCCGACAGTCGGAGAGAGATTGGGTCTAGGCCTGTAACCAGAAAGGGCGCAATACCCAGAAGGTGGTGAAAGTGCGAACTTTTGGGGCTCCGAGGAGCGGAGACAACTTCCCCACCGAGCTCGGCCACACCTTCCTGCTTTGAAATTCACGACCACCCCTCCCATACTGTCTCCAAAACTACCACAACCGATAACTTCTCCATCCTGCTTACCAAAGCTCAACCCCAACATGGCCCGTCCAAAGCGCAATGTCCTTGCCACCATAGACAGCACAATCACACCGCCTGACGCTTTGGCGCCGAATCACGCGATCGCGCGCATCACCAAAGCCGAAGGCAAGAACATCTATGCCGCCGAGCTGCCAGACGGCAAGCCTGTCCTTGCAGAGCTAGAAGCGAGGTTCAGATCCACAGTATGGATCAAGAGGGGCAGTTATGTGGTCGTAGATACCTCTGCTCTGGCGGACCGTGAGAACAAACTGGATGGGGAGATCGTGAACGTGGTTCGCGATGAGAAGGCGTGGAGGAAGATGAGCTACTGGTATGCTCAAACGGGTATCATGCAGTATGGGTACAGAGCGCTAACAATAGTATACAGGCCCAAGGAGTTCGTGAAGAAGTCGACGTACGTCCAAGATAGCGACGACGAGGAATCGACCGTCGGCAAGATGCCGCCCAGCGACTCTGACGAGGACTGAGTTCTTCGTCGCATCACTCGGCGTGCGCATGGTCCTCCTCGATTATACCCTTCGTCACGCCCTCATACTCCTTCCTCGTTCCCCACCATACACCTGCGACCGTAATCGCCAGAACGCCCACAACCGTCGCCGAGCTTGCCGATGTACTCGGGTACACATTCCACGCCCACTCTTGCGCGCCCCATAATGCGTATACAACGGCCGGGTTGAACCCTGCTTTCCACAGCAGGAACGGCGTGCACCACGCGACATACGCGTAGAACTGGTAGTGCAGACTACGCGCGCACAGTAGGCCAATGGTCATCGCGGTCAGCATCGTCGTCATAATGAAATCTGGGGTGATTTTGCTGGACATGGTGTCCTGATCCCGGGGCTCAATGGCTGGAATACAAAGCTTGAGGAATTCTTTGACATTGCGCTTCGAGGGCTTGATCCAGCGGGTTCGCGCATACCAGATGAGGAGGCCAACATGCAGAGCGAGTAAGCCAATGGCGAACGGGCGTGAGAGGAACGTAGATTCCGGGACGAAGCGCCAATTTACGGTCCATTTGTAGAGGAAGGCACGGCTGAGCTCGAAAGCGCGGGCGAAATAGCTTGGTGCGCGCTTCCTGAAGGGGTAGCCATACAAAACCTACATTTTGATTAGCATCAATTGATAAGACTCCGTGATCGATGATTTACTCACCGAAACCTGCACGATGATCATGGCCTGCGTCAAGGCTTCTCTTCCACCCAGTTTCATGACCATGAGAATACCCATTGCTGGTAGAGGCAGCAACAGGCTCATCTTGACGTTCAGCCCTGTGCTATACAGCGCGCTCCCCAGATGCCATTGATCGCGTTGGTAGCAGAAGACAGCCAGCCAGAAGAACAGCACTGCGAAACAATCATTGAAGCATCGTAGCATGAAAATGCTATGCATGCGCTTTGAAAGAATCAACAGCGGGAAAATGTACGGTGGAACCTGTCAACATGTCAGCTTCTACTTCGTGCGAACCTCGAACATCATTAGCTAGAACAGGAAAGTACTCACCCGCGCCTTCCTATAACATTGAAACACCACACCAAGCGTAAGCAAATACACTCCCGCGAAAATATACTGCGCGAGAGCGATATCCCGCCCTTCATCCGTCCACTTGTAAAGCTGCTTGTAGATCCACACATGCGCACCAGGGTACACGAGCGGACCTGTCGAACCAGCAATATTCTTATAGTCGCGCTCGCCTTTCAGAAAGATGGCTATTTGCTGCATATACGTTGTCCAGTCAATCTCAGTATCTAGAAATCTCGCTGTTAGGACACGTGGTTAGTTTTCGGTGAGTAAGAAAGGAGCACGAACAAGGTATCTTCTCGATTATCACGCCTGAAAGCGCGGCGTCTGCTACGAGCAGGAGCGGAGTCATCCATCTTGTGTGGTCGGGGTTGTAGGCTAGGTCTTTTGCGCGGGCGAGGAGCGACATGGCGGCGTTTGTTGCACGCGGTTTTGGTGATGGCAAGTTCGGGGGTTAACGATGGTGTTATAGTTCGCGTCGCGTGTCACGTGGGAAGGAGGTTTGAGGTTTCAAGGATGGCAGTTTCGCGCGACGTGTGTTTCAGGCATCACTTTTCTCGTGCGAGCTGTGGATGGTGGTTTGACGTGGACTGCACGTCTTGTATGGAGTCAGACGCTGTCGCGCTCGCGCGCTGGTGTTATGCTATTTACGGCAAGCGCGAGGTTTGCGCGTCCAGCACTTCGTTACTCTTTGCTTCAATGCCCTACACGCGATGTTCAATTCGAAAGTTGGTTTTCCGATGGTTTCGGTCGTCTTTTCTACTCGCAGCTCAAGTTCTTGTCTCAGATAAATGTAGCACGATGCCGTCGTCGTAGTCATAGTGGTACGAATGATGAGGAAATTAACGTTGCATTAGGTCTAGGCTCTAAGGAATGTCTATACAGGAATCGCTGAGATAATCATGAACACTGAGAAAGGTCATAGCCTATGCTCAGTACTGGCTGGGTGCCGGGCACGCAGGGGCGGCGGCGGCGGGAAGCGGGACGAAGGTCATATAGGCATCAGAGACACCCTGGCAGACGAAGTCCTTGGGGCCGTTGCCACCGGCACGGCAGTAGCTGGGAAGAGTGGTTGTACCGACATAGGTGAGGCTGAGGAAATGTTAGCAAATTTGAACGGACCGCGCAATCAAAGGTATGGGAAGAACTTACTCGTCGCTGACACCCTGCTTGATGATCAGACCGCTACGGTCGCTTGAGAAAGCGAAGTCGATGAAGCTGTTCTCGCCGCAAGAGTAGAACTTGTTGTCCTCAAGCTTGTCGGCTTGGGAAGAGCAGTTGAAGTCGAGGGTACCTCCGTTGGTAGCCTTGATGTTGAAGCCGAAGCTGTTGTAGTAGGTTCCCTCAGGCTTGCGTCCGAAGAAGTTGGAGATCTTCCAGACGTAGTCACCCTGGGTAGCAACTGGGCAGGATGCGTCGACCTGGCGGGCCTCGAGAGGTGCGGCGCTGGCAACGGCAGCTGCGGCGAAGAGAGAAGCGATGGTGGTGAACTGCATCTTGATGGAGTTGGTTTGAAGTTGGGATGAAGTGTTGGAAAGTGTGGTAGGTTGTAGTTGAGTGTGAGAGTTGGTGTTTGATGATGAGCAGAAAGTGAGATACTCACTGGCATTATATAGTCATCCCACCTCGTATCTGGGGTACTGTACTCCTACCACGATCATCATGTCCGTCTCGTCCCAAGGTTCAATACGAGAAGATTGACACCAGGCGTCACCCTTGACCTTACCCACTAGAACATACGAGAAAGGTGTACCATGAAATTTCTCCAGGAACACGAGCCTCAGACCATGCCGAGAGCGCCGAAACCACACTCTACCCCAATTTTTGGAGCCTCAGTACCCTTGCCAACGGTGTCACGAACCAGTAGCGGCATCCGGGGTGACCGGATGAGGCGACAGGCATGTCCTATCCGGGCAGTTGGCAGACCTAGCCGAGCTTGGATCGTGCTAAACATACGAGATGTGACGTCTAGTAGGATGAACCAGGTATGCATTGGGCGCTGGCCGATCGGCTGTGCATGGCCTTAGTTCGGAAAACTAACGGCATGACGTCCTGGCTATATGTATTCTGATGGCCGTTGCAACACCGTACATGCGATGGTAGGCGACTGCTTCTTCCACATTCGTATCAACGCGGTATACCCTAGAGTGCTCGCGAACCACTATACCTAGGTAGCTTAGCGACACACTGGAAGCGTAAAAGAGATGTCCTATGTTCCTGAAGTCGAGCCTGAGTGCTGTGGACCTGAGTATGTCGGCCGCGTGAATGATGACTGCAATCTCGTAGAGTTCGATCGGTCCGTTCCCGAACGACCTCATCGTCCACAGAAATGGGTGGTCCGAGTGTGGGGACGAGCGTAATATCAGTAATCGGCGTTGACTCCATCACCTTGAATAATTCCAAGTTTAGCATGGAGATCACTCGTGAACGAAGGATCGAAATACGACGTCGCTTGGGGTTGAACCGAGATGGTGGAAGGTTGAGCCTTGACATCTGGCAGGAATGGCATCATCGAGCCGGTTGTTGCGGCTGTGGCTGCCGATCACCTGCCTGGCTCGCGCCCAGGGTCCACGCTCAAAGACGGAGCCAGGAGCTAAACAATGACACCAACACCACTGACGCACCATCGGAGTCTGTCCGGCGGCACGCTATATTTGCTATTTTTGGACCCGCGATCGTGGGCTCACGCTCAACGCTGAACGAAAACTTTACGACCCAGTTGCACATCTACCTTCAAGGACTGGCATGCGTGGCAATGAACTCAAACTCACTGCACCCACCGTGCGCAAGGCGACTATCAAGGTACACATGGATCTGGGACGGCACTCGAATAATTTACGGTTCCGTTCCGTCATTCTCGGAGATCTCGTTGTTGCTTTTGAAACCTGACGGCATCTGCCTTCATTTCGATGGATGACTGAACATTTTGCTAATCTCATCGGAGTCTGTCGGGTAGACAATACTGCACTGGCGTCGATAGGACCGATAAACCATTGAAGGTATGGGCGCGGCAACGATGCTCGAAGTCACACAATACTCTTGCTGCTGATCTGTGGACAAGGAAGAGACAGTCACGACGTGATTAGCGAAAGCTGGCTGGCAAATCCCTCAAGGTCTACCGCTCATGAATGTGGCTGGAGCTTTTCGATCATGTCTGATGCTGGTTGCTCAGACAGCGGATCAGTAAGGGCACACGTCTTACACGAGATGACACGTAAGACCCTTTCACAATACACATGGGCAGAAGGAGGGGTAAGACCGGATCAACAACACTGAAGAGCACAACACATGTACTTGTGTTGTACATCCGGCGAGTTTGGAAGTTCCTTTGACGCAAGATGATACAGGAACTTTTCTGTGTTGCAAGAAGAGGAGGTGTACCACAGTAAGTACCCGTCCTGCTGCCGTTGCTCACCGGTCGGACCACAAGGTCAAAATACCCAGTTCAGCAAAGTGATGGCAGCATGCATGGAATGCAGTACACGCGGAACAAAACGTCTCCCAACAACGGGTACGTACGCGCAATACTGGTTACCCAAGAGTATTTCTTGGGTGTAAACCTCTCGTATGGTCACTGTTCCTTGCTTGTCGTCTGCGATTCGACCGACTCTTGCTGCTCTCCCCCTTCTTCCCAACAATCTTGGCTTGCCGAAATCATGGATCCTGTCGAGCTGGAAGCTACCTACACTGAGGAAGGAAACATTAGCTACGCCTATGGCGAGAACGATGACGACGATTACCCGGGCAGCGAGGATAACCAGAGTGGTGAAGACGGAGACGCCAACCGCGAAAGTGATGACGCCGATGAAGCTCTCAACAATGCTTCGGTAGATGACATGGATAGCGAGCTTAGCGACGATGTAGCCAGCGACAGCTCCCCTATTGCATCTAGTGATGATGAATGGGAAGACGAAGAAGAAGCAGGATCTGAGACTATCAGCGTGGAAAACAACGACAGCGGCTCAGATGGCGAGGCCAAATTGATCGATGAAGAATTTGTCGACACAGTGAGCGACAAGAGCAGCTTGGACAGTGAAGCAAATAATACGAGCGAAGAAGGAGCTACGGTGACTACCGCAGCACGGTTTGTAGGAGAGATCGTCATATACGACAAGGAAAGCACTACATACCAAGAGCACGACAACATCTCAACAAGTGCGCGAACTGCTTCGAGGGGTTGGGCGCAATCCCTGAAAGGACAGAGTGCTAGAAGTCCTCCAGCTCAGACTACGCACCAAGCATATCAGCCGATCAACAATGACCAACCGAAGAATACATACCAATCGTTCAACAACCATCGGACTGCCGACGAGAACCGGAAGAAGATTCCACGATCTCTTCCTGAAACACCGACCCTGCTAGACACATCGAGCCTCCATCAAAGTCAAACATCAGCTGGTGTGCAGAAGCCCACAGGCTCAAAGAGATCAGCGTTCAAAAAGCTGAAAGATACCGTTCTCAAAAGCACCATTCCCGGGACCACTGAGGCGAGCTCCATGATCTGCAGAAAGTCTAAAGGCAAACAGATCAAACTACCTGTTCAGACTACACGTCATCGAGCACCAGAAAAAATGAGGAAGTCTGAATTCAGCAATGATACCGATGGGATTCACGAGCTGTACGTTCCTGATGAATCAGCTCAGCCGATGAAAGTCACCAAAATGCCTGAATCAGCGAAACACTCTTCTGTGGTCCACGAGATGGAGAGTATGCCCGTAGTAACTGCCACTCACAGTGCCAGCAAGACAAAGCAACAGCCTATGATCCATGAACTGGAAGAAGCTCTCGCTCACGTTCACTACAATTCAAAGCAAAACTTTACGATACATGAACTGGATGCAGTCATCGGTCAGACACCCAAAATCACCAGGAAGTATTCTACAGTTCATGAACTGGATAGCGGTGCTATAGTATCTGCCGGCCTGGTTCCGTCCAGAACAAAGAAGCAACCTGTGATTCATGAGCTGGAGGGAGTCGCCAGGCGTGTTCCCAAGAACAGAAAGCCTCAACCTACGGTCTGTGAGATGGACGGTATGCCTGTGAGGTTCGCCAAGCACCTGTCTCAGAAGACTGGGCAACAATCTCCACTCTACGAAATGGAAGACATACCTATGGCAACTACCAACCGTACCCCAACGGAGCCCAAGGACCGTACAACGACCCATGAACTAGATGCTGGGTGTGAGGTAGCCTCCAGCCACACTACTGGCAATAGCAGGAAACAACCCTTGTTTGGAATGGATGGCGCACTACTTACGAATAGCATCCCAATTTTCTCTCGCACCAATTCCCCTTCCATAGCAGCCAGCGACACATCAGAACCCTGGATACCTACCAGCTTCTCCAATCCTCCTAAGATTCTTCTCAATGGTATTTTCGCTGGAGTGCTGATGCGGCACAGAAACTCTACAAGGAGTATGTTTGATCATGACTCGCACGTAATCATTGGCTTCAGCCTGATGGATAAGTACGCCAAAGAATATGTGGAGGTTGGGATGCAAAAGTACAAGACGTCCAAGGAGGGTTTCACACTGTGGTGGAAGCCTTACTCGCCATCGGCGGACTACTATGATAGCGATGACGAGGATGAGTGATCTGGAAGGCCGAAATTGGAGTTCTCGGGTGGTTTCCAATTCATCATGTTTTGTTATAGTTCCGACGAAACAATAGTTGCTCCATTAATGTAGTCATTTATCTCATCATCTCCCACTCAAAAACTTCCCCAAGTACGTTGTAATGGTCGGAGCGAAGAAGCATGTAAAGTCAAGCCACTGACGTAGCACCCCAGCCTAAAGCCTGCCCATATGTGGTGCAGGTTAATCGCGACCAAACAGACGATGCCAATAGATAGCTGTAATGCCGACGATCCGGTCAGCACTTCGCGAGATATACACCGATCAAGACAACACCTAGCCGAACGTCATATGCCTCCTTCCAACTCAAATAAGAGGTCCCCTCACAAGAACGCCTAGGACACTTTCCCAGTTTTGCTTTTCGAATTTCCAATAACAACAAGATTGATTGGTTACGCACGCGATTCCGCAATACCTACCCCTCCATCAGCGACAATGTCAGGCATCTTCAACCTGTCAAAGTACCTTCCCCGCGCCTCTCCTCGTCATGTCCAGCCTTGCGATAGCGAGAAATGCGCCGAAGACTTTGGTCTCGACGTAATGCTCGTTTATCCAAAGTCGAAGGAATCGGCTGAAGACTGGCCAGCAAAGTTCCGAGCTATCACGAAGTCAAATGTGTATAGCTTTCGTATGCAGCCAAAGGCATTGTACCCAGAGAAGGATTTCGAAAGCTCTTCAGAACAGGGCGCAGACCTGCCGACTGATCCGAAACCACAAGGCGCCTACGACAGGTCATCGACAAGACCAGTTGTGTTTGTTGCTGAGACACCCGAGGCTCGAACTGTTTATGCGGAGGTGCGCCAGCCTGAACCGATCGTTCGCGACCACATGAGAAGACGCATACCTTTTGCTGGACGTGTCTATGGCGTAATCGAGCTGCGACGTAACTCCAACTTCGGAATCACATGCATGCTCGCCTGGGGGCAATGGGGCTTGCACAACATCGTGAAGAACTACTACGGCTGCCGGCAATCGGCCGATAAGTGTCAGTCTGCAAGACAACCGAGAATCGTGACCAATCCGTCAACCGGCTTTGTTATCTTCGTCACGATTATGTCCATGTTGGACTATTGGATGCAGTACGACATGAATCGAGGGGACTATTACCAGCGACTTTGCCTGGTTACTGGGATCACGATGGGCTTCTTGTTGAGTCAGTCTGGTCCGTCCGTCGAATCGTTGCCTACGTTGATGGCTGCGATGAACTTGGCGATGACTTGCAGCGCTTTTGGGCACTTGATCTGGCGGAAATACTTCAGTACGTGTGAGAGGAGGCTCGAGCAGAAGCTAGACGAGTGGAAAGAGGAGGCTCGCCGTGCCCAAATTTACGCGCCGAAAGACTCCAAGCTCGAGTGCGAAGCCCAGAAGCCCCACGTTGTCAAGTTCCACGAGCTGGACTAGACGACGGATAAGCCAGAGGGAAATTCGCGGCGAACAGTCCACTTCGGTCATGTATTTCGAGTGTGAGGGCGGCTTGGGTCAGGGTATTGGGCAGTATTGTTATTCTTGATTGTGCGCGGGTCTATTCCCATTGTGTGCCTTTTAGTCGTTGCATGAGATATTCCACTTCCACCTCCTTTGTCAGGGGAATGACCCAATCCTGTATTGTCTGTTAGTACGCAGTATGAATCAATGAGGATATTGAAGGTACCTTGTACATGCCAACGACCGCGTCTGCATTCACCTTGGACGAGCCATTCGCGCCCAGGTCCGGGTCTGTGCCGTACGTCTTGGCCTTTAACCTCAGTCTCTCCAGTACCTTCTTCTCTACCGCAGCGTTTGTGATGGCCTCGTCGATACCTTTCCTGTCTTCGTCCTTGATCAACTTGACGAAGCGCTCCGTCTCCTGCTGGAACTTGGCCTCGGCAACGAACTTGCCAAAGTGTATGCGCCGTGACAGGGACTGGATGGTCATGACATCGCAGGTGGCAGAGGACCCGTAGTTCTCCTGCGACTCTCCCCTGTCCTCGCGGTCTGTCTGCAGGCATGCGGCGGGCAGGATGTGCTTGATGTAGCAGTCCTTCAGCTGGGCGTTGACGTTGACATTATTCGGGTGCAGGATCTGCGGGTAGTTGAGGGGCTTGAGGATGGGCTCCTGGAGGACCTCTGGGAAGAAGGGGTATTCGTCGGGCGACTGGTAGCGGCGAACGAGGGACTGCAGGCGCTCCTGCTCGCGGAGCATCCAGTCGAACAGGCTGGTCTCGGGCTCGCCAATGTCGACGCCGCCGGGGACGTAGATGGTCCGGTTGAGGGGGAACTGCACGCGCTCGATCAGATGGAAGGTGATTGTGTCCTCGAGCCGACTGTCTGCTGTCAGTGAGACTCAGGCGCGCATGGCGGGGAGGCGTACATGAGCTGGAAGCGGATGTTGGCCAGGTCAAGCGCCTTGGACGCGTCGGAGAGGTCAATCGCGTCCATAGTTCCTTCTCAAGCTCCCAAAAGGGCAGATATGCGGGTGAGTGATGTTTGCAGCCATGGCAGTCCGGTCGTGTCCCGAGCATCGGCGTGCTCTTCGGCGGATGACGCAGGCGGGTGCCGACTGGTGAGCTCGATAGTCACTCCCCTCCGCAACACCACTATCACCATCTCGAGCACCCGACGCGCCTCCCGCCTCACCGCCTATTGGCCTTTTGTAGCACACGCGAGCACCCGGTCTGAGATCCTAATGCGAAGATAAGGATGCCCTAGCGACGTCTCCTTCACTGCGCCGCCCGTAGAGTCTCCCGCCACGCCTGCTCGCATGGCCTCGTCCACCGCCCGCAATGGATCCCCAGGGCGCGGCCGGTCCACCAGCCCGCGCTCGCCGCGGTACTCGCAGGCCTTTGACGACGACGACGAGAGCAGCTTCATAGACTCGCTCCCCGATGTAGCCCCACCGCACCTTCCCTGAGCCCACGGTGATGCTAATGCTCGCTAGACCCGCCATCTGCAAGCTTTTGGCAAAAAAGTCACAGCCACCGCCGGCAGCTTGATAGGCGCCGAAGGAGTCACCCAGCACTACCAGAACGCCATTGGCGAGCTCCACCGCGAGCTCAGGCGCCCGCTGATGCAGCGCTCCGTCTTTTCCTTCGCCCAGACCACCCCCCGCGAGATCGTGCGCTCGCGAATCTCCGTCCCCGAGATCCAGCAGCGCGCCCTCGCCTACATCCCCAACGACCTGCTCTCCAACATCCCCGAGGACAACGCCGAGTTCTCCCTCTTCCAGGGCTTCGAGGCCTCGCTGCCCGACGCCCCCGACAGCCATGCGAAGAAACACGGCCGCCACAACGCGCGCGGCCAGCGCCTGATCGGTGGCGGGGAAGACGACGACGATCCCAATGTGCCCCCCTCGATGCAGAAGCTGCGGAAGCAGCGCAACAGCATGGGCCACCGCCTCGAGATGATGGGCGTGCGCAAGCACATGTGCGTCGCCGAGATACACGAAATCGACAACAAGATTGCCAACCTCAATACCATGCGCAAGATGGTCCTCGACCGTCTGGCGGGGCTCGAAATCGAAGAGGGCGAGCTGGAGCAGGACCTGCTGACCGTGGACAACCGCATTGAGGACCTGCAAGAAGAGCTGGACGACGAAGCCGCACTAGCGCCCAAGACGGCAGGGTCGCAGACAAGCGACGAGCAGTCAGAAGGCAAGGGCGAATTCATGTCCGAGTCGATATACCAGAAGATACCCTCCTCGCCCAAGACGAAGAACAAGGCCAAGAGGCTGTCAAAGAGGATGTCCATGCCCGTACTACACGAGCATCTACAGTCAGGATCCAAGATCAAGGAACTGCCCGCGCACATGGACGCCATCACCGCCATGGACTTTGACGCTCCGTGGGGCATGATGGTGACCGCATCGCTAGACGACACAGTACGAGTCTGGGATCTGAGCGCCGGACGGTGCATCGGAATGCTCGAGGGTCATCTCTCCTCCGTGCGCTGCTTACAGGTCGAAGAAAACATCGTCGCAACCGGCTCAATGGACGCTTCGATAAAACTCTGGGACCTGAGCAAGGCCGAATACGCACCCATGGATAACCGGATAAACAAGCCCGATGAAGAGAGCGATGATGGTCTGGCATTCGAGAACTCGGAAGACGCACCTCCTGCGCCGCCGTCGACCAGCATGCAAGACTGCCCTCTCTTCTCTCTCGAATCACACGTCGACGAAGTCACTGCGCTACATTTCCGTGGCGACACTCTAGTTTCCGGTTCTGCAGATAAGACACTACGGCAATGGGATCTGGTCAAGGGACGATGCGTGCAGACGCTCGATGTCCTCTGGGCTGCCGCCCAAGCCACAGCTACGAACACCTCCAATAGCACATGGCGACAGACCGGACGCTCTGCCGACTCCTCTGCCGATTTCGTAGGCGCTATACAGTGCTTCGATGCCGCACTTGCTTGTGGTACCGCTGATGGTATGGTACGTCTATGGGATCTCCGTAGCGGGCAAGTTCACCGAAGTCTTGTCGGCCATACAGGTCCTGTAACAGCCCTGCAATTCGATGACGTACACCTCGTGACCGGTAGTGCCGACAGGAGTATACGCGTAAGTCAACTATCTTTCCTGCGACTATTCCCTAACTAACATGCACAGATCTGGGATCTCCGAACCGGCGCCATTGCCGACGCCTACGCTTACGACCACGCCATTAGCAGCATGATGTTCGACTCACGTCGGATTGTGTCTGCAGCTGGTGCAGACGTAGTCAAGGTCTACGACAAGACAGACGGAAGGCACTGGGACTGCGGACCCGGAGCTGACGAGAACGACAAGACGACACACTCTATCATCGAACACGTCAGAATAAAAGATGGCTATCTGGTTGAAGGACGCAGAGATGGTACCGTTGGTGTCTGGTCGTGTTAGTAGAAACATAGAAGTAGAAGCGATGGGAATTGTATATAAGAACAGGCTGCGCATATGCCAGTCATGTAAATGGCAAAGTGTTGTACTGTTGCAAAATACTCATTACGATATCACTATCAATCAGTTTTATGCCACTGCAAGAACCAAGATTTCCTCCACCCAACGTCAGTCGTGACGCATGTGGGCCGCTTCCAGTCGGTATCTCGATACAGATATTATCCACAATGCCGTGCTAAACTCAATCAAACACGAAGTCTGCCCGGGCGGGATGCATGCTTGGTGAAGACCAACTTCAGTACACTGGTAGACATGAAGGGCTCACAGTGAGGTTTAAAGATGTATACGCGTTGTTTGCAGGCTATGTTACATTTCCCATCATTGCAGTAGACATGGAAACACAGTTCTGACAGGTACAGCGGACGTTACAAGCACGCGGCAGACGGGGCCAGTGGAAGCTTGGTTGGTGGTGGAGCCATGCAAGGATGGCCCGCGAAGCTCCGATCTGCCATGGTGACGTAACGCAGAACCCCGATTGACATTTCCGCGCTCTGAGACGCCTATCCCTGCTCCCACGCCGCCGTGGCATTTGCATACTACATTCGCTTGTTCTGTCTACCTATGCCTTCTCATCTCTAATTTTGCAATTGAACCGTCAATTGCTGGCATCCCTCGCGTAGGCGCCTACCTCCATTTCATCTCATCGCCGGCTTCCTCTCCCGGTTCCACGTGCTCCGTGCGAGCTCCAAATTCCCGCCATGCTCCCACGACAGGCCGCGTCGCTGTCGCGCGGGTACAATGCCACGTCCAGGGCCTCAATTCTCTGCAGACGGTTACCGCGAGCGACCAACACACAATTCCGCACATCCTTCAGCAATGGAAGCCCAGCATCCGCTGCGAGACGCGCCGTCCTACAGACCTCACAATTAAGCAGGCAAACCCCCACCACGACCGCGATACGAACCGTCTCGACGAAACCTCTCCAAGCTCCGCGATCACGTCTTGCCCGCTATGCGTACCGAACAGCAGCCATGCTCGGCTCTTTCGTCGCCGTTAGCGGTGTCTTGGTCATCGCCTTCTTCGTCTACGACGCCTACACATACAACGAGGACCCTATCGCGACCGATATCCCCGTGTCCGAACTCGCGCTCAGTCCGAGGAGAGGAGGGCCAAAGAACCTGCCTATCGCCGACCACTTCGTTGACGACGATGAAACGCCCGAGAATAAGAAGCTCAAGCACAAGCCAAAATTGGTCATACTGGGTACTGGCTGGGGCAGCGTGGCCCTCCTGAAGCAGCTGAACCAGGATGACTACCACGTTGTCGTTATTTCGCCGTCCAACACCTTCCTTTTCACGCCGATGCTGCCTTCCGCTACCGTCGGAACGCTGGAGCTCCGGTCCCTCGTCGAACCAGTGCGAAAGATTGTTAGGAGAGTACGCGGGCACTTTCTCAAAGCAAAGGCTGAGGACGTGGAATTCTCTGAGAAGCTCATCGAATGTTCAGCTGTAGATGCCAAGGGCCAGGAGCAACGGTTTTATGTCCCCTACGATAAGCTCGTCGTCGGAGTCGGATCCGTTACAAACTCGCATGGTGTCAAAGGTCTCGAACACTGCCATTTCCTCAAGGATATCAGCGATGCCAGGATCATCCGTAACCAGGTCGTCAAGAACCTCGAGTTCGCGTGCCTACCGACAACGTCTGACGAAGAGAGGCGAAGACTTCTGTCGTTCGTGGTTTGCGGTGGTGGACCTACTGGCGTAGAGTTCGCGGCCGAGCTCTTCGACATGCTGAATGAGGATCTCTGCAAGCTCTACCCCAAGCTTCTACGCAACGAAATCTCCGTCCACGTTATTCAGTCCCGGAGCCACATCCTGAACACCTACGAAGAGGCTCTATCTCAGTACGCTGAGCAACGTTTCGCCCACGACTCGGTCGACATCCTCACAAACTCGCGCGTCAAAGAAGTCCAATCGGACAAGATCCTCTTCTCGCAAAAGGACGAAAACGGCAAAGTGGTTACCAAGGAGATCCCCATGGGTTTCTGTCTATGGTCAACTGGTGTTGCGCAGACCGATCTTTGCAAGCGTCTCGCCGCCAAACTCGACGGACAGAACAACAAGCACGCTCTGGAAACCGACACACATCTTCGTTTGAACGGATCACCTCTCGGTGATGTTTACGCTATCGGTGACTGCGCAACCGTCCAAAACAACGTCTCTGATCACATCGTCAACTTTCTACGCACGACTGCCTGGGAGAAGGGCAAGGACCCCGAGAAGCTACAGATCTCGTACTCGGACTGGCGCGGCATCGCCAAACGCGTCAAGCAGCGCTTCCCACAAGCAGCGAACCATCTTCGCCGCCTAGACAAGCTGTTCGAACAGTACGACAAAGACAAGTCTGGCACTCTGGACTTTGGCGAGCTTAGAGAGCTGCTCTTCCAGATCGACTCGAAGCTCACATCCCTACCCGCCACAGCCCAGCGCGCTAACCAGCAGGGTGAATACCTCGGTCGCAAGTTCAACAAGATCGCCCAGGCAGCCCCCGGTATGGCACTCAATAACGTTGACTATGGTGACCTGGACGATGCGGTGTACAAGGCTTTCGAGTACAAGCATCTGGGCAGCTTGGCATACATCGGTAACGCAGCCATCTTCGACTACAACGGCTACGGCTTGAGCGGTGGTCTGCTGGCCGTCTACCTGTGGAGAGGCGTCTACTTTGCACAGAGTGTGAGCCTCAGGACAAGGTGTTTACTCGCTATGGACTGGACCAAGAGGGCGCTGTTTGGACGAGGTATGTCACTCCTTTCTCAGCGGTGTATAATTGTGCCTCAGCTAACATGCAATAGATTTGATGAACTTCTAAGCGATACATGGCTTGCCTTTTGCGAAGCGTAGATCGATAGACCGATGACCGTTTTTCGGTACCTCATCTTCCTATGTAGATTATTCCTTGTTCGATCTATTGAGGGCGGCTTGATGCTGTCACTTTTACCAATATATTTTACCTTGTTCAGCAGTATACATGTAAGCGTCGGTGAAGCATTTGGGTTTGCCCTACCAAGCGTATAGCTGAGCCCGCGCAGCGGCGTAGCTATTGGAACGTGATTCACCGCCTCCTTCTCATGGCCATATTCACATCAACCCAGATTCAATATCGTTGTTCAATATATGCCGAGTTGGTTAGTCGGTCCAGGTCCAATGAGAATGAGATACAGGCACGAAAAGTAAGCCGGGTCACGCCATGGAAATAACGGGCATACAAAGTAAGCCGGATCACACCATAGGAATACACCCCTCTACCCCACACTTCAATGAAGTTTTGTCTTCGTGTTAGCTGAGCTGAGGTCTTTGTGCTTTCAGCGCGATCAATAGACTTGAAAATACACCGAGTTGCTGTGCAACGCTCTCGTGGTGGAGGTGATGCGGATGGGAAAACCTCACGCCATTCGTCAGCGTACGACCAGTGTACACAGAATGCACCGTCTTTGGTACAATCGGTGCTGCTTCGTGGATGTGTGTTGATGTGGTATGACATCGAGGCAAGCAGGGGAAGAGCAAATCTGTTAATGAGGATGTATAAATATCACCGCCTTCCACCCATCTCTAGAAGCAAAGCAGACAGCATCTTGAACGACCAGATCTTCCAAGACAAACATCCATCGCTTTGTTTAGAACTTCATCTAAATCCCTCTCAAGCAAACATGCCTGCCACCACCTCATCCATGCTCTCCACCCTCCTTCTCGCCATTCCCCTGCTCTTCCCCTACGTTACCACTGCCGCCGCACTCGTCAAGAAAGACGTATCATCCGCAGTCGTAGCGGCTACCGAAGCAGCCCTTGTAGACGCAGCCGTCACCTTCACCTCGTTCCCCAGCCGCTCCCAGTGCCTGTCCAACCAGAGCGGAACCCGATACACGAACCCCGATGCCGGCTGTTACCATTTGCCCGGGCAATCCATGGATGTCAATGGTATAGCTGGTGGTTGCCGTGGTATGTATCATCGTCTCTCAATGGTTTGAATGCGAAGGCATGAGAGCTGACTTGTCCTGCTCAATGCAGTCTTCATTTACGAATCCGAGAACTGCGATGGTCGCGAACGGCAGGTCGGTTCTGGAGAGATCTGTGTGGATATCGAGAGCTTCAATACTATCAAGGTTTTCTGTGGTTGATTGGGGATAGCTCTAGGTGGGTTGTTGAGGCTGGATCCTGGGGATCTCGAGTGGGACTTGAGGTGGATGTGAGGTCTGGCTTTGTGCTGTCGTTTCCTTGATCGCTGCATTCAACATGCGACTCTTATGTATGTACCGAGAAAAAGCCAGTCTGGGTAGCTTGACCAATAAAGCTATGATGTGCTGAAGACCAAACTCTTAACGAGATGTTACCCTAATCGTGAAGTGTGCGCTTGACGTAGTAGAGCGAACGCGAATCGTCTACCATACTAGACTGCCTTCAAGGCTCTTGCTCATCCATTGCTTCAAGCCGCGTGCGGACCATGTTAGGATTCGAGTGTCCTTGTTCGTCGGTCCAGCATTTCAACACTTCTTCGCGCATAATCCTGCGCGGAGCTCTCTTGCCCGTGAAAAGTTCGAATTGAGCGAAACCTTGTTCAGGCAACAGATCAAGGCCATCCAAGCAGATCCATGATGCTGACGCTTCTTCGCGAACTTGTCTTGTCAGTGGCGTATTGAGCGTTCGGTAAGCTAGTTCTATCACTACACCTCCAGAAGGAGACTGCATCCATTGAGTGGGCAGCGTAAAGTCAGGCGATGGTTCATCCCCTACAGGATGCGTAGGTATACATGATACAATGACTGTCGGTGCGCGGAGATCTTTTGGCCAGGGGTCGTCCCTCGACTCGAGTATGCGAAAAGTGGGTTGAGAACCCTGGACGAACGATGGGAAGAGCTTGGCTGCGGATGGGCTTGCAGCTAGTGCAGAGAAGTAGCTGACTAGCTTCTGTGCGTTCTTGATTGTTCGGTTGAAGATTACGATGTTCTTGATGCCAAGCTGTAGCATGGCATAGATCGCCGCCCTAGCCATACCTCCTGACCCGATGACCAGGCTAGAGGTGGTCGTTGGCCGAACAGCGTTGGCAGGAGACAGACCTCGTCGTATACAAGATCGAATGCCTATCCAATCTGTATTGTCGCCAAAGAGTGCTTTGACAGGCCCGGACTGGTTGCGTTCCTGGTAAAGCTCAACCCCGTCCGCATCGGGAATGCTGCCGTCCTCGTTGAGATGGCGAATTGGCAGAAGCGTGTTGACTGCTCCAATCGCTCGCGCGTGGCGACTTAGCGCGTGAGAGAGAGCAACCGCATCCACTTTAAATGGCTGGCTGACTGCAGTGCCGCCAAAGTTTGGCCGTCGTATCAACTCCCGTATGTTTTCGTCCAGTGTCGCAGTTTGGAGGCGGTCAAAGTGGTGAGGCATACCACACGCTCGATATGCCGCATTGTGCATAGCAGGGCTAAGACTGTATCCCGCGGCGGCACCGATGATGTAAAACTCCATAGGGTCATATGTAAACGAAGCATATAGAATATGCGTAGCTTCTGTCACAGTAAGCCATGACGTTTCTGGGTTTCTTTGTGCTCTGGTCTCAAAATCTGCGCTCTTTCGTAGCTTTTCTGGTATCACAGGGGTCAGAACCTGGTTGAAGCAAGCAGAACGCCGGCCAGCGCGTCCGGTGTTATAACATATTATGGGTATTCTCGGTGACTTGGCGTATATAGTGTTGCGGAATGATTGAATGGCGGCGTTATCGTCCATGAAGTTCGCTGGCCGGGTAAAGCGTACCAGGCTGCAGCCCAATCGCATTGCTGTATCGTATTTCTCGAGCCAGAATACATCGTACCAGTCCATGGCTGCGTGAAGGTGGCCGATTATCTTGGTCGAGCCCCTCGACGCAACGATTGCGCGGATCAGCTCCTCGTCCATGGTAAGATCCACAGTGGCGAACTCAGGTGCCATTCGCAGACCGTACCACAAATTTGCCAGGTAGGACGTTGTGGAACGGCCTGAATGTGCTGAAAGAGGCATCGTGTGAAACATTATCGGGGTCACGGTACTCCTTCGCACTCTGAATATACTCTTGCTTATGTTCTCCGCGTGATCCGCTGTAAGCTGTGCGGGTTCAACGACTATCTCGAATGCGTCACAGCCAAATTCCAGCTCTTCAATGTCGACTTCTTCAGGCGTAAGATCTGATAGTTCAACCTGAACGGCGCATGTGTAATTCCTAAGCTCCAAATCGACATACGATAATGGGAAGTGACCAGGGTCGAGCGTGGGCGCGTCACTCTTGATCTTTCTGCGGGTATTCGTGGGAGATAGGATAAGTGCCAAAAACTTGAAGAAAGTTCTTTCCGCTCGTTTTAGCGTCAGGAATGCTGGCACGGACGGCTGGTGTGCAGGTGCAACCGAGAGGTGAGCTGCGTTCGTTTCGGATATGTTGTAGAACTCGTAGTTGGAGCATCGCCGGAAAACCGGAGTACTGAGAGCAAGCAACTCTCGAACTTTGGATTCGTCCGTGTCTAAGTATTCGCGTACACTGCGCACGTCTCGTGTAATGTGTATCACTGGGTGCGATGCCGAAAATTCATGCAGTAGAGCTTGGCTACTGCTATCCAGCGGAAATCCTCCGTTGCAGACGATAATGGCGCCTCTGCTGTGGTTTTGTAATGTGTCGCGTAGAATCTCCTCCTGCCGGAGGCTACGGTTCGAAGATCCAAACTGTTTGCGATATGCAGCGGTCGAGAAGCCTGTTGCAGTGTGGAAGACACTCTCCATGTCGATGACCCTTCGCTGGCAGGCTACTGAAGCCATCATTGCCAATGTTGCTTTGCCTGTGCCATGCATGCCAATGAGCACGATAGACGCCCGGGAGTCAAACATTCTTCGGCATTCGTACTGTGTGGGTGCTGGTGTTGACCTTGCCGAATTCGGTAGACTTCGCTGTTTGGACGCCGGCGGAGATGGTGTTGGCAGCGAAGCTCGCCCGTCCATCGCTCCGGTTTCCTTGTTCATTGCCGCAAATGAACGCTTCGCACCAACCGTCATGGACGCCATTGTTTACGGGACTTGGAATTTAGAAAAGGTAGTCCAAAGTGTCAACAGCATGGAGCAGAACATGGTGCTGCAGTTGGCAACGACGAGTGCCTTAGCGAAACACGTGATAGCGGCGAGCCCCGCTTTTCCATGGGGATAAAACTTTATCCTGGTGCGCAGACGCTTCCCCGGCTTTCTCCAGTGCCTCACTAGGTAAGCTCGATGGCTTCTTTAGCAAGATGCTCGACCACCCCATATCTGGGTAATCACCAATCTGCTCTTTCGGCAAGGCTCTATGAGGCGCTTTCGTGTTCTTTGTGCGACGGCGAACGATCGCTGCCGAACCCATGTCTTTGCATACCCAGGAGAAACGCCGCCAGGCCACACAAGACATACCGGTAAAACGGTTTCGGGTATCAAGAGCTTGCGATCAGTGTCGCAATGCCCGCGAGAAATGTGACGCGAACCAGCCCAGCTGCTCTCCCTGTCTGGATGCCAAGCGCACGTGTACATACACGTCAAACCCGAAGAAGCGAGGGCTCCAGCCCGGCTACATACGCAGTCTTGAAATGACACTGGCCTTCATTTTCCAACAGCACACTGAGATTGAGACTTCAGTACACGATCAACTGGCCCAGGAAAACACGGTCTTGCTAGCGAGGGGTACTAAGGACTCGAATCGTTTACACAAGAGCTGGACCAAGAGCAGATTCTGTCGAGATGTTACCAAAGCATTGTCTGGAGAGCAGATAGGAGCAAGCGAGGACAGGCCGCCAAGTTCAGACGAAGACAGTGAGGTGGACACTGAAGATGCCACGCTTCTCCAGATGACACCAAAAGCTCAGTCTCAGCATTCGGTACTAGCCCTACGTGACTATCTTGATGAGTGCTGACTTATGCAGATATCATGGCAAAGTGACACGAACTACATGCCGCAGGCTATGCGCCCACCTCCATTACCGGACCTTCATTCTCCGCGTCTGCAACAATCCACAGGATCTTCTTCCCTTACCCCCCTGCCGACAGACTGCTGGAGGTTGATCGAGATATACTGCACGTATACACAATGCTGGCTGCCCATTGCGGACAAGCTTGAGATCCTCAAGCTATCGTATTCCTATGCGGAACAAGGTTTGGCTCTGTCAAGCGATATGCCCAACTCGGGAAGTTATGCAGAAATGTGGAGTGTATTTGCAGTCGGCTCTACGCATGATGACGCGAGTCTCGCAGGAGATAGCTATCATCCATGGCCGTCCGGAAGACTTTACGACATCGCGAGGCAACTTATCCCCAATGAGCTAGGCAAATTCGAACTTGGTCACGTCAAGGCCCTTCTCAACCTAGCATTATTCAACATTCACGGGAAACTATTCGATGCTGCCTGGCATCTTGTCGGCGGTGCTTTACGACTAGCCCTCATGCTTGCAGAATCGCCAGATGCTATTACACTTCGGCTCAAGCATGTTATCTCGAGTTGTTTTGTGCTTGACAGTCTCTTGGCCTTACATCTCAAACGGCGCCCGTACCTCGACAGGGCCGATCTTTCGTGGATGGGCAAGATAGAGGAAGATGGCATGGAAGAATGGCAGCCATGGAGTGGGCATCTCAATCTTGGTCCATCACGTCTGTCAAACTCTCCGACACTCGCTTTGAGCACTTTCAACGCTCTTATGGAACTGGTTGACATTCTCCGATGTACGTCCATGGAGCGGACAGCGCCAAACTTTCTACATGAAATGATTGGCCGACTTGAGATGTGGAAGTCTGCGTTACCACCAAAACTCGATTATATTCGGAAAGATCCACCTTCTACACCACCGACCCCACCTGCATTGCTGCTCCGATTCACTTATCTCGTCACTGCTTTTACTCTCGTTCCATCTCAGGCATGGCTTCAGCAGATCTTGGACATGTTAAACATTCTACAACAGCAGCTTGGGGTCACAAGAATGCCAGCTGTCATCACCTGCTTATTACAAAGTATCAAGAGAAGCACTAATAGTCTGGCTCTGGATCAACCGACACATAGTCGAATTCACGAGTTATTTGCTGCTCTTGGCCATTCATCACAAGAGACTTCGGACAGGGCATCATCGGGTTTGCGATCGATATCGGTCACTTTAAGAGACGCGTCTTCGGAGGATTCTGGAACCGTTCAGACCTCTCCGCAGTCTCTCGTCTCACAACATAGCGGTCCGTTCACCGATCGGTACCAGCAACCGCCCAACCAGTCTACTATGGTCCATCCAGATATGAACGTTAGTCATGCAGGTCACAGTCTGCAACCATTTGAACCCAACCTATTCGATTTTGGAATGGCCGGCCCGATCTTCGACCCCCATGATCCTTATAATGCTTTAGTCTCGGGTGATTTGGGAAGTTTCCTCGACGACTTCGCTTCAAAGCATGGTGCCAAGAAATTACAAAACCAACCGCAGTTTATGGAGAACCTCGGATTTTCATCGGAAGTAAGCATGGCCGATCTATTGGCGGCTGATACTGGCCGTTTCATGCCTACTGCGTCGAACCTAGGCGTAGATAACAGCGAGGAATCTCCTCAATTCCCGCTCAACACTTTCTACGATGCTGGGTGAGCCCGACTGCAGGCTCTTCACTTCAGAGAATAGGCAATACCCAGCTATTGGAGAAGTTCAGAACAGCAGAGTCAACACGTATGCTTCCATCGTTCTGGGCGTCGCATTCAGGAACGATGCTCGATTGTTGGGTATCTTCTACATATAGACTGTCAAACGATAAGAAGCACAGGAAATTGAACAAGAAAACCACATGAGCTTCCACCTCATAGCCGCGCATACTCGGCTTGTCCCACATTGCTTACTTCGTTTCGAGGTCTTTCCATAGACACCAATGTATCATACACTGCACCCGTGCCAAGCTGCAAATCATGGCACATTGCATGCCACGCGGTCGCAGCGCGCTGTGCCAGTTCTTCAACGACCCCCTTATCCTCTCTGTTCATGACTCGATTGAACAACTCCATGCTGACCCAGCCCTCGAATCCAATGTCCTTGATGATGGCACGTGTGACATCTTTCACGGGCAAGTACGCCCCACGACTAGTCTCGCCATAGAACAGCCTGCAGTTTCTGCTCCAAGACATGCGAGCTGGCTGTTCGGCGTTGTAGAAGGGATGACCGGGAAGCAACGGTCGTGCGAGACGCTCGGCATCGACGATCTGGATGAAGAATATTTTCTCTTTGTGAGGTTTGATCTGGGCAATCAGTCGTTGTATCGAGTCGCGAACTGCCTGATCAGCTCCTACGACCTTTCCAGATTCAGCAGTAGGGTCCGCATATATTCTGCCCAGGATGTTGAAGCTGTCCAGGCAGATGCCAAAGTTTGTTCGATCGACCCGTTGCACGATATCCCAGCATACTTCCCATTTGTCAACGTGTGTTCCCCAGCTCAGGCTCTCGTATGCGAATCGGATGATTGGTGTCTGTTGCAGCCCAAGGTCCGCGATCTCTTGAAGGTCGCTGACGATGAGGTCTGTATCGGAGGATGTCTGGTTGGGTGGTAGAAACGACGAAGGGACTTGGACTATGTCTGTTCGGAGGACATGCGCTAGTTGCATCCAAAGCTTCATCTCTTCGATTCGCTCAGCGTGTCGCTTCCTGTCCAAAAGACCCTCGTAGTGCATGAAAGGCTGCAAACATATGACCTCCAGGCCAAGGGAAGAGCAAAGATCGTAGACTGAGGCAGCGCCTGCAAGCAGGTCGGATGGCTTGTCGGACCCGGCGTGATCGACTAGGTCCTCGTAGAAGAGCTCGATGCCCTCTAGTCCGTGTTTCGCCGCCATGGAGAGTTTGTGTTCGAGGCTGTGGCCAGCGTAGCATCGGCCTAGCGACATGGAGGAGATACCTGGGCGGCACGGCATGATGCTGATAGAAGATACAAGATAGAAGATGGAGGATGGAGGATAGAAATGGAGGCGTATGTAATATGCAGTATGGTATTGTGAAGGTAAAACTACAGTATGAATACTGAGAGGCTAGCAGTCATACTTGTGAAGCTGATAAGACATCTATAAGCAGCTGGCGTACATTCAAGGCCATTCATAACCCACCGATATCCTGATCAACGCATCCTGCACGACCGTTTCCTACCATGCACATACGCATTGAACCTTCCTTGTCCAATCACGCTCGACGAGCGCTTGTCGCTCGCCATCCCGGAGTAATGTTGGAAAATGAAACACACTCCTTACGCAACCGCGATGTGCCGTGGCAAGCAGTAGGCAAGCCCAGCCTGGTGACATCTTGGTGGTGCGGATGGGGGTTCGGCGCTAGCCGGGCGGAAAAGAGCTCACACCCGTGGCCAGGTGCACCGCGCCACTTCGGTCATCGGTTCCCGATCGAAAAATGGGCCGTATCACTCTTGCATCTCCAAGCCAAGGCGCGCTATGGGAAAACACATGAGAGGTATTCTATGACAGCTTTCTAAACGTTCTAGTGAGCCACACGCTGTGATAATCCACAGTCTCGTACCAGCAGCTAGACGTTATTGCTGCATAAGGCCGTAGAAGCGCAGCGGGCAGTTTTGGACGCCGGTGGTTTTTCGCAAGTATCCATGGATATCATCGGTTGGTTGACGTCTGTACGACCACTCTGTCAATAAGAAAGATCCGACACTTCTAGTGACCCGGGCGTGCGAAACTGTCCGGCTGTGTAATTTAAGCACCTGCAGTAATGCATCATCAACGGCCAGCGCGAAAGCAGAGTCAGCACCGATCTGACAGCTAAGCTAGAGGCGCTCACTCTTCTGCGCGACCGCGTGCTCGGGGTCGAAGGCACGTGGAGAAAGCCTTCTTCCCGCCGGTAATGATTAGCGGTTTCGAGCCGACATAGCCGACACGTGTGAAGCAAACCGCCCTCTATGCTGTAGGGGCTATGACGTCATTGGGGTCGCTGGTTGGACTCGCGGTTCGCGTTCACATTGTCTTTGGCTATCTCAAAAAATACTCCAATGACCTTAGTGATAAGTCTACCTCGGCTGCACTGGAGACTTGCCAACAGACTGGCCCCTAATCCAGTGCTGCAACTCGAGTGCCCATGCAGGCAACCAGGAATCGCTATTGTAACCGTCTTCTGTTCCTGGAATGCCCTGAACAGTGCACATCACGAAGAATCTAGTCATAAAGGCGGAGATTCGAAGAATTCTCATGCGATGCTCATTGATCATGATACGTTCATTTGCACACGACTGCGAGTGCGTGTTACTACATAACACTCAAGCCATCTCAGTATGCTCATCTGCCCTTGCCTTCTCATCCCTGATCGTCAAGTTTACTTCCTCATTCTCCTTCATCCTGTCTACAAGGATACCATGTGCCTTAAAAGCGGGCTTGATGGTGAAAAGCTCGTCCATGCGCTCAAGCGGGACTCCCTTTGTCTCGGGTATCAGGAAGAAAACAAAGGGTATAGAGAGCAGCATGAGGCATGCGAAGAACATGTATACTCCGTAGCCCATGGAGGCAAACATCTGGGGTGTGAAACGAGAGATGATGAAGTTCCAGAACCAGTTGTTTGCCGCGGCGAATGCCTGACCCAGGGAGCGCGTCTGCTGGCTGTACATCTCGGAGTTGATGACCCATGGGGTACCGTTCCATGAAGGGGTGTAGAAGGCGGTCCAGAGGTAGAAGAAGAAGACGGCGCTGATACCGCCGGAGGAGAGTTCGCCCGAAGCATTCTTGTTGTTCGTTGGATCGGCGATCTTGATGTAGGCAGCAATGTACCACATGCACAAAGATCCACCTGGTTGAGTAGTTAGTGTATGTTTCGTATCCTGTTGATGGATTGAAAACTTACCAAGAGCGCCGAACATGAGGAGCTTAGTGCGACCGAGGCGGTCGATGAGCCAGATAAGCCAGACAAAGGTCAGAACGCACTTGACGACACCGAAGATACCAGTGGTAAGGAAGCCTTCCGTGACGCCGAGACTCTTGAAGACAGTCGGAGAGTAGTAGTTGATTGCGTTGATACCGGATCCGTTCTGCCAAAGGAACAGCATGCCACCGAGGAAGATGCGGTATTGCACCTTGCGTTGTTTAAGCGCAAGGAACGGCTTCCAGAATCCAGGTCCGACGGTGATCCTATCATGTTCGACCTGAGCATCTATGGCATCGAGCTCCTCCATGATATATGTGTGGTCTTGGGGAAGGTTACGGATCCAGCATAGATCCTTCAGTGCTTGTTCGCGCTTTCCCTTGGTCAGGCACCATCGAGGTGATTCCGGCATCCAGAAGGCGCCAAGCAAGAGGCAGCCGGCGGGAATGAGTTGCACAGCGAACGGAATGATCCATTGCTTGTGGGAAGGTTCCATCGTCTCCTGAAGGCCGTAGTTGATCCAGCTATGGGTGTGTTAGTACGTGTTACTCTCGAACGGAATCCAGGTTGCATGACTTACAATCCAACGAGACCTCCCATTTGCCAGCCAAGCTCGTAGATACCGACCAGTCGTCCGCGCACAGCTGGTGGTGATAATTCGGAGATGTAGATAGGAACCATGTTGCTGCATCCACCAACACCGAGACCTGCTAGTACACGACCACCAATGATCAAACCGAGACCTCGGTCGCCATTGGCACCCAGCATCATGCCAGCACCCAAAATGAACTGTGTATGTCAGCATCTGCCCCAGTATATCTGTAAAGTACTCGGTGACTCACAATGAGTACCCAGAGAATGAGCGACTTCCTCCTGCCAATGTAGTGACTGGACGCGTACGCTCCAAAAGCTCCGAAGAATGCACCAGCTTGGTACACCGAGACGATGTTGGCCTTCGTCAGATTCAACTCGGCGGGGTCCATCTCCGCGAAACGGAATTCCTCAACGAAAGATGGCAGGGCCAAAGTCGTGCCAATGAAGGCACTGTCGTAGCCGATCATGCATGCTGCCCATGATGCAATGCATGCTGCTGTGTAGACTCTCCAGTTGTAAACCGCCTTTGGTGTTGGTCGATCTTCGACGATGGTAAGGAGACCCATGTTGGTGTAGTGATCCGATGTGCCTTGGGAAATCCAAAGTGATGGACTCAGATGGCACCGATGGAGGTTGCTAGCCAGACAGGTAGGCGTAGCTTGAGCGAGATGAGGAGTACTTCAATGGACGAAGATCGGCCTACACCTATATATCCCGACCGAGAGGAACCCGGCAACGTGCTGTTTTGCGGAGTATGTGGAGAAAACGCCACAAACCCCATGGAGATGAGCTATGAAGGTGTCAAGCAGTTGCGCATGTGCTCATTGGCCGTCCAGGTCGCAGAAAGGTTGATGCTGAGCTTGGCCCGGAAGAATCGCTAAGCACCCCCAGGAAGAATTGAACATTGTGCGATTGCGGAGAGGAACCATGCTCTCGCCGACCCCAGACCGTTCCTAGGGACCTGGATTTTCGCGCCGGTCATGCCTAGTTGGGAAGTGAAGGAATTACCCACAGGGTTGGTGATGGTGCAGGGCCCGGAAACGCATTTACACGCGAGGTTTAGTGGCCGGGGCATCTTCGCTGATTGGAAGAAGGACGCAGCTGTCAGTCGCACACCGGACCGTCGCATAGCCTGCACGCGCTTGACTCGCGTCTCCTTCACGCGCGACATGACTTTTTCCGGTCCCCAACGCGTTGAATCTGGGGTATTGGCGCATGCGTTGGACGTAATCATGGAGCGCTCGACTTCTACCCCGAATACCCGCTTTCTAAAGTTCCAATATCTGGAAGAGCATCAGGCGTCACCAGAACGGCAAACCTCCCCAAACTTCATCCTCGTCTCATAAGCACACGACATTCACATCCACCATGTCTACCGAAACCAGCATACCAGAAGTCTCGCAAACCGAGCGCCATGGCTACCTCTTTGGTCACCCGATCGCCCATTCAATGTCGCCTTTACTACACAAGACCGTGTACGACAACCTTGGGTTGAACTGGGCTCAATACCCTTTGGAGTCAAGGGACATGAGTCTGTTTCTGCAATTGATCAAGCATCCTCAATTCTACGGTATGCGCAATACATCAAGCAACCATATTGGTACATGACTAACAAAAGTGCAGGCGCTTCAGTCACAATGCCGCACAAAGTCGCCATACTAAAACACCTGGACGGCCTCACAGAAGAGGGAAGGGATGTTGGCGCAGTCAACACACTCTTCATTCAACAAGATGCGTCAGGGAACCGGTTATACATGGGCACCAACACCGACGTCATAGGGATAAGAGATGCATTTGCATACAATGTGGATTCAGCGAAGTTTGAGAACAGACCTGCGTTAGTGATCGGTGGAGGCGGCGCAGCGAGAAGCGCCGTGTATGCGCTGAGGAAGTGGATGAAGGCCAGTGCCATATATCTTGTGAGTAACCGGACCGAAGCGTTCTGCATAGACGGACGATCGTGCTAACAGTATCCCTCTAGGTCAACAGAGATCCCACAGAAGTCGCAGCCGTAATCGAAGAGTGCACAGCCCGCGGCTACGGCGACTCCCTCGTCCACGTCTCCTCCGTCTCACAAGCGCAAAGCCTCGAAGGTGTCGGTGCGATCGTAGCCTGCGTACCGAATTTCACGCCAGTCACACCTGCCGAAATCGAGGCGCGGCAAGTCCTCGAATGCTTCCTTGCGAAGTCGCATAAGGGAGCTTTGTTGGAGATGTGCTACCACCCCACGACATGGACGGAGATTGCGGAGGTGGGAAAACAAAACGATTGGCAGATCGTGCTAGGGACAGAGGCACTGATATATCAGGGTCTGGAACAAGACCGGTATTGGACAGGGAAGGCCGTAGCGGATCTGCCGGTGGTGCAGGTGCAGGAGGCGATCGCCAGAAAATTGAACGAAGCAAGGCTGTAGATGTTAATGGAATTGGACATACACACATGACATGCAAGGCGCGAGTGAATATGCAAATCGTGAGTCAACTTGGAAAAGGTAGAATTGCAAGTCGCTAAGCTCCGGGCCGCGAGTAGTCTAGGTTGCGTACCCGCCGCCATACCTCGCGGACTGTCCTCTCTTGACTCTGTCGACCTGTCTCCGTGGGTGATGGTCCCGCAGGTCTGTAACGAAACATTAGCATACGCCTCGCTCTGGTTTACTGCAATACCGGCTTACCTGATAGCCAAATATAACCGGCTTCCCAACCTCACTTCCTCTATAGGCGCGCCAGCCCAGTCCTCTGGTGGATTTGCTGTGGTCACTAAACCTCCAGCTTCTTGTAATATAGCAATGCCCGCCGCGACATCCCATTCCCAACAGCCTCCTTCCCACCAAATGTCAAACGAACCCATCGCAACATATGCCAGATCGAGTGTCGCACTCCCTAAACTTCTCACACCATGTACCATTCCTCCTCTTCCCTGCCTTCCTCCAATCTCGGCTGCCATATTGACAAAGCTCTCAATCTTGCGATGCATATTGCCATCAGGCGTATCCCGTCTATCTTTGCCCCATTCACATGAGAAGACGCAGCCGCTAGGCGCTTTCTCCGGCATAGGTGGTATTGGGTTGCGGACGAGTGGGAGGCGTTGCGTTTCGTTGAAGAAGGCGCCGCGGCCAGCGCAGGAAGAGAAGAATTGGTTTGTAAACGGCGCGTATATGACGCCAATGAGCGGTTTAGACTTGTAGATGAAGGCGATGCTGACACAGAACATGGGGAAGAGGTGGATGTAGTTTACGGTTCCGTCGAGTGGGTCGACACACCATGTTGGGGAGTTGTCGATCAGGTAGTCGCGGGATGAGCCTTTGCTGTAGGATTCTTCTCCGACGAACCTACTGCATGTTAACGTGTGCAGCTAGCCAGGTTTAAAGCCAGGGACATACTTGTGCTGAGGGTACTTGTCAGCTATCGCCTTCTTGATAAACGCTTCAACATCTTCATCCGTCTCGGTAACCAGATCAACAGCATTCTCCTTCTGAACATGTTCATCATGTCCCGTCGCATTCCCACCCTCTATCCGCAGTTGCGCAGCATCCATGAGCATCTTGCCCGCCTGCCGGCCTAGCTGCACGGCAAACGCATAGATCTCATCTAGCTCTTCTCTCGATATCTCCATCATGTTGATCGCGGGTATTGTGTACATGTCAGGTAGATGTTTGGCTAAGAAGAAACGCCATAGCGACCGACACGCGCCATAACGAATCGCGTCCCAAGACCTCCGTCTGGAACCGTACCGGCTAGAAGCGGAGAGCGAACTGGTAGCTGTATGTAGGGAAGTGGGACGTCATGCTCGCAACTGAGGGCAAGAAGGCCGATCGTTAGGGGTGGGGGTAAGGACTTTTCCCCTTCCCTACGTTCCGACAGCCATCGGAACCTCGGAATGAAACATGTCAAGGTGGGCCTACCCACGCGACGCGACAGACACACCCGTGGACCTTCCCGTCGTTGCCATAGACGCATAACACCAGTGCATCTCGACAGTCTCCACGACCGGGATCATCAAGTCTCTTGGGGTCAACAATCATCTCCCTAGCACATATCTCCCGCCCAAACAGCTCAAAATGACCAAATCCATCCTCCTAATAAACGGCCCCAACCTCAACCTCCTCGGCACGCGCGAACCCACAATCTACGGCTCCACATCCCTCTCCGACGTAATCGACTCCGCGCGCACCCAATGCACCGCGCAATCTACAAACTTCGCTCACATTCAATCCAACCACGAAGGCGTTCTTGTCGATCGCATACATGAGGCACGCGGCAATGTCGATTTCATCGTCATAAATCCAGGCGCTTTCACACATACGAGTGTCGCATTACGAGATGCGTTGGCTGGTGTCGAGATACCGTTTGTTGAGATACATATCAGTAATGTGCATAGGAGGGAGGCGTTTAGACATCATAGCTATCTGAGTGACAAGGCCGAGGCGGTTATCTGTGGATTGGGGGTGTTTGGGTATGAGGCTGCTATTGAGTTTGCGGTGAGGTTTCTTCGGGAGAAGGATGAAAAGGCAGCAAAGTTGTGAATAATGATGTATTAATATTCCACGATTGAACGACGATTCCACCTTGAGGCCAGTCTTTAAAAAGAACTTCGCTTAGTTGCCGTGTCACAGAATCAGTCGTGTGTCCTGGTAAAGCCCTTCTTGATATCCTGTCGTGCTTCGAGGTACGTTTGCAGAGCTGTGATAGCCGGTAGCAGAAGCATGACAACGCTCAACGTCTGGCCGAACCCCCAGACATTCTCCTCGTCGTCTTGCAGTCCGCAAAACTTATCCGGATCCTCTGGTTTCGCAAACTTCTGCGTAAGCACCAAGATGGCGGACAATATGGCGAGTAGGATCTGAACTACAAACGTGATCGCTGGATTTAGGAAGAGATAATATATGAGTTGTAGGCCAAGCCGCGCTGGGGAAAGCGCTCGAAGCGAGAAGCCCTTCTGCTTTTGTGTCGGGTCTGTAAATCGACGTACAAGGGCCTGTAATGACCTCTCCGAAGACGACGATGACGGTGATTCGAGTCCTCTGCCTTCTGGGTCATACAGGATGCACACCAATGCTGTTGAGAAGCCGACAAGAATGAGGAATAGAGGGACCAGGAATGAAAGCCTCTGTACACGACTTCGTACCATAGATGTGCCATCATCGCCTTCGACGAGGATCGGCGGCATGGCAATCGCAGCAATCATGGAAGTGAGTAGGAAAACAGCGAAGAATACGACGAGTGTGAGGCGGATCTTCGCAATGAGCTTGTACTTGCGGAAGTATTTGCGGAGCGTGATCAGGGCTGCGAGGTGAGAGGAGGATGATAGCGCGCACACGTAGAGGATAAGAACGAAGTGGGAACCTTGCACTCGGAAAGAGCCTTGAGCCACCTGATTGTGTTCTGTCAGCATGAGACATCTCGATGGGAAACCGAGCGTACTTTGATCCATCCGCTCAGAAGTACAGCATAGCCCGTAATGAGTTGTTGATCACCGAACCCGATGATGAGTGGGTCAAGAAATGGACGCCACGCGTAGTGCCTCTTCCACTCGTTCTCCAAGAAGCGCTCACGAATGTATGTGAGCGGCGCTCGAGGCGTGAAGTGACCTTTCGTATCGAAGGCTTGATCGAGAAGCATAGCGAGGATGGACGCGAACGTGGTCATGAAGCTTGCAATGACAAAAGACAAGACGACCTGCAGTATTGTCAGCTTGAGGCTAGAAAGGATGATGTGGAGTACTTACACCGACGCCAGCAATGTCTGGCTCTGCTCCATTGGCACAATCTCCATCCCAGGTCGCAATACTATCGAATGTGACCCATGGAGGTGCCATGCACTAACCGGAAGTTTACAGCTGGACTGGCAGTGATCTGAGAGCTGCGACCGCAATGGTACAAGGTTGTGTGAATTGCCCAAACAGGGCATTGCGAGACCCCTCGAAAAATGCTAGTGATAGATGTATGCGAAGATGGGAGGGCGTTAGGAAGGTGAGGAGAAAGCGTTGAGAGTGTGAGAGAGGCGCCGATGTGGTCGAGGTGAACCGGGGCCACTAGTTTGCCGGCTTCGCGTGTCATCCCGAAGCAAGCATAGGTAGTAGGGAAGGAAGGAGCTATCACCGAAGCTCGCGTTGAACGCAACCTGAGACACCCTGGGACAACAAAAACTCCACGTATCGAGCGCAGATCCTGCATAGGATGGCTAGTATAGGCCGTTCGCTGGGTATCACATTCTATTTATAGAACCTACTTCACTTTTGTTTACTTTTCGCCTTTACACGGGCAGCCAGCTTCTTGATGTCGTCCTCGCCGTCTGCAGCATCCTGCTTAGATTTCTTCGTCCCTCGTTGTTGATCTGGCTCATCGTCCTCATTGCCTTGCTTTCGCTTCTTGCGGCCCTCTTCTAGCAGCGCCTTCATAGCAGATGTCTCCTTGAACCTCGGGTTTGTGGGATCGATGGCAAACTCATGGCTCTGGTATAGCTTGGCGAAACGGGGATCGGTGGTGTCGATCTGGAAGTTGTCCTCTACGATGGGAGCGTTCTTCTTCGCTTTCTTGCCCTTCTTCTTAGCCTTCTCCGACTTGACGATCTCGTTCATGTCGAAGTGACGCAGCTTTGAATCGTCTTCATCTGCCATAAGTAGTTCCAGGTTCGCTCGCTCAGCTGCCGCAGCCTGATCCTTTTCCTCTTGCTCCGCCTTCTTCTTGGCCTTCTCAGACTTCTTCGACTTGGGCTTGGAGGCTTTCGCAGCTTCTTCAGGATCAGAAGCAAAGAAAGGATCGTTGAACGGATCGTCGTCGTCCGCAGCCGCTGGCGCATCAGCCTCCTGCTCGACTGGTGCGTCGGGATCGCGTCCAGCCTTCTTGGCTTCCCACCTCTCTTTACGTTTCGCCTTCCTTTCTTTCTCCTTTCGAACGTACCTCTCCATTGTAGTCTCTTGCAGTGGGATGTCATTTTCGAACACGTCACCGTTGCCAGCTCCGCTAGAAAGGCCTCCCGTGAAGGTGATCTGCATCTCGCTATCCGGCTTTGGAAAGTCGCGATCGCGTTTCGCAGACGACTTCTTCTTCGTTTTCGAAGATTTGCCGGGTGCCTCCAGTCCCAGGGCCGCTCTGAGACTTGCGGCTTTATCCATCTTCGCTGCTTCTTCTTCATCCTCGGACGACGACTGGTCAGAGCCCAAATATGCTTGCAGTTCGTTCTCGTCAATCTCCTTGCGTGAGAAAGCACGCTTTTGTACCTCCTTCCGTGTCGCATCATCGGCATCCCAGGTCAGCTTGACCTTTGAGTGTGTGAGCGCATCCGTAGAGAACTCATTAGGCTTGTAACCGTCCGGCAGCTTTGCGCATTCGTCATGGGGATCTTGATCGAAGGTTGTGCCGTCGGGGACAAATCGCAGGTCGAAGAAGTTTGCGCTCGTCAGGTACTCGCGGCCATCAAGGTTGTCGTAAATGGACTTCGCGACGTTCGCGGAAGAGCATGTGATGACGGCATAGTAGTAGCGTAACCGGTCAAGCTGGTAAGCTCGCAACTTGGTGGAGTCGAACTCTTCGCCAGTCTCATCTCCTTGTAACTCTTCCCCGTTTTGTTCCTCGTCATCCACCCCAGAAGCGTCGCAGTCGTCGTCGAGCGCGCTGATGTTGTTCTTGTCCTTGTTGGACGTTGAAGCGAAGATCTCACGAGGGGGTCCTTCGATTTCTTCTCGTTGTAGGCGCTCCATGCCGAACTCGCTAGGGTATATGACGACGTTGAGAATGCGTCCATCAGCCGGGACGAAGGAGTTTGCTACGGCCATGATGTCGGTGGCCCGTATGTTATCCCAGTCCATGTTCACGGCAGCCAGACGTGCCGAGATGTCGCCCGTCGGGACTTCGTTGTCGTCACCGGCAAGCTCGGTCTGCTCCTCCAGCTCAGCCTCATCCTCTTCGTCGCTCGAGCTTTCGTCCGATGAAGACTCTAGTCCACCGTCTCGAATAGGGTCGAAGCCTTGTTGCTCCACCCTCTGCATCTCCTTCTTGACCGCCTTGTCTCGCTTCTTGTCAGCCGGACGTGCTAGCTCGGGCTCATCGTCGGCTTCATCTTCGTCTTCGTCGTCTTTGTCGTCGCTATCGGCGTCGTATAACCGGTCAATGGCCTTTTTGCCAGCCTTCTTGTCCACCTTACGGCCATATTTGTCGACTGTGGCCTTGTTGTAGAAGTCGGGATCGCTTTTTAATCGCGAGAATCGCGGGTCAAGCTTGGTCTTGGTGTGCTTCTTCGAGGGGAGTCTGAATTTTGGGTCGGTTTCGAAATTTGCGAATCGCGAGTCGTCTACATAAGTTTTAGCGCACCGCTCAGCTATCGCGTGAGTAGCCACCTACCCTTAGGCGCGCTGGCCTTGGCGCCTTTTACGGGTATCGTCTGTCGCTTGGGGAGAGGCATGGTGGGATGCGCGTGTTGGTGTAAGCGGTGGGCAGTCGCGCGGCGCGGAATTGCAGCTGTGGAACTCGAACTTTTTCTGCCGGGCGGTGGCAGATCGGCGGCGAAGAGCGTGCATTGGCTACCGCTGCGGAGGTCATCGCACGCACGGGCAGGGATTCGGCAGCCCGATCTGGGGAAGCTTTAGCTGCGTCACCCTCGAGAGGGGAAATACATCACACGACTGTTCCGGAAGCCTCTCCGCTGTCTCTACCACTTCTCCGCCTTCTGGGGAAAGCTGACATTGTACACCCATTTCAACATTCACGTCTAGCTGAACACATCCCAGATACAACACCATGTCTCAACTCTCCAGACTTCTCACGTAAGTTGACCGCTGATTGAGAGCTGTCTAGCTTCAGCTTGTACCTAGCGAGCTAGCTGATGCTGACTCTGGATTGCAGTCCTCGCAACATGACTTTGTTCACTCTGGCTTCGCTCGGCAGCGGCTACTTTGCTGTCAAGTCAAAGACACTTGCCGACAGGCAGAGAGCCCGAGTTGATGGAGACTACACCGTCACGGTCGACAGGTCAGGTACGATTTGTCAATTGCATTGAAATTTTGCCCCGAAACCCACGATTAGAAAACGTACATTGCGCTGACTGTAGACTATAGGTGGCGGCGTCTAAGCACGTTAGGAATGACCATCAAAAGAAGCGATGCAGCTTCTTCCTTTGCACGAACGGCGTTCACTACATTTGCAGCGTTTCAAGCTCGGCGTCCTTCTTTACCGCCTCGAATACCAACAAAGGACATAATGCGCATAGATACGACACTCATTTCAATGCTAGTGGATTATCAACAAAGCGAAAATAACAACAATCTCCTACCATTCTCTGTTCGACAAGTTCTATACTATCGCAGTGCTTCCATGATATCCCCGCCTTTTATACGACTACTGCTATGCTTTTTCCGGGTGCGCGACTCTAACAATGGCATGCGATGCGAAGAACAGGCTTGAAATACTCCGAAATAAGATCCTATGCGCCGAACATTAGTTTCAAGTTCTCTCGTACCCGTCGGGCGACCCGCATCCGTTGGGCATTACGATTGGCCCACCTACCCGATGCTAAATATAACCCACTCAGCCTCAATCGAGAATACCCTAAACACGACAACAGAGATGAAAATAGTATGACGTCCTTTCGTACCTTCGGAGCGCCAAAGATCCGCCATTGAGCATATCCACCTTCAATCTGTCAAATGCTAACCGCTCCCTTGTTGGGCCCACTGCTGGCTCAGCCTTTGCGGAAGATGTTGTCAGCCGTCTTTCAAATCCAGCCAATGAGACCACACTCCATCAGCATCGGTCACGGGAATTCTCGAATACGGGATCAGCAGAGCCGTCCAGGCTTGTGTCACCGCTGTTGCTTATAGAAAGACTTTCCATCCGTGCGCCGAAATGGTGGAGCTGCGAATAGATATCGTCGACCCTTACACCTGACAAAAGTCTTACTCAACCACTCCATAGTTCTCTTTGTGCAGCTTCGTACACCTGCTGACGGCCATCCACTCTCACATCTACTCGTGCGACCACATATCGATTTCCTGGTGTTACTTTCACCCCTCTTGATTCGAACGCGCAACATAACCGTCAACATGGGTTATCATGATGTTGCTGGGCATGAAAGACGAAAGCCCAGGCAAAAGAACGAGATGCAAGCACCATGTCAATCAAATATGCTGGCGGCAGCAAGTCATGTCCGTCGACTATTTGAAAGCAAGAAGTTCACTTATGCTGTCATGGGTGAGCTTGCTTTACTTTGCTTAGGACATAGGTGTGAGGTACGGAATATCTTCATTGCGTACGACGACAAAGACTGCAATCGGATCAAGAAGAAACTAGATGGGGACCGGCGGTAGGTGATATTTACCCCCCTCATAGATGACAGGCTGACAGTGAAAGTATACAACTGCCAGAGGGCCTGAGTCCTTTGTCTCCCTCGAAAGTACTAGTACAAACCGGACCTAGCTTCTTGGATACCGGATGTACAAATCCAGCGATAATAGAAGTGACTCTAGTACCATCTGGTCAGTCAAACCTGAGCCCGTTCTGGCATTATGCTAATCGTGCGCAGGCTCATATGAGACACCGACCAGCGGGAACCTTGCGAATAACCTCGTACTATTGAGTCTCCGAGCCGATGGGGTGTTGAAAACATTTTACGCGTTGAACATGCTATATCTCGTCAGAACACTGCTCCACTTCTGTCAGGTTCGCAGTCTCGCCTGGGAACCACGTGAGGGTGTTTTGTTCCTATGTCAACTCTACAGGAGCCAAGTAGAGGCGATCCGCTGTCACTTGCAACCGAATATCGTTGAAGAGAACTTCTTGCGCACAGCTTTCCTCAACAAGCTTCCCGTTCAAGAGCAACGCAAATGCTACCAAACATTGCTGGCGCAGGAGCCTCCATCACTCAAGACGTTGGCCCCTTCGCAACCGGACGTAATCCACCCTCAATCGCATTCCGCTTCTGGAGTTACCAGGTCTCAGAGAACTGCGCGCGCCTCGTTACCAGACTTTCTATGTCCACCGCAGTCACAGAACGTCAAGTCGTCAAATATGCATACGGCACAGACAACCCCAAAGCTTGTACAACCTATGCAGCCGTCTCCACAAACAACGTTTGCGTCAAAAGATTCAGCATCCAGATACCGCGTAGTCAGTGCTCCAAATATTAGACGGACCAGTCCTACAGACGCTCGGGATGCAGCCAACCCACACGCTCAGGCATCCAGTAATAAGCAGCTCAAGCTACGGATACCTACATCTTCCCAGCACCAACGCGCGTTCTCTCATTCGGTCACAAATATCGATCCAGTCGCGATGCATCAAGTAGGACAGCAGTGTCTAAAGTCGCGACCTGTCTCTACAGGAACCCGCATAGCCCAGCCTCCAGCGAAACATGCGCCCATGCTCACAACTCCCCCGATGCCCGGTACTAGTTTCAGACATCAGATCCCGCGCAAGACCCCTCCACAAAACTCAAGTGCCCCCGTGCCAGAGCAACGGTCTAGTAGACTTCACGTGGTGAATCCTGATGGCGAGGCACCAGCATGCGACAAGTCGCAAGGAGAGACGCAAAAACTCCATCTTGTGGGATCCGAAGGGGTATATCAATCACCGCCTACTTCAAGCAAGCCATCACCAGCCATCAATAAAACTAGTACGGCATCGAATACTTCACTTCCAGCCTTCGAAGTCAACGGAACATCCCCACCTAACGACATCCTCGCGGAGCTCTCAGCAAACATCGATGCCGCGCTTCAAGTCAGCAATCACCCATGCACCTCTCCTCCACCGGCGACGATACAACCACAGGAGATGAACAGGCCGTTGGTGCCGCGCGCACACTCTGCTCCGTTCAATACGTTGCCAGCAAGTCTTTCAATCGGCAACGCATCTCATCGCCACTCCACCACGCCACAAACTTCTACCCCAGCCGGTTCGATAACGCGCACGAACGCATTAAGATACTCACAACAACAACCTCCAGCACCCAGTCTTGCGTCCATCATCAGCGACGGGCTCGCATCGCCGACTCTCACACCAGCACCTTTGTCATTCTACAAAGCATATCAGCCCAACTATGCGCCTGCATCGCCGCCGAATTTGGACATGTCACCGCTGGATAGCGCGTGTGCTGAGTACAATTCTCAGTTCGCGAACTTCGGCCAGGTGAAGGATGTAGATGGTATGGGTCATTACCTTGCTACGCATGCAGTTCGACCTGTGAGCAAGAGTTTCGACTCGAGCCAGCTGGCCATGGAGTACCGGGCGGCATTGCCAGAATTTGAGGATGGGTATGGAGGCAGGTAGAAGAGCGTTCGATAGCATCGTGGTAACATCCATAATTGTTTCCCGGCAGAACACTGCCCAGTGATACCACAGAGGGGGGTATATGCCATATTAAACAACATTTGCAATCACATTCCTTCGCCCCCGTGCATATGACGAGAACCGTATTTACAATGGTACATCCTCCATCATCTGCATAGCGCCTTCTCTTCCAACTGTAATAATGACATCACCCAGCGTCTTCGTCGAGAAGCCCGCTTCCGAGTAACGGAAGTAGTAGTCCCATTTCCTCTTGAAAATCTCCGCGCCTTCATTGTCCATTCCTTCCTTGGCCTTCTCCTTGATAAGCTGCGGCTTGATCTTGCTCTCCCAGTTGTCCAAGAACTCTTCTCGCCATAACCGCAGCGCTTTCGCGTAGTGAGGCCCAATGTTTTCTATGCTGTCGACGACGAGCGAGCCACCTGAAGCGGTTTGTATGCTAGCGACGAGTTCGGAAACGGCGGGCAGATGGCCACCGGGGAAAATGTATCGGCGGATGAAATCGTCGGATTTGGCGTAGGCTTCGTAGCGCGCATCGGGCATCGTTATGCATTGGAAGCATGCTACACCGCCCTCCTTCTTGAGAAGCTTGTCAATGCACTTGAAGTATGTGACCAGATATTCCTTGCCCACAGCTTCCAGCATCTCAATTGAGACGGCCTTGTCGAAGGGTCCCGTTTCTGGCACCTCCAGACTCCGGTAATCGCAAAGAAGCACTGTGATCTTGTCCGACATGCCAGCTTCTCGTATCCGCTCTTCTGCCAGCTCTTTTTGCTCAATCGAGAGGGTGAGAGATGTGACCCTGCAGCCTGTCCGTTGTACAGCACGCATGGCGAAGCTGCCCCACCCTGTGCCAATCTCCAAAACGTGATCTGTCCCCTTGATGTGTGTGTTATCGATGAAGCGGTCGAGCTTTCGCATTTGCGCGTCGTAGAGGCTTTCGCTTGCGGATTTCGGGTTCGATTTCGGTAGCCATATCGGGCACGAGTAGGTCATGTCTTGGGAGAGGAATGCGGCGAACATTTCGTTGGAGATGTCGTAATGTGCGGAGATGTTGAGGCGCGCGTTTTTGAGGTTGTTGCTGCCTCGTACCAAGCCGGCGAGGCCAGAGGAAATGGCAGAGGTGAAAGTTGAGCCATTGGAGAGGTAGTTGCGGTTCAGGATGAAGAGCTATGAATGTAAGCTGAATGCGTGTCACCGAGCTCAGTCCATGAAGCAGCTTACCTCAAAGAATTTGGTCAGGTCTGGAGTTGTGAATTCTCCCAGCATATAGCTTTCTGCGAAACCCTGGCACCTATCAGCGCGAGCTCTTTCGGATAATTATGAGTGTTTTGGGGCGCACCATGTCTGCAAACAGTGCCAATCGCACCCAGAACTTCTCGTCGAGCACGTTGAGGAAAGCGATTGGGAGTCCTTCTTTATCAGATCCAAACGCCGCAGTAGCCTTGCTCGAGCCGCCCTCAAACAACACCAGCTTGCCATGCTTTAGGTTCTGAAATTGCGAAAGAGTGCCGTTTTTGCATAGATTCACCAATGGTCCCCAGGCCTGCGATGTGACTGGACTAAGTAGTGAAGACACAGCTCCCGTCACAGAGCTTATGATCGCCATAATTCAAGATGTGTGCGATTCGCGTAGGCCTTGAAGGTTCAATTGGAGGGTCCTCGAGCGCAAAGTAGGCGTACTGGACAATTCTCAGTCGAGAGAAGCGTGGCTTCAACGCGATTCGCAGGATGAGGGTGTCTCAAACGGACTGAGCTTGGTCACACGATGGGAAGCTGCAGGGTGGGCTGGCGGTGGAGGGGAATTAGTGCGTCAATCGTCCAAAAGCAATGCGACAATGGTATCGTGAACGCGCCTGGAAGCAAAACTGAGAAGAAAGTCGAGTAACGGTAGCTGTTCGGCTAGTACATGGCGCCAGAGTGCATTTGAGAGTCCAGGTAGCTCGCCGTCATATCGCCGGAACGGCCGAAAGCCGACACGGTGCGTCCGGTTGCGCCGTTTCGAAGCCATGCGTGTTGCATTCTGTCTGAGGTGCAGTATCGGGCGAGGAAACCTTGCCAATTCGAGTGATCTATGACGCCGTCGATCCGCCTAAAAATCGCAAACGGCGTAAGATCATTGTAATCCTTACATGCTGGCGGAGTTCGAGGCCATCCGGATGGCGGCCGGTGCAATACGCCGTCGTATTCATATCCGTTCCTGGCATCTGGCTGCTAGTTCGTGTGCTCAGGTAATGGTGGAATAGAACGTTGGTGGATGAAGCCGCGGTGCAGGGTCCATAGAAATGTTCCGCCGAGATGCGTGAGAGGGGCAAGTTATGCAGGGGCACAACTCATCACGCGTCTCAGCCTTGCAATCGTAGGTCTACTTCGAGTCAAGGCGGCCAGCGATAAGAGGAAGTATCTTCTGGAGTTCTCCATGAGCGCTGCAGGCCTTAGAAGTCTGTATGGTAGGCAGCATCTGACCGATCGGTGAATCTACAGCCACGGCGGCCGCGGGCTCCGAGCTGCACTAGAGGGGACCTGGAAGGCGTGAACTTGGCGACAGGCAACTGTGGTGATGACCAGAATTGAGCAAAGGAGGGAGGATGGATGGGGAGCTCATTATATCAAGCCAAGACCGTGTGCTTCTGCGGTTCCGTCGTCATTGTGAGCTCGTGAGCACCCCGTCTGAAGATGGTCCGTGCTCCGCGGAGACACGCTACGGCGCGTCGACGCGTGCTCCGTAAACCACCTTTCACATGCTGCACTCTGGCATACTTCCGTGCAATCGAGTTAGGATATCGCTAAACAATTGAGAGATCACTTCTTGGTTCACCATACACGCAATCGCCGACGTCAACAAGCCATCAACATGCTGTCAATTCAATCCTCCAAACCTCAAAAATGCACACCCAATCTGCTCCCCGCGCGGATAAACCACAATGGACCCATCAACGACGCAGAACGATACTGGAAGCCTGAAACAGATGACAAAGGTAGCTTTCAAACCCCATGTTGGTGTGGATACCAGACCTGACGTCCATCTAGGAAAGCGACATGCATACTTCCGCGGTCGACACCTCCACGGCACAACGCTACCTCTTCCTCAGAACTACACCGGCGCTATCCTACATGTCACCGATAAGCAATTACCACAAACGCGAACGCAACCGCAACAGCCTGCAGATGAGGACGACGAGGACGCTGAGGTGGAAGAGAGCATGCCCGTCGAAGTCCAGATAGCGGAACAAGTAGGAGAGTTCGACGAGGTCATAATATGGGGTCACGGTGGTGAGGTGGATGGAAGCGGGGACGCCTTCGTTAGAGGAATGAACGAATGGGTCGGGTTTGCAGAGAGCATGCATGTTGACGAAGAAGAGCAAGACGAGGATACAAAACCGGAGAAAAAGAGCGCCTAGGACAATGTCTTGGAGTTGTAAAGGTCATGTCGAATTGGGAAGATAGCATGATAGGATGACGTTGGATAAAGATACCCACAATGCCAGAAGGTTCAGGCTGATTGTGCTCACACGTTGGCCTCAGGTCCCCGTGAAATCTGAAGCATTCTTCCCAGCCTACGCGCCTGGACGATCGCCATATCTGGCTCCCTGCCCAACGAAGTTCTGCATCGCCTTGCGTCCAATCCCAGCCCTTTTTTGAACCACAACCACATCATTCACGTATCTTGTCCACAGATACATGCACAGCAACATCCCACATGACAAAGACATCATGCAGCGACCTGATGTCCCGCAACGTCGCCGGCGCATTCACGTCAGCCGCATTCGCAATCTCTTCACGTCGCCTGTCCGATATCCAGAAACGAAGCCGGCCCATGTGCGGTCTTGCGTATTTGTTCCACATCTTGTTGATCCCCTCAGCCAGCACATTGAGCCTTTGCTTCTCTTCGATCGGGTTGGTATTGGCGCTGGGTTGCAAGTGTACGTTGATGTAGTTGGTCCAGACACGTTGGTATCCGAGCGTCATGTACTGGGTGTCTGAGTCGGTGTGGCCACCCCCGGTAGCCTTCTAGGCGAGATGGAAGGTTACTAGGACTAGGAATGGGGTCGTGCCGAAGAGGCGTGCGTGGAGGGCCGTGAGTGCATGGGAAAGCTCTCGCTTTTGGTATCTGCTGAGGAAGTGAACGTGGTGGATTTCGTAGTGTGGCATCGCGGAGTCTGGTTCGCGTTGATACGTAGAGGTAATCGTCGCAACGGTCGAGAGAAAGGTAGGAAGGCGGCACGTGGTTGTTTTAGTAAAGTAAAGATGGCAAGAAGTTCGAGGGTGCGACGCCTGGGTGAGTGCAATTCCGCGCGTTTGGGACGATAATGGGGTTAGGGACCCATAGGTGGGAGTCTGATGTCCACTGTATTGGTAACGGAAATCTGATGGATGAAGTTTTGCTCAGATCTCCATAGCAGACTCGGTTCCTGCTGTTCGGTGCCACCATTGCAGTCGCCATGGTGTTGTATCGTCACTGCCCATGCTGCACACCATGCCTTCCAACCTTTAGCTCCCCAACCTGTACATCACCAAGCCAACCCATATTCATCTTGCGAACAATTGCTCAAAGATTCGAGTATTGGGCTTATCGGAAGCCAGATCGGTCCCTCTTGATCTTTCTGTGTGGTCAGGGTTCTTTTCGGGTCGGTTGAATGCGCCCCGCTCCCCAGCGATTAACCGCGCGGCGGACTCACATCTGGGTTCAAAACATCCCACGTGCTCGCCACAACGTTGCGCAAACCCAACGATGGGCCGCCAGAACGACTGTGGGTCAGGTACAGGCCGGCACATCATTTTTTCGGTACTTGACGGGCGGGAACGGTCGATCTTAGGATTTATAGCAAGGGAGGGGCGAAGTAGAGCCGAGTGCATGGGGCTCTCATTTTACACATAGCAGCTGTAATTGTAAACTTCTACTGAATCATAGCCCTCCGCATGAGTATACAATGTAAGCTTGCACATATGCATCCTCAGTATAACGTGCCGCAACCTCATAATTTCGACTCCCCGTCACCTTTCATGCCAGTATCTGAGAAATCCACGAAGCTCTCCTCGCCGCTGAAATGCCTGTCATCATCGCTCGTTAGCCACTTGCCGTGACGTAAGGTTACGGGGCTATCGGGAGGTGCTCGTCGATTGGGGTGTGTGGGAGCTGAATGTTGAGAAGCGTCGATGCGATACCCCAACCGTGTGTTGTAGGCTCTGACCTTGGCCAGTCTTTCCTGTGATAGGGAAAGAACCTGGATGTCATAAGGACGCAGCACGAGATAGAACGACAAAGAAACAGCATTGCACTTACCAGCCTCTCTCCGCTCCACCCGAGAGGAAGGATGTTTCGGAGTTTAGTTCGCAAGTCCAGTTTCCTGCGACGCCCTTCTCTGGATCGGCTGATCTTCTTACGTACTTTGACAGACCAGCAGTGAAGCATTGGAAGTCATCTTCATCAGGGTTTTCTGGAATCTGTCCAGTAAGTACCCGACCGGCTGCTATCATAGTCGCGGCATGAGTGCACAGCAAGACAGTCTTTGGCTGTTCGGGGTCGTTGTCTAGAGTTGTGACAATGTGATCAAGTGCGTTTCTGACACGCTCATGGAGCTCAACGATCATCTCGCCCTTGGACCCTGGCATATGTACAGATGCATACTCATCGTCAAGGTTCTGGAAGTGAGGTGTCAGGAGCTCGAGATGCGGCGGAGTAGGATGTTCGAAATGTGCGCGTCCAAAGAACTCGCTATTACGCACTCGTCAGCACAGTACCTACCTCTGTGTCACTCAGTATGCACGAACCCAATACCGCGATCGATCCGTATCCTTCCTTTTGCCTTGCCCTCCTTGAATAGCTTGTCACTAAACGGCTTGAGCGTCTGCAGACACCTGTAGAAGGGGCTAGAATAGATTCTGTCCACTGGCGGCTCGATCTTGCTCAGGTACTCGGCTAACTCCTTACTCTGCTCCACCCCTTTGGACGTAAGAGGCGGATCAGTGGGGATTCCGGTCGGGGTCGCCATGGACGCGGTGTAGATACCCGTTTGGGGGTCTACGGACCAGTTGGCGCGAAACTAGATACCCCGGAGGACACGTTAGAAGAGTGCCATGCTAGGGGACAGATCTGCATGTGCGAGTGTGAAGGGTGGCGTTTCATGTGATACACGCGAAGGTGTAGGGAAGCGAGATGTTTGCGGAGGTAATGCAAGGACGGAGATGGCTCAGAAGTAGCTGCCTGAAACGGAAGACTTTCCTCGACTACAGTGTAAAAGCATCGGAGGGCGTGAAGTGCGGTGACGGAGGTTAGCTTAATACGTACCGCGTGCCGGACGATGTAGATGACCTCTATCATGGTTCCGTTGTCTTGTCACTCCGAGAGAGTTTGTGTACCGTAGAAGTTTATTCGATCGTGCGCTGTGCTTGCCGTTGGGAGTACGAGATGGTTCTGAGATGAAGGGGTAGGTGCTCGCAAGTTACCTCGGTAACTTTACCTTTTCGGGACGCTTTTCGAGGTCTCAACGTTGGTGATTAGAAACTTGGTACGCTGTGTCGAGTGCAAATCGAGAGACTTTACAGATGCTGTTAGAATCCGGCTGCATCTAGCGGCTACAGTCTGGGCTTTGTAGTACTACTGCACGTTTGACAGTCGCATGGAGATTCACAATACCTAGGTACTGCTTCCGCGCAACAAACCTCAAGGGCTCGTTATACCCAGGTAAACAGACATCCGTCAACCGAGACAGTCGCCCAGCACGTGCCGCAACCTCCTGCAAACTCAGCAAAGGTGATCGATATGGAGATTTCCGACGTCCGACAATGAGCCACTCACGCAGCATTCCTATCATCGGTCAGGCCCCCACGCTCGAGCCGTGCCTAAGCGCTTCCAGCATTGACATGCGCTTACTTCGTACGCGAACTTCACATGCGCATGCACATGCGACAGAACTGCAGGACCTCTCACTTCTGCAGTCGTAGCTCAGGAACGAGCCGGCATCCAAACAATGCGCACCCTATGTCGCTACTCCTTACGGTATGCGCAAGCGCAGCGCAGGGGCACTTTGCATGTGCGCGTCGCTCGTTGGTGATGTGCTGATGCGCAAGCCACGTCAATGCAACATTGGAACGGTTGTAACGTGTTTTCGCCGGGGTGTTTGGAATAGACTCGAATCCTGCAGGAATACGAAGGACCTGGCGGACGGAACACCGCTATAGTGAACGACAGTAGTGACGGGTTGGTCCTTATCCTTGCTGTTCATCTGCGCTTCAGAATATCTCCACAGTACAGCGGGCTTCCGCGTTCACATGCTGTTTATACCCGCGACTAGCGGAATCTTTCCTTGGGCCAGAAGCGCTATCACGATAGCGGCAGAGAAAGCGATGATTGTGGTACATGGACTAAAGTCCTCCCCAGGTGACCAGGTTACGCCTGGGCGGGGTTACAGGTGTCTGGGTATCATGTAGCCTGCTTGTAAAGAGTGTGCGAGGTGGATGCACCATCGCAAAGCTGCATCGAAATGAAACCGGAAAGATTCTCGCACTTGTGTAGTCGAGCTGTGGCAGTCGGTCACATCCGGTCGTGATGATCCAGTTCTTCGGCCGCTATCAGCGACAGCATCCGATCGATCGCCTACCTGTGTTTGCCTGAGCAAGCAAGCACCTGCCTTCTTGAATCGCATTCGAAACCCTAGAGGGCTTGATCCTGGCGACGATGCTGCAAGCCATCGGTGATCATCAGACGGATACAATGATTGATTACCGCAGTGCCATCCAAGGTCTGCCTTGAAACGTCCAAGGGTAGTAACAATGTAGCGCTGGCTTGACTCTCGGAGCAAATACGCTGAGAGCCTGGGGATAATCAGCGTAAAGTTCGACTACTGGACAAAACTAGCGGCAATCCGTCTCCATCAGGTTGGATTCCAGGGTTCATTTGGTAAGAACGCGTCTGTGCGAGCAGCTGGTACGCCTCCAAGCTTCTGCCAGAAGGATAGAACTCCGGCCAGTCCCGACGTGCCGTAGAGACACCGCTTGTCGGGACCGGGACGGGATCCTTGAAACTTACATGTATTGAATATCCATGCGTACTGTCCAAGAAATATATGGGAATGAACTCCACGGTCATGGAATGGTATCGCAGCGTACACTTAGGTTTCTAAGGGTGCTGAAACTGGATCCCACAGCTGCCTAAGTAACCAGTGACGTACTGTCGTAGTCAAGATCAAAGCCCCGGACTCCACCATGAGACAGCTGGGATTCGAGATGACTTCCTCCACATTTCATGAAGTGGTCGCGTCACTGCTGCCCAAGAGTCTGACAGCCGCCGGCCCAAGCGTTGCAATCGCATAGTACTGACGGCGCAACGAAGACGGGATGGCAGTGAAGTACCAGACCGAATTGAGCAAGACCGGGCCAGACGCCATCATAGCTAAGTGATTAGTACATGGCACATGCTCTCAGTTTTCTCGGCGTGCATCAGTAGGAGGGGTGCTACATGTCAGGGGTCATGTTGGTATCGTGTAAAGAGTGAAAGATGCCGTAGACCGATGTAACGCAGCAGTTGTTCGTGACCGGGCGGCCCCGAAGAATAGGTGCGCAGACTTTCCAGCAGATGCGCACGCACTGTTGAGTGTAGGATTTTTCTTGCGCGGCCAATCAACACCAAGCCTGCGCGAATTAATGAACGGCTCAGCGCTAAGCCCTGCAGCTGCAGGCAGACGAAGCTAAAGCGCTTCTAGAAGCTCGTGCTGGCATCATGTAGCGTTTCCGTTACTGACAGAATCAAGGTCCATGGAGGTGGTGATTGATGTCATTCAATGCCTATGCGCCATCATGGCGCTGCATGTCAGTGTTCCTTCGTTTGCTTTCACGTGTTACCATTGATTGGGTAGCCGATTCTCACGTGTGTAGTCCATTGGCTATCGCTTCGTCACATGCGCGTCCTTCTAGTCTGAAGGGCGGCTGTGACAGTGCGCATGGAAGACGCATGGATGGCTGATCTCGAGTTGCAGCATGATCGACGCCCGGATGCATGTATGTGGGGGCGTCTCTCATACCTTAACAGCCTCTTGAACCCACTACGGCCAATTGACCCACATCTAGTAAACACGAGGCTATGATGAACACAGATCCAAAGCGGAGTGGCAGCTTCGACATGTCGCCACAAAAGCAAACATCCCGCACGGGTAGCTAGGGGATTGACGTGGGATGAACTGGGGCGATTTAATGCACTTCGCGAAGTGTTCGCCGATCATCCTCATAGACCCCATGCCGTTGATGCCGATGGTTTCGTCGCAGCTTACTATCGGAGACAGCCAGGTTCCGATAATAGGCATCATGGCAGCCGCTACACAGTATTTGCAGAACAAGGAAGAAGCAAATAGACAGCCGCGCAGGAGTCGCCTTGTGAGGTGGGCATCTGACTGGTGCGCCACACCAAATCATGCCAATTCAGTGATCACCATGGTGGAATAGTAGCCGATAGCAACGGGGATGAGAGTGGTCGATGGCGGTTGACAGCAGATGAATGAGTGACGTAACAGAGGAATTAAAGACTAGATTATATGGCGTATTAAAAGCGAGCGGTCTGAGGGCGCGATTGTAATAACAGTCCACCATTGGGGATTCCAACGTCGACGAGAATACGCGCGCTATTTTTGTATGGTGCTGTGTAAAGGATATTCATCAGCGCCCGCCGCGTATTGACGCGTTGAAGTCTTCCCAGTCTTCCCTAGCTTTTTCTCAGTGACAAAGACGCGCAACACGATGAGATACCTGACAATCAAGAAGATAATAATCGCGGCGACCAGAATACCCACTATGTACGCTCCGACTAGCCCAGAAGAATTCTTCTGAAGGTCAAGGAAGGGGTATACATAAAAGCCTTGGGTCGCATGCGTGAGGTAGGCCAGGCCAAGATAAAGAGCCAACAGGAGGATAATTGGAATCAGGTCGAGCCAGGGCAGTCGCTCAGTTCGGGGGATAACTATCTCGAAAAGGGCGTACGCCGAGTTGAGAGCATGCTGTGACGTGTTTGACCAGAGAGCGAAAGTGGTGGGGAATTGACCCGCAAGAAGTGTCCAGTAAACAACTGTTGTGTGTTAGTTCAGCGTGCTCAGACAATAAATTCTGCCAGTTCTCCAAAAACGATGTTGCAGGGAACACGAGATTGCCTCGAGGTACTTCGGCGCGACTTTGGCAAAACGTTTTATGTAAGTTGACTTACTGGTCACTATCCACGGATAGACTACAATGGTAGAGTAAAACATGCTGTGCGCCACCTGTAGCGCTTTGGGCCATCGTGCCAAAAACGAAGTTCCAGTGAACCAGTAACTGCCGGTATGCACAGCGGCAAAGGCATAGTAAAAGGCGAGACCCCAATACGTCAAAACCGTGAAGAAAGAGAAGGATTGCTGCGAAGCGTCGGACCTGCCGTGGGTACCATTCCAGCCGAAGATGAAAAAGAGCGTGGTAAATGCGTAAATGGCCAATAGCGCGCGAATAGCGAAGAGGGCGGCTGGTGGGAGAATCCACGAGGTTACAAACCGCGTGGGATCAAAAAGGCCGGCGTACGGTGCCGTTATTCGTTGACCAATAGCCATGCTGGGGTTGTTGATTGGGATCCTTGTCGAGTGCCACCAGACTGGTTGTCGTGTTCTCGGAACGTTTCCGACGCGGTGGAATCTGGGTCGTGGGTAGTGCGCGATAGATGACGCGAGATAATTCGCGATGGAGATGATGCGACGTGGTGTTGTGAGACGGCTGCAAAACTCGTTCACCCCCAATTTCCGAGGCTGAAGCTGAAAAGGGCAGTCACCGAGCTGAGGGAAGCGCGCTAGCCATCGGCGCTATGTCACATTCGGACTAGAACCGGTCGCCGAAAGAACTGACAGGATCGGCCGCGTCTTCGTAACATTACCGCTCTATCCCGGTCTACCATCACGTCTGTGGGCCCGTCCGCTTCAGACTCCCACGCTTGTAACCCCGGCAGCAGAGGCGAGGCACACTCCCACTTACACCCTTACGCTCCCTACGCAGGGCGGCCAGGATGAGGCCTGCAGCGCGCTTGGGCACAGGTGGCTTGCTCGTCCCTCTGCCACTGCCTTCTTCTTTAAGACTACGGGATGCCATCAGTTTGGAATGATACTACTCAGGATGATCACCCAACTGAAAAGCCATCTTCCCAACCCGTTCAGTATCCATCACTATTCGCCCGCTTTGCTTCGTATCAAACATCACCATGAGTGACAACAGCAGAATATCTGTACGTCTGCATCTATCACCTCCTAAGCACTCCGCTAACGGCTCATAACAGAAGGCACAGAATCTCGCTAGGATCAGGGACAACCAACGTGAGTGGATTCCTTGGACGACGACGACCTATCGTCAGCTGTCAGCTGTCAGCTGTCCAACCATGAAGAGTGGCGATAGCTTGCAGCCTGCAAACCATCCAGACGTCTCTGTGTGAGCATTCGATTTACCGAGGATGTTCGCTAACGGTACTCGTTTCAGGCCGATCACGCGCCCGCCGGAAGGAGTATCTGCATGAGCTCGAGGCCAAACTGCGCAGCTATGAACAGATAGGCATCGAGGCCTCTTCGGAAATCCAGTATGCTGCCAGGAAAGTACTAGAAGAGAACCGAAAACTCAGGTCGCTTCTTCATGGGAGAGGAGTCTCTGAAGCGGAGATTGTCGCTGCCCTTGAATCGACGTCCGATCGACACTACAAGCACACCTCTGCCGCCACCAGACTGCAGGCCATGCTTGAGTCAAGGGTCAACACCAACACAGCCTCTTCGACCAGTTCGCCTATACCTTCATATACCAGAGCCGATTCGTTATCTCAACACGTCCCATCAGTGCCGCATGCTACTATCCCATCTGCACGGCCGACAGCACTCAGTTGCAACGATTCGCCCAGTCCAAGATCCGTGGTATCAAGTATGGGCACACCACCACCAGCCTCATATCCAGCGATGCACTATACTACTCCAATGACTCCATCAGCTGTTCAGATCAAGTCAGAGCATGTTCAGTACGACTACCCTTACGAGCAGACATATAGTAGCGCTTGGGCCTACTCGAGCGACTGCAACTACACTGCAGAACCGACGTCATATTACAACAACACCTCGTCTTGTGTTGACGCTGCCAACATCATCCGCACAATGCGATCTGGTGTTGGCCCTGAGCTGGAAGTCGATCTCGGATGCCACACATCAGACCGTCATTGTTATGTCGACAATGCTACAGTATTCAACATGATGGATCGATATTCTCAAAATCATGCGACTTTATAAGACAAGACGGTGGTCAGTCTGCGGATACAAGTGGGAGGTGCCCCGTCATCATCAACCTGGCCTATAGCGAGCGGAGCTATCGGAGACCAGTGGCGGCGCTTGTTGTGTACGACCCTACGGTGGCCAAGTCCATGTTGGCGGCTGGATAGGCACCTGTTGTACTCATCAATAGCCTCTTCAGTACTATGTTGAGTCGAGACAATCTCTAGGAGGGTCTAAACAATGCATTGTGGCGAGGAAACGTTTCGCAGACCCCTATCGAGACCCTACCACCGATACGTGTCGGTCCTCTTCACTGCTTCGCCCGCCATTACGAACGTCATGAAAGAAATCAACCGCTAGCATGAAAGCGAAGCCGAAACTTGAACTCTTTTCTTTGTCGACAGCCGTCGCATGACCTCCCGCCTTGCTCAGTCTATGTTCGTATGATACACTTTGAACACTCCAGTCGACGCCAGCACGCCAGCACCAAGCCTAGAGGACTTGGAGATGATCAACTTAAGTTTGTAAATAACGTGTACAAACTACTCTTGTAGCCTCTATCGGCGAATATGATGATCTCATCATCATCGATTCCCTCCATATTCGGCACTGATGAAACTAGTCTCATATCTTTTATTCCTCTAGATAGGCCGTGTGCACCCTGTCGTCTTCTCATGTTGGCACGGTTCTCTCTAATTACTGTCCTGCTGGTGGAAGACGGCTAGGTATCTCCCTTTGTTCAGATAACTAACACAGCATGGGTGATGTTGGCAAACCCGGCATGTTCTTCTTGTCCTCTGTAGACAAAGGGCCATTCTTCAAAGAACACATACCCAGCATATATCCGACGCGACATCTGTATGGGTCAAAGTTCCAATCTCATGTCCATGAATTCTATTCTTGTCTGACACTTCACATCCATTGGTATCGAGGTTCTATCAAGATGTCTCCAAAACGGAAGAAGACAGGACATGGTGACGACCCACCCAAGGCGAAGAAGACCAGATCAGAGGATACTCCTGATGACGATACAACCAAGACCGATGTCAACTGGTTCATACCAAAAGAAAAGGGAGAGAACATCTATAAAGAGAAATGCGCAGCCGATTATGCCCAAATCCTCTATGAGAAAGCGCGAGAAGAGATAAGTCCGCAACAAGCACCTTTGTTAGATCCGCAATTCCGGACGCCAGTATTCCAAAAGCAAGGCAAAGATCTGCGAGCGGGAGACAAGTACAGGCCCAGCGCGTCTTTGCGCAACCTGTTCAACGATATCAAGAGTAGAAGTATTGATAAGGAAGAGGGCCATAGCATCACTCATTTCCAGCAGCAGTTTGGCGATGACGCAAACATTGCAGTAGTGCTCTCAAGAGCGGATGACAACGCTACTTTTGTTCTAAATGAAGACCAACGTTTGGAAGTGTAAGTGCAGATACATGGCTCGTTGTCGCCAAGCTGATTGGATTTAGGATTGTGAACGATGTGACTGCACATGTAGATTTTATCCGACGGAACTCATCAGAGGATGGCAGCCCAGCCGGTTACTTCATTCAACTCCCTCTCAATACGTCAGTCACAGTAAACGGAACTACATACACCAACAGCGACGACTCATCATCCATGCCTTCTTATATTGGGCCGCTCGAAGGGTACGCGATCATTGAACTACTGTCGCAACCCGCGTTTTTCTTCAGAACTGCAGCAAGCTTGAAAGCCACATGGTCGCATAGAGCGGTAACTCAAGAAGAGCTCGATCGTCGCGATGGGAATGGCGATGTCGCGTTGGGAAACACAAGGGTGCGATGGGGGCCTATTGGAGCTCCACTACCGCCAGCGGGACCGGGAAACCCGGGCGTTCCAGAAGAGGTAGAAGAAGAGTCGGGGGATGACTTCACCGACACATTCACCGATGCAGGAGAGCCGATCAAAGATCTTGGTGCGTATATGCGAGCTCAGCTGTTGTCTCATCAACAAAGTCGATATCGCGAGCTCATTCCCAGAGTTCTTGCTTCGGTGAACTATCGAGAGAAAGAAGCTACCGGACTCAGCTATCAGCATGAAGGACAGACTTTCAGACCCGGGAGGACGCTGTTGCAACCAATCGAGGTGGAAGGGAACCATCTGTTGCTCGCTGCTCAAATCCATGCCGACAAGCACATCACACTCAAAGTCCTAGACCCTATGACGTGGCGATCAACACTGTCTAGTCGGAAAGCTATCGATGAACACATCAGGGAGACTTTGCGAAGCTCCACATGGTGGCGGCATGTCTTTGACTCGTTAGATCAAATGGAAGAAAACCTGCCCGAGGCCACTATGTGGGTACCGGCGGCTCAGGTCACGACAGGCGATGGAAGCTTTACGTACACCGTATTGAACGCGTGGGCGCTCACGATGGGCCTCGCGCCAAACCCGTCGTTCACACCCAGCGCTCATGGTCACGAATCGTTCTTCATCCGGGCCCAACAAATCTTCGATCTGGCCCTTCAAGACACGTTGAACTGGAGGGTATTGCTCGCCTTTTTCCGCTGCACCGGATTCGTTAAGCCCAGCGAGGGCAGCGAGAATGATGAAGAGGCAGATCTCCCGCATCTATCAAGGCGATTTGATCTTTGTAACCGCTCTTTCCAGAAGCTGATCGCTCGCCAAACGGCAGCAGACGCCGCTGCTGAGGGCAAGAAGATCGATATGGAGCTGGTCACTTTGGGACTCGAGCATGGAATGCGCCATGATGTAGCCTTCGCTGCCGATTCACTAAGCGAGCTCGAACGGACCAACCTCACTTCCATCGTCCGTGATAGCCGATGGAACTTCGCTGACACAAAGAAGAAGCTGAAAAAGCGTCTGGACGAAAACAAAGAGCAGAAATTGTCGGATGTGTCGTTGCTAAAACCAACACCACCACCACCACCTCCACCTCCACATAAATCGACTCCAGATACCGAGGAGATTCCGGCCGACTTTGATCCTTGCAAGCATCTTCACGAGCAGATTAAATTGCTCGAAGAGCAGGGGAAGATTGAACCAAAAGTCGGAAGTGAAATCGACGAAGCATTGCCATCCAGGTGGAGTCAAGCTGTCTTTGGATATATCGAGCCCGTTGTACGAGCTATCAACGATTTGCTCTCGCCTGAGCAGCCTCAGCGGGGCTTCACGCTGGCAGACCTGAATGGTTCATCCAGATACGCAGATGATTCTGGCGTGTTGGACACAGTGGTTATGATGGTCTGCCAACTGGGAGACCATGTCATACTAGTAGTCTTGCAGCATGAGGACGCATCCAAAGAAGCTCCTGATGTCTCACGCGTTATGGACTCCGCACCATGGACTACCACGGCGAAGGAGCGCGTCCAAATCCACGACCTACTGGTTGAAGCGGGGATGTTAGTAGTTGATCCTACTGCAGACGAAGTTAAAAGTTTCGTCGGGCCAGTACTACAATGGATGCCGGGACCTCAGCAAGCACAAGTAAAAGAAGCTGGGTATTTCGCAATCATGAGTGCATGGGCTGTACTGCTCGGTCTACCCATCAATCCCGAATTCCGCATAGGCGCAGATTTCTACGACAGCGCACTTCCTCTGCTCCAGGCAGTGGTCAAAGCACATGCAGACTGGAAGCTGATCTGGGCGTTCTTGCGTTGTGTGGGTTATACTCAGTCCGAGCAGCCGCCCTCGATGCAGCGTCGATTCAAAGCGACAAGGCCTGCTCGTGGCCCCCGTATCACCAAAGGCAACAGAAAGACAAAGCGCTCGATCGAGACTCAGGCTTGCCGTGACATCAACTATCCGCATTTTCCAGTGAACACGGGTGTAGCGCATACTGAAGCCTTCCCGTGGGACGACTATGACAAGCCGGATAGGGCAACTCGTATACCGGAGATGATCAAGTCTGGAGAGTATCCAGAATCTCTGCTTCCTCAAGCAGATCGCACCAAACAAGACCTTCCTACTGGAAACAAGGAATCTTCATGCGCTCAATTCCATCGCAAACTCAAAGAAACACTAGAGGATGAAAAGATCAAGACTGAGCTGCAAGACTTCCGGCATACTCAGAATCCCACTAGTAAGTTTGGTGTATGGCTAGAGGATTGGGAAGCATCACATGCTATTGCTTCAGTCACGTTCGCAATCACATCGAGTCAAGATGATTCGCTTGGATTTGGTTTCATCGCCCAGCCACACGTCCAAGGTATCAGAAACACGGTCAAAATTGATGTTATGCGGACGCAACGCCCTGGAAGACCACTGATTACGCCGTTGCTCATCGACAACCATATCGTATTACTGGTGATCCAGCTTGATGATGATGATAGCAAGCCTTCGATCTCCGTGCTGGACTCAAAAGCATACCATATGACAGCAAAAAGTCGTGCAGAATTACACAGATGGGCGTGGAGATTGGTGATCGTGTCGAAATGGAATCAGGGAGTATTCCCTATATCCGAAATGAAACTTCACAGACCTGCACACGCGACCTGGGTGCCAGTGTCACAACAGCCTAGCGACAACGAGTGTGGTTACTACACCATCTTGAATGGCTGGTCCCTCGCGCTTGGTCTGACACCAGATCATACGGCCAACGTTGAATGGACAGACCAGTTCCACAGCGACTTGCAGGACGTAATTCATCTTGCTCGCATTGGACGGGCAGATTGGAGCTTGATCTACAATTTTCTTAGATGTTACAACTTCGTCCTAAATGGAGAGGTGCCTCCTGATCGCCGTTTCGCCCAAACCACAGCACTCTTGGAGGAAACAAGCGTTGGAGAAGTACAGGAAAACATCAACAGCATCGAGGACGTCCAATCCGCTGACCCCAATACCAAGACTCCGGATTTGAGCCAGCTGAGACACGCCAATAGGATAGCGTTACTCCCCGGAAGGCGACACAACCTCAGCGCTGCATTTCCGTCCGATAAGTGGAGCTCCGATGCCCGAGCAGATGCCAATGACTTGGCTCGAAATGGCAAGCTAGACCTCAATGCCAATGAAGCCCAACTCCGAAAAGCTCATGCAGATCTGCATAACGGCCGCGGGCCAGCCCTAAGAGAAGAGCTTCAAAAAGCGGACGCCAACTATAAGCAACAAGCCCAAGATGAGTTGCTCAAGACATGTCAAGACCACCTAACTAGGTGGCATACAGGTATCGACTTGTTGTTCCATGAACGATCTTGTGCATTCCTCCACGATACTTTGAACTTCTATCGCTACATCTTTCAAGAAGACTTCCTCGGTAACGTAATCCACAACGAAGCTTTCCCGCCCGGAGATTGGAACAAGTATCGAGAAGCTTCCGAAATCAACTTGGCAGTCTCCGCTGTCGTTGCAGCCATTGATGACTTACAATTGCAAAAACACCAAACGAGTGTCCCTGGTGTACCCTTCGCGGGTGGCTTCTCTCTTTCAACGAGCACAGATATCGCCATTGGTGCGGGCTCATCAGTTTCGCGCCCCAGAAGATGTTGGCTCATGCCCCTGAGCATCATGCAAGGAGGCTATCTAACTAGGATCAACCAGTGGCGCCAGGAGAACGGTAAGAAGATTCCAAAGTCTAATGGTGGCGCACAGGGGCACCATATACTGGTGGTTCTACAAGAAGAAGAGAAAGCAGAAGGGGATGAGGAAGAGAGTGAGGAAGAGGAGGGCGAAGAAGAGCAGAATGAGGGATTAACCAAGACTGGTTTTGCGATGTACTTCTATGACAGCGCGCCGGAAAATCTGAAGGACACACTGGTAGCTGAGGGAGTTGCAGGGCCATTGCCCGATATCGTGTCAGATATCGCTCCGGGGCTCCAATGGCTTCAGCATCGTAAAGGCGAAAAGAAGAAGAGCTATTCAATTTTCGAGGTACCTACTTCGAGGCAGCCGCACGGCGGGTGGCAATGCGGGCCTCACGTTATCATCAACGCGTGGATTTTGGCTTTGGGCTTACGCCCTGATCCTAGTAGAGAGTACGACGACGTCATATACCAGGAACTCCATGTACTCGCGCGTGCCGCCGTAGTTGGGCTACTGGATTGGCGAACTTTAGTCGCATGGATTTTCTGCCACAAGCTTGCTCTCGAGACGAGTATGGACAGCGTAACACCTGATCGTCACTTCAGGACTACAAGCTTCTGGGAAAACGAAAACGCCTTGGTTGATAGAATTCGAAGTTTGGAACACAATGATGTCCTTCTTGGGGCGATGTCTCAGAAGGAGATACCTTATGACAGAGGTAACAACCCTGTGCACGCAGGAGCTAAGTCACCGAAAGACGCAGAGAATGGAAAACAAAAAGGAGGAGAAAAAGCGTATCTTGCAAGAAGCTACGACGATATAGATCAAGAAATCCTCAATCAGCCTAGCTGTACGACCGGGAGACTGAGGGGAGGAGCTCGGACGATTTGTGGAGTTGATGAGGACTGCGATGTTAATATGATCAGCGGTAAGAAGCGCAAGTCGCGTGAGGGAGCCGGTAGCCATCACGACATCTTACGCAATCCCGAAAATGGGGATATGGAGGTTGCAGATGCAGCGCATCCGACGCCTTCAGGGAAGAGGCGGCGACTAGGCGATAGCTTGTCTTTTCTTGACGCATATTGAGTTGAGCGTTATTGTTGTATTTGTATCGCTGAATAATGTATGTTTCTAACGAATTGATGAAGATGTACTAAAAAGTTGTTGTGATCGCGAGCACCATCCTGTGATGTTTTTAACGGAAGGTGGGCAGCGGTAGCGGAGACGCGATCTCTCGGCAACCGATGACGTAGCCCCAAAACCTTCACGCGTCGCGATCCACGAACCCCAAACCTCCACCATCCCAACCTACTGCTCCCAACACAACCCTCGCACCCGCCAAAATGCTAAGACCGACCCTCCTCTCTACCCTGCGCCTCAATGCCTTCCCCAGCACCTCGAAACGCGCCTTCTCCCTCCTAAACCCCACGTCGCGCTCGCAAACCAACCGCATCTTCGACCCCATCCGCCAACCCAACGACCTGCACACACTCACACTCCTCAACGCCTCCGACAACCGCTCTCTAATAACCTTCTGGACCGCGACCTGGTGTCAAACTTGCCAGGCCATCAAGCCGCTCATCCGCCAACTCATCGAAGAAGAAAAGATCGGGGAGCGGGAAGGCGGACTGGGCTTCGTCGAGGTGCTGATGGACAGCACGTTGATTGAGGATCTGCCTATAAAATACCGCATCAGTAGTATGCCGACGCTGTTGGCCTTTTCAAGACAGGAGGCGCAGTTCGATACGAGGTTGACGCGCCCCGAAGAGATGCGGAACAAGGACTTCTTGAGGGAGTGGTTGGTGAAGGAGGCGCAGAGGGGAGGGAGGATGGGCGGCGGCGGGGGCAGTATGTTTGGTTAGTTTCACGTGTCCTTGTGTTGTGCTTGGATGGAATGCTGGGCCTGACGGTGTTCAAGGTGCGAAGGAAAATGGCGAGCAGGGCAAAGCGGGTGATGAGAAGTGACATGCGATAACCAAACATGGGACGGAGGTATGCTGTAGGCGCAACAAGGTGGCAGTGCGGTCAGGAGCTGTGGAGTAGCGAATGATCCGCGTTCGTGTGACACAGTGAGTGAAGTAAAGCTCGGTCCAGCAAACACTGTTATTCGACTCTCACGTGCGGGAGTGATTCCATAACCCCGTTTTCTTCTCTCACCTTTCTCTTGGAAAATTCCCTTCCTTCATCCACCAATAGATCTCTACCATGACAAAATTGCCGATAGACAAAGACTACGAGGCCGCTGTCGTGAAGGGTACTAGGCTACTCCAGATACTGGCCGCGAGGGACAAGACACAAGTTCAAAGCGCATTCGAGGAGGTACAAGAACTAGCCCAACGTGGCTACCTTCTGAAGCCTCAAGACAAGTTCTTTGAAATCGACTGTATCGCCGATGCGCTCTGCGATCTAGGTGTCAGCGACAAGATGGTGTATGATGGCGGAGAGAACATGAGAACACATCATGTGCATGACTGCGACGGAGCAGCAACGAGAGGAGATGATACGGTAAGTTTCGAGATGGGCTAAAGGTACGCGTGTTCTAATGAGCCACCAGACAACACACGGCTACTTCTCCCAAGTCAGCAACCCACTGTCTGGTGTCTTGATCGCAGACAGTAATCTCACTCGCACGCATGCAGCGAAATTTGATGACGCATGGGAAGAAGAAGCTATAGGACTATCGCCACTGCGACACTGGTCAGACGTAGCGTTTCTACAATACCTTTCTTCTTTCCCCGAACCACCCGTACGGCCGATTCCGCTCAACTACGTCTTCCGCGTTCAGATACAAAACGCGGAGACGTCTCTGGTGCTCAACAATATTATCAGCAAGCATGGCACGTTTACATTCGAGTTTTGGCCTGGTATCACGTTCGGAATGGACACTGAAGAAGGCAAGGCGATCTTAGGGACGCCGAATGGTTGTGGTGTCGCTTGGATGCTTATTCAACATAGTAAGGCGTTTGGAGAGAAGAATATTGAGAAGGTGACTTTGTTTCATGCGGCAAAGAAGGATGATTTGTTTAGATGGCCGACTTTGCTGTTTTGGATTGTGTAGAGTGGGGGTCAGGTGAGAAGATTGTATCTGCATTCACTTTACATTGAGCGAATTAGACAAAGGGTGGAACAGATTAGGCTACATGTCAGCTGCTTCGCGTCATACCGTTTGTTGACGATGCGCGTGACGCTCAACGTCTCACACTCAAGGAATTCATAAATGCATCTGGATAGCAACATACTTAGTACTACCGCGACCCGCCTGCGACACTTTTATAACTAGCATCCTCTCCGATGACAACCTCAGTCAGCCCGGCAACGCATTACGAGGCGGCTTACAGGAAAGGTCTATTGCTGTTTCAGATGCTGGAAGCTAGCCTTGGTGAGCTCGGTAATTTACTCAAAAACACAGATACGCCAACTGAAAGCGAACACCTCAAATACGAAGATCTCTTGGAGAACAATTGGGTTGAGCGGTCCTCCGGGGACGATTCCAAAATTCTGGCGCGACTGTTGGAGGACCTTGGAATCAACACTTCAAGCAATATCCCTGTTTCACATGAACACCACGGCGTTGCACCAATAGAAGAATCGCTACAAGAAGGACTTGAGATGCAGATACGCTTCGACTCAGTCATCAACACTTCCGGTGGTATGATTGCAGCCATGAACACGTACAGTCCTGTGCATGATTGGAGAAAAGCGAAAGCGGATGCCGAGAATGCTCTACTAAAACAAGCCGGCCGCAAGTCTATGGAAAAAAATAACGTTGGCGATGACGTCCCTGGCCTGAAGTACTGGTCAGATGTCGCATACCTGCAATGGGCCTGCCGTAACACGGACTCATCCGACCTACGTTATGTGATGCGGATGAGCATCACAAACGAAAAGACAAAAGCAGTCATCCAGCATATCAAACAACAAGCCTATCCCAATGCTTCAGGCTCATACTCATTCGACGTTGAGGACCGGGATCAGGTATCCGCTTTTCTGGGGACACCGAATGGAGCCGGAGTCGCTTGGTTGCTCATACAGCATAAAAAGCAGTTGAGGCATAAGACAGTTCACAAGGTAACGGTGGATTGTCGCGAGATCTGGCATAAAAGCAAGACGATTGTTCCAAGCTTGGTGTTCCACCTTCGCGACGTGGTTGCTCCGAAGCCAGGCAGCGAGAAAGGTGATTGAGGGAAGTCGCTATGAGGGCAGAATGAGCGTTGCTCTAGCAATATGTCAGGCCACGCGGACAATGAGATGGCAGACAGTAGAACACTCATGAAACTAGCCCGTGCTTGATCCACTGGAGATTCGTGGAAGGTAGAAGACATTGTTTCACCAGCCTCATATATGAAGAACACTCGCTTCCTCTCTTTCCCAATAACATCTCACACTAAGCCATGCCCACGATGACAAACTCATATATCAGTAATCTGGACTACAAGACTGCCATGGAGAAAGGCAAGAAGATACTCAAAATGATGCATGGCGGATCTGCTGCCACGCAAAGCCCAACCTTCACGCCCGAGGAAGTAGGAGCAATGGGATACAAGAGAACAAAAAGGCCTCGATCTGTGTCTGGCCTGTCAAAAAAGTTGGACAGTCTCGGTATTCAAGTTTCTAACTCTCACTTCATCAATGTTACAGACGATTACACGAAAGACGTTATCACTGGCGAAACACTTGCAAGCGTAAGCGAAGTGAGATTCATGTCCGATATCAACGTTGAAGCTGGAATTCTCGTGGTGAACTACAGCTACAGCCCGACATACAAGGCCGAGGCGTTGAAATCGCTGTCGACCGCTCTGTTACCCTCGTTGAAGCACTGGTCCGATATAGCCTTCCACCAATGGGCTCATTCTGTTCACACCCAGAAAAAAGAAGTACACGATCTCAACTTCATCATGAGAGAAAACATCTCGAACGAAGATACTTTGGCCGTCATTAATAGTATCCTCGACGCACCACCTCGCCAGTCACAGGCTTATACGCGGTCGGGACTATACCTAGACATGAACAGCGACCATGCCATCGCTCTGCTGGGCACAGCACATGGTTCAGGTGTAGCTTGGTTACTTGCGCAGCATCGAGACCAACTTGGCCGTAAGGTAATTGCTGGGATAAGGATATTCTACAGCGACGAGCCGCCAGAGGGCGACAGAGCCCTCAACTTGCTTTTCTACCTTCGTGACGCCAGTGCGAGTAAGAAACCTATCGAGAAGTTGTGAGGAACGATGTCGAGCAAAGAGCGCGGCGGACGATATTTTGGGTAGGCGCAGGCGTTTAGCGGCGGTAGTTCGTAGTAATGACAATCTTGCTGAATTGGATCAAAACTGAGCAGTTCCTGGTGGCGATTGAGATCGTTGTCAGCGTAGAGGCCTAGTATGAATGAACAATTGGCGTTCCCGGTAGCGATGATGAATGGGCAGGCAGTCGCGAGGCTTGGTGGCTGGGACTGGGAGCCGGGGGTGACCGGAAGCGAGGCGCACCCCGCAATGACCTGCGCGTCCCGCATCTTCATCACGATCTTCGCGTCTCCTTTCTCTCATCGTTTGCTTCTTTGTGTGATCTTGTCTACTGAAATCAAATTTTGATCTTCTGCCCTTCCCCAGCAGCTCGCCATATGCGGTTGTCGAACGACAACAAGCGAACTTTACGCGTCATTAGCGCGAGCTGCACTGTTTACTCAATAGCAACCGCATACACGGGATGGCCATGACGCTCTTATGCTTTTTAGTTGCGGAGACGGCTCCTAAGCCTCGGCTTCGCGCACTAAGAAGTGATTTTGTTTGGATGGAAACCTTACAGCGCGATGCACGCCAAGCTGGAGGTGGCTTGCGACGAAAGTGTTGACCTCGGTTTCGCGTCAATGAAAAGACAAGGCTTATATAAAGAGATCAAGATACTGCTTGATGACAGTGCACGGGTAGTAAAACCACAGTGCCGCCGACATGTTCTTATCTTCTACATTGGGCTCCGTTGGTCTCCTGTTCTTAACCAGCGGCGCGACGACAACCTGGGCAGACTATGCGTCCGGACACGATGTACCAACCGCAACTATTGACGCGGGTGTCATAGTTGGAAAGTCTACCTCACTTCCCCATGCACTTGGACCAGTGCATCAGTTTCTAGGTGTGCCCTTTGCATCACCACCCAAGAGATTCTCTCCACCGCGAGCTGCAGAACCCTTCCAAGGGCCAGTCAATACCACCGAGTTCAAACCAGCATGTATCCAACAATTTCGATGTACGCGAACCATGCAAGCGATTTGATATATGCTAATTAGGGTAGACCCGTTGTCGAGTTCACAGTTCACGCAGGCCGTCTTCAATAACCCGCCACCTGAAGAGTCGGAGGATTGCTTATACCTTAATGTCTACGCACCATCGACTCCCGCAGGCGGCAATGGCAGGGCTGTAATGTTCTGGATCTACGGTGGCTCACTACAGTTCGGTAATGCTGGCCAAGAACAATATGACGGAAGCAGTTTCGCAGCATACGAAGATGTCATAGTTGTGACGACGAACTACAGAACGAACAGTAGGTAACTATTGACACCCCAAATCACATGTTTCATACCTAACAGCTCCCAGTATTTGGCTTCCCTGCTTCACCAGAACTGCTATTAGCAGAACGCAATCTCAGAACTTTAATAATTAATATAATAATCCTAACCGCCTATTCTACCTAGCACTTATTACTTATACTTAATAAGCTATTTAGTAATAAGACTAACTACTTCTGCGTATACTAATATATTCTTAATAACCTAGTTATTACTATAACGTTTAAGCCCTTATATAAAGTTAGAATTGTTACTATTAAGAACATAATCTTCTTTAAAAAGATTATTAATAAGCCTAGTAAGAGCTTTTTCTTTATTTTCTAACTAGGCTACTACCTTCTAGTCTTCTATAATATAATTAGTATTTATTTATTAAAATTTATATAAGAGCTCTTACTTTATTAGCTAAATTGCGTTATAAGCGTAATAGTATCTTAATAATAGAGCCTAACTCTTTATATTCTATCTAATAATATGTTATATTTATAAATATTTTTAGCACGCGCGTTTATAAGTACTAGATCTTTTAGAACTTTAGTTTATACTATACTATATTAGAGAGGTTAGCTATATATTAAGGCTAAGCGTAAAAGTCTTATTAAATTAGGTATCTTAGCTTTGTATTTTATTATTTAATACATTATTTTCTTAAAGTATAAAGTTTTTTTTTAATATACTTATTACTAGGCTATAGCTTTACTTATAAGACTTCTATATTTAAAGTACTATAGTATATACTATGCTACCTATAAAATAGCAACTTTTTTAAGCTTATAACCTCTTTAGAATATTAAGAACTTCTTTAAAGAATTCTTTTTTAACTAATTTATAAGTCTTTTGTTTATACAGAAACATATAAATAATTAAATAATTATTATAACGCAATCTTAGCTTCCTTAACCAACGTTTTGCCCTCGAGTGGGTACAACAAAACATCCACGCTTTCGGCGGCGATGCGTCTAAAGTCACCATCTTCGGCGAGAGCGCGGGTGCTTTCTCAATCGACGCGCTCTTGACTAGTTTCCCCAAGGAAAGTTCACCACCATTTCGGGCCGCCATCCTACAAAGCGGGCAGTACAGCTATCGCGCAGCTCCTGCAACATCGAGTATTCCCGCTTGGAACAATCTCACAGCGACGCTCGGGTGCCCAGGAACACATGAGAGCAACTTGACTTGTGTAAGGGCGGCTGATGCGACGACTGTGCAGACCATCATTAACCAAAACTCGCTCGTCTTCAACCCAGTTGCTGATAATACCACATTGGTATCAAACCCGGCGGCCCAACGCCTAAGCGGCGACATCGCGCATATACCAGTACTCGGAGGTACAAACTCCCAAGAAGGCCGCGTCTTCTCAGTTGGCCAAACAAACGTTACTGCCTACTTGCAAGCGACCTTCGGCGCCGCACCAGCACTCATTCCCGCAATCGAAGCTGCATACCCAATCGGTAGCAACGGTTTGACCAACGACTACGACGTCATCTCACAGATTGTTACTGAGATCACGTTTCAGTGTCCACAAGCACTATGGGCCAATGCGACAGCATCTATTGGTATCCCCACCTGGCGTTACTACTTCAACGCCTCTTTCGCCAACACACAAGCTTATCCCCAACTCGGTGCCTATCACGCTTCTGAAATCCCTCTCGTGTTCCGCACATACCCCCTGGCTGATACGACGACGCAAGAGTACGCCTTGGCACAGTTCATGCAGAGTACATGGGCCAAGTTTGCGAAGAACCCTTATGCTGGACCTGGATGGAACGCTGTCGGTACGGGTGCTGAGGGTAATGTCTTGGTTGGTGCCTATGACTTTGTGGCAGGTGGAGTATATCAGGACCAGAATGCCACTGCCGTAGAAGGAGACTGGAACTTGGGTGTTCTCGGCGATGTTGGAGGTGTGAGGGGAAGTGGTGTTACTGTGCTGCCGCAGTCTGATCTTGATTACAGATGTAGTCTGTTCAGGCCTATCTTTGAGGCTAATATGGGTTCGCAAGGTATACCTCCATCTTGAGGTAGAGGGCATAGAAGGTGATTTCCAACACAGTCACATGAAACGCTAAGATCGTAATGTTAAATTATGATTTCATCTAAGCGTCTTGTGATGCTGCTACTGTACCACCAACTCCTTCAACCTATCGTCCGCCAGCAATCTGTCCAATATCCACTCCACTCCGATCCAACTCACCACCCTCATGCATACTCCTCTCCACGCTGTCAATCAAACTCTCGCTTCCGGTTTTGGTCCCGACACCGCTACTCCCCTCGTACTCTTGCTTAGTGCTTTGTGTTATATCTTCTCCGCGGCGCTGCTCTGAAGTGTCTGAGGCGTTTTGCTGGCCGGGTGCAGCCTATGACTGTAAGTATTTTCCTGGGTGATACAACCTTTCTATTATGATGCATGGTAGGTATGAGGTGTTATGTCAGGCGAGGAGCTTACCTTATCCACGGACGCGCTCAAACCAACGGGGTCAGTCGACTGACCAGTCTTGAACGGAACGCTCGTGTCACCCTTGAATGTGCCGGCTGTGTCTTCGCTGGGGTTGACGGGGTTCTTGGGTTGGGTGTTTGAAGATTCTTGACCTGTCAGGGAAGACATGGAGTGTATGCTTTGGTGGAATTAAGTATGAGAGGTCTCGTTGTTTAGCTTTTCGTGTGGTGAGCAATCTGTCTCTGATCAATGCTTTGACACACGGCCGTGAAGTAGTTTTGTAGGATGGCGTAAGCTGGAGTCGATGGTGCAGGTTCGACGTCATAGTGACTCAAGATGGAGACGTGGGTATCTGCAGTGGCGAAGTGGTTGTCGGCTTGAACGCGAGAGATGCGCGTTTGCTTATGCCTTTGACGAAGCAACACTGTCGATTGAGAAGCGTTCCCATTTCTTCATGATCTCACTATCAATTGAACATTCCTCGATCTCATGATATCAAAGTTTTGTTCCATGCAGAACGCTCCCTGCGCCGACCGAGTAATGCTACGCAGATTATCCATGTCTATAACTTGCTCTTGCCAATACCCCAAACCTCAGCCTGAGGGTTATTCGACTTCTTGTTTATGGACGCGCCTCCAGCGACAGGCTTCTCGCCCTCCTCGACGAACAGCGATTGCGACTGCTTCATGGTCTCGACGGCTTCGCGCTCGATGCGGTCAAGGAGCTCTTGATTGGTGGGGATGTCGTGGATGAGGCCAATTACTTGGCCAGCAGTCCATACCTAGGTTTGTCAGTCAACCACACTCGAAAAGGGGGATGTAAACTTACACCAAAGTCCGGGTCTCCGTTCAAGAAGACTTGCCGACCTCGCTTTCCACTGACGAACTCAGCGACTTCCTCGAACTTGCCAGTTGGGCTTGTCTTCTCGACCTCAACAGCCTGCAGCGCAACCTTGTTGGCGAAGAGTCGCGATGTGTTCTTCCACCGGCGGAGTACGAGCGCGGTATCTGTCTCTTGCGCGTCGACGATGGCTTGCTTGATGTTGTGGTGAATAGGCGCTTCGATGGTGCACATGAAGCGGGTTCCCATGTTGATGCCACAGGCTCCGAGAGAAAGCGCTGCAGCCAAACCCTGGCCATCGGCGAAACCTCCAGAAGCGATGAAAGGCACACCACCTAATGATTGCCTAGCCCTGCTGAGCAGGATGAAGTTGGTAATGTCCGTCTCGCCAACGTGTCCGGCGCACTCGAAGCCATCGATGGACAGGAAGTCAACGCCAAGCTTCACCGCAGACTGTGCGTGCCTAATAGTAGTGCACTTGTGCAAGATGATGGTGCCAACCTCCTTCAGCTGCTTAATCACCGGCCCTGGGCTGTTTCCCGCTGTCTCGACAATGTTGACCTTCTCCTCGATGATGACGCGGGCGTATGCGGCATAGTCCGGGGGGACCATGGCGGGGAGGAGCGTCAAGTTGACGCCGAAAGGCTTGTTGGTCATCGTTCGGCATCGGCGAATTTCTTTGCGAAGGTCTTCGGGGGTGGGTTGGGTAAGGGCGGTCAACTATGCCATCGTGAGAATATGTTTGATGCGTGATGGGCGCCCGACATACTATTCCCAGACCTCCTGCGTTGCTAACAGCGGAAGCGAGTTCGGCGTATCCGACCCATTGCATACCACCTTGAACGACGGGCACTACATCTGTCAGCTACCGTCTCGTTTGCTGTGCTGGTGAAGTTACCTCTAATGCCGAGCGCCCTCGTCAGCTCCGTGTTGAAAGGCATCCTGATTGTAGATGGCCCGAAGAAAAGATTTAGAGTTTGTTGTATGAGAGGGAACTGCACAGGAGCCTTGAGCCGAGCAGATATCTGACACTCGGACGCGCGACGTTACGGCCGTCGCGCCGGCTGAAGCGCATGTCATTCGTGTGGGGAAGCCATGTGCCTCGGTAACTCCACAGCCGCGACACCAAACGCAGGTGCCCGACCGTCGGGTGATTAGTTTGCGCTGACTCTATCGCCGAATGATTCGCTGTCACCGAGTCGCTCGTGATGTCTTTGCTCGAATGGCAGCTGTGCCCGAGTGGTGTTCCGGACGCGTCGCAAAAGGGGAAAGCTGAGCCGCAGGGCTGATGCCGTCATCTCCCTGGCATGTTCACATGTGTCTTGGCAATGAACCATCACTCCAACACCACCCCTACGCATCTGAGCGATCAATTTTTAATCATCTCCTAGGACTCATAAAGGCTGGAATCAGTCGCATCGCGAAAGCAAATCTCGCAGTTTCTCGGAAGCTATCCTTAGTCCAGGTGGACTCCGCGTTGGAGCAAAGAACCTAGGAAACAATACTCTGGATTTCAGCTGCCTGGCTGCACTCATAGCACTTTATCAAGGGTCCTTCTCATGGTCTCTGACTTCCCTATCGCGTTATCTATGTCTGCCCAAACCTGGACTTCTGCATGAAGCCACGTTGTTTGACTTGCGAAATGGGCAAACACAACAATGTTGCGCTGGATTCTGGACCTCCGCAAAACCCGACTAGAGTGGAAAGACAATCGCTACTCTATGGCATGACCCATTGTGGAATATCTCATCCGTTTTGGGCCAGCATCAACCCGCATCAACGATCAATCATCGAGATTGCACGATCGTAAGACTGGTTCAGAATAACGGCAGCCCGACTATCCGTTTGTTGCTTACCGACCGTTGTAAAGCCAGCGGGATTACCAAGAGCTTAGTATGCTTCCAGGCCACGTGAGTTTTGGTCCAGACTATGGAGCGTCCTTCGATACCGCGTCTGTCTGGCCTACTGAAACTTCGAACTGCAATCCCTTCCCAGTATGGCCTTACTGTCTACTCTGGCTGGTGTCGTAAGCTTCTTGAGATCGAGCAATCTTTCACGCTCGACATGGCTGGCGATCCTGAAAAAACTGAAATTCACGATGCGCAAGAAACGTGATGGATCACTCACCAACGGACTTCATATTCCTGATTTAGCAATCATCTTTGTCGAGCTTTTGAGGGAGTTTTGTCTCGAACATGCGGAGTGAGGTAAGAGATCTGCATCTAGGCCGACTGTCCAAGACGATACTCAGAAAGCTCATATCATAGGATCCATAGGTACCATGGAATGTCACATTGTAGTCGCATTGGAAGAGCGCTATTTAGTCGATGTATGGTTGGGACAGCGTCACGTATCCATGCGCGTTGACGGGAAGCTCCAACATGTTGTAGTATATACCTAACCCATCGTGATCGTTGTCAAAACCACGCTTGAAATCGAAGTTCTATGACGGGAAGGTACATGCTTAGGCACGCAGGTCCATGCTTGGCAGTGACGTAACGAGCCAATGACATAATTCAACCCCAGCAAGCCCACTAGGTGGACGGTCGTTGCGGGGATTTTGGGAGGCCTACTTCGTTGGGGTCTCCACACACACGTCCGGTATATAGACCGAGATGCCAGGCTCGGCGCGTCCAAGAGGAATCCCGCACCCTGATCCCCATGACCCATCATGTCGTGGTCTCTTCTTCTCACCATCCTGACCCAGGTCGTCCGTGTTACATGCGCACCAGAGACATATGACTATGTTATAGTTGGAGGAGGCCCCGCAGGTCTTCTAGTCGCGAACCGACTGTCTGCCGATCCCGAAGTCACTGTTGCCATCATCGAAGCCGGAGATTCTGGCTACGATAATCCCAATGTCTCATACGTACCGAAGTCGATCTTGGAGTACGGCCTCTTCATCGGCACGTCGATTGACTGGAAGTACATGACGGCACCTCAGAAGTATGCTGGGAACCGGAGCGTGAACTACTGGGCAGGCAAGGCTTTGGGAGGCAGTACTACGGTCAATGGAATGACGTACATCCGCGCGGAGAAAGAGCAAATTGATGGGTGGGAAGGGCTTGGCAACGAGGGTTGGAACTGGGAGAGTCTACTCGAATACTACCTAAAGCAAGAAGGCTTTAAAGAGCCGAGCGAGGAGCTTTCGAAGGAGGGCGCGACCTTCAGGGACGGCGTACATGGAACAGAGGGAGAGCTTGCTGTTGGCTTCACCCCATACCTGGTCCGTCAAGGCTTCGCCAAATTGTTCGCGGACACCTCCCAGGCGATGGGCATTCCTTACAATAAGGAACCCAACAATGGTAGTATGCGTGGTTTCGACGTGTGGCCTATGACACAGAATGTGAGTGGGCCTACGAGGGCAGATGGAGCCAGGTCCTTCTACTTCCCCGTTGCGTCACGCCCCAATCTCCAGGTCTTCTTCAATACCACTGCTGCACGCATCATCTGGAACGATGAATCATCCGAGACGTCGGAAGTGGTGGCCTCGGGAGTTGAGGTGATCAATGCGGGAAATGTAACGAAGACTATCGGTGCCTCCAAGGAGGTCATTGTCGCAGCCGGCGCCATTCGATCACCGGCATTCCTTGAGCACTCAGGTGTAGGTAATCCCGCCATACTTGAACCTCTCGGTATCAAGACTGTCAATCCACTCCACTCGGTCGGCTCCAACCTGCCAGATCAACCGCAGCATGGGATGGTCTTCAACTCGTCCACGAATTGGACGGGCTATCCTACCTTCGTTACATTTTTGACAGCCTCTGATCTCTTTGGCGAAGAACTTCCCGCTCTTGTGGAAGAGCTCCAAGCCAATGTGAGCGCTTATGCTGCAGCGGTTGTCGCAGACTACGCGCCCGATACCATCTCCGTCGAGACGCAAGAACGGCTTCTGCAACACCAAGTAGACTTAGTCTTCACTACTGAGAGCGATGTTCCTTTAATAGAGATCCTCTGGGCTCCGACAGGAAATCAGATCATTGCGCAGCTTTGGGACCTAATACCCCTTTCTCGAGGCTCAATACACATCGAATCCGCCGATGCAACTATACCACCAGGTATCGACCCAAACTTCTTCCAGATGCCCATCGACATGTATGTGCAAGCAGCTGCTGCAATTCGTATCCGCGAGTATTTCGCCACTTCGCCGCTCGCGGAGGACGCTACAGGCGAGGTCTCTCCCGGTTACGAAGCGGTACCGCAAGGTGCTCATTGGAGGGATCAAGTCTGGGACGACTGGATCACAGGCGCCATGAACGGCAACTCGCATCCCGTGAGTACTTGCGCAATGATGAGTAAGGAGCTGGGCGGTGTGGTAGATACAAAGGGCAAGGTTTACGGGACGCAAAACGTCCGGGTTGTGGATGCGAGTGTGTTCCCGACTCAGATCTCGGGCCATCTTAGCGCCAGTGTATATGCCATTGCTGGAAAGATTGCGGACGCGATGAAGCAGAAGGTGTCCGGCCAGAAAAGGTTTTGACAAGACTTCTGCTTTGTAGCGCTTCCGATGTTGGCGGCGTATTGCTATCACACTGTAAAAGTCCCAGATTGTGTAGGTCTTCGCCTCCTCCGGGTCAATAGAGAGCTGCGTCAGTGAGAATGGTGCGTGATTAGCGCAAAACAAGAACAGAGTTCAATTTGATGGAGAAGCGTGTACTGTTCTTTTTTGAAGGTGATGCTCCCTCCTGACAGGTGATCGGAAAAGGGACCTCAGGATGGTGCTGCACTGCCCCACTTTTCATTCCAGGGCAGCCGCCCCGCGTCATCGACCTTTAGGCAAGAGCCGTGCGCTTGGGTATGACGAGCCCACCACAAACTCCCAGCCTTCGCTATCCAATATCCAGCTGTGGTCCTCAAAGCCGACGCGAAAGCATAATGCCATCGTTCATGGGCCTTCCGCGTGAACTACGTGATCAGATATGCGAATACGTCATACTTTCGCCAGCCCGGCAGCCACGAGCGCTCAACCAGACAACCGAAGAGATTCTCGAAGGATACACGACTTATGAGTTTCCGACGCCGTTCGTGCGACCGGGTCCATCGTATCAGCCCCAGGCAATCGTCTCGAATTCGACGAGATTACTGCTAGTCAATCAACAGCTGAGAACGGAGACAACGGAGATGCTACAACGAATGCGAAGCATCGTGTACGACCTCGATCTTGTAATGACCGACAATGGGATATTGGCAGCGACGTGGATCAATGTTCCAGTTTTGTCGACCAGAATTGAGCAGCTGAATGTCACACTTCGTCTCTGTGTGACAAACGATAGCGAACGACTGAAGTCTGAAATTGAAGACATGTTAGGGGCGCCGGCAAATCCAGGACCTGAAGATCTCTTTGGGATACTACCTAAGCAGTGTAAGGAAAGCCTTCCCTCTATTAGTATTAGTACTACATACTAACCACTCACCTCACTGTTCTAGTGGTATGGGGCTTCTATGGCATATTCAACCGATTTACCCATGTTGGGCCTCTGGGCGAAAGGAAGAGCGACAATGAACACCGGCAAATATCCATCAGAACGATCAGCATCAACGTCGAGACACCATCTCCCGATCTTGCGCAGCTCGGTCTGATTCATATGTCCGCTGAGGCCGACGCTGCAATGTCGGTTACTTCCCGGTACTTCTTGGTGTGTCTGAATTGGACTATACAACAACAGCTGGAAGGGAATTGGGAGTATATCCGAAACATCACTCTGCTTGAGTACGTAGATCATGTTCTGATCTATCACGACGGCAATGAGATACATCGCTGGGATGTAGCCGCGTGCCTTGCAGAGTATCCTGAAGATGAAATGATCAAGTGGAGACCAACTGGCAAGAAAGAGGCCTGGCGCAGAAGGAAGCACAGAGGACTGAAGGTGCCCGAAGACTTTAAGGATCCGGCCGGATGGTGATACCAGACTGCAAACACGAGGAAGCTGTTGAGGTACGAGATGGTCTTACGAGGTTCTCCAGGAACGGCACAAGACCACAGGCAAAGGAGAACCGCTTTCACGCGACCGCTTCACGTGACGGGTCGTGGCTTAGCAAGGCTAACGTGCAGACCGCTGTCGATCATTCTAATACACGATCAACAGTCACTTACCAAACGTCCGCTTTCTCTTGCGATAAAACTAAATTCACTATTCGTACTTCAGCTCACTCTTTCTACTGCTGATCGACCAATCTCGACAAATGAGCCCGAAGCGGTAATCCGAAACAATGACGCTTGTTGCGCTAGACAACATGCGGTTAGTGACCTCGAGGAATCAACCATATTGGGATAGCGATCTACGAGGCCTGGGGCTTGACTGTGCTTGATGTTGTTTGGCATCTATTTACTGGCAAGGCTGAGTCTCGAGAAATACGCCCGTTTTGGAGATAGCTGGGGGCCTGGAATAATATGCGCGGTTTATCAAAGCAGCTCCGTATTGTGTTGAGCGTGACGTTTGAGATACTTATATCTAGTGCCAGACCACTCATCGCAAAGCAACATAAGCTCGATACCATACTATCATGATGCCATTAGAACTTCTTCCATACCAGAGCCACTCTTTCGACCGGCCGCATCGAGCACTTGGTTCATACAGCGCTGCACCGTTACCACCGACTAGCTTGTCTCCACCGGATGATGAGTTGTCACGTCACGCGATAGATTGGTCGCCCTGCATTTCAGATCCAGTTCAGTCACCACAATCTCTTCAAGTGAGCCACTCTTCAAACATTGCCAGTAAACCTTGCTGACCTGTCTAGAAACCCGTCGTGATACCAAGACTCGATGCAAGCGGTCTACTTGGAACACCATTCCCATTTATACGAGCATACAGCCCCGATCTGCGCCGCTTCAATATCCACGAGAAAGACTTTGTAGCATTCATTGATGATCTCAGTGTCGCTCAAGCTCCGCCAGTTCCGCTTCAGGCACTTGATGCAGCGGGTCATGTGGTTGGCATCGTGTGAGTTGACTCCTTTTTTTGGCTCTTACCGGTTTTTCATAGAAGTACTAGGCCACATCACTGGACGATGATGGCCGGCGCCAGTATGAACATGGTCGCAGGAGTTGGAACGGCTGCTACGACAACTATGCGAACGCGGCGCTTCTTGGAGGCTGTGAATCGAGAATACTTCGCGCCTCGTGGCCTGGAAGCTTCGATTTGCAAGAACAGGCAGTTGGAAGAGAAGCTTGGCTGCAATGTGCACATGCCATCGTCGGCGTAAGTTTAGCCCTGCCGTAAGGATTCCCTGTTTCTGACTTCGCAAAGAGCCTTAGGAAGTAGCTCTCGGCCTCAAACAGCTGGATACCGACGATTGCAAGCGCTCACGCCCTACATCGCACCGCTATCATTCAACGTACCACCGCCAATGGAGCAACGAAATTCTCTCGACAGAATGGCTGCAAAGCAGATCGAACGGCGTATTAAGAAGAAAGAAGAAAAGGGCTACAGCTCAGACTCAAGCTCTAGTTCAGAGTCTAGCATCAGCTCCAACAAAGAGTCCGCCCTGGTATCTCATGATGAGGTCAACGGCAAACAAAAGAGAAGAGCGAATAAAGCGGAGCGCAAACGAGCAAAGAAAGAAGAGAAGAAGGCGCGAAAGGAAGAGAGGAGATCTAGGAAGCGGGACCGGAAAGGGGCCAAAGCTCATGTTAAGGAGGGTAAGAAGTTGGAGAAAGAACAGAAGATGGTCGAGAAGATGGAGTATATCATCATTGAGTCGCTGGATGAGGGGATGTAGTGATAAAGAGACTTCGTTGACTTGTCACGAATGCCCATGTTTATGCGACAAAACGGTTGTTCTACCTTTTTAATTGATTACGACCTCACTTGCGAACATCTAGGATGCTTTTAGCGGATCTCCAGGGCCCTCGTCTACCAGCCGACATGTCTTGCATGACAGATGTGATCCATGATGCTATTGTCGGCTCCTTCTCGCGGATCCCATCGTATGCCATGCGCAGAGGAAAGAGCAGTTCAAAAGAGCCCTGTTCGCCCCAGTCCTCTAGCTGATGGTACTCGACGCTACGACATATAGTGAGCGCCGCTGTCGATATCTGCTGCTGTCGGGTATGGTACGCTGAAGATGACATCATCTCAGCATCGATGCTGTCGGCGAACCGGAGGGCCATGATGGTAGCGGCGTTATAGACTGTGATAGCGTTCGCGTGATAGAGTGATCGGTATCTGAAGGCAGTAGACCAGGCTGGATGCAACGCGCCATACTCGTCTTCTATGAGCGGTATCGGTTGACATGCGGGTGTCTCGTAAGAGGTGTGAAACGGATCAGACGCAAAAGTCTCCCTCCAGTTCTTCAGTTTGGCGATGACCTCATGACATTGCAAAGAGAGACATTGCGTCTCAGCAGTCCTTGTGTCTTCATCCGCAACTGACAAAAGCTCATCACGCAGAATGAAGAGCTGAGGGTAGTCGGCAATAATGTCGAACAAGAGCTTGAGCGAGTCGATGTGCTCAGGGTGTAAGCTCCAGGGGATGTATTTCCATTTGTTCTCCGACATTATCGTTGGCTTGTGCAAAACAATAGCTGCAAAGATAAGAGACGGGCGAATCCTATCCAAGATCCCAAGACACTGAGGTGATGCCATAGCTTCAGGTCCGCGCAACTCGAAGAGCCTTTCTAGCCCACGTGCATGGTTTATCCAACCATCGACACGATCCGAGATGAGGAACTAGTAGCGGTTAGAAAATGTGTGCACTGCAGAACGTTTGATGTACCTCGATGAGTCCCATAAGCATGACCGCCTCAATCAGATCAAAGGAAGGCGGAGACACCGAAGCCTCAAGAGCCGAATGCACGGCTCTAAGTGCGTCACTGTACCTCTTGAATCCGTACTGCGTGATAGCTCTATCCTGGTGCTTGATGCCGAAGTAAGAAGTCGCAAGCGCAGAAAGTGACTTGATGGTAATAACCCCAGGATTGAACACCAACAGGCTTTGCACCGGCAGTAAGTTTGAGAGAGTGAACGCGGTGAAGACATCATCGCGAGAAGGCGACAATGCTCGATGAATTTCCTGGTGAAGTCGAGTAGGAGTGTCAGGCGTTCTGGTGCCGACTTCCACCGCTAAGCACCCGGCGACATCACGTTCGCGATCGCTAGGCTGGGCAGACTGGCCGTGGCCATCGAATTGTACGAATGTGATGCCGCGGGTGCCACCACATTGCAGTCGTGCTGTGACGCACCTTCCGCATTGTGGCTTTCGTAGATCTCGTGACGTCAACACACGCGTCGGAATAGCACAGGGGTAAACAGGGCAAACCTACCACATTTGACGCGTCGACTTTTGCAGTTATCGCACGCTCTGGACCGCCCGCCAACTCCGACCATGTGAAAGATGCATGCTAAGATGGATGAGATGAGGAAGATACAAGACTGCAGGAGATGACGAGTCACCGTCAGCATGGCGCGTGCGCGGCGCTATATTCGGCCCTCATCTCACAAGGATGCGCCTGTGAAGACGCACATAAATTCAACGATCGATCGAGGGGTAGCTTTAAACCTTATATCCTCCATGATGTTGACTTCAGTCTTTGTTCGTACTACGTACATCGAGACGTGAGCAGATGCCACTTCCGCACAGGCAAGACCTCAAGCTTTCAGATCTTCAGGTCGTGGTGAACATGATCAACCCTGAGAGCCCTAAAATATACCTTCGCGCCGCAGCAAACCTTGCCGAACTTCTTGTTTCCACTGCAGCCCCTTAATTGTTTCCAAGCCTTCTACAAAGTCATATCCAATTGTCCATAAGTCGCCGTTACGCCTGTCATCAGGTTTTTGTATCCAAATCGCTTTGAGAGCCCTCTGGCCATGGATTGCGAATGCAATGTCCCAAGTACACCATTCAAGTTTTTCAGTGGTACCTCGAAAATTGAGGGTGAGGCGATCACATCGTTGAATCCAGGTGAGTTCCGCCGGGTCGTAATTGTCCCTAAAGAAAAGCTCCAGGCACATTACGCGGGTACTTTGAAGGTGGTCCAGCGGACAATCCACATGGGTAGAGAGGTTGATTGTCGACCATGGTAGGTGCAATACCGGCTGGAGAGCTGCTACGCATCGTTTCAATGAAGCCCGGTTAAGGCCACCCTGGAGCCATGATCCTGAAATCGGCATGCTAATGTTGCCTTCGCCAGCTCCTCCTGCCAAAATCGAGGCTGGTGATGACTCTATCTTCAAACAACGGCCGTATGGATGCTCATCTTGCCACTTTCGAGTAGCGAGGATTAGAGGTTTAACTTTAGCTATATCGTCCTCCATTTCGTTGTACGTAGTACGGCAACTAAAGAAAAGGCCGGAGATATCCTGTGGACGTCCAGGAGTGATGCTGTCGACAATAAGGTGCCTATAGACCTCGACTCGAAGCTCTGTCGGAAGGATGAGAATCATATTCGGTATAATGCGTGGGTTGTTTAGATACCAAGGTGAGGGGAAGTGATCGTTACAGTTAATGCTTCCTGCTCTTATATATCGGAGCATCGAATGCAAAGAATTAACCTAGTTTCAGAGCACGGATTTATCTCTTGCTGATTCAATGACGTTGTGAGGTGATTCATTGTGTAGGAAGTGAGAACAAACGGGTTGGATGATGATTTGTGCAAATTTACGTAGATTAGAACGGAACAGATTGTACAGGGTTGAATGCATGAGCTTTGCGATCCCACCTTGCATCAGTACGCCACCTTGACGGTGTAAAAATATAGCAACATACACTCCGAAAGGCCGGTACGCAATCCTCATCCAACCCCGCAAACTCAGTCGACATAAACCCCTCAAATAGCACTACCCCTGATAAACCAATCTATACGCTCATGCCTCCACCCCGGCAGCTTCAATCCGCCCCTAAAATCCACTCCCCACAGCCTCTTCGTCGACCCCTCAGTAAGAAAGCACCACGGACCATAAAAAGCTCCAGACGCAGGAAGATACACGCCCCCATACTGCTTCCCGTGCACAATCTTCACAATGAATCTATCCTCCACGTGGGAATCTTTCTGAAAGGTTAACCGATCAATGTATCTCTTCAGCCTAGCCTTCTCCAAAAACTCTTTTCCCCATATCTGGTAGAAGGTGCGGAAGAAGAAATCGCTAGACGCGAGGAGTTGTTTATTGGTATATCGACGTTCCACTCCGAAACCGAAAGGGCAGAGGAGGAGACGAAGGCCGAAAACCGCAAAGTCTTCCGTGCGACGCAGCATGTTGTGCTTAGTCCTTTGAACGGGGTTTCTGCGCTTGCGATCGCGCGGTGCGGTGATGGCGAACTCAGTGAGCGGATTGATGTACGTGTGTGAGGATGGGATTTGGAAGCACAGCCGTCCTCTGACTTCGCCTCTGAGCCGTCTAGAGTGGTCCCAGGCGCGCTTCAGGTCGAGGGCTACTTGGACTGTTGAGACGAGTGGCTTCATTTCCGAATAGGTTGTGCGGGACGCTAGGTATAGAGCACCGACATCGGAGGTGCGTCCATTTTCCAGGGTTTCGGTGAGAAGGTTGCTGTAGATCTGAAGTCGTAGTTCTGCTGGTAGCGCGAGTAACGCGGAAGGCTTGTCTTTGGCCATGGCGCTGACTGTTGGTCTGTGATGAGTTGAATGGTTGCTATCGGAGGATTTGGCGATTTGCTGAAGATGAAAGCAGAAAAGAGTTTGCGGCGTTTTGATATTCAGCGAGCAAACACCCTGTGGAGCCAGTGAAAAGCAAGCTCAGCACGCAACGGTGAAATGGTAACTTGCGGAATTGATGGAAGAGTGATAACAATGTTGCATCATCAAGCATCAGGATTGTCCTTGTCCCACTCATCTAAAGCGTGTGGGCCCAACGTCCAGCGTCGCCCAAGTGCATTCACTGGTGGCTTCAACCCTTGTTTGAGATCCAAGCAAAGCGTCCACCTAAGATTTGGAGCAGTTCCATCAATGCCAAGCCACCATATCACCTTTCTGGAGAAGCAATAGCAAAGCTTGAAAATCTGATACATGTCACCTTTTCCGAAATCGCCTATCGAAAGGGGAGGAGCTCCAAGGGTGCCCAATTCTATCATCAGACGATCGATACCTCTGAGGTAGGAGTGTTCTGTTTCAAGAATTATGGGTATCCGATATAACAGGTGGCTGGCTATAATGATACTGGCGTGCCATGGTACATCTCGATGTGGACCTGGTTGGTAGAAACTGAGAGTAAAAGTCGACAACTGGAGGCGTGATACGTAGGAAAGTATACTTGCCAGATCACCGAGATCTATTGGATGTTTCCCAGAATTGATTTTCATGCTTACCGGTATCAGTAGCGTAAGGTCTTTTACCGGCCCGGTAGATTCGTAGGTAGAGGGAAGATACACGTGTAACGGACGGACCGATGGAGAGTTTCGTAGCCAGTGATTTTGCAATTTGATGATCGGCAAAACCTTTTCGACACACTCGTCCATCTCATCATGGATCTTGATGCAAGAGCTGTACAGGCCTCTGGCGCAGCATGGGTAGCCTTCGGCAATGCTTGAAGCCAAGAGGCGCCCGTATACTTCCAGGCGCAGTTCAGCTGGAAGAGCGAAGAAGCCTTGGTGCTGGGTGGTTGTCATCTCGTAATTATCGAAGTAAGAAGGTGATGACCGGCCGTAAACCGTATATCAAGGATCGTGTATGGAGTCTCGTGTGTAGAGCGCCGTGTATGAATTGTCTGTTATCAAGCGTCGTGCGTAGAGCCTTGTTTTGGCGATGGAAGGTGATGCGGCGGCAGGTAGCAATAATCTGTTCTGGTTCTGGAGCAAAGGCGAGGAGGGAGATATGCCAGGTCTCGTCTTATACTAATTCTGTTGACTCATAAGCCAATATTCGGTTGCGGAGGGTGATTTTCGTTACCATGGTTCTGCGCCAGGCTACCAAATCACGTGTCACCACCTCAGCAGCACCATGGGCTGCAGGCGCCAGTCGACACATGTATCATGCGCAACGACCAAATCACATCGAAACACCAACATAACACACCTTGAACAGTAATCCTTATACATTTCAAAAAAAGATGCCATCTATATCTAACCACGCCTCTCAGGCGATTCAGAAAGATCTATCAACAAGCTGACGATGGGTGTCAAAACCACTGATGCCGTAAATAGTTTGCCAAGAGCGCCAAAATATATGTCCAGCAAATGCTTGTAACCCCTAAGATAACAACAAAGGTACCCAGCAGACATCTTCAGGTCTGGTAACGAAACGAAACGGAGAAGGAGAAAGAGGAAACAGGTATCAGTTGAGAAGGCCAAAGGAAAAAAGAGTACAAAGCATGACTTATGCTCCGCCCATGCTTTTGGTAGAGAAGGCAAAAGTGGCAAATAGGATGGCGCTCAATCCCTTCCTGCTATACACACAGATAAATACTGGTGTTCAGATGATATTCGTGTCAACACGGCGCTGCGGTGGTCGTTGGTCGTATGAGACCTGGTATTGCGTTCCGTTCCATTCCGGTCATCTCGTTCAAGGCTTTTCCTTGTACTTGGCCATCCTCTTTACGGGATGGAGTAGCATACCCGGTATGCACATTCTCTTCTGCTCCAGCTCGCCGTCAGAGCCTGGTCCACCATCGATCTTTTCTGACTCTCCCCAGTTTTGTTGGACAATGGGCCAGTTGAGCCATCGTCGGTATAGGTTACGTGGGAAGCGTGATGCGTAGTACCAGCTCCAGCCTTGGAAGTTGAACTCGCGGTCGTGGTTGTAGGGCGAGTCGGCTTCTTCGGTCCAGGCGCCTTGACGGCTTTCCAATGCTTCACCTGTCTCTTCATCGACGGTCGATGCGGTATCAAAGATGGCTTCGGTGTATGCGGCGGGCCAGTGGCGGTCGTTGAAGATCGGATGAGGTGCGTATACGGCTTTCAACCCGTGTTGGAGTGCAACTGTCGAGGGCCACATCTCGGCCTGCATACTGCGTCCAACTAAGTTCTCCTCATGCATAGCCTGCAGCATCTTCTTGCTGAAACGTACGACTGTGTTGATGAAAGTCCGGCGATCAATCTGTTCGAAGATGGGATGAGTAAACCAATCGGCCTGGCCATCCTCTGGCGTGAAGATTGGTCGAATGTGAGGCAGATAGTTCCAGATCTTATCCTTGTAAGACCAAGTCGTGTTCCTAGGGTCCCACATCGGAAGAAGAGTGATGAAGTCCGCAGGCTCACCAACACCCCACTCGAAGTTGTCTTCTTCCATAGTCGTGGGTGGTGTAGGGCCTAGTGGCTTCTGGGGAGGGATGGCAAGTCTCCATGGCCGTGGTCCCCATACGGGTGGTGGGATGAGCGAGTTTGCAGATGCGTTCAAGACGTCTTTGTGTGTGTTTTCGACGTATGATTGGTAGTCTCCATGTACGCTCGGAAGATAGTATCGCTTGTTGCGCTCCCACAACAGCTTCCTCGGTTGTTTGTCCGCGAACTCGCTGATCTTCTCGAAGAAGTGATAGTGATGTCCAGTGTATCTAGCGTCTGTTTCCCAGTTCCAGACGTAATCAAATTCGGGGTGCGTAAGACTGAACCATTGTAGACACATGAATTGCTGCCAATAGACCTGCCAGTCCATCACCTTGGGATACCATTTCGGGAAGATGGATTCTGACCATAGGATAGCAATGTCGCGCAGTTCCTCAGGTACGTTTTCCTTTAGAATGCGATCGTATTCATACTGGCTGTCGAAGATGGGTGCATCTCTGTCCTTGACGTGGACGTAGAGGTAAACTTGGTATTCACCGCCGGACTGGAGGGAGAGCTCGGAGACCATGGCGCGAATGGCGGTGATGTCGTTCTCTTCGTAGTTGTATCCGGTCCAGGCACGGATGAGAATAGCTGTACGGTGATGGTACTTCTTCTCGCTGTCATCGCGGTTCTCTAGGTTGCTTCGGCTCGTGTCTGTGGGGATCGCAAACGCCGACGACGCCGCCGCGGGCTCAGGTAGGACAGTGCTGGGAATCTTCACGATTGGCGACCTGGCCTTGGGCCGGTAGCGCCCCTTGTTCCGCTCAAGACAATCGTCTTGCAGCGCACCCCAGTTCACCTGAGGCCACTCGGGGACAGTAGCGGGCGCCTTCCAGTTCTTGACCTCCTCTGGGAACTCATCATCACCATATCCGTACGGACCGTATCGTGAGTATCGGTCGAAGCAGACATCGTCGTCGAGTCCGATGACATCATAGCCACCAGCGTATACCGGGGGAAAGTCCTCTGGTATGCCGCGGTAGACCTGAACCTCGTCGTCGGTGCTCTCGTTGAGGGGTTTGCCGCGCGGACCCAGACAAGCCACGTATTCACCGTGCCACTTCTGCTTCCACTTTGGGGTGTTGTACTTGGGGAACGGCTTGTATGCGATCGGATCAGAGGCAATCGTGTCGTTCAGCTTATCATGGCTAGACTCGTAGATGCGATAATCCCTGCATAAGATTAGAACCACCACTGTCGCGCGCAAAGTATGTACACTTACAGATCGAATTGTTCCCACCGGTTCGGGTCGTACTTCTTGTCGACGTAGTCGCCGAATGGCGGCCAGTGACCACTCCAGCTCGGTCGCGGCCAGTCCAGCATCTTCGCCATATATTGCTTCCAGTTGGATGGTGTCGGGTAGGGAGGGATGAAAGAGCCTGTCCTCGACGGTGCGGTCACCCATGGCGGGTAAGGCTTGGTGGGCTTCGACGCGTCGACTTCAGGCTCGCGCGAGGTCTCCATTGGCGGCAGCATAACCTCTGCTGCCTCTGTTGGCGATTGCGCATCCACAGGGACGGGCATCGCGCCGGGAATGGGCACGGCATTATGCCATGCATCCTCGAGATGCGCCTGCGCCTCGCCTGGACTTTCGTTCAGGAGTTCCTGTACCGGCGGTCTATTCCCCGAATTGAAGAGCGGCATGCGCTCGTACACCTTCTCGTTCGCCCATGGGCTCTGCTGTAGGACGGCGAAGATGAAAACCAATGCTATAAAGGAAACTATCGCAAATCTGCGGGGTGATCGGACAAACATGATGTCGATGTTGTTCGTATTCGTATCGTTTAGTGGTGCACACTAACCTTATGCCGGTATGGTACCTAGTGTACTGGGGTAGTCGTAGGATTTACCGATAATGTAAAAGCTGCATCGCTTTAGGTTGCGGAGGTGTAGCGCGAAAGAAGGACTAGCGACTGATTGCGAAGAGGTGTGGTGAAGTGGTGCAGGTGGTAAGGACCGTGGGTGTTAAAGATGGCGGCGAAGCTCTGGTGAAGGCGCTGCCGAGCGATGCTAGCTTGGATGCAAAGGAAAGGAAGGCGGGGCCGACTACAGTGAAGAGGGCAAGAAGGATGGTCAATCCGTCTATCTGAGTCGGTCGTTCCTGCCGCACGTGAACTCGGGAAAGGGCCGGTGGAATGCGAGAAAGAGCGAACGGGATCGATCGAGGAATGCAAGCCTCAAGAGAAAAAACCGCAGACGATGATTAGACGGAAATGACGATACCAAGAGCGCGGGACAAGACTACTCGACAGGGTACGAAATTGCACGAGCAGAAGAAGCGTCGAACACTCTCAAACGGCAGTACGCGGCCAGAGCCTCGTCGATCTGGGAATCCCCATCGGTTTTGCACCAAGACGCCTTAACCCCCAACTCCCGCGCCGCCTCCCGCCCCGTGCTGCAAGGTACTCCAGGGGGAGTGCTGACGCGTTGCACACTGTTGATCGCCTAACGACGAGCAGAGGGTGCGTGTGAGTGGTGCCATGTCGTCCTGGAAGTCGGTGCTTGCGCGTTTCGCAAAATCTTCCGAGCGGCAGAGCCGTCGCACCATGGCCGCTGCTCATCTATCCGCAGGAAGGATTCACTAGGACTCAGCTAGCAGCCACGACTGATATGCCAACCAGCCCAGCACGCCACCCCCCACTGCTGATGCTATCTGGGGGCGCACGCAAATAACATTTGGCACTCGACGGGCGACATTCTCAGCCAGCTCGGCGGTATAATTAGAGATAAGAGAAGGAGCGAAGGCGTCTATTACCCAAGCGAAATGCAGCGACTCTGTGGTCGTCATCTTATTCAGCCGATCCAACGGACATGGCGATACAGTCCCACAGTGAACCCTGCAGCAGCGACCTGAATCGAAAGATAATGTTGGAGACTGGAGAAACGTTCTTCGGCCCTTCTGTCCAGACAAATTAACGATGTGCAAACACAATGCTAAACGTCCCGCCAATCGTGAGGCTACTGCTAAACTCACGACTGCGGTGCGACGCGCCGCGCACACGTCAAGCTTCATGCAGTGCAATGCACCATGCCAGATAACAACGGGTACCACATTTGGCAGGTTGTGCAATTATGTGCACCCTGCAGCATCGATATTGTCATGAATGCTATCCAGCTACCGTTCCCAAATCTATCCTGCATTTTGCCATAACGCCTTTGCAGATGATATTGTCATGATCAGCACACGCTTTCTACGTTTGCATCCTCCATTGCCCGCACCCGCACTATAAACGGAAATCCGGACTCGAGTGCATCCACGTACAGTACGTCCTCACTTCCACTTCTGTACCACTACACCACCACGTTTGAACTCTGGAATGTCACCCAGCACTTGGGCCTTGTCCGCCAGCTCGTTGCTGGGGAACGTGGTCATGAGCGCCCACTCGCGATCCTGACTGGCCGGGCTAGCCCTGCCGACAAAGTCGTAGACGTCGCCAATAGTGTGTGTAGTGTTGAACCGCGAGGTCAGCCGTGTACCGTCACCAAGGCGTAGCTGGAGCGTGAGGGTAGGAGCCGATGAGTCGACGTTGACGGTAGGTTGCGCAGAGGCCGCTGGAGTCGAGGCTGCCGTGCTACTTGAAGCTGCCGGTGCCATGGGAGCAGCCGCTGAGCTTGCACCAGGGGTGGGGCTGCCCAGACGGTTTCCGCTACCCGAGAAGGGAACGTACTTCTTCTTTGGCTTCTTGTAGTCCTCGTCCTTGTGCGCGTGCACTTCGACATCCACCTCCTGGCCGTGTTCTACATTGAGAATATGCAATGGAGCGTGGCCCGTGTTGATCATCTCCAGTGTACGTGCGTTGGCCGGGTCATCGTACCGGAACAGGTCGCCGTCGTCGACTGAGAAGCCGTCACGCCAGAGGTGAAGCTCGCGGTGGGCGCGCGGGGGCGGTGCGGGGATGTTGGCGGTGGGGTCTGGAATAGTTCGGGAGGGAGCATCATCGCCTCCCAGGGTAGTACCTGCGCCACGGAAATGAGAGGAACTGGCGGGCTGCTCCTCGTCACCGCCTGGTCGGGGAGCGTTCCTGCGCTTGTTAGCTGGAGTGGCCCAAACGATGCTAGGCCGGCTTACTGTCGTGCGCGCTTCAGGATGTTGTTGATCTGATCGCGCGGATTTGACTGGTTTGGGTTCTGAACGGCAAGACCCGACTTCTCACCACCGGCGAAGAAGTCCTGGTTCTCATCATCAGGGTTCTCGTCGTCATCGTCGTCATCATGGGCGTGTCCGTGTCCGCCACCTGATGACTGGAGGTCCCTAAGCGTCCGCGCACCTGCTACGCCCCTCTGGGCAGGCTGTCCACGAGCGGCAGCAGGCTGCGACGATGATCGAGATGATTCTGGCGCAGGGGAGGGTACATATGCGCCCCCGAGAGTGCGCCCTCCACCAGCTCCTTGGGGCACACTGGGAGCGTCTGTGTTTGACTCGTCACCAGCCATGTTAACGTCTGGTTCGGAAGCGTCGTCTTGTTGTTCGGCCGATTCGTCGAAGAAGAGAGATGCAGCGAGGGTGAGATCACCGTTGGAGGCGTTCAAGTAGCGTTCTGCCTGTTCTTTGTGTGAGTGAACAGCTCCAATAGCTTCGATGAGCTTCCATCAACATACTGTCGCGGGATCGAGGCCAGTCAGGCTAGCAAGCTGAGCAATGAGAGCGTCTTGGTCGGGGGCAGCTTCAGACATAACAGCGTAGTGATGCTGCTGTTGAAGATGAGGGTAGTGGCGTGGTTGGTGGCTTGGACGCGTTGGTTGACTGCGGTGGGGTCTATGTAAACTCAGGGCGGGCTTTTAGGTACCTACCGCAGGCGGTAGCTGGTGACGTCGCTTGCTCGCTCTCGACATTCACCGCGAATCACAAACACAGTCGATGCGAGTTACCTTCTTGATCAACAACTACATAAGTTGGTCATAAGACCTCCGTGATTCTCTTAGACTCTAATGATATGTCTGCCAATAAGCCGTGTAGACCTTGACATGCAGCACCTTCCGACGTGCATCAAAGTTCCGAGATAATGCCAAGGCCGGAATTAATGTGAGCCTCATCAACACCTCGAGCAGCAACCTCGGGACTGTCGCGCACTACGAACCACGCGCGTCAGTGGACTCTCCCTTGCGTAGTCGGCAACTCACCACGTCAATCGACAGTATATGACTGTTAATATACTCCCGCCCGATCAAGCCCACCTCGCGCCGTCCTCCGCATCACCTCCGCGTGGGGCTCTAGCACCCATCCAGCACCTAGCATCCAGCATCCAGCATTCACCACCCTCCCACCACCCACCCAAAACCTACCACCCCCAAATCCCCACCCGCAATGGCCGACGCCACCAACCTCACCGAATCCGGCATAACCATCCCCTCGGACAGCGAAAACTACGACGCAAACAACGAGCTCACCTCCTCCTCGCCCGAATCCGCATCCTCAAGTTCCACACCCCTGATCCTCTACAAGCCACCCACAATATGGGGACTGCTCCGCGGCGCAGCGATAAACCTCTTCTTGCCGTTTGTCAACGGGCTCATGTTGGGTTTTGGCGAGTTGGTTGCGAATGAGGCGGCGTATCGGTTGGGGTGGAGTGGTACTAAGGTATGTCAATGTCTGAAGAAACCTGAGGCAAGGAGTTATTGTGGGGCTTTGAGATTAGAGAGCAATGCTGATCAATATGTGATACCAGATATTCCCGACTCATCGCTCCGGAGCCGATTCCAGGCGCGTGGGACCAGGCGTGGAGATGCGAGCGGATCCTGTGGAGCGGAGGAGGAGGAATGGACAGGAGTTGGATATGTACACGTCGCTGGAGTAGATTGGCAGTACAAGGGGAGGTGGAGAGCCTGGAGACGTATCTGTATATACGAGTGCAATCAACGGCATTGCGTTCAAAGGCATCACGTTTCATCTTGGAATCAATTGAATCAAATTCAAGCTGTCTTCGTTTCAAGCATGGTTACGAACGAGAGTTGGAATCGCGAACGAGCTTTCGATGCATACAAAACCGTAAACACCCATCCGTCCAAGATTTGATCAGGAGCATATGCGTCTCTTAGTATTTATACAAAATCTCTCGCTATGCGTATCAAACAACTCCCAATCCTTTTGGAGATGCACGTACTACTAACACAAGGTCCAACACGCGTATATCATACATGGCCGTCCACATCTCCGACACGTCTCTATTGCCTATTTTGGAACCTGCGTCTCCTCTCAATCTCGTAATCATCAGCCCTCTTCTTCCTCCTGGCCTCCTCGGGTGACATCTTCTTGTCTCCAAAGCCCATAGACCTCATAAAGCGATCCATGCCGTTGCCCGTCCGCCTCCAGATGTAGGCAAGGCGGTAGTTTCTGCGGTAGTAGTCCAGCTTCTCGCTGATTGGCTTGCCTTTGGCACCTTCCTCGAAATCGATGTCCCGGTCAGGATATTCCGTGTCGACCGTCTTGGGTACCTCCGTCTTGAGATGCGCAGGTAGGGCAACTCCGGATTTGATGTTGATGCCGGACAACTGGCGACGATTCATCGGGGCTGCTTTGCGGGTGGGTGGCTGGTAACGAGCTCTGCCATCGGCTCCCTTGACTTGACTCAACTTCGCCTCTCCCTTGACGACTTTGCTGTAAAGCTCGTTGCTCTCTTTGCTGGGTAGCGGTCGAATACCAATGAATTTTCTGAAACCATTCTGGCGAAGCAACCAACCAGTTAAACCGCCCATAATACCGGACATCAGGAAGTAGAGTTGGAGAGCAGAGGCCTGAAAAGCGGTGGCAACACCGAGGAAGACGGATAAACCAGTGAAAATCTTTTGACGTGTAACTGCCTGGGCTGTATCGGGCTGCACACCAGTTTCACCTCCAGTCTACTCAGTGTGTTAGTAAGGTGAGAGCATCGTTCAAGATTATAGACTTGCCTTGAAAACAGTATACATGATGGCTGAAGTTGCAGCCGGTAAGATGAAGTAAGGGTCGCGGTTGCTCAGATCGGTGAACCACAGAAAGCCATCATGCGCCATGCCGGGGACGGGCAGGTCAGCCATAGCCCTTAGGAATCTGAAGGCGGCAAATCCAATCCAGGCTTGCGCGATCATGAAACCTCCAGTGGCAAGCATACCTCCTACGTAGGGCTTCATGATTGCGGCCTGCTGCATCTTGTATAGATCGGCCTGTTGCTTGTCACCTCGAGCTAGGGCAGCCTCCATCTTCTCTTGTATAGGCTTGGTAACGGGTGCCAGTGAAGACATAACTGCCATCTTGTCTGAGCTCGCAGCCTGGAGCACGAAGGTCGTGCAACGGACAACGACACCGGCAGCAATGATGGAGCCAGCCCAGCCCATGCCTGACTGTAGGTAGATGGTTTCGATGCACTTCTCGAACAGAGTCGTCATACCCCAGCCGTAGTCAAGACCCAATTCCTGCAATTGTCCAGAATGATCGATGAGACGAGTGGGGTCAATCTCGGCTGTGGGGAGAGTGTCCTTGACAGGCTCAGCATCGAAGAGAGTGTCGAGTGTCTTGGGTTCCGTCAATGTTGACGCCCCGTCTACTACCGCCTCGGCAGGCGCGACTGCTCCATCCACGACGGCGGGCTTGTCGATAGCTGCAGGAGCGAGCTCGGGCGTAGACGTGGTGACGACAGGCTCTGCGTGTTGTCGCGCAAACTCGGAGACGGGACGGTGCGAGAATTCGGCGATGGGGACGCGGTCGGCCGGTGTGAGAGAGCTGGCATCGACGGGGCCGCTAGACTTCCCCCAGCTCCAAGGAGCATACCATGAGGCGTTTCGAACAGACGACGCACTCGTCATGACATTATGAGTTCGGTTCGCGCCAGACTTCCACAGCGTTGACTGGAGCGGGCTCGTTCGACATGATGGGCCTGTGAGGTTCGCAGTTCGGGGAAGGGACGAAAACTACCACAATTAGCAATTACAACAAGTCGGCTCTGATTTGGTGTTGTGCAGAAAAATGGTCATAGAGAAGGTACTGGGCGACTTGGACACGAGAACGCGGGTGTGTGAATTGAACGAAGCGGGCAGTGGAATTCGCAGATGCGCACCTTCCTTGTAGCATTGGTCCGTAAGACTGTCGACTGTCGTGAGGCCAAAGGCGCAAACTGGGCCGGCCGCAGCCCTCTACTTGGAAGCATTGCGATGTGTCGTCCGGCGTCGTCGATGACCAGCATCGGCTTAGAAAAGTCGAGTGCACGGACGCCCCAGTAGCGCATCCCAAGCAAACCTCCGAGATCCCCGCATCATCATGCCCACAACCCACGGACAGCCATCATCACATCACACATCAGCAAATTGTCAATGATCAGATTATTGCATTATGAGTTCATCATCGAACATGGATTTAGCACTCGAGTCTCTCTACGCCTGTTCTGGGTATGTCGGCCAGTAGCCCTGTCATGCTCCCTAACACCCCTCTGATGCAATAAGCAGCGCTGAAGTAACACGTATAACGCACGCTGCAGTAGTTGCGGCACAACTACCGCACGTCCGTCATCCGACACGATGAAGTAAAAGACAATGCTAAAAACAACAGTCGTAGAAACTCGACTCTAACAAAAATGAACCGTGTTGTACAACGATCCTTGCCGTACGCCCCTAGGATGCTATTGAGAAATTATGCACCATAATTCTGGCGTCCGTGGCGTGTAGCCGTCAGACTTCTAGTCCATGTAGTTGTTGCCTTCGGTGACAGCCAGTGCCTCTTCTGCCTGACCGCCACCCATTTCCATCGCTTCGCCAAACATCTCATGTCCACTATTTGAGCTCTTGAAGGGGTCTTGCATGGGACTAGTTGGAGCTGCGGGCCCTGAACTCTCAAAAAGACCTGGGTCTAGAGGCGCAATCGATGAAGAGCCGCTGAAATTCAGTGGAGCACTCGTAGCAAATGTGGGCGAGTTGTTGAACGTAGACGTGGTGGTAGTGTTGAAGTACTCGCTGCTTTCACCCTCGGGTTGACCTTGACGAGGCTCACCGGGTGGAGTATGCGACTGTTCAGCGGCGCCCGACGGGTTGCTCGGTGGCTTCTCTCCATCCTTGCGCTTGAACTGATGGGTTTTGGTTTTGAGGTGCTGTGGGAGGTCGTCTGGATTGGTAATGCCCAACTGACTCATGAGCTTTTGCTGCTTCGTCGGTCGCGGCTTACGTGTAGACAGAGACACTTGCAGAATAGGCGGTGGTGTCGGGGCTACTGGTGCCCATTTGTGCAACTCTTGGCGGAAGAAGTTGATCTCGTTCGAGAGAAGAATTTCGGCACCCTCAAGCTTCCGAAGGTAGAATCGTTGGGTAGTAAGTTCATCAGGGCTTGACATCAACGGGTTGATGTATCGCGCGACGTACTCCCGGAACCTAGTACCGTGCTCGATCAGCGAGTCCAGTGTTTCCTCTTCCTCGGGTTGGAATGGCAACCCGGGGACCTCGTCCTGCCAAAGCTGGAGGTCCTCGAGTTTTGGGCGGGTCGCATCGCGAGGAATCTTGACACGATAATCGCAGATGGGACATGTGTACTTGTCGTCCTCTTTGACTTTTCCGCGAGCGATCTTCAGGCACTTGCCGTGATACCTATCATTGTTAGTGCATAGATTTTGATGTAGAACAAGTCATCTTACCATTCGTGACACAGTTCACACTCGATCATCATACCAGCTTCAGGTTTCCGACAGATACAGAAAACGTCTCGACTGGACAAGGGGCCGTCCTCCTCTTCTCCGTCGGCTGGGCTCTGTTCACGGGACGCGGGCTCTACGGGCATTCGAGGCTGGTCTCCCAAATCGAAGCAGGATCGATTACGCTCATCGACTTGTTTCATGTGCGCGTGTAGGATATGCAAGGGCGCGTTGGCTTTGCCAAAGAGCTTCTTTCCTCGCCTCATCCAATCTTCATGTCGCTTCTGCTCCTTCTCAAGGTCGTTTGTGCCATTGGGCTTTCCATTCAGCGCATTCAAAGACTCCATGGCGTTGCGGACCTCCATGTATTTTGGCCGTTGTGAGAAGTCCTGATTCTTGCTTCGCTCGTACAGAGACATGATCAGCTCTTGTGCATCTCGTTGTTTCTTCAATATGGCATCCATCGCGGCTCGAGTCTCTGGTGTTACCGGCAGATTGGTCGCTTGTTTGGAGAAGGCATCGAGTTGCTGATAATGCACGTTCTCCACTTCCATGAGCTCCTTCGCCTTCTTCTCCCAGAACTCACCTTGATCTTTCTTCTCTTGCAAGAAGCGAAGGTCAGGATGATGCTCTGGCATGCCGACTTCGATGCCGTTCTTGATGAGTTCGCCAACTTCTTGGAGCGTCGGCGCAGGCTTTACCTTGAAGTCCTGTGCCTCTTGGAGCCACTTCAACTGCTGAACCACCTTTTCGAGAGATTCGAGTTCAGGTAGGTCGACGTTGAAACCCTTGCCTTCTTCCAAAAGCTCGTCGAGCCGTGCGATACTCTGCTCGGGAGTGCGCTCGCGTAGAGCGGTGCGTGCTCTAGTCTGGAATTCGACAATGCTTTCAGCGCGTTCTCGGAGCGTAGTTATTTCCGGGCTATCGAACCCTAGATCTTTTGCCTGATTGAGAAGCTTTTGTATGTTCTCCACATTGCGATATTCGCGATCTTTCTCGTCTGCCTCGGCAACAGCCGACTTGCTTGGCCGTCCTCTTCCAGGACGCTCTGCTTTGCGACGGGCTTGTTGCTTCCGAGTGGTGTAAGAGGTAGCTTCATCAGCAACTTCCTGGCATTTCTCGACGAAATCTTTCAGATCCTGGAGACCGTTCAAGTCCCAGTCAATCTTCTCGCCTTCGTGCAAGAGCGCACGTAGGGACTTCAATTGAGGTCGAGGCCCCTCGGAAAGCAAAGCCTCAATCTTTGCCTCCCAGACTTCGGGTGTACTTGCTTTGTCGACAATCTTTTGCACCAGCGCATCAAGATCATCCTCCTGCATGCGATATACGAGCTTGTGTTGGAGCTTGGCTCCAGAGTAACGCTCGGCTTCTGGGGAGTCTTGACAACATTCAAACCATCCAGCGTGCTGTAGACACAAAACCTTCTTGGTCTTCGTGCAGTAGAAGCGAGACAGATAGCCGTATGATTTGCAGAAGGCACAAATCAATTCATCCTCATGCATGTCGGCATCATCGATGATAAAGTCGAGTTCGCAGGAGCCCCCGGCATTGCCAGTACCGTCAACTTTGCAAGTATGCGCTCTCGCAGCTTTGTGTTTGTCCAGGAATTCATCACGTATCCGTGACTCTCTGGCAAGCATTCGCTCCATCGCAGGAGCAAGCCACTTGGCAGTCTTGATGGTTGTGTCTTTGCGTGATGCTGCTGCCAGCAGTAGCTCGTCGTGAGAGAAGCATGGTTGACGGCGGTAATCCTGAAGGCGTTGAACTCCGTGCTCTCCAAACGGCTCCCAGTCGCTCGGCGCGAAGTTTACAGCTTCGTTCAAATTGAAGCCATGATTGAACCCGGCATGATAGGCTTCTGGGAAGGTTATTACAAACTCTCCAGCACGTTGGTCGATAGCATAGACTCTAACACCAGCCTTCAAGAGTTGCTCGGGAGTCAACAGCGTCACGAGCTGGAACAAGAGATCTGGCTGGCTCTCAAACAGTTCTGGTACAGCTTCACGCATGGCTTGCTCGAACTTCTCGGTGTCCTCGGCTGGTACGCCGTACCATGTCTTGGTAGCGCCAAAATGTTGATAATTTGCTGAATACGTGTAGTGGTCCTCCGCATGCCAGCAAAAGGTCGAGAATACCATGCCCACGTATAACCAGGGTACGGTCATACCTGAGATGTCGGACTTGATGTGGCGGAAAAGCGAATCTGGTGCATAGGGCAGTACAGTCAAGTTCCATGGATCGGTCGAGTAGGGGTCGCGTGGGTTCTTCTCTATAGTTGGGAAGCCACTTCCGTGTGTCGTGGAATGTATGTCTGCTCCATACTCTACTTCGACTGTCTCCGTAACGTTCGCAACAGAATGCCAGAACTCACGTTCTACATCATCTTCAGTAACTGGTTTTGGCAAATTGGTGACCGGATCAAAGGCCGTCTTGCCGACGAAGTGATTCTGCTTGAATAGCTGGGCTCGTTCCTGGAACTGCTTGAGCGAGTAAATGCCCCCTTCTTCAAATCCAAACTCCCCTGTGCCTACGAGACATCTAGGGCAGTGCCAGTCGTATGCAGGGATAGCCTTGATGGGTGGGTCCAAGCAAGAACCATGGTAACCAGCGTCGCAGCTGTCGCAAAGTAGGATATTCTGAGGGTCGTTGTCGGTACCGCAAGTCTCGCATCGGTCACCAGGTCTATCGTCGGCTGATCGAACGCGTGGGAAAGTTCGACTGGGGGTCGACTGACGAGGCTGTGTCATGTGTGAGCCCGCAACGGTAGGGGGGGCGTCCTTTTTGAGCCGCTTGCTACGTCGGCCGTTTGCTTCATCCACATCGTCGTTTGCACTGCTCTCTGGGTCCTGGGAAAAGGTTCGCTTCAGCTGGTTGAAATGCTGCCCATTGGCTAGCGGGGTCAGGCCGGCTCCGGGCGGTCTGAAGTCCGGGGTGTTGTCAGCTGAGAGCATGGGACTGCCAGCATTGCGCAAAGGTGTCGACGTGCGCGATTCCAGCACATCTCGATGTATCGCACTCGGCAAATTCGCCGCAGTAAAAGTACTAGGTGTGGATGGTTGTGTAGACGGCTTTTGTGCTGAGTTCGCATTGACCGCTGTGAAGCCTCCCGAGTTCACCGGTGTGAAGCCCCCCTGCATGGCAGGTCGTGAGAGCTCTGGTGGTGGAGTAGGCACAGAGTCACCCTGCAGTGTCGCGTTCAGCGCCGCTGAGGCTCGCATAGCCGGTGACTCTGCAGCGTTGGCGACAGGCGTACCCTGTAGCGATTTCTTTATGGGCGAATGGGCTGGTGACGGTGTGAAGGGTCCGCCATGCTCGTACTCCAGCATCTGCTGCACACCAGGTTTGACGAGTCGCAGATATTCCTCGTATGGGTGTAGCCATTTCTGATACGAGTTTTTGAGCGACGTCGACAGTGAAGACATTATCTTGCCGCTGTAGCCGAGGTCGCGTCCGATTTCAGCCCATTTCTTCTGCTTGCAAACACGTTCGAATCCACCTCTCTTCTCAACGGCCTTCTTGAGCTTGTAGAGATCCAAGGGGCGTTTGTCCACGCTCGGAAATCGAGTGAGGCTGTGGCCATGTTGCTTGTGGAATTTGGCGAGCTGATCGAGATAGTTCAAGTTGGCACGCGTGCCACCTTCAACCGAGTTGAGTTCCTGTCGCCGCGTGCGGAAGTGGAAGCGCTCAGTATCGATGGCGAATGGTGGCTTCCAGCTGTCTGGTGGGACAATCTTGACGATGCCGTACTTTTGCCCTTCTTCGCGAATGCTTTGGATGTATGCCACAGGGTCCTTGAACTGCTCGGCTGTCGGTCGATATGTGGGAGATTCGCGCAGGCCAAAAAGACGGTTCTGTTTGGGTGGCAGGTGGTTTGGCGCTCCATGTCCTCTGCGCTCCACGGTAGCGAGATCCAGCGGCGCTGCCTTGCGCGCGCTCAGAGGAATCGTGCTGGCCGCACTCGGCTGCGCACCATTCGTTGCAGGCACCGCAGCACCACCCATTCTAGATTTTGATGCGCCAGCTGCTGCGTCAGGCGTTCCACTGTCCGTGGCAACTCGAAAGGTAGTCATAGTGGCGCCCGTTGGGGGCCCGCCGGGGGGCATGAAATCGACCATAGTCTTCTTGCTCATGCATCAAGCGCTGTCGCTACGTGCAGCCCTAATTGCAGCCTCGTAACGAGATACGAGATGGTATGGAAGGTATAGCGATTGTCGTCGGGCGTGATTCGGTCGGTGGTGGGCGCTATCGAAGAGATATAGGCGTAGGCATGGGGCCTCTACAGCGGCAGGCGACCGCTTTCGGCCGCTTAGACTGTGCAATTCACTCGTAACAGAGGCAAATGCCAGTGCGACTAGAGAGTTGTCTGTTAGCGACCGTCGTGGTTGTGGCAGCACGTGCACAGCGAGGTTGGCGAGGCGAGGTGGAGGAGATATGGAGAGGATGGATGGGTCCGCTGAAGGGTGCGAGATTCCCGCTAACGGCGGATGCATATCACGCCCGCCCAACCTGGTACCGAACCCAGAACGTCGAAAGCTTGGTGCAGCAGGGCACGGCTAATATTATGCACGACGCTTCGACTCTGTGCGTCACATCGACGGAGACATGTAGAGCACTTCAAGTCAATACGTTCGTCGCATTGATGCGGCATCAAGATGCCACCTTGGACTGCAGTTGTGTGGTGAAGTCTGAGAGCTACGTCGTGCCGATCTGGCGACTGCACGCAAGGCTGCCGACCTCACCTCCTCGGCCTTTCTTTTGCGCCGCATTCTACCATGATGACGACCAGCGAACTACATTGGCTCCCAGAACAAGCACATATTGATCTGACTCAGATACAGTCCTTTGCGACTTACTTCTTCTTACTTTCCACTGTGAACACATGCACGGCTATCTTCGCCACTTGTTTGCATCACCATACCGGATCTCGAAACAACAAGCGTAGCAGTAGCAGCATTGCGCATTCCTATCGTATACTGTCGCGGTCTTTCTATCTCTGAGTTAAATTCACCTCGACGCCTGAACTGCTGCAGGTGAGGTCGGTAGCAAGGTTGTCTCGTCGGGAAGCACCCCAGCCCACCAATCACGACACACTTCATCTGCATCCTCCCGTCAGCCCTAACTGGCGGCTGCACGCTTTGGGATGCGATCAACAATAACATCACGACTTCATCTTTGTCATGAACTCAATCATGGCCGACTCTGTCAAAATCGAAAGCCGGCCCATCCCAGCCTTCTACTGCTGTTACCTGCTCCGCTCCAAAAACCGAAAAGCATTCTACATTGGCAGCACCCCCAATCCGGCGCGTCGTCTAGGCCAGCACAATGGCTCAAGCAAGGGCGGCGCGAAGCGTACATCAATGCAGGGGAAGCGGCCGTGGGAGATGACGTGCATCGTTACTGGCTTCCCCTCCAGAGCCGCCGCGTTGCAATTCGAATGGGCGTGGCAAAACACGCACGCCACCCGACACATAGAGCGAGAGGTGCGCGACGCGAGGCTGGAGGAGCTTCAAAAAGGCAGAAAGAACCCATCACCAGTCAAAAGACCGCGACCACCAATGTCGCTGGAAGCGCGACTGAAGAATCTACACCATCTGTTAGGTGTCGGGAGTTTTAGCCGATGGCCGCTGAACATCCGTTTCTTCGCTCAGGACGTGTTCGCGCAATGGGAGAAACATATCTCTAAAATGAAGACGAAGTTACGAAAGGACGTTACCATCAGAGTGACACCGGCTGAGCTGCCCAAACTTGCACCGGATGTGCAGAGCGAGATGCGCACGCACTTCATTCCAGAAATAATACGAGCGATCCCCGTGGCGTACGAGGACTGTAAGGCACATGTCGAGAAGTCGAAGAACATTCTAGGAGATGGCCAAAAACGAACCTGTGTTGTTTGCAAATTAGGCACGAGTGCTGAGGACTCGCTTGCGCTGGTCTGCCCGGTAGAAACGTGCCGTGCAGTGTCGCATATGGCTTGTATGTCGCAGAAATTTCTTGCAGAGGAAAGCAATGCAGATGCGCTCATTCCAATCCAAGGAACATGTCCAAGCTGCCATACTTCGCTAAGATGGTCAGACCTGATGAAAGAGCTCAGTCTACGCATGTATGGCGAAGAAGAGCTGAAAGTAATGTTCAAAACAAAGCGGAAGAAGAAGTCGGATGGAACAGTCGAAGAGGATGCGGAAGAGTTTCCAGACATTGACGAACTCGAGGTTGACCTGGACGAAGATCTCGATGAGACATGGGGGGAGAACGTGAACGATGACGAGGACAAGTGATCGTGTTTCAATCCTGGACGGCAACATCTACCACCCTTCCACCGTTCCCAGTGGCAGCTGGCCCTTTGCAACCCGCTCAATACACCTATCAACCTCCTGTCTAATCTTCGCCGCCACATCCGTCATACTCTCGCCCGCATCGATGCGCACAAAGTCCTCGCCCTCCTTCTTCTGCATCATCGTCTCGAACAGCTCGCGCACACGATCCTGCATATCCTTCCTCTCATACTTCTCAGTACCATAGCCACCTCGTTTCGCAGCGTCGTCAGCAGAGATGTCAAGGAAGAGACACAAGTCAGGACGTGGAAGCCCGACTTCAGGTTTGCGGCACCATTCGAGGCTCATGCTGGGGTTCTGCTTGGCAGCGGAGTATACGCAGCCGCTGTAGTAGTAGCGGTCTACGACGATGGTCGTTCCGGCTTCGAGGTCGGCTTGGATGGATGGTCTGGGTCATACATTAAGACATTGAGGTTGATATGTAGATGGGTGTGTTTGGCTTACACTGCTTCCCACCGGTTCGCAGAGAACAAGAGATGTATGACATGGTCGTCTTGGTCGCTCTGGCCACTCAGGTAGCTGTTGATCATCTGGCCGATCGGTGTCGTCCTATCTAGATACTACATCAGCGTTCGGCTCTATCCCATCAAACGTGCATTCGCGCGCCAGCGAATGGCTCCCCGTCTGTGTGCACATACCAGGAAACCGCATATGCCGCACCTTGATCCCGTCATTTTGCAGGTCATCAACGAGCATTTGACATTGCGTTGACTTGCCTGCTCGATCTAGGCCTTCGAAAACTATGAGCTTGCCTCGCGCCATGTTGTGGGGTTTGTGATACAAGAGGTCGTTGCTACCCTGCAGCGATTGAAGCGCGACCGAAGCAAGGCGTTGGTGGGGCCATCGCCACTCCGGCGCTAGCGACGAACTCATATTCACGGGCGGCGTCCATACGAGCGACCTTCAATGTTCTTCCAATATGCGAAAACAGGATACGCTCCTCTTCCCATTCGTCCACGTTACATGTGCGCATCTCCTGTAAGCGATACAGGTGAGAATCCAGCAATGTGATCGAATCGAAGCAGCCAACGACCGGTGAACCGAAGATATCTCTGCAGCATGATACTTGAAGTATGCAGACTACGCAAAACCAATAACATGGCTGATTCAAGGTCGTGCGAAGTCTGACATGCATACAACGGTCCCTACTGGCCGACGAGGTTGCCTACCGCGGAGAGGAGACAAGGCTGAAGCGGGGTTTGTCTGCATTCAAATATTGCGAGAGAATTGACAGAAACTCACCTCTTTGCGACCATTAACAAATACAATGAGTAGGACCAACGTCATGGAGCCTCCTATCGTCGATCTCGCGCGACTGAACGTCAACGACGCGAGAGAAAACAATGCTATAACCGATATCGTGCAAACAAGCACGATGAATGCTGAGCCAGCGGACTGGAAAATCATGGCGTGGCAAGCATGCCAGCAAGGACGTTCTGTTGATGTCAAGTCGATCCTGAGGAACTTGGAGCCTCAAGATGTCTCGCACTTCGTCAATGCCAGGGGCGAGGACGACAACACCGCCTTGATAATTGTTGCGGCTGTGGCTCATAAAGATGTGGCATGCGCGACAATCATTCCTGTCCTGCTGGAAGCGGGTGCCGATATCAACGCCAAGAACAAAAAAGGTCGGACTGCCTTGATGGAAGCAGCACTATGGGGAGGACTAGCAGCAGTCAAAGCTCTGCTGAAATGGAAGCGAGGCGTTCCCGTCAACGCAAGCTTGGAAGACAACTTCGGACTTAGTGCCATTGAACTGGCTGGGACGGACAGTAAACTCGCAACCGAGAGAAAAAACCGATGCGCTCATGGCAAAAATGTGCAAACACTTCTGGATGGGAAACTACGGATCCGCATCGTAAAGTTGTTGAAACCCGTTGACAACGGAAAGAATGTGCCCAGATCTACTCGACATGTGGACATGCAGAAGCGTATTGAAGATGGCAAAGACAGATTTGATGCAGACATCTTGAAGGAAACCCAGGCAAAGCTGAAGGCTGCGGAAGACTTGGCTAAACGCCACCTGGCTGATCTGGAAAAGACAAGAAGGGAGCTAAGAAAGAAGGAAGGGGAGCTCGTAAGAGAGCACTCGAAGTTAATGAACGCCCAGACCGACATGAACGATGTCTACGCAAAGTTTCGACCACCGAGCCGAAGCAACGTCGACAGAGCTGGTCAAAAGCCCCAATTTAGGAAAAGAAGGATGTCTATCAACCCCTCTTGGTTCAGATTCGATTTCACGATGACTTTCGATGTCGAGCCTGTGTGGAAGGACGCAACGATGGCGTACATGAAGATAAACGAAAAACATTTCTTCGCCAAAAACGGGAAAGCTCATGACACCCAAGATGGCTACATCTCAGGAGAGGATTACTCGGCAAAAGCTTTTCAGTTACTCAAACTTTTGCGGTCTCGTCACAAGTCAACATATTCCCAGCACGTTGAGCCACAGCTCATGGCTCTATACGTGGAAGATTTTCGAAACAGCAATAGCATGACATTGGTCCAATTTACAGAGCATCAGCCTACAGAAACGCTTTACGGGCACGGTAATCGGCTGGTAGTGGAGATATTTGTCAGTGCACGGCCTTGTCCAAAATGCGTGGAGCATACGGAGACGATAAACGTAGTTGCAAGGATGCATGGTTTCGAATTTGCGCTTATGCATACTGCATGTTAGCAATGGAACTGGGAGTTCACAGTTGTTTTTAGTATATAGACATGGTATAATTCGAACCGCCTTGATGCTGGGAAAGTGGTCACTACGTGTTCGTATCGTGTTGCCAGGCTTCACGCCTCCGCCGGTAGCGCTTTATACGGAACTTCAATCCTGCCTGTTCATTGCCGCCGCGCAAACAAATCACTGCCTTGAAACCGCATTCGGTTCTTTGCGATGCTGAGGAGATCGTGCAGGCGTATTCTTGAAAGAACTACAGGTTGCGAGCACTATCACGCTTGTTATCGAAGAGTAACAGCAAACAAGCCATGCAGCGGTTTATATGCCCACACTTTGTCTGATATTATGAGAATGATCACAGAAGCTCTCGCCATCATGTCTACACAGGCAGTCATACCCTGCGATGCCGCGCTAGAGGAGCTTAAGAGACCATGGTCCGCGACTACGTTAACAGAAACTCAACAACAGCGTCGATCAGACGTAGCCAGTGCGAAGATATTGTGGTCCCAAGTTTTGGTGGAGTTTCGGCAGAAGCAAGGAATGACCGTCAAGAATTACAATCTCAGAAGAAAGAGGCAGCCGTTCTTCCAGTTCTTAGATCTACCCGGTGAGCTTCGCAACATGATATACGACATCTGCCTGGACAACGAGAAGACGACAAGAAACCCTGATATGACGAAGAGGACGCGGGTTTATCGAGGATCAATGGGAAGCAAGAGCTTCTTAGACCACAACATACGGCAAAAGCGCGTAAAAGACATCCGCGCGCGAAAGCCGACCAGAGAACATAGGAAGCAAGATGCCGCTCGAAAAGTTGCGCTCGAAAAGATTGTAGAGAGAAAACTTAAGCACGCAATTCGTTCGAGGGACGGACTCACAGTTGGCGCCCATGAAGCTTTCTACCTGTACAAACTGGAGCACAACATGTATACCTTGCCATCAAAGAGGGTGACAGATGGCCAAAACAACCACGACCAAGGCATATTCAGGTCGGGCAACAGGACAACGAAGAAAGGTGTCCTGGAGATCGATGTCAGAGGCAACCTAGTCGACGACCTTCCGATGCTTTCCTATGTCGATCGTGCGATCTTCTCCGAAACCCTGTTCCTCTACTACTCCACGGTGAGAGAAGGGTTGTGGATCAAATGGACAGTCCGGAACCTGGACTTCTTCCCGTTCCTGCGATTCTATCAGGCATTCACCAAGGGTGAAAACGCGGTTGAAATTCCACCTTCAAGACTACACATTGAATTCGACAAGGAGAAGGAGGAGACTGATGACGGCCTACATGCGAAGAAGTTTGTCCATGTAAAGAGACTGGTTGAACTGCACTGGCTGGACGGCTTTTCGCTCTGGGGCTGCTTAACCGGGTTATCTGATCGTCAAGATTGCAAGGGACCGTTCGGAGACTACATGTACTCTGTCCGTCAGGTCGTGGCGTTGTACCGTATCGACCACGAAGCTTGGAAGTCGCTCTCTGTTGAATACCTTCGCCGTTGTGAGGAAATGGGTGATGACGACGCTTTGGAGAGTAACTTCGCAACACTCTCCGACGCCGAGCTTGTTGAAGCAGTCATCGATATGCTATGCAGAGCGATTGAGTACAACCTCGGGTACACAGGCAGCTATGGACGCATTGGTCGCGATCAGACTGAGTGGGATCAAGACATCTTCGAAACTTTCAGGTATAAGGGATCGCATGTCAAGACGGCTTATGAGAAGGAGCATGCGATTGTTCGTGTTGTCAGCCTGTATCGGAAGAAGGTCGACAGGACACTGCGGGATCGGCTGGGGGAGGTGTACGAGGATTGGGAGAGTGTTCCAGATGACGCGCTCATTCCTGAAGGGGTGGTGTTGTGATAGTACAGATAGATCGTAATATCTCTGCTTATGGCACATTGTGCGCGCCTTCTTGTTTGAGATCGTCGCGCAAAAGCCGATGCCTGTTCAACTTCATCGAGCAAACGGGACACGGAATGTCGGGGTTAACAAAGACCGGTTCCTCATATGTCTAGAACTGTAGTGCTGACATCGCGATACATCCGAAAAGTCCCCTTTGGTGTGTGATGAATCTCTCCGAGTTTGTGCCTGGCGAATCAGCGTTGGTGCTCCGGAGATCGGCCGAGCAACACGTGACTGAGATTTTGTCAGCACACCGTCGACCTACAACTTTGGTGGATCCAGGGCGTAAATCTCGACAACCCAAATTGCGGATGCCTAAATTCCGATCCGACATAAATCGCGACGTTTGCGAAGCGCAATGGAGTTCACAATCCACAGCCTCCACTATCTGAGCTGCAAGTCGCCGAATCAGAGTCAGCGGAGCTTGCTACTCTTACTACCTAGGTCCTCGCCGGATACGTCGATCACCGAGTGACCGAAGATATTCGGAATATAAGAGCAGTTGAAGACCCCCGATTCCTTCATACGAGCCTTCATTACACCTTCCAACACAAAATGTCATCACCGAAACTTATCGTTCACCACCTCCAAATCGGCCAAGGGGAGCGCATCCCATGGCTCCTCGAGGAGCTCAACATTCCTTACGAGTTGAAGCTGTACAAACGCTCGCCACTTCTGTCACCACCTGAGCTTCAGGCGGTCTACCCTATGGGTGCTTCACCCGTCCTTGAAGACCTTACCGATCCGTCCAACCCCGTTAAGATTGCCGAATCTGGCGCCATCACCGATTACATCATCCACAAGTATGGCAACGGACGGTTGGCCCTAAAGCCGCAAGACAAGAACTTCGCAGACTACCTCTACTGGCTTCATTTCGCGAATGGCTCGTTGCAGTCTGGACTGTTCAGAAGGGGCATGTCGCGCGGCATGGTTGGCGAAGACGACCCTCGTTACAAGGGCCAAGTCGCACGTTGTGATAAGATGCTGAGCCATATCGAAAACCGTCTTCAAAACAACAAATGGCTTGCAGGCGAGGAGTTCACCGCTGCCGAGACCATGACGGGGTGGTGCTTCACAACGATGCGCAAGTTTGAGCCAATGGACTTGACCGACTACCCGGGCATTTTGGCATGGCTGGGTCGCATTGGTGAGCGCGAAGCTTACAGACGCGCGATGGGTAAAGCCGATCCTGATCTCGACATTGAGCAAGGGATCAGCGCAAAGGGTCCTCCGATGATGGAGGCATTCGTGAAGGCTATGGCGATGAAGCCGTGAGTCCCTACTATGGTTGGGGAATGCGCGGCTGATCACCATAGGGGTCGCCAAAAGCTGTAAATAATGATGGAAAAAAAATGAATACTAGCTCCGCTCAAGAAAGGGAAACTCTCTTCTCATCGATTGTCTGGTTCAATGCATCTTCTGTTGATGATGGTGATGCTTGACATGTCGCTGCGTGCGTGTGCGACGAAGATAGCCCGGGATGGTCGGCCGCGTCCTTCCGGGTCCACTTTGACGCGAGTAGTCAGGTACAACAACACGCCATGCCTCCGACCTCATCATGGCCACCTGATCCATCACACCACTCTGCCGCTGCAGGTACGCGTCGCATCATCACTGGGATGATTTCGAAGGTACCAGAAATTGGTACCGTAGCATGAGCGTGACCTGAGAAGATCGTGGTCATGGCGAGCGGGGTTTCCTGCCAACCAGAGCGGTGGTACAATGAGATCACATAAAGCTTGCTGACCCCTCACGAGGGCATCTCCGCATCTGGGTACAGCTACATAGCTTGCTTCGAAGACACTTTCCAGCTAATCATACTGCTCAATTGCCCTCTACTTACTCTCAAATTACCGCCACAGCTTCAGCTACAGCTCCTCACGATGGCAGCAAAATACTCTCGCCGACCCAGCTACCTTGACGGCCCACTGTCTCCTTCCATCATCCCCGAGCTCGCGATTCTACCTCAGCCTCTCCCTGCCGACAAGGTTCCCTGCGGCCAGCTCGTCTCCAAGACGTCAAAGTACACATCCAAAGCCCTCGAAGACCGCGACTACGACGACATTGGCACACGATGGTATGTCAGAGTCTATGTACACGACTCATGTATTATATACTGACTTCCTCAGGTATAAAGACGTCATCTTCTTCAACGCCGAGAACGGAAACTTCGTCGAGAGCTTCGGCGGCACGCACCTACTCCAGAAGCCGCTTGACAAGGGCACAGAGGCTGGAACAATCGAGGCGGACGAGCAGAGTGTGAGACTACTCAAGGATGCCGATGCCGCACTCCAGAAAGTCTGGCAAGATGAGGAGGCCAGAAAGTGGATCATGGAACAAGACCAGGCCGGCTTCGTGGTCGCCCATCGCCAGGTCTCCAACGCAAGCTACAAACGCGCCAGGCTTGTCGACATTGGCAATAAAAATTGGGAAGTCGTGCGCGAGGTTGGCAATGAAGATGCTACTGGTAAGCGCAGGGACTCTGGTTTGCCTGTTGAGACGAACAGCAAATGGGACGTGGTAGGGGTCGTGGTTAAGAAGATCATCGTCGAGGGCGATCGTGTGAAGCTCGGTGATGAGCTCGGAGCTCAGTACTGGCAGTAGCAGTATAGCTGAACAATCTCATAGCATATGTATATTTCTTACAATTTTAGCAACTTGTCGAGGATGCATCTGTCTTCCGTGTGATTGTACATAAACGAAATATCATTTCGGTATATTCTGCGATATTTGCTCGCGGGTCTCTGATTGGCCACTATGAAGACATGTCTCCGTTAGGCCTTCCATAACGACACAGGGGTGCGGGTATATTGCTGACATATAGCATTGTTCTTGCTGTGAAAGCGACGTATGATAAGCGCATATTGTTCAGCACAGGAATCATGATACGACGTGCACATCTTGAATGAGCGTCAATCGTAGGAGAAAGTGAATCTACAATGGGTTGCGATGCGTTCATATTATGTACATGGGAAGTATATAAGCCTGTCCATCTACCTGTCTATGCATTCACAAGCAAATGGCATCATATACCATAACCAAGACTTATCTTGTACTTGGCTTCCAAAACTAACACTAACATGACGCCGTCATCGAGCGACCCAACTGTCCTTAACAACACATTTCACTTCGAATCCTCAACACATACCTTCAATATCAAATGGACGTCGCTGGGCGCTACAACATCACAACCACTCATCTTTATACATGGCACTCCTTGGTCTTCCCGCGTCTGGGCACCCTTCGCACTGGCTCTATCACACAAATATCGCGTCTACCTCTTCGATAACCCTGGGTTTGGAGATTCACCTATCGAACAACCTCTTCCTAATGCCTCCTTCAACCCAAAGAACGAAGTGGAGAGACTAGACAGCAATCTCGCTCGCCAAACCTCAGCCTTCACCGCCCTATTCAAACACTGGGAAAAGACCGAGTCATGGAAGACAGCTCCACAAGTCGTCGCTCACGACCACGGCGGACTAATGAGCCTGCGTGCCAACTTACTACACGACTGCCGCTACTCCAGTCTCTGCCTGATCGACGTCGTCGCCATCGGCCCCTTCGGCCAACCCCTCTTCAAGAGCGTAGCAGAGAGCCCCACTGCATTCGAAAACCTACCTGACATGGCTTTTGAAGGTATCCTCGACTCATACATTCGCAACGCTGCACATACTACATTGGAGGCTGAGACGATGAACGTTCTCAAAGCGCCGTGGCTCGCAGAAGGTGGAAAGAAAGGTTTCGTCCGCCAGTTGTGTCAGGCTGCGCATCGGAGTACGGAGGAGATTGAGGGGCGGTATGCGGAGGTGGGTCAAAGTTTTCCTGTGAAGATAATTTGGGGAAAGCAAGATAAATGGATTCCTGTGGAGGATGCGCACAGGCTGGGGAAGGCGCTAGGTGCCAAAAAAGTGGTGGAGATTGAGGCGGCGGGGCATCTTGCCATGTATGATCAGCCGGGTCAGTTGGGTGTTCAGCTGGAGATGTGGTTAGCCTCCTTGGGCGTGTAATTACTATTTACAACCTGACGAATCCGAAATCCTCTATTGATACAGCAACGTCTCCGCGTTTTGTTTTGGGGAATCCGTCGCACATTCCTGTATAGTCATCAAGCCTCCTATGAGGTAGCCTGAGGTGTCCATGCGCTCTTCCTACGACGCACTTCAATCTCTACTGGCAGAGGGACCTTATATCTGATTACCCACATCTTCTTGGGCTTCTCCGCAAGTGGCTTAAAGTCGTAGTTTAGTAGCAAGTTGGCGAAGATAATCTTGAGTTCATGAGACACGAAGAAGCGTCCAGGGCTGCATCATTGTTAGTACAAATCTTAACGTGAGATTTGAGAGTACCCACCAAGCATGCCTTCCATGGCCGAAAGGAAGATGATTAACACCCGTAGTGACAAGGCCCGTCTGCTTCAGCTTCAGCGCATCAACGTTTTGTTTCTCCTCCGCGCTCATCGCCTCGTATTCTTCTCTCGGACGCGAGTATCGGAACGCGTCGAACTCTTCTGGGTTCTCGGTCATGTCCGTATCGAGAGCCATCGCACCCCATGGACATGAAAAGAGCGTTCCGCACTTCAGATGCACACCCTCCGGTGTTGTGACACCCTCCTTCGCTACAACCTTGCGGTGTACAAACGTAAGACCGATAGGCGAGGAACGCTGTGATTCGCGAATGGCGGAATCGATGCGGTACATACGGCTAAGAGCATTCTTTGTCCAGCTTCCCTCCTCTTGGAAAATGCGATGCGCCTCTTCGCGCAACTGTTCGACAACTTCTGGTTCACAGCCTAGTATGCAGACAATAGTTTCGAAGGCGGTAATCGACGTCGTGTGTATGCTGGCGAAGTTGAGGGGCAAGACGCGCTTAGCGATGCGGTCGGGTTGCATCTCTTCGGGTCGTCCCTCGGCCTGCGCAACTCGGTAGCTCCATGTGATGAAGTCGTTCGGCTCTTTCCAACTCTTGTATTCAGGATCTCCGGCATCTTTCTTCTCGAAATCCGAGATACGTTGCTTGATCATGGGTATTGTGAACTTCGAAGACAGCCAGTAGTGGTACTTGACAGGTAGACTTAACACCGTTCCGACGATGGGGTGCAGCGCTTTTGGGACAAGAAACATGAGAGCCTGGTTGCGAATGACGTCTTTGGTGTAGCTCAGTACCGCTTCTAAGAATTTCTGCTCGTGACACAGTGACTCTCCAAGAAGCATGCGGTTGGTCAATACTGGAATCATCTCCATGAAAGACTCCAGGACGTCCAACTTTTTCCAGTTTTCTGTATCTGTTCCGTAAACGTCGGCAATCGTTCGTGGCACTTCTTCTTCGAGACCCGGTATGATTGCAGTGAGATTTCGAAAAAGGCTCTTGTGAAGAACATGTTCATGGTAGGCATCTTTCAAGATGTAAGGGTTGATGAACGAATAATCGCCCTGCAAGGAATCGTAATGCGCCTGATGCGCACTCAGTACAGAATCTGGTTGATCAAACATCCAGCGCATTTGACTTTGGGGCATGACAATCTCAGCCTGCATGCCAAGCGTCGCGGGTAACACAAAGATCTTGCCGTCGCGGCTGTATTTGTTGTAACCAGCCAACAGCCATTCTTTGCTCTTCGTCAATGCAGTAAAGTTGCGAAAGTCGGCGATCCAGCCTTTGCCGTAGCCCATCCATGGTATGTTAGATGGTGGTGATGGCGCTGTGAGGAAGTGGTAAGCACTTGCGACAATCAGGTAGGTGATTGCTGCAGCGGCGACATGTGAAAAGGTGAAAAGGCTGTGAGGCTCAGCCTCTTGGCTTGAGTCTGCCATAGTAGATATGATCGAAGCAGAAGCAAGGGGCGATGGACGGCATCCCATGTCGACACAGGGGCCGTGATATACTATTTATGATGATCGACCCGGGAAAGCACCGTCGCTTGGAGGAGATGCCCCGCTTCCGTGCGCGCGGCGATTCGCGCACGCTACGTCGCACGACACGACTTGCATGCCCACATCCGTCGACTTTATTACCGACCTGCCATACCTGGCTGCTTATCACGATGTGCACCTTGCTTACTGTGTCAGTTGCAGCTGGAGATATTGCCGGGTAATTAAGGTTCATTCGCTCCAGAGCTCTGACAATTACAGATCCGCGGCGCTACCGTCGGGTACGCTGCTCCCGAGCTCATGAGCGGAGCAGTCATAGACGGTCACGGCTTTCATCAATCAACGGTTTCGGCAAGACTGCTTATCACATGCCATTCAAGCCAAAAGCTCAGGACCACTATCTCGGCTACATGCCTCTGTTTGTTGCATGCATTTAAGTATAGTATGCTTCATGGGCCTTCGCTACCAACGTTCAAGTCAGGCGATTTCACTAGTGAGGTTGTCCTGTGGCGGTTGTCTGGAAGCACGAGAGGCTTAACAGCTCGGTGATGTTAATGAGGTTCCCGGCAGACTGTGTCGTACCTTTCGTAGCAGGTGAGCTATCCTTCATAGCTGACCCACTGCCGAGGGGTCGAGTATGACCCGCTATGTCCAGCTTCTCGGTGGGTCGATCAATTGCAAGCACAGAGCGACTGCTAACGCCAGGCTCGCTTGGGTCTTCCGCTTCCATACTGTTCTTGAGCACTTAGTCTATTAATGCTCGTAGCGTGATGCTGTAAGTATGCTTTGGAGGTCAAGCCGGAGAAGAGCAGAAGCTGAAACATACCGCGATGCTATATTCCATACACTCAAAGTTCTTTGCTCTATGCCCAACGTCTACCAAGAACACAGCGCGTATTCGAAATTTGAATGGTTGCAATGAAGCTAGTAGTATTGACAATACTGTGGTGTTTCATGTTGTTTGCTTACGATGTTTCCATTTGGCTCTAGACAGGAAAGTACTCCCCAAGACACTAGCTTCTGATGTCTTATATCTGCTAGTCAGATGTAGCACGTACTGGTGCTAAACATCGAGTCCGTGCGTAGACCGCTGATAACATATAGAACTGCGAACACAGCCAAGTCCCTCTTGCGATACTGGATAGTACGTTTAAGGCTGCTTCCTTTTCCAGAAAAAACCAAAGATGCCACGAGAACTTGTCGATTTCCTTAGGTACCAAAGCTCATAGGCTCCCATATATCCAAGACCCTTGACCCTCTCAGAGTAAGAAGTACTCGTGACTGACTTCAGCTGATCTTCCCAGATGAATCTGATTTCATCGACATTGCTGCCGGGAGCGTGGGGTGACTCGGTGTCGTTGTCGAGGCAGAGCTTCATGTCTCTCGTCACCATCTCTGATAAATGATCTTCAAATCGAAAAGAATTGAGGACGCGTTCTCTATGAGCAGACGGAGTGATATCCACCCAGCCGTCTTTATCGTCATAGAATGTGAACGTAAGACTAGCGATATACAAGCAAGGCAAGCGCGTAAAAGCGGCTGGAAACCTGGCAAATATATCCGGTTTATCCAGAATTGACGTCGGGATTCCGATCTCGACATGTGTGATCTGATCGACCTGACTAGGGATATTGATGCGGAGCGGTGCGCCATAGGTCTTGTTCCAGGTACTCATTACATCTCTGAGGAAGTGTTGCATGTTTCGGACAATCTCGATTTCGGCTTCAGCCTTGAGCTTTTTGCAAGAGAGGAAAAGAGATTGGTAGTCTGCGATATGGCCGTTGAGCGGAGGCGACATCTCGGCGTACATTTTGAGGCGTAGCTCGGCTGGTAGGCCTAGCAATGAAGCGGCCTTTACATCGTTCGTGTTGGTGTGAGGCACATTGCGACCGTGAAAAGGGGCATCCGTGACAGCCACTGAGGACACACTATGGGTTGGCATTATGTGGTGGAAGGGTAAGATTATCTGCGCTGTTGCATCGATGTTCTCTTTCAGGGAACCTGTTGTAGTGTTTATGGCTAGCTAGCTGTGTAGCAGCCTAGGGCAGGACCCAGGCACCACGCACTCCGCCGAATTTCACTGGTTTCGCATTGAACAACAGGCGAGAAACGACCTCGTTCCTAGGTAGCGAAGGAAAAGGAGTATTTACATTAGCAGAAGGCGGATTAGGTCAGCAGTGGGGCAATACGTGCGATCAGCAATTATATTTTGCTTCTGCTGTATCGACTTAACTTGTTGGCATTTGCACTACCGGTAATGCATAGGCTGTAGGGTCTCGCGATCGCCGACACTACCGCATCTTTGTAGTCCTCGAGTATGAGGCCATTTGCTGTCAGTCGTAATTTGCAAAGACTTTGAGATTAAATAAGAATGGAAATTTGTTCGACATACCCGGAGTGATGCGGATGCCCCAGCTGTTGGCGGGCGCGTGTTCTCGATGAACTACCTAGGTAGACCTCTGGAATTGTGACGTCACACCCAGCACGTGCCAGCAAGGCTATCCTCCGGCGCGCCTCCCCAACTAATGGTTCTTCACATCATCACTTCACAACCAAAACACCATCAGATGAAGTCTGCCGTGGTATGAAGCTCAGTTGGTAGCCACCTAATCGCATGTCGACATCCGCGGGGACCGGGGTTGGGCAACAAGGGATTGCCTATTGTAGCCTAGCATGCATTCAGCACTGCGGCACAGCAATCGTATCCGACATGTCTCTCCAGTCATAAGACGGCCTTATCCACGATGTTTGCGATTACTCTCTACGAGTTTTGATCCCTACATTCTCCCATCTTTGAGCTTGCGTTTGAGACCCGCACGCGCAGCTCAACACACCTGAAACATTCATAATATATATACCACTTCGCGATCACGATGCAAGCCAGCTCATCTACGAACGTACCATCGGGTACCGGGAGACTCGAGGCTTTTTGCGCTTCACTATCGGCACTCACACAAGCTAATCGGGCACGTCTCGCCGGCGCGGGTGGTATTCCTACTACTACGTCTGTTTCAGCTCAAACCGCCGAATTGTCTAGCAAAGGCAACGGCAAACGTAGAAGACGCGATTCTTATAGCAAGACACCAAAGACGCGAAAGACGCGCACACTGAAAGACCTTGTGAGGGTATGCAAAGAGCTCGGAGACACGAGTGACAAATCGCAATTGCTTGATCGGTGGAAGACGGTGCGCAAGTGTGCTCACCATGTCAGATTGCGATACATTACACACGAGCTCGTGCTTGAGCTGGAACAACTCTGTACAGATCTCAAGACCCAAGGAGGAGCTTCCGGCAAAGTCCGGGATCTTGCCAGAGAACGGTATTGGGAGGCTGATTCGCCTCTAACAAGCAAAGGTATGTTGAAAAGCTTTCACCTACTAAGATATTGGATATTTGCTTATTGCTATGATCAGAAAACCCACTAGAAGAAGATGCGCTGGTGTCTCACTGGACCCCACTCCAACTCAAAAGCTGGGCTCTTTACTTGGAATCTCAACTCCTGTTCGCCAGTTTCGGTGTAAGAATCAGCCTTGTTCAATACGAACATCTCTCAAACAAAGGCGAAGATAAGATGGCTGCGTCGTTTTGGATCGCTGTCATGAAAAGGCTCGATACCCCTGGACGTCATAAATACCTGGGCTCTGCTGTGGATGTTATCGATACCTATTTTGGCGATGACTGGGACTTAGCATCAGAAGTCAGTGATTCAGACGATTTGGACTCTAATTTTGACGACGACGACTACGCATGGTTCGCAGGTTACAGACTCAGCCCAAACGTCGACATCCCCATAGCGCGTTTTACATCACGCGTTTGTCTCGAGTTGAAGCGAATGGCCCAGGTACCGCGCGGCAATGTCAGAGCCTTTCCACTTGCTCTCATATTGCGCATGGACGTTTTGGGAAGAGCGCGACTGAACTTGTTCGAGCGCTCCGTGCCGGTCGATGAAATAGAGGCATTCCTCCAAATTCTACTGAGCCAGGAGCCCAGAGCCGAGCCGTATCCAGAACGCCCGCTGGACTGTGCCCATGCGTTTCTCTATCTAAACTATTTCATCACGGGTGAAACATTCGGTAAGATATCAACTTAAACACGTAATCAAATCAACTAATTTGATATGTCCTTGTCAGGTATGAATGCCCTCCATTTCCAGGGACCTCTCATCAATGCCTTGTTACCACTTGTGTCGCGCGATTTGCGGCGAGAGTATCGACGGAATCTCAACCTGGCTTTTGGTCGACGACTACCAGCTGAACTGTACGAGGAGATACTAGATCGCATCGAAAATGCGCATGATCTTCCCAAGGACCAAGCAGACTGGAAAGAAAAGTTGAAACTGATGCAAATCCACTGGGATCCTTTGTCGATTAATGGTCAACCATTCGAGTTCTGAATGGTGACATTATTGCATGTTTCTATCGTTTCAGGTTTTGCTGAATACCAAGGCCCATAATTTGGGCAGATGGCTATAGAGATGGAAAGAACCTTTACTTTACTGTACACCTGTCTTCAGTATTCTTATTCACTCTCATACGAAAAATGCACAGGAAAAGGGAATCTGGAATAAAGACTAATGATGTGATATTGCTATGATACAGGATTGAACCACATCCACCAGGCAAGCAGAAAGTTAAAGGGGTGTTCTACTAGAGAACCCGTGCCCAAGAAAACAGAGGCTCACTAATGCAACGCCTCGCTTATAGACACAAAGAATGGGAAGTATACACAAATCTCCGAGTAAATCCTAGCACACGAGCTAGCTTCTTAGACACACTGGGAGTACCAGTCGTTGGCAGCCTTGCAGCTACCCTTGGCGCAGCACTTAGCACCGGTGAAGCCCTTGCCACCGCACTGTCCGTACATGGAAGCGCAGCCAGCAGCAGGGGCAGCCTCCTTGGTAGGGGCAGCAGGAGCAGGAGCGACGACAGTGGCCATGGTGGACTTAGCAGGGGCAGCGGGGGCGGCAGGGGCAGGGGAGGCCTCCTCCTTGGCGGGAGCAGAGGAAGAGCCACCAGCGGCAGCACCGCCCTTCCAGACAGCAGGGCCGGGCATGGGGAAGGCCTTGCGACCGTTGTAGATGCTGAAGTTGGCGTAGGGGTCGGTGGCCTTGTAAGCACCGGGGAACTTGACCATGGGGCCAGGCTTGCCGCTACCACCGCCGGTAACCTTGACCTGCATGCAGGAGACGTAGTGCTCGGGCTGGTTGACGTGGGAGCGGTGAACACCAATGTGCTCGAAGCGGACGAGGTACTCGCCGTCGGGGGTGTCCTTGGGGATGGTGGCAGTGACAGTGTCCTTGTTGTAGGTGCACCAGGAGTTGCTGGTGAAGTCACCGCTGCCGCAGTCACCCTCATCGAAGATCTTGAACCAGTCGCCAGATCCGTCGTATGACTGGACGCTGCCGGGAGCAGCGGACATGTAGACCAGGGCAGGGCCCGGATGCTGGAACTTGGCACCAACGCCGAGCTTGGCGGTAACGTCGTCGCCGGCCTTGACGGTTAGGACCTGGACCTTGCCGCCAGTCTTAGCGGCACCCTGGTTGCAGACGATGTCGGGACCGTCGGCGGTGGAGCCATCACGGATGTCGGCGGCCGGGTTGGAGGAGAACTTGATGGGGTTGTACGCGACCTTGCGAGTGGAAGGGCGGACATATTTGAATTGCGGCTGGGCAACACCACCAATGAGGTTGGTGTCAAAGAAGTAGTGGGCGGTGGCCACTTGGGCGACGGCGCTGAGAACGATGGCGGAGGCGGAGAACTTCATTCTGGCTAGCAGTAATGAAACTTGTGTAGTAAGTGGTAAAAAGAAGTGAAGGAACGAATGTAAAGTGCTGAAAAGCGAGTGTAGAAAGCGATTGAAACGAATGTATTGCTTGCTGGTGAGTTGTAGATGTTGGACGGTCGTCCTGATTCTTATATCAAAAGTCCTCCACGCATTGTACCAAACATCTTCATGCAAGCCAGGCGCCTAGACACCGGTGACCTGGTTCCCAACGGACGACAATTTCCCGTTGTAGCAATTCCAGGAGATAGGATGTTGGTTTCATCGACAAGTACAGTCTTCCTTCCGTGATTGTGGGTGTTCTGGATCGCTTGGGAAGTGGACATGACCGTGATCCTTAGGCCGTTCTAAGCGTAGCAGCGCTTGTGAAAACATGCGACTCATTGAAAGGAGGCACGGAAGCTGCTGGTTCGGAAAGTAAAGTCAATGCGGATGTGATTTCTACGGGTCCTGCCAAGGTCGTTTACTGACACTTCATTGCAGTCCGCGATGTGACGAAACACTGGTCTCCTGTGTGGAATGCTTGACAGGCGTAGCGCCGTTTCGTTTAGAAACACTTGACGCCCATTTCGTCCAGAAAAGTGTTAGAAAGAGGAATTCCATGGCTGTGATTCGGTGGTTGCGTGCACGGACCAGGAGTTGAGTGCCGGTGGTTATACTTCGTAACGTACGGGCCGCTGTCTGTCAACACCAGCTCCACCCGATGCCGATGCCTAGCATGCCGTGTGGAAAGTTTGCGCGACCGCCGTCGTTGCCACCATGTCGGACCCGCTAGTGGAGCGGAATGTGGACGTCGGGAGTTGCGCGCAAACGATATCAGATCGTTCAGAGAGTGACCGCGATAGACCCGCTGACAGGTGCCAAGGCATGTGAGATTCTGTGAGATTCTGTGAGAACTCTTGAAGTCTCTTGTGGCGTGACAAGCCGGAAATTTGATTGCAACGTCCGGATAGCGTTTCCTTGTGTTGCCCAGGTGTGGTACACAATCTGCGGTGCATGAGCATTGGATACGTTAGATACGCGATAAGGCAGAAATTTCACTGCAATGCGTTTCATCTGGCAAGAGAAGGGAACGGAGTGGGGCTGTTCAAGGAACAGCTAGTTGTGACATGTAACCCAGTTCATGTTATTTCACAAGGAAACATTCCGTTTGGCTGGGTCTCTTTTCCTCGGGTTCGACCAGCACGCTCGGGTAGTGAGCCGAACGCGAGCGCCTCGCTTTCGTTGTATCCGATATTCTCATTGATGGAACTCCTGGAATCCATGCCGTTCAGCGCGTGGCCACTGCGCCCCCTGATCCCTCTGTCGTTGGGCGGAACCGCACGTCACTCAGGGATGTTCTCTCAGTCTGGGCACCCGCCTTATCCTCCGTAATATGCATGCCGTACAAGATTTCTGTGCCTGGTATGATGATATTTTCGGGGCGCGTTGTCTTGTCTCTTCCATCATCCTGTTTCTGTAGACCAGGAAGGCTGAACTTCATGTTTTTGGAGTTCACTTTGCCTCCCACCACATAATCAAGGAAAAGGCGATTCGGCCTTGACTTCATGTCGCCGTAAAGAAGCTCTTGGTCGTAGTCATCTGCATGGTGGTGAGGAGCTAGTCTCACATTGAGTTCGTTCAGATGTAGAGGGAAAAGCCCAGCGACTGAGTTATAGCAACAGCGGGATCCTCGATCAGCGCGCGGTACTCGTGCAAATACTGTCACACGCCGTGAGATGTGAAATCGAGGCGTGGATGATACCACACAGACAAACATGCTTGGCTCGTGGCGACAGGGTTCTGCATGCTCGTTGACGTAGTTGTCGAGATCGAAGGCAGGACTAAGTTCGTCCAACATATTTTTCTGCAGCTGCCTACGGCTGAAGAATGCCTCAATGAAGTCGATGCCAAGCTCGGGCGAGGTGCGCATGTGATGGCATATCAACAGGCGTATTTATGAGGGCAGTGACAGCAAGCGACTTGCTGACTGAATACTCATGGGGCAAATTGGTAGATTTCTTTCCAAAAACCTTATCTCTGTGACATCAGCGCTATGTGCGACTCTGACTGTATTGCCGCTCAAGTTTACCTGTGAGACCATAGTTGAGAACTCATCATTGTCGGCTGGGTGGATTGAAAGCGAGGAGGGATTTGACATGTTGGTAGATCTTCCCAGGCGTGTATGTATAAATGACGAACCGAGTACGCTTTGACTCAGACTGCGGTCTGGTCCTTCGGGCAGGTCATTGAGATGGTACTTTGGTATACGCTATGATTGCGATAGCTTCGATGTGTGTATGAATGATGGAAGTCTACGTGTCGAAATCTTATCTAGCTTCGATATCTGAGGTGTACCACAGTTGAAGAGCCAATCGAAGCTGACACTCACAATCAACACGTGGTGGTCGCTGATAAGAGGTGAGGTGGTACGGTACTTCCATGTAGGGGAACCGCTAGACTGCCTTAGGCTAGATAGTCAAGACAAGCAATACCATCGGGGTTTTGGGCACTCCTCTACGTGCTGGGCTTTACTGCTACGCAATGATAGTATGTTTTTATGAGAGGATCTTCAACGGCCTTGTATTGCGTTTGCGACATTCACGTGGTGCAATCGACCCGCTTTTGTTGAGGTGGCATGCCGTGCGCTGTACGACTTTCCACTTCCAGATACCGTTGTTAGTTTTTAGAAAAATGAAAATCACAACACTACTCTATCTGGCTGGGCTACACAGCCATAGCATGGCGGGGAAATCTATCGAATAAAATGATGTGATGGAAGAATTCAAAAACCATTGAAATATCGAGTCGGGTGAACAGGAAATATTCGTTCAGCATCAGCTAAGAGTGGTGTATATAGCATCGCCCAACATGCGGATACGAACATCGTGATAAAACAACATAATCTACCAAATAACATCATCGCTCAAGTGCCTAGTGTTTGACTTGCAATATCACAGTCTAGAACTCACCGCCGCCACCTCCAAGAGCAGCAGCACCCCAAATCCCCACCAGCCCCCAAACACCCACTCTCCATCCTCTCCAAAGCCCATGCATACCTTGGCCCTTCCTTGTGCGCGGCGGCCTTGAAAAGCCCATCGCCTTTGCACTAGCTGCCTTAGCAGCATTCGGAGTCGAAACACTGATGCCTTCCTCGCGAGCGATGAACCACATAGTGCCCAGCACACCCCTGTACTGACCCGGCTCCACGATAGTCTTGAAGCTCTGGTCAGAGGAACTTGGTTTGTCCAGACCATACGCTGGGCTCTTAGCACGGCTGGGTGGGGCCTGGTACTCAGATGCGAGGCGCTGGGTTTCGTGGTCCTGGAGTGCGGCGACCTGGCCGCGGCGAAGGACGGTCTCGAGAGGAAGGCGGATGAAGAGCTCAGATATGGAGGAGAGGAATGTGCTGAAGGAGTAGGTGGTCGGCGTAAGGATAGGGTCGATGCTGAGCGTTGAACGGAGGAAGAGCGGTGTTGAGGAGGAAATGAGAGTGGGGACGCAGGCGTGCATTACGGTAGCTGGGAGGAGGCTGGGGGCGACGGAGAAGGAGGGCAGAAGGGAAAGGCATGGGTATATAGATCGTGGAGAGGATGAGATGGGGGTGATGATGAGGCGTGTGCGCACCATGTCGAGGGGTGCGAGGAGGGTGGCTGCGATGGCTGTAGCAGCGACTGCAACACCCAGGGACGTCAGCGGGCTTGGACTGTCCAGGATGTCTAGCCCCCCAATTCCACTTCCTGCTGAGCCTACAAGCCCTGGGTCTGGTATGTTCAGCAGAGCTGATATCAGACTCCTGAACCAGCCCTCAGTCGTCTTGAGCAGGAAGTTGTAGATGAAAGTGCAGTTGGTGCCCTTCCACACACCCCACGCAGATTCCTTCTGCCACAATTGTCCTATGACTTCGAGGAGTGAGTCTGGACGCTTGAGATCTAGTTTCCGTACGGCGGATGGTGGGGGACGAGTGGGTGTTCGTGACCGGGATCGGCTATCGAGCCGTCGCTGGCGTCGCCGTGGGGACCTCGATTCTGAGACGCCGGATCGTGAGACAGACGGTGAATATGGCGACGGCGACGTGGGGTTCATGCGCGGGGCAGTGGATGTGAAGTATCCTGGCGAGTCCTCGTCAGACTCCTCATCAGAGGGCGGGTACTGTATCGATTAGCCCACATTCACATGTCAAATGCCCCTCCGGTGCCCAATACATACATCCTCAAACTTTCCGCTTGCGAAGCTCTGGGGTCTGCTCTTATGGCCAAACTCCTCCCCCGTCAAGCCTGCCAATTGTCCCTTTGCCTCGTGTATCTGCAAGATCGTCTTTGCGACCTCGAATGGTTGGGCGAGCAGGACGCTCGTGTAGTTCCACAGAGCATGATCGAGCAGTTTCTTCGCATGCCCGGCTACGGTAGGCGAGGCTTCTGGAAAGTACGAGTCATAGTCTAGGTCGGAAAGAATGTCGCGTGCCTGACTGCCCAGACTCGATTTGCTACTGTTGCTGGGCTTGAAAGCGGGCGGTAATGACGAGGACGTCTGGTTCTGCGGGACGTCGGGCGGCGGGCCAATAGAGGGCGGGATGTAGTAGGGTCGTAGGGGGTTCGGGGCATCGCGAGAGGTCGCCATTCTATCTGTCGTTTTTGGGGTAAAGATTACGTGAGGCTGGCGATGTTTATCGTTTTCTTACCCGCGGTGGTGGATGCGCTGGGTAGATCGACCGGGGTCACGCATGGCCTGTGCGTCAACATTTCTGACGTCTCACAGCATTCGGAATTATCGGCGCATTCACTCGTTGTGACACGGCAAACACTGCAACCCCTTCGCTTCCGTGTCTCCTTCTCCTATTAGACTGCAATCTCGGCCGGCTAGCGAATATCAATTCGGCATCATGGCTGCTAGAAGAGCTTGTGTGAACGCCTTGGAGGGGAGGATAGCGGGCGCAAGAGGCGCATCGTCGAGTCCGAGGAGGTTCGCCAGCAATTGGACGGCAGCGATATGTCGGAGATCGATTCAGACACAGACATCGGCAGTGTCTACGCTATCAACATCGACTATTCTTAAAGCAACAAGCCCGTCATGGCTTCAGAGTCGCCGCCAATTCTCCTCGTCGCCCGCATCCCGCCACGGTCACCTGGACCCACCCCGACCGGGTGAAGAGTGCGTCAAAACATGTCACAACTGTAGCAACTTCAACCACTGACGCCTTCTAGACGAAAAGTCACATTTGTAGACAAGGACGGCCATGCCTCCACATTCGAAGTAGCCGACGGCGACAACCTCCTCGACATCGCACAGGCCAACGACATAGAAATGGAGGGCGCATGCGGTGGATCTTGCGCATGCTCAACATGTCACGTCATAGTCGAAGACGAAGCCTACTACGACAAGATGGAGGAGCCGGATGATGACGAGAACGACATGTTGGATCTGGCCTTTGGACTTACCGAGACGAGTCGCCTGGGGTGTCAGGTCAAGATGAGCAAGGAGCTCGATGGACTGGTCGTGCGACTGCCGAGCATGACGAGGAATCTGCAGGCCAGCGATTTCGACAGCAAATGAAAAGAGTTGGGAGAAGAGTCGTGACATCCGCAGGGGATTTACCGGTGGGAAGACATCTTGGGGGAGATATTGCACGACATTTGTTGGAAGGCATTATTGGTCATATCGCATACAGCATTTGAGACGACATGTATTATACGAACACTCCGCTTGCAGATGAACTGGCGTTGAGTACGACTCTGAACTTATGTATAGTATATGGTATCATGAACATATCCAAACTATGTCCCTTTTGTCCCAAACGCCGAGTTGTGCATATAAGTCGCCATCAGGCCTCCACGCTACCCTCCTTCTTCTGTCCTCCTGTAATCATGTCGAGGAAACCCTGCTTGCTCATCTCCTTGACCTTCTCCTCCCTCTTGTCCATGCCGACGACCATGCCCGCCTTGCTCTCCCTCTCGGCTTGTTCACCCTTGACCTGCGCCGCTCGTACGGCGTTGAAAAGCTTGATGACACCCTTCTGTGCCGTCCGCCTGAGCTCCTTCTCCTTCGCTGATGTGGCGGCTGTGCTGACGTTGGGGTCGTTCAGGCCCAGGACGTCCTTCACGCGGCCCTTTTCTTGTGCCGCCTTCCGCTCAGCAACAATTTGTCGTCGCGCCTTCTCGCTGAGTTTCGAGTCGGCGAGCTCGCGGTTGGCAGTGGCGGCATCTTTGCTGCGGGACAGAATGGGTTCGGAGCGTTTCGATGTCGTCAGCTTCGAACCAAGAATCTTGGAGATGGAGTTGGCGAAGGCTTCGGGGTCGTTCCGTTTCCGTACTTTGCGCGCGGCCGTGGTTGATGTTTCGGAGGCATCTGATTCGGAATCGGCAATGGAGAACTCATCCGCCTCAGGTTCAGAGTCGTCCATCTCCACATCGTCTTCGGCGTCACTGGGCAATGGCGCTTCGTGGTCGACGGGCGCAGTCTTCTTCAGTGCAGACTTTGCCGGGGCTTGTGCAGGTATGCTGGCCTTGAACTTGGGCTCAGGTTTCTGCGCGGGTGCCGCTTCGACTTCCTCTTCGTCGTCGCTGGCTGAAGACTCCTCTGCCGCTGCTGCTTGCTGTGCCGCCTTCTTGGCCTCGAACTTTGCCTGTTTTCTCAGCTGCTGCTTCGAGAGTTCTTGCTTTCCGGGTAACGTCGCATTGACACCAGACGGCTGGAATGGCTCCTCGGGCTCCTGGCTGCTTCCGCGCAATGGAGCATCGCGCGCGCCGCCTTCCTCCTCGCTCGAACTGTGGTAGTTCTTCTGCTTCTTGACCTTTCTCTTCTCCTTCTTGGGCACCTTTCCGCGCAACTGCTCCTCGGTCCGTCTCCGTTTCAGCGATGTGTTGACCATGGTGGCTGTGAAAGTCGGTTTGTGTGAATGTTGCAGGTAAACCGCGTCGCAGAAAAAAGTTCCAGGCGATCGGCGTTAGTAGCCCAAATGGCCGACGGCAAGCGCGCCCCGCCATAGTGGATTCCCCACAGAAGACCACGAGAGGCACACCACCGAACACCCACAACCCTACCCCTACCATCATCTCTCCCTACCAACCGCCGCTATGGTGCTTCAGGATCTCGGGCGGCGCATCAATGCCGCCGTCACCGACCTCACGAGGTCGCCCAACCTCGACGAGAAGGTGCGCGCCCCGAGCAGGCGACTGATGATAGGTGGCTAACATGCGCAGGCCTTCGAAGCCATGGTCAAGGAGATCTCCAACGCCCTCGTCGAAGCCGATGTCAACGTCAAACTCGTTATGAACCTGCGCCAATCGATAAAGAAGGCCGTCGACTTCAAGCACCTCGCGCCGGGCGTCAACAAGAAGCGCCTCATCCAGAAGGCCGTCTTCGATGAACTCGTCAAGATGGTCGACCCCCATGCCGAGCCCTTCAAGCCCAAGAAGGGCAAGTCCAACGTCATCATGTTTGTCGGTCTCCAGGGTGCGGGTAAGACGACGACGTGTACAAAGCTGGCGAGATGGTATCAGGCAAGAGGCTTTAAGGCCTGCCTGGTGTGCGCCGACACTTTCCGTGCCGGTGCCTTCGACCAATTGAAACAAAACGCGACAAAAGCCAAGATTCCATACTACGGTAGCCATACGCAGACCGACCCTGTAGTGGTGGCGGGCGAGGGTGTGGAGAAGTTCAAGAAGGAGCGCTTCGAGATCATCATCGTGGACACCTCGGGACGACACAGGCAAGAGAAGGACCTCTTCGACGAGATGGTGCAGATTCAGAACGCCGTGACGCCCGACCAGACCATCATGGTCCTGGACGGAACAATCGGACAGGCTGCGGAGTCGCAAGCACGCGCTTTCAAGGAGGCCGCAGATTTCGGAGCCATTGTCATCACCAAGACGGACGGTGCGGCAGCAGGAGGTGGTGCCATTTCCGCCGTCGCAGCAACACATACGCCTATCGTCTTCCTCGGTAACGGAGAACACATGCTGGACCTCGAGCGTTTCGCGCCACAGGCTTTCGTCTCAAAGCTGCTCGGCATGGGAGACGTCCAAGGGCTCGTCGAACACGTACAATCACTCAAGCTTGACCAAAAGGACACAATGAAGCACATCACTCAGGGTATCTTCACAATCAAGGACCTGCGGGATCAGCTTTCCAACATCATGAAGATGGGACCGTTGTCGAAGATGGCGGGCATGATTCCCGGACTCAGCAGCATGATGGGCGGCATGGATGACGAAGAAGGCGGCACAAAGCTGAAGCGCATGATCTACATTTGTGATAGTATGACCGAGAAAGAGCTGGAGTCGGACGGAAAGATGTTCGTCGATCAACCCACGCGTATGACACGTATCGCCCGCGGCTCTGGTACCTCGGTCCGCGAAGTCGAAGAACTGCTTACACAACATCGCATGATGGCCGGTATGGCGAAGAAGATGAAGGGTGGAATGGCAAACATGCAGAAGGCACAGGGTGCGATGGGTGGAGGCAACAAGCAACAACAACTCGCGGCTATGCAAAAGCGCATGCAAAGTATGGGTGGTGGCGCAGGTGGTGCAGGCGGCGGCATGCCAGATATTGGCGCTATGATGAAGATGATGGGTGGAGGAGGAGGCGGCGGCGGCGGCATGCCCGATCTATCCGCGCTCGGTGGCATGGGAGGGGGAGGCATGCCTGATATGGGCGCCCTGATGAAGATGATGGGTGGTATGGGCGGCATGCCAGGTATGGGCGGAGGTGGAGGTGGGCAGGGCAAGGGACGGAGGTAGTGCCACAGCTAAGAGGATATCAGTTTGCGCTTTTTGATGCATAGCCGCGGCGTTCGGGTTTGATATCATATCTGGGGGTTCTTGTGTTGAGTACACGTTGTATGTCACTACTTCCACCTGCTTCATTCTCTGACCTTCTGCCTGAGTAGCAATTGTCTTGCTTATGTTTGGTTTAGAACAAGGGCTTCCGTTGATGCTCAAGGAGTAAGGCGCGTCTCGTGGCGGATACTTTGAGCTGCCCGTGGACATGTTCTGAGAGAAAACGCTGGGTAATGTAGGCACTTAGAGGTCATTTCATTGTTGACGAGACATCACCATGGCACTGTTTAGATATGCTGATCGTTAACTTCTCACTACAACATGCCCATTCACACGCGCCCCTGAGCCTACTTAACGCTGACTCTTTCTTTTTCTAAACTTCCCGACTAACCCGCACCTCCACACCCAAAACATCAGTGCCAACCCACCCAAATTCACCAAACATGTCTGTCCCAAGCAAGCAGACACAAGAGAATTCCGAAGTTTCGGATCCATCAACGCATCAAGACGATCTCTCGGATCTGCTAGCTGAATACCCATTCGGTCACATAATGACGAAGCGCGGAGCCCACGAAGTCCACGAGTTACAGGGCGTATCAATGAACCGCAAAGACCTCGTAGATCTACTAGACGCTTACGCAGCCCTAGACATCTGGTTCTACGTCCCCAACCCCTACTCTGACCTGAAACAACTAGAAGTTAACTTCTACCTAACCGACACCAACATCTCCGCCACCAACACGCGCCATGTCGTCGTCCTAGTCCACCATTTCCTCCTTACCGTAGCCACATTGCCCCACTTGGATACTCTCGTTATTAATACTGACGTTCCAGAGTCTGCGACCCAGTCGCCAGAGACTGAGCAGCTTCAAACGCGATTTGTTAAGGAGATTATGCGGGAGGTTTTTGCGTGGTTTATAGGTGGTGGGGAGAAGTTTCGAGTTATTTTGTGTACCATGGGGGAGACGGATGTTGGGGGTGGTTTTAGGCATGTTTTAAGAGAGGCTGACGGGGAGAAAGCGGGGATGAGCGTGAGCCCTTGGGAGCAAAAGTTTGGAGGAATGAAGAGGAGCGGAATTGTTTGGCGGAGGGTGGCATCTTCTGCGACCTCGATGCCGAGAAGAGCTTCCGTGTAAGCGGGCTGGTTGCCTGGGAAGCGGGGAGAAGACAAGATGTATCTGATGGAATGTGGATGTGTGGTAGAGCCTGTATAGGCTTTGTGAATGATACGAGACGTTGAAATTGCCGATAGCTACTGTATTGTTTATTACATTAGCTCCTCGCCTTTCTTGTCCATGTCTTTCTGCTGTGCCTGTTCTTTCTGATACTCTTCAAAGTCAAAGCCTAGCTCCTTCACATCTCTAATCTCCCTCCTCTTCTCCCCCATCTTTCCAAATGCCTGCCGTATCTTAGGGAAGTTCTCGCGACACCAGTACTCCCACTCGCCCCACATCGGTGGTGTCTTTCCCTTGCCTCCGTTTTCCAACCCATCCTTGCTCTCAGCGCTCAATGCCCACTTACTCATTGCGTTGATGTAGTTGGCATCTTTGGGGAACGGCAAGAGATGGAAGTTCCGTCCTGCACCCATTTCCTCCTCGATGCTTTGCTCCCAGTCGCGCATTTCAGAATGTGAGGGGAGCGAGAGACGGCCGGAATATACGCGTGCGAGGACGGCAGATTGCACTTCTGCTACTGGGAAAGGGATAACGCGTTGATTGAGGGCGAGGAAGCTTAGGGTCGGCCGAGGGGCGTAAAAGACATGCTGGTATGTATGGTTTACTCTTTCGCCGGTGGTAATGAGTTTGGGCTCTACGTCTTGCAGGAAGGGTAGGCTGTAGAAGTATCCGGTAGCAAAAACTATGGCATCGATGTCGTGTTCTTCTGTTCCGTCTTCAAGCATTACGCCTCTACTGTTAGGAAGAAACTGTTTGATAGGCGGAACTTCTCGTCTCTTCTGGTCTTCGCCTGCTGTTCCGTGGGTTGCGCTGAACATGGACTGCGATCTTGTGGACCACAAGAGCGGCGTTTGACAGAACTCAGCGATCTGGGCGCTGACGTCTGCGCCAGACGCTGAGTTTCCCACCACTATTGTCTTCTTTCCGGTGAAGTCCTCGGGCTTCCGGTAATATTTCGAATGGTTAATGCGACCGGGGTGCTGTGCAGCCCACTCTTTGATACCGGCCATGGGTGGGATGTAGGGAACTATAAAGTGGCCATTTGCTACTACAACTGCGTCATAGACTTCGGAAGTATCTTCGTTCGTAAGTAGATTACGCGTAGTTACTTCCCATGGGCTGCTGGCGACATCGAGGTCCACTGGACTGACATTGATGACTTGTGTACAGTATCGAACGAGGTCTTGCACATCCGCGGAGTAATCGTCGATATATTTAAGTACTGTCTCATGAGTAGGAAAGAGTTGACTATCCGCGGGCCAATCCAGGTCTTGGAAGCCCATTAGTCCTCTAGGTATATTCGTTTCGAGCTTTTCGTACATTGGCGACAAAAAGGAGGGAATTTTCGAAGTTCCGTTGATGCCATCCGTATCAATGTTCCCATTCATTACTGCATCTTTGGATTGCCACTCTGGTTTTTGAACGTCTTTATTGGGGTTGGTCTGAGGTATGTCGAAGAGATTCTCGTCCCGCTGTTCGCCTGTATATATCCAGATCCCACCTGATCGACTCCGTTGTTCAAACAGCACGATCTTATCAAAAGCCTTCTCAGCTCGGAGGTATTTTGCTGCCGCCACACCCGATGGTCCAGCGCCTACAATGGCTATCGTCCTAGCTCTTATTGATGTTCTACTGCTATCGGAAGACATCGTAGCAAATTTGGAGAGGGCGATAGGACAGGAATGACGGAATGAGAGCCAAGTACGCGCAGACGCAACAAAAGTTCTAGCCAAAGGGTATCTCGGAAACAGCAAGGAGACCATGGGAAGAAGTTGATGACATGGAATGACGCCGAGACATGGGAGGTGGAAAGCGAGGATCGGAGCTGATCGGAATGGCCTTCCGATCGGAACTCGGCGAGGCTGACGCGCATCATCGACTTGTGACATGAGCTTGCGCATACAACCACCGGTGGTCAATTGATGATTCGGCCCTAACCAAACTTTATTAACTCACACTCCTTGACCGTTACACCCCTCATTGACGTATTCGTCTCCTCTTCTCCCATTCCTACCCAGCAATGCTACGCACACTGCGACTTGCACGCGTTTCACCAGCCCCACGACCCGTCCGAAGCTTCTCAACCAAGATTGCAGCCATGGCACCACTGCGCATCGGCTTCGTGCCAGGTAGGCACGTCATCAATACTGTTGCATCGCCCGCTGACGGAAATAGAACACTTCTCCACACCGCTCGAGTTCGCGAAGAAGCACTACGGCCTGGACGCGAAGCTCCTCCCGTTCCCCAGTGGCACAGGGCACATGGTCACGGCCCTGCAAGCCGACGAAATCGATATCGGAGTTGGCCTTACCGAAGGCTGGATAGCGGCACTGGGAAAAGCACAGGCGGCTAAGCAGGACGCTGGCTTCAGCGTGGTGGGGACATACGTCGAGACTCCGCTCTGCTGGGCCATATCCACAGGCGCCAAGAGGGATGAGCTCAACGGAATACAAGACCTCAAAGGCAAGAAAGTCGGCGTGTCCAGGATAGGAAGTGGCAGCTATGTGATGAGCTTCGTGCTTGCCGACCAGCAAGGGTGGCTCGACACTTCGTCCAGCAGCCCACCATTCCCCGTCGAGGTGCTGAACACGTTTGCCAACCTCCGCGATGGAGTCAACGACAGCACGGCCGACTTCTTTATGTGGGAGCACTTCACGTCGAAGCGCTACTACGACAACGGCGAGATCAAGCGCATCGGCGAGATCTACACACCCTGGTCCTCGTGGAAGATCGTCGCCGCAAACCATCTATTGAACCCGAAGAACTGGAGTTCGGCACCCAACGCCAGCAAGCCAGTGCTTACTGGGGAACTCGAGGACGTCATGGACAAGATCAACAAGGGAGTCAAACACTTTGAGGAGAACCAAGAAGAGGCCGTCCAGTACATTAGCACCAAGCTCGATTACTCGGAAGAGGATGCGCGAGAGTGGTTGAAGACTGTTCGCTTCGCCAAAGATGTGAAGGGCGTGGACAAGGAGGTTGTGAACAAGACCGTTGGCATACTGCAGAAGGCTGGTGTGTTGGGCGGGCAGGTTGATCAGTCCGCTATGATCGGGCTCGAGCGACATGCGGCATGAAGCTAATCTGTGCAAACCGCTGAATATCATGCCACGCGACTCGGACAACGGTTCGCGCACCGTGCCCAATAGCTCTAGTGTCGGCAAGCACACCGTGCAATAGGATCGCCAGTGCATGGTCGGAACGATGTCAAAGCTCGGAGATTTGGGTTCCATGCTTTTTGTTTGTTATGTATTGCATATCAGTCAGAGCATCCGTCTGCAACTACCAACATACCGAAATGCCTTCACCAGTACAGTCACATCGAAGAGTCAACACAACGCACAAGGCAATGCATTCACCTGTTTCACCTCTGCAGAGTGCGACTTCACAGCACCGCGAAGCATTTATACTCGCCGGCAGGTTTTCATGGAGTGCCCTTGGAGATTCTCGCACAGCTACCTGCGCTTCGACCACCGACCTTCCACTGCAACGAACTCTAAAAGCCTTCGCCTCCGAATCCAGCCCAACACGAAGAAAGCCTACTTTCGTCAACTTCTCCCGACCACTACCCTCGCAATGCCAACCGGCATTCCAAAAGAGCTAGAGTTATCTCACCTCGACCAGCAGCCCCACATACGCGTATATGGCCGCTACTACATCATCTTTCCCTTTCCGGACATCAGTCGCGCCCATGAAGCAAAAGAGGCGCTGCACAATGGCTTCAAAGAAGTTCTGAGAAAGTTTCCATATCTCGCTGGCACTGTGGACCTAGACCCCTCTACCGACCTTCTCCGTGTGCAATACCCCGACCCCATCGATCTAGAAGCTGAAGCACGCCGTATATTCACAGTCAGTTACGACGATGCACAACATGACTACGATTCGCTTGCGAAGGACGCCTTCCTCCCAGACGAGTTGCCCGCTACTATCTTCTGCCCAAACGAACTGAAACACCACGCTGGATTGGGCGAAGATGCGTATGCCGAAAGGATGACCAGCTTTTCGAAAGGACCTTTGCCAATCTTCGCGGCGCAGGCTACCTTCATTCCTGGAGGTCTGATATTGAGCGCCTGGTGGTATCATGCCGTTATCGATGGCACTGGTAATGGAAGAATTCAAAAGATATGGTCTGATGCGGTACGAGATCTCAATGCTGGAAAGAACAAATTACCGCCAGTTCGTCCGCCTGCCAGATACTACCGTGTGCCAAGCTACAAGGATCAGCTCCAACCATTGAAGGATATCGTCAAAGAATGGAACGTCGTACCAGACCCGTCATCAGCGCGTCGAGCGCTCGCAACGCTGGTTCAGGAAGCCGATGCAGCAGGCCAGTCTATTAATACACCTGAGAAGCCATTCGCGAAGCGCTTTGAGGTCCGCGAAGGACCGGATGAAGGACCCAACAAAGTCGTTGCCGAGATGTTTCGCTTCTCATCGCAAGCTATCGAAGAGTTTCGCAACGATCTATCCATCAAAATCGGGAAGCGTGTATCTAACTTCACTGCACTGTCAGCTATCGTCTGGGCAAACGTTATACGTGCTCGCTCGAAATCGATCACCGCCTCGGGTAACACCCAGTCGACCCTTGCTGTTGTTGTAGACCTCAGAAAATTCCTTCCACTGCCCTTCTCGTCCCCGGATTATCTCGGCAACCTGGTGCTGTCTGCTACGCCTACCTTGAATCTTGACGGCGCTGCGGCCTCTCTTGAGGACATCGCAGCCAAGATCACAGACGCTCTGCACGCCATCAACGCGACATGGGTAGTCACTCAAATCAACAGCGTCCTTACCAACCCTGCCGAAGCGCAACAATCCCTTCTGAAGTTCCCCAAAGGCCCAGACCTATACATCACTAGTTGGCAAAGAATGGGAGCTGACAGGGAGTGGTGCATCCCAGGCACGAGCAAGCCAAATGCAACTGCTATTCGGCGAGCGGCATGGGTCAGCGAAGGTGGCATCGTGGTCTTGCCCAGGGAAGAAGACAAAGAAGGACAAGAGGGGGAGCCGTATGAGATCATGATCAGTCTTACAAAGGCCGACATGGAACGCTTCAGGGCCGGATTAGAAGATGCTAGATGGTTGGTCGACTCGTCATATAAGCCAGGCAAGGTCGTCACCTGGCGTGACATCTTCTCTCGCCGTCTTACCGGATTCGGACTGGCCTACGGTGGTGCGCTCTGCCTCTTGACTGTGGTGATATGTGTGTGCACTCTCTCACAGTCTGCGCGGATAGCTGGTGTTGCACAGGGCCCTGCTCAGGAAGAACTCAGGTAGATAGGCTTTGTTCAGAGTGTCGGATCTCTTATAGGTGGTCTGGCATCGGATAGGGAGTTACCCTCGTGACGACGAAGGAGGTGAAGAGAACAAGGTGAAGGCGCCTGGGATCGTGTGGCCAGAGTGGCTACACGTGCCGAATGTAACCTAAACCAGCATCTCAGGGCGTCCTCAATTGAACTACTCATGCATACTGCATAAACATCCTTTGATGTCTCCATTATTCCTAATTCGTGGTATTTGCTCCCGGCTTCGCAGCAAACGCGATCGTGCCTCGCTTGCGCGATTACCTTCACCGCTCGGACCTGTACCTGCAGTTTCATGACTAAAAGTGACGATCCTCCGCGGCATGCTACCCGCTAGCGCCCCATCAAGCATCGACCCTGAGAAAATCCAGTTGCTACATGGCACGGCCAGCTAACACACCAGCGCCCAATTATTAGGCACTATCATCACTATCGAAATACCCTACAGATTCCAATACCAAACCATGGATCCCGAAAGAGAGAGTTTGCTCTCATACCACGAGACGCAGCGTGAAAGAACACAACAGCTGCTTTCGCACGAGATCACAGCGAGTGCGCAAGCTAATGAAGATTACCCTGTTGATCATGGCAAAGTGGCGTGGATGCAGGTTCTTGGTGGATTCATTCTGTTCGCGAACAGTTGGGGCTTACCAAATGCCTTTGGCGTCTTCCAAACATACTACGTCGACACCTTGATGCCGGAGCAGGATGCGTCGCGTATTGCCTGGATCGGTTCGATACAGCTTTTCTTCACCACGATTGGCTGCTTGCCTGGTGGCATGCTGCTTGATCGGGGGTACCTCAAAAGTATCATCGCTGTTGGCACGGGCCTCGAGGTACTGGGTTTGATCCTGACTTCTTTCTTCAAGAGCTATTGGGCCATCTTCTTCGCTCAGGGAGTGTGCATGGGTATCGGAAGCGGTTTGATGGCGATAGTGCCCGTCGCTGTGCTAGCCATGTTCTTCGAGAAAAAACGCATGCTGGCTACTGGTCTTGCATCGACTGGTGCTAGTGTTGCTGGTATCGCTTACACTCTCTCCTTACGCTCGCTCTTCCTCAACGTCGGGTTTGCGTGGGCTGTTCGCATCTTTGCGCTCATCATACTGGTGACCAACGCCGTCGCTTTTGTGGTGATGCGCTTGCAGCTCCAGTACGGATCCAAGGGCTCCAGCTTCGGCTTTCACCACTTCAAAGATCTGCCATACACGATCTTTGTCGTCGCATTCACGCTGTTCGTCGCGTCCTCGTTTGTGCCGTTCTTCTTCATCCAGGAGTACGCTATCAAGCTCGGTGTGTCGAAGGATATGGCATTTAACTTGTTGTCGATCATGAACGCCGCCAATATCTTTGGGCGTTTTGTGCCAAACTTCATCGCCGATAGGTACGTTCTCATCATCCAGTCTTCGCAATAGCCCAGTACTCACAACTTTAGGTACGGCGGTGTCAACACCCTACTTCCTCTCACCGTCGCCTGCATCATCACCCTTTGCATGCTACCCCTCGCTCAGGAATTGAACGGTCTCATCGCTGTCAGCATCGTGTACGGCTTCCTTTCTGGTGGCGTGATTATCATCCCTGGGCCAACCCTCACCTCCCTATCTCCCAACAAAGCCTCCATCGGCGTACGTCTCGGATTGGCGTATCTAGTCGCTGCTTTCGGTGGGCTGCTCGGTAACCCTGCCATGGGCGCACTCAAGGGCGAGGGAAACGGTGCGGTAGAGAACTTCAAGGGTGTATGGTTCTGCGCGGCAGGCGTAATGGGTGTGGGTGCCGTAGCTCTTATCGCCACGCGATGGATCAAGTTGGATAGCATGTGGGCTGCAGGCATAGTATGAGGTTCGACGGGAAAACCTCAACTCTGAACTTCCTAAAAGGCAGGTGGTGGTAGAAGAACGTCAGCTTACCGTGGCTTATCTAATCGCACCCAACCGTGCAGGCTGGATTGGTGTTGTCTACGCAGCCAATCATATACTGCTCCCGATTCGATCTTCAGCGGTAGTCGCGCATGAGGCAGATTTCTGAAGATCTGGATCACTTGATAGCTGCCATGTAGCACTGCATCCCGAATAGGAAATGTTCCGCATTCAGTCGACACAGTATGGAACGAAGACGATATATAAGATGAGATACCGTCAGCATACCCTGGAGTGCCACTAGCATCTTAGTCACAGATTCAGTGCCTACCGGCAAGCGAAAATGCTACTCTTCGCCTGCACCACTCTCTTCCTCTCAATCCTCTCCACTCTCCCAATCACACGCGCCGCATTCTACTACCCCACACCCACACGCTCCTTCCTCGAACATATCCTCGTAGACAACTGGGGCGCCTACGCTTCGAATTTCTCTTCAGCAATCACACCCTGCACGAATTATGTTTCGCAGACCGGTACTACAGGGCGAAACAGTGGTCGCACCACCGCTGCCCAATGGATGCGCGTTATGTTCCACGACTTTATTACCGCGAATGTAAGTGCGGGCACGGGAGGTATCGATGCTAGTATTGGGTTCGAGACAGCGAGGGAAGAGAATAAGGGGAGTGCGTTTAACGATAGTTTTTCGTTTTGGAGGCCGTTTGTTGGAGAGGGGATTTCTAGTGAGTGCATCGCCCTGATGAGTATTTGGTGATGGAAGTGGTGCTGACGAAGCGGTAGTGGCTGATCTTGTTGCGCTCGGCACGGTCATGTCGACAAATCTGTGTGGAGGCGCGCAGATGCCGTTTCGATCTGGCCGCGTTGATGCAATTGAAGCAGGAAAGACGACGGGAGTCCCAGCACCAGAGACGGATCTAGAAGAGACGTTACTTTTCTTCGAGCGCGCGGGGTTCGACATGGTGGATGCTATTGGGCTCACGGCTTGCGGACACACTCTTGGCAGCGTCCACCACGTAGGTTTCTGGCTGTCATTTGATTGGGCAACACTCACTCATCGGTGTAGGGCGGTTTCCCGGAGGCTGTAGACGAGAGCTTCGTCACGCCCAATAATACGAATGGCGGTAGTAACTTCGACACTACACGCGGCGTCTTCGATCCGAACGTTCTCGGCGAATATCTCAATGGCACAGGTACCAAGGGAGGACCATTAGTGAACTCCTACAACGACACGATGAACTCCGATAAACGGCTTTACGAGAGCGATAAGAATGCGACGATGCATGCTCTATTCGCGCAAGGAACAGGCTTTCTTGCTACGTGTGCCGAGCTCATGGGCCGAGCCATCAACACCGTGCCTGCTGGTGTTCAGCTCTCCGAGCCAATTACTGTCATGCCGGTCAAGCCTGTGAATGTCACCTACGACTTCAGCGAGGACGGAAAGTTGATGCTTTCGGGCAAGATCAGAATCCTCACACCGGCAGGCAGCTCACCCCCGCAATCACTAACTCTTCGCATGAGCGACGACGAGACGAAACTAGAACGAGAAGTGGACACGGGAAGCTCAGTATTTGGTCGCAGTGGTAGTGAGTTCGGAACTACGACTTACTTCCCATTCTCGCTTTCTGGACCCGCCATTCAGAATGCTACGTCTTTCTCCTTCCAGGCACCTGATGTACCGGAACAGACTTTTCGGATCGATAGCCAGGCATTCGTCGTTCCAAGCCTAACAGTTCTGAGCGGCACAGCACTCAATGTGACAGTTGCCGACTGCCAAAAGAGCTCGTGTGAAGATTTGACCATCCACGTTTCCGCCCCAACAACACAGCGTGGCACGTTGGCGCCGAAGATGAGTGAGTTGGATATGGTACTGAGTGAAGTGAAAAAGGAAAGAAGGGTGTGTACAATGTGCCAGGGGCAGATTGTCCTGCCCGATGTGCCGACTGGGCTAGTTACTGTCGAAACTTCCAGGGAAGGGAAGCTCGTTGACACCCTTTTGGTTAATGGAGGGCAAGCTGGCTGGTAAGGTGAAGGGCCCTGAACTCGTGTCGCCTCTTGCTGCATTCACGCTGTTGAACTTTGAAGACTAGATGACTTTCAATACAATGTATGTTTCTACCCTAAAAGGTTTTCTTCTAGATTGCGACTCATATGACAATGCCTACAGCGACGATGTTGACAGTGACCACGGCCGCTCACCAACATCCCACTTCTTAGGCTCTTCACCCATATGAAACACCAACTCGCCTCCTTCCGCAACCTCGCTATGCTTCAACCAAGCTCGATCGAGTTCCTGACCGTTCCAGGTAACCTTTTGCGGGTAATAGCTTGTGCTTGACAGGTTCTGGGCCCGAATAGTCAACGACGTCTCGACTGCCGTTCCACTAAAAAGCGAAACCTTGAGCCAAGAAAATCGGGGAGCAGAAAGAAGGTAAAGCGGCTGGGCAGACACCGGATACATGCCCATGAGGTTGAATACCAGCCAACTGGGTAGAGCACCGCCGTCGATGTTTCCGGGGTATCCGTTACGGTCATCGCTGTAGAAGTCGTCGACGATAGCTCGAGTCCGATTAACTGTCATCCAGTTCATGCCAGGTACGTAGTTGTAGAGGAATGGCGTTGCAAAGGATGGTTCGTTCCCTGGGTTGAAGAGAGCAGAGCCGGCATCGTTGTTTGCGCCGACTGATGTACCGAAGCCTGGAATGAAAGAGGCGTCTAGCCGACGGACGAAAGGCTCGTCACCGCCCATCAGATCTATGACTTTGGCCATGTCGTGTGGTGCGACACTGAATGCAGTCTCCCAAACCTTGGCTTCGTAGATGTCTGCATCCCAACCGCATGTTCCGCAGCTCAGCGGGTCATACGCCGTGGTGTTCCACGTCCCATCCGCGTTTCTAGGGCCTGGGAAGCCAGTGAATGTACCCGTGCCGTTGAGAGTTGTGTTTGCCATGGGATTCCATTGGTTCTGCCACCAGCTTGCTCGTTCGCGCATCTGATCGATGTCTTCCTGGGACTTCATTAGTCCAGCTGCCATGCTGTAGATCGCGAAGTCGTTCTGCGGGTACTCAACGCCACGAGAAACACTGCGGGTGTGGTTGCGCGTGATGAAGCGGAGGGAGAGATAATCGTCCAGTGCACCTCTGCCTTCCTTGGTGGCGCCGTCGAAGGCGACCGGATCAACATTGCGCTCGGGCAATACGTTCGCGTCCTTCATCACTGCTTTGTAGGCCTCTTGCCAATCAATGCCACTGTCGAGCTCACCGCGACCTGTCTCGCCGGATAGTGCATGGACACTCTTGATGAAACCGTCCGCTAGGACCATGTCTGCGTGTGTGCCGCCCTGAACACGACCATTCCAGTTTGCTGCGCGACCGGCTGGCAGGTACCCCTCTTCGGTGAAGATAGAAATGAGGCCAGAAAGGATGCGTGAGTACGGCTTCGTGAAGACCAGGTGATACAAGGGTAGCAGGGTACGATAAGTGTCCCAGAGCGTATAATGGTCATCGTAGTATGGCTTAGCTTCGTTGGACTCCCAATTAGGGCATTCGCCGGTTTTGTCAGTTGGCATCAGACCTGTTTGATACAGCCCAGAGTAAAGCATCCTCTTCAAGGTTTTGTTGTTGCTTGTCGAATGGCCATCGTCTCCAATCTGTATCTTGCTCAGGATTTTCTCTTCCCATGCTTGCCTTCCTTCGTCAACGACATCCTCGAAGGATTTCGCATCAGGAAGCTCATTTTCCACGTGAGAGCATGCCTGTGCAGCACTAATGTACGAAATGCCCAATTTGGCCTCAAGAGTAAGGGTGCCGTTGACTTGCTGCTCCTTAGGCGACCAGCTGAAAAGAGCGCCAAGGCCCATTCCGCTCCCAGCATAGGACCGGACGTCAGCATACCCGCGCGGCACAGGGCGAGACTTGAAGCTTGGTGGCGAATAAGGATTATACTGCCAGCTAAACGTGCCAGCGCCGGGAGTACTGGGAAGTTCTCCCTGAACATAGTCGGATGTTGGGGTGAGCACAGATCCTGCAGGCACACTAAAGTTCCCGCAGAAATGGATCGTATGACTTTCAGGCTGCGGCCAGCCACCCGTGTAGGTCGCTGATCCATGGTATGATGGCAATCCGTTCGAGGAAGACCCGACACGTAGCTGCCCGTGTAGGAACTTTTGAGAGTATGCCATCGAAGAATAGGCTGGCAACACGTGTGTGAGGTCGACTAGGACATGCGCATCGTGCTCGTTGGCTGACAAGGCGCCTGCCATCGTGGAATCAACGTTGAAAGTGGAAAGGTTGTTCGAAGGGACTTCTGGTTGAGGGAACGTGTATCGCATGAATCCGGTATGATTACCAGAAGTGATCTCGATCTTGATGCCGTTCTGTAGAGTCGTTGTGAAGAGGCCCACTGTTGCGGACTCCAATTCCAGACTGCGGTTCTGGGCATAGGTCATGTTGTCGGCAAGGTTAATAGACTCGAGATTGCCATACAGCGGCATCTGCGAGATCAATCCGTCTAGATCTTGTTAATACTCGTAGGCGCCTCGTTTAAGCAAGCAGAGGACTGACAAGTTGGAGCTCCGCCAGATCCGCTGACGTGCGTCATGCTCACTGCTGTTACATTCCCCAAAGGCGTATATCCAGCATTGGCGTCCACTGCACTGCCATTCGGAAGCCCAATGTAGCTCGTGTCAATGCCTGGCTTTGCCATCGCCCATGGTAAACTTGCGCCGGGGAAGGAGTTACCGCCTGCGATGGCGGAACCAGGTTTTGGGCCCACGGTACCGATCAAAGGATCTGTACGAAGTCAGATATGTCTCACATGCACTTCGTACAGTCAAAACTTACCTACGAAGGACCATAACGGTTCTTGAGATCTGCCATGACTTGGAGTCGACAAAACAGATGGTGCCGACTCGAAGACCGTCACCCAAAAGAGCAGTCGCAAAAGAGAGGGCTGCTGCCGGCTAGCCATTTTGTAGCGCAATCTGGCCCAGCTGTAATTAAGATCGTGCGAGATGGGGAACAGAGCTTGCCATAGCAAGTTATTGTACCCCACGCATTGCGCTAAGGGCGACCGTTACTAGGCAGCCCCAAACGGCGCAATACAAGGGCGGTTCTATCGGAAGAGCTCGTGCGCACATGATCTCGCGAATGGGGAGGTTTCGGAGTCGAGTTGGGCGACCGGAGAACGCCCGTTGTCATTTTATCATCTCATGTCAGTACCTCCGATCGCGTTCAGGATCCCCAGTTTTCGGGTCGTCATTGTTCCGTTACCTCCGAATGATGATCCACGTGGAAACGGGCCGAATAGCTGTCTGCCCGGGCGACGGCCTAATTGAGCCGATCTTGAGTTCCGCCCACTCTTGACGTAGCCTTCGTATGGACGCGCGACCAAGCTTGAGCTTGGATAGTTAGTTACAGTTGAGGCTTTCAAGTAGGAGAAGATCGCTGACCCACTTTTGATCAACAGAAGGAGGGCTCTTTGGTAGACTGAACGCGGACATTTCGCTCTATCCATATAAGTCAAGGTATTTGTGTTGGCTACTCAAGAAGTAGGGCTATGAGCATATACATCAGATGCTTCGCTGGAACTTGCGCTATCATCCGCCGCTGTCGAGGTATCCTCCGGATCATCCTCGTCCCCTTCTTCCTCTGCGGTCTTATCTCCGCTGACCTTTACCTCGGATGCATCGGCATTCTCAGATATCTTGTGTGGGTTCCTACAGTCAGCCGTATTACATAGACAGTATTGGTCACCCTTGAACCATTTCGAACCGTAGTCTAGTGTCAGCTCTTCGCCGATAGCGACTTTTCGCTTTGTGACTACATAGACGGCTCGACGATCCAAAGAACACACCATCTCTACAAATTCCGTATTCGGATTGCAAGAGTGGTTGATGAAGCGAGTCACACCTCCGGTATGAAGAGCGTCTATAGAAGCTGTGGCGTGTGTCTGAGTTTGGTCAAAGTTTGGTTTACCGATCGAGATCCCGACACGATAAGCATCTCGTCCATGAGCTGGAGTTCCATCGTCTTTGAAAGGTATGATCTGGCCTGTATACTCTCCTACAATGGTAGAGTCGTGAATCACCTTGCGTGCAAAAACACCGTGACCGCGCGAACCGACGTCCTGTAGCAGTAAGTGAGAGAGCCAGAAGCCATGCAGATACTTGACCCATGCATTGTATCCACACATACAACGTGCGACATCTTCTGGTGCTTCGCAATTGGGGCATGGCTCGATGCAGGACTCGGTCTCGTTAACGTCTCCAACAAGACCCTCAATTGTGCTGGGAGGCCAGTTACCTCGGAAGGCTGCTGGCTTAGACTGGTCATGCCAATGTTCTCCGTTGAACGCGGTTTCCAGAGCAACCGAGCAGTAATGTTTTCGATTCGCTGCGTGTGTAGCTACTTTACGTCTGGGAATACCGCTTCCGTCCTGAGAGTAGAAGAATAGGCTACCCTGTAGGTCGGGATTGTACAAGTCTTTCAGAAGCTTAGTGACAACGCCAGAGGTGAACGCCGTCTTTTCGTGTTGCTTGCGCTTGGCCTTTTGTTTGATTTGCCGGAAGACTTCATCTTGTGTCAAGGGTAACATCGTTGTCGCGATGTATAAAAACGGTAACAAGGCCTCCGGTTGATCCAGAGTATGACTCCCTTCTGACCAGAACAGACATACTCGAGGTATTTACGTATTGAGGCCATATCGCGATGCATTGTGACATTGTGAAAGGGGACATTAGATCGTGCCAGTGGAGTCGTCTGTTCTATAAAGAGAGTTGAATCGCGCGCTGTGAAATCCCGATTGCGGTCGCAGGAGCGTTTCACAGTGACCATGGTGGAAGAAAGAATAATTGCGCGACGAAAAATAGTCCACTGCATGCTTGGCACGTCCGCGCTCTCGCACAAACTAGAGCGTCCAGCCGATAGCATGTGATCTGGGCATTCCGGCGTATGCATGTTGTGGATATATCCAAGGCTTGGAATTGACGCTAACGGGGAACAGCTGCGGAGAAATATCGCAGGATAGAAGCTGGTTAATATAAGTTCACCTCCGTGTCGTGATAGGGCTAGACGAATGGTTGGTACGTAGAGCATGCTCAGGTGTACGCGCAAGTGCGATCTGCAACGCCATGTACCCGGCGCTGGAAACGGGGCACAGAATAGATCGCCGTACTACTTGCTTCTGTGGAACTCCGGTCGAGGATAGCTATAAGAAGCCTCCATGGTGCAGGGACTCCGGAACTAGGTCGGTCAACCTTCATCTCAGTCGACACCATGTTCGCCCTCAACTCCATATTGCCTGTGCTCTTCGCAGCTGTGGCATCCGCGCAGCTCACCTCCAAGCTCACGGAGATCACCGACTTCGGCCCTAATCCGCGCAATGTCTCGATGTTCATCTACGTGCCGGCCAACCTGCCGCCAAACCCCCCGATCTTGGTGTCTCCCCATTGGTGCCATGGTGCGATTATCCCGTGTACGAACTGTCTGCGAGACATTTACTGACTTCGTACACTCATCTTTAGGTACGGCGCAGCAGGTCTTCGATTATCGGCCATGGGCTTCGCTTGGTGACGAATATGGGTTTATCTCGATCTATCCCAATGCTTCAACGCTGAATACGGATCAATGCTGGGATGTGAGTAGCCAAGAGTCGCTCACCCACAATGGAGGAGGCGACGCGCTAGGCATTGTATCCATGGTGCGCTGGACTTTGGAAAAGTACCATGCAGACAAAGACCGCGTATTCGTTACCGGAACGAGTTCAGGCGCGATGATGACCAACGGTAAGACCGGACGGCATAAGATGCATGTGAGACACACGCTGACTCCGTATCTCCGCAGTCCTGATTGGTAGTTATCCAGATGTATTCGCAGCGGGAAGCGCATGGGCCGGTGTACCCTTCGGCTGTTTTGCTGGCGACGGCTTCGACGTCTGGAGTGACGCGTGTGCTAGAGGCCAAATCGTCAAGAACGGACCGCAATGGGCAGCTCTTGTGCGCAACGCATATCCCACGTATCGCGGCTTTCGACCGAAGTTCCAAACTCTCCATGGCACAGCGGACACCGTACTGTATCCACAGAACTTCCGTGAGCAGATCAAACAGTGGACGAGCGTGTTTGATGTGAGCCAGAAACCGACGGAGATTACGGAGGACGTTCCTTTCGAAGGATGGACGAGGTTTCGGTATGGCGACAAGTTCGAAGCGTACGAGGCAGGGAGTGTAACGCATGATATCCCGACGGATGCCGATACGGTGATGGACTTCTTCGACTTGAAGTGTAGCGGACCGAGCTGCTTCTCGAGGCCCAGATCGGGTAACAGCACATGGTAGCTGATATGGTGTTTTGTCAGCTGTTGCTGTGGAGTTTGCGACACACACGAAGTATAGCGCTCCAATATCAAAGAAGAATCGAGTGTGCATTTAACTCAGACGGCGGCCTGGTCTTGGTTCGGGCTGGTCATTGAGATGGTCTATCGGCGTAATGCGACGAACCCCAGGTCTAGCTAAACAAGCTTAGAATAAAGACAGAAGACTCAAGACAGTGCAAGCACAGCGCAAAGATATCGCAAAAACGTTTCGTGATGCGGATGCTGACAAGATGTGATATGCATGAGAGAACGCGTTTGGGTTCCGCGACCCCCAGCTTGGAAGGCTCGGCGCACCGGCGCTAGAACACGTGACGTCATCAGCCGGCAACGCGACTCCATTCCTTGTGCACTTGACCGCTCACAACTACCACGGAAGAATACTGCCAGCCTCTACCGTGACCACAGACTCTTTTTTATATACAAAACGCTCATTCATGATCATGATAGTAGCCGAATCCGCCAAACATAGACTTTCGAGCACAGTGCGGAGAAGACGCGCTAGACACGCGGTTGCGCGGCCACTGGCAACGGTCTGTAATTCCCACCCATCTGCTGGTCCCATTGAAGATGCAGCCATGTTACGATGCAGCGTACGCGATCTAATCGTAGACTACCTTGGATATTCGGTCGCGGATGACTTTGACCCGAGCTCATAGATTCGACAGACACATTATACCCCACTCTGGGTTTAGCGACCCCAGATGATCACATCGGTTGCCCTAGCATGCAGTCCAAGGAGGAGCTTATCCCCCCGCTGTATAGCTAAGAGTTGGGGAACTTCGTATCGCTCGCATGGCGATGCTGGAATTTCACATGCGGCTGGAGATCCTCCGCAGAAAGGATTCCTATTACTGGGAAGTTCCCCGCGCAGTCTTCATTACACCGACGTTGTCGTTATAATGTTCAGACTGATCCCTCGTAGCTCAGCTAGGAGCATACATGCCTTTCCCGTCTTTCAGCGATGCGGGTTGTGAAGATTTTTGCGGCCTTCTGTGCCTTTTCGAAATACACGGTGCATGCCTTGCTCGAGGAGAAGTTCGTGGGCTTCGAGCCTGGAGAACAAGCCTTGGATGTTGCTGGCGCTACCGTCATAGCTGACGCAGATGATTTCGTGGGTATTCACATTGCGCTCAATAGCCTGGTGGACGACTTCGAGCAGATCACTGGAACCCGACCCGCACTCAGTAATGCCACTACCAACTTTACGATTTCGACTTCAGCAACGGGCATCATCGTCGGCTCTGTTGGGTCGAGACTCATCCGTCAACTGTCTGCCGAGAAAGGTCTTGACATATCAGATCTTGAGGGGAAGTGGGAGGTGTTCAAAACAGCTGTGATCGCTGATCCAATAGCCGGAGTGGAACGGGCGCTGGTCATCGTGGGCAGCGATAAACGCGGCACTATTTTTGGTGTTCACACGCTTGCCGAACAAAGTGGGCAGTCTCCGTAAGTATCTCCATCATGTACATCTGGGTGGCGATTGATGGGCTACGACAGATACCATTGGTGGGCGGATGTGCCGACGAAGAAACACGCCGCTATCTTCGCACTGCCAAAAGTCACTGTTCATGGCCCGCCGTCAGTCAAATACAGGGGACTCTTCATCAACGACGAAGCACCAGCATTAGTAAAATGGTGGGCTGCACGGCACAACTCCTCTTACTATCCTCTCGACACCGAATTCTACGCCCACGTGTTCGATTTACTACTCCGGTTGAAAGCCAATTACCTGTGGCCTGCCATGTGGGGATCGACAACACCAGCACCAGGTCATATTTTCTTTACAGATGATCCAGGAAATCAGCAGCTCGCAAACGACTACGGTATCGTAATCTCTACCAGCCATCACGAGCCGATGCAAAGAGCCACCAATGAGTGGAACGCAACTGAGACCGGGCCCTGGGATTGGAGGTTGAACAAGGACAACGTCACGCGCTTTATGGAAGAGGGCATTCGCAGAATGGGAAACAACGAGAGTTATGTGACGCTGGGTATGCGCGGCCCAAGTGATAGTGCGATAGTTGGTGACGATGCCTTGGAAATACTTCGAGAAGTGTTTGAAGTCGAGCGTCAGATCTTCAAAGAAGTACTAGGTGATCAGAAAGTGAACCGTAAGAGTAATCCTTGAGACAACAGGTTTAGACAACGCTGACAAGGTGTAGAAGCATGGACGGTATACAAGGAAGTAGCGACTTACTATGCAGCCGGACTAAACCCTCCCGATGATGTTACTATCATCATGCCCGATGATAACCATGGCCAGATTCTGCGCTTACCCACTGGTAACGAGACTGTCAGGGAAGGCGGCGCTGGCGTTTACTTTCACTTCGAGTATTTTGGTAGACCGCGATCGTACAAGTGGTCAAATACCAACAGCTTGGTCAGTATGCGCAGCTTACATGATCAATCTCTTCCTAACAGACGCAGTCGAAAGTATTGAAAGAGCTTTTACAAGCTTACTGGCGCGGTGCGAACCAGGTTTGGGTCATCAATGTTGGTGACATCAAGCCTTTGGAGTTACCCTTTGGATTCGCTATGGACTTAGCTTGGGATATCTCGAAGTTCGACTTCGACATGATACCAGAGTATCTGCGCCTCTACGCCGAGAGGGAGTTCGGCATGGAACATGCAGATGATATTGCGGCTCTACTGATGGAGTTCAACCATCTTATTGGAATGCGCCGCTTTGAGATGGTCCAACCAGACACCTACTCAGTATTGAACTATCATGAAGCGGAAACGGTCCTGACAAGTTGGAACACGCTTGCGCGCGAAACCAAAACACTGTACGACCAGATGCCGGACGATCACAAAGCCGCGTTCTACGAGCTACTGTTCTATCCCCTAGTATCGGGCGCCACATACTACGCAGTGAACGTTCGCACTGGAATGAACTACCGATATGCTATGGAGCGAAGGAACTCGGCAAACGCCCTCGCTCATCAGATTTTGGCCGACTTCGAATATGACTACGATCTAGTTGAAGGTTTCGACGCTGTCCTGAATGGAAAATGGCTGAACATCATGTCTCAGGCCAAACTCGAAACGTTCGATACCACGAAGCCCAAGAATTGGATGAATCCATCCCGCGACATAGTGTCGAATCTTTCTTTCGTTCAACTACGCCAAAACATGCAGTTCTCCGTCGGTAATCTTGGTATCTATGCGGAGGGCTCCAATAGTCCTCTCGACCAGGGCCGATGGGCTGAGTCAATCGATCCATCGTTGCCTTTTACTAAGTCCCCCGCCAGGTTAACGGAGATGAGTCCATATGGGCCTCGTCAGCGGACTATTGATCTCTTCATGCGAGGTGACTACCGCGTTCCGCTCGACTGGCAGCTCGGTGATATCCCGGTGGAATGGTTATCGATAACACCAAGCTCTGGCCAACTCAACCAGACCGTCGACGAGCAACGCCTCAACGTCACCATCGACTGGACACGGGTGCCAGAAGGATACAACGACACCGTAGAGGTGGGTATAACATCAATACCATCATTTTATCCATATTACGACATCATACACGTTCCGGTGAACAATTTCAAAGTACCCGGCGATTTCCTAGGCTTCCCAGAAACTGCCGGTTACATATCCATTGAGAGCCCGCACTACCAGCGCTCGTCGCTCCGTAACGGCACTGCAAACAATACGGTATCATTTGCTCATATCCCTTACCTGGGCACGCGCACCGAATCTGGATCTATCGCAATACGGCCTTTCCATGCTGCTCGGGCTTCTCTTGATGACGCTACCAAGGCATTTGTCGAATATGACATCTATATCTTCAACCATACCACTGCCCTAAACGCCACGGTACACATCAACGCCTGTCTAGATACCGATCCTAATCTTCTCATGGAATTTTCGCTTTCCCTTGATGACACCCCTCAAAACTTCACGCGTGTGTTGGGTGACCCGGAGGACGCGGGCGATGTGCCGCCGGAGTGGACCAGTGAGGTGATGAATCAGGTTTGGACGAGGAAGGTCAGTCTTGGTGAAGTAGTGCAAGGAAAGCACACGCTTCGTTGGAGTGTCAATAGTCCAGAGGTTTACTTGGAGAAGCTTGTTCTAGATACTAGGGGCGGGGTAAAAGACAGCTATCTAGGGCCGCCAGAGACGATGATGGTGGGATATACATGAGGCCACATATATCAGGCAGCTCCTCCGAAGAAGGGCTACTTCATGGTTGTTTTGGAGCCCTCGAAACGCTCCATGCGATCGGCGCCTTTCAACCGAAGTTTTGCACCATAGATGTAGAGCTGCGTGATAATGTCAGTAAAATACCACACAACAAGCGAAAGCATCTGCACATACCAGTGATACCAGTGGTAACCCCAAACCCAACACCAAAAAGCCCAGCAATCCTACGCCCCAGTCAAGGCCAAGTGTATCGAACAACTTCTCTCCGAACAACGGAAACGCGCCGGCGAACATGCAGCGAAGGAAGGATATGGCCGCCACTGCAGAAGCGGGAAACTTGAAGGCGTCGATAGCGTAAAGCTGCAGCGCGAGTTGGATGTTCATGCCTCCAGCCATCATAAGCATGATGGCTACCAGTGGCACCATAAAGTGCGTTCTGGTGGCCGTGAACCCGTACATGAACAGGCCACCAACCAGCAATGATCCGCCCACAAGGCAGCTGACGAGCCTTGACTCAGGCTTGTACCTCATCTGGCCGGATGTCGTGTCTCGCTTGAAGATGGCTTCCATAGCGCGAATAGTAGCGAATGTACCGAGGAGCATACCAATGCCAGCGGCGAGGAAGTCGGTACCCACAATGCCAACGCTGTGTCCATATCCGCGACCAAAGACATCCGCGTAAGTAACGATGATCAGATATACGACCCCAAACACCACTGAGTAGAACAGCGAGGCTAACAACAGCGCTGGATCGAGAGCTAGATATACCAAGGGTCGGACGAACGCGTTGACGAGCGCAGTAGGGCCGTTAAGCCGGGGCTGCAGATCCAGTACGGTATACAGCTCAGCGCTAGGCCTCGTTTTCTGTTCTCTTCGTAGCTTGTTTTGTAGAACCCTGGGTGCGTAGGACTCATTGAGGAGGAGAATTCCGGCGATCGAAAGCAGGGCGCTAGCAATGGCGGGTATCCAAAGCGTCCATCGCCAAGAGACCCGCTCTGACATCCAGCCTCCACAAACGGGGCCCAAGACGGGGCCTAGGACGCTGCTTCCTGTAAGCAAGAGTAAAAAATTGCACAACCGCAAACTTACGGTCCAAGCATCACGAGTCCAGATGCCTTCGGACGGGCAGCAAGATTCCACACATCAGATACGAAACCACCCACTATCGCGATGGCAGCAGACCCGCCGAGTCCAGCAAAGAACCGGCAAACCGAGAACTGGACAGCAGTTTGAGAAAAGCCACCTCCGAGAGAGAAGGCAACGAAGACCAAATTGCCAAAGTGTATAATCGCTGCTCTGCCGTACCGTTCGCTGAGTGGGGCGAGAACGAGCGGACCGATAGCCAATGCGAAGAGGAAGATGGACACTTGCAAAGCACCGACAGTACTGTCCGTGATATCCAGGTCGTTCATGACTAGGTGGATGGACGGTGCAAAAATGGTGCTTGCGAAGGGCGAGATGAAACAGCAACCTCCCACGACTGCGGTGGCGCGTACTTTCTTGGCCGTTGGCCAGGTCTGAGATATGTGTTAGCTGCAGATGCACTGCATGGGTGTTGGCACTTACGCGAGGGTGCTCTTGTGTATCTTCGTCCAGTACCACAAGATTGGGATCAAGATGCTGGATCTCGTGGCCCGCCAGGAATATCTTGTCTGGTTGCGAGGCCTGGTCCGTGAGTAGCTCTTGATAAGCTAGAACGACAGCCTGTCTTTGAAATGATCCAGAAGACTCGGTATCGATGGAGTCGTTCACTTTCGTGTTTCCGTCGGTGATAGACATGTTGGCGAGAACTAAGTCAATGCTGGTGAAGAGTCGTAGACAGATACTAACAAGAATGCAAAAAGGTTTGACTGGCGGTACCATCGCTATCTTATACTTCTACGACACCTAATGTTCTTCTACATCATTTTCCATATAACCGATAACCGATAATCGCTTATCGGCGTTAGGCGGCCGCATCTACATTCCAGTGTATAGATGGACGCCAAGGCACAGCGGGAAGCAAAGTAGAGAGAAGGGTCGGGTCAAATCAGAGAACCAGTTTGAATCCAATGCGGGTCTTAGGTTCCAGTGTTCGAGGCCATGTCAAGATATTCTCTCGCCGAAGGAGACGAAGAAGACGGATGTCGAATGAGGTGGCCAAGCTTGAGTACCTAGCCCTGGAGGTATCTTCGCGGTCTTATGTGTGTATGTGTGTATGTGTCCATCAATCTCATGGGGACGAAACTTTGGACCTTGTCTTTCCGGTAGCAGGGCCGCGAATTCGCATTCTGTGTTACGGTACGCGTTCGTGTTGGCGGATGTCAGTCGCGTGGAAAGCAGCGGGTCCCACCTGGGCACCGCGAGGGATAGCGCGAGATATCTGACACGCTAGCTCCCTATGGATTAGTGTGTGGCTGAACTAGAGATAATACCGATCATCGCCGGCCGCCCGCATCCCGAGGTCTTCTCCCTTCGCTCTGAAGCCCCAACGCGCAGGATTCATAGGTCGCGCCTTTGACTCAGACAGGATTCATAAATACCTCGGGATATTGCGGCCGCATCTGCCCTCTTACGCCCGACCGCCTCTCCCACCCGCCCACCCCATTCAAGGGAAAACCCGAACACCCAAGAGCCTACATCAAGATAAAAGCTTGCGAAGTTGGTGGCCTAACAGCGACGTAGGCTCCTGGGTTTTCAGGTTTTCCCTTGTATGAGGTGCTCCCATAAACCACCATGACACATGCTCGGGATGTGCAGACATGCACCCGCTGCCGTACAGCCAAGCGTCAATGCGACAAACTCCGACCCGCGTGCTCACGCTGCAACAAGGCGAAGACCAATTGCATCTACGAAGCACAGGCTCCAGAAACGCCACCACTTGGGTCTCTTGATCGCTCGGAGGAGGCTTTCGATAGCACATCTGCATCTTCTTCACCTCATTCGCGCGTAAAGAGACGCGCTCGAGCTCGCTTTTCCTGCACAAGATGCCACCGGCTCAAGATCAAGTGCGACAGAAGATCTCCTTGTAGCAGATGCGCACGTTCCGGGTATGAGACAACATGTCTCTATACGCACAGAGTCAAGATAGCCGAGAAGACGGTTGTACCGTCTTCTGTCTTTGCGCTTGAGGACCCCGAGTTTGTCGTAGCTACCTGGTTTCTAAGAAGACGAAGCTCTAGCCATTTCAGGGCTCTTCTAGATCGGGTGAGTTGCTCTTATGCTGCTTCTCGTAACTCCCTGGTTTCTGATTATCGATAGCTGGAAACACTACCCGGCCTCGCGGCGCCACCGTTTACTATGGCTATGCGGGAACACATTGCGGGAAACTGCTCGAGTGACTTCGCTCTAGCCGGCAACTTCCCCTTCGGAAGTTCGCAGTCTCAAGCTTACGCTTCGCTTGATAAAAGACAAGATCTTTTGCAAAACTCCACTGCTTCTGCATTGATGTACGCCGATGCATACTTCAGGGTATATAACCCTTGTCTACCGGTCCTTGACCGGTCCACATTCATGTCAAAAATGGAGAGTTTTCACCATACGCAGACAACAGAGGATTCCAGCTGGCTCGCCCAATACTTCGTAGTACTCGGCCTTGGCGCCTATGCCACCACCCGCAATGACTCAGCTTCATCGGAATACTTTTACGCCAGCGAAGCTTGTTTAGCGCAGACAGCATACATGTATCGTCCAACCACCGCCAACATCAGTACGCTGTGTCTCATGGTGCTTGCAAAGTCGGTGGCTTATGCAACTTGCTGGGCTCTAGACACCAGCTGGAACGTAATGGGCCTCGTCGTTCGCTCGTCCATGATGATGGTATTACATAAAGAATGGATGGCTGGATTCGATGAACCAGCAATTGCTCACGAGAGACAAGCTCGGCGGAAGTTATGGGTGCTAGTAGTGTACATGGACATACAACTGTCGTTGATCACCGGTCAGCAATCAGTACTCCCGCAGGACGACTTCCCAAGGGAGACGGAACATTGCGCACCAGCGACCTTGGAAGACTGCTTCGAATCCATTCTGCCCTGTTCGCTTTCAATCATACGTCACGTTCTTTCCCGGATCAACTCGGCGCACGACCAGATCACCTACGACGAAGCGGTGCAATATGACCTCGAAATACGCCACCTGATGCATCAAACGTCAGACTTGCCCGGTAGCGAACACCTACGATTAGCGCTCGATCTCTTCTTCCGTCGCGCGCTATCAGTTCTTCACGGGCAGTATGCGATAGCTCATGATGCTCAATCTCTATACTCGGTCTCCTATTTATCATTTCTCGAGTGCAATCTTGCGATGATGGGGCACCACCAACATTGCTTCTCACTCCCGGAGCAGAGCACGGACCTGGCATTAGTTGCACAACCATACATGTTGGACTTCTTCGCAGCTGCACTGTCAACTTGTGTACAGCTCCTCGCCCCGGTCCCGCCCCCTGACTACACAAGGGTACTCAGCACTTTGAGGAGTTGTGTTGAGCTCATCGGAAAGCAAGAGAGCAAGTCGCTGTGCTTTCGCACTGGATACCACCTTCTCAGTGCAGTGTTCGATCTGACAGACAGGACATATTCGGCCAGTGAATGAGCAACCACCTGATTAGAATAAGGTCAAGTGTCAGGAAAAGGCCGTAGACTAGACATATCAGTTCGCGGGCTTTGTACTCATAGCAGTTCACTTCAATTTAAGAACTTCGAGATGATGTCATAGTATGAATTACTTGATTTATACACTATCTACATGACGACGAATTCGGAAGTAGATCCCTACAGCCGACTTCGGTAGTGACCAGTGCTGTTTCCACCAGCGATCTCGGTGTCCAACACGGCAACACTAAGTTCGGGCAGGTTGAAGCGGAACACACCATCGCTTCCGGCGGTGAGCATCATGTTGTTGGTCTTAACGATGTTGATGCCAGTGAAGGGATCGTTGTACATGTAGGGGTCGCCAACGGAGTTGGTAAGGTAGGTGAGGTTGGCCATAGTACCCGGAGCAACGCCCTGGAATTGGACGCTTACAGGCACGTCAGCGTGGTCGGTGGTGTTGTAGACAGCACCCTTCCAGACCATGGCACCGTTGCGGTTCTCGTCGTAACCAGCACCCCAGTAGAGGGGTCCGTAGGAGGTGTTGGAGTGGGTGGGGAGGGTGTGAGAGATCGGGTGGTGGGCAAAGAGACTCCAGCAGTACCAGGTGACGGCCTTGGTGGTGCGCTTCGGGTCGGCATCGAACTGGATGAGAGTGATGGGCCACTGGAAGCGGTTGTTGTTCTTCAAGACAGGGGCGTAGAAGGTACCGGGAATGCGGTCGGAGTTGCGCTCGTATCCAATCAGAGAGACGGCTTCACCGACGGCACCCTGCCACCATGGGTAGGGGTACAAGTCACCCTCCCAGCGGATACCGCCGTTGACGTGGGTAGCGGCAACCTCACCGACAATGTGGCCGGCGTCGTTGTCGAATCGGTTGAACTCGTAAACGAGCTCATCAGGCTCGCGGTACGGGTGGTAGTCACCAAGCGCGTCAAGAGGCAGAATCTGGCCGTTGTCCTCGTTTGGTCCGTGGATCGGAGGGTCTCCAGCAGGGTCGCTAGATGCGGCTGAAGCAATGACCTGGATGTGAGGGTAGGCTTTGCTGATGGCGTTGTAAAACATGGGGAAGCGGTATGCGCGGTAAGACTCCCAGCCACCGGGGAAGCCAGCGAGCCAGTCCTCGTTACCGACCTCGACGTAGTTCAGCTCAAAGGGCTCAGGGTGTCCGAGCTCAGCGCGGCGTGCACCCCAAGTAGAGTTGGCAGGACCGCAAACGAACTCAATCTCGTCAAGAGCATCCTTGACGAAGGGCGCGAGGTCTCCCTGGGGCGTAACACCACCGTCCAAGTCAAGACCGGCCCAGACACCCAGAACGATCTCGAGACCCATGTCCTCAGACCACTCAAGGTACTCCATGAGACCAAGACCGTGAGTCTGCTGGTATCCCCATACACCCTGGAATCCAGGACGGTATCGCAGAGGACCAAGAGAGTCTTTCCAGTCCCAGTAAGAATCGTTCCTGAGACCCTCAAGCATGTTACCGCCTGGGAATCGGAGGAGCTTAGGGTTCATGTCGGCGAGAGCCTCAGCAATGTCGACACGGAGACCATTCTTGCGGCCCTTGTAGGTCGGTGGGAAGAGGGAGATGAGGTTGAAGTCCAGTGCGCTGGCTGCGGCACCGTCGAAAGTGATAGAGAAGGTGTTGTTGGAGTTGGGCGCAGCCATCTCGGGAACGATCTCGAAAGTGTGCTCAGTCCAGTCGTCTGCAACGGACTTGGATGGCACTTCTACGGATGCAAACACATCGCTGGTCAAGTTTGATTCCAGCGATGCAGTGAAGACACCGCTGTACGCACCCTTGACCCAGAAAGATCCGGTGTAGGTCTGCGGACGGACGTCCATACCCCAGTAGCCCTCGTTCTTGAAGCCAATCTTTCCGGTGGCATAGCTTCCATTTCCAGCAGAGACGCGCATGGATGCCGGCAACTGCTCAGACAGCGGCTCGTCTAGCATTTGAATGCTAAGCTGAGCGCCATTGACGCTGAAGTAGTGGTCCGTGGAAACGCTGTAGTTCTGGCTGTACTGGAAAGCACGGTTCTGAATCAACTCAGCGTAGATGCCACCATCACCGGAGTTGTTGATATCCTGAGAAGATGTCAGTACATGATGTTCTAGCATAGATGATGGTGACGATGATGTACCTCGTGAAGGAAGCCATAGCCGTAAGAGTGACCAAACGCGCCGGTTTGATTGCCTCCGGAGTTCTGAACAATAATGTCGGCAGCGAGCGCAGAAGTGGCGCAGGCCGCAGCTGCAATCCCTTTGAGAAACACCATCTTTGCGATCAAAAGACGATGAATTGCTGATCTCCCAAAAAAACGTCCACGCTGGCTGACCTTATACCTTCATCCATATCCCGGCTCACTAACCGTTCCCCAACATCGCGGGTCTCCAGCCACGCCAGGCCTTGGCCACGGGAAGAATCAAGAGCAATGTGCATACATGGGCCGGTACAATCGTCATGATATTTCCCGGATCGATGGCGTGTAGGCGAGAGAGCTTGTGTAGCGCCACCCGTCATTGGAGGACTCAGGCGTAGACGAGCGGAAGAATTGGATGAAGTCGAGGGTTAGTTCCTGACGATCCATGCATCCATGCCGGCGGATGCAGCGACCCCTCTCGAGTGACGTTATGCGATGTCCGACATCTTGGCTGATGGAAATGGCGGCGCATGTCCAATAATTCTATCCACGGTGTGTGCATGGCATTGCAGATGTTCGGTCGCGGCGTCCGCAAGAGCAATTGCATCGTCTTCAACTGCTGTCCAGCTGCTTGTGGAGCTGAATCGGTGTCATAAGGCGTCTCCACTTGCCGAGGCTAGGGAAAGAACCTGGGGCAGGCTGGGGTCTCCGCTCAATCGCAGCTCGGTGCTTTCGCCGTCAAATGTCGTGTCGGCCTCATGCGCGGCTAAATTGCTACTTTGGCACTAGTGTGTCCCAGCCTCCGAGCGGTACGAGATGAGACGGTTTGGCGCCCAGGGATCCTGTTCTTGTCTGAACACTAAAGATGCCCACGACAGTAAAGCGCGGGAACTTCCAATGTGGAGTGATGGAGTAGTCCGCGGTGGGTATGCCAGCGCTTCTATCTTTCGGGTGAGCGTTCTCCGCTGTGAAAGATTCTGCTCTGTGGGGTAGTGCACTGACACTTGCTCGAGCAACAGCACTATTTGCTCGATTAGTCTGATTAGTAACAAAAGGAAAAGGCGCCATCATAATGGCGCAGGAAATGAAGAGTTGTGGTAAGCATGCTGAGTTTCTAAGCACACAGTAAATACCTGATCCCAATATCGCGCTCTCTAGAAAGTCGAAATCTTGATGTCGCAAGCCAGTGCTGCATCGTCCCATTACCCGTTCAACACAACATCCGTTTAGCCTTATTGCGCACCGATGCCCTTCGCCCTCTGTACAGTGTCATCGAAAGGGATCAGCCTCTTGCGCGCTATCCCTCTTGACATTGCCCTGGTTCTCCTTCTCAACCCAAGCCGCCGTGCCACTGACGCTCACCACCACACAGCCCATGATTTCGCTTTCCCGAATGTCTAATCCAACAATGGCATTCGCACCCTTGCTTATCGCCTCTTTCACAAGCCTGTCGATGGCTTGATCGCGCGCCTGGTATACGATACTCGTCACGCTCTTGGCCTCTCCCCAACTGCTGTTGAAACTGCTTGCGATGTTCTTAATGAAGGATTTCGGGTCTTTGCGCGTCGCGCTTGTAGTTCCGTGGACGGCACCGAGGACGCGAATGACGCGATGGCCGGGCAGGTCGGACGTCGTTGATGTCAAGACGGCGGGTGTGCGACTTTGAGGTGCTTCAGTATCGATTGCAAGAGGCGTTGATGAGGGCTGCTGAGGCATGGTGCCTTTCGAGTGGGGATGCCAGCTGGGCATGCGGTTTGGAGGTACCATCATGGTCGAGCGACGGTTGGTCAACATGTTATTGATTGATGTGGTAAGATAAGAGAGGCGAATTGAAGTTGAGCTCTTGGTGTACGATGCGACTCAAAACGTAAGTATCAACGAAGAGCTGATGTAATTGATATATGTGTAGTATATGATGTTCGAATTGGGCAGACGATAGGGCGCGACGATCGATCAATATATCCGAAGAGCACCTTGAATGACGTCCATCGGGTTGCGAAACACCTGAGGACCATGCCTCCCCATGGGCTGTCATCCAGGCATAGTTCCTAGACGTCTAAGCCACCATGACAGCTGCTAAGACGGGCTGGAATGCCGTCCAGCAAAATTTCTGCAGGTGACGGAGATTAAACCGCCTTTCGCGACTGAATTTTGGCCATAGAAACGCGGAGCGGGATTCCGCACTTAAGTTCGCGATGAGGTTCGGGCAGGTCGAGTCGAGGTATGAAACATGCGAGGTTGCGGGGCTACACCTCTGGTTTCAGACGCACCGCTGATACATGGATGATGCGTGAACACCGATCTTGACAATGCCAGAATTTCTTCGTATCTCGGTGCGCAATGCCGTGGTATGCGCATTTGTGCGATCCTTATCGCCACATGCGGTGCATGGATAAGGCTTCCGCGAGGCTTTTTTCTCTCGAAGCCTTCTTGGTCATTACCGAGGCTTACCAGAGACTTACCAGGCGTGGTTGCTCATCGAGCGATGGAATCTACTGACATGCTGGTCCTTGGCCAAGTCTTTCGTTGTCTCGTTGGTGTTGGGTAGGGTGCAGTTGGTAGTGTTGTTTGGTGTATGTGATGCAATCGCCTAGTACCACGTGCAGGTGGGTCACGATGACGTCCGACGCGGTTGACACAGCAGGCACAATCGGCCGTTTCGCATCTTCATTTCTCGAGGCTACATCTACTCCTACAGAAATCTTTCTACCTCAGTAGATCAATACTCAAGCTTTGTACACCTGCTTTCCCTCAAACCATGTTTCCAAGACCTTGGCTTTGAGCAACTCTTCCCCCTTCCACTCCATGTCTACCACGCAAAAGTCTGCCATCTTGCCGACCTCCAAACTACCTACACGGTCGTCTGCAAATGAGGAATATGCTGCGCCCTGAGTCACAGCAGCCACGGCTTGTGTCAACTCAAGGCGGAAGTTCTCATTGACAGGCGCGTCTCGCGCATCCGGCTGTCTCGCCGACTTGCGCGTGGTAGCGACGTACAAATTTGGCAACGGCGCATAGGGTGCGGTAGGTGTGTCTGAGCCGATGGCAAGTGCCGCACCGTGATCCGAGAAGTCAGAGTACGCAAAGGCTCGCTTCACACGTTCTGGACCAAGAAGCTTCGGCCACGCACGGAGGATAGCAGGGTCTGAGTGAACTGGCTGAATACTTGCTGTTATACCGAGCTGACCAAGTCGCTTCGCGTCTTCCGGTGCGGTGAGTTCGAGATGCTCGATACGGTGCCTTTGGTCTTGTTTTCCATATTTTTCCAGCACGTTGACAGCATTATGAACAGCCTGATCACCTATTGCGTGCAAAGCGCATTGAAGTCCGCCTTCGATTGCCTTCTTGACGACAGGATCGAGCATCTCCGGTGTCCAGATCGGACCCTCAAAATGGCCGTTTGAGGTATAGGGTTCTGCCAGCGCAGCAGTACACGCATCGATCACTCCATCACAGATGACTTTGATGCCAACGACCCTCAGATCAGGGCTAGTATTCTTGTTGAACTCCTGGCTCAGCTGCATAGCTCGCTCAACTTGTCGCAGGCGATGTTCTTCGCCATCGCCAGGCATAATGCACCAGTGCGCAGCCACCCGCATTGGTAGTCCATCGGTAGATCGCAGGGAAAGTATAGCTTCCCATGCACTCTCATCCATCGCCATGTCGATGCATCCTGTGCAGCCAACAGCATGATACGCCTTGATTGCAGTCCTCAAGGCCGCCATCTTCTCATCGAGTGGTGTGACCTTTGCAAGCCACGGCCAAACGATGAGTAATACGCAAGCTTCGCTAAGAAGCCCCGACGCGTTGCCATCCGAATCTCTTTCAATCGTTCCACCAGCTGGAGTCTCCATTTCTTGAACCCCCATCTCTTTCAAAGCGGCGCTATTGCACCAGCACGAATGAATATCTTTGGAGTCTATGTAGATCGGTCTGGGATCTAGGTCGTCTAACATGCTCGCTTTGGCCTCCCCATTGGTCATCGAGTGCATCCAGCCTTTGCACATTATGCGCGGTTTATCTGGATTCGCTTTTGCGTACTTTAAGATGCGGGCACGAATCTCCTCAAGATCCTTTGCGTGGTCCAGGTCCACTTTGTGCAATGATTGCCCGAGCATGAGGAAATGCATGTGAGAATCGATGAACCCAGGAAGTACATGTTTCCCGCCAAGATCGCTCACTTTTGCACCAGCATTGCAGAGTTCTTTGACTTCGGAGTCCTCAGAGCTTCCGATGAAGCTGATCTTGCCATCTTGAACGGCTAACGTAGTATGAAACTGTGCTTCGGATTGCGCTGCGGTGCTGTTGAAGAAGCGACCGTTGGTGAAGATAGTGGTGTTTTGAGATCGAGACATGACTGGATGTTTGAGGCGGGAGGATTTGTGTTGCGGAATGAGGGGTACAGTATCAGATGGGCATGCATCTCGAGTCTTAGATCCGATGCATCGCCGTAGCTGCCCCCACTACTTAACGCCTTATCACCTCGCGCCCTACGCGCCTTACCTTAATATTGACTCTCCCTCCCGATATCGCTTTGCGGCTCGAGAAGAATTAAGATCGTTCAGCGCAGCCATGGCGACTACCACAGCGCATGTGCCAGACCAGACGACATACGAGGAAGCCCGAAATGGCGCCGCCGCTTATCTGCAGTCGCGACTCTCGGCGAAAGACCGTGTTGCCGACGAGAACTTCGAGATTCCCATTATCGATCTGACCCCTTCATTCTCTGCTTCTCTTGAGGATCGGCAAGTGGTAGCTGCACAGATTCGTCGAGCCTGCACCACCTCCGGGTTCTTCTACATCAGCAATCATCGCATACCAGGATCAGCCTGTGATGGCATCTTGCATCAGGCTGATCGCTTCATGCACGAACTGCCGCTGAGCAAGAAAGAGACTTTGCATCTGAAGAACAACAAATTTGGCTTGGGTTGGGAGCCGAGCGAGTATACATCCATCGCTGGTGACAAGGAGGAAAAGGAAGTTTTCAACTTCGCATACGAAGAGCGCCTGGACTTTTCTGGTGGCGATGGCAAATACAAGAATCTGGACGGGTCAACAGAGAAGAGCAACATGTGGCCTGATGAACAAGACCTGCCGGACTTTTATGAAAACGTCCGTAAATACTATGGTGCTGTGAGTCGAATTCGCCAGAGGTGCTTATCACGTAGTAGGCAGACATGCTCACCGTTACTAGATCCTTGATCTCGCCCGTCACTTGTTTCGCCTCTTTGCGCTCTCACTGGATCTCCCCGAAGATTACTTCGACTCCATGACGACACACCCTGGGGGTATTGCACGACTTCTGTACTACCCGCCCCCCAAAACCCCTCTCATTAACAACCTTACGCCAACTCAAGAAGCGCAGATCGGCCTAGGTGCGCACTCAGATTACGAGTGCTTCACACTGCTGCTCGCATCGACCGTGCCCGGCCTCGAGATCTTGAAACCTTCCGGCGAATGGTATATCGCTCCGCACATCCCCGGTACCCTCATCGTGAATGTTGCCGACTTCCTCATGCGCTGGACGAATGGATTGTATAAGAGCACGGTGCATCGCGTCGTAAACCGAACGGCGGAGGCGAGGTACAGTGTACCATTCTTCTTTTCGGTGAACTATGACACGGTGATCGAGACATTGCCGACGTGTCTGAAAGAGGGCGAGGAGAGTCCCTACAAACCAATCCGGGCGGGAGAATACATTCTGGAGAGGTTAAACGCGACGACGGCATATGGCGCAGGCTTTCAGCAGAAGGGGTAGTGATATTTGCATCGCGAACACGACATTCAGCCACGCGACTGGGAGCAAGAGGGTGGTGCTGTAGGTAGGCAAAGGACGCGACGCGTCGCGACATGCCGGCTAAATGACATCATTCGCGCTACTGTCGCAAGTTCCAGGGGCCCTCTCAACGCCTCGACGTGAACGTCTGCATCAATAGCCCAGTATTCCCAACAATGTAGCGGCCTTAACCACTTGATGATGCACAAAATCTCGAACTGCTAATCTTCCATTAGCAGCATAGTTCAGTTTGAGGCCCAGCTCAAGTTGGGAATCTAGGTTCGCTCAAGTTCGTCCGGAAATTGTCCATCTTCGCCGCCCGATTCGAGATGATAACACTAAGCAGTGTTTCAACGTTCGTCTGAACACATCTTCGGAATCTTTCTGCGAAGAGCATCTTACTATGAATTTGGAGTCTTGTAGGACAATACGCGGAGATGCTTCTTCAGGGTCTAGTTCGCGAGGCAGCCAACTCCCGAGCTCAATCCCGTGCAGAACCTGGCTCGACCTGCCATGTTAACACCTAGATGAACACGGCTTACTACTATCAGGTTGGTAGTTCCTGTTTTGGTGTCTCTCGCGTTTTCGACGAATGAGATGCGTCACTTTCGTGCTGATGCGACCGAGCCATCTTGGTGCTCAGTGGCCGACGCGCACAACGTCAACGAGACAGATACAAAAACCACCAAAGCAAGTTCCAGAGAGTTTCAAAACAGTTACCGACGTAAAGACGACTATAGAAATTCCCTATGCCAGCTGCGAAGCGTAGAAAGACCGGCGGTGCGGAGATGAAGGCGAAGAACAAGACCACCGAGCGAAAGCCGCTCCCAGTGACCGTTCTTTCTGGATTTTTGGTAGGCAACAGCTGAGGAATGTGAAGGTTGAGACTGACAATAGTAGGGCAGTGGAAAGACAACCTTGCTTCGGCACATCCTACAGTCGCCGGATCATGGGTTGCGCATCGCCGTCATTGTCAACGATATGGCATCAGTCAACGTCGACGCAAACCTCGTTAGTCGTGGCAACAACAAGAACAGTAACGGAGAGATACGTCTAAAAGAGAAGGTTGTGCAAATGGAGAATGGTGAGATAATGACTGTACGAACTTCATGCCAGACATACGCTAACTTCTCGTTCAGGCTGCATTTGCTGCACATTGCGAAGCGACTTACTTGTTGAACTAGCACGCCTGGCTTGGTCCGAGAACGCATTTGACCATGTAATCATCGAGAGCTCCGGTATCAGTGAGCCGCAACAAGTGGCCGAGACCTTCACGACCGAGCTTACCGAGGCAATGATCGACGCCGAGGGACTGGAACCCGAGGAGAAGGAGGTCTTTGCTAAAGTGTAAGTCGAAATCAAGGTGGTGGTACAATATAGTAGCTGACAAATGTTCACAGCGCGAAGATCGGTGGGCTGAAGAGCATTGCGACCGTCGATACGATGGTCACTGTGGTGGATGCGTTCCGGTTCTTTTCCGAGTTCGACACGGCCGAGTTCCTGCAAGACCGCTTCGGGCGCGACGAAGTTCCGGATGAGGACCAGCGAACCATATCCGATCTCTTCGCGGACCAAATCGAGTTTGCCAATGTTATCATCATCAACAAGATCGATAGAGCAGACAAGGCAACCCTGGGGCGCGTCCGAGCATACATCAAGTCACTAAACCCGAAGGCGAAGATCATTGAAGCCAGGTACTCCAAGGTGGACGTTCGCGAGATGCTCAATACGGGCGTGTTCAACTTCGGCGAGGCTGTCGCAAGCGTTGGATGGCTCCAGTCGTTGCATGAAATGACCGTCATGGACGTCTCGGGAAGAAAGCGTGTCGCACCCAAGCCGGAGACGCTCGAGTAAGTCACTCGGTACCGGATGCTTCGCTCATGCTGACCTGGATTTAGATATGGCATCGGCTCTTTCGTATATCGCGCTCGCAGACCATTCGACCCAATGAAGCTGTACCGGCTTATCCAGGGCAAGTTCATCTTGCTGCAAGACGAGGCAGAAGACGTCGCCGATGCCGAAGAGGACGAGGAAGAAGAAGAGGAGGACGGTCATGATAGCAACGACAACGTCATCGATGGTTCATCCGAATCTGGAAAAGCCAGCGCGTCCGAAGATGATTCCGACAAGGTCAGCGAGGACGACGAAGAAATTCCCCAGATGGATGACAAGGAGATTCTGGCGAACAAGAAGGCTTGCCCTTACTTCGGCGGCCTACACCGAAGCAAGGGTCTCTTCTGGCTCGCCACGCGTCCTAATCAGATGGGCTCGTGGAGTACTGCAGGCGCAATGCTGACACTGGGCTCTGAGATGCCGTGGTTCTGCTGCGTGTCTGAAGAAGACTGGGGCGCCGACGAAGACACGCTGAAGGCTATCAGGAACGACTTCGAGGGTGGTGAGTGTCCCATTCACGAAGTACTTGTGAGAAATCCACTGACTTCGCATGCCAATATCCAGAGTGGGGCGACCGTAGACAAGAAATGGTAAGGAATATGGCTGCACGAACTGCATGTGAGACAGATACTGACTTTGTACACCAATCTTTAGGTATTCATCGGAGAGAAGCTTGACGTCGACGGGTTGACGAAGATGCTTGACGCTTGCCTTTTGACGAAAAAGGAGATGAAGAAGTGGGAGAAGGTCATGCATGACCATTCGTTGGACGATGACGAGAAGGAAGAGACTCTGCAGGAAATGTGGGACGACGGCTACTGGGCCGAGTGGCCGCGGGCGCAGGATGAAGAGGAAAACGACCATGGTCACGATCACTCTCATGACCACGGCCATAATCATCACGGTCACAGGCATTGATCGATGATATGGACGATGGTGGTGTCCAGTTGCGGAAAGAGAGAGAAGCGCTAGTCATGACGTCATCGCGCGACAGCCATCCGACCGATCGGAGGACCACATCAAGGGTCTCCTCTTAGCTTCTTTCCTACATGTAATTGCTGCTCGAGGTTTTGTTCTATCATGAGACAATGTTATTTGCACCCTGTTAAGTTTTGAGATGACTGGTCACGGTGACCACGCTGTCAATCTGTGTGCCGATACCACCTGGGCATAGGCTAGACCGGTTGCTGGTCCCGGCAACGCCTACCTCACGCTGCTATCCGCTGATGAGTCGGTCTGCCCCAACGAATGTACGCGTTTCGGAAAATCTATATTGATCTCGTCGCTGTTCTTCAATCCCCCAATCGTTATGTCCCTAGAGTGCTTTCCGGAAGCGGTCGCGGAGCCTCTCTCCGCTTCGTAAACGGCAGCCCTTCCTTTCAATCCTTCTTGGACAAGAAGCATATCTTATAAGGATGTCTTTTGTCGCCTGGTAATTTTCTTCAACACACCCTTCATCTCTGTATTTAGCATGTCGCTGCGTTCATTGCTAATCGGATTGACACTGGCCGGCCCAGGCTTTTCGTTGGTGTCGCAAGATGGACAGACAGGCCGCCTGCCAGCTATGGGCTGGAGCACATGGAACGAGTACGAATGCGCCATCAACGAGACCGTCATACTGGAAGTCGCCGAACTTCTCATCTCTCTTGGTTTGAAAGACCTCGGCTACAATTATGTGAACATAGATGATTGTTGGTCCGACAAGTCTTACCAACGCGACAACGTTACAGGAAGGATCCGTCCGGACTATGCTAAGTTTCCGGATGGTATCAAACATACAGCGGACGAGGTTCATAAGCTCGGGCTCAAAGTCGGCATCTACGGTGATGCTGGCGACACAACATGCGGTGGATATGCTGGCTCACTGGGACACGAGGAAGTAGATGCCAGGACCTTTGCCGATTGGGGCATCGACTGTAAGCTACATATACTGTACACGCCAATCCATTGCTTATCCTTACTAGACTTGAAGTACGACAACTGCGCCGTTGCTGATGAATGGGACGACGAGTACCGATGGTGGCCAGAGAATTGGCTAGGAGGTCCTCCCGCTGAAGATCAGAGCGCTGGCGGAGATGGTGAAGCTCGGCCGATCCCAGCGCCCGCGGGCTACGATTGGACGACCTCGAATAGCTTCACGCGTTACAAGACCATGAGTGATGCCCTCCTCGCAACAAATCGTACGATTGAATACTCGCAATGTGCCTGGGGCCATGCCCACATCGAGCAGTGGGGTAACGCGACTGGCCATAGCTGGCGCACGTGGGGAGACATCTACCCAGAGTGGTACGACAAACATCAGTATTCTTGGGGCATCATGCCAATCCTCAACCATGCCTCCTTCTTTAACAACGATACCGACTTCTGGGGTCATGGCGACTGGGACATGCTTGAAGTTGGCAATGGAAACCTCACCCTACAAGAGAGTCGATCTCACTTCGCCCTCTGGGCTGCTCTGAAGTCGCCTCTAATCATCGGCACCCCTCTTCACAGGATCGAGCCGGCAATCTTGGAGATCCTGAGCAACAAGGAGCTCATCGACTTCAATCAAGATCCAGTCTTTGGTGCTGCAGCCAAACCATACAAATGGGGTATCAACGCTGACTGGACTTGGAACCAATCGCATCCCGCTGAGTATTGGAGTGGGCGGTCTTCCAAAGGTGTGCATGTGTTTGCATTGAACACACTGAATGCGACCCAGACCAAGGCCATCGACTTCGCGGAGGTGCCTGAGTTGGATGCGGAGGCTGAATACACCGTGTTCGACTCATGGACTGGGGAAAAGCAGGGGAACTTCAAAGGACGGTACGAAGCAGTTGTTGAGTCGCATGACACCGCGGTTATCCGACTCGTTGAGACGAGCGATGTTGAGTATGGCGCGTCGCACAATCAGCTGTGAGGACAACGCGACGGTTTACGCGAACCCAACGCGGCATGGTATTGTAGTGTCGTCACTAGGGGTGGCTACAACTTGTGTCGCATGCTATAAAGCTGTTAAGCTAGACATATACATTGCCTCAAAGACTGTCTCGTCGTTAGGATTTAATAGCATGTATGCGACACGCTTCATAGCCACCCTTATGTTGTGTCTTTGTAATGACGTGTTCGGGTGTTCATTCCGGGCAGGAACGCGTTGTTGCCGAGCCACCACCCGCACGTTCGCGGTATGTCCTTGCCATCATGCACCTCGCGACGTGCACAGCTTCTGACGCGCACAAACCTAACCTGAGCTATCGAGTCTTGAAATTGACGCTCTTCGAATAACTGCTCCTCGTCGCACTGCACGCACAATGGGGCCCTACCTCTACAGGCCACTAGAGCACCCCAGTGATATAAGGCTTCTTCGTCTTCACGCAGCTCCAGCTGCTGCAGCTGCGCAATTCGAAGCCCCAATTCAGATCGACATAGAGCACCACGTATGGCTGTCACCAGCTGCCAAATTAAGGTTCGACCTTGACGCTGCTTATCACGAGGCCCGAGGCGAATTAGCAACTGCACGCGACGAGTTAGAAGCCTGCAAATCGTTTCAGCAATTTGCAAATCGCGATCTCGGGCAGTCGCGTACGGATACACATCATGCGCAACGCCAGACCCACGCCTATGAGGTTGCGAAGGCGAAATTCGATGAGCAATCTGCAAGTTACCGGGCGCGACGCAGAGAAGATGCGTCAGAAGCCACTAGACCACCCCTTTCGAAACCGAAGTACGTGGCGGTATCATACGCTTGGGGTACTGACATGTCGACCGAGACAATATCCATCATTGGAGAGGATGGAGACGTCCAGTCACTTCGAGTGCGCCAAAATGTGGCTGAAATGCTGCGGTATCTGCGAATATCATCAAGCGATCGACTATTGTGGATTGATTCACTGTCGATCAATCAAGCCGATTTGGAAGAGAAAGAGAGCCAAGTCAAACAGATGGGAGCCATATATGCGGATGCTAGCCGTGTTGTGATCTGGCTGGGGCCACTGCAAAACAGCGGGCACTTGACGCACTCCTACACCGAGAATCGCCGTATTAAGTTCAGTTTCCACAAGGCCGGACTTGAGCCTTCTCTGGGTCTCCTCAAACTCCCCTGGTTCCATCGTCGATGGATTATCCAAGAAGCTGGACTCGCATCAGAAGCGATATTGAGGCATGGCATAAAAAAGATCGAATTCCAAGAATTCGTGCGTCGCATTGAACGCCTACAGCGGTCAGCCGAGGCTGCTTCAACTGCATTCACCCCCGAGGACAGAGTAGTGGTCGACCGCCTCCGTGCCATGGCAAATCTACAAACATCAAGTCGAGGACAATTTCTTCCCAGGGGGCTGATGAATCTCCTGCTCAGCTTTCCTGCCGCAAAGTGCTCAGATGATCGCGATATACTTTACGCCCTGGCCAGTCTCAGTGTAACTTCGCTACCCATCAGCTACCATATGACTGCCGAGGAACTCTACATGGATTTCGCCCGCTTGGAAGCTATACAGCATCCGTCGATTCTGTTGAGTGTTGCCGGCGCTCATCCCACATCGTCGAGGTTCCTACCCTCCTGGACGCCTGACTGGCGTGCGCAGTCTATCTACCAACCAAACACTAATCGCAGTTTCGACAGTGCCTACAAATCCAAGATCCAATGGAACCAATTAATCATGCGCGACGAAAACACCTTGAACGTCATGGCAAAGCAAATGGACGAGGTTGCAAGAGTAAGCACGCCTCACACGTTGGGGGCTTGGGTGCGACTCTGCAGTACTCACAATAGTGAATCTTCGATTGCCGAGAACATTCCAGAGCTCGATCTACTGAAGGCGCTCACACGTTCACGAGGCGATCTTCAGAGACTGTCATCTGACCAGCATGCTACACTTGTTCGGTATCTGGGTTCAAGTTCAAGTAGTGACGAGCGACCGCCGAAATTTGTGGAAAGATTCATTACTGAGTCTAACAAAACCATGATTGGCAGAACATGCTTCATAACTGCAGGCGGCGCTATTGGTATGGGGCCAGAGGGGATAAAAGCCGGTGATGTTCTGCTTCGGATTCCTGACAGTCCTAGCTTCACTGCCCTGCGTCCACAATATGAGAGCGCTTCAATACCGCTTCAGCACGAAGTAGAGCTCAATCCTGGCTTTGATCATGCGCCGCCTTTTATCGATCTTCCTTCTCGCTTCTGTCATGAGTATACCGTAGTGGGCGACTGTCACGTTCCTCGGCTCGTTCGCACTTGTCCTGACCGATCTGCACTTGGTCTAGAGGACCTCACTCCCTTCAAAATCGTTTGATCTTTCACGGGTTCAAATCAGCAAAATCCCGCTTGCAAGATTGCTACGCAAGCCTAGACTCAATACCTCAGCAATGCATACAGCTACGGCTAGCAATGCGTTCCAGCACATGGCCTAGCTACTAAGGATGGCTATGATTCATGTCGCAATTTACAACAATCATATCTAAGCTAGACGTATACATCGACTTAGGAGGTGCTTACTTATTAACTCGTAGTGACATGTGTGCTGCGAAATGCGACACAAAAGCTACCCACCACTGGTGTAGCTTTAGATCCGCGTTACGTCACTCGCGACCAAATCACTTCCTAAACAACCGAGAAGCTTGCCCCGTACTTGGACGTTGGACATAAACGCGGGGTAATGTACCGCTCGTATTGCTACATGCTTTGGTTGCAGCGAGACGACATCATGATGCATGTCTTATTTTCCGAGGCTAAATGCGACAGGGTGTTCTACGGATCTTCTCCGGGCCAGGAATTGTAGGCGAAGCTACTCGGCATGCGAGACCATGCAAGACATCAGGCAATGAGTACAAGATCTGCAAAGCGAAAAGTGTGAACTGAGCGTGGAATGCGGGGATCGCGCGCTATACCCAGAATGGGATTCGCAGTGGACAGGCATGTTATCGTCCATCAATGAGAAGCTACAACCACGCAGGGCTGAAGCGATGATCCCAGGTACATAGTCGTAGTGTTTTCCTGGTATCCTCAGCCTTCTCAGCCCACCATCAGGAGCTCAGGACTTACAGAAGCAGGAATTAGTCCAGATGCTAACTCTAGCGACCTTGACAGTCGCTTCAGGGCTCATTCCCCTGGTAGCAGCAAGCGATGCACGCCTTTGGTACACAGCGCCCGCCGCTTCTGATGCCTGGACAGACGCACTCCCAATCGGAAATGGGCGCCTCGGTGCCATGGTATTCGGAATACCCGTACAAGAGCGCATACAGCTCAACGAAGAGACCATCTGGTCTGGTGGCCCTCGAGATCGTGTGAACCAAAACGCGTCCCAGACGCTTTCGGATGTAAGAGACTTGCTCGCACGAGATCAGGCAGGCGATGCGGAAAAGCTGGCGAATCTGGGTATGATGGGCACGCCCCAAAGCGTTAGGAACTACCAACCGCTGGGAGAAATGGAAGTCTACTTTGATGGTACTAGCGACTACGACAATACGACTTACGAACGATGGCTTGATCTCGAAACGGCAACGGCAGGGGTCAAATTCAGTGTCAATGATACGCTATACGAGCGCGAGATGTTCGTGTCAACCCCAGACGACGTACTTGTACATCATCTACAAGTCACCGGACCTCAGAAACTCTCATTCCAGATCCGCGTACACAGACCACAGGACGGCTTGAACGAGGCATCTGATCAGGACTGGAACGCGAACGGAGTTGCATACATGACTGGAGGGACTGGCGGTGTTGATCCCATTATCTTCACATCCGCTTTGGCAGTCAATACCGATGGCAACATGAAGACGCTTGGCGAATTCATCGTCGTCGACAATGCCACAGAAGCAACGGCTTACTTTGCGGCTTCTACTTCGTACCGATCCAACGACACGCGCATGGCTGTGGACAGCACTATCCAGCGGGCTCGTCAATACACGTATGCCGAGCTTCGTCAGCGCCACATCGAAGATTATGCACCATTGTATAATGCCAGCGTCCTGGAGTTCACCGGATCAGACGCAAACGCTAGTAGCATTCCAACGGACGCGCGCATCAACGCAACCCGCGAAGGAGCTGTCGACCCAGGGCTAAGCGCTCTAGGATACAACTATGGCCGCTACCTGTTGATCGCATCGTCGCGCATTGGTAATTTACCGTCCAATCTCCAAGGTATCTGGAACAAAGAATTCATGCCGCAATGGGGCTCGAAGTATACCGTCAACATCAACCTCCAGATGAACTATTGGCCGGCGGAAGTCACTAGTCTGTCGAGCTTGCACACACCTTTGTTTGATCATCTGGATCTTATGCGAAAGGACGGCATGCGCACTTCCAAGAAGATGTACAACGCCTCCGGATGGATGTCCCACCATAACACCGATCTATGGGGTGATACTGCGCCTGTGGATCGCTATCTTCCGGCTACTTACTGGACATTGTCGTCTGGCTGGCTTGTTACCCATATACTCGAGCATTACTGGTATACAGGTGACAAGGACTTCTTAGCTTCCAGGCTGGATATCGTCGCCGGTGCTATTGAGTTTTACTTGGATACACTACAGCCATACAGCATCAATGGGACGGAATATCTCGTCACCAATCCTTCTGTGTCCCCAGAGAACAGTTACATCGCGGCAGATGGAAAGACGTACTATTTCGACATCGCGCCAACTTGCGATATCGAGATCCTCAACGAGCTCTTCACAAACTACCTCCGGGCGGTCAACACTTTTGATAACGGCACCGTCGGCTCGTCGTTCCTGCAACGAGTCCGAGACACTCAAGCGAAACTTCCGCCATATCGCTACTCAACGCGCTATCCGGGCACGCTGCAGGAGTGGATGCAGGACTACGAGCAAGCAGAACCAGGCCATCGCCACGTGAGCCACTTATACGCACTCTATCCAGGCACGCAGATCTTCCCACCAGGTGCGCCAGGCTACGACGCCAAGCTCTTCAACGCCGCGGCTGCTACACTCGCAGACCGTCTCTCTCATAACGGCGCTGGGACGGGATGGTCGCGCGCATGGACGATCAACTGGTACGCGCGCTTACAGAACAAGACAGCGCTGGCTGAGAATGTTTATCAGTTCTTCAACACCAGTGTGTACAATAATCTGATGGATGTTAATGAGGGTGTGTTCCAGATCGATGGCAATCTGGGCTTCGTGAGTGGTGTGGCAGAAGCGCTACTTCAGTCGCACATCGTGGATGAAGAGGGTGTACGGGAGGTATGGCTTCTACCCGTGTTACCTGAGCAATGGAGTTCGGGAAGTGTGTCTGGACTGGTGGCTAGAGGTGGCTTCGTATTCGATTTGGAATGGGTAGATGGCAGGATTAGCAAGATGAAGATGATGAGTCGGGTTGGTGGTAGTGTGGTGCTCAAGTATGATGCTGGGTCCGGAAACAGCACAGTAGCTGGAGATGTTGTTACGGCTAGCGCTGGGGCGATTCAGGCAGTACCTGGTGGTAAGATGAGGTTGGATACGAAGGCGGACCAGATGATGGACTTTGAGTTCACGTGGTGAGCTTCGTGCTCGTACCTGGTAGGATCGCCTAGCTGGGAGCGATAGCAAAGACGAATCATCTTCTCTATCTAGAATCGTATGCTTGAGAGATTGAACGATGCACACTGTCGATGGCAGATAAAGACGCGACAAAATCCTGATGGTTGACGAAAAGTGGGGGCAGCAGTGGATATGCGTCAAGAGCGTGATACAGGTAGTTCGTAAGACCATTCTTGCGTTCGTATTTCGATGATCATAATCGATTTCGTATCCTGTATGCTGTCGCAGGCAGCACGCGTTGAAGGATGAAGAAGGGTTGTAGGGTCCTCGAGGGGTGCGCTAGGCCAAAGACAGGTGTAAAATGGAAAGCGCGCGGGCCTAGCGCGAAATCGCGAGGAAAGCGCGTCTGGTCCTTGTCCCCCTAGCGACAGCGTGTGTTTGCCCCTCTACAACCACCATTACGACTGACGATACGCACGATACACATAATGGCGGACAGACAGACTCCCTTCTCAATCAGTCTCTTCGGCAGCCAAGCCGGCGATGGGCCCGGTGATGCAGCTGCGCCCTCGCGCGTGCACCAAGCGCTTGTCGACTTTATTATGGACTTTACCCTCGACAACATCTTCGTCTACAGGTATGACAGGCAGTCGCACGTGCCATATGCAGTCGTCTAACCGTTTGCAGAGATCAAATTCGCGAGAACGTTCTCTTGAAGCAATACTACTGCGACATTGACGTCGCGCATCTGATCAGCTACAGCCCAGAGCTTGCGCATGATCTCAGGCAGAACCCGGCAGAGATTATACCCCTCGTACGTTGTATACTCTGAAGTTGCATGCGCATGCTAATGCCTCCCAGTTCGAGTCGGCATTGAAGACGTGCACACAACGCATCGTCTACCCCTCACAAAAGAACATCCAGCTCCCAGAACACCAGCTGCTCCTCCATTCGAACGCTTCAGAACTCTCAATTCGCGACCTGACCGCGACCAACGTCTCACAACTCGTCCGTATACCCGGTATCATTATCGGCGCGTCTACACTTTCGTCCAAATCTACCGCACTCGCTATACGCTGCAGGAACTGCCAGCATGAAGAGATCCTCCCCGTATCGGGTGGCTTCTCCGGTGTCTCCCTCCCAAGGACATGTGGTAGAAAGAAGGGAGAGGGCGAGCAGGGAGAACAATGCCCGCTGGACCCTTACTATGTCATGCACGAGCGCTGCCAGTTCATTGACCAGCAGGTGCTCAAGCTGCAGGAAGCGCCTGATCAGGTTCCGGTCGGTGAACTACCACGACACATCATGATCTCCGCAGACCGCTATTTGGCGAATCGCGTTGTTCCGGGTACACGGTGTTCAGTGATGGGTGTCTTCTCTATCTACCAGCAGAAGGGCTCGAGGCGTGCAGGCAACGCCGCAGTAGCCATTCGCAACCCATACATACGCGCTGTCGGCATACACGCTGAGGTGGACCACGGCAGCAAAGGCAACGCTGTCTTTACCGAGGAGGAGGAACAAGAATTCTTGGAGATGAGCAGGAGGCCCGACATCTACGAAGTCTTCGCACGCTGCATCGCACCCTCTATCTACGGAAACCAGGACATCAAGAAGGCTATCGCTTGCTTACTGATGGGTGGCGCAAAGAAGATCCTGCCGGACGGGATGAAGCTGCGTGGAGACATCAACGTACTCCTCTTGGGTGACCCCGGTACCGCCAAATCGCAACTCTTGAAGTTCGTCGAGAAAGTGTCACCCATTGCCATCTATACCTCAGGAAAAGGATCTTCGGCAGCTGGTTTGACAGCATCTGTGCAGCGTGACCACAACACACGAGAGTTCTACCTCGAAGGTGGTGCTATGGTACTGGCCGATGGTGGCGTAGTATGCATTGACGAGTTCGACAAGATGCGCGACGAAGACCGAGTAGCCATTCACGAAGCCATGGAGCAACAAACCATCTCCATCGCCAAAGCAGGTATCACCACAATTCTCAACTCGCGAACATCTGTACTAGCAGCTGCCAACCCCATCTTCGGTCGCTACGACGACATGAAGACACCTGGCGAGAACATCGACTTTCAGACCACCATTTTGTCGCGTTTCGACATGATCTTCATTGTGCGCGATGAACACGATCGCGGCCGTGACGAGCGAATAGCAAAGCACGTCATGGGTATCGCAATGGGTGGTCGAGGTGTCGAAGAGACCGTACAAGCCGAGATTCCGATCGAGAAGATGAAGCGCTACATCACATACTGTCGGCAAAAGTGCGCGCCGCGTCTTTCGCCTGAGGCTGCGGAGAAGCTGTCCAGTCACTTCGTCAGCATCAGGCGGCAAGTGCACGCTTCGGAGATCAACGCAAACCAAAGATCCAGTATCCCGATTACTGTCCGTCAACTAGAAGCCATTATCCGTATCACCGAGTCGCTGGCCAAATTATCGCTGTCGCCTATCGCTGACGAGTCGCACGTCGATGAGGCGATTCGTCTCTTCCTCGCGTCTACGATGGACGCGGTGAACCAGGGCGAGGGCCAGAGCTCAAAGGAGCTCATGGACGAGGTCAACAAAGTCGAAGAGGAACTCCGAAGACGTATGCCTATCGGCTGGCAAGTCAATCTGTCGACGCTCAAGCGTGAGATGGTTGACGGTAAAGGCTACTCGGAGCAAGCACTTGCTCGCGCACTTCATGTTATGAACGCCCGCGAGACGATCAGATGGAGACACGGTGGTAGTGTAGTGTTTAGAGCAAGCGCATAAGCGATGCGCTGGATTCGGATTAGCATAACGGCGTCTAGCGTTGATGGTGTTTGAATATGCGCCGCGGGTGCTTTGGGCGTGGTTTTGGGCTGGCAGGCACGTCGATGCTGCTTCGTGATGAGAGACACTGAAACGTTCACGATGGAGAGCTGTATCGCGGCGTCTTCTCAGCAATGTAATATTGGATTTACACCCCGTCATAAATGTTCTTTTTTGCTTTCTGCTATGTCTGATGGTGTCAGTGTTGCAACATGCTCTTATGCCGATGTGCAGCGGCCATCCTCCACATCGAGAGGCCGCAGATGCCGCAACCGCCATCCGCACCTTTCCAACTCCTGCCGTCTCTCTCTTTCTCTTTCTCTTTCTCGGCCTGAACAGCCGGCGGAGAACAGCTCCGCGCCATTACGCAGCCCACCGTCGGTCACTGATCGAAACTCGTGCACATACTGCCCAGGCAGCCCAGCGCATCGCCCCACACAGACACACCGAGACCTCTTCGCCTCGTCACGGGACCCGTCCTCCACAGTGGCCAATGATGATGCTCTGGCTCATAAGATGGGGATACGATCGATTTTATACCCTGGTCCAGTCGCTCAAGAGCCAGGGGCCCGTAGGGCTGCAGCGGGCGCTAGCAGGATCTAAAAGTCCAAGGCGAATGCTACCAAGGTAATCAGTCCTCCACGAACTACGATCAAGTCTAGCCCATGCCCTCCATAGGAACGCGATGAGTTCAGATGCCCTGCTGGGATGCTACTGGAAAAGGAACTATTTCAGTGGGACGATTTGATCAGTACTGTGGACATGGCTAGTGTTGCGGCTCTAGAAGCTCGGACTAAATTGTATGGTGCCTGAGCAGTCGGCCCACGGGCCTGTATCAGTATTTGTCCCGTGAAGAGGAGAGTTTGCTTTGAGAATGGCTAGTCGAACATCCAGCTTGGAGACTGGGGGAAGTGGGTGCCTTGGGTGGTATCGCTTTGTGGCAGTGATGGTGTGGATTGGTTACTGCGACATGGTGAATATGATCTTGAAGATTTCCAAACTAAAAGATGACATTGTAACGTGTGAATCGATAAATACCTACATTCTGCCAGTTTCCCGTTTATGTACCTAGAGATAGGGACGCACAGTGTCAGGCGGGTACTTGCGGCAGTGACGGACAGGCCTCTGATGGGCAGGCACCGCACGCCCATTCCACATCAGCCATGGTATGACGTCGGAACTCTAACAGTATTGGAAACCAGCGGCGGAGAAATTTCTGCATCTGCGATTGACGTAGGGGTAAGACTCGTTCAGCTATGGCTGATTATATGGGGGCGCGCGTCGGCCCGCGCCGTACCAATGTGGATACACTTCGGGGGCGCGCCACTATAAACCCGCTCGCGAACAAGGACTCGGGCCTAAGTATCAGCCTGGACGTGCCTGCTAAGAATAGCCGCATCTTATAATTCATGCTAGCTCACATCTCTCCTTCGTGACACCGTGATCGTGACGGCATTTTCGATAACGTACCTAGGGATATGTGGATCTCAGACTGCTCAGCCCTGTTCACATCCGCCATCGTCTCAGGATCTACGGAGTCGCGAAGACGGTGAGAGCGCCGTCTTCCAAGTATTAGTTGGGTCGGCATCACCGACTTGGAAGACGAAGTTGCTGATTGGCGCCCTGGGTATATGGCCGATGCACCCTGAATCTCCTGTGACTCCATCTTTCTCTCCAAAGCCACGGGTCTGCAGGGTTATCCGATGGTTCTCGCTAGGGCGTAGAGCGCGAAGTGGATCTGTGAAAGCTGTAGCCAGTAACTCGTCTCCAGTTTCTCAGAGCATGACTTTGCCGATCGTGTTGCGTGCTCTCGGTGCGGCCCACCATGCCAGAATGCTTGCGGATTTACAAGGGGTTATCTTTTGCATTTGCTGCTGTGACGTACTCCCTGGATGTGTCTCCAATGAGTTTTTTCGTCATTTAATTGTGTTGCTACCTAAGATCATAGCCATGTGTTCATGTGATGTGAGTACGTTGTAATGATACCTTTTGGGAAACTCAGGCAAAAGTTGAGCACGTCTGGAGACTACATCAAGATGAATACATGCAAGGTAGCTGACCTGACGGCGATGTAGGCTCCAGGTGTTCAGTCTTCCCTAGGGTGACGTGAAGCCCGAAACAATTGCCAGTAACTCTAGATTGCAAAAGGGAGGCCTGGTAAATATGCTCAAATGCTTGGAGTGGGGGCTTGACCATGCCGTGGTTGACTGCACTGACTACCCTAGTTCAGTCATATTTGTGAGGCATTAATTCGGGAGGAAACCACGTGCGACCGTTAATTCATGATAGTAGCGACTAACTCTGGGTGACTGGTAAAAGGGAAGTAACGAATGCTAAGCGAGACAGATGCCTTATAAAGACTGACTGCCCATCTCTTTCGTTCTTGTTCGCTAACATTCTTAACATCTTCAAGCTTATTGCCCATCATGGAGGGCGAGTCTTTTACAGAAGACGAGTACCACACGTCGTTCCCGTTCCCCGGCAAGTTCAACTATGTCCACCCTAGCGCCGCCGGTAAGTTGATCCGTTCCGCTCCGGACTCGGCTTTGCTCGGGATAAGACGCCCGCTGATCTGATAACTCAGGATCTCCATCTGATAACCAGGACCCGTACGCACCCTACGCTCCGCCGCGCAACATGGCCTCGTCGAACAATGCCGCCACACCTGGCTCAGATTGCAGTCCTGCGCCATCGCCTGCCGAGTCTTCGGGAAGCACCTTCTGCACCGCTGCCGAGTTCGAACAAGACCGCCGCAGCTCCATCCGCCGTGAGTAACGTGATTGCTTTTTCCGCGTGTCCCGCGTACCAGCAGTTCGCCGCGGCTGTTGGCTGCCAGACTTGTCCAACCGCGTGATCGACCCTTGCCCACTTCAACAACTGACACCGACCCAGAACTCGTACCAAGGTCCCCTCCACGCCCTCACGTCGCCGCCACGTTGTCCGTAAACACGCACGCCAATGGCCCCTCGCAGTCGGGCGGGGGGCCTACGAGCATGATACATTCCATCCCGCCCCGACCCAAGCCCGGCCGCAAGCCTGCCACCGCGGAGCCTGAGACCAAGCGCAAGGCCCAGAACCGCATCTCGCAGCGCAACTTCCGTGAACGCAAGCAGAAGAATGTCCAGATGCTGCTCGAACAGGTCAACCAGACCAGTACAGAATTCAACGATGCCCGCAACCAATGGCTACGGGAAAAGCAGCTTCTGGAAGACCGAGCACGGGTTCAAGCACAAGAAATCCAGATACTGACAGAGCGTCTACGCACAAGTGACGCCCAAAAGATTATGTGGAGGAATATGTACCAGAAAGTGAGAGCAGGCGAAGACGTTTGCACGCCAGACTACGAGGAGGACTTTGCTCCCATGCATCCCATGCCGAACTTCGTTCAAATCCGTAGCGCACGCCACGACGCACCGTTCGAGAGTACGCAATCAGGATGCGATCGCTGCACGCCTGAACATTGCGCCTGTCTCGCCGACCTCACCAATGATATGCAACTCCCGGACGAGGCCTCGGCTCGTATGGACGGCATGTCCATGACTGGAGTACTTCGCGGCGGCCAAGGAGAACTCGACCAAGAGAAGCATCCCCACGTCGAGTTCGAAGTCGACTTCACCAACAAGTTCAAGAGCGCATCTACATTCGCACCATCGACAGAGGACAACAAGATTACAGACTGTGGCTTCTGCGAGGGACAAAAGGACATTTGCATATGCGATCCCCCTGCTCGTGTTGACAGCGCCGACGAGGGCATCTCACTCACGCGCATGAAGAGTGGTTCTTCAGCTGAAGAAGTGAAGCCCAACATGGCCATGACCGGACCTGGGTCTTGTGCCGACTGTCAGTCAAACCCCCAGCAGCGAGCCTGGTGTCAGCGAGTCGCTCAGCTCCGGAGCGAGGAAACCCCTTCGAGCTCACGGCGCAACTCAAGCAAGAGCAGCTCGCTCGATATTATGGAACCCAAGGCATCGACCAGCATAGACATGAGCGCCGGCATTTCGTCGCCTGTGGGTACTGGGCGAACAGTCGGTTGTAGCGATGCCTTCAAGCTACTTGATGGTCGAGTTTCGACGGATCCGAATGCCATGGACTGGCGCCAACTAAAGCCTGTTCCGCAGGCTTTCGGACGCCAGGACACTCGCAGGGACACATTCACTATGGAACCCGGCATGTACAGCGCGATGGAGCTGGACGCCAGCAGCATCCTCACTACTCTCCAACACGCCCAGCGTCCTCTCAGGACACGCCCGTCTGACGGCCCACATGCGCCGCTGATCGAAGAGGCCGAGGAACGGCGCCGAGCTTCTTTCTCGCCCATGACCAAGGCCGAGGATCACGCCATGATGGACGCAGTCTCTCACTACAATATCGACCACTGATAGCGCCCTCCTGTCTTTGCTTTGCCAGATACCCCACCTTTAGCGGTTCCGCCAGCAATCCGCGGCGTTGATATGCGAGAGTGTCCGTATCCTGTTTCGCATGGTCGTTCATCCGTAACGAGAACACAACTTGAGGGTTTTGACGGTCGCTATGAATAACGACGAGTGGACGGTTACACACTCTTCACTTTCTTGCATTTTGTATCATACCGCATGGCTACAGCAGCCCGGAATTAGACTAATGACTACAAGTTTCAACGAACCCAACTATGGTTCAAATGATATCCTTTCAATTCACACATTTGCTTGCATGTGATGACCCTCAGATCTCTGCTCTCCGTGAATGAGTCTTTCTGGATTATACCGAATCCACGTCCGCCCGTGCCCAGCTCCGCAGCTTGGCTCGTCAACCTCCGGGCATGGGCGCAATCACACCACCGCCGAACCCAAGCTTCCGTCCTCCGAAGACAGACCGCCATTTCTGGTGTAGCCAGTCGCGTCGAATATGTCTACGCGTACAACATTAAGTTTACATGAGCGACATAGGCTGGAGATGGTTCGGAGTTGATCTTGAGCTGTGAGTGGCTTTCCGGGCGTCCGGTGTCGCATCTTATCTGATGATCTGATAAAACTCTGCAGCGCTAACCTCCGAATGCAGCATGAGGGGTAAGGGACCCGGCATGCGGGGAGAAGTCTTACCCACAATCTGCGTTCGCTTCTATGCAACATCGCGATGGTTGTGAAGGAGCCAAAAAATCTTGGAATGAGAATAATGTTACACTGATCTGCAAGGAGTGTTATCACTGCTCTCCGCTTCTCCTTCCACACCACACAGCTCGGTACGCACCATCGCGCCTGACTGATGTTCAACCCCGCGCCTTCCATATGCACATGCCGTTGCTCCCTTCTCCCCTTTCTTCCACATTTCTTACTCAGCACTACCACTACTTCTTCACTCCATTAACAACGATCTCGTTTCCTTGGCCAACCCATTGGCCGTGCGGCCCAGCCCTCACAGCGACCTGCGCATGTTGTCAGTATCAATTGTAACTTGACCACGATGTCACCTTTGTAGTAAATGCATACCTGTACATCGACGCCCCATCGTTGCGCATTGGCCAAAGCTACATTCGCAGCTTCTTGCTCAAGGGCTGTGGCGGCTGTGGCTAATTTGCCGCCAATGGCGCACAGTTCTCCACCGAGCTTATTGAGCTCGGCAGCGAGCTTGAGGAGGTTGTCGGGGGTGTTGTGTGACATTCTTGGTGACTTGAGTGTGATGGTTTGATGTGATTGAGAATGAGGTAGGGTGCGGAGTGAGTGATGCTTAGGCGCTGGGTATATGTCAAGGCTTGTCGCGCAAGAAGTGTGATAGAGTGATGGTAGCCGTCGATGACAATTGTGGCAAGAGGATATATGCTTACTTGGCGATATGGAAGGGTGGGTGTGTTTGCATAGCTGAACGGCACACTGATCAATGCGCGAGCATTCCAGTATGGAGCGAACGCTACTCGGCCAGCGATGCTATACTTGAAGTACGTTCAAACATCACAACATCACCCACAAGCATGTCGATCAGTACAGCGGAGTAAAAGAGTTTGTGTGATCAAGCATCCAGTCTTCACATTGTGTCTAGCCTCAGCCGCCGTCGTGTCAGTGTCAGCCCACGACTTCGAAGTGGTATATGAGTCTTTGATGCGATACGATAATCTGCTGCAACATCAGCGTGATACATTCGAATTTTTTCCAAATCTTTCCGACCAAAAACACACATCTGCACACAATGTCCTCATCAGGGCATCCTGTCGCACCCAACACAGCACTGCGCGATGCAGACTATCACTACAGTCAGCAACTCACAAAGTTGCAAGACGAGATTATGGATCTAAACAAGATCATCGAGAACACTGCTGCAGATCACCGACGTGAGGCACTTCCGCTATATCCCTCATTCTTGCTAACATAAAATAGGCGAAGTCTCGGTACAAGCCCGCGCCATGACCTGTCTCAATATGAAGATACTGTGGCTCACATACCAACTCGATCCGATTCTCAAGGTGGATAGTATCACGGAGAGGATGGGCAGGCTTTTCCCAGAGATAGCGGAGTATTTCATTGTTGACTGAATGGTGTATTAGGAGAGATGTGTGTATGAGAGCACCAGCATATCAGGGTGACACCACTAGCAATGTGAGGAGACGTAGTTAAGCATCCATACCAATATTATCTTCCTAGCCTAGGGTCTTGCTTCAACAGTGCAAGACGCGCAAGTCTCCTCCGCTCTGGCGCACTGATGGGGACAGTTTTCTTCTCCTCCACATCGTTTGCTTGGTCCACTTTCTCCGATGCAGCTTCACCTTCTGTTCCTGCCCCCTTTAACTTCGTTTCCACTCTCCGCTGCACATCGCGCATGAACAGTCCTTGATCAATCCCTTCTTGATCCTGTGCCGTCAAATCTCGCACCTCTTTGTCAAGTCTCATCTTTGTTTCTCGTACGATTTCTGCTTTGCGTTCTTGAAGTGCAGACTCGCGTCTTTGTAGCGCTTCGCGTGTCAGTTGACAATTTGCAAGCTCGGCTTCTATGATGCGGAATTCGGCGTCTGGTGTGAGGGCTGCGGGAGTAGGTGTGTGTGTCTCGCTTGCTGGGCTCATAGGCGGAGACGGTGGCGGTTGTAGCCCATTCTGTTCCAACAATATAGGAGACGTAGATGTGATGACTACGAGAGGGCCGCTAGTGTTCTCTTCGGGTCGCAAGGCCATAGTTCGATGTCCTGGTAGAGTTTCTAGGATACCGAGTTTCGCTTTTTGTTCGGCGTCAGCCAGGGCTTGTGATACAACGGGATGAAGGAGGGTCGCTATGGGGAACGTCATGATTTCTACGTCTTGGGGATAGCGGCAGGCGTTGGAGGAGCGAGACGTGTCGACAAACTAAAGCAGCTTCCCGGTGTTTGCTGTAATCGTTGACGCTGGTCAACGCCAGGGTCTGCGAAATGGAAAGTACAGTGTCACAAGGGAATAGTGTGCAGCGTTTGATAGAGTTCATATTTTAGACATTGTTGCTGGAACGTGATGTCGCGCATCCATGTGAACCACTCGGCGAGAACACACAATACATCATCAAGCCTTCGACTCTTCTCGCATCCTCGTCAACGTGTCCAACACTGTTTGCTTCTCAGAGTCGGCCTTGAGCGACTTTATCAGAACATCCTGCTCGCTCTCGGGTGCCATGCCAGCCGTCTCCGGTACCCTTCTATCAAGATTGGTCGGGAAAGGGTATCCTTCAGCAACAACGCTGACAAGTGCTTTGAGCTCATCGCTTAGGCCATGCTGTTTATACATGGCCAACAATCCATCCCAGGTCTTCTCAACAAGTGCGTGCGTATCGATAGATTCCATCGGCTTACCAAAGGCTGATGAGATCTGAAGCAGATTGGCAGAACGCATGACATCTGCGGAGTCATTCTGACCTGCGGCATGGAACAGCGCTGGATTGAAGAAGAGACCGTCACCCATCTCCAGTGGCACAGAAACGTACTTCTCGAGGAAGTGGTTTTGGAACTCAGGCAAGCGGTATGCCATGTATCCTTCTTCAAACTTCTGGCTGAACGGCAGCAATCGCGTCGGCCCGCTCTCCACTGGCATATCTGAATGTGCGACAGCTCCTTGTAGCGTGAGGAACTGTGACGCGACTTGCATCGCCTTCGGGAACTTCGCACAAGACTCGTTATCCTGGAAGCCAATGTGGTAGTCTCTGTGCGAAATCTGGGCCTTCGCGCCTGGCTTCACAATGTTGACTTGTGCTGTGAGGTGGTGGTGTGGGCCGAGCCAGGCTTCAGATATCAGAGGTAGCCATGGGTTTGTGTAGTACTGCGCGAATGACTCTGGGTCTTTTTCGCAGTGTTTCGAAACGGAGTTCCAAATGCGATCGTTCGCGCCGGCTCCAGCAAAGTGGTCGCCGCGTTTGCCGGCCACTTTCTTCTCTTCTGCAATGATGTTTGCATACACGTTGTTTACTTTTTGAAGAAGAGAGACGTCTTTGCAGAGACCTTTGGTGACGAACACGCCTGGTCCGGAAAGCAGGATGTGGTAAAACTCATCCTGTAATGCTGAACGTTGTTCTGGAGAGAGCGAAGCATAGTCGGGTAGATCGTATATCGGCACATTCGCTTCGACCTTGCTTGCTAGTGGGTAGTGGCAGGGAACAGACTCCGTTGTAAGTTTCTTGAACTCGTCCAGTGATGGTGGTTGCTTGACGGAGAATAGCCGAGGTCCGATTGGTGGCTGGTGACCATTGGTGTGGCCGTTCGCGGAATGCATTTTAGATATCAGAATGTATCAGAGATGTCATGTATGGCATCGCCCTCATTTCAATGCTATATAATCGCGTCGGCTACATAGGTGATAGGTAAGCTTGTGGGATGATGTACCAGATCGGCAATTCTGCCCGCTTGCGGTGGTTGTTCCTTCTTTGGGAAGCGGAGAAGGCGGCGGCCCCACTTACGATTACAAACCCCTTGCGCATTCCATCCTCCCCTCCAGTACCACCTGTCGTTCGACACCAGTCACAATGATCTTTCGCGATTTACTTTCCACATGGGAATAAGAACAGTGGGTAGAAACATGAGCTATCGCGACCTGGTCGCAGGCACTGCTCTCGTGCTTTTCTTCTGACTCCTCGACTTTACCACGGCACAGCGGCACCTAAGTATCAGTAATCGTCACAGCCTTTGATCCTTCGCGGCGCGGCAAAGCCCACCCCCAGAGCTTAATGAGACCGCAACCATGGATTTCGACTTGAAGCACTGCGGAAGACCAAAGACTCGTGCACTATTTTCAAGCTCTGTCGCCAGTTCTAAGTTTTCAATTGTCATATGCATGGGGGCCGATTGCGCAGGTATGGCCGTACACAATTGCACTGGTAAAACTTTATGAAGAGTGTATGAGCTACCTAGGTATCATCAGGATCTCATATACGTTCAAGCCTCGGGTCAATATGTTACACCAATCTGCCCCTGCGAAGTACGTCAGACTGCGACGCGCAGACCTTTGCGAACAGCAATGCCGATGCCCGCAACCCTCTCTACTTCTCATCCTCTACTTCCTCAACCTCCCAATCTCCATACACAACTCCCGGTCGTCCATTTCGAACACCAGCGTATCTTGGCGACCCTCCACCAGGTCCAGCGTCGTGAGGCCGGTCGGAATCCGAAGTATTGTCCGGAGATTCAGCTCGCGGATGATTTCGAGGATCGGGTCCCGGCCCGCCCATGCCTCCTGGGAAAAACATTGGGCCACGTGGGAAAGGCATGCCGCCCGGTGGCATCGGCCCTCCTGCACCACCGCCAGCCATGCGCATCTGCTCTGCCATCATCTGTTGGCGATATGCGGCCATGATTACCTGTTCTTGTTGCGCCTCCATCATTTGCTCGCGCTGAGCTCCCATCATCATCGTCGCTCTCATGCGCAGCTGTTCCGCCATTTGCAGGCGTTGTCTTAGCGGCATGCCCTGCATTTGCGCTTCTTCCAACTGCGCTCTCATCTGCATTTCCAGCTGCATCTGTCGCATCATCATGACTATCCTGGGGTCCATGGTTGATGGCGGTGTTCAGCCTCCCGACGTGCTGAGATGTAGTCTAGAGAACGAGCAAGGTTTTTGGCAGTACCAAGGCTGTTTGTGGGCTTTGGGAGTTTCGGTCGTATCGAGCCGGGTATATATTGATTTGCAGAGGTACGTTAAAAGGATTTGTGCCTCTGGCTGAGGGAGATCGCTTTCGCCACAATCAATATTCATGATCAGTGAACGATTGAAGTGAAGACTTCGTCATTACACCGCACCCACCAAGAACACGATTAGAAACAATTTGTCAATGGTACCTGGGTCATCATGTCACGCACGTTTGCGGAGTATATTCACCGCGATATGAAGGTTCCGCAATCGTCACGATCCGAACTTTGGATTTGTCAGAACTCTACTTCACGCTATCTAGCCAACTACCAGTACGAGCTCAGTTGATAAAGCAATAGCATACATCAATTGTCGTCTCGCAGAACCGGCGCCAAAGCAGCTTCCTTCTCCCTCTGATCCATCGCCGCCATCATGCGCTTTAGAAGCTCTGTCGTTCTGTCTGCAGACTCACGTACAACTATCAATTGCGTCAATATCATCTCCCGCCTGTCGGGACCATGTAGCTTGTTGTTGATTTGCTCCATAGTCGCCACGCCCTCCTCATACAGCTGCATCCAAGTCCAATGCTCTACCCACATATGCTTGTTCTCCACCGAGACCTTGGTCCTGGCTTTACTTAGAGCAGCCTCCATATCTTCGAGTAGCTTGGCGCTACGCTGACAGACTGAAGGGAAGTTTTCGGGAGTCAACTTGCCGTTGAGGTATTCATCGGGGAAGGCGTCGATCTGCGTGGAGAGGGCTTCGCAGGCCTTGAAGTGGTCAGGGACCTGGAGCTCAATTTCTTTTAATTCGTTTTGGTGTGCCATTTTGTTCGTTGGTAAGTCTCAAGGCAGTTGGAATGCTTGGCAGTGCAGTGAAACTCTCGAGAAAGAGGTGTTGGTTGCGAAGGCACAGGCGACCAAGAGAGTGAAGTTCAGCTAAAATATTGGTGTTTTCCTGTAAGGTGAATGTATAATTGCGCCTCGAAGAACTCACGACTTAGACAATGCTGACATTGTCATTCAACAGACGATTCAGTGATTTAGTCCCCATGGGTTGCTGCTGCCTGCTTACTTGCGGATAGGTCTGTTGTATAATAATAGTGCCTCGAGTTAAGACTCTGACAGATCACCAAACCCACCCTCAACCGTTCATACGAACGAGCCATCAATCATGTCCCTTAAAGCAGCAGACGAAAGTGAGACATCTGTGCGGGTTCTAAAAAGCACTCTATTTGATGAGTGTAAGAAGATATATACAGGAGTCGAGCGCCTTCTCGAACGAACAAACATCGAGGGAATGACAGAACCACAACTGAAGTCTGCATATGAAGATGTCGTCAAGATACTCGACCAGTTTACCGACGCAATCCAGATTTGCGACGTCCACATCCATAAATTGAAGACGACAATCCTAATAGATCTAACAGAGCCCCGTTCAATCCTTTTCCTACAAGAGAAGTGGAACAAAGCTCTCATCGACAAATATCTAAAGTCATTACGACAACTTCACAGCCTCGAGCGCAAACTCCGATACGCCAAAGAGGGGAAGGAACTATTTGCCCTACCGGATTACGATACTACTGCATATATTCCAGCCCGTCCGGATCACGATATGGAATGCACCGGACGTACATTTGTGATCGCGCGCATGCTGTGGCTGATGAAAAAGGCCGAGAGGAACCTGGATACATTCCCTGCCCGAGGTTATCCACGCTACATACGCCAGGGGACTTGGCAAGACGATCCAGCTAAGCAGTGTCTGACTCTCCCACAAGACAAGAAGTGGATGCTAGCCTCATGTGAACATGAGCTCATATGTCTACCCTCATCTGAGGAATGGTCGGCCTTGTTCTTGCATATCGGCCATCTGACTATCCTCGAGTGGAAATCTCTGGGTGAAACTTCGGCTCATACTATCGAAAGCGGTATGGATATGGGGGATATGAAGTACGTCCAAGGCTTCACGGAACGCGCCACGGACGAAGCAGTAGAGACTGGTTTCGAAGAGTGTGAGATATGCGGACGCAGCTTCTCTGATCAGATTGAACGAGATGATGTGGAGCCAGCTGTGAAGATGATCTGTGGCCATTACATAGGCGAGCAATGCCTTCAGGCTTGGGTCAACACGCTCGCTGCCAACAATGAGGAGATGGATGCATCGTGTCCGATGTGCAGGACTAAACTATGTATTGGAGCATTTCCACCCAAGATTCGAGACCAGGTCTTTGAGTTTGTAGACTTTGTTCGTAATGATCCGGCATTCGATCGAGAGGTCGATCGGTTTCTGCTGAGCGCGACAGAGGGAGATGTGAGGCAGTGCTATGGCCCTGAGCTCGGAGTCATGCTTGCAAAGCTGTCTGTGAAGATTAACGAGGGGGAGAAGATGCTGAATAGCATCGTCGACAGCATCGACAAGTTACGAGGGTGAATGTACCAGGTGGGAGACGTTATCGTAGGCCGATAGGATACGAATTGGTTCTATCGCGAGGACTCGATCGTCTGAAAAGGTGTGATGCTCGGAAGATTGGTAGGTTTATTGAGTAATGAGATCTATGGTCGTGAGCATTTCCATGTACAGGGACAAGAATCGTCAGTTTAGAAAGTACTGAGATCGTACCTGCGTGGGAACCTGTTGCTCTCAGAATTCCGGACGGAGCGGTCTGCAATCATGCATCGACTCGTGGGTCAGCGAGGAGAAACAGGGCGTGCCACCTACTCTAATTGTCCAACGCCACCGCACCACTATACTGATCTACTTCCAGAAGTTGTGCGGCCGATCCTGTACGACAACGCAGCCTTGGCATCTAGCGGTATTGCAACTGACAAGGAAGCTGTCACCTGTCTACCAGGCATCCTTGCGAGAGGAGGAATTTCACGGCGGCTTGGACGTTCCGTTCCCGCTGACATGTGGTGTGTGCGAGTGTGTGAAGCTAAGCTTCCGCCTCACCACCAATCTCGTTCAGAACAGTCGGAAGTCCAGACCGTGGCCCGAACGCTACGATGACCAATATCGGCAGCCGACGGACCATTGCTATCGTGAAATCGGATTCGCATCGCGGGTAGTGGATCCCTACACAGCCCGGGTGGCATCCGCGGAGCGAATAGGAGAATTCCAATATCGGCGGTTTCTTTTGGTGCATATTCGCCAAGATGCCAGAGATTCAAAACGTGAAACGCATGATCACCCCAGATCTTGGCGACAGCGGTTTCCGCTGTCGTTGTGTTGGTGTTGTCGAGGCTTGGCACGGCTCTTCCACCGCTTAAATGAGTTTCAACGTGTGGTTGGGACTCCTGTTTTCATTTAAAGTGAGACTAGAACAAAAGAATCGTTCTATGCAACTGGGTACTATGGGCTTAGGATGGCTTATGACGCCTTGGGGGTGGGGTGGCGCCGTGTAGATTAGATGAAGAGAATGGGTGTTGATGAAATTTAGGGACCGAAAAATGGATATCCCTCCAATGGAGCGGAACGATGCGGTGAACGACGCTGGGAAACTGGTTTGTATAAGTATCGCAGTGGTTACCGTGTTGTAAAAATCATCGCAATCATCCAGCATTCGATACCAACCAGTACATTCGCTTCCAACTTTTTACATTCACTTCTTTTGAACATATTCATTCTTTACCATCAACATGAAGGCCTCAATCATCCTCTCTCTTCTTGCGCCCTTGACGGTCGATGCGCACTACATCTTCAACCGCCTCATGGTCAACAACCAGGCCATTGGTGGTGACTATGCTTACACCCGCAAGAACACCAACTCCTACATGCCCTCGTTCACCGCCGACATCGTCAACTCCCCCGACCTGAGGTGCAACAAGGGAGCCAAGGCTGGAGGTGTTCCCACCTACACCGTCAAGGCCGGTGACAAGATTGGCTTCAAGCTCGCTTTCAACGAGAAGATCGAGCACCCCGGCCCGGGCTTCGTCTACATCTCCAAGGCCCCTAGCAGCGTCGCCAACTACGATGGCAGCGGTGACTGGACCAAGGTCATGGAGAGCGGCCTCATCAACCCCAGCCAGCCCGGTGTCGACACTGCCTGGGACAGCTGGCAAAAGGACCGCCTTGAGTGGACCATCCAGAAGAGCATTCCTGCTGGCGAGTACCTTGTCCGCGTTGAGCACATCGCCATCCACGAGGGCCACGTTGGCAAGGCTCAGTTCTACATGGAGTGCTTCCAGCTGAAGATTGAGTCTTCCGGTACCGGCAAGCTCTCCCCCACGGTCAAGATCCCCGGTCTTTACAAGGCCAACGACGCCGGTATTGCCTTCAACAAGTGGTAAGTTCATCCCAACCGTACGGAATACTCATGCCACACATACTAACACCGTCCCAGGAACAACCCCAAGTCTTACCCCATGCCCGGCCCCAAGCTGTGGAACGGACAGTAAGCGACTCGTTTCGCTCACTGGTGTTCCATCAGGCAGTCAAGTTGAGGAGGAATCGGTCTCTTTTTACACATTGCACGCCCTAGTGGTGCTTACTTTCTACCTTTGCCCGCATTCATAGCGCTCGATCTCAGTAGCTTTTGACAAAATTACAATGCGTTTACCTCAGCTCGATGTTCCTTGATTCCTGTGATGATAACGATGGGGTGTGGGGCTTGGCATTTGGTCGACAGATTGTGCATCGTGATCAGCCAGCCTTGTATACTCAGCTGGTGACCCGAGCGCAGGCAAGGCGACAAGTCGCGCGCGCCTACTGCCGTTAGACCGCTGTTAGTAGGAGGGCTAGAGGTCTGTTCACATTAGCGTACAACAACAAGACAGCTGGGTAGAGTGTGCCCGATGGTGGGAACATCAGTTCGAGAGCGCCAGCGCAGTAGTTCTATAGCGGCCCAATGCATAACGAAGATGCAGCATCGCCAATTATGCGCAACTGGATGCGAAACAAAGGCGGTTATGCAGGGCGAGTGCGCAAGATGAAGCGAATGTCGCGGTGTAGAGTTGAAGATTGTGTGACGTGGTAGGCGAAGTGGGCCGCAGCCTGGCCAGTGCGGGTCGCGGTTGCCCGGGGAGCGGTCGCTGAATCGTGTTTACCCAACCAAGACGGGACGTCAGGTTGCGATAGGCCCTGCTTAGCTTTACCATACCACATCCCCGCTATCAATCGGGGCGTGACCACAGAGAACTGCTCTCTCCCATTGCTACCATCGACATCTGTCTTTCGCTGGAGCATTTTGCGCGTCCCACACCTAATCGACGCCGCCTTTCACTATTCTAATCGACGCATGTCATCCACGCGCCGTGCATGCCCCGAACAAGTTGCCGGTCAACACCAAGTACTGTGTAATACAACATCCACATAATACCCAACATGGCAGTCGGCCAGGCGCTTCCAGTGCGCTTTCCTTGCTGGTGCAAAGCTGTCTATTCATGGGGAGGCGAGGTAAGTTCAGACGGAAGCTGACTTTCTGTTGCAACTTATCTGACAACTATACAAGACCAAACGCGATCTCGGATTCATAGAAGGCGATCTGATTGAAGTCCTCAATGCCGGCGATGGAGCTTGGTGGATGGGCCGGTTGAAGCGCGACAGGCGCATGGTCGGCCTGTTTCCATCCAACTTTGTCGAGCTGCTCAGCGAAGACTACCAGCCATGGGCGCGCAACGGCAGCGGCGGAAGCATGTCGAGGCAGAACAGTGCCCAGGAACAGCCGAAGCCCGCGCCACAGAAGCAGAAGAGCATGTTCAGGAAGCCCTTCACGGCCTATGCGGCTGCAGGCGCCCCGAATCCAGCTGCAGCGGCACGAGAGAGGCTCAAGGCCGGCGGCATCAACTCACCGAACGGCAGTGTCAAGACCAAGTCTCCCTACTCGTCGATGAAGAGGTCGTCCATCGAGAGCCGAGACAGCCCGTCGCCCGCCACGTCGACAAGAAAACAGTCGAACCTGCGCGCAGTGTCACCGCGACCCGCCTCCAAGAGGACGCCTGTAGCACGAGCTGTATCGCCAGCACCACCCTCACGACACGGCTCGCACGCACGCGCACCCTCTCCCGCACCGCCCGCCGAATACCGCTACCAACCGCGCGCCGTCTCGCCAGCACCTCCCATCCGACGCGGCTCGTACATCCCGCCACAGGCTGCCGCACCTCCAGCCCAATATCAATACCAGCCTCGTGGAGTGTCACCTGCACCTCCCATACAACATCGAAACTACGCCAGAGCGGCATCTCCAGCTCCCCCACAACAGATACAAGACCTATACCGAACAGCTTCGCCAGCACCCCCGAGACAACATCAAGACTATTACCGGGCAGCGTCGCCAATTCCTCCACGACAAAGTCAGGATCTATACCGCGCAGCCTCGCCAGCACCCCCAGTTCACTACCAGCAGCACTCGAGAGCTGTTTCTCCCGCGCCCTCGTTCCAGTACAGAGCATACGACCGTGGTCCTTCGCCAGCCCCATCGTTTGGCGAGCGTTCGCGTGCTGCCTCACCAGCCCCCTCGATCCAATACCGCGCATACGACCGAGGCCCATCGCCATCTCCTTACCAACACCAACTCGATTACGACGATCACAGCCGCGGTCCTTCGCCTGCGCCTTACGATGACGAATTCGAAGCAGACGTTGGCTCGCCGCCACCTCCACCACCACCACCGCATCGTGTCGCTTACGACCCCAGCAGAGCTCCATCTCCCGCGCCTCCCTCCCACAACGGTTTCATCACACCCGAACCGCCCTCGCCTGACCCAAGAACACGTGCAGGCCACTTCACACCTTCCCCGCTCACGGCAGCGATGGACGATGTCATGACGTCTCTGCAGGATATGACAACGTCGAACAGTAACGATTCGCCAGAAGACTCTCCGACTCCAGCGAACCCGTGGTCTCCAGAGGCATTCGATCAAGTGTACCAAGAGTCAGCGAAGAAGGTCAGGGCACAGTCCGCGATGGATCAGGGTGATGAGGATGAAGAGGAAGGCCTGCCAGACGTCAACAACTACATGAAGCGCATGGAGAGTCGTCTGAGGCGAATGAAACAGCAGGAACAAGCCAGGAACGGTGAACTTTTCATTGGCGAGGATGAAGGACCAACTGTACCTTTGAAAAGCTCCCATCAGAGGCCTGGATCCTCGAGGGCAGACACTGACCCAGAAATTCAACGGAAGGGCTCGAAACTGCTTAATCATCGCAAATCTGCTTACAACATGGGACGTAATGCCCTTGGACGAACATTTACGAGCAAAACGAACTCTACGACTACGACCCATACCAGCAGCAGCACCGATCGCAGCTTGATGTCTGGACACTCTGCGACGAACATGAGTGCTACAAGCGCCGGAAGCTACTACCGCAAAAAGTTCGGCAAAGACCGACCGAAGAGCGTAATGAACACGAAGGACACAGCTGGGAAGGGATACGGCTTCGACGATGGACGACCAGAGACGCCCTTTACTGGTGTCACGTATCACTCCAGCCACGCTTCGCAGCCACGACCTGGTTCCAGTGATAACCAGCAAGCTGAGGTTAGCACACCAGCAACAGACGACCCGGATCCGCTTGGCGGACTGAGGCAGCCTTTGAAGACGAAGCGCAGCGGCTTCTTCCGTAAGATGATAGACACGGCGAAGACTCAGGCGGCAAATGCTCGTAGCACCATCGACACGATAAGCAGGCCAGGATCCCGGGCTGCTAGCCGAGCAGCGGGTCGTGCAACCAGTCGCGCCGCAAGCCGGATGGACAGCAATGAAGCAACAGGTATCGAAGGAGGTAAAGCGACCCACACGGCAAACCCCTCGAGAGATACGGGCCTGGGTACGGTGGATTGGGTACAAGTCCGCCGTGACGTCAACCGATCCAACTCTCTCAGCAAGAACGAGCGTGCGGAGCGAGCCGAAAGATGCCAAATGATGGATATCCCCGTCTTGAACCCGATTGAGATCTTGTACGAGTCAGCGGAAGGCGACGAGGGTCTTGATGGCCTTCCCATCACCGAGCCTACCGATTTCGCAGCTTCTAGTCTTGGCCACGTTGACAAAAGCACGCGTTTCATCAACAGCGTTCCTCTTGGAACTAACCCAGCAACCTTGGCTCAGGCATATGTTTGCCGACCTTACCGGAGCGATATGCAACGATTACGGGCCATCTTTACCTGGGTCAGCGAGCGTATCGCGTGGGAGGACGACTTCGAAGGCGAGATGGACCCGAAGCATGTGATTCAGGGCAAGCGTGGATGCTCTCAAGAGATCGCAATGGTTGTGGCAGAGATGTGCGCTTCTGTTGGGATGCATGCTGAAGTTGTTCGTGGCTATTTGAAGACGCCTGGCGAACCTCTGGATCTGGAAAGCGTTGCCCGACCGAATCACTTCTGGAACGCTGTCATCGTTGAGGGCGAGTGGCGTATCATGGACTGCTCGCTTGCTGGGCCTACAAATCCAAAGCGAGTCCACTACTCAACGGCGGGATCATCCGTGGCGGAGACGTGGTACTTCCTCGCTCGTCCCATGGAGATTTGCTATTCTCATGTTCCGCTCCTGCCCGAACAGCAACACATTTGCCCTCCACAGCCTCACGAGGTGCTGATGGCTCTGCCTTGCGCAACACCGGCTTATTTCCGCCACGGTCTCAATATGGTCAACTTTGACACTAGCCTTCTCAATTTGGACAACCTCGAGATGGGTCACGTGTATATTGACGTTCCGGAAGACGTAGAATGCGTTGCGGAAGTCGAGGCAAGATCTTACTCTCAAGACATGGACGGCGACTTTTTCGAGAGCGGTGAAATTGTCAAAAAGCCGGCATTGGCGCAAGCTGAATGGTACGGCGGCCAGAAGAGATACACCGTCAAGGCTCTACTACCGGGTGATGGAGGTCAGGGTGTCCTGAAAATCTATGCAGGACCTCGGGGACTCATGGTGAGTTTGTTCTAAGACACTGTCAATACATGCATGCTAACGTTTTCCAGCACTCAAACAAGATGAACCCTCACAACCTGGCAATCGGCCTTCCAATGACCCATACCGGCACCAACCCTCCGTACTCATTCTTGACACTTCATCCTACGCCCCATGCCCAACGAAACGATCTATACGTCGCTCAGCCACAGTGCGCCAATTTGGCTCTAAACAACACTTTCGTCTTTTGCGTGCGCCAGCATCCATCATCCCTCACAAAGTCGCCCGAACCCAGTCCTGCGATGCACGGCCGAGCGTCGCCAAATCCCTTTGCCCGTCCTGCTTCTGCTATGAGCATGCAGAGCATCTCAGCGACTGGTTCCAACTACACAAACCCATCGCAAAGCTCTTCCGGATCAGCAGACAGTAGGAGCAACAAACCCGCTAAGCTAGCCGTACAAACACCCTCTGGCAAGATTATCCGCTTAACGAGAAAGACGGAGCACATGAGCAGTACCAATGATGCCGACGGTACGGCTTGGGAGACGATCATCAAGATTGGAGAGAAGGGCACATGGCGAGGTTTGGTACTTGCCGACCGAAGTGCGAGGTGGTGTGTTTTCGCTCAGTGGGAGTGTGCTTGATTTTGTTGCGACTTTTCTCTTCAAAGTACGTATTATGACTTGTAATGATAGCGTTTGGTTATAGTATGACCGCGACGGCCGTGACGGCGCTTTGGCATAACTCGGCGTTTCTGTAGGATATTGGGTGTGAGAATACTATTATGGCGTATTTGGTAACAAGACAATATTTGAGCTTTTCAACTGTGATGTGTGATGAATGCGACAGGAAAGATCGAGTCATCGCGATGATCAGCCCGTACCAAGATCAGGTTATATTATGAGTCAAAGGTGCATTCTATGCTTGTTAGTGTGTCATCTTGATCTATATAACACTCGCTACTAAACTGTCGATGCACAGAAAAGACAGTCCTATACTCCGCAGTGACTCGTACCTGCCAAGCTCGGCGATAAGGCGCCGCCCCGCGTCATCAGTCCACCCCACCACGTCTTTTTCCCAACCCCAAGGACTGTCCGACGACAACACCACACGCGCACCATACCCACCGCCAACATGGACGCGCAAATCGCCGAATGGCAACAACGCTCCGAGGCCCTCAAGCCCCTCAACCTCAAGCAAATCGAGCCCCACCTCCTCGAACTCGACGCCCACCTCACCCTCCGCTCCCACATTGTCGGCTACACCCTCTCCGACGCCGACACCATAGTATGGAAGACGATTCGCGAGAACCGCGTTGCGCACGCCTTCATCAAGCAGGATCTCATGAAGAACCTGTGTCGCTGGTTTAGGTATATCGAGGAGGCGTATCCCCAGAGTGTGGTTGTTGTTAGTGGGGGACAGGGTAAGAAGGAGGATGGGAAGGCGAAGGGAAAGAAGGAGGGGGGCAAGAATGATGATGCGAATTATGATATTGGGTTGCAGGATGTGGGTGATGGGTCGGGGATTGTTACTAGGTTTCCGCCTGAGCCTTCGTAGGTTACTCTCTCAATCATGCGAACGACTTCTAACTGTATCGCAGAGGTTACCTCCACATCGGTCACGCCAAGGCAGCGCTGCTCAACGACTATTTCGCGCACGAGAAGTACAAGGGCAAACTCATCCTACGTTTCGACGATACAAACCCCACAAAGGAGAAGCAAGAGTTCCAAGATGCTATCGTCGAGGACTGCGCGCTTCTCGGCATCAAGCCAGACCAGGTCTCATACACCAGTGATTGGTTCGACCAGCTGTACGAGAGCTGTGTGCAGGCGATCAAGGATGGACTGGCATATGCAGACGACACAGTACAGGAGAAGATGCGCGACGAGCGCATGAACGGTGTCGCTAGCGCTCGCCGTGATGCCAGCGTTGAAGACAACCTTGCGCACTTCGAGGAGATGAAGAAGGGCAACGAGGAGGGCCTGAAGTGGTGCATCCGCGCAAAGATGTCGGTTGACGACCCAAACAAGGCCATGCGCGACCCTGTCATCTACCGCTGCAACCCCCAGGCGCATCACCGCACCGGCGAGAAGTGGAAGATCTACCCTACCTACGACTTCTGCTGCCCCATCGTCGACTCGCTTGAGGGCGTTACCCACGCTCTACGCACGACCGAATACAACGACCGCGACGCACAGTACCAATGGTTCATCAAGAACCTCAAACTGCGCAAGGTGCACAACTGGGGTTTCGCGCGTCTAAACTTTGTCCGCACGGTGCTGTCCAAGCGTAAACTCACCAAGATCGTTGAGGCCGGTATCGTTGCGGGCTGGGACGACCCGCGCATGCCAACTGTCCGCGGTGTCCGTCGCCATGGTGCCGTCATCCCAGCTCTCCGCGAATTCATCCTCAAGCAAGGTCCTTCCAAGAACATTGTCAACCAGGACTGGTTCGCGTTCTGGGCAACTAACAAGAAGCACATTGAGCCTACTGCTGCCCGTTACACTGCGATTGACGATTCTGGTCGCGTTCCTGTCACCATCATTGGCGCGCGCGAGGGCGTCATCTCCGAGGACAAGCCGAAACACGCCAAGTACGATCTTGGTAACAAGAAGATCGTCTTCAGCTCCTCCGTCATCATGGAGCAAGCCGACGCGCAGTCTTTCGCCCAAGACGAGGAGATCACACTGATGAACTGGGGTAACGCCATTGTGCGCAAGATCAGCCACTCCATCAACCCCCTCGAGATGGCCAAGCACGGCCTGAAGACTGTCACCGGCCTCGAGCTCGAATTGCACCTTCAGGGAGATGTCAAGAAGACGTCCAAGAAGGTTACTTGGTTGAGCAAGGATCAAGATCTTGTACCTGTTGAGCTTGTCGACTACGACTATCTCATCACAAAGGACAAGCTGGAGCCTGATGACAACCTCGACGACTTCCTCAACAAGGAAACTGAGACGAGGACCAAAGCTATGGCTGACTGCAATGTTGCCGAGCTCAAGGTTGATGATATCGTACAATTTGACCGGAAGGGCTTCTTCCGCATTGACCGCGCTTTTGCGCATGGCGAGGCCGTCGTTGCGTTCCAGATTCCTACTGGTAAGAGCAAATAGATCTTGCTCTTAGACTTTGCGCATCAGGTATGCTGTGATAGTATAGAAGTGGTACCAGTGCAGTGCACTCTATTACATCCAGAATCAAGAAGGACTAGAGTCAAAGCTCTCATGTGCCACTTCCACTTCTCAATTCTTTCATTTAACAAATGTTCTTTTGGGCTGCCTCATATGCACAATCAAATGAGGAAGTTGAGTCCTTCCTGACACCTTCGTTCTAGTTGTGATTCGCTTCTGCTTCTTTCATGGCCGAATGGAGGCCACAGCTTCCAGGTTGCCATGCATTCCAAACTAAAGCATTGCTCCTTCCCTCGTCAGAAATTTTCACCTTCACTTTCCTCGCTCACTGTTCATCGTAGCTCCTGCAGACTTCCTAAAATCTCCTCACCTTGCTGGCTCGAAGTTTCTTCTCCTTCTCTTCTACATCTCCATCGCGGCTACCTTCAAATTCACGGCGCATCTTCCATTCAGCAATTGCCCTCACACGACGCCACCCGAGGAGTCACCATGAGGTTCTTCGTTCCTGTTGTCCTCCTGGCAGCATGCAGCGTGCTCACTGCTACTGCTGCACCAGCGGTCGGGATGGGAGAAAGTGAGTAGTGCCGCCCAACGCGACGAAAGCTCTTGCTAACAACTACAGCCACCGGTTTAGCACTCGGCAAAGACGATTCCATCACCCTCAACCTAGGCCACAACGGCATCAACGTCGGCGACAGCAAGACCCTCTATCACGACGTCAACAAGGCCCTCGAAGAGCTCTGTTCCGAAACCTATTGCCTCGACAGGCCCGCTTCATTCTCCGTCTCGGTCGTAGAGTCCACCTCGCGTCCCCCGTACCAGAGGCGCCGCGTCAAGGCGACAATCAGCCTCACCGTCCTGATGGCCGACTGGGGCGGCCGCGCCGATGTCCGCAAGGTCTTGAGCAACACCATCGCCGCAGCCTTCGAGCGCGGTACCTTCGACCCGAAGAACTGCTACATGAACCGCATCAAGGGCGACAAGATTGAGCATTTTCGCGACTGCATGACGACGGACTATGCGGAGGTGCTTTTGTCGAATGGATACAATATGAACGTCTTGTTTGAGGGGCCGCATAGTTCGGTGAAGGCGCTGAATTATGACTGTAAGAGGGAGGTTGATGATATGGATTCGTTCTTGAAGAATGACTTGCCGTGGAAGCCGAAGGGTGCTGATGTCAATTGTATGCCGAAGTAGATGCGGGGGCGATATATGATGGGATAGAGAGGGGTATGTAGGATAGAGACGAGGATTCACCCCGGAAAAGGCGAGGGCATGGTGGATTACAGGTGATCTCGTTGGATGTCCAATGGGTAAGGATGATATTGCCTAAGACTTTCAGGGTTCTCATAGGATCGCGAAGTCGTACTGTAGTATGAAGGTAGTAATGAAGCTTCACATTTAATTAACCGAGAGGTTGTTCAAGGGTATCAGGTTGATTCATGTACCGTATCTAGATCTTTTTTAGGCTCGTGACTCTTGTCACGGCCACCACCCACCCACCCGACGACATCATGTCGTCATACACAAATCGTTAGCACAAGCCGCCAAACCACCAAAATTGTGTCTGATAAGGCATTGTCAAGCGCAACATGCTTCAGCGTGATCATAGCTCTTCGAGCCGCAAGCCAAGTGTGGATTTACTTGGAGTTCGACCCACCGCCCTCCTTCCTCCCCTGCGTCCCCTCCTTAGTAACCTCATCGGGCTCGCCCTCTTGCAACTTCTTCTGCCTCTCCTCCTCACGCTTCCTCTCATGCTCCCTGACCATATCGGGCGGGCTATCCTCAATAAGATCGGAATCACCACTCAGTCCACTCCACTTAGGCAGACCATCCGGGATATCCATAACGCGCTGGCCGTAGAACATGTGGCAGCGGGGCTTGAAGTACGCCTTGTCCTCGTCGGTCTTGAGATGCACAAGCGAGGGGAAGAGCAGGATCATGTTGCGGCCCTCGTCCATGATGGGCGAGTGGCAGTAGGAGCAGCGCACTTTGCAGGGAAGCTTATGCTCGATAGATTTGTCGGTTGGGTCGTACCATTCTAGGTCGTGGTGGCCGTTGGTGAAGTTGATGTCGTCTTTGTGGAAGATGGCGGCCCATTGGAAGGGTGCGGCTGAGGGGTGGGTGTTAGTACAGATGCTTCATGTGATGAGGTATGAGAGGCTTACCGTGTTGTGTCTGGCAAGTGGTGCAATGGCACAGCTTGCTGTCTAGAGGCTCCCTTCGGCTGAGCTGGTACTGGACCTTTCCGCAATGGCAGTTGGCCTCGTACTTGACGTCAAAGTCCTCGTTCTTCTCGTGGACGCGGTAAGGGGGACGCTGCTTCCACTCAGACTTGCCGGTCGTCTCCTGACCGCGGCTCTGGTCCTTCTTAACCTGTTCCTTGTCCATTCTGAAGGCGGATTGAGAGAAAGCGGGATACTGTCGCGTGAGGTGTGAAGCAACTAGTCGGGCACGGGGTACAGCTCTTGAAGTCGTTAGAAGTGGTAGCCGACGGAATGCAATTGAAGCTGCGGACATGAATAGAGAATTGGAGGGGATGTGGTGGTGTTACGTGGGTGGTTTTGATGTTTGCTTGCCGTCATCATCGATGCTTTATTTGGGGAGGCGCGTTGATCTGACGTCACCATGACCACAATTCCGCTACGCGACAACGCGTGCTCTAGATTCCTTATCCCCATTGTGGGCATCGATCGTCAAAAAGAATACGCCCACGCGCCTTTCCGTCAGCGAAAACGCTCAGATATGGAGCCCAGATTTCGCCTTCCAATGCTATGCTTTTGCTACACAATCCCATTCGTCAATTCCTCCCCTAGTGTCCCACTCTCCCGCACTTCATCGCGATCGATCTTGCATCGCGGGTTGCTATGAGCCGTAGCCCATGACCCTGACATCGTTGGTAGCCGTGCATCTGGCGGTAGCCATCGTGTTTCGCCATGTTTGATCTACTAATGATGGGTTTTCAGCTACCGCATCCCCAAAAGCCGGTTGAAGCTGGCATTGCGCTAACGCTCGGAGTGGTTCCGTGCCTAGCGTTCCACAACGCCTCATCGCAAGTAGCTTAGGCTCCTTTCAGTAGCTTTTGAGCTTCTTTGCTGGACAGACCGAAGACATTAATTAGGTAGTCGAGTCTGCCGACGTTGTTAGTACAAGCATTTCGGTCGATTGATCATCTTCACTCACTTGATGTCTCCTGCTATCCGCCTGCGCACAGCCTCGAACTCAACTTCAGCTTTGTCTCTTGTCGCATCCTGCCTCTTCGAATTAATCGTCTTGACACGCAGCTTGAATTTTCCGCTGACAGGACGGTGATCCGATACTTTGATGGTGTCGTGTCGCCGGTATTCCAACTGCTTGATCCTACCCAAGCCGCGGTACAACAGCCGATCACACCATGCAGGTGATCGCTGCTTCTCAGAAGTATCATAGTTGTCGGTCCCCACGTCATACTTGTAAGTCGGAGCAAAGTTGATCGGCATCTCAGTGAACGCCCTCAAGCGGAAACCAGGATTGCGCTTGCGGGACAGAAGCAGCTGATCACGTTCGAGAAGCTTCGCCAAGTTGCCTTGCTGCACAGCAGCAACAACAGTATTACGAGGCATCGCGTCGATGCGGTAATTCAGATCGCCGTTCAAGATACAGATCTCGTGATCCAGAATCATGGAACCATCACCACCTCCAACAAAGTAGTTTGCGCATGAAGTTGGGGAGCGGTTCTTTGGTAATGGTGCGTTCTCCATGATTGCGGCTGCGTCGTTATTGCGATGTACTGTTTGCGTCTGACCAGCTGCAAGGTGGCAGTTGATAAAGCACAGCGATGAATCGTCGATGAAGAAGCGCACAACGAGTGCACCCTTGTTGCCAACACGACCGCTGAAGCCAAGCTTGATTTCAGCTGCGCATACGTCGCGGATGTTGGCCCGTTCCGAAGCCTTTACAAACACACAGGTGAACAGACCGACGAGGTTGGCCGTATGCAGGAGTACGTAGTTCTGTTTTGGACTGTACTCGTCCAGGACGCGAACAAGATGGTCTCGCCACGCTCGATATTGATGTGACATGTGCTCGCTCTCTGATGTCTCTTTGTGCTTCTTTCTTTTGAAGATACTCTTGGCCGTGATCTTCTTGTCTTCCAGATCAACCAGTTCCTGGAAGCCAAACACAAGGATATCAGGCGGATTCTCGGGCTCGAGTATTTCCCGGAAGAAGTTGCGATCTTGCTCTGTATTGCGTAGATTTGCGGGTTTGACGGCGCCGGCGTTCCATGTCATGACTCGCGCCGAGAGTTCTCTGAATTCGCAGTACTCCCCATCACGTTGTTGCATTAAATTTTCTGCAAATTGTCAGCATGGCACCACCTCATACACACCGTACAACTTACCGAGCCAATCTTCCTTCATCATACCATCCCAGACGCGCAGCATTGTGTCTGTGCCAAGGGACGCAACCTGGAACCTATCGAGTTTCCAGATGCTCGTACGATCCGCCAAGATGCCCGCTATCGGCTTGTCATGTGCCTTCCAATCCTTCAACACCTTCCAGGGTGTCGACTTGGTGTCGTACACGTATATCATTCCAGTACTGTAGCCAGCCCAAAGGACGTCACCAACACCGACCAGGGAACTGATTTTGTACACACTGACATTCACAATTCCAAGACATTCGAAGCTCTTCTTGGAGTATATTGTAACTTTCCCGTCTGCGTGTCCGAAGTACATGCGGTCGGGCTGACTGCTGATGATAGCACCGGAGGTTACGTCTCCGACATTGAGCTGAGATAACGAACCCTGGGTTAATTGCTGGAAATGGTTGTTATCCGACGTGCGGGCATAGACGCGGATGTCTTTCGTCGTAGCTACCCATAATTGCGAGCCTGATATGATAGAAAAGGTGCTTCCACGGGGAATACGGTAGGTAAGTGGGGTCTGCTGTAGGGACGGGCATCCAAACTCGTCAGCTGGCCAGATGTGCAGTACGCCATCCTCGTCAAGAGACCACATTTCTGCAGCATAGCGGAAGATCTTAACAATGACACTCCTAGCGTGTGCGTTACTCTTAGTGTGCACTACACTTTGCGTGGGGATGTCAATCTCATGCATTTCGCCCGTGTTCGTTCCTAGCCATAATCGCTTGCCTTCGTCTTCCACATCTTTCGCTGGTCTGAATGCAATCGCTGTGGCTTTGACTGTGTCGCCATGAGCTAAACTCATGAGCAGTCGCCCGTTCAGAACGTTCCAAACGTTTGTCACGTATCCGGTTGTACATATGTAATCGCCACAAATTGCAAAGAGCTTGGTCTCGTAGCCGGTGGGGATACCGGCTATACCGTCTGGAAACACTGGTGGTCTCCGATTCGCTTGTGAGGAATCTGGGTAGTCTGTTAAAGCAGTCGTCGGTTGCTTGTCTGCGCCCGTATCTTCTTCATCCGAGTCATAAGTATACGGCTGTGATAGCTGCGATGCCTGCGCAGTAATCGGCTGTGACGGTCTTCTCATTTCCCCCGAGTTCCGTGGAGGCGGTGGTTTCGGAGGTTCTAACGCTTTTCCGGGACTAGCGGATATGGCACCAGTTGTGTTGGTCCGCCGAGGAGGCGGCATGAACTTGTTGTTCGCTTCTTGCACCATTTGCCCAGGACGGGTTTGATCGAAAGATCGTCGGACTGGCAAATCAGGAGGAGGTGCTCTTTGTAGTTGTACACTCTTCCGCAGATCGAAATTGTCCTTCTCTCGTCGCGTAGGTAACGATGGGCGGTCTTCCGGCATGTCAGTCGGTGATGGTGGCGGCATCGTCTTCTTCAAGGCCTGCTTTCCTACTGGCCGGGGGTCCGCGAATGGGTGGTTCTCGGCGACTGCGTTAGATGCGGGAGGAGCTGCGAAATAACCATTGTTGCCTCCAGTCATCTTTGGTTTCGAGAAGCCCGGGATGACTGGTGGAGAAGATTCGCCCTTGACGCTCTCTCCACTACTACTAGGTGGTGTACTGAATGGAGAAATATCTGCAGCGTCTGATGTGGCTTCGGGCGCCAGGCCTGTACGAGCTGGCAAATCCACAGAAATCGACTTTGGTGGTATCTTTGGTTTACCCGCTCGGTTCACAGGCGGCGGTACGGGAGGCGCAGAGGATACCGGTCGATCACCCTTTCGCGGGTCATTGGCGGGGCCATTGCCTGTGTGGGCTGGAAATGTAGGTTTCGCGTCCGTAGCGGGGGTGCCATTGCGACTGGGCATTTTGAAGAATCTCTTTCCGGCAGACACTGCTGAGGGCGAATCCAGCGCGGCGTGCTGGGCAGGTCGCTCGGGCTGCGGCGAGAGTATGGGAGAAGCGGAGGACTTGGGCGGTGATCTTGGTGACTGGACCGTAACCTTTGGCGGGGACCTTGTTGGTGACCTGGGCGGAGAAAAGGCCATCATCGACGTTGGTCTCTGCTTTGTATTGCCCCAGAGCGACCTTCCGAGGGTGTTCGAGCGCGGAGTCACTGTCCCACTCCCACTGTAGTCGGCCACACTGGGCGAGGGTCTCTCAGCATAGTCTCTGGGCATGTCCAAGGATATGCGCCCATCTGTCCTCCTGTTGTCCTCGGGCATAGCAAGGCGATCATTGGGGCCGGGGGAGCGTTGTCGCGGAGTGGCAGGCGCGGCGGGTTTGTTTGTGCTGAGGAGGTTCTCGAACTGGGCGCGGAGGGAAGACACTGGCTTCTGTGCTGGGCGTCAGCAACATCTTCGTGCTGGGAAGGAGCTACTCACTATGGACGAGTCGTCCATGTTCTCCTCCTGCTGGTTGTCCATGATGATTGTGTTGTCGTCAGCCGGCACCGGGAGGTATCCTATAGCTGCGCATCGACCAGTGAGGTCTTCTTCCCATTTGGCGCTTCTTGTGAGGGTGGAAGGGGAGGCTGTCGCTCGCGGACCGTCATGCAGCCAGCGCTACGGAGGCAGGATCCAGAAATAGCCTGTGCAGTAGTGTTTGTGGTAGTGGATACGGTGGCGGTGCGATGTGGTAGAGGCCCGAGTGACTGTAGGGCTCCCTAGCGGAGACGCGTATACTGGCTGCTAAGAATGTTCGGCGACAGGGAAGACGAGCGACAGCGCGGGGGTGCAGGTGTTTCGCAACTGTCGGAACGCAACGGCTATCGCGACTGCTCTCCGTGTGTGTGTACGGTCAGGTGACGTTCCGGTTTGCAGGCGATACCCGTGGACAGAGGCTCTCCTGGGCTGCGTTGGGCGCGGGCGGCTTGGAGCGGTGTTGTCGTGTCTGTCTACTGTCATTCCCCACAGCGCAGCAGCACGGAACCCTGCACACCACCAACGGCAAGGCGATCAGGCACCGGCGAATTATAGACGAGCATACAAAACGCCAAACTAGCCAGCCTGCAGCCGTCAGTCTGTACTTCCATAGCGCCGTAGTCTCCCTTCACCGACACCAGCCATGTGGTAAGCACGCGTTTCTTGTCGCCTCCGAGACTCCCCCGCCATGACCTCCGCGGATGGCTGATGCCCATGTAGCAGACACATCCTCAACGCCCAGGTCTCCATCCGCTCGCCTTGCTGTACGTCGCCCGTGCTGAAATGTATGCGATGAATGCTGAGAAGGGATAGGCAAGAAATGGTTCGACTGCGCGGAATGTCACCAGGAGCAGAGCGACCACCCGCTCCAGCAGACGTTTGATATGGTCTTCATCTGCAAAAAGTGCAAGAAGGCCTTCCGCAAAGATGCCCGCGAATTCGAAGACGCGTAAGAATGGAATGTGTATTTTTCATGTGGCGCTGGCTGATGAGTGGTAGCGATGAGTACTGCCCGCACTGCGACAACCATTTCGTTCTAGAGGCCAAAACTCCCAAGGCCTCGCTGCAGGTCGAGGGCGAGGATGTTCGAAAGGACGCCAGGCACGTCGCATCCCTGGTTAGTGACGTAACATTGCTGACAATTCTGCAGGATGCTCAAGGACGAACGTGTACGAGCCGAAGAGATGCGCACCATATTCGATGTCAAGGAAGCACCGGACAAGTTGGGCTGAACCAGTGGGACACCGCGAAATACAGTACTATGCGTAGCACAAGCTACAAACCCGTAGGGCGGGGGCCCTCACCCAAGAACATCACGCAACGAGCGAGGGGTTGGACGTGGAAAGACACTTCATGGTGTGCTAGATTGCCATTTATGAGCACTAGCTGGTCGTATCTGCATTATACAGAATCATAAAGTCTATCACCCGACGCCACTGCTGTTCATGCCTTTTCGCCATCAGTCGTTAACCATGCCTCTATGCGCCACCAGATCCTGAGCCCTCAGCTGGGGTCTGGCGGGTGAGAATAGCGGCCTGGCCTGTACCGGGCTGCCGTCCAGGCCTCCTGTTCGCCGCCTCTTCCTGCTTCTCTGTGTTGATGTTCTCCACGTATTTCTCAATGTCCTCGACGGGCAACATCTCGATGGGCTTTCCGGGTGCCATGATGGCAATCTCGATGTTCTTCGCGCCAGTCTGCACCACCTCCAATAGTGACTTGACCGTCAACTTGATTGTCTCTTCCCGGTCCATCCCTTCCTTGTGGTTACGTTCGAGGAACTCGCGGACTGTCTTGCTCGATCGGCCAATCGCATTTGCTTTCCTGGGTAATATTAGCACAGAGAAGTCTGACTTTGTGTATGTAACCTACCATGCTGAGTAGATACCAGAAGGCTCGGTCTGGTACAAGCGCGGGGTCTTGTCATTAGGGTCGAAGCCGACTATCAGTGTGCTGATACCGAATGGTCGGACACCACCGCTCTGAGTGTACCTCTGCTGCACACCTGCAACGTACTTGGTGATGTACTCTATCGATACGGGGTCTTCGACTGTGAGGCGATGTGATTGTGCTTCGAGGCGGGCCTTGTCGACAAGGATACGGGCGTCGGCGTTCAGTCCAGCGAAGGCGAGGGCAACGTGGGTGTCGACGAGGCAGATCTTGGAGGGTGTGATGCGCGTATCTTGCAGCTTCATTGCGGATCGCTTCTCGCAGCCGAGTACTACTATGTCCGAGCCCTTAACACCAACGGCGCATGTTCCTGGGGCGAATGAGCATCTGACGTTTGCTTTCTCCTTCATGTACTACGCACCTCGCTTGACTGCTTCGAGCGCATATTCGACCTGGAAGACGTGACCGTCAGGACTGAAGACTGGCGGAGTTAGCTAGGCCCGCATCTCCAAGTGGTGGTTGTTTGTACCGGAGAGAGCTCGATCGTAGCCGGACGCCATTGTGAAAGTGGATGTATGGTAATCTGTAGGCTCCTCGTTGTTTTCTTGTATACGGCGACGATGGCTAAGAAAAAGCGGCTGGGCAAAGAGGTACGGCTGTTGTCAAGTTGCTCGCGGAGCTCCAGAGCTGTCCGCGTCGCTGCTCCCGCCTAAACTACGCCAAGGCGTCTGGCCCGTGCTTACCCTGTCGAATTAGGTCATCATGGTAGATATTCGTGAAGGCGACTTGATTATTTCCGCCGCCCGTCGCATTTCTTCTCCGGTCAATTGGGATGGCTTCTTCAGCGCGCTTGGTCTCGTCACTGCGACGAACTGCACTCTCTTCTCGCGCCGCATCACGCTATCAATATTTGCGACCAACAAGTCAAGTGCGATGGACGGGTAGTACGTCAGCGACTTCGGAGCCTCACCAGCCAGACGAAAATGGCGGAGTGAAAGGCCCGACCGCGTCGTCAAAATCCATCAAGTTCACTTCCGAGTCGTATGTGTTGAGGTTTAGATTTTTTGAGGGATTTGCTAACGCTACGCAGATACCCGCATCTTCAAAGAGACTCCAAGTTCGCCAAAGTCAGCGAGGAGCATGTAAAATATTTTCGAGACCTTCTGGGTTCCGATTCGGCCATCATAGATGGTGTGTCGAAAGATGCATCAGATGATATTGAAGCGTTCAACAGCGACTGGATGCGCAAGTTCCGCGGCCATACCAAACTAGTCTTGAAGCCCAGTTCCACGGAAGAAGTCAGCAAGATCCTCAAATACTGCAATGACAACATGCTCGCCGTAGTACCCCAGGGCGGTAACACTGGACTTGTCGGTGGCTCCGTGCCTGTGTTTGACGAGATTGTGATCAACATGCAGAGGATGAACGAAATCAGGTCCTTTGACGAAGTGTCTGGTATCCTCGTCGCTGATGCTGGCGTGATCTTAGAGAACGCCGACAACTTCCTTGCGGAAAAGAGCCACATCTTCCCATTGGATCTCGGTGCTAAGGGCTCTGCTTACATTGGTGGCAATGTCGCGACAAATGCCGGTGGTCTGCGTCTCTTGCGGTACGGTAGCTTCCACGGAAACGTCCTAGGCATTGAGGCAGTCCTTCCGGATGGTACCATTGTAGATGACCTTTCGACGCTTCGGAAAAACAACACTGGTTACGACCTGAAGCAACTGTTCATCGGCGGAGAAGGTACCATCGGCATCATCACCAAGGTCTCGATTATCTGCCCGAGAAGGTCACCCGCCGTCAACGTCGCGTACTTTGGACTAGAAAGCTACGAGCAGGTCCAGAAGGCGTACATTGAGGCGAAAGGGCACCTATCTGAGATCCTGTCAGCCTTTGAGCTGATGGACGGTCGCACACAAAAGCTGGTCAACAGGGTCACCGGTAAGAAGATGCCTCTAGAGGGCGAACATCCTTTTTACTGCTTGATTGAGACCAGCGGGTCTAACGCCGAGCATGACAGCGAGGTAAGCGATTTCGTGGTACAAACGGAACTGGCCACTAACCTGTCTAGAAATTGCAAGCATTCCTTGAACATGTGATGGAGACCGAAGTGGTCTCCGATGGTGTTCTCGCCGAAAACCAAACTCAGATTCAAGAGCTCTGGTCATGGCGCGAAGGCATCACCGAGTGCCTTGGTCATGATGGAGGTGTCTACAAGTATGACTTATCGATCCCCATCGCTGAGCTCTACGATCTGGTCAACGAGACACGCGATCGCTTGACAGAGGCTGGGCTGCTTGGCAACGACTCCTCGCACCCCGTAGTTGACGTCGTTGGATACGGTCACATGGGTGATGCCAATCTGCACCTCAACATTCCAGTCAGGAAGTTTGACAAGGCTGTAGAGAAGAAGCTCGAGCCTTTCGTTTATGAGTGGGTACAAAAGCGTAATGGCAGCATCAGTGCTGAGCACGGCTTGGGAGTAACGAAGAAGCCATATATTGGATACAGTAAGAGCGAAACCATGATCAAGCTGATGAAGCAAATCAAGGATCTATACGACCCTGTAAGTGACTACCCAAGGTTAATTTGTTTCCATCATGTGCTGACTACGACAGAACGGCATCATGAACCCGTACAAGTACATATAGAGAGACACTGCGGCATATCCTGTAGACCATTCATATACACATCTTTACCTCCGTTTCACATCTTGCTCTTCCCTTTCCCCAGCAGCTTAACCGCATTACCCTGATAGATCGCATCTCTCTCCTTCTCTCCAAACAAACTCTCCAGCCCATCCTTCATCCTCTCTGCAAACGCCTTCACAAACTGCGTCTGCGTAAAAGGAAAATCACTCCCATACAACAACCTCTCATACGAGATTTCGAACCCTTCAACAAACGCCTTCAACTGCCCCTGCCCCCCACTCTCTCCATCAAACACAAACCCCGCGAGATCAAAGTAAAACTGCGTATCGAGCTGCTTCCGCACCGTCGAAGCGTTCAACACCCTCCCGCCTGGCACCACGTTGGAGAACTGGATGAACCGCGTCATAAGTGGCGGTAACGCACCACCAGAATGTGGGATGATGAACTTGATGTTCGGACACCGGTCCACCGTCCCCGTGCTAAAGAGATTAACAACTGCCCTGGCAGTATCGAAAAAGAACTCAAATATAGGCACGGGGTATTGCTCGCCAAATGGAAGGGCGTCTGTCGTCTGAACCGGTTCACCAGCACTCCTAACGCAAGGTTTAGTCGGATGAATGAAAACCGTCGCACCGATCTCGTTCAACTTATCAAACACCGCGTTCATCGCTCCATCCCCCAAATAAACCCCATGGTAGTTCGTTAGTAAGCCAAAGCCCTCGACGCCTTCCTCGACACACTTCCCTATCTCCGTCAAACTCGCGTCAACATCCGGCAACGGCAGTGCAGCCCAAACACCAAACTTCTCGGGATCTTGCTCCTTGAGAGATGCAGCGTAGGCGTTGCATTGCCGTGTTAGATCGACTGCTAATCCCGGATTGCGCAGGTCGATGTTTGTTCCCGGACTGGAGATGGAGAGGATGGATTTGGAGACGTTGGCTGTTTCCATCATTTCAAGGTGTTGGGGTGGAGACCAGGAAGGGATCGCGGGCATGCCGTCGGGATGGGAGTGCCCGTTTTCGGCGAGAGCGGTGCGGTAGAAGGGTGGGAGGAAGTGCGAGTGGACGTCTATTCTTTGGGGGAGGGGGTGTGTCATGTTGGCTGTGGTTGTGGTTGTGAGTGCTAGGAGGATGATTAGACCGGGGATGGATGGGAGCATTGTGATGGTACCTTTCTGAAATGGGAATGATGGAAAGATCAGATTAGGTGTTTTTACAGCGAGTCGATTTGTGTCCCTACTGGACTTTTCGCTCTTGTCAGAAGTAACGAATGCTATGGTTACTTATGCAATGCAATGCGCGGCACCTGCATCAAGTGATCCATTGACATCCGGCACCCCGCTCCGATGGTTGCACTTACAGAGCGAGAGCACGTTGGTCATTGTGCAACTCGTTCAGTAAGGACCTGTAGATAGGCACTGCGCCTCTATTATGTGTGATCATGTTGCGCCCACAAATTAGTCCAGCAATTGCAAGCTTGGGGACTGGATGGCTGCTGCATTTGGACGAGACTTTCCGTCCCAACGCAGGGTGTGGTAATCAACATGATAGCAGCTGCTCTTAGTACCTAGGTAGTCCATTCGAAACTATGACTTTCACCGCACGATAGATTACCCATTATATCGTTGCGTCAGAGCTTCTGAATGTTAAGTGTGGCACGCATGCGCCGATAAAGGATAATGATCCTGGCCGTCGATCGCGTGCCCCACCCGCGCCTTCCAGATGAGCGGCGGGTCAACTTTTTGTTTCCATCACTCGTAGCCATGACACAACGTCGTCCGCCACACCACCTTTCCCTCTACCCTCAGTCGCGCCTTCACGATGGAGCGGATTACGGATAAGATCAATGCGCTGCCCGATGGCGCCAACTACTTCTCGCTCGAGTTCTTCCCGCCCAAGACGGCCATGGTGAGTCTGCCCCGCTCGCACGCGACGAATGTGGAGGGCCGCAGTTTGGATGGGGAGTGAACATCGCGAAAGAAGAATTGGTCGTTAATGGCTCTCTAGGGATTTGCGAACCTCCAAACACGATTAGAGCGCATGTCGCAGGCTCTCCGACCTCTCTTCGTTACCGTCACCTGGGGTGCCGGCGGATCAACAGCCACCAAGTCGCTCGAACTCGCAGAGATATGCCAGCGCCAATTAGGCCTCACAACATGTCTACATCTTACGTGCACGAATATGAACCGCCAGCTCATCGACGACGCGCTCGAACAGGCAAAGGTGTTGGGCATACGGAACATCCTGGCGCTGAGGGGTGACGCGCCCCGGAGCGACGAGTACAGGGATGAGGGAACACCACCGGAACAAGACTCAAACAAGGACTTCACGTGGGCGATTGACCTGGTAAAATACATCCGGAAAGAGTACGGAGACTATTTCTGCATCGGTGTCGCTGCCTATCCAGAAGGTCACTCGGATCAGAGCCATCCCAAAGACCAAGACCCGCTGCACGACCTGCCATACCTGATTGAGAAGACCAAGGCTGGCGCAGATTTCATCATGACTCAGCTCTTCTACGATGTTGAGGCGTATGACAAGTTCGAGAAGATGCTGAGGGAGCACGAGAGCGGAGTGTTCAAGACGATACCGATCATACCGGGGCTGATGCCAATACAATCCTACAAGATCTTGCTCAGGACGACAAAACTATCGCATGCGAAGCTACCGTCGGATATGCTGAAGCGATTGGACGCGGTAAAGAGCGACGATGAAATGGTGAAGCAAGTTGGCGTCAAAATTATGGACGAAATGGTGGAACACATAAAGGCGCGGCCAGATACTTGCAGGAGAGGTTTCCATTTCTACACGCTGAATCTGGAGAAAGCCGTGTCGCACATCGTGGAAGACACTCACCTCATACCATCGACTATCGAAGACGACGACGATGTCATTGTCGAGACCACGCCCGCCATCAACCTTGAGCCACCACCAAACGGCATAATGCCGCGCAGGCGGCGATCATCTGCTGTCAACTCTGGCCCCCACAACAGAGTGATAATATCACACCCGTCCGCGGCCAAGTCAAGCAATCACTCGTATGAAGCTACGGAGGAGGAAGCTGGTGTACCAAGGGGTCCGATCAACACCCGGGCGAACACACTGGCAATCTCAGAGGGCGAAGGCTCATTGGGTCGCGAAGCCACTTGGGACGATTTTCCTAACGGTCGTTGGGGTGATGCACGTTCGCCTGCCTTCGGTGAAATTGATGGCTACGGTCCAACCCTCCACGTCTCGACACCGCAAGCTCTCAAGCTCTGGGGCCACCCAGTCGAGAAGGATGACATCTCAAAACTCTTCCGCCGCCACATCGAAGGAGACCTCGAGGCCATACCATGGAGCGAACAAAGTCTATCTCCCGAGACCCTGACCATCAGCAAGCAGCTACTCGCCCTCAACGCAAAGGGCTGGTGGACAGTCGCCTCGCAACCTGCCGTCAATGGCGTCAAATCCACCGATGCTATCTTCGGCTGGGGCCCCAAGAACGGCTACGTCTTCCAAAAACCTTTTGTCGAGTTCTTCATTCCCGCCTCCGAATTCGCCATTCTCAAACCTAAGCTCGACGCCCATGAGCAAGTCACTTACTTCGCCGGTAACGCCGCCGGAGAGTTTGAAGCTAGTCAAGAAGATGGAGTAAACCCTGTTACTTGGGGTACGTTTGCGGGCAAAGAAATTGTTACGCCTACTATCATTGAGGCTGTCAGTTTCAGGAGTTGGCTTGACGAGGCGTTTAGTATCTTCAGGGAGTGGCAGAGGATTTACCCGCCGAGGAGTGCGAGTAGCACACTACTTGGAAAGCTGAGGCAAGATTATTGGCTTGTTAATGTTATTTGGGGCGATTTTGTCAATGGAGAGGGGTTGTGGGAGTTTTTGGAACAGTAGCTCGTATTGTAGATGTACGTATGGGAACCTTTTGAAGCCTAGGTAACGTGAGCACATTTCAGTCTCTCCATTTGTCGTTCTTTCCCTGTTCAGATCCCTGATAGTGCTTAGCGACACCAGCCCTCAGAGGTCTGCATGCACCAGGGCGGCGTAGTTACGCGCCCGCCAATCGTTCCTTCATGCGTCGAAATATGCAAGGCTGCAACGCCACTTCCCTGACATGGAGGTAAACCTGCACTGGGAGAGAAGCATCCCGACCCCGCTTTGCAAGGCTTCATCAACACGTGTCTATCCACCCCGTTCTACTTCTCTTCCCAAGGTCATCCCGCACTACTACACTACTTCGGTTGCCACCAACCTCGCTTTTATTGCGGCACCAAGCAATGTCTTATAACAACTCCTCAAACTCAAACTCTCTTCGAGTTCCAACCGCTGGAAGAATCAAAAAGATCAGACGGAAGGGGCCCGTTTCGCGACATAAGTCCCCGCGCTCGCGGCCGCAAGATTCGGACTCGGACGACACTCACATAGGAGGCGATGAAGGTCTGGGACGCTTAACGTTGGGGTCCAATGACGACGACGAAATGAAAGATGACGATAATAACGATGACGAAAAGCCAAGCCTACAACCAGCCGCCGTCGCTTGGAACCGCATGTCCAATGGTCAATCTCATGTCGAGTGGGCACGCGAAGATGTACGTCCGTTCTCTATAGGCCAGAGACTGGGTAAAGGCGGTGTCGGAGTCGTTCATGAGACACACATTGGTGGTGTGTCAGTGGCCTTGAAACTCACCTCCACGCGTCGAATGGATCCTCAGATCCTAAACGAGATCAAGATTCTTGGTCGAATGTCACAGAATCGCCACCGTCACGTTGTGGAACTAATTGGGTCTTACGTGCACGAGCAGCAAAGAGGTGGCTATGAGATTGGCATGTTGATCTGGCCAGTCGCTCACACAGATCTTGCGGCGCTACTTCACGATGTTAACGTTCTGTGGCAACACTACGAAAATGATTTGACTGACGATGACGATGACGTCCTGCAACAGCCATCAAGCTCAGTAGTGGAGAAAGTTCGTACGGCAATGGAGCCACTTCTCCCCTTCGGCTATCAGAATAAGCACTATCGTTATCGCAATCTTGGCCACGAGGTCCAGTCAATTATGTACGCAGTGTGCGAAAATCGTCTAAGGCACAGTTTGGGCTGCATAGCCAATGCTGTTGCCTATCTCCACACAAACCGGATCCGCCACAAGGATCTCAAACCTTCCCAGATACTCCTCTCACCTCAAGGTCTCTGGCTCACCGATTTCGGTTGGTCTGCAGACATGTCCGAGCATAGTACCAGCGTTACCAGTGGCGGTGATCAGATTACTGCTAAGTACCAAGCACCGGAACGAGCGAACCGACAGCCCTGCGGACGGTCAGAGGATATCTTCTCTTTAGGATGCATATATCTTGAGATCGCCTACTGCATGGCTCGATTCGGTCAAGATATCCCACGGCCTTGGCTGCAGAAAGGGTGGTCATTCCAGGCGAACCTAAACCAGGTGCAAGAGTGGATGAAGCCCTTGGGTAGACCCAGCTGGTTCGCGGATCCCAAATCTGACAGTCGTCTTGTTGCCGTGCTCATTACCGAGTTGCCAGTGCTTCTGAAGCCAATGCTGGCAGCTGCTAGCAACGATCGCCCCTCTATCCAAGATATCGTAGACTCGCTTTCCACGCCTTTCGTCGAATCGATTGGGGCTACGTTTACCGGCGAGTGTTGTGCACCGCTCATGCGCATCGAAAATTCATCAGAAGAGTCGATGTCCGAGGATTCGGACAACGAAATAGGAGACACTATCGCAGTCATGCCGTATAGCCAAGTGTCCGACGTTATCGCAGTCATGCCGCGTGAAAAAGCACAATCTTGATGACCGGGCCAAGCCAAAACCAGGCCTTAGTCTTAGGCAAAGGGGCATTCTATTTTTGTTCCTGGGAAAGCGACGGCTAGGCGTCAAATGAGGCATCACAGTTGCTTTGTCTAAACTCTCGGTCCAGTCATGATCACGTTAGGTATGAGTCGCTGAACCTTCGCCGGGCTACCGGTGAGCACTGAAGACCCGGCACGGGCTGGAACAGCGGCACGGTGTTCAAACCCTAAAGATAGCGATCTCCAGCAATAGAGAAACACCAATTCTTTCCATCGTGAGTGGATGGACAGTGTATCTGTTGGTTTGGCCACATCACCCGAATTGTAGGGCTTAGTAGCAAAGAGGGAGGAATCGCCGAAGACTAGAGCAGATCCGCGTTCACTGCGACCAAGGGTAGACTGACGTGTGGAAGGTCGGATTGGAACAGCGATGTCGTATCGACGCACTATTTCATTTAGACTACAATCTTAGTAGTTTAGCCGCATGCATGAGAACCCCCTAATTTACATAACTTTCACATACACTCCCCTCCATACGTAGAGGCATGCTTGTAAACGCAACTCCGTAACGCCAGGCATGCATGATTTTATGGCTTATTGACTCTTCGAGGTGAAAAGTAGGTGCCAAACACGAGAACAATGCTCGGATGAAGAACGAGAAAACGGTGTAGTAGCACCGATGAACAAAAGCAACGCTGTATGACTTACAATGACAGTCCTCAATCCAGATTAGCTTCGCCATCTGGTAGCGTTCTCTGTTTGAAGATACCAGAATCGAAGGATTCATCCGGCAAGAAGGATCCAAGGGGCTTTTTTTTCAAATGACAACGTGAAAGCGGCGTACATGCCGAAGCAATCTGACCGCTCACAACATGCCCGCGGCAGCCAAGTCGCGGTAGACCTTCTCGGGCATGACGTTGCCTTCGTTATCCTCCATCTCGACAACGTTCTCAGCAAGCAATTTCTGTTTCTTCTGGTCCTTCTGGATCTTGCGCCACAGCTCCTCAGCCTCCTGTATGCTTGTAATCTCTCGGAAGAGGGTGGTATTGGTAATGCCGAGACACTTGAGACCGTGGATGTGGCGGGGTTCGTTGAAGTGCTTGTCGAATGCGCGCCTGCCCATGTATACGAAGTTTCCGCAGATTTCGCAGGGGAATTCGACGCCCAAGCCGTGGAGCTTGTACAGCCAGAAGGGGATGGGCTTGCCGTCCCAGGCGAGTGGCAGCTTGAGCGGGTTGTAGATCTTGTCTTCGCTGTCGGATTCGTTGTCCTCCTTTTCTCCGCCGTTCTCGGGCTGCTCTGCGTACAGTTGCTCCAGCTCTTGTTGTCGCTCACGCTCGGTCATGCCCTGCTTTCGCTCGACGTTGACCTTGGTGTCGCCGCGCTCCGTCTGCATGGCTGCAGCGAGCTTCCGTATCCTGAACTCGCGCTCAGCGACTGCTCGCTCCTTGAAGCGTTGCAGGTCTGAGGAAGCACCGTTCGACTGCTTCTCAGCATCCTGCGCGCCGTTCTGGCTCTCTTGTAGCGCCTTCTTGTGTTTCTTGCCTGACAAATGTGCTTCGTAAACAGTCTCTTTCGAGAAGCCTTTCTTGCAGGCTGAGCACCAGATGCCCTCACCCTGCGCCTCACCGTTGACCGGTGCAGACGCCGTGGACTTTTTCTCCCAGCCTGGAACTGCGTCTTTCTCCCATGCCTCCTCGAACTCTTTGTCGAAGCTAGTGAAGAGCTTATCCAGGTTCTCTAGCGGCTTTGTCCGTCGCATGAAGCTCTCGAGGTAATCTTGTAGAGCTTTCAGGTAATGAAAGTAGGCCTCTGATTTCTTCTGTTCGCGCCGGATGTTGCATTGCGGAGGGGTGAAGATATCGAACTTGTCGAGGTACTCCAGATAGGTCAGACGGCGCGCGTTTTGCTGAACGGGAAGGTTGAGGTACTGCTCGTGCAGAGTCGTCAGGTCGAAGAAGCGACCAAAACCCTCCTCGCCGGTGAACATGGAGTCGATGGCTGCGATGGATGCCGTGTGGTCTTCGGGTGAGCGTTTCTTGTAGGCCTTCTCCAGGTTCTCGACAGGCTCGTTCGGGTATCGGCTGTGGAAGTCCTTGATGGATGCGATCTCCTTCATGAAGGACTCCATGGGGTCGCCGTGGGTGAGACCGCGCACCTCGTCCTCCTTCTTGCTGTCCTCATCCTGGTAGATCTTCAGTAGGCGGCTCGACTGGCTCTCGATCTGCTCCAGGAATCGCGCAATGTCGTGGTCACGTGCAAGGCGATCGCGAATCTGATGAGAGGTTAGCATGCAGTTCGCGACAGACGCGAGGGTAATGCCTACATGCGGGGGGTCTTCTAGGAGTCGCTCGGCAGCGGCGTCCTCGAGGCGCTCGAGGTCCTCGTGGAGTTGGCGCTGATCTTCCAAAAGCATGCTTGCGGTCGCCTAGAGTAACTATGAGTCTTGGTATAGCAGCGGTTCGGTAGTGGATGTGCAGACCTTTGCGGCGGTGACGATGTCGAGCTGGTGGTGGAGCCTGTCGCGGCGACATAAATCGCAGAACGCGCTAGTCAACGGGGCTAGCGCGCCGAGGCTCCGGCCCTCCGCAAAGCTGAGGCGCAACTGCTCCAAACTTTCTTGCACGTCGCGAACGACTCGAAACCTACCAATCACCAATACCAACCCCGGCTTCACATTCAAGATGGCGGACGGAATCGACCGAAATGCGGACGACAAGATCGAGTTCTCCACCTCCAAGGAGGTCACGGTCGCGCCTACCTTCGAGGCCATGCACCTGAAGGAGAACTTGCTACGCGGTATCTACGCCTACGGATACGAGTCGCCCTCAGCTGTGCAGTCGCGTGCTATTGTCCAAATCTGCAAGGGTCGCGACACCATCGCTCAGGCGCAGTCCGGAACAGGAAAGACCGCGACTTTCTCCATCTCCATCCTCCAGGTCATCGACACGGCTGTGCGCGAGACACAGGGTACGTCATATCAGATTGGAAGTGTTGACTATGCTAATCAGAGGTAGCACTCGTACTATCACCCACTCGCGAACTTGCAACCCAAATCCAGCAGGTTATCATGGGTCTCGGCGATTACATGAACGTGCAATGCCACCCTTGCGTCGGAGGAACAAACGTCGGCGAGGACATCCGCAAGCTCGACTATGGTCAGCACGTTGTCTCTGGAACCCCAGGACGTGTAGCCGACATGATTCGCCGCCGCAACCTCCGCACACGCAACATCAAGATGCTCGTTCTAGATGAAGCCGACGAGCTCCTCAACCGAGGTTTCCGCGAGCAAATCTACGATGTCTACCGCTACCTCCCGCCTGCCACCCAAGTTGTTGTCGTTTCAGCCACCCTCCCATACGATGTGCTCGAGATGACAACTAAGTTCATGACGGACCCCGTGCGCATTCTGGTTAAGCGCGACGAATTGACGCTAGAGGGCCTCAAGCAATACTTCATCGCTATCGAGAAGGAAGAGTGGAAATTCGACACCCTGTGCGATCTCTACGACACACTCACCATCACACAAGCAGTTATCTTCTGCAACACGCGCCGCAAGGTTGATTGGTTGACAGACAAGATGCGCGACGCCAACTTCACTGTATCCTCTATGCACGGAGAGATGCCGCAGAAGGAGCGAGACAGCATTATGGCCGACTTCCGTCAGGCTAACTCTCGCGTGCTCATCTCGACCGATGTGTGGGCGCGTGGCATTGACGTGCAACAAGTGTCGCTCGTCATCAACTACGATCTGCCATCGAACCGTGAGAACTACATCCACAGGATTGGTCGAAGTGGACGATTCGGACGCAAGGGTGTAGCCATCAACTTTGTCACTCAAGATGACGTCCGCATCCTCCGTGACATTGAGTGTAAGTACCATTCAGCTTTTTCTTCAGACATCCGCTAATCTTTATAGTGTACTACTCTACCCAGATCGACGAAATGCCCATGAACGTTGCGGACCTCCTCGCGTAGATTCTCGAGCGAAACGTAGATGCATTGCATGCGATTGAATATAAGGCACAGCAGAGATTCACGCTCACCGTACTGAGGTCACAGAGACTCTCATTCAAGGGACACGCCCGCTTCGGCGGCGAATTGGAAGTGGAGGAAGGGGCTCTTTAGCCGAACAGTAAGCCTACCTCTGTCGCAAGGCTTCTGTCATCTGGCTAACTTTGCGACTCTGACCAGAACGAAATTGTAATCAATACCCATAACGTACTCACAATTTATGAGACCGATGACCAGCCGATAAATTGTGGTGGCGGTACCTCCAAGATCAGATCTGGTTCCGATCATCGCTATCGTGATACAATGATTGGCAGTTCGCGATATATTCATGACACACGGTTCCGATCACATACTCCTTAAAATTCAACAAATGTTCTTCTGCCACGTCACGACATATCCGCAATTCTACAAGGAAGGAAATCTGGTGAGTTCAAGCCCCTTGGCAGCTGGGCCCGCAATCTCAATACAAGATCTCGCTGTCCTAGCGGAAGTAATTGAAGATGGCCTCATTCTGTTTTTGGACCACCCCATGGGTCGAGTGGTTTGTTTCCGCTATAGCGTTCTCTGCACATCCTCGTGCATATTATTATCAACAATACGTCTTCTCTTTCTCTAGTAGCAGACTCGATCGCCTGGCTGATGCGATAGTGCACCCTCTGAGGTAACAATCAATACGACTGAGGTAGCAGCGCTGTCCCTCTCCATGCAATATGTTGATTCCCCACCGTTGATGCGATACCACGCGAGCTAGCCTTTCCAGCTGCAGTGTCTCAATGCTTTTGCTCAAAGTACAGTGGGGAAGCGGTCGGTTTGTTGGCACAGTGACATTATGCCGCGTATGTTTACCGATAACGTAAACAATATCACCTGCCACCGAACGCATTGGAGCGAAATGTGCAGAGTGGTAGAGACCCTTGGGGTGAATTCGAAGGTGAAGTGTGGCTCAGGGTCCAATTGCGCGAACATGATTCTTCCAAATTGCCCGTGCAGAACTGTTGAGAGTGCAATGTAGCGGAGAAAATTGAAAACGGCGAAAACTATGATCGATCATTCTTGAGTTGGTATATCAGGTCGGAGACAATACTTGAATGTGTACCATGAGAGTACGCGATCATGATCGATAGAGTATCACGACCTACCATCCACACGTATGGCACTCTTGTTCATTTGTAATGTCTATCTCATCTCCGTCATCGGCTTCCCCTCAGTCGCATCATAGAGCCATGGAACGGAGAGTACCAGCTTCAGGTGCTTCACTGGGGTTGGACCCTGCCTCATCACCCTCTCCGCTTCTCCGAGGCCGGAACCAAACATTGCCCCATTTTGAAGAGTCTCTGATGCCTGCGATCTCTCTCATTTGAGGGGTACCTTTTCGTATGGGATGGTTGAGTGTTGCGGAAATTTTGAGGGGCTACATTGCGTCACATCGTAGTACCAGTGGATGGAGTGGATGACAACCAAAATATCAAACCACACACAAACACACGAACACACTTGAGATCAGTCCCGATGAATGAGGAAATGCAGGGTGAGAGTATAAACACGGCATATCCCCTCTTAGAGTCACTCATCCGCAAAAACTTCGACAGCAATCTACCATCTTCGACTTCGATAAAAGAAGCTCAAAGTACGATCTCTGCTCTTCTAACATCCTCTTCATTACTTCAAAAAAGATCAACTAACACATCCCCAGTCACTACCAACAAAACGTACTACCTCCCTTTCTACCACTCCACCACTCCACCTAACACTCCCTTCCCAGCAACCCAACCCGACCACCACAATGCAATTCTCCACTATCCTCGGCGCCACCATGACCCTCTTCGCAGGCGTTACCTTCGGCACCATGGAAACCACCATGTTTATCGAGCCTAAGGTAACCCATCGCATCGATACCGTCACCGTTACCGCTCGTGCCGTTACCGTCACCGCTGCTCCCTACGCCGCATAAACAGGTCTACCTCCTGGTACCTGTCCGTAGCATCTTGGTTGCAATAAGATGATTGGGGTTACGATAGGAAAAGGCCGCTCAGAGGTCTTACGGCGAGTTTTTCTTGTGGGTAGATGTGTCTGACTGGCTGAGATGAGGGCGCTGAAAGGGTCCGGGAAAAGGGGATGGTAGATGTGATTCAATTCCACGTCTTACTGTCTAATTTCTGTTGTTTTGCTTGCTGTCTGATTTGTGATGTCAACTAGTGACTATGAAAATATGATGCTACCCTGAGATATGCCATTAGACCTCAGAATGCTTAGTGTACTGATGCGAAGAAGCGGTTTGGGATCGAGATAAAATTGGTTCACATATTATCATTATGTTATAGACACAGCTGGCCGACCTCCATCTCACACACCACCATTTCAAGCCGCCGTATCGTCACCAAAAGCTAGTTGCATTCTTCGTGCGTGCGCAGCTCTTCGCTTAGCCTGCGCTGACATGGGCTTCTTCGACACATCTCCGTTCTGACTTTCGTTGGAAGGCGCTGGGAGACTCTCTACCTGTACTGGAACAGACGGAACGGGAGGAGGTATCTCTATCTGAACTGGAACTGATGAGGTAGTGGGTGGTACCTCCACGCGCAACTCTTGTTTCGGTGTGGGAGTTGGTTGCTCGTGCAATACGGGTGGTGAAAGTATGGCTTGTTGCGTATCCGTTATCGGTTGCGCCGCTTCTGTAGTGGAAGCCTGTCGCACTAAGTCTTCAGCCATCGTCTTGATGACTTTGTGGCTACGAAGTCGTTGCTGAAGGACGGAGAGGACGACGTCGTCATCGTCTAGCTCCGTTGGCGTCTCTGTCGCGCTGGCAAGGCGTTGCTGAAGGACGGAGAGTACGACGTCGTCATCGTCTAGCTCTTCTGGCGTCTCTGTAGGGCTGGCAATTATGGGTTGCGAACTTGCCGGGGCGATGATCTGGGGCGGCGGTGGTGGTGGATAAGACGGTGCAGTTATCGGAAGGGTAGTCGCCTCCTCTTCCGTACCAGGTGTTGTTGTAGTTTCAGCGACTGTGGTAATTGTGGGTGAAGGTGTAGCGTTAAAGGATCTGCTACTTGACGTTTGTGACAGCCTTTTCGACATGCGCTGTGACGGCCGCTGGCTACTTGGGCGACGAACTGGCTCGTCGTCGGTGAAAGTGGTAACATTGACAAGAGCACTGGGCGATCGCAAAGTGTGTATAGATGTTGCATAGTGAGACATAGGCGACGATGTGCGCTCCACAGAGGCAAAGCTATTTCGTCGCAGGCTCGAGTCGCCCTCATTCATCGACGGCGTATCCGCATCCCCCTTCTCATGTTGTGGTTGCGCAAGTCCTTCGCTACTTGTAGGACGATGGCGGGGCGACGGCTGAGCTGCAGTAGTTTTGGTCGCGATGTTTGATAGACCGTCTGTCATTGCATTCGTTATAGGAGTCTCGGGTACCACAGGTAACATATGACCGGTTGTTGGGGTCGACGTCACCGAGATCGATGGAATAGAGATTACTGGACTATTTGGCCACTCTCTACTCGGCAGCCTCTCACTTGCCGCACTAGGCATCACATAGTCAGCCAAATCATCGATAAGTGACGGCTGACTCTTGAGATGAGGAAGCTCCGATGGCAAAGACCTGTGCTTTTCACTATGCCTTTGGATGTCTATCGACGTTGCTCGATACCGTCTCGCTACCATGGGGACGCTGACCGTAGCTTGTGTGGACAGAGTGGAGTCGGTGCGCTCGATTGTTGCATCGCCATTATTCGAGGAGGAAGGAACGACATCGATGGAGGCGCGAGGTCTTGGTTCCCGAACGACGGATTGTCGGGAGTAGTCTGAGCGTGCTCGTGGTCGTCTGGACAGTGTCGAGCTTTCAGTACTGAATTCGCGGGACACCTGAGGGCTCAGGAAGCTCTGTGAGTTTTGCCTCTCCTCGATGTCCAAGTCAGCCGGCGTACTACCAGCCAGCTCTACAGGCACCGAATTGATACTACCGGCTAAAGGTTGTTAGTTGGACTCAACTGTTGTCTATCGTGGATGATACTCACTTTCGACGTCGTCTTTTTCAGCTTCAGACGCCAGTGTAATATTTGATGCGGAGACATTCGCCTGATTCGTTCGGTATTTCTGCCTTGAATAAGGCCCACGTAGCGCGTCTTTCTCATCATGAGGTACCCAAGGTCGTACCGGAGCCTCGAAAATGGGTGTTTCTGCGATAGCACCAGGCTTCCCACAGAGTTCTGCCGTTTGCATGACGTAGATAGCACCGGTCAACTGAGCGTGGCACTGATCTAATAGCTGCTTCTTTTTCAGAAGTTTCTTCTGGTTTCTTAGACCCCACTCAAGCTTGAGCTTCGATGCAGCTGTGCCACCATCTCCATCGTGGCCCCAGGCTTTGTCCATATCCATGCCGATTTCGTTAAGAGCACGCCGCACCTCGAGCAAAGAAGTCTCGATCCATCTCCGCTTATTTGGGTAAGCATCCAGGAAATTCGAAACCGCAGATGAGATGAAAAGGCGCGTCGCCTCATCGATGTCTTGTCGCACTTGTTGGATGATGCTTACGAAAGCGATGGTATCCGCAGAAGCCTTCTCGGTGGTGAGGACATAGTCCGCAAAGTAGTAGGTAGTCGGTATCGCTGGAAAGTCGCATAAGATGTCATCGGGTGTTTCCCTCGGAATAGCAGTTGACGGCCGCCGGTCCTCAGAGTTCCTAGGCTCCTGCTTCGGCCGCCCGATCTTGCGTTGGAAGTACTTCAGCTTCGTTCCTTCGGTCTCCGTAGGCGCTTGCGTGGGGAGGTCAGCCCGATGCAGTGTTTCCGGTAAGAACAAGCCAGCAGCGGGCAACATCGAAGTCAACGTTGGCATGAGCGTCGTTCGTATTACTTCAAGCTGATTGTACTATTGCTGTACAGAGTCTGAAAGTAGCTGGTAGCGCGCATGGGTTGAGCAATGGTAGCAGGCGACATGCGCCAGGTACACCAGGACAAACCCCGCAGAGAATGACGCAGCACTTGCTCGAAATAGGCACAGCCGGTGCGGATGTGCTGGTGTTCCAGTTTCGTGTGTCGGCCTGTCCGATGGAAGTATTTGCTAACAGCTACACATGGGATAGCTATCAGTCGATCACGGCACCGATGTAGCGGTAAAGTGTTGGTTGGGGGCGCAGAACAACAACTCAGCCGCGGGCATCGTACCACAGAGTCATGCAGCGTTGTCGTCTCACGCCGCACAGCATAATCATGCCAATGTGCATGGGACGTCTCGCCGGATTTGGCATAAATTACTTATAAGGCACTGGTCTTCGATCCAAACCTCGCTATTGGGCTACGCCGCAAGGATGCTGATTGCATGGACTACGCCTCAATGGGGGCCAAAACACATTCCATATTGGCCCCCATGCGCAAGATGCGGGTTCGGAAGAGGGAAGCGAGATCAGGCTAGGAGTTGGTCTAGCCGATTGGCCGTTGCGCGTAAGCCTTCGCATCTCGAACATGATGGATGACTCTCTTCATCGCAAGTGCAAGCGTCGTAGCGTATCGCCTTCCCCTGTTCGGCGAGGGTATGAAGATGTAAGCACCATTTTAAGCTTAATTTCATTCGATAGCAATGTGGTCATCACTATGACGGTGGGAGACCTAGAGGCCTTCGCAACATGGAACTTCTTGAAGGTGGCACAGGTTCTACCTGTGAGCACAGTCGTACGCGAGGGTCTCCTTGCATGAGCCACCGACTCATGCATCCAACCGTCTCACCACAGCCTCGCTGAAAGGCCGCGGCGGACTGACTGGATTACCAGCCTCGTCCGCTACTTGCACAAGAGCGGGGAAAATGCACAAGTCCCCTGACGTGACACCTTGTTCCTCCTGCCACTCGAATTCCCATGCGCTAGGCTGGGAAAACAGCGTGAAAGCGAAAAGCGCAGCCCGCTTCAGTACTTCCTCAAGATTCCGCTTGCGCTCTCCATTGTTCATGCGAGAGTCCGCGTATGGCTGTAGAACGTTGTCTAGTGTTGCAAGCGTTGCCTGTATACTTGCATGTCGACTGTCGGAAGGACCGAAGGGATTGCGAATGTAGCTAGCCTGCATCAACTCTGCAGTCATGACCCGCCAGCGCGCCATCAATGATATTTGAGCTGTACAAAAGTCAGTGCTTCTATACTAGGAGACGAAGGAACTCGTGCCGCATACCTTGATAGCCACGATCTCCAGTTGCGACAGCTTGGTAACATTGCGCAACTTCGGACGGCAAGAGACTCTTTGAGGGATCTTTGGAGGGTTGAAGTTTCGAGACGATCACCCAGGCGATAATGAACCTTAGCGCAATCTCTCGAGTTGCAGCATTTCCGATCAATGTAGTGAGCGTTCCTACCGAGACTGGTAGACCTGGTCCTAGTGCGTGAAGGTCTTCATAGTCGATGAGACCAGGGTTGACACGGCTGGTGTGGTAGTAACTCTGGACATGGTTTTTGATGGCATTGCTTATCTTCGAGACATCGCCGGAGATGGCTTTGTCTTCCAAGGGCTGAGGAAGTCCACCACCCAGAGCAGCTACAGATGATCGTTTTCCGGCTAACGGTATAGCACTGGCGGAGAACCCTTTTTCCTGCGAAGCCAACGCATATGTGTCCGGCTGGGGATATTGATTCTTGGGCTGTCTTCTTCGGCGCCGGCAAAACCACAGAATGGCTCCAGCCAGCAGTGCACCTGCGGCAAAGCATCCAATCGCGATACCGGCGATGGCACCTGTTGAAAGGTCGGAGCCTTCACTCTGGGGTAAGATTGGGACACTCGTGGCTGGAGAAATGGATTCTGACGGTCCAGTCTTAGTCGCTTGAGAGCTAGTTGAAGCAGGCGTTGCTGCTGTAGTTGGCAGAGCAGCTGCACTTGTGGCCGGAAGTGATGTTGATGGAAGAATCGAACTAGACGCCGGTGCCGTCTGGAACAGAAGATGTGGTGGCGATGGCTTTAAGTCCACGGACAAAACGTGTCCGTCGAACGTTGCAGTTGTGGCTGCTGCACCAACAAGCGTTAATGTTTGCGGTGCCCCCTGTGGAAAACCCGAGGTCACTGTATAGACAATTCCTCTGCCGGGGTCGGTGATGGGGAGGAGGACCTGTACTGTCGCGACCGGCTTCTCCGCTAATGACAGCACGAGGGGATACTGCATAGCAGGGTTACTTGTGATATCCGCACTGGCCCAGTCGACGGAGGGGGGTTGTTGATTTCCATCTCCCATCTTGAAGATGAGTTATTTTGCTCCGTAGGTAAGATCAACCGCCTCTTATCAATGGGGTTTCTCGGACAATGTGACAATGTGAAGATGCAGCACGAGAATAGTCGACAAGAAAGTGGAATACGTCCCAGTCAAATCTCGGGTAATTGAGCAACTTGAGGGAATTTAGCTTGCCGTGTAGAGATCGTAGAGAGTTTTAGCGATTACCGGCTGTGCTGTACCACGGCCTATGTCGCAGCCACTAAAGAGGGGTACCTCCCCGTTTGGCGCTGGCAAAAAGGTTAGACTTATCACAGTTTCCTCCCAAAAATTGCAAGCGAAACGGATTGAGGCCGAAAGGTGGATAGTTTAGCCAACCATTCGGCCTTGTGCAGTCTCCCTGAAGTGCCTCGTTGCGGCCCCCAAGGCGCACTCGGCATGCATAAGGTGCGTATTCTTGGGTCCAATATGCATGGGGGCCGAAATGGCGCGTGTTGTGATCGGTCGAAAAGATGCTGTGCCGCAAGGCTGAGACATAGGGGCCGCCTCAAGGCACATGCATCGTCTCTGCATCTTATAGATACGTGATCAGGCGGGAAGGCAACAACAAAGACCGCGTCACCGACAACGAGACAAGATGGAGCGAAACGAGCGACCGCATATGATCGTTGGTGTAGACCTTGGAATGACCTGTAAGTTCTGGCGAGGCTGAGGAATGACACGTGGGGAGGCGAGTCCCGATTCGGATTAGTGTGATGTGTTGGATCACGTGCTCCTTATCACACCCGTCCAAGGCTGATACATCTCTCCAGGTACCGGCGTGGCATATGTGAACCTCTCCATAGGCAGCGAAACTGTCCGCTGGGTGCAGAAGTGGCCTGGACGATTCCAGGCGAACGAGAACAAAGTCCCAACGGTGGTCGTCTACCTAATTGGCTCCAAAGATCCGTCATCATGGGGCTTTCTTTCGGAGACCGCTGCAGAGACCGCGGCCGATGACAAGGAGTACAAGGAGTGGTTCAAGACATGCCTCGACCCAGAGAAGCTCCGCCGGAAGCAGATGGAGGATCCTGAAGGCGCACCTGAGAACCTACAGGAGGTTGAGAAGTGGTATGGCGACTATCTGCGGAAGATGTACGAGTACTTGTCGTTCAAGCTTGGCGGGGAGCTTTCTGGCATCGGCTGGGAAGAGGCTAGAATCGAGTTCATCTTCAGCGTGCCGACCACATGGGCTCCGATACCAACAGTGGAGAACTTCAAACGACTGGTGAAAGAGGCGGGCTATGGGACGCATCCGCACCACGAAGTGGCGATAGGTCTTACGGAAGCCGAAGCCGCCGCGGTACATGTATCCACTGAAGCACCAGGCATTTTTCGCGAGAACGATGTCTTGCTAGTCTGTGACGCCGGAGGTGGGACAACCGATCTTAGCGTGCTGAAAGTCACTGGCACTGTCAACCAGGCTATCGATCTTCAGCAGATGGACGTTGTGTTTGGCGAGACCATAGGATCCGCTGCTATCGATTATGAGTTCGAGAGGCTGGTGATGCATCGGTTGACGCTCGCACACAGTACAAATCCTCTACCGGTCGACCCCGCGGATGCCGGATGGGAGATGATGAAAAGTCGAGACTTCCAAGCCGTGAAGTGTGAGTATGGCGCCCCAGACGACACACCATTGTTCAGTATAGGAATACCGCGCGTTCCGCAAACGTACAGCAACTCTGATCCGGAAGTTCGAATTCGCAACGGCGAGATGACCTTTGAACGGCAAGACTTGCAGCGCCTATTCGATAAGCAGATTGCAAAGCTGTTCAAGCTCATTGATACGCAGCTGCAGTCGCTTTTTCAGAAGTTTCCGAGAGAGCATGTAGCACATCTTGTTCTCAGTGGTGGATTAGGCAATAGCGCATATGTGCAATCACAGCTGCGAAAGTACTATGCGCGCACCTCTTTCCCGAACGCCGAGTCCATCTCCGTGAGCATAGCGCCTGACCCTCAACTCGCTGTGTGCAAGGGTCTCGTCAGCGATCGTATGCGAAAGATCCTGACATCACGATCGGTCCTCGGCTGGCGTTGTTGTCGAGCGTCGTATGGTACGGTGTGCAAGATCGCGTATGACAAGAAGAACCCCGAGCATCAAGGGAAAGAGCTTGTTCGGGATCCACTAAACAACAAGCTGTACATCACGCAGTCGATAGCGTGGTTCGTCAAGAAGGGCGCGCCAGTAAGCGTGGACAAACCGATCGAGCACAACTTCATCAAGAAAGTCGACCCGGGCGATCCAAGAAGGGCATTTCCGACGACTGTCATCGAGAGTGACTTGGATGCGGCGATATTGCCAGACCAAATGAACCAATGTATGTGTACCGAAGCTCGGCCGCCTCATTCGTCCAGCTTTCTGACAGCTCACAGACACGCGCATCCTTTGCGAAATAAATTCAGACCTCTCTGCAGCGGATGAGAAGAAGTTCCAAGAGAAGAACAAGCACTTCTGGTCGTTGCAGAAGCACTATCTGCGCATCGAGTACTCGGTACGCGTCTTGATCGGACCCGCAGATATCCGCTTCGAGCTGTGGTTTGACGACCAGAAGCTTAGTCGCGATGAGTCGATAAGAGTAGAGTGGATGCCTGCGCAGATGCCGCAAACGTCTCAGATCGCCGAGATGTCCGGGGCGGAGAGAGAGGCTGTTGAGATGTCCAACACGCCGCCCACGCCCATAGGCGCTGCGCCCCCAAGTGGCGCATTCAAGACTGATCCAAATGCGAAAGCCATAAGGACAGGTGGTTTCGCGGTCGTCAATAAGAGGGCTACTATTGAGATGGGCAAGAAGCCAAGAGGAGTGGGTGGGCTATTTGGGAAGAGCTCTTTCTTTGGACGCGCTGCGTAGGATGACGGCCTGGAGCTCTGGCCGCGATGGCGCGAAAATGACGCGGGACGCATCGACACGGAAGGCAGCTTCCGATAGCTTCGTAGCTGACAGCACCAATTAATACCTTCGACCTCCATCCTCCTCATCAAGTCCATGATACCAGGCTCTCTCGTTTGACTGGTCGCTATGTGGCAAACAAGTGAGGAGCCACTCAGCTCTAAGCCGGCCATCGCCCCGGTCACTTGCCTGTCTTGTGTTAACGTTACACCCATTGCGCTTTCAGCCCGTCAGCCTCGTCAGCCTTGACTGCAGGCAACGAGGTCACCGTCTGCTTATAAGTATGGCGCACGACAGATCAATACTCCTCAACTTTCTATCTTTCTGGCCAGAACAACTAATATCATGCGCTACGTCCCGTTTCTTGGTAAGAGGCCTGTTTTCACAGTTCTGATCACAACTGACGTAGTTGAAGCCACCGCATGCGGTCTGATCGCATCTATCGCAGCATTCGATATCTCGCCCCAAGAAGTACTAGACTCGAACACGCCCAAATTCTTGAATGAAGCAATCGATCCTTGCTCGTTGGCCGACTCCCCAAAAGCAAATGCGAGCGTTCAGCTTAGCAGTTGGTTAGAATGCGCGGTCAATGGTACGTACAAAAGACAATATGCTTGAGGCCTCATCATACTGATACAAGAACAGGGTTCTATCCATACCCTGCGAACACGAATTGGCCAAACGGCCATGCGAAATCATTCTCGAAAGACATCAAGTTCACCTTCAACGACACGCATTACGACTTCGATGGCTCAAGGCGACTCTATACAATCTTCAACGCGACCCTGGGCATGGCGTTTGCGCCTTTCAAGCATGGCCCCATCAACACCCTTGGTGTGCCCAACATAAATGGCGATAAAGGTGGCTTCGTGTACATGATCGGATGGGCCGGTGGTTTCCAGACCCGCGTCAAACGCGACTTGTACTTCACAAACGCAGCATTCGCGGTAGTCAAAGAGGAGGACGGAGAAAGGAAGATTGTTGAGTTCCGAGAGAGCGGCAACATTCCCAACACAGCACCACTGCCAGAGCCTGTCGAGTGGGCATGCTCATTCGAGTAGCACACTCAGCGGCACTCATTGAAGGCTTCCAGCAAGGAAGTGAAGAAGCAAGAAGTCTGCACATAGCATCTAGCAAAGCTGCTGTTTCCTTGACGACAACACGGCATCCTCGCACCTGCGCATCTTTTGCGATGCCCCTATCCGACAAAACCCCTCCTCGCTTCCGCCATCTGTGTCTGCAAACCCCTCATCTTCTTGATTAATCGATTGAGAAACTCGTTCCTGTTCTCTTTCTCTGTGTCATCTCTGCCGTTGTTCATCCAATCACAGACTCGTTCATCGTCTAGCAACTCGCTCTTCCGCTCCATGACCTCTAAGTTGGCCTCCATTTTCTCGGTATGCGAGCGAATGATATCAACACAGTCTTGCTGCTCTATGGCTGTCTCGATAGCTGGAAAATCGTCGTCTAGCTGCTTGAGCAAGTAAAGACTTGTCAGTACCCGGTCGGCTCGATCCTCGAGGTCCATTAATATGGATGTTAGGTCTCTCGGCTGGGGGTCTTGAGGGTTATGGGCGTCGCTCACTGTGCTGACTTTTGCCGCTGTGGTTTTGAACAAGTTTCGCATATCTTTTCTTGCTGACCTGCTTTTGTAAACCAGGGCGTGAAGGAAGAAGCTGGTTTAGACATCATGGGTGGATAAACACACATTCGAATATGTGAGTCCCGGGGTATCATTGTAGGATGACAATCAAGTCTAGTCGTACTCTGTTCATTACTCAACAGCTAGCCCACTGACATTCCATATTGTCAGTTTCACATTGTCTCGAACTTGGTTTACAGCTCAAATCTCGACATCTGGAGTGGAATGCAGCCTCTAGGGACACATCGACCAGTCGAACTCTTCCTCTTCGAACCCGTACCTCACATCAGCTCTAACCTCTTTCACCTTCTCCTCGATCATTTCCAAACTCTCTTCTAGATCCTCCTTGTCTTCCTTGGCGATTTCCAATGCGCGATGCGGCGACTTCCCACCCACAACATAAGTGCCTGCGATATCCGTGATATCGATGCTGTTCACCAGCTTCCGATACTGTTCCACATCCTGCTCCAGCATCTCCAGTTCGGCTTTGATAGAGGCCACGGCACCAGCGCGGTCGGTGGCGAGAATGTCGGACTTTGCTTCGTGATGTAGGTGTGCGATTTTTGACCAGCGGTTTATGATCTTGTCGTAGTGTGAGGGAAGGATTTCCCAGAAGGTGGTAGAGAGAAGTGTTGCCCGAGGTGTTGGGTGTGTTGTTGACATGACGGCGGAGATGACCCTGATGCTCTATTTCGGGTGGACGCGCAAGCCGTGGTTTTGTAGAGACATGCATCGTCTCGGGACGACGGCGCCTCAACAGTAGATAAGACTTCACAACAACAACAGCGACGTGTTTGCTTTTTGTTGAAGGCGGTGTACGCGAGGATTCTGTAAGGGACGGTGTCCATGCTTCTGTTCTTTGTCGGGTCATTTTGACGTTGGTCGTGATGCGCTTTGACTCAATGCCGGCTCGTCACGTCCCCGGGGTCACAGCTTGGCTGTGACTGTTTGCGCACAGGACAGCACGGTACAGTCATAGTCTCCTATAAAACCACCGCAGGAACTTTGTAGATCCTTCACGTACTGTTCAAAACCTAAGTACTTGATCACGATGACGAACAGAAACTACGCTACCTACGATGCATTCTTCACGTTCGAAATGCTCAATGAAGTCGTTAAAAAGTCCGGTAACTCCCAGGAAAAGATAGCCACCAAGCTCAAGACTATCAAAGAGGAGATGAAGAGAGTGTCAAAATTGCCGAGTGAAGTCGCTGTCAAGCCGGTTACCAGCAGTACGTCTAATACCACAATAAAATTGTGTAGTACTGATCGTGCCATCAGTCGAGCTTGTTCAACAGACAAATGCCACAAGCCTCATCAAGAAGCTAGATCAAACCTTCACGCATCAGAGTGTTGGCGAACATCTCGAGCATATTATTCGCATAAACACCAGCCCACACCCCCAGGAAAAATACGCTGGTATTTACGCGATATTGTGCGAATACGGAACTCTCGAAAAGACCAGAATTAATAGGAGGCTGGACGCAGAAATGCTTCAAATCGTTCACGGAGCTATCAATACAGCCAAATCAGCAGTCGCAGATTTTGATGAAGACCCGTCGGGATGGATCTTGCGGGAGGATATCCATATACTGCTGCAGCATTTGAAGTACGAAGAAGGCGAAAGGGAACGGCTTCAGAAGGACTTGACGGAGGCCTGGATGAGAGCACGAAGAGCGCAGGTGGCCCTGAGTGGCTTAGACCAGATGTTTGGCGAACTATACGGGGACACGTGGAAACATGTGGAAGATGCAGCTGAGTGCGCCTAGCGATGCGATCTAGAACACATGGGTCTATTGCAAGGAATAATCCACTGCCTGATCCTGGTTGCACTGGCGATAACCATGGCATCGTGATACGATCATGGAAGATCAATGCTCATCAGTCACACCAAGTGACCTCAGGTTCCCAAACAACACGCGTCCCTGTGAGTAGCCGTGACTATGAAGGGCTATAAATACAATATTAGGTCACTGGCGGAGTTGGGTAAGCGTTTGCATGATGCGCAGCTACGGCAGGCAGACATGGGACTCCCATGGAACGATTCAGTTGCTCAAGGAGAGTGCCAGAAGGCTCCTGGGCGAAGAGAATGCCATGACCAAAGGACTAGGCAGATTCGAGAAGGAAGTGCTCCAGGTGGAGAAGCCACGTTCGGACAGTTTTGGATGCATTAAGGCATCCTGGAGTGAGTCCACAAGCTAGTAGACTACCTTGGACTTGTACTAAGAGACAACACAGTCAAACAGTCAATAATCTCAAACTTGAACAAGTAACAGACATGATAGTCGAAGACTTTACCATGGCGATTGGTCTGCCATTGACCACAGCATGTGGGCAGTTTACTGACTACTGTCGCATTCTCAAGGCAGATCGCAACAGGAACCAAGTCACCAGTACTAAGGCTCGGGATTCCATTCACCAGTACATTGCAGAGCTTTGCATAGGACCTGCAAAAGCAGCAATGTCAACGTTCACGAATGACGAGATCAAGTCACAAGTTCTGGAACTACCGGTTGAAGCATTTATTGGAAGCTTGCAGCTACCCCCAAGCGGTGACGAAGCTGCTCAGAAGAAGCTTCAACGAGTTTTGATTGAAGCAGCAAAGACCAAGAGATTATTGGAGGATCTAGAGATCTTCTTCAAGGAGCTGCAAGATGCTGACGAATACACTCTTTAGTACCACTTTTTGCTGATTCATATTTTCGACGGGAAGAAGGACCATTGCACACGCACCTCTCGGTTCACAGCAGGGACCTGGCTCTCTCTCGGTGCACACTTTCGCCCGCTATAGTGGTCTTGGCTATAGCCTTGCAACTTTTTAGTACCCACAAATAATTGGTATAGCTAGCAAATGTGTCATGAAAGCGTGTTGGTTGTGTTACCAACAGTAAGAGCCAACATGTCCAGTCATTCTCTGCGAGTCACCAGTAAAGCACTGCTCACTTGTTGAACAGTACATAGAGATGGTGAAAGATATAAAGTTGGCATCAACGCCCCATCAGGTGGAAAGCAGCTTTGAACGGCATCCTTACTGCATCAATTACCACTTTATTACCTACTAAATTAAACATCAACGAAATGAACCCCTCGGAGCTGAACGCACTCGAAGCTGTCAAATCGATCGGGAGAGCGCTCAAAAACGACGACAAGAAAGATGTTAAGACGAGGTTGAGGGCGTTAGATGATAAGATCAGGGGCATCCCCAACCAGGCGGGAACGCAGGGCCAGAAAAGAACAGGCTCACGTAAGTCCAGTGGTGAGACGATGGTAGTCCTGGAGCTGAGAAACTGCAGTCAACAACATCACCTTCGAGGAAGCGACCGAATCCTTGAACAACTTCCCCGGAAGCGTGACCTTGGGGATTTTCACTCTCGAACGCATAGTCGAAGGCTACATGATCGATAATGGGCACGACCTCCTAGCGCTGAGGAAACAGAATCACGAAACAAAACTTGGTATCGATGAGGCCGCTGCTAAGGTCCCGAAAGAACTTCTGGACTATCCTTTCGAGGATCTTGTACTCAGCCTTCGAGCTCCAGCGACAGATCCAGAGAATGCCAAAAAGGATAAACTGAAAGTGGCGAAGTGGAAGGCAGATATGACCATGAAGACGATGAAAGGGTACTGGGACATAGTGGGTTTCAATGAACCAGGAACAGTGTAGGAGGAATTGAGAATGTAGTACGACGTTACTACGTCAGGCTGGTTTCATTGTGCTCGTGGTATTAGTACGAGCGTATGCTCCACATCACTGTCCTTAATGCTATGACCTATATTACGCTAGAGGAGATATCATAGAACTATTTCTTCTAGTCGAAAGACCATGTGAATAGCTGTGATTAGCACGTTAGTGGCCAAACATGAAGGGGGTGACAAGCAACGTAGAGTATGAGACACGTCTACTGACGTCAGGATATATCATATGCCACACGGATTGATGCACCTAGCTTCACATACTTCGGGTATGTCTATATATGTTGAACCTTTCTGAAGCATACTGTACCTGCAAATCTATGAGAACTGAGATCTTTTCCCTTGCGATCACCGCTCTTCATACAACTCGACACGATTTTGCATAAAGTCAAATTGAATAATGACCAACGTGCGAGAAGACCAAGCTTGCGAAGCGCGCAGAGACATTTCTTCAGAATTCGAAGATCTAGTCCACAAGATCAGCGAGCTGAAGCAGACCATTAGTGGCAAGCTAGAGGAAGTTGACGCCATCTGTCACCGCTTCACGGAAGCCACACCAGGTACAGCAGAAGAACGCGGGTCAGTTGAGCGAGTGCGGGAGATAGTCGCGGATATGGAGACGCAGTATCAGGAGATTGATACTCATTACGGCTGGGTATCGGCGTCAGATCGCGAACTTAGGGACGAGGTACTTTGTTTGTACTTTGGGAAAAGGTTAGACGGCAAGGTTTGGTTGAAGAGATCTATCAGGATGCTCAAGAAGACCCGTCGTATATTAGAGATGAGCCAGCAGCGCATCTTTTGATGGACAACCCCATATATCGCACACGCATCATCTAGTTCCGAAGCTCAACCTAGAAGTACTTTGCCGAAGTCATACTCAGCAAACCCCAAAGCGCAACCACACCCTGATACGTCGCACGCATTCTAGCAGACCCTGGAGCCCCTTCCTTCGCACATACCACACCGTCAATGATTGCCATCCATCCAATGCAAGCAAGTAGTGTGTCCATGGCTTCCAAATGGCCCCCGAGATAGATTCCACAGATCGCCATGCCGACAGTAGTAACGCGCGAACCTTCGATCTTGATCAGAGGCCACGCTGCCTTCGAAGATGCGATGCTCTTGGAGAGACCGTATGTCAGGATAACTTGTTTGGGCCCATGAGTAAAAGACATCAGCCCGCCGACTGTCCAGATGCTGGCGAGAAGGAGAGGCGGAATGTGCCTGAGTACGAAATGCTCGAGCATGGTTGATAGCGATATCAGAAGCTGGCAGGCGAGCCGATATGTGTACAAAGAGATTTCTGAATAGAGTAGGTAGGATTCTCTCGACTTCTCTGATATAGCGCGTTCGTGTAAAGCCAAAGGGGCAATTCAAATGTAGTGTGAGTGCGACGTTCGAGTCGAAAGTGACAGGAATAAGTTCGTTACAGTGGCTTGGTGGGGGGAAAGGGGCGCCTGAAGCTTGTGATGTGTCTAGCGCAGGGCGTAATTGTGCTGTCAAATATAGACAACCAGAGTCTAAGTACAGGGAAAGGCCGACGGCGAGCCAGTAGAGAAATCAGCCTCCACTCGCGATGTATCGAGGTCGGTAAAGATATTGTCATAGTGCTGTGACCCAACCGGTGCTGCTTTTCCGGGTCCTTAAGGCTCTCGTTTTCTAGCAGCGATACCTAATTGGAGGAGACAGGAGCGAGCGCCGATAGAGCACCATCTTCTAGCCCGACACCGCTACGGCGATATGCCATAGCCGTCGTCATGATCCCCTGCGATTGCTGCTCAAGGTTGGCATTGTTGTCTTTCCAATGCGGCAAATCCATAGTATCTCTAAACGCTGATTCCCGCCCCACAGCGTTCGGTTCAGACTCCTTGTCTTCGGAGCAGGCAGGCGTAAAATATGTTAAAGGCGGGACAAGTATGGATTTTGCCAAGATCCAGCAGCTGACTACGAAATGATAGTTCGCGACTCGGAATTCTCCAAGTAAGCTGGATTGGGAAGGTTGCCATGCCAATTGGAAATGCATCTGTACATGGCTGATACCATACGACGCTTCCTGCAAGTCTTGTAACGCCTGGAGGTGAGCTTCTTCCTCGATGAGAGTCATTGCACCAGAGCGTAGCTGAAGTCGTGTTGAAAGACGTAGAAGGTGAACCGCGTCATTATCTGTGACATGGCGAATGAGTTTTCGTTGAGTATCGTTCAGCGTGATGTTCACAGAGTCTTCGAATAGACCCACAAAGTCTATAAATGAGCCCGGAGAGTCTCCTACGTTATCCAAGGAGCCTGCGAAAGAGTCGGTAGACGCTGTATCTCTATGCGGTTCATAAAACCCGGTAATGCCGAACACAGTAATATTGCGCGCCTTCTCGATCGACAAGATGCTGGACATGTGCGATGTCGATCCGTGAAACGGGGTCGTGTATTCATTGCCGTCACCAACACTGAACTCTGCCGCTTGATAGAAGAAGTGAAGCGCCTCTTCTTGAATCTGAGGATGAATGATCACCCATGCTGGAAGGGTCTGGATCTGTTCACAAAGTTCATCGCAGTCTAGATACCGCGCGTTGACAGCGCCAGCGAGGCAAAAGTCGTCCTGATAGTAGATATGCGTTCCTTGCCAAGCGTACTCATAGATCTGATCGCGTAGTTCTCTCGGTAGCATCAAGATCAGGTTGGAACAGTCTTTCAATTGATTCTTTCGAGAGATGTCTTCATCGTGGCGATCCCGTGCGGATACATGGCTGTTGCGCGGTCGTGTCCTTTGGCTGCGAAGCCAGCTTAGTGTGTATACTGATGCCTTAGGTATCGTTCGTGGCGTGCACCTGCGTAACTTCTCCAGTAGCCGATAGGGTAGCGATGTGAGATGATGCCGCGCATGGGGCTGCGGCGATTCTGGTGGACCTCGAGCCGCCATAGCTTTGCAATATGCGTTCGAAGGGTTATGTTTGCAGTATTCTAAATGGAAGTATTCCCAGCATAGTAGCCACACTTACGATAACTTACTCTGAGTGCAGCCAGGAGAAATCTGGACCTTTGCCGAAGAGCGAGGGCAAGATTGCGCGGCGCTCGCGATCCACAACTCTACCCATGGAACGTTGAGGGGTGCAAGCAACCATGCCACCAATCGATCTCAGCCCGTTGTAATGGAATTGGTACATTGATGTATGCAGTGCACAAGACCGTCATCGTCCATCTCGAAGGCCGATCTTGCTGCCGATGGACTAAAGTCCGCGGCGTCCGATAACTTTCGACGCGTTGTTGTCGCACGCTGACGAAAGGGTGCGATGAGAGAAAAAATTGGTGCAATGATTGTGTCAAAGCTGGGGATGGATATCTCGCGTGAACGCGTAAACGCCTGTGGCGTCATGACCGTGTTCTAGCGCGTAGGATGACGTCACTGGCCAACAAAGAGGTTTGCAAAGACCAGCTCCATTTCGTTCCAGAAAGCGCACTGGCATGAAGACCCATTCCGAATTACATACAAAGACCCTGATGCCGGCTTTTACATTCCCAAAGAATACCCTACCAGGGACTCACCCTGCAAGCTCGCAGGCTTCACTCGTCGATCACTCCGCAGTCAGATCCGAAGGTGTCGCAGCACTCCGGATGCTCAGGGGTGCATGCTGTAGTGCGTGTATACAACGAAGCCCTTCCGCACTCGGTCACGATTTTACCAGAACTCGAGAAGCCTTCGTCTTTCACGCCTGCCCATCATGTCAGCGCAAGTCGACGCTCAGTCCGGCTTTCCAGACTTACAATCAGCAGAGTCTAGGAAGGGCGCGAATGCGGCCTTGCAGTCGAATGGGCAGTCAGAAACCCCGTCCGGTATCTGGCTCCATCGGAGGCTGAAGACAAATCCAGTTATATCGTCGTATGACCAGTGCCATTCTTTGTCGAGCCGGTTATCAAACTTGTCACATGCAGTGTCAATCCAGCTGGGTAACAATTAGCAATTTGTACTGGGCTGGACTTTGTGAGTCGGCTTACTCTTCAAAGCTGGATCTGGGGTCAAAGGTCTGTGAAGAACCCGGATTCGGGGGACCTAGCGTCCCTTCATCAAACCTTTGCAGATTGCTCTTGCATTCAGCTTCAAGCACAGGCTCTTCGGCTCGCTTGATGAGCTCTTCGAGCCATGCGTATTGCGCATCCATGTATCCTTTCGGCACCTCGTACACGTAGGGATATTCGACAACTTCGCATCTGCATCCGAAATTCTTGGGCTGCGTGCACTACTGTCAGCGAAGCGACCACGTGGGTTATGTTACATACCGTGCGACATATGGGCGTCGAAGGGGTACTTGAACTGACCATCCAATTCAGACGTTCAGTGACCTCGTCTTGGCCCTTACAGTCATCGAGTGTGCATATGAGATCTTTAGCACATGTTAGGTCCTCCTCCTTTAGATCAGTGATGATATCACTCTTGCTGACGAATATGTCGAGGAGACTCTGACCAACGAGCATCGCCGCATGTGCAGCGATGGCGAGACTTAGCGCACTTCTAGCGAGGACGGAGGGGTCCCATTTCAGGTCAGGCTGAGGGGCCGGCGTGGTTGCAGTGAAGACCTGGCGATACAGCCGAACAATAACTACGGCCTCGCCGATGGAGATGTCAGGAATCGGAAACCCAATGGCTTGACCAACAGCTGGTTCAATCGGAATATTCGCCGGAGCCAAGGCCATTAGGTTGTCTGGGCCGGTATCCGCAAGGTCCATAGCATGGCGTAAAATACGTTCGATGCACTCCTCAGTAGTATCAGCACGTTTCAGGTCCTGACCCTGACAGATCTGCTGGGTCTCTTGGAGGCCGGTCATCCCCAAGAAGTCCTGGATGCGTCCGGCCGTTCCTTCGGGAATATGATACACAATATCTCCGGCTTCGTGCCCGTCACTGGCTGTAGTGAGCGTTTCGATGCTGATAAGACTCCTAGAGAAGCTATCAGTATTTTGCAGACCATGATCAGATATCGGTTGCTTACGTCGGCGTAGTCGTCGTGGGGGGTCGAATTGTTAAAGTAGCTGCGATAGCGCTGGCATCGGCGGCCGTCACGATGGCAATTTCTTGAGCACCGGCCATCGCTTGGATTTGCCGGAGATCCTCTGGGGGGAGCTTTATCGCTTTGCCCAGGTCTTGGTTGTACTCGTAGGCTATTGTGGATAACACCCATCCTGCCAGAAGCCAGAGAACCCAAGGTGCAACGGGAATGAAGCGTTTGACGTGAGTGGATACCCCAGTCTTCTGTATCACACCGTTGATTGCGTCGCGACATTCTTCAGCTGGTTTATTGTTGCAGCTTTCGGCGCGAACAGTCTTCATCTGTTCGTGTATCTCCGGACCGAACGCGACAGTGATCCCGTCAGCTGGGAAAGTGTCGTAGACCCCGGTAGGATACACCTGGACTTCGGATCCCGATGGCTCCGGGCCAGCGGCCTGTGTGTAGAGTTTAGAATCGTTCAAAAGGAAAGCGATTCGATACATACCGTGCTTGGAAAGTACGCATCCTCGGGGCCCAATGTGAACGTTGGAAGAGCAGAGCTGTCTTCTCTACGCGAAGGAGGCTTTAAAGTTGGATACGGTAGTCCAGTAAATGTTCCCAAGACTCGAGCTGAAGCGATTCGGAAAGTGAGGGATAGCGCGAGCAAGTTGAGGAAAGACATTGCGACTGTGGAGAAATAGTTTGACTGCTGGTCATTTCTTGCAGATGGTGGAGCTTATGTATGGAGATCTCACGGTTTCAGCGCCATATCTAGCAACCAAATATTCCGGTCGAGACACCATGTCGTTTTCTCATCGCCCCAAGCGGCATCGCGATATCCGGAGAGGCACAGCAAAGACAGACCCCGTCTGCGAACATTCCCCTTGAGGCACAGCTATTGGTACTCGCACCCGAAGAAGAAGGGTCTCGAATTAGAAGGTGACCGAGAACCAGGCGGCGACTATGGACACATTTCGAGTTGGGGAAGTCGACATGAAACACCATTGACCAGGCACGCGAAAGTTGGGAAGCCTCGCTAATGCTCGATATGTGGCGGAGTGCAGAAGTTGAGCGGCTGGGGCCGAGGAATGTATTCAACGTGTCGCGAGTTTGACGAGTTCTTGGGGCTGGGGGCTGGTTCTCCTGTATGATGCATCAAAAACTGTTGTTGTTCATCACGACTGGGAAGGAAGCGAACTGTGCCACGTGAAGCGCCCCCACGAATAGCAGCGTGGGTGCTTACTAGCCGACGTGCGAAGCACACAACATGAGGGGCGGCCGTGAGGCTGCTTCATCGTGTCAAATAATTGAGAATAGAACGACATGCGATTTGGGGCGAGATGGCAGCGGCGCGGGTCTCGCTGCTGCATCGCTCCATGGCATGTCAAGGGTATTGCCAGAACAATGTGCGTATTTAAGCAGCTTGTACAAAGGCTTCGTCGCAGATAATATATTCCTATTCCACGTTCTAAACAACCAATCTGATTGCCCAACAAACTCGATGATGTTCAACATCCGATTACACCTCTCGTTCTTTTTAGCGTTCCACGCTATCATGTCGTCATTTGTTCAAGCATACAAAATCGACCAGTCCTGTGATGCCAAAGGTGTTACGGTGGACGTCCGTAACGCGATGACTTCGGCTTTCGAGATGGTATCCGCAGCATACGAGACTCTGACGCAACCTCCCCTGAGCTCTGATGCGCAGGACCTGGTTGGATTCCTATTCGCAAGGGAAGGAGCAAATCCCGCTCAGCTTCTCCAGCAAGGCAAGCTAGAGAAGACCATCACATTGTTGAGAAACATTCGGACATACATGTCAACAGAGGTGACGGGCGACGCAACTGTCAGCGCTTCGGATGTGGTAAGAGAACCCGGAATGTTTTGCTTGGCTTATGCTGATATATCATCTTCCAGATCATCTTCTGTCACTACGATCGCTGGGTACAACTTGAAGGGCACAAGGACCTCTGGGAAGATACCAGTACGCGTGATAGTTGGTAGTGTTATAGCCATAGACTGACCGAGCATAGCAAACGGATACAAACTGAAATTCAACGAGCAACAATGCAGAGGTTCGATACTCGATAACGTTGCTTTAGCAGTGTCAGCCAACCCTCCAGCGAAGCAGATTGAACAAGAAATAGCGAACACGGGGGTGTTTAAAACGACAACCGTTAGACGGCCAGCACAGATTCAGCTCTGCTCATGGTTCGTGGACTGGATCAAACAAAAGGAGTACAAAACCGCCGACGACGTCCAAAAGCGAACAAAGATTGGTAGAAAGATGATCAATAGGGCAGCATCGAACCGCATGACCTTTGGCTTAGGCCTGAACCAAATTGGTACGTTGTGCTCTGAGAACTCCAGGACGCAGACTAATCACAACAATCCTAGATGCCTACTCCTTGTTGGACAAAGTTCTTTTGCATGAGATGACACATGCTCGCGGTGCTTTCCAAGAATGGACCAAAAAAGGTGTGGTCGAAGGCATCAAAGACGTACTTACACCCAATATCTTCCTCAGGCAATTCGACTGGGCAGCGTACGGTTGGGAGGGTGTGGGAAAGCTTGCTCGTAAAGGCGGCGAACTTAATACCCCAGGTGGACCAGATAATAATGCTGATACAATAGCTCTCTTTGGAAGCGGTACGTGAGCCGGTTCCCATGCAACGACTGACTGCTGATCGATTTATAGCTTGCAAACTGATGAGAGACCCGCAAAACCCCCGCAAGGTCGACAGCAAAGGCCGTATTGTCCCGGTGACATGATCGAGAGGATGGTGGTTCAGCTTGGAACTGTATGCGATGGATACGGTTGGGCGAAGAGGAGAGACATTTCCCGTGTGATCGCATGTCATGAAACTCGGATTTGGGCGTGTCATGACGAGAAGGTCTTCCAGTCATATTGTTTCGAGTGGCGCAATATGGTGAATGGGATACTACCAAGTCTTTGTATCGTTGTGTGAGGTAGTTCCAGATTCAATTCCACGAGGAACTCTTGAGCCCTTATCAGCTTGCATGCGCCAAGAACAAATATCACGGGCTCTTGATCTATGACTAGAGGATCGGAGTCATGGAGTTGATGTTTGTGCATGAACGTGATCTCGAACCTGACGACGCGTAGCTCGAGCAAGTAACCGAGTATGTGACAACCTCTCTCCCATTCATAATAGTTCTCTCCAGGCAATCGAAGCCCGTTGTTTTGTGTGATCATCAAACCGTACTTCGGAGTCAGGAAAGTCGTGGATATATGTAGCTTACGGAGCATATTCCAATTGGCCGGGGTTACGAGCGTACGGAAACTGGATGTTCCTGTCATGCCTCTGAAACTAAAGTAGTTGGCTTTGTACAGGACCTCCACCGCCTCACAGTAGCTATGGGTTCTAGTAAGTAGCTGAGAAGTGATTTGAGCGGCTGCCACTTACATCAGACGGCAAGTAAGAAGTAGCGATAGAACATCACCGTTGGTGTAGTATGCGTCACGAACGTGCTGGAATTCGCCCTCATTCCATAAGCCGAAACATGCATGTTGCCATACCAAGCTTTCGCTCTGTGGTGTATCGCAACGCCAATGACCTAGCTTTGCAGGCCGACCCCCGATTGGGGTGACGTGTAAAACGTGCAGCAGACGCTGCGGGTCGGCGAGAACCTCTTCGTAGATGAGCAGTCGCATTTCAGCCGACAGCTTCTGGAACAGCACACACTTCTTCTGATCGAGAGGCTCACCTCTCGGTAATTCAGGTCGCGTTATCAAACTAGGGTCTCGGCTTGGTGTGAATGGCGTCGTCGGTTCGGGCTTTTTCCGCTGCCACTTTCGGAGCAATGCACGCATGGCGGCGCAGGTGGCGATGAAGAGGTGTCGCAACACAGCTTAAAATATCTTGAGAGGATTCTGCGTAGTTGCGAAGGATCTGGCCGCAGATTGTAGGAGCTCAAGAGGCCTTGTTTGGGTCGTTGGGCTTTTTACTGTGCCCAGGTGGCTCGGGGACGAGATTGCGGCACAGCAATGCAGCGTGAGAAGACCGAGGGCCGGCGCTTACATGCACATGCGTGCGGTATTAATGCGGTAATCATAGCGTGGAATAGATTGTCGCGTCGGTGCGATGTGAACAAGATCCCGTGTTGATGTACACGGATGCGCTGATGGGTTCCAGTGATGTTACCTAGGTAGGGAGGGAAGCTCCAAGACGCGTGCCGTCGAATGCAGACTAGCTTATTTTCTAGGACGCGTACACCCACCCATCGTCGCGTTTCTCCCTTCGCTCCCTTCCGATAACCTGCACGCACGCGACGCCATTACTGCGATAGGCATGTTTCTGTAAATCAACAGTAAACATGTAACTAATACAAAGAGTCCGCGAGAATGATTTTGCAGTGCAATGCTTGCTTGACCGTCGTCGCAACTACTTCGTGTCGGCCATCCATGGGTGCTTCAGGAGTTCAGTCGCCGACTTCCTGTCTTCCGGTCGCCATCTGAGCATCGAGCGTATGAAATCGAGAAACAATTCCTTTTCCACCCCTTCAAGCACCGAGACTCTTTCCTCGAGTGAGATCTCAGGAATAGTTACAATCCTGGAGCCACCCGTCCAGTGTCCTATTGAACTTAGTAGCGTCTATGTCGGGACGATCTCAACGACTAACCTTGCTTGTCGAAGACCTTCTTTGTGACATGGCTGCTTTGCGTGTATTCAAGCGGAGGCATTCCAAGGTATGCAACCATTTCAGAAATATGATGTGTCCCTGATGGGTTGCCCTCGGTGTCACGGGCATCGAACAGATGCTCATCTTCAAACAAGTCCCACACCTAATCAAGGGTAAGTCATTGCGGCTTCCTTATGATAGTGTTGAATACTTACCAACGTGGCGAGACTCCAAATATCCACCTTGGAGCCCCATTCCATCTGGAAAATTATCTCGGGTGCACGGTATAGCTCAGGCTGAATAAAGCCGGAGTGGGAATCTCCTATCCGCGCTTCTCCAAAGTCACAGAGGACTGGTCGGCCCCAAAGACCACCCGTAGGATGGGGAAGCTTACGGGAACTGTAAATGGTGCGTGTGTCGTCAATCACTTTGGATGGTGACGGGTTTTCTGCTTCAGCTCTCTCGAAGTTTTCCAGGATAGTGTCATCATTCACAGTCAGCATGATGTTCCCAGGATTGATGTCTAACTGGTTAGTTGATTCAATTACGTTGCATTATCTTGCCGTACCTGTATGTACGACCTTAGCCTCGTCGTGTAAGAACGACAGTGCCTTTAGCACGTTGGCTAGCGTGAACTTTAGAAGCGGAACGTTGAGCTTGTGTGCTGGGTTGTAATACTGGAGCTGTCGAATAGTCATGTGCATGGGTGGATGAACAAAGCACAAGTGTTTGCCAGTCGGACCGTCGAGCTCAAATTCGCCATACAGTTCGCGGATATATGCTTGGCCGCGATGCTGTGATTGTATAGAACTGACATGCTCGTAAAAGTCTAGCTCTCGATTGAGCTGTGTGGTCTTTTCGGCATCTCGGGTACAAATCTTGACAGCGACGAAGTCAGCGACGAAGCCAGCGTCTCGTTCTCTGTGCACAGATGATCAGAATTTGAAGGGTGGATGGGGGTGAAGAACGCCAAACATACTGAATATCCCGAATATCCCGACACAGCCAGACCGTGGAGTATGCACCGTAACCAAGTTTGCCTATAACCTTAAAGCTAGAATCGAGAATCTCACCAGGTCGTGCTGGATAAAACTGATCATGGCTATACCACGGAAGGCGCTCCTCCTCGAAGAGCTCGCTGGCATTTATTTTCGTACTCTGGAAGCGGGAAATTCGGGAAATGGGAGAGGGAAATTTGAAGCGACTACATGCGCGTTGACTAAATCTCAGCATGGTGGTGTAGAGATGCCATATCATCGTGGGAAGTTAGTGTGACTGTCCAAAGGCGGCATGTTGGCCGCACTGATGCCTAGCACGGGCAATGACGACCACCCGGTTTCCGCCCACATACCTCCACCACGACCAACTCCCACCGCGTCCGCCGCAACCTCGCTTGACTCAATCCCCAAGACCCAGAAGGCGCCTCCGACATTTGACGTTTAGCCTTAAAGCGGAGATACCGTTTCAGCCCTCAAGCCAAGCGCGGAGCGGAAACGCCAAGGCAGCCTCCCATCACAAGTATAGCCGCATCCCTTACAAACCAAGAGCTCGGCCGTTGAGAAAACAGGCATCACTCAGGCTGCGCGAGGCACGCGTCACTGACTCGTTCGCACGTGCGAGCTTGTCTTTGCCTCAGCCCAGATGTCGGGCCTGCATCCGCGCTCGCCTTGGCTGGGCCGCCACATGTATCCCCAAGACATCAGGATGCGAGGTGCGAAACATGTGTTGACGCGGAGCTGATAAGCTGGCTGTGGATGTGGATGTGTTTAAAGATGGGGTGCACGTCGTGTAGGCCCTGGAATAGGCAAGCGATCTTCGCATTTTTTTTACACTTTCGAGACGGTTTTCAGTATGGCTGGTGACTCGTCGACTCCGGCGACAGAAGGCTTTTTGCAGTATCATGAGCCGAATAGTAGGTACTTTACTTTTTTACCTGGTTTCGCATTCACTAACGTTCGACAGTCATCCAAATCCTCGTCCTCGTTTCGTTTTTCTTTTGGCTTTCCTTCGGCGAATGGCTTTCGAATCGCGTGTTCCGCGCTGGTCTTATAGGCCAAATCATAGTTGGTCTGATCTATGGCCTGCCTATCGGCGGTGATATGATACCCATCGCATGGCAGGAAGCCTTCATCGCCCTGGGGTACATTGGTCTTGTTCTTATCATCTTTGAGGGCGCCCTGGCCGTGCGGTTGGATCTGCTCAAAGCGAACTTTGGTCTCTCTGCTATCGCGGCGACCATCGGTGTGGTCGCTCCTATTGGGCTCACATACCTACTTCTGTATGTCGGCTTTGGGTATGGAGCGATCGAAACGTTCATTGTTGGGGCTGCGCTCTCGGTCACCTCTCTTGGGACGACATTCGTAGTGCTAGGCAAGAGCTCAAAGGAGATCAGCTTCGCCGATACTAGGGTCGGTACCGTTCTTGTCAGCGCGGCTGTATTCGATGATGTGTCTGGTCTAGTGATGGCTAGGTGAGACACAAAGTTCCCTATAACCACAGAGCATCACTAACGTCCCTCAGTGTAATCGGTCAACTCGGCGCCCTCGGAGGCGACAACTCCCCCAATCTAGGCTGGCTAATCGGACGCCCCACACTGGTATCCGGTCTCCTCGCCATCCTCACTCCCGTCCTAAACAAATGGGCAATCGCACCTCTATACCGAAAGTTCATCGAGCCACGCCTCCCCAAGACACGCAAACGCCACGTCGTAAACGTCATCATCATGATCTTCGTTCTGTGTGCTTTCCTCAGCATCACAGGCTTCGGCGGCACCTCTGTCCTCTACGGGTCCTTCATGGCGGGCGCGTTCCTCACCTATCTCCCTTCCAAGCACCCAACAGGACCGTTCCACCCACCTTCGCGTGAAGACGCAGAAGAAGCGGAAGCGCGATCTATTGCCGAAGCCACCGAGTACGACGATGCGGGCGAACCGCTCATTTGCCCTACTTTCATGCATACGTTTGAGAAGTACTTCCTGGACGCTGTCAAGTACCTCTTGCAACCTCTCTTCTTCGCATCGATTGGCTTCGCCATCCCCTTCATCGATCTATGGACCGCAGAGGCGTTCTGGAAGGGCTTTGTTTACACGTTGCTCATGCTTGTCTCTAAAGTCATCGTCGGCCTCGTCATACCTTTCGCTACCATCTTCCGCAGACCGCCAGGTATGTCGATCCGCGAGTGCTTCACCACCACTTTCTGGCCGGCGATGCTCCTCGGTTCCGCCATGGTAGCGCGCGGTGAGATCGGTCTGCTCGTCGTGCAGATTGGTCTGAACAACACTCCGTATTTATCCAAGGAAGCTTTCATCACCGCCGTGTGGGCCATTGTGCTCAACACCATCTTCGGACCTGTGACCGTAGGCCTTATCATCAAGTACAAGGCGCGGGCCATTGCAGATGGCGTGTGGGGTCTCGAGAAGACGGAGCCGAATGGCTGGGACGATGGGGTCTCGAGGGCGCCGACCATCGTCCCGGAGACGATGAGTGTGAAGGAGAGGAGTAAGAGTGTTGCGGTGTCGCAGCATAGTAGGATGGTGTCTGATCCGGTGACGGTACCGATCTCGCCTTGATGGCGGTGATGTGGTTTCTTAGCTTTTATAACGAATTTATGATAACTCTTACTTGATACTTGCAAACACTATCCTGCTATGTGTGGTAAGAAGTGAGCTGTGACCATAGGTATCATGAGTAAAGAGGTATCATCACCCTTTCCTTCGGGTGTCAAGTATATACTACAGCGATATTTCCTCGGCATGGACCTGGTGTGAGTCGCTCCCATGAGCGCGAAAAGCGAGGATTGTGTCTGATAGAGAGGGGTATGCGCAGCTAAGTATTATGAAATCGCAAATATGAACAACATGATAACATAGATCAACAAGAACGAGCGGTGTTCGCAAAGTCAACGGTCATGCCCAGCCCAAGATTCGCCAAGCACCCATAAATAGATCCACACTCATATACCACGTGCAAACATCCTTCACCCATACGGCAGGTTTTAGCTAGACCAAAACCACCCACTCCTCTTCTTCCGCTCTTGGGTCTCTGGCTCGGCTGGCCTTGGCTGGATGTCGTGGAATGCCCTCCAAGGATCGCGCTGCTGGGTTTCGGTCTCTTGGCCGCGCTGGGTATGCACAGTCTCCGAGCTCTCTTCTCGACCATCAGCGAAGCGTTTCTTGAGCACGACTTTGGTCGTAATGGAGCCGTCAGAAGCAACGGTCCGCTCGGTCGTCGTAAGTGTGGAGAGAATCGAAGGCTTGTCCTCCTTCATCCGCTCAGCGATCGCAGACGTTACCGAGATAGGCCCGGGGACTGAGGGTGAGGGTTGCGACACAGCCTCCATACGTTCGTACGCATCCAACTCAGTCTCCGAGTCCTCATCTCTCTCGTGTGCTGCGTCTAGAACAGTATTGTATGTGTCACGTCTGACTGTGTCGGCGTAGGGGAAGCGGTCTTGTTTCGGCGTAGGCGGATCGTCATGTTGGTCTTCGTGATCGTGGCTGTACTCGTAGCTTGGCTCGTCGCGTGTCCCAAGGCGAGGGCAGCTGGGCGCATCGTTGCGGTCCATGTGCTCCTCCAGTTGGCGTTGTGTGATCGGGATCTTGCCATGAGTCCAGTACTTGTCGGACGTGTCAGACTCCATGGCGCCAGGACATTCGGGCTCTGGCTTCCCTTGCATCGTCTCCTCCAACTGTTGTTGCGTAATTGGTATCTTCCTTGGTCCCCAAGCCGGTCGGTCGGACCTCATCATACAATGTGAGACTTCGCCTTGCTCTGCTAGCAGGTCCTCGTAGGCTGCCTGCCAAGGTACACCGGCCTTGTTCATTTCGCGGTTCTGCTCGAGCGCGCGGGGAGAGTATGCGGGGTCGTCGGTCTGCGATGCGTCTGCTGGTGGTGGCCACTGCCATGATTTGGACCATGACCAGACGCGAGGCTTGCCGTCTTCAGGGCTAGGCTCGTAGTTGTTGAATCTGGCAACTTCCGTCTCGCGGTCATCCCAGGCCTTGTCGTTGAACTCCTCGGCCAGCCTCTTCGCCTCTGCCTGCATCCGCAACAATCTCTCCAACTGCATCCAATCCTTCGATCTTTCTTCCTCCGAGTTGGCAGATGAGTTCCGGCCGTCGTGATCAAATGGCCGAGGAAAGCCCCAGTCCCATGACCATCCCCACTCCTGACCCTTCTCGTTGGCTACCTTTTCAACCAGGCTAGCATCGTCGCGTCGCGCAACCTGCTGCTCGTCGCCTCTCCTGACATTGCCAAGTATTTCCATTCTTATGTCGTCAGCCTTGCGGTCGAGCCTCATCAGCTCTTCGCTGTTGCGCAAGACAGCCTGCACATCGCCAACTCTGAACAGCTCTCTGCCTTCGTGGCGCAGCTCGGCGATGTCGGCTTCAATATCGTGAAGCTTGTCGCATTGTCTTGGATCGGCCTTGCCAAAAAGGCACTGCTCACGTGCTTGGTGCGCGTTGTTGTAGTTGGCGATGGTGGCGGGAAGGGTGAAGACGGTGTTGAGCAGCGACGAGACCTGGGAATCGGCGAAGCGGCGGAAGGCGATGAAAGGATTGTCTTCGGGTCGATTGGGATCGCGTCGGGGATTATCGTTGTCGTTCGTCATAGTGATAGATAGTAATGTGGGTGTTGTGATGGCACTTGGCTGATGGTGGGGAAGACGGGTCCGGAGTGATGATGGTGCCTGGAGATAGCCGTGGCTGCCTCGGCGATAAGGCCACAAGGCACGCGCCACCCGTTTCGACGCGTCAAGCCATCGCCCCTGCCAGCCAACCGCGCTTCCCTCACTCCATCTCTCCAAAACGGCGCATCGAAAGGACCCCCATCGTCGCCCAATGAGTATTTCGCTTTGCCAGAATGTTTTCGGTCTCTCTTACGCTATTCTTACCATCACCAAGCGTGCACCGCCATAGGACCCAGACTTGCTGAGCCAGCGATTACCCTGCCCAAGAGCTGCCGCGCTTCCCTAGAGCTCAGGAGTCAGTATGAAGATTCAATATTTCCAAACAACTTTCATCTATCTATTATGGCCCAAGATCTGCCTACATGACTCCACCTACGTATTGCCAGAATATGTGAGTGTTGCATCGCAATCAAGGCATGATCTTGGCTTTCTTGGAAATCTACGCGGGTTTGGGATCCTCTCGGCAATCTGCAGTAGTCTCACTTCAACACCATCGACTACGCTATCCACAAAACCAAGAGCATCGCCATCTTTTGCTTTAGACATACGCGTAAGGCCATTACGAAAAAAAGCCGCAGTGGATATTTTCTACCCAGCATTATTCAGCACCGCCTACGATCTGCGCCTTATCGTCTTACCGCCCGCTGGCAGCCAAGGAGCCAAGTGCGCGGCATGCGAAGACAATTGACTTCAAGACCTTGATCGTCCCGGATTAGAGCCGCACTGCCCAAAATCTGGACCTGCCCAGTTCAAGCAGCCACACAAAACGCTGCTTTCCATCGCCCCGTGATAGGTCTCCACGCTTTAGCGACGCGATGCGCGTCATCCCGAGCGGATTTGGACGGGCAATCCCCGCCTGTAACTCCTTTCACTCCTGGGCCATTCCTACTGCGGCCTTATCACTAGCGATCGAATACCCACGTTTCCTGTTTCTGATCTTCGAGGAATGTGTTTTGACAGCTGTGCCAGCGGGCTGGGTACGTCACACAAGATCTGCGACACCAGCAAAGAGGTATAAGTAGCGGAGTAAACACCGCGTCTCAAGAACAAAGCATTGTTTCATCTCGAGATTTCATCAACATATATCACCAGACGCTTCCCTTTCATCTATACCGATACGACGTATAACACTTGTCTAATCGCTATACAACAAGGTCTGAAAGTCCAAGACCTGCTATTCTCTCTTCTATAAAGGCCCAACGAATCGTCCTCGATATTCGCAACACCACAACCACTTCATCACTTCCTCATCTCCAATATGCGTTTCTCCGTCATCATCGCCACCCTCCTTGCTAGCGTTGCCGTCGCTATGCCCGATCCTCTCCCACAAGGCTACTCCGGTCCCTGCTCAAAGGACAACTGCGGTGTTAGCGGCAAGGTGTGCTCAGGCGGCGCAATCTGTGTGGGGTGGCCAAGCACCGATCCCGCCAAGAGGAAGGGATGCACCTGCAGCCGGGGTTAAGCATTTGATGCTGAGTTTTTTTGCATTGGCAGGCGTGTGTAAGTATAGTGAGGCCGAAGATGAAGCAACGCTAATGTTCGCCAGATGGCATATTACAGCGAGGTTGACTGGAAGCATGTTGGTTGTAATCTAGATGGTGTATTATTTATGAATGATGAAGACAGAATTTTGACCAAAAATGCTTACTATCATCTGAGTGCCACACAAACCTCGATACTTTTAGGTCGTGAGAAATTGCCACCGCGATGGGCCTCGATAGTCGGTAACTGATCTCTTCACTGTGTGGTGTTGCCTTGGAGTGAGCTTTTCGCGCCTTCCTGGCTTGGCACGCTGGGGCCTCACTCACAACTGGCTACCTCAGCACATGCACGTCAATGCTGCTAAAAGACCACCATTCGATAGCACCACTCTCTCACCAATTCATAAACCTGCAACCACAACGCATACCCCAATACTTGGAGCTGACAACAAATACCATCAACCATGATGTGGAGCACCCAGTTGCCGTTCCGCCCTCCACGTCCCAGACCATTCTTCGACCTACCGTGGGATATCCGAGAACAGATCTACAGTTATATCGAGCTCGATGCGCTTCCACCGCTGTCAAATGGTACCGAGTACGCTGGCTTTGTTCTCTCGTGCAAGCTCGCCGCCGAACAGCTATCTCATGTCGCGACCGTGAATTATCGCAAATACCTCCATGACTTCGAGCGACTTTCGAGGGAAAGACTTGGTTACAAAATCATAGTCGCTCAACCGGAGCGGGCAACAACTGTTAAGACTCATCCTTTTGCGCACCTCGCTCGACTTAAGGTCAAAGTACCATTGAAAAGTCGCGCCGTCTTCAGTGACGATAGACGAGATGTGACACCATGGTGTGATACTTTCCACCCTCTCTTCGGACTTCTTCTAGAGAATCTACAAATCCACTTTGTTGCGCCAAACCTTTCGAGTTTGAAAATGATGAGAACCGACGTCGGCAACATGTATGAAATTATCGAACGTGTATTCGACTTCATTGAGATAATGAATTCACAAGTACCGGAACGTTCTACCCCCGTTAGAGGTCCACCAGGTCCACCAGGTCGACATGAACGAAGAGTATTTCAATTCCTCAACCAGTTTGAGGCGCAAGTTAGTGGCTTTACACGATCGAAACGCGTGAGTGTAAAGGCCATTTGCTTTTCTTGGGATTGTCGAAAACATGCTCAGTCCGGATCTCCGGCCAAAATGATGGGGCCGGTCTGGTCGCACTCCTTACGCCTTCGTGACGTTCCGGGAAGAGACAGGCAGACATACCACCGTGTACATGATGTAGACGGCTACGCAGGAGAGATACGGATCGCGAGTTCTGGACGCTGGGCTCCCACATCAGTCGGTCTGCCTTTGCGTCTCTATGACAGACCCAGCAAGGTGGTTTTACTGCAGATGAAGAACCTAGACTTCGGCGAAGCAGCAGTGATCTTGAGTAAGGTGGAAATATGAGAGGAAAACAGGCGTAGGATGAGATGTACGCCGTCCATGCTCTTTCGGCCTCCGATCGGTAATATACAGTTTCCTGATCGAGAGAGTGGGTCTCCATCTAGAACACTCCACATGTAGTACGAAATGAAAAGTTCCGTCTTACAGTGTACAAGACGACCAACACAGTTTACCTCGATTGTGTAAACAAACACGTTACTGACTTGAGGAAGACAGACGTTGCTCTCCACGAGCTTCATACAATTGGCGGATGTATTCCACTCACCGTGATCGGTAACAGGAATCGCATGTGATGGATTACAACACTCATCCCGGGTCAACACACCACAACGCCCATGTACGGTGCCTTCCCCGGATAGAAGGACACCCAATATACTCTTTCCCCGGAAACGCACCCCATATTCCACTCCACAGCGGCTGAAATGCCCCCTAATGAAGCGTGATCGCTACCCGCCCCACGCCCATCAAAAGGTATTCTCCACGAATAACGGCATGCAGAAGCGATATAAGACATTTTGGCACCGGCAATACGCCGCCTATGCATCGATCCTAAAAGATTGCAGTCATGTTCCCCGTGACGCAACGCCAGCTACGCGCAGGGATCGGTTGTTGTGGCACATTGCATTTAACCGCGATTAGAGGCGCCAAGCCTGCTTAAGTCGAACTCCCGAAGGGTACACGTGTGGTGCTAAGGAAGACAAGAACCGGCGCCGGAAGCTTCATTTAGATTAATGCGAAACAACGACGTTTCGTTGTCTATACTGCATGGGGGAAGCGCCGGGCGCGCTTTGGGTACAGGCTGATCGACGACGCGCAGGCACTGTGGCGTGTTAGATGAATTGCCCGGCTTCCCGCTACATGTGGGTAAATTTCCTAGGGCTAACGCATACATGTTTCCCCGTACTGGTGGCGGCATGCGCAAGGAGGGACCGAGGTGGGCTTGGTCGGATGGATATTGTTCGTAATGAGCAGGAGGGTGCGGAGATCGCTAATCTTGCGAGCAATATCAGTATAGGGCCGAGGGAGTTGGAGGTCTGGTATAAGTAGTCTGGGGCTCTCGACTTGGATTGAGGTATCCAGCAACCTACGTTCTTTACAGTCCAAGTTCAGTTACCAGTCTCGATATACCATTCTCACCATGAAGATTTCTCTCGTCACCATCTTGTCCGCCGCCGCGCTGGTCCAGGCTGCGCCTTTCGCTGAGCCAGAGGCTCTTCTCGATGAGCGCCAGGCTGCGCAGAGCATCGATGCTGCCATGAAGGCAAAGGGCCGGAAGTACTTCGGTACCTGCGCTGACCCAGGTCGTCTCAACCAAGGCAAGAACGCCGCGATCATCAAGGCGAACTTCGGTGCCATTACACCTGAGAACTCGTAAGTGTTTCCAACCTCCCGAACGCAGTGTTGTGTGCAATGCTAACTGCCGGACAGCATGAAGTGGGATGCCACCGAGCCTTCCCGTGGAAACTTCAACTTCGGTAACGCCGACCAGACTGCCAAGTTCGCAAAGGACAATGGCAAGCTCATCCGTGGACACACCACCGTGTGGTACTCCCAGCTGCCCGCCTGGGTCTCCCAGATCAATGACAAGGCCACCTTGACCACCGTCATGAAGAATCACATCACCACCCTGATGAACCGCTACAAGGGCCAGGTCTACGCTTGGGATGTCGTCAACGAGATCGTAAGTTGATCTTCATATCCCGGTCCGACTGGAACATACACTGACCGCCCCACAGTTCGAGGAGAACGGTAGCCTCCGCGCCAGTGTCTTCTACAACGTCCTCGGTGAGGACTTCGTCCGAATTGCTTTCGAGACAGCCAAGGCCGTTGACCCTGCTGCGAAGCGTTACATCAACGACTACAAGTAAGCAAATTCTCTCAGACTCCATCAAGATCACGACACTAACAACCGCCTAGCCTGGACCAGGCGTCCTACTCCAAGACCCAGGGTATGGTCAAGAACGTCAAGAAGTGGATCGCCGCCGGTGTCCCCATCGACGGTATCGGTTCGCAGGGTCACATCACCTCCGGCCAGGGTGCCAACGCTCCCGCCGCCATGGCCGCGCTCTGCGCTGCCGCCCCCGAGTGTGCGCTCACCGAGGTCGACATCCAGAACGCCCAGACGTCTGACTGGCAGAACGTTGTCAAGGCCTGCTTGGACCAGAAGAACTGCGTTGGTATCACCGTCTGGGGTATCCGCGACAACGACTCCTGGAGGCCCAACGGCAACCCCCTTCTCTTCGACTCCAACTACAACGCCAAGACAGCTTACAACACTGTCCTTGCTGCTATCAACAAGTAAGCGCGTCACACACCGTGCACATCGCACACTTTCTGTATATATATTGGGGTGGATTGGGGAAGATTTTGTACATACATGGAGGGACAGCAGAGACGTCTTCTGGCTACAGCCCAGCGTTTCAATCAATCTTGTTCTCTCGACCAGTCACAATGCTCTCCTTCTGTGCACTCTTCAATGCCTTGATGATGCTTACGCCGGCATCCGCGCTGGCTCCTACTTCAGCTTGTTTCGTCCAGAATATGTCGGCTGCATTGATTCGAACGCTTTTACGTCTTTCTCGCTCCGTCACGTCAAGATGGGACTTCTTCTCTGCAGTTGCCTCTAGCTCGTCCAGATGCTTCTTTCTCCTTGCATATCGCTCTGCGCGCTCTTTCCGAGTCTGCTCCGAACCGATCTTGGAAAGGGCAAATCGCACAGTAGCTCTGAAGCCCATGAAGATGTGTTCGGAGATGAGGATCGTCACCGGTAAGCTGGCCCACGTGTTCAAGCCAAGATATTCGCACAGAAATCGCTGGGAACCGAACATGTGTACGATGGCCGCACTGGATATGCTCCCCAACCATGTCAATGATTCTAGACTGGCCACCCAAGGCCCAATGCCGTCGCTACGTGTTGAGTGAGGGCGCTGATGCTCGACACAGATCTTCAGAAAGTCCGACCGCAGCTCGATCCAGTTGTTGATGAAGAAGCCGATCGGCACGAGAGGCCACACGGGGCTGAAGAGCGCGAGGTAGCCAAACTGAATGACCATCTCTGCAATATCCTCTTGGACATTGTATGATGGTCTCAAAGCTTGCCGTCTCGTGCGCCGTAGGAAATGAGATTCTGCTGGATCTTCTGCAGTTGGACTCTCGTACGAGTCGCTGCTGCGATTCTTTGCTCGGCTAGCTTGTCGGTCACGCCACCATTGCTTGATCTGAGTCTTCAGCCAAGGTAGCGCAAGCTCTTCGACTGCGCTCGAGACCTGCCCAGTTACGGTGAGCGCAATGACTTCGTTCCGTAGCCGGTCAGGGTCGGCCTTGAACACCATCTTGGATCTAGTCTGCGCGCCTAGTGTGGCATCGATAACGCGTTCCAGTAACGGTATAATCTGTCCACCGAGGGGTACGTATACGAATGCTGTGAGAAGGATTGGTAGATAGTTGGTGATTGAGTTGAGCACAAAGATCTTTTGAGTGAGCGACATTTCGTAATGATCAGCTGTTCGATGGTTCTCGTATTCTGTCAGCGCAGTAGCAATGTCTTCCAGAAAATTCGTCGCGTATGGCAAGAAAACAGCAAGAAGTACCGTAGGCAGGTATTCCTAGTCGAGCGTTAGTACAGCCCAATGGGTGGGACTGGACATATACTGACCAGGTAGAACTTGTAGGGCCCCTCATAGGCTTCTCCAATGAAGGTCTCGATGGTAAAGACAAATGTGATCAGAATTCCGAGTAACAGAGTGCTGACGAGGACAAACGGTATGACGACCAGTTGCCGTACGATCCTCTTCCATCTCGGAAACACATGCCGTACTCGCCCAGCTGAATCAATGATCTCTTGCTCGTACCGAAACTGCGGACGATTGACTTTGAGGTCGCCCACTCCTCGTACTTTCCACCGGATTGCAAGATCGGTCTGCTTGATCTTCCAATACTCCAAGAAAACAGTGCACCAGACTCCGATTAGGAGTGCGAACACCAGAGAGTATTTCGGTAAGAATGCCCAGGCAAATACACCAGCAGCGCAAGGGAATGCCAAGGATCGAAAGTAAGTCTGGATGAAGGCAAAGTAGAAGGCAACTTTGGCACCCCATAGATCACGTATACGGTCCAGGTCGGCTGGTTCCAGGAACACCCGAGTGCTCAGATGGGCCAACAACGCGCGGTTTGCACCTGAGTTGTGTAACGGGAAGATTGCGGTCACGTTTTCCCATGGTGGAAACTCTGGTGTAATGCCTGCGCCTCCAAGCTCTTTGCGCCAGTTGACAAGGTGATACATGGAAAGCAGATCTTCGGCTTCGAACTCTGCGGTGACAACAGTCTTAGCGGTCCCGCCAGGATGGTCTTTGGTAATGCCATACAGCCAGTCTTTGACTCTGCAAAAGTCTACTTAGCCTCCTTCCAAATGACGAGGTTACAGACGAGCTCAACGTACCGCGACTTGTAGACTGTGTTGCCAAGCAGATCTCTAGGCGCTTGGACAAACACCAACAGTGTTTGATCATAGCCAGGGCGCACCTCAGTATTGAGGCCTGCAGACTCTAGGTCATGCAATAGCGTCTTGCATTCTGCGATGGCAACGTCGTCATCTAGTCCCGTCAGCCGCCCGCTCTAACGCTATGCCTCAATGACAAAACATACCGACATTACCAAAGTCATACACTATAACGTACTTGTCGTTATACGTAACGTTCGCAAGCTCAGTATCATCGCTCAGCGTCGTATCCGATCTCTTCAAGGGTCTGATTGACATGGCCAAAAGGGCTTAAATCGAGCGGAGAACCAGGGTAGCTGTCGAGACTGTAAAAAGTAGGGTCCACAACTGTGGCTGAAGGTTTTATAGCGTTGAGCCACTGAGGCGTCGTCATCGTGCTGGTCATGGCTCCTGTGGAGTCAGGCAAGCCTCAGCTGTGTCGCGGATTGGTGTTCGGTGGTGGGACCAATGCGTCTGAGTGCCAAACTTAGCACTTGGGTGCCGACCGATCCGGTACCGCGGGGGAAGATGGGCGTACACTTCTGTCGCGTGTGAGGAGTTGTACATTTCGCAGGATGTCGGACGCTGCGACTGCATTGAGGGAGAAGAAGGTGCAGGGCCTGGAACCTGGAGATGGAGCGATGGAGCGATTGAGGGAGATGCCGTCACATGTGCGCGTCTGTTTGGGCCTAGCGCGAATTACTGCCAGTGACGTAAGCTATCGATGGACGCGTCGAGACGCGTGCTCACAACGCTAACGTTTCGCGATCGCTTTGTCTACACTCCTTTCGTGCGGGCATTTGGGCATGTACAAAGAACACGATGAACATTGTCGACACTGTACCATGATCTAACAGCCGCTCGACCAAATGGACACAAAACGGAAACTCACTAGACTCCTTCTGAAGGCGACACAGCTTCCACCATAACCATGCGTCAAGAGATCACAGTCACACAGAAGTCACCGGTACCCAAATCCTACGGCTTCCTTCCGAAAGGCGACCGCTACAAGACACTGCATTGCCGAAAACTTACCCACGAAGCCGGGCGTCCATTATACATCGTCGTCGACGACCAGAAAAGAACGACTGGCATCCGCATCCCCTTACACGTTCTGCACAAGGTCAACAAGCAGTCGAAAGAAACGTTGCCAACTCGTCGCGCAGCTACAACGAAGCGCGATGCAACTGATATTGCCAACGCAGCTGCTGAGATAGACACACAATTTCCGAAGATACCAGCGTCAGAGAAGCAAGCCGTACTTAAGCACGGCTTCAAGAAACACTCTGGTCGAGTCGGCCGAACGACCTCAATACCGTTATCACGGAAGATCTTGTTTGCTGTCATTGCGCATGCACGGCATAGGCATACTGACTATGATGCCCTGTTGAAGGGTGGAAAGAGCAGGGAACATGCGAGGAAAGCTACGAGAAAGGGTATTGAGATAGTGCTGCGGAAGTGGGGATACACTAAAGGTACGAGAGGGAAAGCGCCGACTTTACGTACCCTGGCTTACTGACTGTAAAGAACTTAATTGGTACTTCCGGACTGAGCGCGCATAGGGTCGGGGAGATAATGGTTATTTGAAGAGGAACAAAACGCCTATGATATGGTATCTGCTATGCAAAAAGACGTTTACAAAACCCATTCACTCCACGCTATGCCATGATCCAAAGCCCATTTGACGCCTGCCCGACTACGTGACTAAAGCCGCATAGTACGTGTTCTGCCTGTGAGGGATATTCAAACCCAGGGCGGTTGTTTGCGTATCCAAAAGTATCGCTTGCGAATACTAGCCGTCGTCTGAATCGACTACCATACTCTCCCCAAACGCACTAAGATCCTCCTCCGCCGCGCCTTGCGCGTGTCGCCTCCTGCGACCTCTCCTGCCAGCAACCCGATTCTGTTCGATTTCGCGTAGCTTGCCATTCATTCTTCGCTCGAGCTCCTCGAACTCTTCGTCTTCATCTGCGTCTCCTGTCATGTCTGGTCCTCCCGCTGCTCCAGACTCAAGGAGTCCGCTGTCTGACTCGTTAATCTCTAGCGCGCGATTGAGGAGGTCGGTAGCCATTGGGTCCTGGGGCGAGACGGCGAGGGCTTCGTGCAAGGTGATGATAGCGTCCCAACTTCTGTTGAGGTTTAGGAGAACCAGGGCTTTTGCGGTGAAGACGCTCGGGTCCTTTATGCCGTGCCGAAGCACTTCGTCGAATGTCTCGAGAGCTTCGCTGTACTGTTCACACTTGCGAAGCGCATGGGCGAGATTTATCCGTGTGGGTATCCAAGCATCTGGGTCTGCTTCGTTCTGCTCTGAGAAGGCTAGCGCGCGGCGGAAGAATTGTATAGCGTCCAGTAGTTGTCCTTCGTGGAAGTAGACAACGCCCATCTCGTTAAGAAGGCAAGGATCGTTCTCGCACAGATCGTATGATGTCTTCAAGTACTCTCGCGACAAACTCAGATTGTTCAGTTGTAGGTTTTGCATGCCGAGGAATAGCTGTGGGAGATGCGAGCCTTGGAAGAGACGTGCCGCGGTGGAGTAGGCGGAGATGGCTTGATCGTGTTCCCCTTCTGCGGCAAAAGTATGCGCAAAGCCTATCCAGGCAGGGCCAAAGTGTGGGTCCATCATGGAGGATTTGGAGAAGTAGCGGCGTGCCTCAGCTATGCGACCGATTGCGAGATAGTAGGTACCAACGGCGAACCATGCGCATGGTTCTGAGGGGTTCGTGTCTGCTAGTTCGTGCGCAAGCAGGAACAGAGTGTTCTTTTCGCCAAGCTCGTGCAAAGACGCTATATGTATGGGCATGATGTTGAAGTTGTACTTGTCGTTCGCTAGGACGGCCGACGTAAGGGCAAGGGTATCGCGGAAGCGGCATAGGGTGAACATGAGATCCGCTTTCGAGAGGACTATGTCAGGGTTCTCGCCAAGGTGGTAGTGAGTCGTGAGTGTCTCTGTCGCGTTCGCAAACTCTTCTGGTCTGGTGTACTTGGATAGGCGTGTTGTGTAAAGGGTCTTGGTGAAGGACGCGGCCTCCTGTGACAAGGAAGGGTTGTTGGCGACGTTGATGGTGTCGAAGTTGAGCGATTCGAGGAACTTCCACTCCTCCTCTGGTGCCATCAATGAGTTGGACATAAGCGCATCGAAGGCCTCGAAGCATTGCACGTCGATCTGAACCGCCGTCTTGTAGCATTCCTTGGCCCGGTCGAAGGAGTTCTGCTTTGCATAGCACACACCTCGAAGATAGCACATGCCTGCTTCCGACTTGATGTTGTTAACATCTTCTCGATCGCGCTCTTCGCTCGTGGGTAGGCGCTCGTTGCGCGAGCCGTTCTTGGTCTGTCTTGCGCCGGCCCGTGTGTTGACGTCGACATGCCGCAGCTTGGTGCGCGTATTCCCTGGCGCCGAAATGAGGTGGGTTGGGTTCTTGTCGCCCAGTATCTGCAGTGCGTCTTCCAATTTCCCCAGCTTCAGAGAGCAGTGCGCAGCGAGGTATCGACATTGGGGCGTGCGCTCAACGAGGTTTCCGCGTGCGAGGAGTGACTGGGTCCTGTTGTAGTTGCCGGTGGTGAAGTGCACCTGGGCTAGCCAGAATGCGTCCTGGTCGTCATCTATGCGATTTTGTCAGTATACGTTGACCTGCCGAGTGTTAGAGCATACCCGTCAAGGCCAGCAGCTTGTCTGCAACAAAGATGGCTGTGTCGTACTGGCAGCGATTGAGGGCTTCCTGGCGCCACTCGCGTAGATATTTCTCCATAGTGTTACTATCGCATTGGGTATAGTCTGTTCAGGCGGGTTAGTGAATGTGCCCCAAATGCTATCCCCAGTCGAGGTGGCAGTCGGCGGCGGCGCGATGTTTGGAGCCAGGGTCGCGCCTGCCCGACGCGAGAGCACATGTTTGCGGGGTGCCTGCAGCAGCGGGCCGCCTTAGTCAGCCAGAAGTTGCGCGCTAGGGTTGCCGTTACCTGGACGTGATTTCTAGCACTCAACTGACATCCAACACCCCACACACGCTCATCCATATCAAACGCGACACCTTCATTTGCGCAGCATAAACCTTTATATTCTGTTTCAACGCATCCGCTCGGAGCACCCGATCAGCGCCGCACCGCACCAGACGTCGTATAACCCGCCGCCATGTCCGAACGAAAAGTGCTCACCAAGTACTACCCACCGGATTTCGATCCTTCGAAGATCACGCGCCAGCGCGGCCCCAAGAATGCCGGTCCTAAGCTGATGACGGTCCGCCTCATGGCACCTTTCTCCATGAAATGTACCCACTGCGGCGAGTTCATCTACAAAGGCCGCAAGTTCAATGCGCGCAAGGAGACGACGGACCAAAAGTACTACAACATCGCCATCTTCCGCTTCTACATTCGATGCACGCGATGCTCCGGCGAGATCACCTTCAAGACAGACCCCAAGAACATGGACTACGAATGCGAGCGTGGCGCGAAGAGGAATTTCGAGCCGTGGAGAGAGGCCAAGCTCAATGAGGAGACTGAAGAGGAACGCCTGGATCGCATAGAAAGGGAGGAGGCAGAGCGCGACGCCATGAAAGAACTCGAGACAAAGGTCATCGATGCCAAAACCGAGATGGCCATCGCGGACGCGCTGGACGAGATTAGGTCGAGAAACGCAAGGCTAGAGAAGGCGGACCGCGAGGGCAAGGGAACCGAGGTACAACCCGATGCTGCCGACGAACGACGCAAGAAGCAGGAGGAAGAAGACGCAGAGGCTGCACGACAAGCATTCGCGAATCGGAGCATGCCTGACATCGGCGAGGAGACGATTGACGAAGACATGTTCGACGCGCCTATCGAGGTACCTGTTGCTACAACTTTCACCAAGAAGCCGAAGGAAAAGAAAGACTTTAGCGCAGCGTTAGGCCTGAAGAAAAAGGCGCCTGCCTCGACCCCCGCCCCTCAGGTCAAAGCCGCCGCACAACCCTCGAAATTATCGACCATGCTCGTAGCTGGTTATGATAGCGATGACGACTGAGCTGTTGGAAGGCTATTCCAAGCGTACAAGAGCAAGCAGGGCATACACGTACCCATGGCATCCCGGATGCCACCTAGGTCACACAATCAGCCACAACGTGGTGTAGATTTGCGCTGGCCTCGTATAGATCGTTAAACACGGTATTGTTGGTGACTATGCGGTGAGTCTGCCATGGCTAGTGAAGGTGACTCATGCAGGACCAGCATCGAAGCTTGACGAGTCCATGAGGTTCATTACCGAACAGTCGCGAATAGTTCCTGCGCCCCAGAACACGGAAAAGGACTATGCGCATTCGACTGCCTTCTTATTCTGGTCGACGGAACCATCTTGTTATGGCATTTGCATTAGGCCGAACTACCGAGGCTGCTCATGTAGCGCCTTGGAAACCGGTAGCGCCGGATTAATACCACACCCCATATCCAACTTAATCTATCCCCAGACCCACCTACCAGAAGAGGTTGTAATGACTTTGTGACTACGTTACCCCGCAAAAATGGTCACCTTCCCGGTCTGACGCTCCTAGGGTTCACCGAAGCTTGGGTACCTAGCCGTCTTAGGAGGGACAGCCGTTGCGCAACGCTCGTGACGTCGTATCCTTGACAAACTATGTGGCAACGCCGGATGGAACTTTATTTCACTGCCTTTATAAGTGGCCTTCCGCCTTCTCATCTGCTCGTCATATCCAGGCTTACCGTATTCCTTTCACGATGCGTCTCCTCACTTTGTGTAGTTTGCTTCCCAGCATTCTTGCTTTACCATCACAGACCCTCGACTTTTCAAGACATGCTATTGCATCTCGCGCCGACTCGTCTCTTACAAACTATCTCGGCGTCTTCTTCCTCGGCGACAAGCCTTCTGTATACTTCTACCTCTCCAATGGCAACAACGCCAACTCCATGACTGCTTTGAACAAAGGCCAAGCGGTCATCAACCCGACAAAAGGCACTCTTGGCGTCCGCGACCCTGCAATCATATCTGGCGGAGCAGCCGAAGCTGGAAAGAAGTGGTACATCATTGGTACCGATCTGAACATCGGGAAGACAACGTGGGATGCATCCCAACGCACGGGATCCCGCGGCATCTTCGTCTGGGAATCCGTCGATCTTGTAACATGGACCAACGAACGCCTAGTCACTGTTGAAGATGCGACTGCAGGAATGGTCTGGGCACCCAGCGCTATCTTCGACGAAGCCAAAGGCCAATACTTCGTTCATTGGGCGAGCAAGTTTTATCCCACTTCCGACCCACAGCACACAGGTCCACCTTCGTCGATCCGCATCCGCTACGCATATACCAAGGACTTCAAGACCTTTAGCACGCCTCAGGACTACATCAACCGATCACCCACCAACATTATCGACCAGGAGTTTCTGGCTCTCGGTAACAACGCGTACGCGCGCTTCTTGAAGGATGAGAGCGCGAAAACAGTCTTTACGGAGATCTCGACTAATGGGCTATTTGGCACCTGGACTAGACCTGCAGGTGCTAACGCCATCATCGCATCTGGCGTTGAGGGCCCCGCGCCTTACTGGGACAACCAAGTAGCCGGCAAGGCGCATCTCTTGCTGGACTTTTATGGAGCGGATGGATATAGGCCCTACGAGAGTACCAACGTAAGGAGTGGCCAGTGGACAGCGAGTGATAGGAGTGCCTGGCCTCAGGAACTGAGGCATGGAAGTGTATTGGGCGTTAATGCGTCTCAGGTGGAAGCGCTGAAGAAGAAGTGGGGGGCTTGAGCGTTTGGATGTCGGTGACAAGGCGGTCGCCCTTGGTTTCACTCGTACCTAGACGCTAAATGGGACAATTACGCTTCTGGAATTGCGTCATGGTAGACATTGCGGATTCCCATCGGGAGTTCCTCTCTGTCTAGACCTTGCCTTTGTCCAAGCCCCTTGTTCTTGTTATTCCAAACTGTTACTACTACACTTTCTTGAGATGAAGCTGCTATCCTACGGTTGTCTCATTAGTCTTGTTACTTCGGCTACAAGTGGAGTCGTATCTGGACAAGAGCTACATGAAGATTTCACTGCCATCAACTCAAGCTCCAAAGTCTCGATTGCGGCCGCAGATCCCCAACTTGCTGTCGACACACCGCCACCCCCAGACCATGACTCCATATGGCACAAGGCTTATTGTCGCGGCGCCGCCCTTGTCCGAGCCATGTCCCTCGACGAAGAAGAAAGCAACACGATGCTGCAATGGCCTTACACACAAAGTCCTTGGGACGGCGATCTAAAGCCTGAACTGAGAAAATGGGGCTGGCTCGACAACGAAGAGGACAACACGAACATCGACGATTCGTGTGACTTCGATGAGAAGTTGAAGATGAAGAACACTTTCGACGCTCTCGGTGTTGACACGCGACCGGCGGGGAAGGGTGGACCGAATCATTGCTTCAGATTACAGCATAGCAATGGGCCTACGGTCATTCGAGACAAAAATGGCAAGATGCCTTATTTGTCCAGTCAGCGTTACGAGGCAGATGGGAAGACGTACAGGGTCAGTAACCTACACCTTCATCAACGTGATGTTCACCAGGCCAACGTCTAATAACGCAACAGGTCACCGACGCCTACAGCACCGTAGGCATAAACCGCAACGACGGTATTCTCTACTTCCTCAACCGAATGTCACCTGAGCAAGGAGCCGCAGATCTCTGGAATTTGAGACCGGAACAAGTCGATAAAGCCGATTTGCCCAAGATCCGCTCGAGCTCTGACTTAGCTTGGGCGCTCTGGAACAGGGTTCCAGGAGAACCAATGATCAAAATGATCATGGCTCTCCAGATTGTTAATACGCAAACGGCTGAGACGATCATACCGAAGGCTTTGGAGGCGGTGGGAGAAACAGAGCTGAAGAGATGGCCGGGAACGGAGATTGTTGTTGGGTCAGATAATGACGCTGAGGCTGAAGCTGCTCTTGCGCTTATTGGTACGTCATTTCTCCTGCACATCGCATCCCGCTCTCTCTGACACTCTCTAGGCTCGCCCAATGGACTCGGCGCTGGCTACTTTCTTCTACAACACAAAAGGCAGCTCGGTGGCGCAAATTTCATCTACAAGATCACGATATTTAGAAACGATGGCGATGAGTTTGATGATGAGCCTAATCTCATTTTTCACGTTGACAAGAATACAACACCGATGCCGGATGTGGAAGACACTCCTGGTGCGCCGGAGAAACCGGCGGAGAAGGGTAGCGCGGCGGTTCGAGAGGGTAAAGTAGTGAGGAGGAGTAGGGATGGGAAGGAGTTGGTTAGGGAACATGTTGTTTGGGCGAAGCTTTGATGGGAAGGAAGTAGCGTGTCGAAAGAGACTAGATCTCTTGGTCAAATTTCCTAGAGCCAGGCACAGTGACATCAATGCCGCTCTTATAAGACTTATTAGCGAACCAGTGCGAGGGATAACATGGTCGCAATGTCTCCTTCGAATGTGCGTTCACATGTCAGATATCCCAGTGCGCGGTCGTGCCTGCCTTGGCTTTATGACGCCAGTCTCGCCTTCACTTCGCAGGCAGGTCGCACTTGCTCCGAGTTCCCCCGCGTTTCGGTCACTCACCCTTGCTTAGGCATGTTAGAATTACTCGCTTGCCTGGGGTAGCCTACAGTCACCACATTCACATATTCCCTTTCACGTCAACCGGCCGCAACACTCCGACTGCGATACTACGATCTCGTATGATGAAGCTCATACACATCATCTGTATCACGGGTCTCTTCGTCCTTGGCGTGACTGAAGCTTTGCGCAACGACACCAGTGTCAAGAGAGAGTCTCCTGAGTGCCGCTGGCACCGCCGCAGCCTGAACGCTAGAGACGACAGCGACGACAACGACGACAACAACGACAACGACAGCGACGACGACGACAGCGACGACGACGACAGCGACGACAGCGACGACGACTTTTGCTTCGGTCTACAACCTGCCGACGATGCGCTCTGGCATGCAGCAAAATGCAGGGGCGGAAAACTACTTCTCGGGACCACCCAAAACGCTCCGGAAGCTGCACGATTTGTGAATCCCATCAATTCTCCCTGGGACGGCGAGATGAGAGACGATCTCTTCAAGTGGGGTTGGAAAGATGGAGTTACCGATCCCGATACAGAGTGCAATATCGACTTCCTCAAGCCTATCCTCCCGTACCTCAGAACCACTACAGGCAGCCACCTCTACGGCGGACCAAACTATTGCTTCTCGGTAAAGCATTGCGACAGTGATGCTATGGAGAAGGATGAAAACGGAAACATGTACCCCAGGAAAGAACAGTACTATGACGTCGATGGTCGATTATACAGGGTGAGTTCATATTTCGAGTCCCGATACGATCTAGCAACTTCCTGCTAACCTAAGCAATCGCGATACAGGCCACAGCCGGTTTCACTACGGCGGTCGTCAACCCAGATGCAGGCGCGATATTCTTTCTTCAACGTGGCTCTCCCGCATTCGAAGCCCGCGACTTATGGGGTTTAGAGGATCAGCATACAGTCGATCCAAATGAGTTGCCGGCTCTGCGTATGAGTTCGGATCTAGCATGGGCATTTTGGAGACGAGCGAGTAGCAATCTCCTGAAAATCTGGATTATAGCATCTTTGACAGTCGTCAATTCCGAAACGGAAAAGATTATCGACAGAGCGCTGAAGGAATCCCAGTTGAGCGAGGTTCCAGTCTGGCCGGGGGTCGACTACACACAAAACACTGACAGCTATCTGGCTATCTTGGGTACGTTCTGTTTATTTCTTCCCTATACTTCCACATGTAGAGCGTTGCGCATATCCTTTTTGACACGAAACTGATCAGAGCTACGTGATAGGATCCCCCAACGGCAGGGCAGCCGGATTCTTCCTCGCACAACACAAGCCCCAACTAGGTGGCAACCGCTGGGTCCAAACGATCCGCGTATTTCGAGTAAGCGCAGACACATCGGCACCCCATATTTTCTTCTTCGTCGGACCCGCGCCCTACCCCCCACCGAAGGTACCGGATGATCTACCCGATCCTATTATACCGCCACCAGCGCAAGCGGTAGAAGTGGTCAAGAGAGTTTCTGATGAGAAGAACATAGTCAGACAGCACGTGCTCTGGGCGAAGTTGTAAGGGTGCGATTTCCCGTATACGACTTGGGCTACGTTGGACCGACTCGCAGATATGTATGCTTAGTATATGCCATAAGCTTATCCAAATGCTTCTTCATGTTGATCGATGACTGTGTCTTTCACTCTCAGACTCGCCACGCTCACGCTTCTGACTCTTGCTGCTTACCTTAATGATCTTTCACTCATATTCCAAACACTCCGAGTGTCACTCGCGTCATTCCGGGTACGTACGCGTCGTATCACTGGAACTAACGCCCTTTACTCCATAGACCCACTTACATCTCTCATGTACTCTCTCACCGCAGCGCCTACCAGCTCACACTGATCTGCAACATGAAAATCCACCTACTTTCATGTCTCGCCGCGTTTCAGAGCCTCGTCGCGAGTGAGGCTCTACTACCCTCCGTCAACGAGACGTCACTCGATCTCTCCAGCCTGGTCACTGAAGACGGCCATAGCCTACTCAAAAGAGCACCCATCGCGCCAGCAAACGACTTCCTCTGGGTGACCGCCGGTTGCCGCGGCCAGAAACTCCAGCTAATGGACACGCTCAATCCACAGGAAGCGCAGCAATTCGGTACTCCACTGAACAGCCCATGGACTGGAACACTCGTCAACGAGCTTGCGCTGTGGGGCTATCTAGACAACAGCGAAAACAGAGATATCAAAGACGAATGCGACTTCACCATGAAGCCGATGTTCGAAACTGCACTGAAGGCTCTCGGAATCAGCGCGAGAAGCGCCCCGGATGGCGGACCGAACAAATGCTTCTCCTACGTTCACAGAGACAGTGCCGTTGTTCAGCGGTTGCCAAACGGCCAGCTGCCGGCCAGAAACCAGCAGCAGTACGTCGTCAACAGCAGAAGCTACAGGATCACAGGCGCATTCCACACCATCGGCATCAACGCGCAAGACGGCGTCATCCACATGATCAACCGCCGGTCAGCCCAATCTGCGGCAAAACAATTATGGGGGGTCGCCCAAGCTCCAAAGGACCAGCTCCCAGCCCTCGCTTCGAGTTCAGACATCGCCTGGGGTCTATGGGAAAGGATGAGTGCCGGTAACCTCGCCAACATCAACTACATTTTCTCCCACCGGATCACCAACGAAGAGACACGCGCGATCATCGCGCGCGCTTTGGAAGGCCGGGAAGTACGACCCTGGCCGGGAGAGGTATTCGAAGCAGGAATGGCTACGGAATACTGGGCTTTGTTGGGTATGTTCCACACGGCCTCTTGCTTGCAGGGTGTTACACAGTGCTGATGTATGACTTCTAGGATCGCCGAACGGCATCGCGGCAGGCTACCTGCTCGGACAACATAAACCCCAGTTTGGTCACAACAGATACGTGTCGGCTATACATGTCTTCCAGGGCGCACCGGGAAGTCCCTTCATGGGGGTACCGGCGTTGCCGTATATGTGTTTCGTTGTTAAGCCGGCGCCGTATCCACCGCCGCCTCCTCCGCAGGAGATTCAGATGCGAGATGTTGCGCTGGATGAGCCTATTGCTATCGATGAGGACGAGGACCGAGTGGTAGCGCGGTCTGAAGACGGGAAGAGTATTGTGCGGAGTCATAAATTGTTTGCAAAGTCGTAATAGAGGGGTGGAGAGATAGTTGGATCGGAGAAGGCAAAAGCTCGATATGTTTTATTGCACATATCATCATTTCTGGAATGTGCGCGTAGATCGAGTGCTTTTAATAGGGTTCGCTTTGTGCTAGTGATTGCTGCAATATGCTCTCGAACCGAACAGATGTTGTCTAACCATCTAATGGTCTCCTTCTTGTACACGAAACCATCTACTCAAGGCGCAGCATCGAAGGCCGGTTTCTACGTATCTAGTCTGAGCGGCCTGCAAAGACCACGTGTCGTCTTATGAGACTTGTCCCATCTCCATCCCCATCAACAAGATTCGACTCCACCAACCCACTGCCCTTATCCTTATCCTTGCCTTTATCTTTGTCTTCAGGCTCCGCCATCTCCGGCGGCGGCGACGGCACATCGTCGACGTAAAAGAGAATGTTCCTCATCGGGTCTTCCTTATCGGTCAAGAAGACGTTGATCTTGGAGATGTACTTGTCCTTGCCCAACTGTTTCTTGTGCTGCGCAAGGAAATACCCTGCGGCTCGACCGTTCGCGGAACCTGTTGAGCGATCTTGTTAGTAACTGAAGGTAGAACGAGATGTTGATGGGAGACACTCACCGATAATCGCTAGTCCTTCTTCCGACTTTGGATCAATCTCCGTTCCTGGCCACTTCTTCAGCTCTTTGACGGCCTGTTTAGCGATCGCTTTATCGATGATAGATTGCGTCTCTTTGTTGTTGATGTACAGGCTAAAAATCTTGCGGATGTCACTAAGATTATCCTTTCCGCGTAGCTTATTCCAGAGGCCCCATGCGAAGTCAGAACTGGCGCGCAGTTCGGGTAGCTCAGAGATCTTTGGGGTATACTTCCAGAGCATCTTTGCGGTTTCGAAGGGGCTACTGCGCGAGACGAAGAAAAGTACGCCCGCCTTGGGATTGACGCCAAACGTGTACGTGGAAGCTGTGCACTAGGCTCTGTGTCAGTCACCCCGGGAGTTTACTATGATATTCGGCTTGGCAGGCTGATGCGCAAACCCGACTTACCCGCTGCCTCTTGCCCGATGGATCAAGATAGTATTGCTTTTCGATTGGCAACATCCGACCATCGGGGTCATCCAGGTAGAAGGGATCTTTTGGATCAAAGAGAACGGCCGGACTGTTGTAGTGGAAGGCGCTGAAACACTGATTGTCTCCTCCGTCGTCGAGCGACTTATCGCTGATACTGAGACCTTTGAAAGCGGTCGTCATCCCTTGGTGACCGAAGGCGCACCAAGAGTCCTCGTCTTCCCACATATCCCAAGCCCATTTCAATCCCTCTGCCTCGAGGCTGCCGTCCCAAGGGCTGTTGAGGGGATCGATGTAACGTGTGCCTTGATTGCCGTCTCTGGTCATCGCGAGGAAGAGTTTCTGGCCTCGACATACCGCCTTTTCATACTCTTCATCGCTGATTGCCGAGGCATGGATGACGAAGCCGGGGTCTGAAGGGTTGTAGCCAGCAAAGTCGATTGGAATGACGTTCCTCGTGGAAACGTGAAGGGCTGAGATATTCAAGAGAGGCCCTCGTGGCGGGCTGAGACGTTCACTTGCGACCAGAGCGACTAATCCCGTCCATGACAGGAAATTGAGTGCCTTCATCGCGACGGAAAAGGAAGAGCGCGGTAGTGTGTGACTAGTTGAGGCTGAGCGACGGACGGGTACGCGAAAGCGGAGGAGCAGAAGGATAAGTAGTTCCGGCGGGAGGTGGGGAGGTGAAGGGTGAGCAGCCTGGATATAATCTTTGCGTAAGGTGCACGAGCAGTCGAAGGTGTAGAGCTGGGGGCCCGACCCACACTGCGTTCCAAGCGTACTACGAAAAAGGTTTAGTTGCAAGCGACTCTACTGTCATTCCGTTTCACTCAACAGTACAAGATATCACCGCCACCGAGATACAGTGAAGGCGTTACCTGCTCAGCAATGACACTGGCCTTGGACCCTCGACCTTCGGAACCTAGAAACCCACGACGGGTGTTTCTACCTCTTCTCCCACGCGTGCAGTCATGCTGCCAGTCGCCGTGAGTCAGAGAACAGTCTGGGTGATGTCAATAGCATGAAGCCGAGATGTCATAGTTGCAAGCCTTTCCTGGCCTTCGTTCCATAAGCTGTGGTTGTCTTATCTTTGTCCGCTGGACCATATCGCTTGGAGCCTTGTTTTTGCGGCCATGCTAATCGATAGAATTTGGTTGAAACGGACCAGTAGTTCTTTGCGGTATTATTGTGCGGGCGTTTGCTGTAGATGCGATAGAAGGTGCGTGCCATCATTACCTGCACAAGCTGGACTGTGATACATCAACAATTGAGACGCGCCGTTCAAACTTTCGTTCATTGCGAGGATGAGCCATCGATTACGCTCGACCTGGTGACGGAGAGATTGATGACGGGTGCTGAGCTCCTCTCTGGTGCAATGGTACACGGTGTTGATAGACGCGCCTGAATTAATACAGTTTAGCGATGATCGAAGCTCGTAGCGTTGGCGCATGACAATATAGCTGGAACTGAGAGAGAAGCAGCCATTGAATAATGTAGGGAGCCGCGCATTCTACAACCGTTAATTTGGGTGTGGATGGTGAAGCTCAACGCGTCGACGCGTCGTTCGGTCTAGCCTGAGGCGGGATGACATATTAGTCAGCGGGAAATGTCGGGGCAGGTAAGCCGAGCGGTTGCTGCAGCGCGCGTCAACGCTGTCAACGGCTTCCATACACTCATCGGCAGATGCTCCATGTGAACGGTGTCCTGTCGAGATATATTCCATTCTGTACCTGTCTATCACGCACAGGTGCATGCGCAGCCTTTGACTACAGCCTATCCCACCCTTCGTCGACCCTTTCGCCGCTTCATCCCCGATTCGCGTCTCTACGCTGTTGGACTTTTGCTGACACCGCTCACATTTACAGTCATACACGAATAATATGCTCTTTAGGCACACTCCATCCATCCACGCTCCTTCTCAGTACCTTCGTCTTCTCCAATTCTTCAACAATGCCGATCGCATCCACATTCGAGACGTTCGCCAATTGCGCGCCATCGACCTCTCCATAAAGATTGGGTGCATCTTTCACCCAAAAGATCAGGGTCGGATAATCGTCATCCGTAACAGGCCAACGCGCTTTGAAGGCTATGATCTTGGAGATCATCTTGTTACCTCTTAGTTGCTGGTTGTGCTGGGCAAGGAAGAAGCCGACTGCGATACCGCTCAGAGAACCTGCAGTGTAGTCTGTCAGCGCTATAAACCTACAGCTTTCCCCATCAATAACAGGGGTATAGCAACAGCTGTCATGCCGAACACATTGGACCTACCTAAGATTGCGACTGCTTCGACAGAGGTGATGTCGAAGTCAATTCCTGGCCATTCCTGGATACTGTCCACTTTTGTATGCCCCGATGGCGGTCTATGGGTGTTGATGGCGAGGTTCAGAATTCCCAATATCTGCTCACTGTCGGCACTCAGACCCCAGAAAGCTGTCATTGGAGTATTGTGCGGTCATCGATTCCAGAAGCCCCATGCCAAGTCAGCGTTACTTCGCAAGGCCGGTAGGTCTCTCGATTGTGGTGTGTTTTCACAGCGGTCTTCCAGTGCAGTGGGGTTGTCGAGTCCGGCCATCGGCGCCTCCATTCATGATACCATTGCGTTTGCTTTGAATGAGTACTAATCCCTTTCTTTCCGGTGCTTGAGTGTTCAATCCACCGGCTGTTTGATGAACAAACAAATATGCTGGCAGCGAAAGATCATGACTGTCACTAAGCGGACTTAGCGTCCGCGTGCCATCGTGAAGATGTGGAAGGTATGCTCGCGTTCTTTTCTATTGGATGAGACTGCGCTCTGATGAGATTCAGCTTTCCTGCTTCCTAATTGCGACTGCATTACAATCATTCATGAGCCTCTTGCGGGCGCACTGCCCCGGCTCACAAGCCAGTGGACACGACGGCGGGAGAGTGGGCATGGGGCTTGGTTCGTAGTACCGTCGCCTTCAACTGTTGACTTTTGCCAACTCGTAATTACCATGGCAACATGAATCAGATAAAAATGCGATTCTCACGATAATAGTCGGATGCCCGGGCACGCATAAAGTGTAGTCGTTCTTAGCTTTTCCCGATGCAGTAGTCCGTGGTGCGTACTTCTGGGGAAGGTTTGCCGAACCCCGCATTACCGTGTACACACACGCGTCTAGCCAACGCTCGCGTCGAGACCATTTCAACGAGCAATTGAACTTGGTTATAAGCAGCAATGAGTTACGATGTTCTTTCAGACAGTTGACCAGAATCCATCTTCTTACAAATTCCCATCATGAACGGCCATGCGGAACCGAGCAAGCGTCAACGTTTCGACGTGCCTGCCAAGATGAAAGCATTACGGTAGGCATGCTCGGCTCGAAACATACGATATCTCATTGCTAAGATACTCAAGATACTCTGGCCCCGAGAAATTCGCAGTCGAGACCATCGATGTTCCAACAATTGGTGATGATGATGTTCTTGTACGACATGCTATTCATCACCCCGCGGTATTTGCTGCACTAACACACGAAAGGTCAAGATCTCGGCCTGCGGTGTATGCGGAACAGTAAGTAGTAGAAGAGGAGAAAGACTCCGGGGATACATCATACTGACCAACTTGAAGGATTTGCATTATCAGTAAGCTCCGGATGCGAAAAGCTTGCGAGGCATGCACTGACTCGGCATGTTCACATCTGCAGCAAAGGCGAATTTCTAGCAAAGGTGCGATCATTGGGAAATTATGTATTGAGCAAAGCTAACGTCCTTGAAGTATCCTTTGATACCCGGTACGAGCGACCGTTCACTTCTCCACACACCTCACTAACCTTCCCAGGCCACGAAGCAGCAGGCACCGTCGCCGCTATCGGCAAGAACGTTCATAACGTCGCGGTTGGTGACCGCGTAGCAGCCGATGCCTTACAACCATGTCTGAACTGTTTCTACTGCACGCGCAGAAAGACCCAACTCTGTGAGAATGTCATCGGGTATGGCGGTAATGTTCCGGGTGGTTTCGCAGAGTACTGCAGATACCCAGCTCGTATGGTCTTCCCTATTGGAAACCTTCCGGATCTAGAGGCCGTCTTGCTCGAACCCGCCGCATGCGCAGCGCATGGTATTGAGAGAATGCAGATGGAAGTCGGAAGCAGAGTACTGCTTTTTGGGTGCGGACCGACCGGCATGCTGTTAGCTCAGTTGATCAAGATGAATGGCGCTGCTCATGTATGCAGCACATCTAAAGGTTACGCGTAACTACTAACGCGACCTAGTTGACCATCGCTTCAAAAGGCGGCCCGAAACTCGATCTCGCGCGCGAACTCAACATCGCCGATTCCTATATCACCATATCCGACGATAATCCCGGAGATGACATGGCTGCGCTCTCGACCGACAATCCCTACGGTTTCGATATTGTCGTGGAAGCTACGGGCGCACCCACCGTTCTCGAAAAGGCCATCGAGTACGTACGGAAAGGTGGCAAGCTAGTTGTTTACGGTGTTTACGACGAGAGCGTCAAGATTGCATGGTCGCCCTTCCGGATTTGGGAGAATGAGATCACGATTCTGGCCAGCTTCTGCAGCATGAGTCACATACCGCATGTATTAGAATATGTGAATGCTGGGAGATTGAAGTTGGGCGGCATTGCGAACAAGACGTATCGAATCGAGCAATGGGAGGAATGTCTGGACGCGGTGAGGAAACAAGAGGTTGTCAAGGCTGCCATTGTGTTCGACTGATGCGAATCGTGGTAGTGAGAAAATAGACGAAGAACCTCAAAGCCTCACAAACGACATATCTCTAAACGGTATAGGCGAGGTTCGGAAGTGTATTAGCGTGGCGCTCCTAAATCTATAACTACTTATGAGTACATCTTCTTGTGGAAGTCGGTATTCGCCAGATCCACAGCCCGCTTCGTAGCCTCAATGAGGTCCTCCTTTGGAAGTCCCAATTCATCATTGTTCAGCTTATGATCCCTCTCGAACAAGCCTGCCTCATCGATGAAGTACCTCGTGTACAAAGCTGTCGCAAAAGACATGCGATCACCCATCATCATCTTCTCCCTAGCAGTGGCCAAGCGCTGCTTCAACGGCTCCGACGTAATCTTCCAGTCTTTCTCCGTGGTGCCAGTAACCTTCTGTACCGCCTCGAACATCTCGCGCTGGTTGAGGGCGAAAGACGATACGAAGGTCATGCGGTTGCGGTACTGCTCCAGTGTCGGCCCGTTGCCATCAGATGCCGATACTGGCAAAGATAGCAAGTTTGCCACAGCCAGCCCGGTCTGGGGCCATGTGGCAGTGTTCAGTCGCTGCTTTCCATCGTCAAAGTACACGACCTCTCTTTTCGGAATATCGATCCCAAAGTAAGCGCCGCTGAGCGAGTACTCATACCAGAAGCCGGAGGTCACGCCTATCCACGAGGAAACTCCGAGCGACTCGATAAGATTGCGAGCTATCGCCTTGCCAGGCCCAATGGTTTCGTTCTGGATCTCTTCCGTGTTGTACATGCCGAACTCGTTTGGTAGAATCCATGGTACGCCAGCTTGGGCTGCTCCACGAATGAGCTTCTCCTGCGCATTACCACCGAATACGCTCATTGTGATGACTAGTGCATCTTGTCCGGTCAGGGCTTTGACTATGGTGTCTGAACTGTCGTAATCGATGCGTGCGACGTTGACGCCAGATGGGAAAGTGGCCTTGGACTCCGTACGCGTGATGGCGGTGACGTTAAAATGGTTCTTCGCAAGGAGGGCGGAGGTAATGTATGAACCGACGTTGCCATTGGCACCGACTACGGCGATGTTTTTGAGTTTGGATAGCAATGCCATATTGACAAGTGTGAGGACGAAGGGGTGTAGAGTGAGGAACACAGAAGCGTGTTGAATTGTCACTTCAAAACTTGGGAGTGACTTCCTTCTATATACCTCTTGAAATACATGAGGAAAGATCACTGTTGGGAGGTATACGGTCGGTATTCGGTCGTAACCTTCTAGCTCCGCCCATGCATACCTAGACAAGGAGGTGCTCCTATGCTGCAACCAGTGTAGCTCGATGAGCCAATACACAAAGGTTCGACTGGCAACACTGATGGAGCCTTGTTCAGGCCCCCAGATCCATACAAAACAAGCTAAGTATGCACCGAAGTCCGATTGCTGACATGATGTGTCCGAGGTGGATAGACGTTAAAGCGCGAGCACCGAAGTGTGTGGTGATGTCATCTACAGATTCGGTTAGCGCGTCTGGCTATGGCCCAGGCGCCCATCTCCACATCCGCGGTCAACAATTCCGCGCATGGAAGACGCGTCAAAAGAAGGGGCGACGGACGTCCTCCCGACTTCTCGTCATACGAGTTTACCCCAACCAAGTCGGATGTTACGCAATGCTCGTTCCGTCTCCGTCATTTCGCTGGAGTCTTGCGCGCACGAATGCCACGCCGCATAAGTGGCCGCCTAAAGGAAGCAGCTCAGCTGCAGCCGTTCGCCAATCATGAGTGTCTTGCACAGCCCCTCCACCAGGGGACGAAAGTCTCAGGCCAGCCTGATTCTCTCCAGCAATCGCGACAGCATTGCCTCGACAACGACGCAGAGTCTGCGACATGACGGCTATTCAGGATTACCAGTACGGACCACTCGCAAACGATGGCAACACGCGTTTCATACATCTGTACCCAGCGGCGCACTTCGAAGATCCTATACGCGTCGACATCATCGAACGGGCTTACGATGCCTCCAAGACCCAAGACCCCGTCAGCTACGAAGCTTTATCGTATGCTTGGGGCTCAGATGAAGATTCGGCGTACATCTTCGTTGGGGCGAACTCTCGCTTGCGTGTCCGTCACAATGTTACCCAGATCCTGAGGTACCTGAGGGACGGTATTAAGCTAGGACTTACTGCCAGAACCCTGTGGATTGACGCTATATGCATCAACCAAGCGGACGACGAGGAGAAAGGAAAGCAGGTTACCATGATGGGGAACATTTACGCCTGTGCTAAGAGTGTGCTGGTCTGGACTGGTGAACCCGGATGCGATCTGCAAGCGCTACAGCGAAGCTTAAAAGGCGAGGATCTTTATACTCGGGAGAGTCAACTGCCTCCTCGTTTCACGCAGTTCTTTGAGACCGGATGGTTTACGAGGCGCTGGGTAGTTCAAGAGATCATGCATGCCCGCGAAGCCTACTTCGTTTGCGGTAGTGGCACGATGCAGTGGCAGCAATTCCGTGCGTTTGTCAAACACCTGGAATTTGCAATTTTCTACGAAGCATTGACGCCACATGTTACGGCAATCTTGCATCACTTGAGCAATCTCACTGCAGTACGAGATACCGAGTCTGACAAACTGTCTCAGTGCGATGAAAATACTACTTGTGTCCAAATGGATCGCACGGTAGCTAGAGCCGAGAATATGACGACACTTTTGACACGGTACTCTACTACCAGATGTGCAGATGATCGCGACAGAATCTATGCACTGTGTAGTCTCAGTTCGACACCAATTCCGGTCGACTACCAAGTCTCAGCCAATGAGCTTTATGACCGGTTAAGCAAGATAGAAGTGATCCGATTTCCAATGGCCATAATGAGCTGCGCTGGGTCCTTCGGTGGACTCACATCTTCATGGGTCCCAGATTGGAGATTACCCATGCGATACAGCCCTCTCTAGGCATCGCTTAAGATGCAATGCCCTGCATCTCCGGCGGAGGGAGAACTGGCCAGCGTTATGAAAACGTTTCTTACGATACAGGCAACTTTTGGTGGTGTCGTTGATAGTGTCGTGGATCCATCGGGTCGCACGTATGAGACCGATGATGTGACGATGCACAAATGGTACAATTATTTCGCCCGATATCACAAGAAGACGACGACAGAGCTGACATCGATGGATGGATTGATCTTATATCATACTGTGAGAGCGACACCTATCGAAGAAGATGACATTGTAATTCATCAATCTTCTTCCTTCAGGGAGCAGCATTCACGTTTCGTAAGAAGACTCCGTCATTGGGCATTGCACAGCACGGACGGTTTTGAGAAAACGATGATGTCGGAGGAAGCAGGAGACATGGGACTCGCCAGCATCAAACGGGGTCGCTCGTGTTTCTTTACAGATGCAGCGCAGTTCGGGTTGGGACCAGATTTGATAAAGGTTGGCGATTGCGTTGTGAGCATGCCAGGGTGCGACTCCATGATGGCACTACGTCCAGTCGATGCTGATCAACACATCGAGCCGATATGTGGAGACATAGGATCATCTCAGTATCCGGCTATGACGGTCGTCGGTGACTGCTGGATACCTGAACTTGTCAAATCTAATAGGGAAAATACTGCATCTAATCTTCGCACTTTCCACATCGTGTAGAAGGACAAAGTCTAGCAGCATTTGTACGTGCTTTCCTCGACAAAGGATTCTGTACTAGCTGACAATGTAGACGCAGCGCTAATGCTATGACCACCTTCGAAGCGTCCACCATCCATCCCCCGTATATGGAACGAAGACACCTTAGCGAGCCTCCCGTTCATCACCAACCACTTGGTCGTCCTCTTCCTCAACATACTCCTCACCCTCACTATCTTCGTCTTCATCGTCAATGGCTTCCGCGTTCCCCGTATTCCTCTGTGGTCTCGCCCGACGCGGCCGTCTGACAAACATCGCACCTCTTTGCGGCATGTGTGAATTATCTGGCACACGAGTGATTACCGGTGTACGATGTGGTCCGTTCCTCACAGGTGCTTGCCATGGCCTGCCCGATGCCCGATGCCTTGCACATGGCACATCCATCGAACCTGCACCTCGCCTTCCCAAAGCACCTGGAGGTAGGGGCGATTCGTATCTCATAGGCGCAGGCTCTCGGTCTTCAAACCCACCGTATCCTTGGCGCGATCCATCAAACTGTTGGTTGAAGTTATGATTGTGCTGGAATGTTTGGGACCCTGGAGCTGGCGGAGTTGTATTGTAATCATCCTCAGAAGGTGTGTTCCAAAACGAAGAGGCGAACGGATCGAACGGCCTTGGACGTTCGACTGCATAATAGCGCGGTTCCGGTCGAACCGCGGGCATCCCCAGCGGGGCTGCTGTCGTGATTGATGTGCTGAGGCCTGCCATATGCCTTGCCCAGGCATGCAAAGCATCCAGTTCACGAAGGAAATTGTGGAGCTCGGATTGCTCGACGAGAACGTATGTTGACCGCATGTTGGATGGGGTTATCTTGAGGGCTTTAGAAAGGTACATAGATATAGTGAAACCTTCTGCTCCGGCTGATCGCAGTGGGACCAAAGGACTTCTTATACGCGCGCCCAGAGTGAAATTCGCTGGTCTGAGATGGTACGTTCATATGCCACGTCTACTGATTGCGTCCTCATAGAAGAGAACACGAATGCATCGCAGAGTGTTTGGTGAGCATACGGAATTTGCTTGCTATTACACATCGGGGCTGCTCGCTACATTGCACTATACAGTCATAATCAACACGCATACTTGCTAGGGTTTCCGAGGTCACTACACAACAAACTCATTCGATCTTCGCAAGTGTCAAATTATGGAGACGGTATTACGAACGCAAAGGTCGTCGCAAGCGTCAAATAACACCTGAACTGAACCACATCTTCCCGCACCACTCACCCACTCCATCCATTCCAACGCCTACCCCTACCATTCCTCCCACTCTCTCATCCCACCTGCCTCTCCCAAATAATCAACATCCTGAAAACCAAGACAACCACAACAGGCAGCCAGAAAGCTATCAAACCCCTATCCACATTCGTCAACCGTGACACACCATCTCTACCGTCCAGCTGATTCGGATATAGAAAATCCTGGGTAAACACTAGCATGCGCTCGATGACATAGTAGGAAATGGAACCAGCAAGACTGACCGCGAACACGATTTCAAGCAAAGAGAGGGCGATTACGAGAGGTAAGAGGAGGAAGGGTGGTCGGGCGCGTTGGTCGGGCATCGTGCTGAAAGGAGGACGATAGGTTCAGATAGTGTTAGTCACTCTGGGCGAAGACGAGGATGAGAAGTCGCAGCAGAGCAAGATGTGATGGATGTTTTATCGTATGTTTTCTAGTCTATTTTCTCCACCCGTCATTCGTTTCCCTGTTGATAATAGCGCCCTTTACATCAAGCGGCCGCGTTGATAATGTTGATGATGATGAACATGCAACTGCGTTCGCGTCGCTTAGCCGCAAAGCTGCAAACGCTACTAGCAATGATGCAGCCCGTGAAATGTGTGATGGTAATGTCGTCGAACGCAGAAGTAAACGCAGAAGTGAACGCAAAAGAAGGAGGATATAGGAAAACGAAGAAAAGCAAACGCCGTGCTTTGTTCTTCCGTGGACTGTTTCCGCCCAGTATGGTATCGTAATGCAATTGAGCAAACGCCTTGCTGTGTTCTTCCGTGAACCGCTTCCGTCCAGTTTGGTAATGTGAAGCAAATAATCGAACGCCGTATGCAAAGAGTAGAAGTGTGTCCAGATGCCAGTCGAGATGTCCTGCAGCCAAACACCGAATGCAAAGACTGCGAGGTAATCCTGCAGCCAGACACCGAATGCAAAGACCGCGAGGTATCCAGACGCCGATCAGGATGTCTTGTAGTTAAACGACAATAGTGTGAGGGTGAGGTGTGTCGGCCTGCCATAAGGTTGTCCAAGCGTGCCTCGAACGGATGTGGTGATGTAGTCTTAGAACGAGTTGTCGGGGATGTTTGATTTCGCAGGTTCATAGCCGGCGTAAGGGCCGGCGTAAGGGCCAGCGTGCTGCATCTGCCAGTGCAACTCCGCAGACTGCTCGCTCTTCTGAGCTTCTTCCTTAGCCTCGTTGGATGCGAGCCAGCTTGTGAGCTTAGACCTGAGTCTCTGATCGTCTGGATCCTCTGTGTCCTTCGGCTGCTGCTCTGTAATTGGCTGCGCGACCTTGGCTACCTTGGTGGCTGGGCTGGCCTCATCGTCGTCAGAACGAGGCCTTTTCAGCTGAGGCGCCGGTTGTGTTTGCTGAATACGTTGTGTCGGTGGCTCCTGATGTTGCTGAGCTTGTGGAGCTTGCAGAATACGTTGCGCCTGCGGCTCCTGATGTTGCTGAGCTTGTGGAGCTTGCAGGATACGTTGCGCCTGCGGCTGTCGATGTGGCTGAGCTTGTGGAGCTTGCGGAATACGTGGCGACTGCAGCTGTCGATGTTGCTGTACTTTTGGAGTTTGCAGAATACGTTGAGGTTGTTGCGCGAGCTGTTGCGGCTGCAACACCTGCTGTAGCTGCCCGGCTGGTTGATGCTGCTGCATTTGTTGCAGTTTCTGCTGTTGTAGCTTCTGCGCGTTTTGCATCTGCTTGTAGACATCGCAAAGATGCTGCTTTTGCTGTGTTCCGGAACCCTGTCTGAATCGTTGCAACTTCTCAGGACTGAACGAGCTGATATATTGCTGTGTAAATCTGTTGAAGTGTGCCTGTCGCGCTGCCAGCTGTCGCGCTGCCAGTTGCTGCGCTGCCAGTTGCTGCGCTGCCAGTTGCTGCGCTGCCAGTTGTTGCGCTTCCTGTTGCTTTGCCTGCTGCGCCGCCATCTGCTGCCCGCGCGCCTTGTGAATCTCTTGCTGTTTACGTTGCTCGATTGCGTTCCTAACGATCTCGTTTTGCTTCTGGGAAGGCAACTGTTGAAACTGTTGCTTTGCCTGCGGGTCCAACCTCTGGAAATAGGCCATTCCAAACAGGGCAAACTGGCGGTTCTGACGTGCCTGAGCTTCCTCGCGAGTGGGAGGCTGCGCTTGCATAGTGGTCGGGCGCGGCTGTGATTGAGTTGATATGGCCTGACGGCGCATGTACTCGGCCATCATCTGTGGACTCATTTGCGCAGCCATCGTCTGCGGGCTCATCTTAGGAGTCGGCAGCTGCGCTTGAAGAGGGAAGGCCATCGCGGGATCGTGCGGTGACTGAGTCTGATAGCGACCGAGTGCGCCCTGTGGGGTTTGCGGGCCGCTGGTGTAGCTATTCACGGAATCCCGCCTGACGGTGTCGTCGTTTGCTGCCATGACGAGCAACTGGTGTGGGCTGAAAGAGCAAAGGTAAAGGGTTGTAAAGATGAGAGTAGCGGATGAAAATACTCAAGGTTGTGGGTGCTGGGGATCAAAATAGAGGGCTGTGATAGTCAAGATGGTGGGATGTGAGAGTTCAAGTTGAAAGAAGGTGACAAGGCGGAAAAAGCCAGACTATATGGCCTCTGTGTGCGCATTACCACGCTCACCTAACCGAGCGGAGCGAGAGATATTGCGAGAACAGGTGACTCAGTCGGACGGCCGACCACAATAGAAGCGAAAGGACAAGTGAGAGTGAGAGGGAATAGCAATGGCCGCGCTGCTACTGGCTGCCCGACAGTCGTCGACCACAGAATTCAAAGTCCAGTGATCAAGTCCCTTAACGCCGACATCCCATGAGTCTGACAGCGTCCAGGAGGTTGAAGAGATAATTAGTCGCAAAAAGAACTACATATAGTAGTCCTGCAAGACTCACGATCCCAACGATATCGATATTGAGCTAGTATGCGTGAGTGGGGGGCACGGGCCTCTGTAGCGACTGGAGGGAAGTGCGCGCGGGTTCGCCTAGGGACGGGCAATGCAGGCACGTTTGTCAGCACATGCTGTATCGAATCCAATGGTTTTAACAAGTGGAAAGCTCTTGCACATCGTTCCGAAATTCTTGTAACCTTGCTAGTGCGCCAAAAAACCACAAAGATGCCGCGGTGTTTTACACACTCCGGCAGCCCCAAAGCGCCCAAAATAGGTTAATCAAACAAAGTGCGCTCGTCTCGACCTTTGTGACAGTAATCAATATGACATCTGCAGACTTCCAGTCCGAACCATGGTTGAACCCCAGCCATGAACGTGGACCAGCGTCTATACGTAGCCTGCCAACACGCGTCAGCCCACAGTGCCCCAAACTCCTCTCATGATGAGAGAGCTGTCATATAATACCTTTCCTGGCGCCCTGGAAAAAGAAGCGGACAATGAAGACCTGCAGTCCTGCCATGGTCATAATCAAGCCCGACTCCATCAAACTGAAGTTGAATATCCTCTTCTCGGTGCTCTTGACGGTGCTGAAGTTGCGGTTCTCACGCGTGCGGAAGTATTTCTGGTTGCGGGAGATGGTGGAGAGTTGCGCGGAGAGCTTGAGGATGGATTCTTCGAGGACAGAGGTCTGCTCGGGGGAGGAGCCCTGCTTGGACGGGATTTTGGCGCGGGCGGCTTCGTTTTCAACCTGCAAGAACATGGAGTCAGCATTATGGTTCGGCGATGTCTGGAGAGATGTAGCCAGGTGGTACGTACGGCGATCTCGAAATCGACCATCTTCTCGGCGAAAGTGCTCATCTCATTGTTGAAGCAGAAACGGTATTCGCCCACGTCAAGCGCTGTGAAGACAAAATCGCCCTGTCGCTCCTTGGTGCCGTCGAGAATGACTTTGTCTGTGGGGCCGACAACCGAGTAGTCGACATCGAAAGAGCCTCCGGATTGCACCTGTTCACATGTCCGTCAGCTCGATTGTCCTTGGATCCTGCTATCACTGTATGACAATGTGGATTTGAACAGCCCGAAAGCAATTGCGCATTGGTCTTCCGGGTGGAACACATACTGCAAAGTAAAAGGCCAGCTTGGTCCCCTTGTTCTCAACGGTCGCGAAGAAGCATGCTTTCTCGTGTGCTTCTAATCGGTAGGTGAGAGCGGTAGCGTACACTGCCGTGGTATATGCCAGCAACGCGCTGAAGAGGGTGAGTAGTGACCGCATCGTGTTCGTTGGCGTGGACGACTGCGTTTGTTGATGCGTGCTCGTGTGTTGGAAGTTACAGCTGTCGACATCGAACGTCGGCGGTAGTTTTTGCCGACGCAACGCATGCAGGGAGGGAAGGCGCGGGGAACTAGCCACCAGCCAATGAAGATCAAGGCGACCGCGGACAGGTAGCGCGAAATGCAGATCCTCGACGCGTAGTCAAGTCACACTTATCATGTTGCGCGTTCACATGAACCTATCGCGACTGCTAATAGTTTTTATCTTTATTTTTGGAATTGAAAGCTGTGGTATATTGTTACGTTGTTCCTTCCCGGATAGGTGGCTGGTGTCTGGTACCATGGGATGGGTGGAAAATTCAGTCGACAACCACAGTGCAAGTTACACTGGTGACATGAAAGCAGAATGATGATATCTTTGGGACTAATCTACACTGCTTACTTACTGATCCAAAATGATACGCCATAATCATGTGCCCAACGCCTGCGCCAACCTCCCACGCACGCTACTCCGCCTATGCAATACTTGCAATATTTCAAGCTCCATTGCGCCATGTATGTTGGAGGGTGCGCAACCAACGCTTTATTGCCACTCCCTGTGAAATGCTGGCAAAACTTTGCGGACAATTTCATGCCGATCGTACCCGTGCCGAGTAATGTTACGCACCGTGCTTTTCTTCGTATCTTACACAGTCGTTGCGCTGCTTCAACGAATGAAGATGGAATCAGTCTTTCCCCAAAGCGTCTTTGTCTTGGCGGGGTGTTCAAGACCAAGTGATACATCGTCACGCGCACCTACCAAGTCCCAAAGTACTTCATCTGTGACTTCGTCAGTGCTGCAATATCACCATTGCCAAAGTGGCTTACCGTCATCGATTGGCTCAGGCTTCGCGTATTGACCCTTGCCGACAAGAGAAAACTTGATCTTGTCCAATTGCTTGCCCTTGATCTTGGTGAAGTCTGAGAGTCGTTGTTTTGTTTCGCTAAAAGGCTCGCCCTGATGTATATTAGTGCAAGTAGAGGAGGAAGGCTGATGGCTGCGCGTACCTCTTTCAGCGCAAACTGGAACGGGATACCATGCGCCTTCGATGGCTCCCTGTCAAAGTGGAATACCGAAATCTTCTTCGATGCATCGTCTTCGGGGTAAGGCGCAGCAAAGATTGACGTGTAGTCGTAGAGGCTCATGACAGAGTGATCTGACGGGAGGACCCTGTGGAACTTGTTCACATGTGCCTCGTAGACCCGCACCTTTTGCATCACCTCGTCGCTGATGCCCGCTTTCTTTTGCAGCGCTTCAACAAGATCCGCAACTTGGGCATTCTTGGGTACCATCAAAACGTGCTCCTCCTGTATGACGTTAGTTTGAAGCAAAAACAATCACTGTGTTCAACACACCTCTTTGCTGAGACCCTCAGGGAGCCACACCACCTTTACAGGTTTCCTCAGCTCTAATTCCTTCAGGCTCATATCCAAGACCTCGTAAAACAGGGCATCGTTTCGCTGATTTGCGCTTGCCGAATAGTTGTATGGGCCAGGGAAGAGGATGTTGTTCAGAGTTGACGTGGGGTTGTACTTGACAGGGTTTTTAGGCTTGCCAGCAGTGCTAACCGTCGAGAAGCGGATATAGCTAGAGTCAGTTTTGAGGTACTCAGCCACCTTGCTGGAGAACTGGTCGTACGCCATCTTTTTGCTGAGAGTCAAGGAGAATGTGGGTAGATCTGTATCAGGCAGCTTAGGCACGAACTCGATGCTGACTCTGTTCAAGAGGTAGTCGTAGAATTCCTTTGCCTCGGTGTAGCCTCCCGCAGTGGTTATCTGCGCGGTTTCCTTGTCGCTCAGTACGCGCTGGACCGTGATGATGTCACCATCTTGTATCTCCGAGGCTGCCAGTGTGACTTTTGGCTTCATCGCTTCGATCATATTCTGTTTGATCTCTTCAGAAAGCTTGATCTGCGTACCCGCTGGCCAGCCCAGCATCTTTGTGATTGCTGGAGTTAGATCGGAAACCTTGTCCTGGAATCCGGCGTAGAAGGTGCCAACACCGAATAGACTCTGCTCTTCTGCGTCGAAGTGCTTCAAAAAGATCATCAATGGGCGGTTGTTAGCCTGACCCTTGAGGTCCACTAGCTTCTCGCCAAACACTGGCGCGCCGCTTTCGTCGCGTTCTTGAGCTTTCTCGATCCACATCCTGAACTGCGACTGTTTCGTGCCATGTTTGCTTGCAGCCTCTTCGACGGTCATCTCCGGGAATTCCAGTGCGGTATCGGGGCGAATTGTGCCGTTTTGTCTATTAACCATCGACCATGGCCGCAACATATCGGCTTCGGTTCCTAGATCTTGGGCGACCGTAACCGCAAAGTCGGCCATAGTTGTGCTTCGGAGCACACGGTAGACCCTTGGGCTAGCAGGTGTGTCTGCGTCGGCTTTCCATGGAACGATGTCAAAACCTTGGTGGGCCTTGAACTGTTCATCTGACGCGACCGCAACGTCCATGTAGAGATGAGCTTCCTCGCGTTCCTTTTTCCTGCGCTCAAACAATGCCCGTTCTTCAGCCAGTCGTTCTGCCAGATGCTTCGGTGGTTCTACCGCCTTGCTGTCTATAAGAACTTGATCAAGCCTCGTCTCCCTAATGTATACCAACATGTAGGCGCTCATTGAGCGTTTTGCGGACCAGGCTCTGGTGTAGGGATTGCGTTGGCCAGTGTTCCCGTTGGCCTGGGCGTAGTCACCACCAAAGTTTTCTTCCAGCGCCTCACGTAGTGTCGCTCGAGTCACACGGTCGTCATCGAATTTGTAATAGTGGCCGTCTTTCGTTGGCTTCAGGAAGGCGTAATAGTGACCAGCGTTGAGATCACCGCTGTGAACCAAGACGCCGTGGAGGTGGTATATCCAGGATTCGGATCGATCGGCTCCGTCGGAGAGATATGGCGCAGCGTCCCACACTTCGGGGAATTCGTAACGGTCGTTCACCTTCATCATGGCGTCGCGCGTAAAGTCGTATTCGAAGCGCTTCAGCTGGAGATGTAGCACTGGCGGAAAACTCTCGAAGATGACACCCTTTTTAGCGTCTTGCAACCCAAAACCCTCTGCAAAATACTTATTTTCGCCGTCCATGGTCTCGACCTGCACGTAGTCTTTGAAGCTGTCGTCCAGGTTCTTGTTCCCGCTCACATTCAATTGTATGTCCCAGAAATCCTCAACCCGAGACGATTCGTAGTCGACGTTGATACAGGATATGTAGGTCTTCATTTTACCAACGAACATGTTGGTCAGGGCGCCCTCGGCTTCAGTACCCTTCATCCTCTCATCGAGTTTGTCCATGAGCACACGGGACAACTCCTGTACGTCCTGCTGTTCGAAAATCTGCTTCGAGTCCCAACCAAACGAGTGTGTCAGCTCCGTGGTTCCTACGGCGTTGTTTGATGTTTGGAGAAGGTAGAAGAGTCGTTGTAGGGCGTAGGCGCTATTCGAGCGATCGGCTTCCTCGGCAGTCGGGATCTGGTAAACAGCCTGGCGGAGTCAGCTGTCGTTCTATGTGTTGGGATCCGTGGCATACCTGGCGGAACGCATTGGTAAAGAAAAGTGACTGTAAGAGCGAGTTCAGATAGCATGTTGCGCCTTGGTTCTTCAAGCCGACCATGCCGGTCTCTTTCTTAGAGTCGTAGCTGTGCAAGTCAGGAAACAACGTCGGCAAAACTGTACATCCGTGAAACTCACTTGATGAAGTTGTGCCATAACACTCCCGTGGGGTCTTTGAGCACTCTTATGTATGCAGTCACATTGGCCGCATTGTCTTCTACCATTGGCCGTCCCCGGTCCTCCCAGGAGTTGCTGAAGAGTTTTCTCAGCTCTGCAAAGCGTGTGAAGCCCCAGTCGCCTTCGTCGGCAGTAAAGCGGTGGTGTGCGGTGTGTGTGGTGAATATGGTAGGGTCCTTGGGGTTCCAGAGTACAAGCATGAACTCGACACACGCATACCAATCCTCTGGCATTTGCTTTTCTTCATAGGCCTGCTCGAGGTAGAAGGACGCAAAGTCGACGTTGTTACCGTACGGGAAAAATAGTATCCGCCAGGGATGACCGCCGCATTCGAAGATAGGGCCATGTTCACGTCGTGTGAGTTGGCGCCAGTCCCTGATCTCCCATGTGTTGTATACTTCGGCCTCGGTCTCGTACTCCGGGTTCTTGGGCATGTGTCTCTTCATAAAGGCATCGTACTCGTCGGCGCGGGGCTCGGGTTCGGCGTCGACCTCGTCCATTTGGTCGTCTGTGTCGGGCGTGATTATGGCCACGTCGGCCTTCTCGTCGTACTCGTGGTCCACGAGCATGTCGCTTTCGATCTGCGTGGGTGAGTGGGTCAGCGTGGCCGCGTCTGGCGAGACGCTGGCGAAGGCGCAAGCTTACCTGATCCATGGCGGCGTCGTCTTTCCGGCAGGTGCGGATGGAAGCGGGGGCAGATGGCACGAAAGAGCTGCAGAGACGGGTCGCGGGGGCAGTCACGACTGGGTGCGCTCGACACTACAAGGTGAAAAGGGAAGCTGCGCGCCTGTCGCCTAGAGAAAGGAAGGTACGGGTGGGCAGCACTTGCGCGGGCGGGATGCGGGTAAGGATAGGTTCCTCGCTAAAGGTGGCGGCAGTGGAGATATGACGATCGGATTATTGTCGTCTGGAAAACTCCAACATCAAGCATGTGCAAGGGCGAGGTGGACAGCGAGGGCGCACAAAGACAAAAGCTGGGGAGCAGCTCTCGAGGCTCAGAACAGCAGCTCTCTTTCGACGGATGCAGCCTTGGCGCTCGATACAGTGGAGTGCGTCAAAGCAAAGCCGCGGCCTACGACGTCATCCGTCCAACATCACATACTGGCAGGCGATATGCCACGCGCATATTTCGAGCTACAAACGCTCACCCAGCATGTTTGCCGTTGTGCGTGATATGACTGGCGGTGCCGTGAAATACGCGCCCTTCTGCTTTTGCGACCGTTAATTAGAGGCTCTGAGTGAAATTCCCAAAAGTTACGCCGGTTAGCGGAGCCCGCCGTCACATGCCCCGTATTTTGCTACAGCTCCCTCAGCGAGCTCCACCACATGTGCGCTCTCGCACCAACAATTATGAGTATAGGAGCACGTAGTCTCGCGTCTTGCGCGCGACGCTCTGCTATTTTACGTAGAGCACCTCCAGCATCGCCTGTCTCTAGGGTACAAATTCGACATCCGCATGCAGCAGCCGTCGCGCCCGCATGGAGACCGTCTTCGGCCCTGGACGAGTGAGCACATAGGAAATGATCCGGCCAACTTCTACAGCTGACATGTGACTAGATGGGTGCAACGTGAAGCCAGACCCATAAGCTTGCGCCAGTTGACTTTCTTTGGAAGAACTTTGACAGAGTCTCGTCTCATCGACTCGGCCAACTACTGCCGTCTGGAGCTTCCCACGAGGTGTGATCTTGGTATCTGACAAGCGAAAATATAAGTGCTGAACACGTGTAGACTTGCGCACCGCTTGCGTGATATTCAGACCCTACCATACGTCGTCGTCGCAAACCCTCATCTCGCTCATGTCTACGAGTCATATCTACGCGCCTTCGAACGCTTCCGCCGCGTACCCGAGATAAAATCGCTGGAAGATAACGAGAAGTACTGCAAGGTGCTGGAGGAAACGTTGACCGAACATGCGACTGTCATACCCCGCCTCGCTATTGGCGTACTGGAAGTTCGAGGCCTGATGAAGGCTGAAGAGACGGACAAGTTCATGACCACCATGTTGCGATCGGTATGCTCCCCGTCCATGCACAGCGTTGGGCAATGCTAATTGATCCAGCGCATCTCGCGACGCGTGATTGCGGAACAACATCTAGCACTGACCGAGACTTTCGATTCGCCATGGCATTTCCCGCAGGCTGAAGTCCATCCCCACGACCAAGAGGCAGTCGGCGAGATATTTCTGCGTTGCAATGCGAAGGAGATAGTCGAGAATTGCGGCAAGACGATGCAGGAGCTCATCAGGACCGCACAGGGCCCACATGTCGAGATTCCTGAGATCAAGGTCTACGGTCACCTTGATGCGACGTTCCCGTACATTCTGAGTCATCTCGAGTATATCATCGGCGAGCTCTTACGCAACTCTATCCAGGCCGTCATCGAGGAGCGCAAGTCGAAAGACGCCAAGCTGCCGCCTATTGAGGTATTGATCTGCGAAACCTCGCAGCACGTTATTATCCGAATTTCTGATCAAGGTGGTGGCATCCCGAACGAAGTCTTGCCATACCTGTGGAGCTTCAGCAAGGGTCCTAGGCGTGAGAAAAGGCTGCGAAATTTGGCGAGGGTACCAAAACTACTGGGAACATTGCAGGAGCTGCAGGTGCCTGGAGGTGAATCTGCAGCACAGGTGCAACAACGCCTAGATAGGAGGTCCAAGCACGGCGATTCAGGGCTGTATCACGGCTCGCTGTCTTCCTTGACTAGCCGCGCACCAGACCTGCGTCTGGGTATTGGACTTCCCATGTCGCGACTATATGCTGGTAGGTTTCATGACACCGGCGGAGTTGCGCAGCTAACAATCTTGCAGAATACTGGGCTGGCAGTCTCGAAATCCACAGCCTTGAAGGCTATGGCGTCGATGCCTTCCTTCAGATCTCGAAGCTTGGCAATAAAAATGAACGACTTACTACACGAGCCTCAATGGACGCCATATAGATGGTACGCCCAGGGAGAATCTTGCGGGTGTCCCGCCCTGTCGTGAGGCAAGCGCAATCTCCACGCTGCTCAGTCACCACACAGTACCACGGCAGTCGCTCACGAGTGCCTTCTCAACATCAACGGAGACTTTTGGCTGGATTGCGACCTTCTGTCTGACAATGACATTACCATTACATCCAGACCCCGCCCAATCATCACGACGACGTATTCTTTACGAGCATCTCTCACGACAACATGTCTGTAGAACATCTCGTGAGTACACTCAACCCTGCTTGCGGACTCTACTAAACCTCCCAGCCATCGCTACGCACCGATGTTGGCGCTACTGGCCATGCCCATCCATCGCCGGTAGCCGATCCCGTCTCATCCGACGATGCGGAACGGCAGCACTTGGAAAGCCTCATAGCTAATTTAGCGTTCGATACCGATTTGTACGGTCATGGCTTTCACAAGAATTGCCCGCCACATGACATGCACTGTCCCCGCAGGAGGTGGCCAGAGTCTGAGCAGGAAGGTAGGACCGATACCTTCGAGCATGTTGCGGTACTTTGCTAATGCCCAACAGCGACGGACGTCGATTACCTTGACGTGGTCATGTGCTGGAAAGGCATATCAACTGCCCAAGCTGTCGAGCTCACGATATGGGAGCGCGTCTTTGAGCAATGTCTGGTCCCACAATTCGAGAGTCACATGAGGCGAAACATTGTTGCTGAACTTGGCGCATTACGAGGTACGATACCCATTCTGCACTTTAAATTTCCAGACTGTTACAGACATCGCGTTGCCGTAGGAACTCATACAATGAACAATCTGAACACTCTGGAGCCTACGTCAACGCTGGATCACCTACTGTGCATGCTTCTATGCTGACCAACGTTACAGATCATATTGCCGAGAACGAGCTCTGGCCTTGCTTGAAACAGATCATGCCCGCCAAGCACAAGCGTCTTGTTCGAATTGATCTTCCTAAGCTCATCCACCACATGATCGACGCTTTCTACGATGATTTTCGGGCCGTCCCTACAAACACCAGATGGTCGTTCAGGTCTGGCGACCTACCAAATTTCGTTTATAATTACATCATGACGCAAGATTACCTGTTCCGCCTTTCAGACGGGCTATACATATCGGTCGATGTCGATATTGCCTGGGAAACAATGCCTGTGCTCATGATCTACGCCGCCGTCGTCTCGCAGCCACCCAATATCAAGCTCTGGCGTATGCCCTTTGGCCCGAAAGACCGGAATGCCTTTGTTCTCTACTTTGAACGCATCTTTAGCGAATCGGGATCTTCAAGCTACAAACACTTTCCCGAGGATGATGTGTGCGAAGTGAAGAGTTACAGAACGAAGGTACGATACCCATGAGTCTCCCCTCACGTTGCGTTACCCACTTTGCGCTTTTTCTTCTTGAAAACGGTTGCAGACCTGTCCAGTGCCTCCCTTTCTCACTGGAACGCAATTGCAGTTGTTTGCTAGACTATTACTTACAGCATGGCTAGGGTGACACACAGACAGTGTCTGAGACGATCGTTCAAGCCAAGATGGTCACGCAATTCCCAGGTCACGTACGCTACGAACGTGTATTGCGTCATGTGGTCAAGGGCGAGGTTATGGACATATATCAAGTCGGTGCAACGCCAGACGACTACATACCACAGCAGGAGGAACCGTCGACGCCCTGGGTTCCATCGTACACTAGTACGCCACTGTCCAAGACTCGCCCCAGTAAAGCACGTATTCCGTCTCTACATGAATCTTGGAATGAAGCATTTGCATACTTTAGACGACAGTCTGATAAGAGCCTCGATGACGAAGCGGACATCTCAGCCACATCGATTGCGGACGCATCGGTGCTGTCTGATCCTGATCTGCCAGCCGAGTCGCCCAGGAAACGAAAGGCCCCATTGCGCTCCACAAGCCTGGACGGAGCATCGACCTTGAAACCGGCGAACTACGAGTCAGACACTTGTCTCAAGCGTCAAAAGGTGGAGTCTTCCGGCCATCTCCACATGCTCACGACTTCTACGTCTACCGAGGTCGTCGAGCTGCAGAAGAAGTGCGCTGCGATTGCACAGGACGTTGCCGCTATGCGCAAACAACTCGGCCCACTCGGTCAACCTGTGAACGGCAGTGATTATGATGTGTTGCGGCATAGTGAGGATATTGTGCGTCGTTTGAGGGAAGCAGTCGGCTCGTCACGCCCCTCGACTCCAACAGTATCTGCCACCAAGTTACCGCAGCCACAGGGCGAAGACCGACAGAGATCTCCTATTGAGAAAGGAAAGGCAGTCGTTTTACCTCCTACGCCTCCCACGGAACAACACGACTCACTGCTCCCCCGATCACCTTCGCCAATCTGTCTCACCAGCGAATCTGAAGAGAGCGGCAGTATTTCTTCAAACTCTGCCACCAATGCCAGCGGTCTAGGTGCTCAGCAGCGCGGTCATGGTGATAGTGCAAAGCGGCACCGTCGTTCGAACGAGCTTTCTCAAGACGAGATCCAGAAAAACTATCGCGAATTCGAGGCGGCTGCTCAACGCAGGATGACGGATCCCACGTACGCGCCCATCAGCGATGTGGGTGACATGAACTTTGAACGCATTTTTCTGGGGGATAGCGAAGCGGAGGACTTGAGCCTGGGCGACATCAGTGGGTTGAGTGAGGAGATGAGTGGGTTGGACATGGATGAGAAGTAGATTGTTGGATTGGGTTATTGATCGATACATTGAACCGATGCCTGGATTGGATTATTGGTCGTTGTGCTAGCTTGATGCTTGCACCAGTTTACCCATAGCGCAAGCGTAGTATCAAAGAGTGCGTATCTCTTGCGCTCCGTATCTGTCTGGGTGATGATCGAGGGAGAGCATCAGGTATTGGCTGCGTTCAACATTGCCATGCTGGCACAGCAAAACACCGCACCCTCACGATTGTCCCTATCCGTAATGCTCGAATGGGCTCATATGAGTTCCAATTCCTTCTCATTCGGACTAGTACTGACAGCGAACAGCAAACACGTACGAACGAAACGTTTCCTCTGAACTATGAGGAAGTGCTGTTTAAGCCTAGCAAACATCGAACGAACGCCCTGTCGGCTGTATATGTATACGCCGCATCAGTCATTCTTCCCTACTGATTTTTCTGCTGCCATCATGGCTATCCATTACTTCGAAGACCAGTCTTGGCTCGACTTGCTACTGCTCACCCTACCTGTTGTTGTACCTCTTTTGATCTCATTCTACTTCGTCATGACCGAACAGCCGAGACCAAGAGCGCACGCCAATCCTCTTCCGATCTACAATGACACCAGAGCTTCACGCAAACGGCTTGAGCATGTTATCGGTCCTGCGCTTCACTTCCTAGATACGCCAAATCCGCGAGTACAAAGACGCCAGATCATGCGGCCAACCTCTCCTCTACCCTTCGAACATGGTATGTACATGCCAGATCCACGTCTCAGCTCAAGACATGGAAGACGGCGGATCAACGAAGACGATCCCATCCACCGCGAATACATCCGTCAATTGAGCAACCGAAGGTCGCAGCATCAGAACCTTGAGTCTAGCGAGATGGTACCGATGCAAGAACCAGATGTCGCCGAAATCGTCGCGTCGTATGAAGACCCTTGGATCCCGGATGATTTCAGACTACCCGCCGCCGTCGAGGAAGAAGAACAACCATCTCCAGATGAACATACCTTTGTGTTAGTGGATCGCAGTCGTAGTTCTTCTTGGGAAGTCGTGTCTGATGCGGAAGAGCGAGAGTGGCAGCATGTTAAGGTTAATCTACGTGGTGGCGGGGGCGACGAGCCGGTAGCGCTCAGACCGATTCGAGCTCGCATGACTGCGGAAGAGCTTCGCGAACATATTCGCAGGAATCGGGTGGAGACGTTGGCGATACTGGAGTATTATAGTAAAGCTGCGGTAAGGGCGCGTGAGAAGGATGACCGGGCTCGCCGATAAACGGATGTTGACCGGTAGAGGTTGGGTCGCAAGATGGCTTTGCGACGGCAGTCGTACTCCCTTATACAGAAATGACGGAATGAATCGAAAGAATTTGGGCGCGATGTGGATATGTTGGTCATATGATGGGTGAACGTATGAATCTTGGAAGAGACCTCGCTCGCCCGGGACGGTAGTTGCCACGTGATCACCCGAAGCTGCTTGAGCACTTGTGTTGGTCTAGAGCTTATCATACATCCCGTAGACGCTCAAATGAAAAATTACTAGAAAGCACATGTAGAGACCTATCATCAATGTAGGTGCCGTGTTGATGTTCCGACTTCCCTCGGATGTATGACGGTGATCCGTTGTCGCAGCTGCATGTCTGCGGCACAGTGCCTGTAGCATATCATGCTTTCGTGTTATGGCATACAGGTACACTCTCGCTGTCATGGTACTGCACGCTCTATACAGTCTGTATTCTTAATCCTTCAAACGCTGTTCCTCGAACGTAGTCGCGCGACGCATTACCGCACGGATGGCAGACGCGCCTTCTTCATCGCGGCCTGCCCCACTTGACGTCAAAAACATCACACCGACGGCCTCGACCATACCAGTCTTTGGGCGATGCCGCGTGTGTCACTCATTTATAAGCTTACATGGCTACTGGATTTTCGAGGAATATACTTGGGACGCTGTTGTTGCTTCGGCGCATACTTGCATCTTCTGTGATGCGATCATACAAGGCTGTCGTGGCTGGCTGGACAAAGATGGGAAGCACGACTGGACACCCGACATCCTTGTCATAGATTTCGCATATTCTCCCGAACAAGGCCAGCAAAACGGAACGAGGTGGTACGATCCCAACGTATACGACTTCAGTAAAGTCAATCCTAGCACTCGTTTTGTGGATGGAGCACATGACCGTGGTTACTCCGTCCGTTTGATATTTCCTTCGACCGGTATACATCTCAAGATCTGTGCTGTTGATGATGGTGAGTTCCTGCGCAACCCAGTGGGTGTACATGACTAAAGTCAATTAGGGCAACCGATTCCTGGACCCTGGAAAGACTTACAACAGGTTCATCCTACGACTCAGCACACAGGGTCCACAGCGGCATTCCAGAAAGCGAACAGATTGTTGGAAAACTGTGTAGAGAACCACACGGTATGTGGTGCCAATGGTAATCAAGACCTACCGACACGATTACTTGACCTTCGGTCATCTGAAGACGTCAGCATGATCAGGCTAGTAGAAACCTCCGGCCAAAGTGGACGATATGCTGCTCTCAGTCATTGCTGGGGTACCACAACGCATTTCACTACCACGAAAGCTACCCTTCTGGAAAGATACGATGGCATACCTGTTGCGAGTTTATCAAAGAACTTTAAAGAAGCGGTTCAGGTAGTTCGAGAGTTGGGTTTACGATATCTTTGGGTAAGATCACCAACCTCCGCCCGCTACATAACAGATCGTTAACTATGTATGGCGGGATCGCAGATCGATTCGCTTTGTATCGTACAAGATGATCATGATGACTGGGCACACGAAGCATCTAAAATGTCCACAGTGTATCACAACGCATTCGTCACCATCTCAGCAACAGCTTCAAGATCTGGCGAAGAGGGTCTATTCCGAAGCTATACCGAGTATGAAGTTGAGCTTCGGTCCGGAAGGATCAAGGCAGCTACATTGATCTTCTGCGAAAAACGCTCACACATGGATGAATTCTCGGATCCACTCTCTTCTGCAAGGCCCTCGGACAAGTTCCCACTCAACAAGCGGGCTTGGGGTTTGCAAGAACGCCTACTGTCAACCCGCGTCTTACACTACACATATAGCGAACTAGCTTTTGAGTGTATGCGTGGATACGAATGCGAGTGTAGCGGTGTTACAGATATGGCTTGGTGTTCATTTACGCAAGCGCCCAAGACATCCATGCGCACAGACCTGCCGTTGCCGGAATATCGGGAAGTTTGGAAGACCATTGTGTCGCAATACAGCCATCGCCAGTTGACTTATTCTGGCGATAAGCTAGTGGCCATTGCGGGATTAGCAAAGAGATTCGCGAAGCCTGATGACAGATACATTGCTGGATTGTGGAGAAGCAATCTTCGTGAGCAACTCCAGTGGCGGGCAACACGACCCCGTCTTCGTTCTAAACTGGCACCACGACCTACTTGAAGAGCCCCTTCGTGGTCCTGGGCTGCGGTGGATACTTCTATCGAATATATGGATTCTGGTGCCCATGACAGTTCCTATATGGGTTCAGAGTCAGAAACTTCATTTGCGAAAATACTCGATTGTTATGTGGAACCCAAAGCTACAGACCTATACGGGGAACTTCGATCAGGCATGCTTCGGCTACTCGGACGCTGTACGCCGGTTGTATGGGGCAAGGCACACTCTAAAAGCAGTGGCAGAGACCGCGATTATATCACCTTCCCAAATCGCAGCGATCGTTTGGTCCGGTGGGATACTTCGGATATTAGCGCTTATGCGCCCGGTACTCCGCTTGAAGACTCAGATCTGACATGCATTTTCTTCTCTGTCTCGTCCTCGTATCGGACCGCGCTTGTACTTCGGCGTTTGGAGTCGGGAAAGGACGTATTTGTACGTGTTGGTATGACATGGGAGGGCTGTGGTCTAAACAGAACCGCGAAGAACATCGACAACCTCTTTCCGAGCGAGAAGAGTGTAGTTGAGATCATTTAGGTTGTTCGAAGAAGGATCGTCTACTCTGAATAGCTCTAGTGCCAATTGAATGCTCATTTGTATCGCATTGTAGAGCCTAGGGAACGACGTTACGTTACAAAATTTCGATGATGAAGTAGCTGATCTCCATGTCATCATAGCTTAAGTCGAAATATTGAAGGCGTGAAAGCTGCGCACATGTCGACGTAGGCAGGAGGCAAACCTTCGACACTGTAGTCACACAGCATGCCAGCTGACGTGACATTTCACTCGCTGCATCGTCACAGGTGTTGCTGTACATCTTCCCTGCGTTTTCCGGCCTATAGACTCATTCTTCTATAATTTCCCTCAATACACAGAGAGCAGGTTTAAGAAGGCTCAACCACACACTGATAACAATATCACGCGCATAACAACTCAAGAATCCCAAAATGAGCAACGCAACCAACACACCCCAACCCCAAGGCCTAATAACATCCTCACCCCACACCCTCCAGAACTTCGACCTAACCGCACCCATCCTCCGCTTCGACTTCCCCACGCCCGCCGCCCAAGCCACCTTCCACCGCGCCTTCCTCCAAGTCCGCAACGAAAAGGACAAAGCAGCTTTTATGCAACGTTTCTTCGATAACTACGACGGCCAAGTCTCCATACCTCGGCGCGTCATCATGGACACGAGCCGAGATGAAGAAGTCGCGAGGAGGCTGCAGGAGAGTCTGCCGGTGGAGGTAGATACGGGGAGGGATGAGCACATGGCGAGACAGCTGCAGGAGCAGATGGAGCAGATGACCAGGGGTGGTTTCGGACGAGCTGGTAGAGGGCCGGCTAATGGAGGACATGGTCGGATGAATGGACGAAACGACAGCACAAACGGTAGAGGATATGGTGGTGGAAGCAGAGGCGTACCGGTGAACGACGAAGACGAAGCCTATCGCGCAAGGAGACGGATCGAGCGCCAGAGGGAGATGCAGGAATGGCAGACCGCAGCGCAAGGATGGACAACCGCGGCCGACGGAGCCTACGTTGACACGATGGAAAGGCTAAGACACCAGTTTAGACGAGCGGGCCTTCAAGACCCTGGTGCGTATCCTGGACAGCCTGGATATGGTCATGGGCCTCCTCGACGAAATCCTCGCCTGCCGTCTCGTCGCCCTGAGAACCAAGGAAATGAGTTCGAGGGCTATCGTGGCAATGGTGGGCAGGGTTCTCCGGGATATGGTCAAGGTAACGGAGGGTATGGCTACGGCTACGACCCGCGCCGGGATCACTGGGGTCATCGAGATGGAGGCTATTAGATGAACGGGTGGTGATAGTGTTTCTTGGGTTTGGATTCGGCAAATCATGGCAAAAGTCTGCAGCAAGCAATCAAGAGATGAAATTGCGGAAGTACCTCCAGTTCTGTCCCAGTAAAAGCGAAAGTGCTCCCAACTCGATGTGTACCTACTAGATAACAGCGATACTGCTAACGCAAACACCGCCTCCAATCCTCCATTGATGCAGGCCGGTAGATTACCCGCTCGTCAGCCTCATACGTTAGCGCACGCCCTCGAAAAGGCTCTGGTGAAGCCGATGCTGCTCTTGGTTGTTTTCCCTTGTCTGCCCTGGGCGTGTCATCATCTGGGGGCGTGATAGGCTCTTCGTTCGGTGGCGTGGAAGGGCTGTCTTTCGGGGGCGAGGAGGGCTCCTCGTTCATCAAGATGATACCCTCGCACAACATGCCGACATACTCCGTCTAAGTGTTATGCGTCATTGGTCGCTTGTGCACCTTCCTGACCTTCTGAATGTTGTACCCATTCGCGCAGTGATCAAGGAGATGGTCGAGAGGTATTCCGTCGTCGGAGAAGAGTTCACCAAGTCTAGACCGGAAGTCGTCGCGGTCGATGGGGTCGTTGTGGATGACGTCGTCTGGTAGACGTTTGCTCAAGATGTGCAGAACGAGGGAGCAAAAGCAGCGATTGGCAGCGTGACCCTGGTAGTCGGATGACTGTATCCATTCGACAAGTTCTGGAACAAAGATCATACGAAGATCCTCTTCGTTGGGCATACTCCACGGGATTGGATGTCGGCCAATGTGCAAAGGTGCCAGATCTTTGGGTCCCGCCTCGTACCGTTTCTTCATGAACCTTTTTGTCAGAATCGACCTTAGCCTCTTTGGGTGTATTGCGTTTGGATCGATCGTGGGTGAGTCAACCGTCGTTGGTGAGTCAACCGTCGTGGGTGCTTCAGCGAGCTTTGGTGATGGAGGCCCTTGCGGCGAATCGCTTCGTATAGGCTCTTTGGGTGTCGCTTCTTTCTGTGTGTCCGGGAACATATCATGCGCGAACCCCGCCTAGACGCCCGGCAATCTCCTCGCACATGCTTTTCCATAGCCTATGGGGCAGGAAAACGACCGCGCCCTGAGAGTTGGTATGGGCGGAGCCTGGTATGCGGAAGTATCCATAGCGATAGTATCTGGAGTTTGGCGATGTGATGGTGAGGATATGAAGATAGCGCAATAACGATGTCGTGGTGTGCTGAAGTGTGATGACTGTGACTGTGAGTGGCGTGAAAGTGGTGTTTGGGTCAGCAAGGTGTGCGACTGCTCTGACCACGTCGGTGTTCTTCCGCTCTTTCCATCTTGTGTGCCTTCCCTGCTCTTTCCTACCTTTACATGGGAAGGTGCCGTACCCGAACGGAGCCAAATCACATGCGACGATTACAGTTTCTTCAGCCTCGTATTAGCAGTACGTCGCTCTTGACACAGCGCGTATCTGGGTAAGCCTTTGTACGATCGTACGAGGTGATAATAGTAACTTGGTTCTTGTGTATTGGTATATATCACTATGAACGCGATCGCTACCAAGGTATACCCAAGCTCGGCATGCGCCGGGCCGAGGTAGGATCGAAGCGGTACTTGAACATCATTGGGGGACATCATGTGAGCATGCCGACCCCAAATCCTCCTTGAACGATCTTTACAGCTCTCTGCAATAGCAGAAACAAGCATCTGGATTCTTCCTGTAATTGAAGTAAGCTTCTACCTTTCTCGAGTCTGCGACGTGATACATACAACTGTACTCTGTATACCTGAACTGCATCTGCACCAGGGAAGCAAGTGTCTGCACAGCCTTTGTTCTGGCCTACAGAAGGTTATAATTCGTTAGCGAGTGACCAGAAAAGAAAAGGCTAGTACGAAAGATTGCTTACATGCTCGGTTGTCTGCAGTAGAACAGCTCCATTCATCTTTTGGGATCGCGTCTCCACCTTTCAGGCAAAAGTACCTTATCTCGGCAGCGGCGAGTGAGGTGAATAGCATTGCGGCAACGATTGACAGCTTCATAGTGAATGATGTTAGGGTGCTGGGGGGTTATGGATACAGTGATTGTAGACTGCTGAGTAGAGATGTGATTCTCTGAGGCGGTCGGTCGCCAGCTTTTGTATGCCACGAGCAAGCCACAGTCTCCCGTCTCGCGCGTGGTACGCCATACCATTCCAAGGAACTGCTCAGATAGAGTTTGAACTTCAAATTTGGCCGGGTATCTCCTGGTAAGATTTGTTAAATTGGGTGCTTACATTCAAGGGCTTGAATTGTGTGCATTTTACTCCCACCTGCATAAAATTGATATGGCGCGCTACGGCTGTAATGCTGCGTAGCGCATGAACCTAACTATTTTGGACGATTCGGCACGCTGTAGACTTCGGCCCGTTCTCACCTCTTTTACCAGAAATCTAGACTATAATTCGGAGTTTGGTCCGTTGATACAGCCCTCGAGTCCATGAATTGCTGTCTTCGTGCACGATGTCTGAAACCAGAAAAGCTACCACTCAGCATAGGAGGTAGTCATTGTATGGAGAGAGCAAGAAGTTGTACCTAACTATTGACAGGAAGCGCTATACTGGCAGCTTTTACTATCTAAGAGTTATCTCAGACAGTATACTTGAAGTCGCTACACCGCCTGAACCGGCTCGTACCGGCACGTACATCTGATACAAACTACGGTGTCTGGTGATGCTGAGTAGTATCTCCGCCTATCATTCAACTGTCTCAGTGATGCCTGGATCTTTCCGTAGCAAGGTTGGCAATGTTGTGGCGGCTGACAAGGACGGCACTCTCATGCAAGAAACGGCCCGCGACGATCTGTTGACCCCTAATTCTCTCATGTAGATATTCGTCTTCGCTGTGTCTAAGAGTCGAGATCATGCCAAGATTATTTGTATACAAGAAGCGGTGTGAGAAGGTCTTCCTCCTCGCAATACATCCTCCATCGATGCGTCGACGAAGTGGCGATCGTCGTAAGCAGCACGCACCTTCCTAGCACATTACCCATGATCAAGCCGCGCGATGTACGCTTTGACCATCATTGTTGTCCAGTCTGGTTCAAGGTGTGGAAAGAGCGACATCGAGCAAGGGCAGTTGCTGGTGATCAGAACCTCGGGACGCGCAGGCGCCATTGTACATATTGCAGGAACTCCGCAGCGATGACAGGTACATACAGTCAGATATAACAGTTCGTCAAAATTCGTATTCGTACAATGGTATCACTCTTCAAAGCCCATCCACTCGCCTATATCCTCGCCTTCATCGCTGTCAACCATCTCTTCATCCGATATCCCGTTCTCTATCGCTTTGACCCCAAAGTCGAGTTGGGCAGACTTCTCTTTCTCCTCTGGCGGCTGCGCAAGCAGATATTCGATGCGATAGATGTTCTCATCGGCCAATCTTGCGAGCTCAGCCTGTATTCTGCGAACAGCTTTCTCAACGCTTCTTAACTCGGCCTCAAGTCCGCCCTTGTTGTCCTTCATCCATCGACCGTGCTTGCTGAGCAGCGACTCGATCCATACCAGATTGAACTCAAGATGCGGGGACTCATCGGCTTGTAGGGCGACGAACCGTAGTAACCGACCGAGATACACTGATGGCAGGTCCTTGACTACTAGAGCGACGTTGCTCACGGGCGTGGCTTCGTATACGCGGCGAACAAGATTGCGCTCGTTTAGACGGAAAGCCATGACCAGTGCCTTGAGGTAGTTTTTCTGTGCGAGAGTCTCGAGAGTTGTCGCCGGTGTGACGGTGATGTCTAGGTCGAAGGGATCAAATTGGAACGTGTTGTCAAGTGAGTAAATCAGTAGACCTTCTGTTGAAGCGGCACAAAACGCTCGGCCAGTTGGCGAAAACGCGACAGCAGGTACGCGTACTTCCGGTCGTGTTTTCCGCGCGCCAATGCCCTTTTGCGCACCAGGTAATGTTGTGTCGCGCCGATCTTCCAGATCGGACGCTTCGCCTTGGTCGTCGATGAGACCTTGTGGCCCAGCATCTGTGAGCAGCTTGCTGTTGAGGAACTCTTGTGTGCCATCGAGAGAAAGGTTCACGGATACAGTGAACTTCTTGAGCAGCACACCAGACTGAACATCGTATAGACAGATGTACTTAGAGTTGCCGCCTGCCAATACACACGTGCCGTCTGCGCTGTACTTCACCGACGTAAAGGCCTTGGTGCCTGCTACGTTGGCTGCAGTGCGCCGATCTGACATCTTGCGACCACCGGAAACGTCCCTTCGCGCATCAAGGCCATTTTCTTGTGCAGCATCGGATACGTTCCAGAACGTCAGTTGTCCATCAAGTGTTGTGACGGCTATTTGCTTCGAATCGGGGCGGAATGCGACAGATAGGATGTCGGCCATTAGTTGTAGCGGCTCGCTTGTCTGGGTGCGAGCAAAGATGTTCCAGACGCGAACAGTCCTGTCCCAACTTCCACTGACCAGCGTGCCAGCATCGGGGGAGAATGCCAATGATGATACAGGGCCCTCGTGGCCAGACAACCTGTCGAGCAACTGGCCGGTCTGCACGGACCAAATGTGAATGTCAAAAGAGTCGATAGAGCCCGCGCATACGACCTCGCCGCTTGGGTCAACCGCAAGGGACGAAAAGGAAAGCCTCGATGGCGCTGTGAAAGTGCGGAAGTTGCGGTACCGGTGGAGATCCCAAGCCCTGATGGAGCCATCAAGACTGGCTGTGAACAAGACGTTTCCCTTCTTCGCGAATTCGCAGGCCGTCACACCGCCCATATGTTCTGTGAATGTGACGACACAGAAACCGGAGTTCACTTCCCAGACTTTGATCTTTCCATCGTCTGCCGCTGTTATTATCCGTTGACCGTCTGGCGAGTAGGCGATTGTGTTCATCGAGTCGAAGTGTCCCTGCTGCTTCAAAATGTACGATTCCGACTGCCATTCCCACACAAGCAGCTGGCCGAGTTTCGACGCGCCAAACGCTAGCCATTCTCCGGTCTTGTTGATGGCAACGTAATCAATGTCGTTCTGCGAGATGCTGAGGCTGGAGATTTGCGCGAATTCTGGTAGCTCGTGGATGAAGAAGGCACCGTGTGAAAAGCCTGTCACGAGCAGTTTCGACTCGGGATGGAAGCTGGCGCATGTGACGTGCGCATTGTTCTGATGGAAGAAATGGCGTTCCTGAATACCCCATTGTAGGTTCTCGTCGTCGTCCGGGTCGGCGTCGGCGGGCGCATCGTAGCGTAGCATGTATTTCCAGACGAACAGCGCTCCGTCCTTGCTGACTGTGTATATAGTCTCTTGATCCTTGGAGAACCATGCGCCGACTACTTCCTGCCTGTGTCCACCCAGTGTTGTCTGCGCATGCCCTTCTGCTTGATCAACGCTCCATATCCGCGCTGTCATGTCTTTGGACGCGCTCAGGAAAAATCTCGAGTCGCTAGACCATTCTATGCTCTGGACTGAGTTGTAGTGTCCTGTGTATATCCGGTGTCGCACGAAGGGCGCAAACTCGAGATCGCCTTCGGCAACGTCTGGAGTGGATGGTGTGTGCCATACTTCAATTTGCCTTCCTATGCCTACTGCGAAATGCCGACCAGAAGGAGAGAACGCGATCGAGGTGACTTCGCCGCGGAGAGAGAAGTGGTAGAGTACGATGCGACGAGGAACATTGGTGAGGACTGCGCGACCGTCTTCATCGACCGAGAGGAGGAGGTTTCCGCGGGGGTTGAGGGCAAGGCGTGCAATGTTCTTGCGGTGCGCAAACGGAAGCGTGTATGATTTGGAGCTGACTAATGATCAGCGCATATCGTGAGAGGCAGTCGCGACTCGGAGCCTACCTCACAAGGTCGAAAACCGTGACCCGGTTACCAACGGGCGACAGCAGACATGTGCCATCGGGTGTGAAGAGAAGATTGCCTCTGCTGTAGACGGTGCCCAGCAGGTTGGAGAACTGTGGGTGTCAGACGCGAACATTTGCACGGCAGCACTCAACTCACCTGGAAGTCAGTCTTCATCTTCAGAGTATCGTGGCTGCGGTCTCGTCATGTCGTGGCGGGCATGATGGTCGCATCTTGAACTTTTTCGAAGCTCGGATCATCGCAGGACGCGCTAGTGAGTAGTGTGCATTAGTCGCGGTTTCCCCGTTCAGGGTCAGTGCTTGCCGAATGGGCGACTGGCAGAAAGGGGACCCAAATTGTCTACCAACACCACACCTCCTCACCAGACCCCATATCGCACCTCGTTCAGCAACCTCACTGCTGACTTGCTTTTCATCCGCCACCTTACGTATGTTTTCACGCCGTACTCCACCAATATCAGACCCCGAATAGCTAACACCACGCAGACCCCATACACACCAGCGGTCAACCACACATCAGCGCAATGGCCGAGTCCGCGTCCCCCATTGGCATTGCCAATGTACGTATACCCTCTGCTCAACCTATGTCTTCAATTCGTATACTGACATGCATTGCAGCTGCCCAACCAGAGGTACTATCAACACAGCGGACACGCAGCTTCGGCCCTAACGTAGCACAGGCACAAGATTGTTGCAAAGCGCGGTGCTGCCTTCACCATAATGGTACGCATACCATCCCCATATCAATCGACTTCAGTCTAACTAGCTCAGGTTGCTGGCGAGTCTGGTCTCGGAAAGACCACCTTTATCAACACCCTCTTCTCCACCACCATCAAGAACTACGCCGACCACAAGCGACGACACCACAAGCAGATGGACAAGACCGTCGAGATTGAGATCACCAAGGCCGAGCTCGAGGAGAAGTTCTTCAAGGGTATGCAGCGCCATCCTGCCATTCGTTCTCTATGCTAACGCACCTAGTCCGTCTTACCGTTATCGACACCCCCGGTTTCGGTGACTACGTCAACAACCGCGACTCGTGGCAACCCATCATCGAGTTCCTCGACGACCAGCATGAGTCGTACATGCTTCAGGAGCAACAACCGCGCCGCTCTGATAAGATCGATCTCCGTGTTCACGCCTGCCTGTACTTCATCCGCCCCACCGGCCACACCCTGAAGCCCCTGGACATTGAGGTCATGAAGAAGCTGTGCACACGCGTCAACTTGATCCCGGTTGTAGCCAAGGCCGACACACTGAGCCCAACAGACCTGGCCAAATTCAAGGCGAGGGTAAGTTGTTCCATCTACATGTCACCAGCAAATACTGACCGCTTTTAGGTGCGCCAAGTGATCGATGCTCAGGGCATCAAGATCTACACTCCCCCTCTCGAGGATGACGACGCTGCCGCCATGCAACACGCGCGCGGTCTCATCGACGCCATGCCCTTCTCCGTCATCGGTTCCGAGAAGGACGTTCAGACCAACGACGGCCGCACCGTTAAGGGTCGCCAATACGCCTGGGGTGTTGCCGAAGTCGAGAACGAGGAGCACTGCGACTTCAAGAAGCTCCGCGCTATTCTCATCCGAACTCACATGCTCGACCTCATCCACACCACGGAGGAGAACCACTACGAGGCCTACCGCGCTGGCCAAATGGAGACAAGGAAGTTCGGCGAGGCGCGCCCAAGGAAGCTGGACAACCCCAAGTTCAAGGAGGAGGAAGAGGCTCTCCGCAAGCGTTTCACCGAGCAGGTCAAGGTTGAGGAGCAGCGCTTCAGGCAGTGGGAGCAGAAGCTTATTGCTGAGCGTGACCGCCTCAACAAGGACCTCGAGGCCAGCCACGCGGAGATCAAGCGTCTTGAGACGGAAGTGGACAGCCTCCAGGGAAGCATCAACCGCTCTCACGGCCGTCGCTAGACGCACCTTTTGGCGTTGGTGGTGTTGCACGTACAGAGATGGTGCAGCGATTCAGCATGGTCGCACTAATTCTCCACATTCTTCCTTCAAGATTCCCCTTTCTGTTTCCGTAACTTCGGTTCTCATATGTCTGTAATGTCGCGCCGCCGTGGGGATCACTGTAGGCGACGCGTATCTAGGCTTGAGCTAAAACAGCATGTCATAGCTTATAGTTGTATAACTTGGTATTAATCTATTATGAAGACCGCTGGTCGCTAAATCTTGTTGTTGGGTATAGTGATGTTGAGATGGTAGGCTTAAACCTGTAATCCGCCAAACACCCTGTCCAGCTCCTCGCCTTCTTGTGCCTTGCGCTCCGCCTGCGGATCTAGATCCATCAGGTTCTGTTCTGGCACCTTTTCTTTTTTAGTTGATTCATTGTTATCGCCAGGTCCCTCCGGCTTAATGATATGCACACCACTATCCAACCACCCAGGCGCAACCCTCCTCTTCTCCGCGAGATCCTCCTTCCGCCTCCTCTCCTCCCACTCCGCCAACGTCCTCCTCGCGTCAGCTTCTAGCTTAGCAAGGTGTTCTTGTAGCGCGACACACGACGTGAGTATCTGGTCTGGATGCGCTGATGTGCCCGTTGACGAGGTGACATATGCTGGTTTCGACACAGAGGGGTTAGGGTTGGACGGGTCTTGTTGTTGCTGCTGCTGGGAGAGGATCGAGGGAGGCAGCGTCGACGGGAGGGTTACGTAGGAGTATGGTAGGGGGACGGATGTGGGGAGGGAGAGGAAGGGCGAGAGTGTTAGGGGGACTTGGGCGAGAAGGGGGTGGGGGTCTGTGGGAGTGGTGTTAGTAAGACCTGCGCGTGTTGTGCTGGGTGGAGGGATGCGATGTGACGGGTAGCCACACTTCAGAGAGAGCATGCTTGAATGAGACGATGCCGAGGTCGCTAGTGATCTCTCAACATGCTCTCAAGCGGTACCCTCGCATTGGAGCTCACAGCTGGTCGCATGTTCTGGCTATGCGCGCGCATTGCGCTGGGTGTGCATTGCAGCGGGGATGAGGAGCACTCACGTTCGTCGTGCATATTCGATATGGCTATATGCGTATATCAGATTCCGTCGATATTTGCCAGAGTAGCAGTATCAAAGCGTATATTCGGTCTTGTCGAGTACGGTGGGGCGTAACTCTGCGGGAATGGTGTTGCAGGGCTTGGGGTTGTGGAGGCACGAGGTGTTGGTGGGGAAGCTCCAGGTTGAGTGGAGCTGCTGACGCAGGTACGGAGTTCCAAGGTTCCACGGTTGGAAGCTGCGATCACGCATTATGCATGTGAGATGGATGCGGGCAGATTGTTTGTGGGGTGCATACACGGAGTAGATTATGGGGAATGGTTTGTTTTGCGTGGCAATGGGGAGTCATTCTTGTGGCATTTTGAATGGGTCTTGAGTGTTGTGGAAAGTTATCTATATTTCGACTACCCTATCACTAGATTGCATTTGTGTTGGATTTTATATGTACTTGACGCAACAAGAAGAAGACAAGTGTATATATGTGCGCGTGAATGTCCCCCATATTTACCTACCTAATCTTGGCAGAGCAAGTGAATGGTCTCGGACCGGGAATTGAGTAGCTGGTCGGGATCGGCCAGTACAGTTGAAACTTAATCCCCGGGTCAGTCGCTTTGTATGCACCTGGAAAGCTGACAGTCGCCGGACTGGCACTGCCACCTCCTGTCACATTGATTTGAGCACACTCCATATAGAGTTGAGCACCGGGGTAGTTTGAGGCGGCATGGAGAGCAATGAGCTCTGCGCGAAGGAGGTACCTGGAAAGACCCGTGTCAGTCGACCATATAGATTTGGCAAGAACTTGGAGATGACTTACTGTCCACTGGGAATGCATGACGGCAGTACAAAGTCTACCAGGCCCTTGTTGTTATACAGTCTTGTAACGGCCCACTCGCCATTGGCATCCATACCATCCTCGTAGATCTTAAACCACTTGAGTCCCGTCACTTTGGTAGACAAGGCATCATCGACTCTGGCAAGGTAGACCATGATGGGTCCCAGATGACCGGGGTCAATTGGATCTGACTTGTCCGTCTCGGGCTTGGAATCGAGCGTGTGGTGCCACTCGGCAGTGAGCTTGTCTCCAGCTTTGACCTGACAAGGAGTAAGCCGAAGCCATGTGGCGTAATTGCTTATTGCGCAACCACCGTACATTGATGATGTCTTTGGGGAGAGGCGTTCTGTAGGGGTTTATGCTGAATGCGCGTCAATCTAGCGCTTGGTTCCACGCTTTGTAATGCTTTACCCGCCATTACAGATCACATCGTTTGATATAACGTCCGTTATTGGTCTGAGAACGCAAGTGAGTTGGGATTCAAAAGGCGATTGCGGGGTGCATTACCCGTCGTAGGTCTGTGTCGTGCTGTTAGCAGGGAAGCAACATGGGAATTGTGAACATGCTCACCGGCACTCGAATCCCCTTAGTGTGTCCTTGCGCCACGCCATTGACATGTAGTTGTGTGAAAATTGTGTGTGCCGAAGCGCTGGCCAGCAAAGCACAAGTAACCGCATAGACCTTCATCATGTAGGCTATCACGTTAGATCATGAATGTCCTCATCAACGCGTCGACGAATCTTCCTATATGCCATTGTCGTGCACCGTTCTCAAGCTGTCCAAATGGAACACGGCACTATTGTTCAAATCTGGTCGACCTTCCAGTTCGGCACGCATGCGACTCGCGGTAGACTCGCGTGACCAGAGACACTTTATTCCCAATCTATTTCGCCCGCCGTAACGCACTTTTGAAAATATACTGTGTATGCACGAGACACGTGCTTCGTAGATTCCTCAGCGCAGAGAACCCTCGGCATATACCAAATAGGCAAGGAGCACCAATGCGGTCGTGACTGCGCGTGCTTTGAACCGGCGGTTGGGTGGAAGAACCGCAGTATTAATTACAGGGAGGAGGATATGACCGAGACATGCCGCGACACCGTGGCGCGGCTCTTGGAATGTGGGAAGCGAGAGAAGGAATGCGTAATATAATAGATTGTGTGTTACTGGTCTGGTCGAGTGTTTCAATCAATGAAACGTGCGCGTCTTGTCGGTCAGCGAGAAGGCTTGGAAGCCGTCCTTCATTTTGGGGCAGCCTTGCGGAATATGCGGGAAGAAGCCGGTACCGAGAAGGCTGTGGCGGTTGCACGAGGTCAAGGGCACTGACTTGATAATCCTTCCGACGAAGCTGGTGGTGCAGATGGTGCACTTGAAGAGGCTGATGCGAGGCGAAAGCGCGAAAGTGACGGTCCATCCCACCAGCCACTAAACGATTGTGGGGAAGTCTGGGCCCGAACGGGCAAGGGGCACATGGCTAACGGCGATGCTAAGTCGCAGTCCCGGCTTCTGTCAATCTACATCAATCAATCCACCCATGCCGCCGTAGTTTCGACATATTAACGACTAACCTTGAATCTCGGCCAGATCACCTACGTTTTGAAACAGCCAATGACGATGTCGCCCACGGTAATCACGCCCCTCGCTTGGCCCATCCTAGCCAGCGCGCGTCTTCCGTACCTGGTTCAATGCGCACTTCTGCCGCCTCCAGAAGGAAGTTCCCCAGGTAGTGGCTTGGCCACGGGTGTCAACCCCATACACGGCGGCGTAGTCTAGCATAATGTTGATATGTATATAACACGTCCGCACCCTGGCATAGCGATAGAGGCCACAGCTACAACTTGCGCTTGTCAATTCATCTCATCTTCGACGTGCTGGTAACAAGTCTCCAAGATGAAGACCTCTTCTTTCGTTCGAGCGGCTTCGCTGCTATCCTCTCTTTTCGCCCCTCTCGCTCTTGCGCAGGAAACGTTCACCCACGAAGGCACCGGTATTGAGTTCTGGCGCCAGACAGTCAGTGACGCTCAGACTGCAGGTGGTTTCGAGTGGGGTTGGGTACTGCCTGGAGAGCCTACTGGAGCTAACGACGAGTACATTGGTTACATTGTAAGTTATAACAGATCCGTGTTGATGCTGCAGCCGCTAATGTTCCCCAGAAAGGTTCGCTCGAAGCAAACAGGCAGGGATGGTCCGGTGTCAGCCATGCTGGCGGCATGCCAAACTCCCTTCTCCTCGTCGCATGGCCGGAAGAAGATGCCGTCAAGACCAAGTTTGTCTGGGCAGGTGGCTATGTCGCTCCTGAAGACTACACTGGCAACGCGACTTTGACTCAAATCTTCCACTCCGTCACCGACACACACTTCGAGATTGTCTACCGATGCGAGCACTGCTGGGTCTGGAACCAGGGCGGTGCTGAGGGCTCTCAACTTCCCACTACTGAAGTCAACGTTATCGGTTGGGCCCAGCATGACAAGATCTACGACGGCACTTGGGTTTTCCACAACAAGGGACAGTCTCAATTCGGCGCTCCTACTGCGGATGCGAGGAACGCAAAGTACACCGACTACCTCAAGTTGGTAGGTGGCCAGCCTTCTGGTGCACCTACACCGACCAAATCCGGTCAGCCATCTGCTACGCCCACTCCAACAGTACCTGTCAAGTGCCAGGGATCACCTGCTCCTTCAGGCTCCTTCGACTACATCGTCATTGGCGGTGGTGCTGGAGGTATTCCCGTAGCGGACAAGCTTTCTGAGTCTGGCAAGAGTGTCCTGATGCTCGAGAAGGGCCCGCCATCTCTCGCCCGTTTCGGTGGAAAGATGGGCCCTGATTGGGTTACCAGCAACAACCTAACCCGCTTCGACGTTCCCGGTCTTTGCAACCAGATCTGGGTTGACTCTGCTGGTGTTGCTTGCACCGACATTGACCAGATGGCTGGCTGTGTTCTTGGTGGAGGCTCTGCTGTCAACGCTGCACTATGGTGGAAGCCTGTTGATATTGATTTCGACTACCAGTTCCCTAGCGGCTGGAAGTCGGCTGACGTCAAGGGCGCAATCGACCGTGTCTTCAAGCGCATTCCTGGCACTGACACTCCTTCCGTCGATGGAAAGCGCTACAAGCAGGAAGGCTTCGATGTCCTCTCCGGTGCGCTCGGTGCAGATGGCTGGAAGAGCGTCGTTGCAAACGACCAACAGAACCAGAAGAACCGCACCTACTCCCACTCTCCATTCATGTACGACAACGGCCAGAGGCAAGGCCCTCTCGGCACTTACATGGTCTCCGCCCTTGCGAGGAAGAACTTCAAGCTCTGGACCAACACCATGGCCCGCCGTATCGTCCGCACTGGTGACACTGCTACGGGTGTTGAGCTTGAGAGCGGTGTTGGCGGCACTGGCTACTGCGGTACTGTCAATCTGAACCCTGGAGGCCGTGTCATTGTTTCCGGTGGAGCTTTCGGATCCTCCAAGGTTCTCTTCCGCAGCGGCATTGGACCAAAAGACCAGCTGAGCATCGTCAAGAACAGTGCCCTCGATGGCTCGACCATGATCAACGAGTCTGACTGGATCAACCTTCCCGTTGGCCAGAACTTGAACGACCACGTCAACACCGACCTCGTTATCAAGCACCCCAACATCTCCTTCTACAACTTCTACAAGGCGTGGGATGCTCCCATCGAGAGCGACAAGGACCTGTACCTCTCCAAGCGCTCTGGTATCCTTGCTCAGTCTGCGCCCAACATTGGTCCCCTCGCTTGGGAAGTGATCAAGGGAAGTGATGGCATTGACCGATCGATCCAATGGACTGCTCGTGTTGAAGGTCCCGGTGCCAACGACACCCACCACCTCACTATCAGCCAGTACCTCGGCCACGGCTCTACCTCGCGTGGTGCGCTCTCCATCAACGGTGCTCTCAACGTCTACGTCAGCAAGGCGCCCTACCTACAGAACGAAGCCGACACCGGTGTAGTTGTTGCTGGTATCAAGAGTATGATGAAGGCTATCCAGAAGAACCCGATGATTGAGTTCCAGGTACCATCACCCAATATGACGGTTGAGGCGTACGTTGCCAGCCTTCCCAAGACACCAGCTGCCCGTCGCGCCAACCACTGGATCGGAACCGCGAAGCTCGGAACCGACAGCGGTCTGACTGGCGGAACAGCTGTCATAGACCTCAACGCTCAGGTATACGGAACGAAGAACATCCACGTCGTCGACGCATCTATGTTCCCTGGGTAAGTTTCGTTCCTCTTCTCGAAGCTCGGTCTTAAACTAACATGGCACAGCCACATCTTCACCAACCCTACATCTTACATCGTCGTGCTAGCAGAACATGCTGCTGCTAAGATCCTTGCACTTGGTGCAAGCAGTGGAGGTGGTAAGCCTTCGTCGTCCGCTCCGTCATCCGCCAGTACCGCTAAGCCCTCATCCTCCAAGGCTCCGACTAGTTCGTCAGCTGCCCCTGTGAAGCCATCGTCCACACCAGGAAAGTCATCGGCTGCGCCGACCAAGACATCTGCAGCACCCTCAGCTACTCCTACCAAGACGGCAAACGCCTGGGAACAGTAAGTGGTCAAAGAACTTTCATGCATTGAACAGACACTAACTTCGAACCAGATGCGGCGGTCAAGGTTACACTGGTCCGACAGCTTGTGTCAGCGGATACAAGTGCGCAGTGAACAACACATGGTTCTCTCAGTGCGTCCCTAAATAAGGGGCACACGTCCATCTCCTGCCCCGGTCTCGACATTTGATACATCTGGGGCATCTTCTTTGTACATACTTTAGCTTCAGTGAATATCACTCTCTCATCCTGCAACTTCGTGTCTTGAATGCCTCGCCTGACCTTGTGAGCTGATGACTTCCGCAGGATGTCTGGGAGCCGAGGTGACAAATGCGTGATGAATGTGGCATAGCGCGCATCTTATCGCGCCCCGCATTTATTGACCTTCCATCGCGACCGATTGACCATCTCATCCCAACTTTCTTTTGCGCTTCCAACATTATTCTTTTCGCGTAGCAGCCCTCAATCTTACGTGACTTGGGTGTTGTATACGTCTTGGCTGCTTCGCACGTACATGATGCCATCCAACTGCCCAGCCACCTCTGCCAAGCACGACGATGACGCGTCGAAAAACGTGACGGAACTGCTCCATCAACGGCTTCAAAGCAGCCCTAAAGATGACTGGGGACGATTGTTCGAGTGCTGGGGCTATGATGATTGTGGGGACTGTCATCGAAGTAAAGGCCATTGCGGGTGGTGTGCGATTGTATGTTCGCATCTCCTCAGTCGACTTGTCATGCATTCACCCCCGGGAAACCGCGGACCATCACTAACCCAATTTAACAGTCCTCGACGTGCCTTCCCTTACCTACGGACGCTTTATCAAAAGCTTTTCCTCTTCTTTCACCCATTCGCTACGACTCGATATGCGCTCTGCCATCCGAGCGCTTTGAGCTGCGTACCTCGGGGTTGGGCTGTCAAGTGTCTACAATCACTTTCTTGACGTCCATCGTGACTATCTTCTGTACGCTCTTTGGTGTCCTGGTGCTGTACAGTCTTGCCAAGTGTATCAAGTGGGTTGGCTTTGGTGCGAAGGCAAGTAGAGGCGGCTATGCGCTCCATGAGGATGGAACTGAAGATGTATGGGTGAGAAGAGGCGAAAGTTGGGGGAAGTGGTGGCGAAGAGTGAATGGCGAGCAGAAAGAATTCGAGGTTGAAGAGGTGGATGAAGGAACGCGTAAGAGAGGCTTCTTCTGGTGGAATACGAGGGATGCAGAGAGAAGGCCGTTGCTTGAGTGATGGGATATAAACCTGATTATTTGGCCTACGTTCAACGACACTGGGATACACTGGTGGCTCATTCATTTCTGCGCTTCGGCTATCTGCGTAACCATGGCCTGCTCGACACTCCCTCGCCCCTCACCTCCGCGTCTGCCTTCCCGAATACGTCATTGTCCAGAAACGTCCGATATTTCACTTCCCGTCCTTGAGCGATATCGCCTGCTCTCACCCAGATCCACGTCCGAGCTCTCACGCACTAAGGCCATATAAACAAGCCCTCCTCCGGCCAGCTCTTCTCCTCCACCGTACACCCTGACAGCACTGCGGTACCTTGCCTCCAAACAACTTTTCTTCATTTCACAACTAGGAAGATTCTACAGAAAGCTACTCCACTAGACATGTACCGGATGCGCCAACGCGGACGTTTCGGTCGAGCCAATCCGATGAGGATTCCCGGCTCCTTCAGTGACAGCGATAGCGGCGATCAATTCAGTCCCGCTGCTCACACCCCGCCAAGCTCTAACGAGTACCCATCGCCTTCCAGCAGGATGTCTCCCAAGGTCAACACCGCTGGTCTTCGACCACTCCAGGAAATCGCTGAAGAGGCTAACATGTGTGCGACGTCCCAGCTCGCGTTCGGTGGCGACGATGAGGCCTTGGCTCAACTCGAAGCTCGGATCGAAGAACTCAACGCTGAGTATGAGCAAACTCTGAACGGCCAACCTGGTAAGGACAAGGAACACGGCCCTGCGGACGCCTTCAGCAACGAGCGCGAAGAACACGACGAGCAAGATCCCGCTGGACACGGCGCACACGGCCGCAACGGACCCGCCGGACTCCGAGGGCTGGTTAACGCCCACGAGATGGCAGTGAAGAAGTCTATTGACAGTGCCCGTAACATGATCGGGGCGTTCCCCTCAGCCGTCGATCTTTTCCCCATGTACAACAACATGCGCTCCGCGGTTCAGCACCCTGACCAAGTCGCGGGAGGTATGATTGGTCAGACTCCAAGGCCCTACGGGAACTATCGACGTCAGGTTGAGACACATTCACTATCGCATACCGACACTGCTCCTCCTCGCTCGGCGGAAGTCAAGGCTTCTCCTTCTGCTACACGCGCTGATGATCAGGGTGAAGAGCAGTCCGTGAAGAAGAAGTGGAGTACTGTTAAGGTTAAGTCTGGAGATGATGATGGCAATAGCCCAACTGCAGACCGACCAAACCTCCACTCGACATTTTTCGACACTTTCGTCTGGCCGACTGAGCTGTCCACGACATTGTTCCATGCTCGCGCTGCAACGAGGGCATCTAGGTCACCGCTTCCTAAGCTCAGGACTTTCGAGGACGTCCACCGCCAGATTCGCGAGCAGGATGTCGAAACTGTCCTGGACGCCGACAACATGGCTAATCTACATTGGGTTAAACGCGAACTCGCTCCTGTTTCTTCGTCGAGCGGCCCTGCAGCCCAAAAGCCTGAGTCCGCTACTTCGCTTCTAGACCGCACGCACCCAAAGAAGAACGCACCCAGCCAGTCATCGCTAGAGGCCCGTTGCGATGCCCACACGGGTCACGACCACAACGTCGGCTGTATTACCCTCAAGGAAGGTATCTCACCCATCGATCTTCTGAATCTTCTAGATAACTCCGACATTTCCGATATCGAGTTCGAGATCGAAGACGACTGTGCCGAGGTCAAGAACGGCGACGCGACTGCCGGAACTACTACTCTGGAGCCGCGCAAATTCGTTCCGACTGTTGCGGAACATAAGAAGCAGGCTCGCGTATCAGTAGAAGGTCTCAACTATGCTCTCAGCACAGATGGGGAAGAGTACAGCGATTCTGACGCCGGTTCGATTCCCGACCTTCTCTCTATGGACAAGGGTCTGCCAGAGAAGACTTCTGATGTCGAGACCGCTGCCGGCTCTGCTTCTGCCGACAGCACCCCCGCACCGGACGACGCGATGGTACACGAGTTTCTGGACTTCACTGCCAACGCCTTCTCGCGCGATGAAGTCTTTGAGATCCTTCGTATGTGTGGCGCGAATCTGGTTGTTGCTGTCTCCATGTACCGCAACGCCCGCAGTCCTGATCATATCCGACAGATGCTGAGGGCTTGGCTTGCGCCGCTTGAGAACGGTGGTGTGGGAGAAATGGATCGCCAGTCCATTCAAGACGGCGTAGTGAACCCCTTATATCTCAGTAATCCCTCACAAGCCTTCACACCTCTTCCCAACCATGAGCCTACTGGATCAACGATGGATGTGCGAGATGCCGACCGTTTCAACGTACTCCGACCTTTGAAGGACATCGCAAGCTCCACAGAGGAAGACGAGTCCAAGAAGGACCAGAACAAGGCCAAGAACAAGATGGGCGCTGTTCGTGCAGCCCCCTCTGCGATTAGTGACGGACATGGCGGTTCAGGTGGGCCATGGGATCTCCTGTGGGCTCCGTCAAGTTGGGAATACGAGTGTAATGACCTTGCTGGATTTCTAAGCCCCAACTCCGCGTCTGGTAATCCGGGATCTACTGGACCAGGCCCACAGAGCTCAGGAGACGACGCATGGGCTTCCATTGGCAACCTTAAAGACTCCAACAACGCTCCCGAACCAGAAGCTCCTGTATCTACTGGCTATACCGTCACCTATTGGGCCACCGTCGAGTCCGGCGACAAGACTGTCCACATTCCCATCAACAGCAGCGACGTCTCCGGTCCCGAGAAGAACATCATCGAGAGCAGCACTGGTATGAAGAAGATCTGGAAATGGGCTCAAGAGAAAGGTCTTAGCGACAAGATCAGCCTTCAAGACGCTTTCGACCTCGCCAAGGACATGCACTGCAAGGACGAAATCGACCAGCCAGTCATTAAGGAGCCTGAGCGTGCCACAGAGCTCCCACGTGCTACCCGCCGCAGGCGTAGCCGCAGCCACAGCCCATATCCACAACGCGCTGCTCCCGCTGTAGGTCTCTCCGGTGTGAACTACGTTTACCCCAACCCCCCGCGTGTTCACCCGATGACCTCTCCGATGAGTCTGGTCGATCCGGCCCACGAGGACGTGTGTGATGAGGGCGAGGGGTGGTCTTGTTATTAGCCTTTTTGGCTTGACGTCTTTTAGGGCTTGGAGTCTTCTATTTCATGCTTTACAGATTTAGGAGTGATTCTCCGCCCGATGGCCTTGCTTTGTTTGTTCTTGATTATGGGATTGCGCATATGAACGAGATCACGGTAAAAGGTCATTGGCTTACAAGACTAAAGGATGATTGCGAAAGGCGGGTTTTCCGTCAGAATGGGTAGTACGGATAGCTGCACTGCTTAGTGCTTCGAACGTGGAGAATATTTGTAACCTTGTTTCTCACTGTATAGTGATATAACTAACCTCCGCATTGATATTTCAGGCATGAAAGATGAACTCGACACTAATATCCGCTCGGACCATGATTCTGGCCTCAACGGGCTGCGAGTTAGCTTGGGATGGACGTGAGGTGGATGAAGGGTCGTTCATGATGCCGACAAGCCCCACACTCTATTCGCATATTAACGTCCATGCAGGTCCATCCGCAACGCACCCATGCTCGAGCATGGTATTCTAAATTATTTCCAACGGCAGTTCACACAGTCTAAAGGCTATTGTAATCTTTCATAAAGCTGAGAAAGATGCGAGGAACAACACTACTGTCAATTGACTTTACATTGCCGCTCAATTGCAAGCGTCATCATCCCTCACTATGCGCCCTTCAACCGTTCTCAGCGCAACAGCGCTTTTCCCCCTCGCAATGAGCGCCTGCGAGCGCGAATTCCTCGCGGCATTCACATCCCTCTACCTCTCTGCGCAAACCATCGGCAACTCCACGCTCCTTACAAACTACATGCTCCAAAACTTCACCTACACCGAGAACTTCAAGCCCGCGAATCTCTCCGCCGCAACATCCATCATCAACACGCCCCTCAACAGCACCAACTCGCGCGTCTTCCTAGACCCGTATCTCTGCAGCGCGTTCACCGAGATCATCGTGGCAGAGTCAAGCCACCCGTATGTTCTCGGTGTGCGCGTAGAGGGCAATGGGAAGTTTGTAACCAAGATGGAGACGCTGGTTAGTGATGAGGGGGATTGGCTGTTCAATGCTACGGGTACGGCGTACTGGAATGCGATGCAGGATTGGTCGCCTATTCCGCTTGCGGATCAGGATACCCGCGAGGTTATCAAGGCGGCTGGCGATGCGTACTTCGACCGCTTTGGCAATGTCAATGTTACTATTCCGTTTGGTACGCCATGTGCCAGGCTCGAGGGAGGTGCGTATACTGATACGAGTATGACGAATGGCGAGACTTGCTCTTTGGGTCTGCCGAGCACAGTGTATGTTCAGGATCGGCGGTATGTGGTTGATGTTGAGATGGGAAGTGTGAATATCTATGTGGGATTTCCGGGGTTGGATAGGGCAAGTGACACGCCGGCGCCGGACAGTCATACTTTCCGCGTCGAGAAGGGGAAGATCCGGTATGTGCATACTATCTCGACGTGTGAGAACTTTGGGTGTGGACTGAATGGGACGTATATACCGATCGGTGGTGGGAAGAAGACGGCGAGAGGTATCGCTGCTCCAAGGCTTCGAAGGACAAGACGCGCGGTTTAGGGCGATGGTGAGACTAGGTGAATAGGCGTTGTCATAGCTTGCGTCGCTTCGTTTGCTATTCTATACTCGTACTTTCAGGTTGAATCCTGTGATACTCCATCGTCCCACAACCAATATACAACTTCCTAATAACACTGCAGTCCCAGCAAATATCTGCGCACTGAGATAACCTCCACCATTACTCTGTATCAGCGCTCCAGCGATCGGTGGCCCGATAAATGTACCCAATCCTACTATCGCAAGGCCCTGACCGTTTCTCGTGCCTACTTTACTCATGTCCTTTGTCAGCGTAGTCATCACAGCCGGGAAGATACCCTGGAAGCCCGAGACGAAGAAGCCATAGCACACCGCCCACGCGTAAAGGCTAGGTTCGCTGTTGACCAGCGGCCAGAAGTATAGTACAAAAGCGGAGACAAAGCAAAAGGGTATTAGGATATTGTACGGCCCAGTATACTTGTCGGCAAAATAGGATGGCACGATACGACCAAGGACACCGACACCGTTCAGGACTAGCAGAATGTTGATGGAGGTTGCGTATGGTAGACCAAGGATGTCGATCGCGAACGACGAGATGTAGTAGAAGGCGAAGTACTGCCCAAGGGCGATGAGGAAGACTCCCATCAAGAATACACTATACGGCATTTCTCTGAACGCGCTGAGTTCAAGCACAGGGCCAGACTTTCTCGGAGGCAGTCGTGGTTTCAACAGGGAGCTGTAACATACACCCACAGCTAGCATCATAAAAGCCATCACCCTGACTGTCCACGGGAAACCGATCCGGGGAACTAGTTGTCGTGCGATAGTTGGGTAGACGAGACCACCCGTCGCACTGCCGCTAGCCATGATCGCGAGTGCCACGCTCCGATTCTTCGCAAAGTATGTGCTGACAAGTCCCAGAACGGGCGCAAATTGCATCCCGTTTCCAACTCCATTCATGACACCCTGCGCAAGGAAGATCTGCCAGTACTTCGTGCACAGACTGGTCATGAACATTCCGAGGCAGGAAACGAGCATGCCAGGTATCACGGACCAGTAGAAGTATCCCGCATCGAAAAGACGCCCGGTCAACATGCCCAGCGAAAAGTGACCCAGCATCTGGAAGCTTCCGATCCAGGATACGGCTGATGGTTCCAGACCCAGGTCGAGCGTGTAGTATTGTTGGAAAACGCCGAATGTCGCAATCATCCCCCACGTGTTAAAGATAACGAAGTGGCCCATAAACGCCTGCACCCAAGCTTTCGCGCCGCCGTCCGGCGGTGGTCCAGGGTCTATGACGGATGCATTCGAACGAGCGGTAATAGTCTTAGCCAGTCCGATTACCGACTTCTTGGTGCGAGATGTATGAGACGCACGAGACGCGTTTGTTGGTATCCTCTCAATCTCCTCCTCTTCGTGCTGGGATGCTGATCTTGATGGAACCCTTATTGAGGCGTACGACGCGTCATAATGGCGTTCGGTATTCGCTTCTCCGAACTCCGGTATCGTGGCTTTCTCCACATCGCGATTGGCACTCATCTCGATGGACCGGAAGGGATGTTGTCAATTGCCTGGATTGATAAGGAAAACAGAAGACTACGGCTTCCAAGAAGTGGTGTGGCTGGTGTGTGGGTATGCGAAAGAAGCGCATCCTTCGGTGTTTTATCCGACGGTCAACCATCTTTTCGACTCATTGTCCCCACACTCCGGCCGCGGAGGCTAACTGAGATCCGATACCATCTTGAGCTTGGTTGTTGGATCTGTATGCATGCTGCACGCAGGATGTCCAATTGCGAAGCTTTGCCTGAGGATATGGGGAAAGCTTGTGGCTGCTTCCCCAAAATTTCGGCAATAACACCGCGTTGGTAAGCTTCAGGCTAATTAGATCTGGTAGTCGTGTCGTCGATCTTCAATGCGCGCCCTACGGCTCCGTCAACATTGCCACACGACACCACAATCCACATCGGAACTTGACTTTCATGATCATTTCGGATAACTACGCCCTCAGAGCAAGATTCTATCCGCTTGGGCGACCAGAACATGTAGTAACCTCGATCCGACCTGCTTTCGCCACCATACCTGGTCATCTGCGTCGCAATGCCGCTACGAGGAGGACCGTGGCATATAACAGTACTAACACCTCTCTGTAAATTGAGGAGCAGAGGTGCGCGTAGTGGATCGCGTAAAGATGGCATCGCTATCCTTTTCGTACATTAGTAAGCATTTCGAAGTAAACAACAAGGACAAAATTTTACGTACCAGCTTGAGACTACGCGTCAGTCTGGAACGGCACACCGCCGTTCTTGAATGCAATTTCGATGAATACTGTTGAACTCATGGTGGGTACCGGGTCGAAACGCTTCTTGTACAGGCGTTGCTCGAGATACTCCCACACCCATTGCGCGATGTTGCGCATCTCGTTGAAGATGGGAAGGCTTTGGCGAGCATAACGAGCGGAGACGTTGTATGGATCACATAGGACATTTCCAGATCCATATATGCAGTTGTCGCGTATAGTGACCAGCTTTCTGTTGACAAACCGATCATCCTGTGTGGTTTGCAGCTGCATCTCTAGTATACTGCCTATGCTGACCCGTCGACACAGTAGATACATACACGACCTCGGACAATTCGAGCCAGTCTACCGTAGCGCGCGCGGAAGAGGGATCGAGAGAAAGGGAAGAGCAGATATGCGAAGAAGGCAATTTCTATAGGCCGATATACAGTAGGTTCCTTACCACTCAAGGCAGTAAGCGATTAGGTGGCGTTATTCATAGAACACGGTATGCGAGAGGATTATCGTTCGAGTGTGACATCTACTCCCCAAGAGAGACATATGTATTCAACATCGGTTGCTTGGACCACCGTCGATCAGACACAGACTCTTCCAAATCTGCCTCATCAGCACTTCTCTTCCTCCCTGAAGGCGGCGGCGTAACCACAGAAAGAGCTGTCCGATTTTCTGATACGAAGCGCACGATATCCTTCAGCGTCGGTTTGCCCTCTTTCCTACATCCCAACCACTTGATATTGACCAATGGAAGCCGTATACTCGAAAACAAGGCCGGAAGCTCCTTCGTCAAGTATTGGATCTGCTTCTCGTCAATTGTCTCATGCTTTAGCGCAAACCCCAGATGCAGAAAGCGTGCGTGGGACGATATGCTAGGTTTCTGCGTCGGACGCTCATTCTTTGGCTTGAGCCTCCTCAACTCAATGTGTCGGCTGCTGCCTGGGATTCGCCGGAATAGTCTCGGAGGTGAGTCAGGGCGTTCCTTTTCTATGCGCTCAACAAGCTCATGGGTGTCAAAGTAACTGCCATAGCCACCGGAACTCTTCACGGCTAACACCTTCAGCTGCCTGATGAGGCAACGAGTGAAAGAGTTCTCACCGGGCCCAGGGGTGGGCGCGCCCATACGTGAGGCGGCTATCATCTCGAATGTTCGACCGTGCTCGGAGACGTTGCGCATAAGATCGCCGGCGTAGCAGCAGTCCATGATAGTGAGGACGTTTGCTTTTACTTTCTCGATTAGTGTCCTCTCGGCGTCGTTCCAGATTGCTCGAAGGGTACTATCTTCCTCATCAGTCCTGGAGTCGCTGTTAGCTATATTCTGTGGATTTTGCTTTGGTATATGTACGGTGAGAGCTCGAGGACCTTGAGAGCTTGGTCATAAACACCATGACCGGCGTAGTACACTATAAGCAGATTGTTTGGATCATCGTTTTCGTACACCCAGTTTAATATTTCCATCTCAAGCTGGATTTGCGGACTCTTCTCTTCTAGTTGTAGCTCGGTCACTTCGTAATTGAAGACCTTTTTGAAGACATTAGTCAGGTCGTCGACCTAATGGGTGTAGAGTTAGTATTAAAATGCCAAGATAATCAGACCACAGATTCGTTTCATACCTCTTGCCGCACGTTCAGCTGATCTATCGCGTCTTGCCATTTGATCACCAAAACATGTACATTCCGGTATCCATCTGGCAGATCCAGATAGTTTGCGATTGATTTGTCCCAGCATTGTTGAAGTTTCGCTTCATGCTGATCATCTCGAGAAGAACGAATTTCTCCAGGGTTGAGGCTTAAAGGCGAAGGAAGGGTGCTAGTATCGTTCACCGATGATCTAGGTGACAGCGGGTTGGGTACGTCGCAACGACTTAGCGGTGCCATGATGCGAGAATAACTGGAGGTGCGAATGGTGATCAGGGTTGACTCCTGTTGACGAACGTGTTGCACGTTCGCATATCTAGCCTAGTCATACACATTTTGGGGGCCGCGAACCTGAGGCTGTGCTTGGTCATGGCCCCTATCATGCCTGTCAGCCACTGGATATATTGATTAGCCAGCATGCAGGTAATACTAGCCACACGATCACATGGAAGGTCCTCCACGCTCCAAAAGGCTAATGCTTCTCGGACTCCGCCTCGTAGAATGCCTAGCGTTATGCGATGATTGGCGGGGTCAGGATAGGCGAACGATCAGTAACAATAGGCAAACTGCTGCCTGCGAGAAAAGCAATGATAGCTCACCGGCACGCTGCACCTCGCCCACCATGTCGACAGTGAGCGGCTTTCAGCTGAAGATGTAGCGGGCGTTAAAAGCCTTGACTCAGCCTGATATGAAAGGCTGACAACGAGGCCCATTTCCCACTCTTCCAAGGTTCTTACTCGCAGTCATGACCGACGAAGGACGACAAACAACGCCGGAGGGGCATATCAATGACCAACAACAGGTATGGCCCTATCTACCAGTTCCTTGTGTGTTGCGCACTAACTATGGGCAGACGGAAAAGGTTGCGAGGGATCGTGCAGGGACAGAGAAAGGGTTGGGGGCTGAAGTAAGCGCCATGCACTCCCCTGTCGAGGGTAAGTCTAGACGCTGATTGGTCGCAGACCGTCGCAAAATACGTTCCCGGAAACAACATCCAGATCACAGAAACCATCAACAACAAGCTGAAGAGGAAGAAGCTTTATGTCGCGTTTAGCCAGAAGAACGCGAAAGGAAAGACAGAGTACCAACTTACTGAGACGAAGGACGATACCACGAAGCTCTACATGAACGGGAAGTGGTTTCCTCAGGCCGATGTCTACGTGATTAAATGAGACACCTGGACCAATCAGTATAACGAGGCTTGACCGGTCAAGATGCATATCAGTATTTAGTTCCCAGCTGAGGATGTCAACTATTCCTATCTGCTAGAGACGCCTCTCATATCTTCCATCGTCTGATAATTTCTTCATGTTCAGACCCCTTCCATCATGAGTCCTCCCCCCGCATCGCCGACGGAAAAGGAGTTCTCCAGCCCCTGTACACGGTACTCTAACGCATCTTCATCATCCACTTTTCGTTCCAGCACAACTCTAAACTCACTGCGACAAGTAGCGAACAGCTTCGGACTGTTGCTACCAAGAAAAAAGCCAGCAGATGTAGAACAGCAGGCGAAGCCTGAGTCTCCCCTTGGCGAGGACGAAGATGGTGAAAACGAAGATGGGCCTATCTTCTCACCCGGTGGGTCAGGGCCATATCCAACCAAAGTACGAACACTCGAAAAATGTCCGAACGGCTACGCACGACTTGCAGCCTACAATTCAAGTGAACAAAACTTCATGCTCTACCGCGGCTTCAGCAACGTCCACGCACGTCTCCTCTTAAGCCTCCAATGCAGCATTCAGATGCTCGAAGCCGAGCTAGACAACATTGACCGCTTCCACGACACCCTTCCCAACGAGGCCTCCAAGAAGCGCCTGCGATCCTGGGATCTCGACGTCGCAGCCTGCAGACAAGAGAAAGAAGAAGCAAAACAAGACGGAGACGAAGACGAAGCCCGAACACGAGAAGATATCCTAGAGGAACTGAGGATTAAAGTGAACCAATACGACGAGCTACTGATCAAAGCAAGAGAGCTCGTCTCTTTCCAACGACCGACCGAACGTGATTACCGAAGCGTAAGGAACTGGTTCCACAATATTGCGCCCCTCGTAGACGAGGAGCAAGACTACATACTCTGGAAAGAGGATATCGTGACGCTCAGACATGGGAGGGAGTGGGCGGGTTTCGACGGTATGGTCGAAGCGTTGCTGCATAAGATGGATGGCCCACTTGTTCAAGTGAGTATAATATGTATCTCAGGTCTTCGGGCTTTACTTACAACCCATAGTGGCTCTTTCGGACCGAGGATCAGAGGCGTAAATCCACGGATGAGAGGAATTACTACTTTGCTCCTTCGAGGGTGTCGACGCTGGTCAATCTCTTTATTACTATTGCGCTTTTCTTGCTACTGGTAGCTCCGGTGTTGGCCATGTATCGTCTCTCGACTATCAAGACGACGGAATGCGTATTCGCGGCTATTGGTATTTTGATGGTTTTCACGCTGCTGTTTGCTGCAGCTATGTCGCTGCTCACGAAGGCGAAGAGGCATGAGTTGTTTGCCGCAGCCGCAGCGTATTGTGCTGTCTTGGTGGTTTTTGTTGGGTCGACTAACTTCAATTGATTTAGAAGATGCTAGAGCTATACTAGCATTTCAAACGCCCAACATGCCTCAAATGCTTCGCGAGCCCAAGCCCAACGTGCTTGAAACACCACCAGATCAAGCCTTCATATGCTCCTCAAACAACTTCTTCTGCTTCTCCCACTCCTTCTTAAGCTTCTTCACCCTCCCCTTAGCCACATCAGCACCATCCTTATCCTTCGTCGGCAGACCATCCTCATCCCACGCACTGTACTCCTCAGTCCTAAACATATCCTTAGGGTTGATCTTAGCTTGTTCCGCAAGCTTAGCCTTCTTCTCTGCCTCCTCACGTTCGCGCTTGAGCTTAGCTTCGGCCTTTTGGCGAGCGATCTCCTCTTTCTGAGAGCGGGCGGCTTGCAGTTCGGCATCGACTGGGCGAACCATGGCGGGCGCGTTCTCACGGTCTTCGAGGTAGATGCCGAGATCCCAAAGGTGCGTGTCGCGCAGCTGGTCGCATAGGTCGAGGTAGTCCTTTGCTGGTGCTTGCTTCTTCGCGAGGTCTTGTAGAGACTGTTGGAAGGTGGAAAGGACTTCGGCGTATGGGACTGCTTCTATGTCTTGTTGCTTCGCGGGGTTGTGCTGGGCGATGATAGAATCTAGGTTCTCGTTGAGATCACCGGCGATGGCATGCTGCCTTACTTGGTCGCGCTCACGTGAAACAGCGTATACGTGCTCCTTGGCGGCTGAAGGAATGTCAATGCCAGCCCAGCCGATGCCACCATCCCAAGGGTCAGCTGAACCGTCAAGGCCGAATATCCGGACCATGCGAGTGATGTAGCGAGCGACGTCGAATGAGACATCGTCAGACAGTCCAGCCTTGTCGGCTGAGTTGTATTCGGTGATGAGGCTGGAAATCGCACGCATAGCGGTAGGTGTGTCGAACGAGTCGGCTAGCGCACTGATGCTACATTAGTAAAAGTTTCGATATCCATCTTCTCGTGTCTTACCTGTGTACTTTCTCCTTCGCAGATTCGAGAGACTGTTTCACCTTCTCGTCTTCAGCACAGGTCGAACTGATGTTTGGATGTACTTCAAGATCCCGAACTTTGTAGAAGAAGTTGGTGACATAGCTCTCCCATGATGAACCCGACTTTCGCATGTCTGGTGTGATTTCGATACCGTCGTGCCAGCCTCCGAGAAGGAAGATGATGCGCAAACTCCGTGCATTCCAATCACCGCGACTCAGGGCTTCGCGGATTGTGGTGAAGTTCTTCAAGCTCTTTGACATCTTGGATCCTGATATAGACAGATGACCCATATGAAGGAAGTAGTTCACCCACTGCGCACCACCTTCCTTTTGCCAGTAGGCTTCTGACTGTGCTAGTTCGTTGTCGTGATGCGGGAAGCAGAGATCGATACCTCCACTGTGTATGTCCATCTGTTCGCCTAGAACGGCCGAAGCCATGACTGAGCACTCGATATGCCAACCTGGCCGACCCGGACCCCATGGGCTCTTCCATGCTGGTTCTCCCGGTTTCGATGACTTCCAGAGCGCGAAGTCAGAGTCGTTGCGCTTTTCCGAGGTCTTGACTGTTGACAGGGCACCTTCGCCATCTGCTTGCAGATTGGTGTCACCTCTGTTCCATGGCTCCAAGCGTGCGTAGTGGTTCCCCTTTCTCTTCTCGAAACTCTCAATATCGAAGTAAACAGATCCATCCGATGTGCTGTATGCCATGCCGTTCTTGATAATCTTGTCCACAAAAGCTACGATATCATCACCGTACTCAGTCACGCGAGTGACGACATCCGGATCGAGGACGTTGAGTGCTCGCATGTCTTCGTTGAAGCGCGCTTCGTACTTCTTGGTGAGTGTTGTGAAAACCGAGTGGTCGCTGGCATCAATAGTTGAACCATATAGTGAGTCGAGGTAAGGTAACAGTACGTCCTCAGCGCCAGCATAGAAAATCTCCACGTCCTCAGGGGTCGACTTCGATGGAGCCAGCAACGACGTGACTGCTGTGCTGGCCGTCCGGAGGTGCATTTTGATCTTCGCTTCCTTGTCGCCTGGTGGACCGACACCGTCGACGGACTTGCCCTGGATGACATTGGCATACTTCTCCGCAGAATCGCTGTTGAAGCTGCCGATGTTGACATCCTCATTGAGTAGAGGGAGGTTCTTCTTGACATATGCGTCGAAAGCTTTAATGGTGGTGTTGACAACTTCATCCGTTACAGTTGGGTTATCGGCCTTGAACTTGGCAAGAAGATATTGTTGGCGCCCGCGCAGGATGATCTTGTCGTCAACGTCTGTGATGTTCTGAACGAACTTCAGCCTGTAACCGTAGTAGTGGGCCAGGATTCTCCGCAGAATGTCGTTTGTGACGTAATTCCGAGCATGACCCAAGTGTGCATCGTCGTAGACGGTAGGACCGCAGCTGTACCACTTGACTTCTTTGCCTTCAGGGTCGATAGGTATGAAGTCATTTTTTGATCTCGTCAAAGAGTTCCAGACTTTCAATTTTGCTGGGCTTGAATCTTTGGGTTCCTTCCATGGAGGTTGGGTGCGCGCCGGTGTCGCCATGTTGGCTGCTGATCTTGGCGATATCTGACTCCGGTGTATCCAAGTGCAGTTGGTTTTCGAGAGTAGAAGTGGGGAAGGCGATTTGACGGTGCGGGACAAGGACCGGAAAGCAAGTACCATCAATGTGGCGGGAAACGGGACTGTAAGGAGTGACGGGAAACGGTGCTAGTAGTCAGGCCAGGTGTAAGTCCGGGAGCCGCTTACGGTGAGTCAGTAAGTGATGTTCTCGTCACGTTCTGTTGGTGGTCTCTGAGTGAGCAATAAGAATCCCTGTCAGTGAGGGCTTGGCGTTCCCCTCCAATAGCGTCTTCGAAAGCTCCCCGCTGAATATCTTTTTGTTCTCTGGAGCTCCGAGTCGCGATCGCATCATCTCCACATCTTTGGTCTGTCGCGACTTCCTACACCCATGGCGACGACACCTTCCCCGTTCCTTGACCCGGGGACTTGCGCGACCGCAGATAATCTCGGTATATTGCAATTGCGCCGCGATCAACTTATTCCTGCCGTCTTGAGACCCGAGGCCGATTCCGACTATCCTGAAGGCAAGGTTGAGAACACGCGATTCGGTTCTTTCCCACATAGCACACTTGTCGGCCAGCCCTGGGGCACGCAAATTCTTGCGTCCCTTGTCGACACTGGGTCGCGCGGAAAAAACAAGAAGCGCAAGAGAGACACCAAAGATGAAGGAGAGGGCACACCAGTCGCCGAGCCGGATACGGCGAAGAAGGATATAGTGAAGGCTGCTGCAGCGAGTAGTGGTTTTGCGCATCTCATACCACCTACACCAGAGATGTGGACGATATCGTTACCGCACCGCACCCAAGTCGTATACACGCCCGATTACAGTTACATATTGCAGAGACTGCGCGCAAGGCCGGGCGACCACATAATCGAGGCCGGCGCAGGCAGTGGAAGCTTTACGCATGCATCGGTACGAGCCGTCTACAATGGCTACCCGGGGACACAAGCTACAGAGCCCGAGACAAACGGCGACGAGGAGAATGCAGTGGGCACATCCAAGAAGAGGAAGCGCAAGACACGGACTGGCGGCGTATACAGCTTTGAGTACCACCAACCGCGCGCAGAGCAGCTACAGCTCGAGATCAAGGAGCACGGCCTGGAACCTCTAGTCAAAGTAACCCATCGCGACGTATACAACGACGGTTTCAATCTCGAAGATTCGACAGGCCCAGACGCCGACTGTGTATTTCTCGATCTGCCAGCGCCATGGCACGCCCTCAAACACCTCACGCGCTCCCCTCCCTCCTCCGCCGCATTGAAGTCCGTTGCTTCAGACCCATCCACGCCAGACGAACCCGCAACCGAAGTACCACCACCGAACACTTCCTCCTCGAAACCCTTCCGCAGCCCCCTCAACCCGCGAAACGCAGTCCGTATCTGCACGTTCTCGCCCTGCATCGAACAAGTCACAAAGACCGTGTCCGCCCTCCGCACCCTCGGCTGGGTGGAAATAGACATGGTAGAGATCAACGCCAAGCGCCTCGATGTACGTCGTGAGCGCGTCGGTCTGCAAGAAGAAGGTGTTCGCGGTGGCAATGCACATCCCGCAAACGTCCAGGAAGCGGTACAAAGACTCAGGGACGTAGAAGGCCGCGCTGCAGTGTTCCACAGCATGCAGCGCGAGAAGCAGGAAGAAGTCATGCGAAAGGCTGAGGCGCGGAAACGCGGGGAGAACGTGGATAAAGACGGCGTGGGCCAGGGCAAGGGCAAGAAGAAGAAGATGGAAGGCGTGCCGCCGAGTAAACATGACAGGCTTGCTCAGTCGAAGAAGGACATGGAGAGTCGGACATTGTTCAAGGAGGGCAGGCTGGTGCATAGGACTGAGCCGGAGCTCAAGACGCATACCTCGTATCTTGTCTTCGCCGTACTACCACGGGAGTGGACCAAGGAAGACGAGGAGAAAGCGAAGAGGAAGTGGGGATGAAATTGGAGCATATGATATCAATGGAAGATACCCAGATTACGAAAACTATTCCTCAAAACAGGAGCTCTGTTCCTCATTTCTGGAAAAAGACATGTGGCTAAAACTAACGAAAACACCTTCGACTCTGCCATTTCCAAGCACCCACTATCCCCACACGGCATCCTTCGCCCTATGGCTACCACTCCTCCCTGGTGGTGTGCTGATGCTGTGCGTCCAAGCCTCGTTTCCGTCGATGAACAGCCTGTAGTTGACAAAGCTCTGCTCTCCGTGTTCAGGTGTGGTAACCTCCACAGCACCAAATTTGCTGTTACCGTCAGGAAGGTACTTGAGGCATACGTCCTCGTCATCTGTCTCTTTGTATGTTCTGAAGGGCAGGTAGAACATGCTCAGCGGGCTGGTGCTGAACTCATGTACCGTAGCGCTCGTAGGCCACTTGCCATCCTTCGGTGGTGGGAAAGACGTAGCAGCGAATTCATGACGGTCACCGCTGAGGACTACGACGCCGATGTCGTGCGTGGAAGAGAGGTCCCATGCAGCTTCCAGGATACGTCTGCGCTCATACAGATGCCCACCCCATGTGTCTTCCGAGCCGAATTGCCAGTTCTTTGTGAAGGGCGTGCCGGTCACAATGAACTTCCAGTGAACACCCGGAAGTGGTAGTTTGTGTATCCAGTCCAGAAGATCGGAGAGCTGCTGGGCACCGAGCATTGTTTTCGTGGGGTCGGAAGCGTCTTTGCTCGCGGGGGTACGGTATCGTCGCGTGTCGAGGAGGAAGAACTCTGCTGGGCCTTGTGTGAAAGAGAAGTAGGTGACGCCTTCGCGATGAGGAGGAGGGTTGGGCGCGGCGTTGTAGTGCGTGAAGGCGTCGTAGGCTGGGACTGCTACACCCGTCATGTTGCTGTTCCAGTCATTGTGAATCTCATGGTCGTCAATAACGTGGATCCATGGCAGGTTCTCGCTCACTGCCGGCCATGATGGCGAAGAGTAGACCTGTCGGTACTCGCGTCTGTAGGTCTCTACATCGCTACCCTGACGATGTGGCACGTCGACGTAAATGAAGTCGCCGAGAAACAGCATGAAGTAGGGCTTAAGCTCTGGTAGCCAGCGCGCTAGGTGTTTCATGCCGGGGAATTCGAGAGGGTGCTGGAAGGGCGTGTACGGGACGCGAGGCTTGATGCAGCTCGAGTGCACGAAAGTGTATTTGTTGTCCTTAAGCATCGATATGCGCCCCGGTTTCGGCGCGGTCGTGAAGGTGCCTGATATGTTTCCCCGCGAAGTCTCGACGATGTACTCGTAAGGCAGATCGGGTCGCAGGTGTTCGATGTTCATGACGGTCGTGAAGTCGGTCTCGTTGGTGAGCCAATACTCGGGTTGGCTGGCGCGGTGGGTCTTGTGCATCCACGATCGTTCGGTTCCATCGATGGAGCGATAGAGGACCTTCACGTCAAAGGCGTACGGCTCTCGCACTAGGATCTTTGCGCTGTTTTCCGACACGTAGCCGACGCGTGCAAAGCTCGCATCGTGGCATTGGTGGAGTAACGGAGCGCGATAGACAACGTCTAAGGCCATGGCAATCAGAGCCATGTTGATGCCAAAGGTGATCCAGCTCCACATGGCTGATGAAGGGCTTGGGAGCCCAGTGAGCAGTGTACGCAGCACCTTGGGCTCTCTTTCTTCATATTGGACAGTCTCTTGGACGTCAAGCTCTTTCAGCGGCCCATCATCTGCACCGTCGATAAGCTGTACTTCTTCGCCGGAGTCATCACCGCGTCCACCAACAGTTTCCTTCACGATGATATCAAGTTCATCGGATATGATCTTGTATTGCGCCGTGTCCTGGAAGCTGGTGAAGAAGGAGGGGATGTAGACGAGCGTGAGTGCGGTCGCAAGTGCAGGTACGATCGTTGTGGGTATCTGCAGAACGGTTAGCTACATGCATCAAGCAGTCATTCTCTCATGCATACCCATCGCAGAAAGATCCATATGCTCAGACGGAGTGTCAAAGAGCTAATGAGGGTAAGAACATCGCTCGCAGATGCCATGTTTGCTAAGCCACAAGCATCACTCGGCAGAGGTTTGACGGGGAGAGATGCGCGTCTCGAAGCTTGTGAAAGTGGAGCCGTCGTCACGCCAGACGCGAATTACCATGACGTCGTTGGCGCTAACGATGGAACAAGCTAGCGGTTCTGCGAACGCGTCTGTGAACGTGTGACTTTGCCATTCACTCACACCACGAACTACAGTCATCTACGATACAAGACCCATCGCGTTCTCAAACTTATCATCACGTAGATATTATGGATAGGCTTAACAGCAAAGAAGGATGCGTCTTACCTATCTGAGGATGCATGCCCGGGCTGAGTTAAGCGACATGCATCTTCAGCTCCTCTACCCGTCAGGCTGAGATACTGGCACATCCTCTTTCCCCGCTTTCCAGATCTCCGCCTCCGGCATACAACATGCGTCTTATCAACACAAGGACTCGGAAATTCCAAGAGTTCATAGGCGCATCGATCCCCCCATACGCAATTCTATCGCACACGTGGGGCAATGAGGAGGTGTCGTATAGGGACTACGTTGAAACCCGTGATGCCTCCATGAGAGGCTACAGGAAGATTGTCAAGACGTGTGAGATCGCGAAAGAAGCTGGTATTACGCACTGTTGGATCGATACCTGCTGCATTGACAAAAGCAGTAGCGCTGAGCTTACGGAAGCGATCAATTCCATGTATCGATGGTACAAAGACGCAAAAGTATGTTACGTCCATCTGGAGGACTTGGCTTCCGCTGCAGCGATAAGTGTCGATTTACCGAAATGCCGCTGGTACGCCCAATTACTCCATCTACGCTTTGCGTACTGAGCATACTAGGTTCACGCGTGGTTGGACTCTCCAAGAACTGATTGCTCCACGCGACATTCAATTTTACAATGCCAGATGGAACTACATCGGTCTCAAAACGGATCTTGTCGATAGTTTGTCGACCATCACTGGCATCGGCGTAGAGATCCTACTGCATAATCGGTCATTGGACCTGGTGTCAGTGGCAACAAGAATGTCTTGGGCGGCAAAGAGAAAGACCACGCGGACTGAAGATATAGCCTACTGCCTCCTTGGAATCTTTGGCGTCAATCTCCCACTGCTGTACGGCGAGGCTGAAAAGGCTTTCCAGCGACTTCAAGAGGAAATAATTCGTTCGAAAGCCGATCTCAGTATATTTGCTTGGCAATGCATGCGGCCTCCAGGAGTTGACAGATGGACGCTTACCGGTGTTCTCGCGCATTCGCCAAAAGACTTTGTCAATGGTCACATCGTGCAACGTATGTATGGGAGGGAAGCTCACGAGTTCTCCTTTACCAACGTCGGCATCAAAACGCGTTTGCGCAACCTTTGGGCTCAAGACTACGGCTGTGTTATGCAGTTGAATAGCTTTTCAATCGAAACGGGAAAGCACTTGGCGCTAAGACTGCGCAAAGTTGGTCCAGAAATGTACTTGCGAGAGGGACCGTATGATCTTCTAGAGTATGCTACTGGCGCCTTTCACGAGCGACGATCTGTTGAACGATACCTCCTTACCGCCATACCGGCAATACCAAGATTCTCGGATTGGCTGGATCCATCTGTAAGGTTTCAACATGCAGAAAGACTGTTAGATTTCATGCGAGAATTCCCCGTGCGTGTCAAGCTACCACCGGAAGTTCAGTTGGTCAAGATGTGGCCAGCTGACCGATGGGACGAAGAAGATCGGCTGTTCTTTGTCTCTGGCGATTCGCGTTGGGATTCGTTCCAGTTGAACCTACGCTACGAACTCAATTACGATACCAAGTCCCCCGACGGGACTGTCACTGAAGCTACCACAACCTTTAGCTTTGCTCTGTATGCGTTAGGATGGTCTCATATACAACTTGACGCTGTAGAACGTGCTTCATTCGGTCTCGTAGACTGTCTGGAATATGGACCAACTGTGGACAAAATTCATCGGTGGATTTTGGACGAGGAGCCGACCACAGCTTCCATATCCAAGTGGTTCGCGAAGGAAAAGATGCCGAGAAACCAACTGATACGCTACGATATACCTCAGTCGCCTCGTAGCCTGGTAATAATGATTGAAAGCACGCTGGATAACATTGTCACTTTGACAGTGGAGGAGATGCCTGCTGTAAACGTGCCAGAGTGCGTCACACAACACTGGCCTGAGTTCAGAGACTACTAGATCGAAGTCACAAACTGCTCATGTACATATACTACACAGCCCACATCTCTTTCACCGTAGCCAGTCCAACTCTACATCTGCTACTAAGTAGCCATACATGTTCGGCGCAAAGTATCCTATTCAGGGACCTCAGCGTCCTCGCATTGTATCTTCTCTTACCGCCGTCGAACCAAACAAATCAGGAGTCTCTATTGCACAAAGATCTTGCTAATTCTGGCTTAATACTAGTGTAGAGTACAGAATACCCCCTCAGTATCTTCCTTGATAAGGATGTAATCCTCAACTTTATGATCTTCGTCAGATTTGTCTTCGGCATAGAGATGGAAGTCCGCGACTGCACGAACAAAGAATCAAGACACACGTTCAGAGCACATGATTTGGCGGTTACTAAGGACCTCACCAATACCCTGGGCCGCAGCATTGTTGGCCGAGGGTCTAACACATGTATTTTAAACCATGTACATGCACTTGAAGGTTTGATGCACGATAAAGGATGAAGTACGCCAAATAATTGGACGCGATACATAGCGCTTCAATGAGAAGCCGGGCTGGAGAGAACTCTGATCGAAAGGAGGAAAGTGGCAGAGAAGCGCAGTCAGACTAGAGCAATGGAAAGAATGGCGCGTCAGACGAAAGTGTCAGGCTGATAATGCAGTAATACTGGGGTCTCATTGCTGCGGCGAAGGAAGCGAAGATGGGTACGCAAGCTACCAAGTTACCCGTGGAACGAAAATGTCGATTGAAGGGTTCGTTCAATAGAACTGCGATGACGAGACCAAGGACACCGTTCCTCCTCTTCTTCCCTTCCGTCATCATGCAAACCCACCCATTTCCCGTCTTCTCCCGTCTCATCTCCACACGCATCCCTCGCGGCCGATCAAACAGCCCTCATACTCCTACGCAGCCACGCCCACATTCACATGCACGCCATACTCCGTCCCTCCGCTATCACAATCACACGTTCCTGCATCATCCTCCTCCACAGGCTTATCTTCCTTCGTTCCCGTTTGCCATGCGCCAAGTACCCTCTTTCCTTTTCCAGAAGATATGAGCGCATTCGCGGACCCTAACGCGTTTCACCTTGACGAAGGAACAATCATAACACGACCACGACACGGAACGCGACGCGACATGAGACGGGACATGACGGCAAATGTCAACACAGTAATCAACCCACCCGTTGTCGTCGTAGTCGTAGTCGTAGTCGTAGTCATGTAGTCGTGGTCGTGAGATTAAGGCACATCCCGGCCACAACAAACACCCAGGTACGCACGTGCCACACGGAGAAATCTTACATTCGAAAGGAAGAAAGGCGGCAAGAAGGCGATCACAAGGGTGTCGTCGGAACGCGGTTTTGTCTGGTAAGTTTGAGATGAACGGGTATCTGATCGGGGTCGGTGGTTTTCACGGCGAGAACAAGGGGAATGCGGCTGCGCCGAGTCAAGTCACGGGCTGGAGGGTCCTTTTTGTTCGTCAATTTCGGACGGCGGGTTATAGACAGGGTTGGGTCGGATATTGAGATCGCCTGAGTGAGGCTGCTTTTTTTTTCTCTTCTGTATCTCGTGTCTATCTGGCAGGTGGGGTGCGTCGTGGGTGTGTGACCGTGTGATGGTGGAGTGGAGAAGGGATGGGCGGTGGGTGGAGTAAAACGGTCGTCGCGTCGGGGTGACAGAACGGTGTTTATTGCTACTTAGTCAGGATAGCCGAGCATGGATGCTGAGAGTGAGTCGAGATAGTCATCTTATTGGCGGTATGATTGATGGAGCAACGGAGGGGAACGCATGGACTACACGTGTACTGTAGCAAAGGCAAAGCAAATTCCCATCATTGTCGCACTGCAGGTATACGCGGAGAGGGCGTTGTCAAGTCTTGTTTTCCTCCGGCTCTAGCAACTACTCCGGAGTACTATCGTTTGCATACCCGAGTAAAAAGCATACAGAGTTCACACATCCAGCCGACACGTACCGTACATGTCGGGTGTCTGTAAAATGTCGGTGTTAGCCGATAGGCTGCATGTTTCGTGGTCCAGTTAGTTTCCTTCTGTTCGCCTCGTTCGTCTTCCCTAACAGGGACAAAACAAGGGTACCTGTCCCCACATCAGTCACCCTGCGATAGCCAAGCCCAAAGAAACACAGCGCAAAAACTGGGTCTTTGAACGCCTTCGGTCCGCGGCAAAGCAGGGTGCTGGTGGGGACGGCGGAACTCAGTCGGTCCTGGGAATAATGCCTTTTTTCCGGAGCCGAAGGTATTGTAGGAAGAGGAAACTTGGATTTTGAAAAGTTGAGACCCAAGGTCCACTGTAGAGAGGGTCTGGCAACGTCATGTTGGACCGTGGTGTTGGGTTCGCGAAGGTTTGTTGATGCCTGGTTATGCTGGGAAAGGTGGTTGGAAACCTGGTGGTTGGGCTGCGTGATGTGGCGTCATTGTGCATGCGCGCTGTCGATGTCGTTGTCGCAAGTTGATGGCGTGATACTCGGGAATACCATGAACATGTACGTCACAAGGCAAAGGTGTCAGCCATGATCACGGATTCTGGCAGAGCGACGTGACAGGGAAAGTGTTGTAAGCGAAGTAGATTCTATTCTTCTCGTCTCGCTAAGCGATGACAACTAATTGGGATATCATGACTGTTCGTTCCGAAACAAAACAAAGTCAGGCTGCAAGCTGAGCGACAAATTGTAAAATGACAAGAAAATATGCATGCTGGATGCGATGATAGCGACAGATAGATGTGTGGCGGCGAACACTTCGCGATTGCCAACGACTGAGCAGCTGGGAGGGTATCGTAACCTCTAGAGAACAAACAGGAACGGAGAGTAGAGGACAAGGAAATGCCATGTCGTGCGCCATGGGTACACCGGGTATTATGCGCTAAGGTTGCTTAAGTGCCAAGGCGGCGAGCAGGGAAGAAGGTAGTGGCTGGTAGGGTAACATGTACAAGGTAGTCGCATGCTGGGGTGGTTCGTCTATGCATTTATGCGAGCGTTTCGAAACAGATTGAGTTCTTGATGCGTTCATAGGGAATCCATGAAATCCATCAGTGACTTGCGTCGTCGGATTGCGCGGCTCTTGATGCTGGATGTCGCGTCATCGGTCTCGCTGCCAGGAAACTCTGGTATGACGAGTGTAGGCTCACGCTCGTTGGCGCCCCGGGCGGTCATCCTGCCCATGGAGGTGCCCATGGTGGTGGAACGCTTTTGCTGCATAGTGCTGAGTTGCGGGACCGGAGGTGCGTTCTCGGGTGTTGGTGCCCGCTTGGACTCGCTGCCGCGAGACTTGGGTCGGAGGATGGTAGATGCGCGGCGGAGCTTGTTTGGGCTGGAGAAGTTGTCTGAGCCTTGGATGGGTGCAGTCATGGGAGTCATGGGCGCTGGTGTCAGCGGTGTGGTGGGTCCTCCTGGGGCTCGGCCGTTGATGCGAGAGTCGTATGGCTTCTTCGCTGGCGAGATGGCAATCTTGGCCAGAGAGAGCTTCATCGAGATCGAGCGTAACCGTCGGTGCGCAGCGGGCTTCTTGATGATGGGCGATGCCGCGCTCTTGTTCTGGTTCTCGTAAGGGTCGGAGCTGAGGAAGGATAGAGCGGGGGACTGGGGAGTCAGCGGGGCGAATTGTGATTGCCTATGCGATTGGTATGATGATTGTGACGTCTGTATCCGTGACAGGTCAAGGCGGGACTTTGTGGCAACGTATACGGAGGAACGAGCGGAGGTGGAGGGCCGGCGAGGTGGCTCGCTCGGTGCAGGCGAGTAGCTGCGACTTGAGCCGGTCTGGAACGACGATGTGAAGGAAGCGGAGTCGGGGTATGTGGTCGGCTTCTGTGTGATGGGGCTGTGGCTGGTGGAGGGTCGTCGAGGCTCGGGGTCGGCGACGGGTGATGTGGAGCGGGATAGAGGTGGTGAAGCCAGGCGGCTTGTGGGCATGACCTTCATGGACAGGCGCTGTGCCTCGTCGGCCTTGCGTAGCTTGCTGGCTGTGGTAATTGGGAGCAGGTTCGCGACTGAGGCCGAGCGCGGCTGCACCGTTGGGCGATCGACAGGTGAGCGGCAGTCGACCTCAACGACCTTGGGACGACCTGCATTCGCGTACGAGACTAGCACGGCCATGTCGCAGCTCTTTCCCTTGTCCCATCTCGACACAGACATCGTCCTTGCCTTGCACTCCTGCGAGAGGTCGTGGACAACCACGTCATCGTAGTCATATTCTGATTCAGAAGCGGAACCGTCGTCGGCAGTCAGGTCTTCTTCGCTGGAGAGGTATCGCTCCTGGAAAACTCTGCCTTCCTTCTTGGTGGAGGGACTCGATGTTGGTGCAGCGGCGGAGTCTATGCGCAGGGTGTCGGGAGCATCGTCGCACAGGTTGGGGCTCGAGGCGGCACTGTCAGTACTGGAGCGCTGTGGGCGGGCGACAACTTCAGGCTTGGCGAAAGTCCACTGCTTCAATTGCGAAGTCACAGCAACGTCGACCATGATTGCAGAGGGAGAATGTAATTGCACCGGCGTGGCGGATCCGGTGGGTGATATATCGGACTGGCTATCGGACTGGCTATCGGACTGAGCGGCAGCCGGGACGAGTTGAAACCAAGGCGTGCAGGTGCTACGCGCCAATGGTCGGAGACGTGTGCGTGGCTTGGGAGCACCAGGCAAGCCGGCGCTGAGTGAGACTGGCTGTTGCACGGGGTGTTGTGTTGGAGCGTGAGATGTCAGAGGGTCAGGTGTAGGCACTGAGGGGCACTCCAGGGCAGTATGTAGGCGTGGTGTACAGTAGGGTGGGTTGAGAAAGACCGACGCTATATTACGCACATTGGCGAGGGCTGTATATATTGCAGCACTTTCCAAGGCTGCCCACCCCTGGCAGGCGTCGAGGTTTCAAGTACAACCGAGGAGCGAGGGAACCCAAGAGTCAGTTCACCGTGTCGGTGCGCCATTCATCATCTCACGCTGGGCTAGCACAGGCACGCTGCACTGACGCTTGGGGGCTGCATGGCGCAACTCTGCACTGAACTAGCAGATGCGCTCAGGAACCTGATGTGGGTGGCCGGTGTGAGTGGCCCGCAGAGGGTTTCAGACGGCACACCCTCAGCAGCGACACTGCCAGCGAGCGCCTTCAGAGCGCCTGCTGCGAACTCATGGCGTGCACACCCGACTGCTGCCGTTGCAAGAGCCCGTGGGGCGTTGCGATGGCAATGTCACCAGAGGACGGCACGCGTTCAAGATCGCCATCCTTTCATCTTCGCGCGAGGCCGCCTTTTCCCTTTCCAGCGCCCTCGACGGTGACCTGACAGGTGTTCCTGTGCCGCTCAGGGGCAGCACCACTCAGCGCCCGCCGTCGCCCACTGGGGTGTCCACCGTGTGGGGTTGGCCCAGGACCCGGCGACGCCATTGCCGAAAGGATCATCGATAACTGTCACCATGTCTTTTTTTCACTGCCCGCTCTAACCGTTGCTTGCCTTGGTTCAGTAAACCTTGACGGGATGGATGGAGGACCCTTCTTCTGCAAACTCTCCCATGCAGGCCTCCCCGACCCCCAGCTGGACTTGCCTCCGACGCCTGCCGCTGCCCGCCCCCAGCTCCCAGCCCCAGCACGCCCGTCGTCGCACTGCGCTGACGGCACGAGAATGTCTGCCTCGTCACGCCCACGCCTAACTCTGAGCGCATGCAGCGGGCTCCGAATCCACTTGGCATTAGCCCTTCAGGAACACGCTGATCGCCTGGCTCTATTCTCGGTCCAACTGCCATGGCTCCAGTTTACCTGCAGTCTATCTGCAGACCGTGTGCACGGTCGCTGCTTCCCCATTCGTCGCTGCACTTTCTGTAGCCCACACCGCCAACACCACCATCAGGCCTCCCTGGGCCCCGCGCAGCCTATACCTACAGTTCGTCGTGCCGCCCTCTCAATCACAAACCGCAGAAATTTCCATCGAGTCAAGACGTGTCCCGTCATTTGTCTGCGAGGGTCTTCTGATTGCCTGCAGAGTCAGTCACGTCGCCGAATCCAGCCACTAGCATCTGCTCGGCAATCTGTGTAGATTACACTACGCCTCTAGCAGCTTATCGTCGGAGTTTAGGACCGTACTAGTTGGCTGCTCGCAATACCGACATGCTTTGCAGAAGGCTGATCAACGGTTCGTTGGAGTTGCAGTCGCGGCCAGTCATCTCACGAGAGAGCCTCGCTGCCTGCTGTCAGCATATATCGCCCTGGAAGCATCGGACTACCAGTTCCGGACTCTCACTGCAGCATCGCTCGGACCATAGTCCATTCTTAGTCACTACCGCTGACTTCAGTGTGTTCTGTGGTAGCTTTGTGGTAGCCTTGTTGCACCTTAACAGTCCGGCCCCCTAAGCTTGCGTCACAAGGCGCCCCAAAAGGGTCCAATACTCCAACACCAAGGACCATTTCATCGTCTGGTTTCTTTTCATTAGGTTCGCAGCAGTTCAGACGATTGTCCGGTCCACGCCCATACATACCGTCTGGGCCCTGCATGGAGAGAAGCGTGTCTCACACGCAGTGTCTTCGTGTGCAGTGACGCTTGCGCACCCGTTGCCACGCTCAACTGTACCGCGTGGTACCAAACTCGGCCTCGGAAATCTCGTCCTGATCGTCTCAACGTGGTAACGACATTGACTGCTGGCGATACACGCACAGGACCGAAACACCCCTCCACCCGATCTGTTACCGTCATCGCATTGAAGTGGCTTTAAGGGCACGATCGATTCATAATAAGGCCACAGGCAAGCACAAGCTGAGAGACACGGCCCCATCGTAGCAGAGACATGCGTCTCCGTCTGTGATGATGCAATCCAGTTGCCCCTCGACCCTAGCTGGTTCAGACGCTTCCCTAGGAATCCAACACATACACAAATTTTCGGCCCCGTGGAGCCGCACAGGTATTGTCTGATGTAAGGTCTTACTTTGACGCAGCGATCCGCGATCGAGCACCAGTTGGTGTTCCAGCCGTACTACCAACGGAGGTGACAAACCCAAGAATTAGGGAGCACAGGCATCCACACGTTGTGCTGACAGACGACTCGCGGTGCGCCGAATCACGTGGACATTTCTTCATTAATCCTGGTTCATTTGCGACGCCTGCGTATCTGTATTACAGCCGCAACAGTCGCGCCGTCATGCTTGGGAGTGAAGTACTCCGTGGGGGTGTACCGCTAAAATCAGTCGATTGCCAAGTAAGACGGGTCGGAAAAATATCAGTGGAATTTCAGCGATTGACGCTTGTCCATCAACGGCGAGCTACTTCATCTCCACGGCTAACCACGCAATTAATGAGAAGCCGTCAGTCGGGATCGGCGGGCCAACCCAGGAATTTCGCAGCCAACACCCACGGCTAAGCAGAAACCTTCTCGAACATCTGATCATCGGTCGTAATATTGTTCGCACACCACCAGTCAGTGTTTGCTTGGAAGCGAGTTTCACGTATAGTATCCTCGACCGACACCGCGGCATAGCTGTACCGGCTGCCGTGTCTTGACCACCATCGCGGGGTATGCACCAATCAGAACAAGACTCGTGTATGGTGCAAGCAACCACATCTAAGACATGGCGATACCGATATTACAACAGTCGGCAGGGATCGAAGATTAGCCGGTTCATGTATCGCCCGGGTAAGGACAGCAGAAATCCTGGACATTGACGATAGTGCAGACAGATGGAGAATCGAACAGCAACAGCTTGCGACTGGACCTTTATGGCTTGTCGTTAGCAGTCGTGCGGCACTGGAGTCAAGCAGCGCGCTTGGTGACGACTTAAGTATTCACCTATACGGTGCACTCACAGCCATCTCTATGATTCATTACGCAGACGCGCGCACTGGCAACTGCCACGTGCCATCGCACAATTAGTCGCGGTCGCATGGTCAACCGATCATGACCCCGAATGCAAAGTGCTCGCCTTCTGGCCGCTCTATTGGCTTCAGCTCGCGTGCAAGGAGCAACACAGAAGACGCAGACACCCGCAACTCACAAGGCGAACTGGACTGACTGCGCACTACCTACAACCTTACAGTATCATCTCCAGGAACAGCAAAGGAGTTACTGGATCGAGACTGAAATCTACTTCTCAACAGAAACGTCCAGATAAGACCCGATAAGCGACAAAAGCAACAGTGTATAACGAAAAACGTTCGCTTCGGATGTATGCGATCCGTATCCAAGCTTCCCCGCATGACCTCAACCCATCGGCGACATCACCGAGGCAGCAGCAGGGGAAGCGAAAAGCCATGGGCGGTTACATATCAATTGTGCGACGACGAATCTGTACATCGAAAACCCTGAACGTCCACGGCATCCCCTTTTGTACCTGACGGCCAAGGTGCGTTTTCGCAGATCTCATGGATTAAACGTGGAAATCGATGGATTTAAGTTCCTAGCCGCGTACTTGGCGTGTCTTGTTCGAGACTCTCGTACCTTTTGTTTACTGAAAGCGCTCGCATCCCCGCGTGGTAGATGCCGATTGTTGGGGCAGAAGAAGGAAATATGCAACAACAAGCGCTCTGCATGTGACTTTGCAGCGTTGGGACGAGACGTTCATATTACAATGATTATGCCTTTGGATTGACAAGTGTGATACTCGCTCCAACATACACTCGCTTTTTTCTCTTCGTTTCCAGTTCGTTTCGAGTTCACCTTTTTCCTTATATTCGTTCGCGATCAATATACCCGCCCTCTCAACAAGGAGAAGATGGCGACTATGCTCATGCAGACTGAGGTCCAGTACCAGGCACCGGTCATGATGGTGGCGGCAGTGTCTACGCCGCGCAAGCTGTGGGAGCATCCAGATCCGAAGTCTACAGCGATGTGGAAGTTTATTCAGGATGCGAATGCGAAAAGGGGGTTGCAGATGCAGGTATGTTTTGCTTGTGGACTTGGTGATACAGAGGGGGTGCATGTTTGCGTGAAGCATCGTGCGCATCAGGCAGGTTCTTCTGTTTAGTCAAGAGGCCGTTGCCGATGGCATCAGAGGGCAGAACTCGTGCTTCATACTTGAAGCACACGAACGCAAGAACATGAAACTCAACCAGACTCATAGCATGTCACATACCTTCGTTATCGTCTATGATGGAGCCAACAGTTGTCAAAGAAGGTTGAACACCACTAACATGCTCTCTACAGACCTTCCGCGACCTCTACAACTGGAGCGTCGGCCCATCACGCACAGACTTTTGGGAAGACATGTGGCAAACCAGCAATCTTATCTATTCCGGCAACTACACAACCGTCGTCGATACTTCGCTACCGATGGAAACAAATCCGCACTGGTTTCAGGGCACCTATCTCAACTTTGCCGAAAACATCCTCTTCACCGCCGACCCCACCTACCCCGGCGTACGCACGACAACCCACAAGGAAGAAACCAAGATCGCTCTCACAGAAATCCGCGAGGGGAACACAGAGATCCGTCATCTGACATGGGGTGACCTACGACGACGAGTTGGTGTCCTCGCGAATGCGCTGCGGGCTAGAGGAGTCGGAAAGGGGGATCGTGTCGCTGTCATCGCGTCAACGAGTTTCGATACTTTCATTGCGTTCATGGCGACGGTTGCTGTTGGCGGTCTTTTCAGCTCAAGCAGTACGGATATGGGTGCCAAGGGCATTCTCGAACGGTTATTGCAGATTCGACCCAAGTACGTTTTTGTGGATGACTGGACGGTATACAACGGCAAGACCTTCGACCTTCGACCCAAGATTGAGCAGATCATTGCGGGAATGGAGAGTGGGGGTGTTGCAGAGTTCGAGGGTGTTGTTGTGCAGCCTAGGTTTCCTGGAAGACCCGCCGATGTCGCACACCTGGCCAGGACGGTGCGGTTGGATGAGTTTTTGCAAGTGGCCGGAGGAGACAACACATTGACGTTCGAGCGGGTGGCATTCAGGGATCCGTTCCTGATTGTGTACTCTAGTGGAACGACGGGCGTGCCGAAGTGTATCGTGCACTCCACAGGTGGCGTTCTCATCAACGTCGCGAAGGAGAGTATACTGCACAAGGAGATGACGCCTGAAAGCGTCGTTCTACAGTACACAACCGTAAGTCCTCCCCCAACCCAATCTTACCTCCCATCTGACTAATCGTCGCAGACCGGCTGGATAATGTACGTCGTCTCAGTCCAAGTCTGCCTCTTCGGCACCCGCTCCATCCTCTACGACGGCTCGCCCTTCCAACCCACCCCCGAGACCTTCCTCTCCATCCTCGAAGAACAAGGCGTAACCGACTTCGGCACCTCCCCCAAATTCCTTCACGAGCTGCAAAAACGTAACATCACCCCCCGTACCCTCTTCCCCTTCAAGTCCCTCAAAAGCGTAGCAACAACCGGCATGGTCCTCCCCGAAGCGCAATTCGAATGGTTCTACGACACCGGTTTCCCCGCTCACGTCCACCTCCGTAACATCTCCGGCGGCACCGACATCGCAGGGCGCTTCGGTATCGAAAACCCGTTGGAGCCCGTGTACAGTGGCGGTTGTCAGGGCCCGTGCCTAGGCATGAAAGTCCAAGTCTACGACTCCCTCATCGAATCTGGACCTGGGTACGCAGTACCAGATGGCGAACCAGGTGAACTCGTGGCTACGGCGTCCTTCCCCAACCAGCCTGTTTACTTCTACGGCGACGACGCGGCAGGCACACGCTACCAATCTGCGTACTTTACCCGTTTCCCTGGTGTGTGGACACACGGCGATTTCATCCAGATGCATCCCATCACGGGTCAGATCCTCTTCCTCGGCCGCGCAGACGGCGTGCTGAACCCCAGTGGTGTGCGATTTGGCTCTGCGGATATCTACAGCGTTATCGAGACGCACTTTCCGGAGATTGCAGATAGCATCTGTGTTGGGCAACGGAGGCCTGGTGATGCGGATGAGAGTGTCATGCTGTTCCTGAAAATGAACAAAGGGTACGAGTATACGGATGGGTTGGTGGATAGGGTCAAGAGGAAGATTGCTGAGGAGAGGAGTCGGAGACATGTTCCGCGGTTTGTGTTTCAGACTTGGGATATTCCGGTGAGTTTTGCTCTTCCTTCTCTGACGAGTTTCTGAGAGCATGATGCTAACGTATATCACAGACCACAGTGAACCTGAAGAAAGTCGAATTACCCGTCAAGCAAATCGTCTCCGGCAAGAAGATCAAGCCGAGTGGGACGTTGGCAAATCCAGAGAGTCTGAAGTTCTACGAGCAGTTTGCGGATGTCGAGGAGGTGGTCAGGAGGATGGCAATTGAGAGGTTGTCGATGGAGAGGAGGAGATGGAGAAGTAGTACGTTGTAGGTGGTGACTCCGAAGATGATAGATAGCATGTGTGGCGTCCTTGTTTCTTTTCTCTTCTTCCCTTCTTTTTAGATATCTTTTCTCTCCTTGCATCTTTATACCTATAGGCTAGCTCTGTCATGTCGCGATGCATGTGTAGCTTAGCTGTAATACATATCATTTTTTGGGCTTTTCAAGCTTTCAATCAACATCATATCTTGTCGGTCGGACTCCCTAGTCAGGCGGAGACATTGCGGTATCTACACCTCACAGATCTCGGCATCAGCACATGGGCACATTTCAGCACCCCCAAAAGATCAACTGATTATAACCATCTCATTGAAAACCCTGATCTTTAACCACTGAAGAAGAATCTCGGCGCTCCGTACCGCCATGCACTAAATCGGCGCGTGTCTGAAGACTTTTCTTTCGCCAATACGCCGTTGAACGCCCTTGTCATGCCTTCACATCCTCCATCTTTCATCTATCACCCCCAGAACATTGTCGCATCTCCAGCTACATCGTCTCCATATTCCCCCACTGCCGCCTTCCGCTCGTAAAATGCCGTTGTTACTGCGCTGTGTGCGACGCTTAGTTCTTCTCAGCAACCTTGTTCTCTGCGCACCGTTAGCTCTCCGTACCCTCAACATTCCACTCTTTCGAGCTATGTAGATGACCAAAACATACTCTGCTGCGTCAAAAGCAGTCCATAGCGCTTCTTAATCGTAACCCTGTGCCTGCTGTACTTGTCGTCGGGCGAGAAACGGGCCGGGTGCGCGCTCTTGCTGACTTCGCCGTCGATGACCTTTTTCAGCGTGTAGATGCGCTTGGTCGGGTTCGCCGGGTCGGGGATGTACATGAGATGCATGCTAGATTGGGTGTTAGTTTTGCGCTCTTGGATTCGAGGAGGGCTTTTTGTGCTGAAGAGGAGGATGCTGCGCCTGTGGTTGGGGATCGAGGTGGTGCCGGTCGCGCGCCATGTGCAGATACAGCTTCGCGCCGGCTGTAGGAGTGAGACTCACATTCCGGTATATTGAGTATATCACTAAGATTTACAACTAGAAGATAAGATTGGCGGCTGAGCGAATGCGATAGGTGATGTGCGGTTGGGTAGTAGTGTCGCGTAAGGATGTCGCGATAAAGCAGAGCTCGAAATTCCCGTTCGTCGGGCGCGGAGTTTTTTGCGGACCACCGAGCTTTCCATGGTTTGTGCCAAGACCACCACCCACCCCTGCCACTTTCTGGACTCTCTGCTGCAGCTTGTTTGGCTCGTTTGCATTGGTTGGATTGGGGAAACCAGACACATCATCCACTTTTGACTTACGCTTCACACAAGTTACTCTACGCTTGTCGCATATACACGAGATATTGCTGTGGATATGGCGCGCTTCCAAATTCTTCTTGCGGTCCTCGCATCGTTTGTTTGGGGCTCGAGTGCGCAATTCGGCTTCTTCGATCAGATGTTCGGTGGTGGTGGTGGACAGCAGCATCAGGAGCCGCAGAATGTGAGGAGTGATGCTAGTTGGTATCAGGCACAGTACGAAGCCGGTATGTTGCACTTTCCCTCCCCTTACATTACAGCACACCTATATTCCCAGCCTCGTAGCTTTCTACACTACTTCCGTCGCGCATGCGCCTTCTACAATGACAGGACAGAGCGGTACAGATGTCGTTTGCTAACAACCTCTCACAGCACAATGCTCTCACTACCTCTGCCCTGGTACCCTTTCCTGCGTCCATTTCCCGCACCACTGCCCCTGCGCATGGGAGAACGTCGAAGATAAAGTCGAGCTTGGTGACGGTATCGCGATTTGTGGAAGCAAGGGAGGATGGAACACTGGCGAGTTTGGCAGGAAGGTCGAACTGGCCAGGAAGGGCCTGCTATAAGAGGATGATACATTGGTCATGTCATAAGAGAGTGTACGCGTTCGCGGACGGAGACATCATGGCTGGCCATGGAGAGCTCATGTCGAGAGGATACTTTGACATGGGCATAGCTAGCACGGACATGCACGTCGAACGAAAAAGATGAGCGAGAATCTCGGGAATGGACCACCCAGTCCAGGTCATGAATTCGTTGATTCGCAAATATACCAATAACGCCTTTGCTATGCAATGAGTACTCCAACCTTTTCATCTCTTGACGTACTTGTACCGATACGCTTGTTTCCCATCCTTCGCCTCCCTCTCATCATCAATACCAACCTCCTCTCTCCCCCATTGCCTCATCAAGACCTTACCCAGCAACTTCTTTTCTTCCTCCAACTCCCTCACACTCTCCGTCCACTGTCCATCACGCTTGCCCACCACTGTCTTAGCCTTCTCCTTCATAAGCTTACTGAGAAGAGCGGCTAGCTTCTCGTCCATTTGCTGGTTGATAGCAGCGTTTTCAGCAGCTTGATTTGCGAGACGAGTCTCAAGGGCTTCGTTCTCGGAGCGGAGGACTGAAATTTGAGCTTCCAGGCTAGTTATCGTGTCTTGGGACGATGGTGTAGGTGTAGCCTTGAAGGTTTTGTTGTCTTTGCGAAGGGTGGACAGTTCTGATTTGAGGGTCTTGGTTTCCGAGACTTGTTTGCGGATTATGTCGCGGAGGTTTGCAATCTCGGCATCTTTTGCATTTGTCTCGGTTGCGGATGAGGAGATGGTAGTATCGTCGTCTGTATCCTCTTCTGCAAGCTTTGCAATAGCGGCAGCGCGGAGCTTCTCTATCTCGTCTTTGGCTCGCTTCAAGTCTTTGGTAAGACTCCGCTTCTCGCTACGCTCTTGCTCGAGCAGAGCACCGGCTTTGCGTACAGCATCTTCTGCCTTGTCTCGGACATCCTCCATCATGGCCTCGTGCCCTTCCGCCATGTCTTCGTGCTGGTCGCGTAGCTCTTTGAACTTGCTCTCGGCTTCAAGCTTCAGCTCCTTCATCTTGTTGAGCTTCTTCTCAATGTCGTTTACGCGGCGATCTGCCTCCGCGCGAGCATCCTGCAAACGATCATTGGCATCTTCAAGGTCTTGCTCAAAGCGTTCCGCATCAGCTCTGGCCTTGGCACTGTCGCGATGCGCTTCCGAAAGCTGTTGGCGAAGGTTCGTGTTGCCTGTTTCGATGCTCTGTAATCGACCCTGGGCTGTGTTCAGACGTTGCTCAGTCTGTTCTGACGACTCAACAAGATCTGATATCTGTTGCTCCTTCGCGGCAAGGTCGGCTTGAGTAGATCGCAGTTGCGATTGCAACGATCGAATACGTGTTTCGAGCTCAGCTACCTGTGGTTGTCCCTCAGTTGTCATCTTCGTAGTGCCGGACAGCTCAAGTTGCGACTGGGGAGACTCGGGTTCTCTGTCGGCAGCAACAACATGCTGAAGTTCTTCTTCCTTAGCAGCTAAGTCTGCATGCGCAGATCGGAGCTGCGTCTCAAGGGCATTGATACGCGCCCTCAGCTCGCCTGCATGCGGGTCTTGATGTTTATTCGTGTTTGTATTGGCGCGAGCTGCGTCGAGTTGCGACTGGAGATCTCTCATGCGATCTTCGAGGTCAGCTGTACGACGACGTTGCTGGTCCGTTACAGTGAGCTCCCTTCGTGCAGCCTCCAGATCTGACTGCAATGTGCGGAGTCGAGAGTTGAGATCGAGATTTGTATGGAACAATTGTTGTTTAGCTGCCACATCAGCATGCGAGCATTCCACTTCGAACTTCGCCGCTTGTAATTGTCCCTCGAGCTCTGCAATGCGGGCTGTCTGGCGTCGAGCCTGTGTCTCGACAGTGGACCGCATATCATCTCTCCTTCGGGCTTCCTCACGAGCCGTCTTTGCCTCGGACGTGGCCGTTTCGAGGCTTGATTGCAGAGCATCCGCGCGGGCTTGGACCGATGAGAGTTGGTCGGCCAATAAGAGACGTTTCTTCGCAGCATCCTCATCCTCATGTCCAGACTCGTGTAGTTGCGTTTCCTTCAGATCGTGTAGCTCGCGCTCGTGTATTTGGCGCACCTGGACCAGCTCTGCTTGCATCTCTTCCAGCCTCTGGTCTTTGTCTTCCACCTCCTCGGTGAGTTGACGCTTGGCTTGTTCAAGAACCCTTCGCTGCCGTTCGAACTCTTCAAGCATGGTCTCCAACTTTGTGAGGTTCTGGAGGCGCATTTGCTCTCCAAACTCATGCATCCTGGTCTCCAGTGCATCTTCTCGCGCCTTGACCTCGGCATCCGCAGCTGCGCGAGCAGCTTCGTGATCTGCACGTTGCTGCTCCAAGCTCTTCTCCAGACTTGACACCTTCTCCTTGTGCTTGTAGTTGTCGTTTCGTGAGCTCTCGAGCTCGGAGCGGGCATACGAGAGGATCGTCTCAAGTTCGGTGATGCGCGATCTCGAAGTAGACTCTTGCTGCTCCAGCTGATGTTGTAGCTCTGCAATCTTATTGCGCGCCACGTCCTGCTCACTCGTATCGATAATGGCTGAAGTGTGCCGTATAACCGTCTCTCCCGTGGGCTTCCGCGGTGTATCATAGTCCTCGACGGTGGGCTGTAGCGATCGCGCTTTCGGGGGTGACGACCGGGGGACTTGGAGAAAGCTGTGTCTAGGCGCATGTAGCGGTGTTCCTGTGAGCGCGCCCTCCATCTCCGTGTCTGGTAGGTTGCTGAGGAAGCTCCGAACCTTCTCGTCATTCTCCATGGACCTCTCGGAAGCTGGCGAGCTGTGCTGGCGCTCGTTCTTGGTGCCATTCGGGCGCCTGGTAGGAGAGGCTGTGCGAGATGTATTACTTCTCCGCCGCTCCGTGTCCTCCACCACAACTGCCGGTTCACCCACTTCAGTCGCATGTCTGCTTTCGCTCCCGTCTTGTATGGCGTCCATTCGTATTACCGGTCGTTTCGTGTTCGCCTCCTTTCGCGATTTTATCTGGGCCAGCGGTAGATCGGCCGTCATCCAGTAGGTCATGTTCATAGTGAAGTCTTCCGGCCCCTCGATCTCGCTCGTATCCACATGATCGACTGGCGGTTGGTGGCTGTTTTCTAGTTCGGTAGACTCAAAGGTCGAGTTGAGGCCCAGGGCGTCCAGGTCCATCTCATATTGTGATCCATCTTGGGATGGGCGGCGCGCCGGACTGCGTTGGGGCGATTGGAAGCGCGTGGGGCTGGCCGTGTACGATGAATGTGTTCGGACCATGTTTGCTACATGCGACTAGGAGCTACGGATGTCGCGATGTCGTGATGCTGAGATGCGATAACAATGGTGCTGCTCGTGTCTGTTTGTTGTGGTAACGCGCATTCGACGTGTCTCGCGAGTCAAGCGACCACGCACGGGCCCTGAAAACGATTCAGAACCAGGGTCCAGTGCAAGTCATGTTCTTCTAGAAAGCTACCAAAAGAAGATGCCAAATTTACATCACCGAGGATTAGTCCTTGAGATTTAAGATTGAATGTACTGGTATACTGCATGCCTGTTTACGTTGACACTCCATGGACAAAGGCTGCCTTCTTCGCCCTACTACGAACCCGCTGACCACCTACGTCTTTTCTACCTACTTCTCGATTCGCTGTCTCACACACCATGGCCACGGGCATTACAGTATGTCCTTTCTAGAGTGGTTACGTCTCCGAAAAGACATTGCTACTTTCCCCAGAGGCATTGTCTCTACTCGTTATACCCCACATTTGCGTGGCCATGCTAGAACACTGTAAATCCGAGAACCATGCGAAGGCAGATGGCGTGTTGGAAAGGGTGGCACCATGCGATTGAGATCGCGAGGTTTCTGCACCGCAAGAGCTCTAACAGATGGACTAGCAGGTTGTGCGGCCACACTGCCCTTGTGTCATTCTCTTCGCCCTTCTCCGTGCTGATGTCTCACGCCTTTCTCCCATCTGATCTTGGGTTACGCAGCATGGAATCCTCACTGGGTGAATCTCTGATACCTCGTCACTCGGGCGGAACGTGCTTTCCTTTCTGTTTCTGAATGAAGCTGGCGCTTATCAGATAGGCTCATCGGTCGCGCTTCGTCGAGTAGTCATCTGCTGGTGTAGCAGTCATGATCGGTAACGATGCGTATATGAAGCGAGCCGGCCATGGACGCCGCGCTCCAGTCATGGCCATCCGAGTCGAGCTCAAACTCCGAGCAACCGCGTTAAATGGCAACAATGGTACAGAGATCGCATTATCTCTGGACGCAGTGCGACCACATTGCTGTCAAACTGCACGCCATAGCCAGGCCGTGCCATGTCGTTTGCGAGCCACTATCAGACCAAGCCCTTGATAGGCGGCTATAATGTCTTGAAGGCTGCTCGTGTTGTATTCGATGTCTGACTGGCAGGGTCCATGTCATGCATGCATGGCGGGAGGTCTCCCGGCTTCCGTGAGCATAGGAAGAATAACAGCGACGCCTATGACCTAGGGAGGAGGAGTTGGATGAGCTGGCGAGGGGTAAGAGGACAATGCACAGTAAGATGGTGAGCAGCCCCCACGCATGCTACTTGAAGCGTCTCTCGCGCGAGCTTGTTTATTAGACGTGCTGCATATGCGGCGTGTGCTTGTGGGTCCGGGATGCTGAACCGAGAGGGGTCCTGCAGACGACATCATCGCATGGTGGCCATGTCGGTCGACTCCGAGCTGTCCAAGGAACGACCCACCTTGACAATGCTGCTCTCCCGAACTGCGGGTAGTCGTTTAGGTTGCCCTCTGACCCGCGTGCACGTCATTGCGAGGGGGTCCAATGAACGCACCGTCGTGAAGAAGGGTGCGCAGGCGAGATGAGAGATGATGCGGGGTATGCGCCTCGTTGGTTACACGACAGCGCGCATCGAGGTACGGGCTGCTCTGACGTCCATGGTCGAATCTTCATCTGCCCGTGAGTAGTGCCGACTGCGGGACGTATGTACAATAAGGTAGTATCAGCGCGTATCGCGACGTGGAGCAAAGGGCGATTGATAGTCAAGCAGGGTCCGGTCGACAGCGGCGGCTATGCTCGGCTTCCCGCTCAGGGACAGAGGGCAGTGCTGCATGCACGCAATCATGTCCCGCAACACCCATGGACTCCGTGGGGCTTCACTCCATGTGCTGCTGTAGCTCGTGCTGAGAGGCATGGCGTTCGTCATCCGGTGCGAGAAGGAAGTCGGTTGTTGCGGTTACCACACGCCTTCCCGAGAGTCTGCCCGTCTGCGGCGCGAAAATATCGTCTTCGCTGCCGTGCAACTCAGTCATTGTTTTTGGCGTAGATCAGGTACCCTCGAGCACAAGATAGATTGGGTGCGCGTCTGGTTGCAGCGGCGGCATGGAGACTGGTCGTTGCCCGCATACGAGCACGGACGATCCCAAGGCTTGCTTGCAGCTCGTCGAGCGCTGCATGACACCAGCAACAAAGGGATGCACTATTGTGGCTGCTTCTGACGTCCCATCCGCATTGTTGAAGATGACATGCTCTGCTCGCCGCTGACTATTGTTTTGCCGCCGGCCACAGAGCCAATCTCCCAGCATCATGGGCGCGCCGTCGTGGAAAATTCTCGGGGTGCCTCATCGAGTCACCACACCCGGATATCAGCTCCACTCTCGCCCGTCGACTCACATAAAGCGTTGATGCTTCCTGAAAACCACCGGTCCACTCCGTCAGCATCGCCAGCTGCCACTCCACTGCCTTTTGACCGGGTTCTGTCCCACGCTTTCACAGTCGACGTCAGCAGCACCATCCGCTCTACGCGCAGGACCGATTCCTGCGTCCAGCCGTCTTCCAGGCGTCCATTCCCGTCCAGTGTGCCACCCCACGCGCCCATCTGGCCCCGCGCATTGCGCACTCTGCCCTGAAATCCAACTATAAGGTTCATCCACCTGTACCATCCGTGAGCCTCCCAGCCAATTAGACAAGGGTTACCTGCATCAATCCCCACGCCGCATCTTTTACCCCAGACTCACGGCATTTTGTCCTAATCCACGCCTCGAGGTCACATACAGCAGCTTCCAGACCGTGCCCTGCAATAGTGTCACCTCTACGCATGCCATCGGTCCGTAACTGAATCGGTACGATTGCTTACAGCACCTTGTGTCATATACACCCGAGGTATCCAGGCGCCACACATCCTGCTCTCCAAGTTACACATCTCCGGCTTGTGGGATGAATTTCGGCTTCAAAAACAATACTTCGCACTGGCCCGTTGGACAAGAACACATCAACCGATAGTCTGGTCAGATCCCCCGCGTTTTCATCTGTGGCTGCACGCCATCATCGCGATCTTAAGGCTCTCGGAATAACGATAAGCTTGCTTTTTCTACGGTTTCTGGAGGCTCCACGGACCTCTTAGCAAGCCTCGTCAAGCTTGACTTGCCGAATCGGAAAGTGATCCCGAATCCAGCTACCCACGGGCACGCGAGCGATCGTCATCGAAAACGCCTATTCTTATCTATTTTTTGTGGCACGTAATGGACTCATCTTTGACACTGCTCAGTGCGAATATCCGTATTCTGGTACGTGGGCCTTCCCCTCATCATGCGTTCTGCTGCATTGCATGGTAGCAAAAGTGTCCGTGTCTTACACCGGAGAGAGCCTTGGTGGCGGGTCCTTCATGCACGACATAACGGCAGGGCAACTCTTATAATTCGCCTCCCACACTGAAATTTTCTCTCCCATGGACATCAGCTAACATGATCACCTTCAAGGATACCCAACTCGCTCTCATACACATCCCGCTGCCTCTGTATCGCAACTTTCTCCAGTCCATTCTTCAGCTAGTTTTGCCCAATGCGACGCGCAAGTCTTATGGGAACGGCTCTGGCGCCGTGCAGCCGCCCAAAGGCTGGCCCTGCGAACATCCTTTTGTGAATATCTCCATTACACCAGTCGAGTGCTCCATAGTATGCTCGAGGACGCTTGCGAGTGAACTATTTCTGCCTGTTCTCAACTTGCTGGATCCTGAGTCAAGAGCGTCTGTCAGTATTACCACAGATGACTATGTCGTAATGCAAGTCGATGGCGAGGGACTTGATGCCGGTCAACGCGTCTTGGAGCTGACAAGCCCTCTTGCTCTGGCTGGAATGTAAGTAGAGGCTATCACAAAGCTTCCGCACAAGGCTGACTTCATTTTAGTCCCATATTCTTCATCACCACTTACTTCTCCGACTACATTTTGGTCCCACTGCGACACCGATCGCAGGTTGTACAAGCGCTAGAAGAGCGTGGTTTTCAGTTCGAAAAAGACACTTCCTCATACGTCAACTCCTTCCAGCATGCCCGCAAACACTCAGCCGCGTCACTGGAAGTTCAGCCGCCCAGCACCCCTCCGCCAACCACAATTTCAGAGCTTCAAACCAGGACCTTCGCTACACTCAAGCGTCGTCACATCGTTCCCACGGTGGATTCGAGCATCCGGCTCGTGCAGTGCGCCGGTCGACGCGACAGTACAAATGGCATGTCTCAAGCTCGAAACCGCAACAGCATGACAACATCCGCCGACGACGCACTCCACCTCGGTCTCGTAAAATGCCTCATCACGCAACCATATCCGAAATTTTTATCGCTCACACTAACTGATACTGAGTCTGCCGCGCTGCTGCTCGACGAAACCTTACTACCGCATTTCGCGCAAGATACTCTCCTAGGCTCCAGAGATGAGTTCTTGACACCCATCACCTTGGATCTACGAGGTTTGCCAATGGAAAGCACCGGTATTGTGTGCGGTGTAGCTGGCAGATTAGTCGGCGAAACCACAGGGCAACTGGAGGATCCTGTTGAGATGAGTTATTTGAGCACCGCGCGTGCTGGAACCGTCATGGTCGCTGAGCAGGAGCTGGAACGTGCACTGGATGCTCTGCACGGCGCTGAAAATGGTGTTTTGTCGGCAGATGAGTAGTTGTTGTCGTGTAGGAGTGCGGCACAATTCCTTTTTGGATGTGACGACCGGTGCTGGCTGAATCGAGGTCGCTTGCGCCTGCCAAGTATGCGGCCTTCACTTCCCACTCGGCTTGCATCGGCTCCTTTCTTTCACTTCGCGACGAACAACGTTGCTACGATTTTCGCATTCGCTGTATAGGATAGGATTTGGCGACTGGATCAAAAGTTATCATTTATGCGTACAGTCAGTAGCTGTGTACATGCGTGACGTAGCGTCTTCGCCCTAACATCGATTTGTGCAAGTGGCCGCACGCATACCTCACGCCCGCGTGCTGCAAGACAAGAGCGCCCCGCCGCTGGGCCTCTCTTATCCTACCCGCATGTTGTCGATATGCACGACGACGTTCCTTGAACTTCTAGTTCCCATAAGTAACCTTGTTGGTTCACATGGATGCATGAGGGATGTGACAGCCATCCCTTCTCACCAATGACGATCGAGTAGCTCTTTTGGCCCCCACTGCGGCTGAGATCTCGACATGTTTCAGCTCGATCTCACCACAACAAGCCGCGATGTTCTCACATTCCGACGAGTATGTCGGTACTCTACTAGGAGAGGTCCCGGTTCCATTACAGCGTCTAAGAAAGACACAAGGCCGGCCGTGAGCGGCTTCGCCATCATACATGTCTACCGCTACGCACTCACCGCTGGCCTTTGTGGAGAATAAAAACGCGCCCGTGAAGCTGATCGAAGTAACAAGTGATGGCCACGCAAGGAGATTGGAAGTTACCGAAGACTTGATCGAAGGTTACATTGAGAAAGACTTCTCGGTAAGTTGCACTGGCTTTCAAGGTAAATGCATGCTAACATTGAGGAAGACCCATGGTAGCAGGGTTGAGCAGCCGGCAAATGTGGAAACTACCAAGCTCTTGTGAGTATGGTTCATACGTTGTACAATTGTACCGCGCTGACCCTTTCTGTCACAGCTGGTCGAGGCGCGTAGGGGATTACAACGGCAATATGACACCTGTGCCTTTGTCGTCGCACACCTTTGCGCGGGTTGCTCCGTATGCTCGGATACCGAAGATTTATGCCCGAGTTCTAGACTACAGAGCGGCGACATATGTCTTCGCAAGTCCGCAGCTACCCCCATCTCTCTCGCATAAGTCTCTGAAGGCGGTACGCAATAGGTATTTGAGTAAGCGGGAGACTTACACAAATGCCAAGTATGCTGCTTATACCATACTCTAGGCTTTATCCTACAGTCTGTACCCGGTACAGGGTCACCTGTATGCGTCAGCGCTTCTTTCACGTACGACTTCTCAGCACGACATATGTACATCTTTATGCACGGACTTGCAAGCTATAACTACGACCGCTTTTCGTCAGTCATTGAAGAAGGCGCCTCTAGCGCGTCTGCGTTCTTAGTTCCGAGTATCATCATCCGTCACAATCTCGTGGAGCGCGTAAAGGCGCTAAACCTCTGGCAAGATAAGATATATTGGTTCGAGCGGAGGGTTGGCATCCGATTCGATCATCATGACAACCCTGAATTATCCAGTATCGATTTCAGCACGCTCTCCAAGGGTCTGAATGCTGCAAACATCAATATCGCATACATAACGTGGCTGTGTAAAAGCACCACGCGTATGCTCGACTTCCTCGATGAGGTTACAAAGAGATACAGAAGGCAGGCTATGGCCAATAATGTGTCCGAAGACGATGCGGATGAGACAGAGCAAATACTCAACGACTCTCACGCGCATATGCGATCCTGGAACACAGGCCTCGAAGATCGGGCAGAGTACCTTTCCAAGCGAGGACAAGCCCTGGTACAGACTGTGAGTACCACTTGAAGATTCTACTCAGTATACTGACATCTTATACAAGATCTACAGTGGTATTGCTCAGCGCGACTCAGCAATAAGCCTCGAATTGGCGAGCACAAGCACGAGCCTTGCCCAGTCGTCACAAAGCATAGCGCTATCAACCTCACGCGACAGTAGAGTTATGAGAATAATCGCCGCCATCACCGTGTTCTTCTTACCAGCAACCTTTACTGCAGTAAGTTCGTCGCATAGTGAAGTGCATACTTGCAGATCTAATCCTTAGTAGACGTTCTTCAGCACCTCCTTCTTCGACTTCAAACCCGACCAAGACGACAGGATCTACTCACAGTGGATCTGGTTGTACTTCCTGGTAACAATAATCCTGAACTTGACTGTATTCCTTGGCACATGGTATGTGTGGCGAAAGAAAGAGCTCGAAATTATGGCATCTTTCAAGTCAGCAGATAGAGAGCCAGAAGCCCAGACTGTGGAAACATCTGGAGAAAGAATTGATTATGAGACTGCGCAGTATGTTGAGCAGGAGATCGGCCACGCGGCACCGGGGGTGAAGTCGGACACGAACTTGAAATTTGATCAGCCGAGCCAGCGACGAACACGTTACGCCAAAACAGAGACAAACACATAGCGAGAGCGAGAGGACTCTGAAGCACCTCCCACCTGACAAAAATTAAGCAGGCCTAAATACTAGCAAAATAGGCAATCTAGCGTCAACGTGGGCTCTGAGGTGTTCAGCGTTTTCCTAGGTCAACGTGGGAGAGCAATCGAAGACATGCATTGAAGAAGCCATACAAAGTTTTCCACTCTCTGATCCTCCTCCTCCTCTGAAGCGCGCCCAAACTCTCAGCCCCGTCCATACGCAGTAAGATACGCCTTACTATACGCCGGGTCATTCACACGCAGCAACGCAAGCTCAAGAAGTCTTTGCGCCCGTGCGATAGCCACGACAGACTTCATAACAGGATCCCGCTTCAAACAACGACTACCAGGGTTTACATTCTGGCAAGCATCGTCTACCGCGGCATAAGCTTGGGTGAGCGATTCTTGCGCCTCCTTCACCCAAGCGCACTGGTATGCGCGGTCGCCATATGGGATACCGCGTTGGATGTAAAGAACCTGGGCGTCCAACTCATCGATACCAAAAGCTCCTTGCGCCATGACCTCGTCGACGCATCGAATGAGTTGCTGCTCGGGAATGGACTTGGGAGCTTCTGGCACGTCGTATAATGAGAGCAGAACTAAAGGCTTGGGCGATGAATCAACCTCATGGTCGGTGTCGCATGGTGGTTTGGCACTGGTGGCTACATCGGAGGTACTTGATGGACTGTCTTGATGGTATTCTTCGTATCTAACGTTAGGACTGAAGCTTACCCGTCGCGAGTGACTGGCCTTGGGGCCTCTCATATGTGTCTTGTGATATGGATCGGCTGCTCTCTTGGCCAGTCGTGTGAATGTGTCGTATCGATATAAAAAGGCCTCTAGAGTGGTAGTTGGCGGCCCACCTCGTGCGCGGAGTCCATGGCGTCCTTCGATCTGTGTCGTGTTTGGTGGCCTATTCTTTGACGGTCCGGCAGCTATCGTCGTGACACAAGTCTGTGTACCGACATGACAGACGTTGTTGCCCTCTAACAAAGTGCTCTTTTCTACCGATTTGGACTGGCTATACTTCGATGGCCCGGCAGTTATCGGCGGGACACTAGTCGATGTATCGTTGACACTGACTTTGTTCTCATCCAACACCTTTGTTCTTACTAGCATAGCCTGACCCGGCTCAGAAGGCTTACTGTTCGTAACACTAGTGGGTGAAGCGATAGCACCGGTTTTCTTCCAGTCCAACACATCGCTCGTCTCTGCGGATTTGGGCTGGCTAGGCGGAGAAGGCTCAATGCTCGTAGCAACATCCTTCTTTACCTTCTTTACCACACCTAAACGGCATAGCCGCTTGATTGACTCCTCCAGGGCGAATGAAACAGCTGCCTGTGGGGTCTTCGGCTTTGCACAACGGATGTCGGCGTCAATTTTGCTAGCCAACTCTGCTCGCTCTTGATGCACGAGACTTTCCTGCAAGAAATCGAAAGCAATCGGATGCAGAGCCAAAATAGTCTTGCCACTGCTTTTCGAAAGCACATAGCTGCGGAAATTCGGCTTGGTTCGAGCTTCTTCGATAGTGGTTTTGAGAGACCATGTCTGGACGGTCTGGGACTGGTTGTCCATAGTTGCAGAAAGGGCGCGGATGGGTTGAGGTTTGTTGAAGGATGGTGAAAGAACAGACCGAGGCTGAACAGTGGTGGCCGAAGGTCTCCTGAGTAGAGGCAATTTGGGACTCGATGGTCAGTTGAGTTGGCTCTCATAACAGTCAGGTGAGGTTTATGGCTGTTCGGAGTGCAGACTTGTAGACCGTGCCACCCCCTGCCATATCACATTCTTGTTGAAGCGCAAACACGGATTTTCCGCGCCACGATCCAGCGACGGGGGGTGATTCACCAAGCTTTAGGGTCACGGATCTTATTCCCTGCTTTCACAGCAATGGAACTGATAGCGGTGAAATGTCAACGACCTTATCAGGAGTCAAGCCCAGGTGATGTGGACAATACCCTCATAGCATTACGCATCTTTTCGCTGCGACTCGTCCAAGATCAATACGGTGGGTCCAAAATCCTGCTCCTCGAGCGTATCACTATTGATTCCTCTCCTGATGTTCTCGTTCTGAGCTTCTTCTTCCGTGGCAAAGCGGTAGCAACGCGTCTCAGCCAATCCAAAGCGCTTGCCCTTCACGAGGAAAGCTTTGATACCTCGATGCGTGATGATGGCGATGTTGCTACACGTCGCGGAGTGATCTTTCAGCCTTCTTCGCACTCGCTCAGCACGCATAGTAGCCGCTTCAGTGCTATGCTCGGGATAGTCCCACTCTTCATTGCACTCGGAGAAGTCAAATTGGGGAAAGTTTGACGCTAGCTCTTTTCGCGACAAGCCCTTGTTGCAGACGGCATCGTTGGCTTCCCGAAGATCAGGCCAGATCTGAACGGGTATGTGAAAGGAACCTGCCTCCGTCAAGAACGGAAACATGTTTATCGCAGTTTGTATGGTGCGCGTCATGGGCGAGATGAGGATCAGATCTGGCTGGACTGAGAGATTGACGCGTTTGGTGGAGACATTGCCGGCTTTTGTCAACGGCGGATCTCGGTGTGGATAGCCGCGCTGAACGTTGTGCAGTGCCTCGCCATGGCGTATGATATGTACACGCGCTGCCATGATGTTCTTACAAGTAAGTGGATGACGCGGGTGTTGAACGTAGGAGCACTGAAGACCGCCGCTCAGGGTTATCGATAAGAAGGCCTGAAGCTTAGCATCGCTTCAATCTTCGAAGCTCCGCTCCTGCGCGCTCATCTTCCACGTCATTGCACATATCGTCGTCAACTTCCTTTCTGAACGCGCTCCGGAGCTACTGGCCAGAATAATGGATTCGCTGCTTCTCTATCACATGCCCGAGGAATGCAGCTGCAGCTGGGCCCCCTTCGACGGCGCATGAACTTGTTCAGGAGATGGCGGCACCCACCGTCATCGATGCCAAGGTCGCCGAACGATCTCCGCTATCGGATGTTGCATCGATCTGCATCTGATAAGATGAGATTGATAAAATTCCCCACCACCTACTCCGCTGGAGCCAATCGCGAACACCGCACGTACGACGTCAACCTCTTTTTTAGGCAGAATGCTCGTACTGCGACAAGGTATAAGAAAACTCTGCGAGTGTCTATCGGCCGTAGCATTCGTGCAGTGCCCTGATGCTGATGGGTACGCGATGTGTTTTTGAGGCGTGCCGTGGGGCTTATAAGAAGCAAATGGAGGACTTTCATACCCTCAACATCTAAGCTTCTGCGGTGCTTTTCTCTGCCCATCACACCATGCGGTTCTCTGGCGTCGTTCTCGCCTCGCTGGCGTCCATCCTTGTCCATGCGCAGAACAACACCAATACAACCTCATCCTGGCCATGGCAAACCTTCAAATCTCGCCCGGGTTTCGAGCCCCCAGTACTTTCGGTCAACAAAACTGGTGACACAGCACCAGGAGTTATTACTTTCCCTCAGAGTGGAGGTGGGGCTCACAACTACAGTCTGAACATCTTCCAAGAAGATGGCGAGTTGGTTTGGCAATCTGGCTACGGCGACTACGCCGCCTTCAGAGTTTCTGAGCTCTTCGGCGAACCCGTACTGGCCTACTTCAGTGGCATCTCTCTCACAGAACCTTGGGGTTTCGGGTATGGAGTAATCTACATCCTCAACCAGCAATACGAGAGCATCTACAACGTCACTCTCTGGAACGAAACATACCCACTTGAGAGCATCTACCCGCTGTACGATCCTACCCAGTACCAACCTTTCAGCTGGGTTGATATGCACGAGAATCTTATCACGCCTGAGGGTACGATGTTCATTGCCGCTGTGAATGTCACGCCATGGGATTTATCATCCATCGGCGGCCCAAAGGATGGGTGGGTTGTGGATTCCATTGCGCTCGAGCTCAACGTTACGAACAGCGAGATCCTTTGGCAGTGGAGCCATCTTGACCACGTGGACGAAGTCTCGCTCGAAAGCGCTGTGCCAACGTATCCGCTTGGTGAGCTAGGCAAGAACAGCAGTTACCCTTGGGGCCCTTTCCACATCAACTCCATCGAAAGATTTGAGGATGGAAGTTACTTGCTCTCTTCAAGGCATTACTGCTCCATCTACAAGGTTTTCCAAAACGGCACCGTGGCATGGACTTTGAACGTAAGTTCTCATCCCAGTTCCCATCCTTCCGACGGTACGCACTAGTGGTGAGCGCCATGCTAACGAGACCCTAGGGACACTCCGGTGGCGACTTCGCCCTTGAGAATGGTCTTTCTTTCTGCTACCAACATGACGCGCGTATTCATCCGTCTCGTTCGCCCAACACCACCACCATCTCTCTGTTCAACAACGACAACAGCGCCGTTGTACCTAAAGTCAACGAAACTACCGGAATATTCCTCTCCATCGATGAGCGCACGATGACTGCGACATTGCTACAAGAACTCGCTGACCCAGACGATGTCATCTACTCAGTCAGTCAAGGCAACATGGAAGTTCTCCCCTCCAACCACTCTATCATGGGATACGGCAGCGTCCCGGCTCTGAAGGAGTTTGACCAAGATGGCGATGTTGTATTGACTGTGAAATGGGGAGAACCAGAGAAGGTGCAGAGCTACCGCGCTTACAAGGCCGAGTGGGTTGGTAAGCCGAGCACCAAGCCTGATGTGTACGCCTGTAAGGCGAGCAACGGCACAGAGGTCTACATGAGCTGGAATGGTGCCACTGAAGTTGACACGTGGTCTGTATTTGGCGGTGCATTCAACGGAACCCTTAGCAAGGTCGCCAGTGTTGAGAAGTCTGGTTACGAGACCAAGACAGTCGTGGGTCATAAGCTTGGGTTCGTGAGGGTAGAGGCAAGTGGCGAGGAGATTGAGACTGGTGTCTCGCGTGTCGCAGCGGTATCGGAGATGTGCTAGGCATCATGTGAACGATGGAAATAGTAATCGATGCATTACGCATCTGTATCTATAAATCGACACTTCATAGTACTCTCAGCCTACCATGGGTAGCCTCCTGTATTATGAATAAACTTTCCACATTCCTCGTCTCTCTTGCCATCAACAAGCTCCATAATGCTCTTCACGGTGTCCTCCGCACTCCTCGCACCAAACTCCACCTTGTTGTAAGGGCCTAGATTGGAAGCTGTGAAGCCAGGGTCATAGCAGAAGACCTTCATTTTGACATTGTCTGCCTCTTTCGCAGCATCAGCATCGCCCTCCCCAGCTTTGTCGAAGTCCACCTGCGGTATACCCAGCCCAAACTCCACATACATACACGAGCTGATCATGTTGAAGGCGACCTTGCTGGCGCGGTATGGGACGGCTTGGATTCTGTACATCGGGCTTTCAGTGGAGAGACGACGGCCAATTGATCCAGCACCTGACGAGATGTTGACAATGCGCGGGTTCGCGCTCTTCTTCAGCGACGGAACTAGGGCGTTGGTCAGAAGCCATGGACCCGTTGCGTTCACGTCGAAAGCCGTTGCCAAACGTTGGCGCTCCGTCAAGCCTTCGGGCAGCGCGACTGCAGCATTGTTGAAGAGGATGTCGAGTTTGCCGTATTTCTCCTCGATAAGCGTTGCGGTTTGCGCGATGTGGTCATCATTCTGCAAATCAAGATGCAGAAGCTCGATGCTGCCAGAAAGCTTGCGTGCTTGCAGGTCTTCGAGGGCGGCTGACCCTTTCGTAGTCGATCGTGAGGCAAGGAGGACGTGATATTGACCCCGCTTGAGGAGCTGGTGAGCAATCTCAAATCCGATGCCGCTGTTCGCCCCGGTGACGAGAGCAATCTCTTTAGCGATGGACTGCATTGTGAGTAATGTGAGGATGTGGTGTGACCAAGGGAGGAAGAGAAGTGTCGCAGTGACTTTAAGATGGCTTAAGATGGGCTTAAAGCCACAGTAATATATGTTTCCTACCTTCGTGGGAGTTTGGCTGCCGCCGGACTTACGAGCTCAAAATCCGCAATGATGCGCTGCAGTCGGCCTAGCGGTCGTGCAGCAGTCGTGTATGTAACCGGTGTCTATACATTGAAACGGTCATTCTACGACTAGTCAACCTTCTCGAGCGGATGAGAGTAGGCCAGGCCGGACTATCTGGACGCCTAAAGGCTTCAAGCCAGCGTTGGAGGCGCGGAGTACAGGTTTTGCACTTTCAATCGCCGGCGCTAGCATCGAAATGGATTAGAGGAATTGCACAAGCACCACCCGTGCGCTGTGAGCGTCATCAAGAGCTGGCACGCTGGAAGCATCGTGGAAGAGTCAGAATCGCTTAATTCGTTTTGCCAAGTATTGAATGCCATGCAAATATCTAAGATCCTTCGAACGAATGTATCACTACCTGACCTGCACTGCAATCCCATCATCACCCCGGATTTGCGGAGACAACGAATCGGCTCGCACCTCTCTCACTGCGACATCTGGGGACTTCAGCCAATCTTGCTGCACCAAACCTCTCCCGCGCTCGGTCATCTGAAGATTTGGAAGCTCCTCCCGTAATGCGATGATGCCACCTTTAACGCTACTTGCTGAGATGGCTTTGGCGCGGAGCACGCTCGTCGCAACACGGGCCGTATCACCCCCGTAGCAGACGATATATACATCTTTGCCAACAAGGTCATGCGCACTAATGCGCTCGTTTGTGAATGTTGATTCCAACTCTTTCCATTGCTTCTCGAGAACCGCGGCATCCGAGAACGGGCTTGGTGTGGAGGCATTCAGGCTTTGTAGCGGTAGGTTGTACGATCCTGGGATGTGACTAGTGACGAAGTCCTCTGGCTTCCTCAGATCAAGCAGAACGGCACCATTGCTTTCGCTTATAGATTCGGCGAACTGCGATAGCGCTCGTGTAGGTGTGAGTTCCCATGCTTCGTCGTAGCGGTACAGGTCGACTGCGGTGAGATTCTGCAGTCATGTTAGCTATGTTTGATGAAGTGTGACAGCAAAAAGGCCAGCTGCGAGAAGTAACAAGGGCAAAAGCGTCTCTTACCTGGTTGTGTATAGGTTGAAAGGCGGAACTTCCAAGCTTGTCGAAATATTCATCGATGTACTGATATGGGCCATCGCAGGCCACGAATGCGCAGTCGACGATGCCATTGGCCTCGGCAAGGTCGGATAATGTGCCGTCATTCTTTCGCTTTTCAAGATAGTTGAACAGCCCTGACAATGTCAGCGGCTAAACCTATACTTCGATATGGTTCCGCTTACCTTGCAAATTAAAGCCTGAAGATGGACCGCAGATCAGACCTGCGCGACAGAGTGCCAAGGATAGACTGAAAGCATCCTTGGAGCCCACCTCCTCAATGGCATCCACGGAATCGCGCCACGGGAACTCGACAGGGCTCAAGAGAGCGAGAGATCTAGGTCCTGGAACTCGATCGCCGGCGGCGGTGCATACACTGGGCACTTGGTCAGGCTGCATCTCCATCAACGATGAGAATCCGTCGACTCACCCCAATCGAACCACAGACGGCTTCGCTGATTTGAAATATTGGCCGAGCCCTGTCATCGTCCCAGACGTACCCATGCCCGCGCACATGAGACGGATATTGGGTAATTGTTGATGTATTTGCGGTCCGGTCCATTTGACGTGCGATTGCCAGTTCTTGAGAAGTTAGCTTGTGCCGCTCACTAAAAGCAATGGAGTAGCTTACTGCGTCGTTTTCGTATTGATTGACGTTGAGAATTGCTTCGTCCTTTTCGGCCATCATTCTAGCTCGATGTATGCCGCCGCGTTCGTCATGTGGTTCTGGTTGAGAAGGGCCACCGAAGAGCGTACTGGCAGTGAGTTAGATGGCTTCGAAACACAAATGATTCCTGCTCGTACATGTCCAGTCCGAAAAATTGCATGAGCCTAAGTTTTGGAGCCGAAGTCTTGTTACTCAAGAAGGCGCGAACATCTTGTATCCCGTGGTTAATACGAGACACCAAGGCCAGAGATATGACGGTAGATCCCGAACTGTACTCGACTACTGTCTTGGACTTCTCTGGGTGGACCTCTTTGGTCAACATGTTCAACGCTGGCGTGACATTAGCGATGTCAGGTGCTGACTGCGCTCTTCTACTCCACACATACCAGGCATGATCTTGACATTGTTCGAGGGATGCATAGACATCATCTTCGCGTGTATCCTAACACCATCGTTGTAGTACGGGTTCAAGCTTGGCGGAATCTCAACGAGAGGAATCATTGGTGTGCGGTCGGGGTCGAAATAGTTCTGGAGAGCATCTGGCCCCGAATAGGCGTTCAAATAATTCCGTGAGACCATGTTGAAGTAAGCAAAAGTTGTACGAGACAGTACGAGTGCAGCCCAAGCGCTGGAACTGACTGCTCTTTAACTGAGCGCTTTCGCGGTGACACATCGGAGCCTGCCTGTCGAAGTCGATATTGAACCAAATGATCTACAGCACCGGGATATTTTTGCGTGGGCATCATGCAACATGCAACGATGAAGGTGCTCATCGGTGTCACTTCATGGGTGCTAGTGCTGGGGCGAAGATCAATCCCGAAGTGGGACTCGTACGGTAGGATTCCCGCTGCAGCCATGGGAACGTCCCGCATCGGCCAAGACGTGTAAATATAATTTACGGGCGAGAGCGCAACACAAAAGATGACGTGAGAGGGCTCATTGGACGGGATGGTGATGGTCGTTGATGGCTTCGAGGCACATTGAGGCACATTGAGCACATTGATGGCGGCGAGTCAGGACGAGACGCGCTTGTACTAGTATGTTTTCGGACTAGCGTTGACGCGACATGGGCCACCCCACGGGTGTTCTGGAGTTTTCAATGTCACAAACCTCGCCATGTGTCGGCCTGACACGACGACAGGGTATGAGAGAACATTTGACGTGCATATGTCGCAATTCTTCACCGAAGCCCGCCCCTGCGTGGAGCACACGCGCATAGTCGCCCTCATTGTACTCAACAGCGTTCCCGATGAGCGCGCCACGAACTGGACGTGCTGCGACACCCATTGCTTGTTGCACATTGCTGGTAAATGCCAGTCATAGTACCTATGCACAGAGATATTTGGCATCCAACAGGACCAAAGAAGCTAGGGCACGAGCGTAGACGCTTACACATCTAGTTTGCATCGCGCACTTTGCAAGGATGTATCCGGTTCCTTGCATCTTACGTTCTCGGAAGTATACACAAAGTGGAAGATCAAATGATCGGCGTCGATGGACCAAGTTGAGTACTACATGTCAGATTGCGGTCCCAGACTGCGTTGGCATCTGCACCGACGTTGTCTCCACCGCTTCAAGTCGTAGTCATATCTGTCGAGCTCGGCCCGTGTTGAGTCGTGCTATTCTTTTATCAAGCCATCCCAAGACACCACAGACTTCGCGAAGACGAGAAATCGAACCTTTCTGAACCATGGCCACACAAGACCAGCCCCAGGCTGCCATGAGCACACCGGAAAAATCTCCTGCAGAAGCCTCCTCTGTTCAGGCGCCAAGACAGCCTCCAGAATTCAACGAACAAACCAGTACGGTATGCGCAGATGACATTCCGAATTTTGCTGACTCCATACTCCAAAGACTATGTACCAGTCAAGACGATCATTACGGTGGGTACTTACCCGGCTATTCTCCCTTTCGGTACTTACGTATTCGCAGATTTTCCTTGCTTGCGCGAGCGTCGACTTGCTGGCCTTGATGGATCAAACAACACTTGCAGCTAGCTTGACCATTGTCAGCAAGGATCTCAACGCCAGTAACGAAAGCGCGTGGATCGCAGGCGCATACTTCTTGACGTCCACGTCATTCCAACTTCTCTACGGGCGGCTTTCTGACATTTGGTCCCGCAAGGTGCTCTTAGTTATCGGCATTGGCATCTTCTTTCTCGGCTCGCTAGCTGCTTCCTTGGCACAGTCCGCCCTGCAGCTGATCGTCTTCCGTGCATTCATGGGCGTTGGAGGTGGCGGCCTCATGACGGTTGCTCAGATGATCGTATCGGACATTGTGCCTCTTCGCGAGAGGGGAAAGTATCAGGGTATACTCGTAAGTGACGTTGCAATGCGTTCTGTGGTATACCGCTCACTTCATGTCAGGGCTCTGTTGTAGCTCTGGCGAATGGCATTGGGCCAGTGATAGGTGGTGCACTCGCTTCCCAAAGCCACGATTCTTGGTATGGACACCCTACTGACATCCAATAAAAACAAGACTAAGCCGGCTGTAGGAGGTGGATCTTCCGGCTGAACTTGTTCCTATGCGTCCTTACCACTGGCTCCGTCATGTTCTTCATGCCACTTAGAAAGGTCGACGGTAGTTGGAAAAGGTCAGTACTAGCTACCTTCGCTCATGTCAAACACTGACGATATCAGGAAATTAGCAGCAATCGACTTCTTCGGAGCGTTCCTGGCTCTCGCTGGGTCTGCATTGCTTGTAGTATGTTGCGCGACATCATCAGTCATCCATCCTGGCCAACGCTAACCATCCTAGCTCGCCTTGACATGGGCTGGGGGAGAATACGCTTGGGGATCTGCGCATGTCATTGCAACCCTGGTGGTTGGCATTGCAGTCTCAGCTGTCTTTGTCGCGTGGCAGTGGAAAGGCACCAGCGTGCCATTGATACCGAGTAGGTTTGCCCCAGGCAACAGGCAAAGCTCCGTGCTGACTCATGTCAGTGACCATCTTCACATCCAAAGTCGTCAACGGTGCCGCGCTAACCATGTTCGTGAACGGCTGGAACTTTCTTGTTCAGGTCTACTACATTCCTTCATTCTACCAATTGGTCTATAGCTACTCAGCCGTGAAGTCCGGAGCACTACTACTCCCCATCACGCTCACACAAAGTAAGAAAATGTATCTCATCCACACCGGTTCGTGTCTGACTCTCACATAAGCTCTCTTCAGTACCCTGTCAGGTCTTATTGTACACTGGACCGGTCGTTACAGAGAGTGCCTACTGGTAGGCTGGGCGATATGGGCGATTGGTCTGGGCCTGATATCGACACTCGATAGCCCATCACTCGGAAAGCAGATCGGCTATGGCCTGCTCGCTGGTCTTGGTCTTGGCAACACACTGCAACCCTCACTCATCGCTGTTCAGGCGGGGGTTGAGCGCAAGCACATGGCTGTCGTCACCTCGACGCGCAACTTCGTACGCAATCTTGGCGGCACCCTTGGTCTCGCGATCTCAGGCACTGTAATCAACAACGCAGTTCGATCATCACTGGTTCCGTACGGGCTTTCGAGGCCAGAAATCCGGCTCTTGCTGGATTCGCCAGACATGTTTCGGGAGTCGGTCGGCCAAGAGCGTACCGACCTCGTCCGAGCTGCACTTGCAGCAGCGTATCAGCAGGGCTTCCGCATTGTTTTCATCGTCGGCGCAGTGCTCAATGCGCTCGCATTTGTCGCTGCTTGGTTCCTGATGCCTCAGGTGGAGTTGAGCAGAAAGGACGATGCCCAACTGAAAGAGGAAGGCAAGAAGAGAGATGAGGAAAAGCGCGGCACGACTTCCCCGGCATAAAAGTTTTGACCAGGAGTATCAGAAGGAACGGCGAGACGCATGATACAATACGATGAGCCAATTTTCGGACATCTAAGATCCAACGACGATTGCAACTACCGACGACGCAGCATGGAAGTCGGGTAAATAATAGATTACTATCCATAGAGCTATGATTACTATACACCCTAGCAAGGCGGCCCCACATCAAAGAAGTACACTAATGCCCCGCGCAGTTACTATAAGTGCTTGTTCCGTTGTCAAGCATAGATAGTAACCGGGTAACGAAGCTTAATTGCACATTAATTCTATAATGTCGTCCAAAACCATAGTACTATATCAGTCGAGCATTTCTCCAAACATGAGTAGCATTATGATATTTCATTGAGACTATCGACAACCGCAAGCATGCTCACCACTATTCTCATCGCTCTCGCACTGACTGCAACCGGTCTCGCGCAAGCACCAGAAGGCTACCGCACGGTGTACATAACATCCGCTCAAGATAACAAATTCGTCGTTGTACCAAAGTCACGAGCCGCAGGAGCAACACTCGTGGTGTAAGACAGATGTCTTCTTTTTCCTCTAATACCAATACATTTGGCTAACGAATGTCTCAGGCAAACCCTCACGTCTACGCCGGCGCAATCATGGTACATCAAGTCGCCTAACAATGCTACCTCCATCCAGCTCGCATCCACAACACTCTGCATGGATGCAGGGCCGAAGTCTGGCTGGAAAGATATGGCCAACATCTACCTCCGCGAATGCGTTGCTGGGAGTGAACAGCAGACCTGGAACGCCATGGCTGATGGACGTATTGCTCTTGCTGCTAGCAGTGGAACGCAGCAATGTGTCGATCTACAGTATCTGCGTGCTGTGCAGAATAATCCGGTCGGGCTGTATAACTGTGCAGGCTTGGGGAACACCGGGGCGGCTGACAAGGGAATTAATTGGCCTCTGAGGAATGCTACAGTTGTGTAGGCGAAATGGAAGGTGATTCGTGTAGCATTTGATGTAGCCTAGACGGTCGAGGATCTACTCGACTCAATCATCAATGACATATTCGACGTTGGATATAATCGTTTTGCTCATCTAATTGGATGTACATTCTTTCTCCAGGGATTCGATGGTCTCTCGTCATGAACGGGCTGGCGGGTTCATCAGGCGGACGGCCATATGCAACGTTGTGTGAAGCTGACGTCGGCTCGGTCGTCAATGTTGAGGAACTGCATCCACAACTATCCATGAGATGGGGAAAATGCCGGTGATGCGTCATAGTGTCGGACGGTCGTGAGAACGGACGGAGGGTTGCAGATCAGCCAAGGCGGGGCTGCGCACGAGCCCCCTGTTCCACCTCAGCTTCCGGATGTTCAGTCCGTCCTGAACTTACATCTGGACTGACCTCAATGTATCTGCATAAGGCATGACGAGCAAGCCATATCGCTCTAAAACCTCACACGATAAGCGCTCAATCGAAATCATCGCGATACCCTCAACATCTCCACTCTCATCGAGGCTGCCACCCTGTTACGTCACAACTCAGCCGCAATCACGAGCACCCACAGAACGCGTGCGCCGACATCTTTGTGTAGATTCAGAGTTTCGTAAGCTATCGAGAGTTTCCTGAGCCAAATGCTTACACATCAGCGCCCATAGTATGACACCGTAGACAGATGCTTGAACTGCAAAATCGCGCGCCCATCCTCCAAAGCCAACCCGCGGAACCTGTCCATAACCATCTCCTTCATTCGCTCCGCCTTTTCGCCCTGCAAATGGTAGCCAAACCTGTTCCCTGTGCTATCGTTGCACCAATTCCATAGCGCCTCCACGCTGTCGAGCGTACGCGTGCCAAAACCGCGCGATACCTTCACATCGCCAAACCCAGCGGCGCTCAGATCGCGCTGCATCTCCGACAGGGTCGAAGGCCATATAAAATTATCTACAGGCTCGCCGAGTTTCGCTAAGACGTCATTGCGGACGTCTTGGATGGGTAGAAGGAATGCGCCGTCCTGAGTCGCGAGACCAATAGCAGTGCCTGGCTTGGCCAAAGTGGCGGCTTGAGCGAGGAAGAGAGGTTTGTCGCTGAACCAATGGTATGACATGTTGCAGTGTATGGCATCGAACTTCTGTCCTGCGAATATAGAAAGATCGCGCACGTCGGCGACGTGAAGCTCTACGTAAGGCTTGAGCTCCGGATGTTCCTCCAAGGCCTCTCGCGCCCGCTTGATGCTGTGTTTGTCTAGATCAAACCCCACGACTTTCCCAGTCGGGCCTACAATTTGCGCAACGTCGAGAACGTCGCTTCCAGGACCACACGCAGCCACGAGGACGTGTTGGCCTTTGTGGATGTTCATCATCTCTGTTAGGGCATGACCGTAGCCGCGCTGCATCGTATTCGTGCGGCTGTAGCGATCTGCCGTCGTTTCGGTGGCTGTGCCCCATTTCGTGGGTTCTTCAGCTTGGGTAGCGAGGACGGACATGATGAATGAGAATGTAGACAGTTCTAAGCAGATGGAAATGGCGATGATTTGGGATTGAAGGTGCAACGGCAAGTCCGGAAGCGTCGAGTACTGTTAAGTTATATGCGTAGGGTATGCTGCGATAAGCACTTACGGGAGAGCAATTGGCTGGCACTTCGTACGAGCCGGCAGATCCTATCGATCTCTACTGCGTGGTGTATACCGAGCGGGGGAGGCCCGAGGATATGCCGTCTCTTGGATCTCCAGTCTGACAGCAACGTCATCCAGATATAGCCGCTTCTGATGCTCTCTTGTAAAAGACCGCAATGGGGCCCGTACAGCTATACACGCCAAGCTTCCGGGTAAGGGAGGGCTATATACAAGAAGCGGCCTCGGCGCCTCTTTCGCCACCACTCTCGCAATACATACGTGTTTTAGACCTATCAATTGCCACAGTTTCAGAGGGACTGCGATGGCTGAGGCATTGACTTTGGTATGTAAGATTGGGCAGCCCAAGACGAATCGGACAAAGGGTTCCGTGGGGTCTCCGGGCCCGACTACGTTGACATGTGCTTTTTACAGATAGAGTTTGCACTAGTGTGGGACGCCTACATGCCATGTCCAACCTTCTACTCGATTTTCGAAACGCGCTGGAATGCAGAGCTTATACTAGTTCGACGCCCAGATTTTATTACCATATCGACGTCAGTTCCCGTTGAGGCATTTCTCAAACATCTTATCGAGTGATGGGAGCAAGGCAGTGGATGCATGTTGATATTGTCGCGCGTGAGTACAAGACCATACTGTCTTGAGAAAAGATCCTAGCCCGCTAAGGGCTTTTGCATTCACTCTGACGAATCAACTCCAGACCAAAGCGCCAGTATAGTGTCTTCATGAATATCTCTGAGTTATGCGATCCCAAAACGCCGAGATCATCTTCGCCACCGACGCCGAGATCAATCGCTACCTTCGCCGAGAGATTGATCATCGCCTGTCAATCAATAACACCATCGCCCAGTAAATAAGGTTGTGTACTACCTTCATAACTCTTCTCACCACTCCGACATTCTTACCTTCTTACTCCGATCAAGGGCGGATCTGGTCGCTGAGCCAAACAACGACGCGTGGGTTCATCGGCGAATACATGAGATCCATGACCGTTACTGTACGAAGCCCATCAAGACGTCGAAAAGAAGAGAACTCAAAGCCATTGGTACCCTTCCTCGATGTTGCGGATCCGAACGTGACATGCAAGGATAAGATCTACGAAAATGTCTTTTGTATCTCAACTCCATCGGCATCGATAAGATATCGGGGGCCAGGAGCATGCCCGTCTATGTGCTGCAGAAGTCGCTTCCATGATACTACTTAGGCATTCACTCACACCAAAGAAACATAATGCTAAGATCGGCAACATCACGCACGCACAAGGCTCTATCTCGATTGTTAACATCGTGTCAAACACTACAAACGCTGTTTACAAACACACCGCTCACCTCCAAGTCTAAATACAAATCATCCCATCGCACTCAAGACTGACGCCACTGACCCGAATCACAAAACCCCCGAACCCAAACCCAGCATGTCACTAATCACCATCATCAAAGACCTAGTAGACTCCGTATCCTACAACTGGAATTGCCACCAATGCGGTAGTGATAACGTCGCAAAAGAGCACCCAGCTCAATGCACATCGTGCTCGCATTTTCATTGCTGGAAGTGTGAAAACATCATTCACTAATCTTCGTATGATGTCGAGCAAATTAACTTCATGTGCTCTCACGAAGAGTTGTCCCATAATTAGTCTTCTTTCATGCTAGCTGCGAATACGATTAGGAATTTACTTGCGCTCAAAGAACCTTCTCTGGAATACATGAGATTGCCAATGCTTGCACATGAATCACAGAGTGACGACTCTTTCCATTAGTCTCGCACAATGCGCGCACACTTTATGAAGCAATATTAGGTATAAAGCGGTGTACTCAAACCAAGTGATACAATGTTCTTGACATCTTTTAGTCTGACGTACCTGATTCTATAAAAGAGAAGTTCTCACTACCCTCAAAGCCTTCTCTCTCTATACCGCCATATATGATCTACCGTTATCACTTAATAACTGCACGATTGTCTGGTACCTTATTTTGCTTCTCAAGCCATCATCTCTTTCTCACTTACTCGCGAAGAAACGGCTTGCGCATCTGCTTCGACAATACTACCCTCCACTATGCTCATTTGCAATAACTCATTTATCGGGCTACTTGCCGGTCTATCCTGCATCTCGGCAGCTCCTCTGGAAACCTTGGCGAGTGAAAGCACTTCGATAGCCGCACATAATGCTAGAAATGTAAGTGCTTAACCTTAGTCCATACGACTGCGAATAACCTTTACTAATACCAATGTGTACTAGGCACGTCCTGAACTCTCCCTCCAGCTTCTATACAGCGTCTGGGATGAAGATAAATACCTCTACGTCGCCCAACGAGGGAAGCAAGGAATAGCATATGGACCATGTGGGGGCGACGTAAAGAACAATTCCTTTGAGCTAATCCACTATACAGAATTAGGCAAAGACTCCCGTCCCAACGCCATCGATCATCCTCCGTTTCCCAGCAAAGAAGTAAGTAAAACCGGCCTTTCACTATTTGAAGTATGCTGACTCGCATGTTCTTATAGGTCTCATTCCCTATCAAAGTACCCGGCAAAAAAGACTGCCGTTACGAAGGCAATGGCGTCGACGCTGGCCAGATTCGATGCGGAGATGAGGCTGTCGGGAAGTGTGGAGAAGACCCACAGTACGATGAGCCTACGATCAGGTGTTCATGGGGGACAAAGTACCATCGCGGATATGTCTGCGAGTTCTGAGTACCCCTAGACTTGAGTTTGGACTTTCCGGAATGGACGATTGGGAGGCAAGAGAGACGTATAGTGGACTGCCCAGGTGCAGTCATGTGACGAATCCACTGGAGAGGCGTCGCTTATTGTGTTCGTATGATGGCTGATGTTCATGTAGACAACACACGAGTCTCAGCGTTATTGGAAGATTGTGCGCATCGATGTTGATTGCTGCTCTGGTGATTGCTCCTTGTAATGATTAGCCATTGTTTCGTCGTCATGTACCCCTAGAAACGTGGTGCTGATGATGTGAAGGGTTAAATGCCGGTGGCTACACGTTGCCAAGCGCGAGACTGGGATACGAACGAAAGGATACTGTGGCCCTGTAAGGGATGTGACGAATAGCAAACGAAAACGAATTGACCGGGCCGCAAAGAGTATCATATTTGCAGTGAAAACATGTTTGCGATAGTCAGGTCCCGCCGGAAAGAGTGAAGTAGTCCGGGCAGCTGTGATACCATTACTTCTTATATGTCGTGCAATCTTGGCGTCACTTCGGAGTTGTCATATTGTACAACATGGTAAAGTAGCGATACTTTGAATGCTTGCTGTGATGCCTACGCAATCTGGTAAACAGGTCCTCTTACAGCGTGCTGCTGCTTATAAGAAGGCGGGTAGTAACATGTCCACGACTGACCATCACCCAACACAGCAAGCTTGCGGAAGCCGAGATGATGTTCTACCCTGTTCTCCTCCTCTGTGCCAGTCGCTCCTTCGCTCTGCCGGCCAGCACCACCGATGTGTCGCGTTCGATAGACGACACAAACCAATACATAATCCTGGACGAGCTTGGCATACCATTGCGATCACCTATCATGCCAGGTCTCGTTCCTAGTAGCGATGAACGGATTCGGAAAAGAGATATCTGGAACAACACAAGGGTTAAAACCGAAGCGCCTTCCAACCCAAGCGCTTCAGACAACGCCACACAAGTCCAGCAAACGGCAGCCGAAGACCACCTCACAGCTCTCGCCGAAATCATTATGTTCCCAAGGACTTGCGAGATTGATCAGCAGTACCAAGTCCTTGCGATGGCCGAAATGTTCGTAAACGTCGGTGTCGTTCAAGCTGATCTGGAAGGGAGCATACGCCGGAGCTCGTTCATGTGGGGCGAAGATGTTCCGGGCAAAGAGTATATAACCACGTGGATGTATGTGGATATACTGGACGATGGGCCGTTAGTGACGTCCGATCTGATAGAGAACATGTTCTATCTGATGATATATGATGAATCTTGCTATGCTACACCAGGCCAGACCAGAGGCGGCAGACTACGGGCGGTGCATGCGCGTACGGGTAGGGAGCTTGCCAATGTAGTCATAAACGCGGTGAACTCTAGAGATGCGTAGTATTAGGCGATGGATCGCATGGAATGGAAAGGCTTTTTAATCTTATTTCACCTTCAAGTCGTTCAGATGCGTATTCGGATCCGCGTCCACAACATACTCGTCCAATTGGACCAAGCCCAGCAGAGCCTCGTCGTCGACAACGTCTGTCATTGCTGGTCTCTTTTCTGTTTGTTGGCTACGAGCTGCCTTCAGCTTCAAGATTGTCTCTTCGTTGTATTTCTTGAAAGCCTTGGGGTTCTTCTTCTCCCTATGCGGATCATGCGACTCGCTCTTGAACTGATATCCTCTAACTCGCGGCCCTTGGCCAGACTTCTCGGGAAGTGTAGGTTCGTAATAGGCCTCGAAAGCGGCCGCGTCGGCGTCGAAGGTACCTGCTTCGATGGAGGCGCGAATGCCGGCGAAGAAGGTCGAGAGAATGGCGTGGTTGTGTAGCTGGATGAGTACCCAGCCAAGCATTTCCTTGGCAGCGAGCAGGTGCTGGAGGAAGGCGCGATGATGCTTTGTGCACGCGTAGCATGTGCAGCCTTCGGATAGCGGGGTGACGGACAAGGCATGCTCACCGCTCCACATGTCGATGCCCAGAGAGTGGCGCGCGCTTGTGTTGCCGTCTCCGACGGGCGCTGGGAAGGTGAAGTCGAGGACGATACCCGCGTCGGTCGCGTCGGCGAGGAAGGGCACGGTAAAGACGTCCACGCCCATGCGCACATGGCGGAGAAGCTCCTGTGGGCTGGCAGGGACGTGGAAGGATAGTCGTGGGAGGTGATGGAGCTGGTCGGGCAGGTCGTCGAGCAGATAGGCGTCGTAGATGGCGAGGCCGCTGATATTGTCCACCATATCGTCTAGCAGGTGATCCAAGTACCATGACTGTAGGTCGCGCTCGATGGGCAGGATGGGCGCAAAGATGCTCCACGCTTTCTCGCCCTCGTCGATAGTGCCCTGCTTGGCTACCATGTCACGCAGCCACACCTCGGTCCTGTCGCTCATCCGGTCTTTCCGCTTGAGACTGATGTCCTCCTGCCCAACTGGTATGTCACCCAATCCCACAACGATGTCTGGTTGCAGCTTGCGTGCCGCGGCGGCATAGTACTCGGAGCTGAGGGTCGTGAAGCCGACCGACGTCAGGAGGCGTATCTCGGTGTCTGTATTTCCGTGGGGGCTGGCTATGGGCGGATTGCGACGCGCACCCAGGACGAGGAGCGTGTCTTCGGGGAGGGCGATGAACTTGCGCAACGGCTCAGGCACGTCATACTTGAAGACTGGCGGAGTCTTGTGCGGACGCTTCTCGACGACTGCATGCTGTTAACGGTGCTTGGTGGCACATACGAGGGAGGGTACGCACAGTCCTCGAGCGCGACGTAGACCCCGCCAACGTCGGCGCTCCGTCGGAAGTTGTCCTGCGATACATGGGGTATGACGCCTCTGGATGTGTTGCCAATAAAGGCGGGTGTAAGGATACTCTTGCGTCCCGGGAACGACAGGCGGCCGAGTCGCGGCGCAAGCGAGCCTGACGTCTTGAGGAGCGTGAAATCCAGCATTTCAGCCGGCAGTTGACCAAGTTTCCTCGTCGAGACCCCGTCAGACATGGTAACACTGAAGATCTGACTGTTCAATGTCTAAAGCTTTCTCTCGGTCCACACATCAAGCAATAGCTGTCGTATACTACTCCCAATGTCGTTGCCTATGGTGGGGCGTCCATGTTCCTGCCGACTCATCGTCGAAAATGTGGATGCGTGCACGTGCAAGCGTGTCAAACCGCGTCAGGCGTCAGGCGTCCGACTACCTCTGGATTCTACATCTGTCCTCAATGTTCCTATAAAATAATGGCGGAATCCTCTTATCATCGCATCAGACGTGGTCATGGATCGCTGAAGCCGTCTCCCACAGCGATTACCCATGTCTTCACCAATGACCAAGCACGACCACGATGAGCCACCTCGCCAGGCTCTACGCGACTCTGCCACGAGAAAACGATATCAGGACCCATTAGTCGTGTTCGCTGTAGTTCTCATCGCTTTCCTGGGCTTCTACCGCATCTACAGCCCTTCCGCTACCATAAGCTCCCCATCACCTCACGGCAATGACGTCGATATTCAGGTCGTCGAGACTTACAATGAAGACGAACTTCAGGAGGTTGCTGCCTTGATGGACGAAATCTACACCATGCTAGCAAATGCCTCGTTCATTCCGCATGACTCTATCAAGCGTGGCCTACACCATATCAATTCTACAGCCAGTCCCTGCAGGCGCGATGCAGCCGACCTGCGCTTAATGGACATCCTCCCATATGTAGACGCCCCACTACTCGACGATGACCATTGGTTATGGGGTGGCACTTTTTTCGATTCCCGGGTAGATAAATTCTTGGGCTACGGCTGCGATCCTGACGAAGCAGACAAAGACCCCTCGTTCCTCATGCGGCCAGGGACGGTCCACTTAACCAATGGCGGCTGGGATGGCTGGGATCTCTACAGAAGTTGGCAACTCCAATATGACACTAGGAAGAATGCAATTAGGGTCTATGAAGGAGAAGAGAGGAGTGATTACCAGCCACAAGTCAATGGGTGCTTGGTTCAATTCCGAGACCCATACCAGAGCGAACAGTACAGATCTGGTCACAGATGGGAAGATACCCCTGTCATTGAAGCGATTAACTCAACGGGAATTCTCTCGGTGAACAGGCACAGCCGTGATTGGACGAGATGGACCGATGCGCCAACCTTCTTGAGGAGGATCAGAGACGCATATCGGAGCACAGCATGGACACCATGGGTGGCCGCGAACCCCGCTGACCGACCCGCTGATCCGCGCGTCCTTCCGTCGTCCCACAACATCACATCATCGCTTCTGATCAAGAACGGTTGGCCCGCAAAGCTTGACATCGATCAGTTTCGGGCTGACTTCATCCGGGCGCAGCACAAGCCGTCAGGACGAGGCTGGGCCGAAGGTGCTTTCCAACAGATCAGAACTTACCAGGATGATCCAGATGATCCAGCCAACATCTACTATACCAAGAGGCTTCTACAACGATATCAGGATCATGAGCTTGACGAGGAGATCGAATATTCCACTGGAGAATTGAACAGGATGAGAATGGAGGCGGAAAGAGCAAAGAATAGAATCCATCAACACGACAAGGATTACGAAGAAGCGAAACGGCAAATACAGCAGTTGTGTCCAGACGGCATCTGTGTCGAGGAAGAGGATCTCATTCTTTGGGAGTTCAGAGCACTAGAACAGACATATGCAGAGGCACAGCTCAAACCCGACACTAAGACACTGTGCGAACGCCGCCCTTGGAGACTGGACGAAAGGTTTTATGACAGACATTTGTCGTCAGATCAGCACGCGAGTTGTGTCACCCGACTCAACTTGGAGAGACACTGGTTGGAGTTGGCATACCAACAATCCCGCGCCGATGCCCTCGCTCATTGCGCTCGAAGCAACAAGGATCTCCTCCCCCATGCCTCCTAGTTCGAGACCCTCGCGAGTATCTACGTTGCCGATTATGAAAGTAAGTATTACGGGTGGAAAGGAGATCAGAAAGGCTTTGTCTGGTGATGAAGCCCTTCTAGAGCTTTGGAACCGATTGGAGTATTTGGACGAGCCTCGTTCGACGTCTGATGACAGACTGTACGACTAGAAGGTATATGGTCCGGGTATCAACATGAAGAGTGATGGTCACTATCACAATGGTACACGGTAGCGATTGTTTTCACTCTTTTCTCGATTCATATTGCGTTCATCTTCACTTCACTTTCTTTCACTTCACCTTACTCGATCACATCACAACAAATCAAACACCGCCAACTTCTTCCTCAATGTTCTAGCAAGCCAGAAGCATTAATGAAAAAGCATAAGGAACACAACAAGTGAATGTTGTGGAGGGCCGCCCCACCTCGCGGCGCTCGATGACTCGCAACCATGCGTCGAAGAGTCTCTCTTCCAAGCCGTGCCCGGGAAAAGCCAGTCGAGAAGGCGATGCTGAGGGTTAGCCAGCTGCTGTGAGTTAGTGGGTATATCCCCGGCGGGGTGTGTGGATTGTAGGAGGGAGGCAGGAAACGCTGTTTATATAGTCGGCCGCTGGCCTGCCAAGAGCGGCCGGATGAACCTGTGGACCCGGATTTCACATGGACTGTGCTCACGCCGGCACCCGTGGTTCTGCCGGCGGTATAGGGACGTGCGGGACGAGGTGAAGGCGAGGTGAAGGGGACTTGCGACAGCCTGGAGTGGTGTGGTGACGTCAAACCTTTTGCAGCGGTCGAGACTCAATACGCGCATGAGCTGTTCCAGCGATGGAGTATGAGAGTCTCTGCCGGTTAGTGGATATTGGGCTACACTATGAGACCAGTGGATGAATGTACAAGTCACGTGCGGGTTTCATGTTCGTCAACTTTCTCGATGTCCCACCTGCCAATCTCGTCAAACGGCATATGATGATGAATTGTCTTATAGTAATCACAGTACAGTGTTTTAAGAGAATGGTAGGCGAAAGCATATGTCTTCAGACTTGATGGTCGTCACATCGCTTCCAAGGTTGTCCTGGGTTGCCCCGCAATTGGCACGCGATCCCACACGACCCCCACGCCAGTACGCGGTTACGACTGCAGACCTCGGGAGTCGCGAAAAAAATCAGCCGCGACCAGTCCTCACTTCATCATGACGAGCCGCTTAGATATCGTCACCAAAGACGCGAAAGCGCTCGTGCCAGGCCGCAAGACATTCTTTGATCTCTCCGGCGAACTGCGAAACCAGATCTACGACCTTGCGCTCGACAGGCAATACCAGCGCGTACCCTTGAACCCGTACTATCTCAACAAACCCGACCCGTACATTGCTCTACTACAGACATGTTCTCAGATATACAAGGAAGCGCGGAGCTACCTCGTCGAGAAGCAGGTCGCTTACGTTCCGGTAATGACCGGTATGCAGTACGACTACGGGACCGAGCTGAGTGAAGACTACGGCCTGAGCAAAGAGACGACAGACACCATTGCAGCATCACTGACCGACTTCATGGAAGTGCATTTCCACTTGCACATCGACATTCTGCGTGTCTCGATAGACCGCCGGTGGGACGGCAGCGACGACTTCCGTCTTAATGATGCAAACGGAGAAAAATGGAACATAGTCGCCTTGCTCGACACCCTTCACCAAGCCATCAAGCACTATATTCCGCATTCTTGGAACCTATACCTCGAACACGAGCTGGGAAAGCGACGTGCGACGGTCCACCTCGACCATCTACTCTCACTCTGGCCCAGGATCTCACCAGAACACCCTTGCGTCCCCATCGCTGCGATGCGCGACCTCGTCGATCTCATGGCGAAAGATACCATGACTGAATGGCAGATACGGTATTACATCCCGACTGGCCAGGCCGGTGTATCGGTCAGATACGGATGCACGATGGATGACGATATGGCCCACGCGATTCGCGACACGGAACTAGCACAACTACGCAGTTACGCGAAAACATGCGGACACGGAAATGTCACCATCATCGCAGAGCTATATGGCGAAAATACCGCATGGGAATATGGGGACAAATCCGACAGCGTAACTAGGCTGCGTAGTCCCGCTACGGATTTCTGGCCAAACTTGCATTTCGACCCTTGGAAATACTCAATGCCGCATCACCAGCATTGGAACAGGTCTTATCCCGGTAAGTGAAACACTATTTCGGTTCTTTCTGCAAGATTATCTCAAGTCAGGAGGATACATTACGAGACATTTACTTCTCAACGTCCAATGACGTGTACGCTGCAAAACGAATTCTGCCACTAAACAGCTCCCTCGAGTTACCCTTACTAACGACATATGCGTAGAAGAAATGCCCATCGAGAACTTTGAAGAAGCCGCCCTGTTAGCCACTCATGAAGATCGCCCGCGCCGGGCAGACTGGATGGAGATGCTGCAGCGGAGGGACGACCAGGCTGAGCTGAGGCGGCGGTACGAGGAACATAGGTCTTGGGGTGTCGGAGCGTCAAGCTGAGACAGAGCGGTAGCAGGCATTCAACGCCTCTAGGGATCAAATATGTAAAGAGCAGACATGTACTGCCACGTTGACCTAGAGAGAACCTGAGCACCCTAGAGCCTACGTTGACATTAGGCCACCTACGCTGTATGTTTCTTTGTCGCAATGTAGTCTGCAGACCTGTGTAGTTTTGTTCGCGTATGAGGTGCGGCGGATCTTACATCAATCGCTGGACAATGACAATGTCGTCTCTGTTTTAATAGCCTATTGTAGAACTACCTCTAATACCCCAACTTTGCCACCCTTTCCTTACCCAAGATATCCGCTAGACTAACCAACTTGAAGCTCGCCTCTTTCGCAGTACCTCCTTCAGCCAGCTCATTAGCATCGTCATGCGTGACGAAAAGCCCGCTCGGGAAGTCCTTGTTCAGTGCATTGCCCACAGCAGCACATCCATCCGTGTTACTAACGTGATCGATACCCTTTGCCCTGTTGTCAACGATAGTGAACGTCTCCACGTACTCGTGCGGTGGCGCGCGCTCGTAGATCAGATATGCGGAGATGCCCTGCGACGACACGATGATGTAGCCACCCGGACCTGATTTGGCTGGCACAAGCGTGATGCCCTCGACGTCGGCGTGGAGGCCGCTGGCGTCGCCTACTTGCGCGATCTGAACACCGTTGTTCGAGCCAGTGGGTTCGGCTTCGTAGCGCCAGATGCCGAGTGGTTCTTCGCCGATGAAGAGGTTGCCGGCGCCTTCGTCGGCGACGCAGCCCTCGACTTGGCCGCCTGAGCCGCCTTGAAATTCGCGGACGAGCGTGGTTTGTAGGGTGCCGTTCGCGGTCGCGCTCAGTTCGTACTGTAGATATTGCGCATCCTTGTTGTTGACGAAGAGGTACTCTTTTCCGGTTGTCGGAGAGCGGTAGTTGCAGGAGCCGTAGGGTTCGTAGTCTTTCGGTAGCGATTGTTTACCACCAGAAATGGTGCTGAGGTAGCCTGTGCTGTTTACTTCGACCAGGCTTGGCGATGTGTTAGCAAATGTTCTGAGAAGTCATGCGATGGTACTCACCACATGGTGTTGTCACCGCGGCATGCCGCAAATGCGAGATCGACCTTCCGGGAACCGAGAGTGAAGTTGTAGATAACATCGACGTTGTTTGGCTCCTCAGCCGTCAAATGCTGAAGAAGTCTTCCCTGCAGATCGAAGAGACCAAAGCCTTCGCCCTCATCAGACTTTGTTGTGGTAATGATCTTGCTCTGATCTGGTCGAGTGGGGTGGATCCAAATCGCAGGGTCATCGCCATCTCCACCGTTTGCATCAGTCTCGAACTTTGCGGTAACCGCGACGAACGAGCAGTCTGGGCCAGTCCACCCATCTTTGCACTTGCAGACATTCGGGCCCGTACACTTGCCGTGTCCAGAACAGTCATTTTCGCAGGTGGCCTTGGAGCAGTCGCGACCACTAAAGCCGGCAAAGCAGGAACAGTCCTTGCCTGACACGAAGCCGTTGTTGGAGCACTTCTTGGTGATGGAGCTTTCGCAGTGCTTGCAAGCCTTGCTCTTAGGACTGTACCGGGTGTTTGCCTTGATGCCCAGGGCTGTAAGCGCGCCGTCCAGAGAACCTACAGCTACTCCGGTGTCATTTTCTCCCTCAAAAGCGAAAGCGAACGCGCCTGATGGGTACCCAGGCACTGCAGATTGAAGGATGGCAAGCGAACCCTCAATAGAGAGGTCAGAGATACCGCCCAATGAGATGCTTCCCTTCTGCTTGATGTCGGAGTCGTACACATCGATGACCTCGTCGTGGGCTACGAACAGATAGTCGGCGGATGCGCTGTGGTAAGTCGCAAGTCCAGCAACTTCGATGTCCTCAGTAACAGTCTCGATCTCGGGTGCCTGGACAGACTCCGACGCCTGGAAAGAGTACAATGGTCGATCTTCGGCCGAAAAGAAGATCTTACCATTCGCAAACACGGCGCAGGTTTCGCCTTCGATAGCAACGGGAAAAGTTTGAACCTATGACCTTTGTCAGTATTACTGCCTTTAGCCACGATTAAGAGACAAAAGTACCTCCAGGATCTCAACCCGGCTTTTGTTGCCCCGAATCAAGAACTGCACAACCATCTTCTTTCCGAACAGGAAGACGTAACTCTCTCCACTCTTCCCACTACGCCATACGCACGCAGTACTCCAGTCACCCAGCTGTTTCTTGTCATTACTTTCGATCGTCTCCCCATTCTGAGTGTCGAAGACCCTGATCAAAGAATCTGGAGCTGGGATGTTGACGATCAGATCCCTGCCGTCGATGCCGTGAACGGCAACAGCGATTTTCGAGCGACCAGTCTTCTGATGCGACTTCTCTGCAAAGCTCGAGGAATTGGAGACAGAGAAGGTCCGGAACCCACCGTCGGCAGCACTTCCATCATTGATGACCAGCAAAGGCGATTTTCCGTAGACGAAGTTGGTATTGTCGCCCTCGAATCCAGTAGCGGCTGCGACGAGTGTGACGTTGGCGTTCTGGGCTGCGACGAACTGTGTGATCACACTCGCCCATACGAGGCATCGCGCGAACGTTCTCATCTTGTGGCGGGCGTTGTCGAGATCAGTAAAAGCGGCCTGACTCCATGAACATGGTCGTCGAGGCCGTCTTATATCCCAACATGTCTCCAAGTAATGGGCTGAACCTAGACTTCCCGCTGATCCATGTTCATATGCAGTCCATGTCATTCAAGCCCCTCGGGGCTCCGATGTTTCGAGGAATAATCCACAAAACTACGCGATATTGTCGTTAGGGGCGCGATGCATGGTGTGCCTGCTGCTTTGGGTTAGGTCGGGATGGCTGAGCGGCCAATAACGATGTCTGCTATTGAAACGTGAGACGGCCGGGCAAGATTCGAGGCCGGGATCAACATGAGGAGAACAGAGAAGGATGGAGACCTGGCATGGCTTTGAGGTATGAACATGCACTTGGAGAATTGTGGAGTCATGCCAGGCTTGAGTAGAGGGTGATGGTATGTCTACCAAGTTGCAACCATTGGAGATTGTGTGCCACACGAAAGGCGGAGAGCCTGATCGCGTTTTAGCTTGATCATGATTAGAATTGGTCCTTGTCCTGCGGGTGGGCTCTGACACGGATGTAGATGTAGATTAGAAGTTGGTGGGTTGATACTTAGGCAGCTTCCAGTACCCAGTCTTCTACTCATATCTCGTCGGCATGTCCAGGCGCGTTCCGCAGGTGTTGTTTTACACGCAGAGCTGGAAATTCACGTTTCTGGAATGTTTGCTGTGCGCGCATAGAGAGCATTCTTGGTGTATCTCTACGAGATTGAAAGACCTCGGGAACATTGTGAGAACGATGACGCGCGCTGTGCCAAGGCGCAGATCCGCACCCGTGGCACCAGCAGACGCGACAGGAGGATAACACGACCCCGACGACATCGCGCAGCGATTCATTCGAATACATGCCTGCTGGCAGAAGAATTGCGAGTCCCTGTACAATTTCTCGGTTACCTACTCACGTTCATCCTAGGTCTCCCCTTCTTCCGACGCGCCGCATCCGTCCGCACGATACGCCATTTCGGCAGTACTCCTATTATCATCTCTCCACGATCAAGGGCGATGTTTACAAGAAGAACGATTGTTCCAAACACACTAGGGCTCTAGTCATGGGCGATCTATACATGCTCGGTTGGACAACGTACTCCACCAGGGACATACTGTAGCATGCGTCCATGTTCGGAACCGATCGCATGACTTTTAGCCATACGCTACAGCCATACAGTGTCGACGATCATCGCACGCGTCATGGATGTAACCTTCGGTCACGATAATTACCTTGGATGGACATACCTAGCAAAGCCGACACATGATCAAGTCGTGGAAGACTTCTCGGTTCAGTGCTCCTTCATGGCGAGCATACTGAACTGTAGCTGGCATATGAAAGACGGCAGACTTGAGGGGACGAAACACAGGACACAGTGATCGATACTTCATCTGGAATCCATATGGAACAATCGAGCCCAAGCCCTCGGCACTCTATACCCTTTCTCCTGCGACGATGCGGCACTCTGGTGGCTCCAAATTGCATCTCCACGCGGCGAGAGAACCTGCTCTCAAGCTTGTCACACACTTGAGCATCCCAGGTAACAAAGGACCCCGTGGTCTTGATGCCAACGAGTAGTCATACAGCCCCGCCAATTGGATCGACGCGGTGATTGAGTTGATTACTCTCCATTCGCGACCCCGCCTTCTACGCGTTGCAGCATGCACGATACACCCTGGCCATCTGTGCATCCTTAATTTGCCCTTGCGAGATCCAAGAAAACGAATTGTCCGGGGAAAGGCACCAAGAATGCTTAGCTACCGGTACATTCGCGATGGATTGAACCACTACCTTTAATTCGTTGCTCGCAAGCTAACCCCGCACTGTACATTTAGCGCCACGGCTCTTGACCTCATATACCGAAGTATAATCACTTGGCACCGTTGAAATATCCATACGAAGCGCACTACTCTGAGATGCATATGACTGGGATACCATTTTGGGAACTTAGCTGTGCGACCAAGTGACAGCCTGATCGCGTCCAGCAATGAGTTCTCATTTCCCAAGGCGGACCAGATGTTCATGAATCCGTCAGAGATTACCGCATGATCAGTTCCTCATATTGTATGAGCTCATTGTCGGGCTTCTGGAGACTGGGCAATATGCATTGTCTACTTTGCACACAAGCATGGCTAGGAACGAAGCCGTGAAACGATCCTATAAGTTGGCACCATCATGTACTCCAATATCGGTGTGACATCCCACATCCTTCATTCAGCTCACAGTCTCCCCTTTCATCATGTTGTCGAATTCAAACCTTGCGGTGTTTCTGGGTGTTTGCGCCTCCCGCGCATCTGCCTGGGTCATTGGAACGGAGCAGTCCGAAACTCACCCAAAGATGACCTGGCAGCGCTGCACAGGCAGCGGGGGCAACAGCTGCACCAACGTCAACGGAGAGATTGTCATTGATGCTAATTGGCGCTGGCTACATTCCGTTGGAGGCTACACCAATTGCTTCGACGGAAACGAGTGGAACACCACAGCGTGTGCGACCAACGCCGCATGTACCAAAAACTGTGCTATCGAAGGCTCAGACTACCGCGGTACCTACGGTATTACGACTTCTGGCAATGCTCTTACTCTTAAGTTCGTTACCAAGAACCAATACTCCACCAACATAGGCTCTCGCACGTACCTCATGAAAGATGCAAACAACTATGAGGTAGGGCAGCGCACCATATCTAGGTATTACACAGACGCTGATCGTTGTTGTTTGCCGTTTAGATGTTCAACCTTATCGGAAACGAATTCACCTTCGACGTCGACAACTCACAGTTGCCATGCGGTCTCAATGGAGCATTGTATTTCGTTTCCATGCCCCAGAAGGGCCATGGTGCACCCGGTGCAAAGTACGGGACTGGTAAGTCACAGGATTCGCCATTCATAGAGCATGAACTGATACATTCCAGGTTACTGTGACGCTCAATGTGCTCGAGACCTGAAGTACATCGATGGCAAAGCCAATGCAGAGGGTTGGCAAGCATCCGAATCTGACCCCAATGCGGGTATTGGCAGAAATGGTGCATGCTGGTGAGTACGTCAGTCTGCTCGGCCTGGCCCATTCTGACGTGACTCAGCACCGAGATGGACATCTGGGAGGCAAACTCAGTCTCCACGGCTGTGACCCCACACTCTTGTCAGCCTGAAGGCTACTCAGTCTGCACAGACGATACGTGTGGTGGAACATACTCGCTCGATCGCTATGCCGGCTCCTGCGATGCGAATGGTTGCGACTTCAACCCATACCGTGTCGGCGCGAGGGACTTTTACGGCAAGGGCAAGTCTGGTGTAGACACATCGAAGAAGGTGACAGTCGTCACACAGTTCTTGGGATCTGGAGGATCGCTCAGCGAGATTAAGCGCTTCTACGTGCAGAACGGCAAAGTCATCGCTAACCCGGAGCCCACAATCCCTGGCATGGTATGTGCTCACGTCACCAAACCCTATGAACTCCATTCTGACAACCGCGCAGACAGGCAACTCGATCACCCAAGAATGGTGCAACACGCAGAAGGAAGTCTTCCAGGAGGAGGTTTACCCCTTCAACGAGTTCGGCGGCATGGAGTCCATGGGTAGGGGTATGAACCTGGGCATGGTACTCGTCATGAGTCTCTGGGACGACCACTACGCCAATATGCTTTGGCTTGACAGCAGCTACCCTACTGATAAGGATCCGGAGCAGCCTGGTGTCGCCCGCGGCGAGTGCGACGTCAACAGCGGCGTGCCAGCCGATGTAGAGTCTGCTAACCCGAATGCGCAAGTCATCTTCTCGAACATCAAGTTCGGGCCCATCGGCAGCACTTTCGCGCAGCCTGCTTGAGTCTCTCAGGAAACTTGATCAATATCGGGGGTTCTTTTTATTTCTTCTGGTTCCAGCTCTACGCAGCCTAACCAGTTGTCGCTTGTACGGTCAGGCTGTCGCTTGTACATAAATTTGTCCGATCATGTCATTCGCTTTATTATGATCAGAGATACGAAACAATCAACGCTGTACAGTTCTTAATACACTGTAGGGACTAAACATTTGTTCAAGAATGCGCACACTTGACTCTAGCGCTTTCACCTTTGGGAGTGTGTATGCACAGTGAAGTACTGGTTGGGGCACGATAGGCTGCTGTTAGCTCATAGGGAGAATACCCCTAACTCCCATTCCTCCTCACCATGTCAAAACATCACTGGAGCGGAGGAAGAACTTCCAAGTCATTGTCCAACCCTCCCGAAGCCCCTTTACAGCACATCACAACCGCAGATTTCACCATGGCTATGGACCTACAGCTCGAAGAAACACCACAACAATCAATTGCGCAAACGGCGTTGGCCATACCAGAGCTCGCGGAAAATATCCTGAACCGTTTGCCGGATGTTCGCGATCTAATTCATGTTCGGGCAACTTCGAAGGCCTTGACGACCATAGTCGACGGCACACCCAGCATCCAACGCCAGTTGTGGCAGCTTCCCACGCCAATCCCAAATGACGAAGACCCACATTACCCTGATTTGCCACAGATTATGTCCACGTATCCCATCACGCTAAGCTACCAGGAGGTGGAATGGGCTCTAGAGGCGAGTCGTCGCATGGAATGGGATGTGTATGACGCAATTGAGGCAGGCGAAGATGAGGTGACCGCTGCCGCGGTGCGAGATCAGCAATGGCAAAGTCTGTGGTATTCGTTCGAGAAACCTAACTATACGTTTCACCTTGATACTATCCTCGAGCAGACACCTCAGCAACAGGCGTTCAAGTGCAACAGTTGCCAGCGCATTCACCCTCCATACGCTGCCTCGGGCTTACATAAAGCTCTCCGCTTCCTACACAACCACGAAATATGCGGTCACGGCTATGGTTCGGAATTGCTCCTTCGTTTCGCTCTTATGAATCTCGGGCGTGCAGACTACCGGATGGGGCCTGCATTGGACGAAAACCAGGGTCGCATGTGTGGTCGCAAAAAATTGTATATTCTAGCGTTGTTTGCCAGGGCTGTAAGCAACGCTTACGAAACCGCAAAGCAACGCGGTATTCTTCAACATTACTTCATGGCGCCCGTGTGCACGAGGCTCATTCTGACTTGCGTCGAAGGTTCAGACCCCGTGGATCTGGGGAATATGATTGTTCGCGATCAAGATGGCATCAAGTTGGGGCAAGTGCTACGCGCTCTTCTGCGATTTTGTGACATGACCTTTACGCGCGGTCGCGCTAAGGTGCTGACTGTCAACGAGGCCTATGTCACCGGTGGAATTTATGCTGAGACATCGAAGGAGGACAAGGCCTATATCGCCCAGCTGTACGACGAGGCACAGGAGGAGTTATCCTGCTTGCAGGAAGGTTATTCGGATGAAGACCAAGTAGCTCGTGGTTGAGGTAACAGATGCGCCCAGAGATCGCAGCGACTGATCCTGTATCTAGAAGCAGGAACTCTCGCGTCATGAATCATGATCTTCTGTCTTTAATCTCGAGCGTTCGTTTCGGTATACCAGAGTCTGGTGTCGCATGGCCCAACCAAGTTCGTTTCCACTGAGATATCGACATCAGCGTCACAACAGCAAACACGAGCGTCTGCTTCGTATGGAGTAAACGCAATCGGTTTTCGCATGACCGAATACAAATACTTCCATGCCCTCTCTTGTTATGTTCGTGCGTGCCCAGCCTGTATTCTTTTCTCTACATCTTTACTGATTTGGCACCAATTCGTCGCTATCATTGCTGGCAAATCAGCGTACTCTTCGCCCTAGCCTCTTCTCCCCCACTGTTAGCCAGGAGTGCCTGCAGCATCTACCGAAGATGCTTGAAGATCGTGTGGAAGGTGTGACACGTTGTTGGTTTCCGTGCCCATGCGACGACCTAGAGGAGGATCAGTGCGATTGCTGCTCGTGGTAATCGCATGCGAGGATGGGCCACAAATGCCCAGGTGGTGTTGCATGAGGCTGCTTGGGCGGCAGTGGTGACGTAGCTGCCTCCTGAACCTGGCACTAGCGCAATTTGGATTAGCTCAATGGGGACGGATTCCGGTTCCCGAGGTCTGACCTGAGCGACCGCCGCAACTACTTCTCGACATCCCATACACTATCGCAATCAGCTCTTGCTACTGCATGCGTTCATCATAATCATCCTGGTGTTCTGCGATAGTATGTCAGACGCTTGTGACATGCCCAGGTGTCGTTTAAAGTGTTGGCTGAGCATGAGGCAGAGAGATGCACACTTCAGCCTTCACTTGGCCTGCCCATGGTCGATTCGTGACCTAGCCAAAGCTTGATGGCAATTATCTTGTGGTCTATACCCTCTCGTGAGTGTAGTAAGTCGAAACAGCTCCATCTTATATCTGACTAAGCGCCAGCTGTTTACTCGACGCGTAATGCAAGAAGTCCCCAAGCCTTCGTACCACGCGATCATGTCACCACTGTGTAACGCGTTTGCCCGCTTCGTATAAACCGTCCCTTGCCTCAATTGCTACCCTGGTTCCTTCTTCACCGACCCCCTCATCACCATGGATTACCCCATCGTCGAGTCGCACTCGGCTGTGCAGCAAGTCGCGACGACAACTGAACTTCTCGCTGCAATCTTCATACATCTCAGCATACTCGATCTACTGCATGTGAAGCAGGTTTGCAGGCAATGGTGCGACTGTGTTCGAGACTTAAGCGAGCTGCAGCCAGCCCTTTACAAGCGCGCCACACCGGTGAAGCCTGGAGATAATCCGCACTTCAAGCCTTTAGACGAAGCGCTCGCCGCAGAGAAGTCCCGCGGAGGACAGACATTCGGAGAAATGTTCATCAAAATCGGTCACGATCTTGAGCGGCGCCTAGATTTGTTAGTGGGATCCGGTACGGCAGATGGCAAGACCTTCGACAATCAAAGTGGATGGCTCAGGCAACTTGATCACTACAAAACCGCGTTTAACATGATTATACTTTGTCACCACTGGACACCTCATGGCCCCAATCGCTCGATCTCCCTTCATAGTGCCGCTCCGCGAGCAATGACTGAAATGGGTGGCGTCCATTGTGGTATATGTCATACGTTCCACTTCAGCTTCCAGTGGGATAGTTTGCACCCGATGCTTCGATTCCTGGAACACATCCCATTTCTATGCATCGACGGATACAACTCGACGATTGACATACGGCTCATAGGTCCAAATTTGCCTTACTCCACAGACATCGAGCCCAAATACCAGGTGTTCCAAACTGCCATGGACCTCGCAGAACAGGTGGAAGACGTGGATTCGATATGTACAACATCTGGGTTGAAACATGACATCGGCATTCAACCTTCTGGTCTCCGACTTTCGGCGGCAGTCGGTCACTCGCCTCATCACAGTTCGACAGGTACACTGAGACGATCGGGCTTGCTCATCGGCGACTTCTTAGAAGGACTCATGTGGTGCACGCGGAAATTGGCTCTCGATGTACAGACTGATACAAGGGGCGTCTTGAACTTTATTGTGGGATCGACGGAGAGGGGACTTAAAGCGGCGAAGGATCCAATCGAGCCAAATGCGCTTCCAGAAGCGCAAGCCAGAGTCACGGCGATGAACGAGCGTATTGCTGTGATGGAAGCCCGCTCAGCACTGTGGCGACAAGCACAGAGAGGAACGGGTCCGTTAGGCAGCAGATTCGGGACGCTCTAGGGGTTCTAGGAAAATAGAACGAGAGTGTGCAATGGTGCAGATCATCCAGCATGTGCTTTGTGATTAATTTACCCTACAATAAATTAGCTTCCTTCAATCCGTAACCATAAGGAGTCTCACTTTCTATGAGACACATTTGTTATAGTTTCGCGATGATGAGTGTTCTGGTGTGACTAAGAAGAGGAGGTTTAGGGTGAATGTTGGCAATGTGTGTGTTTATGAGGTCATGGAAACCTGATTCCTTGCTCGCAAGCGAAGCGTTGTCTCCTGCAAACTGTATTCAAACGGTCTAACATACTCTACGTAGTTCATTACCGTTGCTTACTTACGATCTATCATCCAGAAGACACGTCGGTCTCACGTACAACTCGTTATAACCCAACGTCTTCCATAAGCCAATTTAAACCTCTTCGATTGAGATCTCAACAGGAATCGCTTTCCGCAGTTCAGACCGACAAGTAATAATACGCGCACAAAGGTTGAAGAGGTCTTTGAGAAGTTTCGCAAAGTCGAAGTTATGTGTCTCTTTCTGACCCTCCAACAGATGGCGATCGATAGCCGGATCTAGCTTGGCGATCCCATCTATAGCCTGCACCAGACGAACATACATGCCGCTTTCATGGAAATCAAGGCGCTTGTCAAACCCGAACAGTCTCTCACGACATACGGGACAAGTGGCTTTGCCTGTCTTCAGATGATCCTCAAGACAGATGGTACCGTGAACGTGGCCGCAGGGAGTACGGACAGCTGGCTCGGTTTTATTCGAATGCGAGAAAGACAACCCGTAGTCGTAATAACAGGCATAGCAGCGGCGATCGGCCACATCGCTCGCTGCCATTGCCTCTTGGGTACACGGCGTGGTGAAGTCCGATACCGCTGGGTAGATTGGTGGTCGTTTACTAGGTGAGACCCCCCTCCTCGTGTCGGAGTTGGAGTCGTTATCTTGGGAGCCGGATGGTACAATGTCCTCCATATTGTCGTTGTCTTCATCAGCATTTCGATCGTTTTCGCCTTCTGTGGCCTCGTTGTCATTCCCGTCATAAGATGAAGTTTCGCTCAGAGCAACGCTTCGCTCATCCAGCACTGCATCCAACTCACCAATGAACCCTGCTTGCTTGTACCGACAACAGGTCAAGTATGAAACCATACCGGTGAAAAGGTACCACTCCAGACACGTAGAGCTTTGACTTCCTTGTTCATCGAGGTACTCTTTGTGCATCCGATCGCTCAGGCCCTCGCGCAAGCTTTCATATTCCAATGTAAGCTCACGATAATTCCCTTCGGTTGGATACTGTTCTTTGCCTTTAGCTTGACGTTGCTTTAGCCATAGTATTCGGGCCGCGAGGTAGGGATGTGCGATGGACTCCTTGAATGTGTCGATGTCTAAATTGAAACGGGGAGGGTCGATAAGCTTGAAAAAGGGCTGACCTTCGGCGCGATACGCCAATGTCCGAGCGAACAGTGCTGCATCTGCAGTGTAGGCTCGATAGTAGTCTCTGGTCCTTTCCCGGTGCAACATCGGCCATCCGTCAGAGAGAGAAGCGATCTCCGTTCTCACTTCAGATGAGTAATTAGACGCTAAACCTTGATCTAGATTGTCTAAAGAGACATGATTAGCCTGGAAACAGGTGTACAAAGTCAGTACATGCATTGCATTCATTTGGCTTCGGGAATTGACTAACCACGAATGTAAGCAACGGTTGAGCTTCTGCCGTGTGTACTGAGTCAAGATCAAGGAGTTGCAGTCCAACGTGCTGCAAGACTTCGAAAAATACTCGGTTGATGCGGGTTGTTGAACAATCCAACAGTTTGAGATGTTCTTCGAATTCTATTCGCGCGGCGACATCCATCGTGTTCATTGACTCTGGTTCAACACAAGAGCTTCATTGGGGGGCGTGGATGGGCCAGATGTATAGGGTTTGGATTGCTATTCTGTAGCGTTTGTCGATCAAGCAGGCATCGACGTAGCAAACTTGTGGTTTGATAGCATCTCTTACACAGAAACACTGAATAGGTCTGTAGACTACATCCAGACAAAAACCTGCAAAGTAGGTAACCTAATGTTAACGTAGGCTCTAGGGTGCTTAATCCTTTATCAGGTTAATATGATAGTACTGTGAATGAGTCTAAACATAAAAGAACTCGGTAGAGAACACCCACTCTGGAGCAGTGAAACCACATGGTGATCAAGCCGAAGTAGCAAAGCAGCTTGAAGCCTAATAGCCCTGCGAAGAATCCCGGGCAGTGAAATGCGAAATTCCATGTAAGAAACTTGGTGGAACCCCCCATCGCCAAATCGTATTGTCATCAACGTAAGCTATTTCGCATACTTTGGGGTAGCTCTCATGAGACAAGTATTGACCAAGATAGGTGCACATTTTCGTATGACAACCTTAGACGCGACGAGTAAGCCAGCGCATTGTCTCATCATGTGGAAGAAGGACAGAAGGCATCAGACCCCAGCGCAAGAATTAGAAAAGACCAATACGGCGACTTCAACAGTCGCTATTAACAGTCTTGGTACTCTGTCCTGCATCGAGTACTGCTCCCCAACGGGGCGATGGCTTGGCTTCAGGTCGCATGGTCTTCGCCGGCTACATGCTGCATTTTGAGTTCGCGATTGTTCGGTCCTCGTAGCTTGGTGGTTTCAACCTTGTTCATCAAGTGCCGAAAGCCCAGGTACAGGCCAGAAAACATGTTGACCATGGCTATCGCGCCTACGAAGCTGGGAAGCTGGGAAGCTGTACCGAGTCTTACCTTCGTCGATAATCGTCGACATACTGGTACCAAAGCTTGAAACCGTATGGAAATAATAAAGTCGCAGCATGAACCATGCTGATCGCCATATAGTAGATGGTCATGAGGCGTCGATGGAATGTACCTAGGTAGCCTTCATGACAAGACCAACGGTGCGTCTGCTGGTGATGAGGCAAGTGCCGGCCAAAGAAGATGCCAGTATCTGTACAGCAAATCATGGCAAGGGTACTGCAAGGATGCAATACACCAAATGTAGTGGAAGTACTGCCCGAGCACAATCGGAGAGCGCCAGCGCACCTCGTGACGGCACGCCCGGGTTTGAGGGTCGCATGATCTGGTGTCGCATAAGTATTGGCTGCACCCTTCGCCGGATGATGATCGCAAGAACGTGATACTCACCGCCATAGTCGCTCTATATATCCTCGTTAGCAATTTTACTGTCTGCTAAATACTACGTCCAAGAGTTTGAACGCATCAGTTTGTCTCCCCCGTCGATGTCGAGAGCCTGAGGTGCGACATCTGTCTTGCCCCGCCACCCCGCCTCCTCGGCTGTGGCGCCCTTATCGCTTATCGCGACATTTCCGCATCCGTCTTCGGCGCGTCATCTGCTCCTTCGCGTCGACACGCCTCAAAGGGCGGGCAGCCTCCCCCGGGAGCGTCTTACTTCTCTCGAGCCTAAGGATAAAGAGCCTCGTCTCCGCTCACTGGCGAAACGCGTAGTTACTTTTTATACCCTACCCGAGCCAACACCGGCCGGACGTTCATCAGGCGGCACGACTACACCATTCTCACGTCACGATCTCCACCAAGCAGCAGGAAGCGAGACCTCATAGTTTAGCCGTCCGGAGACCTCGAAGGATCTTTCTTTCCATAGCGCCAGGCGATAGTCGCATCACTATACCACCACTAATATTCCGATCAACCCTCTGTAGTACACCATGCCGAGCTCACCAACGCAACCATTCCCTCTCTACCTATTCCCCAGCCTTCCCTTCCGCCGCCGCCGAAGCTCTGCCATCAGCATCTCGACCGCCTCCACATCTCCGTCCTCGTCTCCACCCCAGCCGACCTCTTTCTTGACGGCCCAACCGAACTCACACCTGCGCTGCCAGAAGTGCCTTGCCGACCTCATCCCCACGTCAGCCATAATAAGCAAAGGGTTCACTGGGCGTCATGGTCGCGCATATCTTGTAGGACCACCATCGGCATCCAGCGCGTTTGCTGGTGGTGACATGTCAGCGACAGGCTGGAAGGCGGGCGACCTACCGAACACCTTGACGCACAAAGCCCACGCTCGTCAGCTCGTCACGGGTGCGCATACCGTGTCCGATATCAGCTGTCGCAGCTGTGGTACCGTGCTAGGATGGAAGTACGTCGATGCTGCTGAAGAGACTCAGAAGTACAAGGTCGGCAAGTTCATACTGGAGACGAAGAGAGTAGTCAAAGGCGCGGAATGGGACGAGAGCGTAGAAGAGGAAGACAACGGCATGGTGCTGGACAAGGAAGGTGACATCGAGTTCGATTCGCAGGACGAAGACGAATGCGAGGACCTCTTCAGTGGCATCTGGAGCCCCCAACTTGCGAGCAAGAGGAGGAAGCGCCGTGCTTACGGTGGCATCGACTTGTCGGTGTGAGCTTGTCGTCCCTTTTACATCCACAACACGCACGCACTCGAGCATTATTTGCTGTACTTACGCTACAACTCGACACGAGAAACGAACAAATACCCCGGGAAGATAGATACACTTCCACTTTTGATACCCAGGAAAGGCGCATGGATTTGGCGTAACGGCTTGCTTTTAATCAACGACATGTGTATGTACCTAGCTTACGTACCATGGTGCACCACGATAATTTGATCGTCACCAACTTGTCCACAATAGATCTCTCCATGCATTGATGTCTCGTGAGCCATGGATCAGGCCAGTAAGCTGTTAAGGCTGCGATACTACCGCTTCCCCGGGACAGCCAATATGCCGCGCTCACAACTTCGCACTCGCGCCCTTCTCTCCCTTTGCCACCTCGGCAACCTCACTCGAGCTCTCTGGATTCCACCCAGCGATCATGTCCTCTACAACATTGATCTCATCCTGTCCCCACACCAATCCGCCAACTGCTTTCCACTCTCCACTATCCGTCTGTCGCAGCACGCGATACGTCGGCACGCCGCAAAGACCCAAGTTCTTAGCCTCCGCAGTCAAAGCTCGTAGTTTGGCTTTTATCTCGGGATCGTTCGCGCGCGCGATGAGGTCCGCACCATTGAAACCGCCTTCGTCAAGAACATTGCGGAGGATGGATTCGTCCGAGACGTTTTGGTTATGCGACCAGCACGCTTCGACTGTGCCAGATTAGCATGTTGCATGGCATTTATAGGGCGTACTAAGAAAAAACGAAAGCGCGACTTACACAACAACTTCGTCGTCTCCGGCTCCACAATAGCAACCCTCAACACAGTGGGCGTTCTGATAGGGAATGTATCCGCCCAGTGGAACTTGACCTGTCGGCCGCCATCCTGCGCACTAACAGCGTTCCAATACTCCGTCCAATCCGCGTGATCCTGTCTCGACCACTTCGCCTTCGCAGGACTAACCGCCGACCCAGGTAGATTCGGCGCGCCGATCTCTCTAAACAATATGCCCAGCAGAAAAGGTTTCATGACAACTTCCAGTCCGGATCCAAAGGTGGTCTTCAGTCTTTCTAATTGCGTGTACCCCAGAAATGCCCATGGACTGCTGAAATCGAACCAAAACTCCAGCTTGACACGACCGTGAGGAGTGTTCTTCGGCACGCATCGAGGCATCAGACTCTTGAGTCCAGGGACACCACTCCACTGCTCCCCCTTCTCAGAAGAAGAAAGCGCAATCAACGTCGCCTCAACAAAATGCATACGATCCTGTCCCCAAAAGAATCTCCCTTTTTTCTCCTCGCCACTAACCCCCGTCCAAACCGCATCCGGGATCCAGAAGCCGGGAACACCAAATGCACCTCTCTGGATCGCTTCTTCAGTGCTCTTTTCCAACTCTTTCCTCGCGTTTACATCAGCAAAACACTCTTCTCCCAACCCTTGCAGCCCACACTCCCTCGCGATCTGCAAGAGCGTTGTGTTGGAATTTACATCTTGGCCGTCTACCCAGTAGGCTTGGAATAACCTATCCGTAAGCAGCCTCCTCTTTTCCTGGTCCTTCACACAGTACAACAAACGTAGGGCATTGACTGTTTTGCGGGGGTGCTGGGGTGGAGGGTTGTATCTTACGTTGTATCTGCGGAGTGTGCGCTGCATACCCTGTGCTGTAACGGCTTTTTTGGCGGAGTTGAAGACATCGGAGGCGGAGCCGCCGGCGCCTTGCGGGGCGGCTGTGGCGCGGTAGATGGCGCCTAGGAGGACGGGTTTGTAGATCAGGTTTGCGTGCGTGCGTTGGGCAAGGGATTGAACGCGTGTGGAGGCTATGTAGGCGAAGGGGCAGGAAATGTCGTAGTTGAACTCTAGGGTGGGGGCGGCTGGCGCCATGGTGGTGGAGGTTGGGTGGTAATTGAAGGTTAGTTGTCAAGATACAGTAAAGAAGTATGTCTGTAGATGAGTTAGTCTACAGATGCGAAGCATGAGTAATCTTGGGCGACTGTTAGCTTCAGCTCGGTATACTGTAGCGTAGGTGTGGGGTAGATTCAGATACAGCCGAGGTTCATGCTATGCGCAGGAACACCAACACCTTCTATGATGGAACCTGACTCCGAAAATTGATCTTTTTGTAGTATCTACCTCTTGCGAACGATGTCGTAATCTACCACACGTGATCGATCACTCTAGTCTATGCATAGTTGAAGCTAGTTCTGCAGAGTGGACAGCTCGAGGCATCACTGCTCTTGAACCACTTGAACAGACAAACGCCATGGAACAAGTTCTTGCAAGTGTGACACTTCTTATCAGGCAACTTGCGATCGGATCCGACTATACTATAGCAGATCGCACATTCGATCTGGCCCTTGAGCGCTCCATCGACGTTCCTCTTGAACGTGGTCAGCGCATCGATCAGGCTGCCGTTGAAGATCGTAATAGCTCCCAGCGAAGTTCTCAGCCATGATTGCCACTTCTGTTCATTGACGGCAACGCGATTCAGGCCTTCGATGTGGGCATTTGCGAGAGGGAATGCGGCAGGCAGAGAAATCCTCATCGCCATGGTTTGTTCGTCGACAACGTAGGACGCAGTGATCTCGCGTGCGCGGTTGACGACCTTGACCGCGAATGCTGAATCGGGCTCAGATGCGGCCTGTTCCTCCGACCATGTGTTGACTGCGTCGAGGGCGGCCACAATCACAGGTGGTGACACGTACTTCTCCGTCCAAGGCTCGAGCGCGACGACTATGGCGCGCGACTTGGAGCTCTTGAACCAGGTCTTTGTCAGAGATGGAACGTCGCGCAGACACAGGAAGTACAGGTGTGTAAGTAGCCATTGCAGATCGCGCTTTGGAGGCTCAACATCTGCTTCGTATGTCGTGATGTCAAGTTTGGAGACGTCGACCGGCTTGTTGTGCGCGTGGCCAAGGAAGTCGAACATGAAATCGAGCAGACCTGGAAGGTATTCACCTTCTCTGATGTGCTCGACGTAGTCGTTCTTGACCTTGAAGGATGCATGTTCCAGGTGATCGAATACCAGCAACCAGCTCAACAGATAACCGCGCAATGGCAACGGCACACTGCGTTCAAAGTTAGCGTCAGCAATCGCTGCAACCGTAGGCGCGTCGATGATCAGAGATAGCAACTCCTCGGGTAAACGCGCGGTAGTCTTCTCCAATGCCGCATCGATAGATATCTGCTCTTGAGCTGCGGGAATTTGCTTATGCAGGATGTCGAAGGCAGTTTGTTGAACAGGTTGCGACTCCACGTATAGAAGAGGGAAAAGTTCTTCAGTGGACTCCAGATGTTTGAGCGACACCTTGGAAATCTGGCGCGCCAGCACATCATTAACCATCTTGAGTGGTTGATGGAACTCATCCGGAAAGTGCTGCGAATGCTTCAAGATATTGATAAGCCCATCAGCAACTGATTGCTCGTTTTCTTTCCAAGCGTCGAGAAGATCGTCGTTGGGCTCTTCGGCTTGCGTCAAAGTTCGGAGCTGTGCGTATAATTTTAGGGATGCGTGCACGAGAGGAATCGGGCTATCCATGCCGGACTCGTTTGACTCCAGCTCCTTCGTGGCCGCCCAGATGCCGGCAAGTGCACCCAAAATACCAGCCCAGTGCTCGCCGTACATATCACCGACCAACGGAAGCAATACTGTCAACGCGCGACACAGTTCGGCCTTGACAGGACGCGAGAGTGCGTCTTCTTGCAGCCACGGTACCACATGCTGAACAAACCGCATAAGACGAGGACCGGCGATGCTTTCCAAGATCCCCTCTTGACCCATAACACTGTTCAATAGAACAAGCTGCTGTAGTGCCTCTTGCGACTTTTGCAGGGCATCGATACCTGTCAGATCGGCGATGACCTCATTACACATGCGCTCACAAGCCTTTGCATATGACAGTGGCTCCTTGAAGGCGTTCAGCAACGCAAGAAGCTGGAGGGCGTTCTTTGAACTTCGCGTCGTTTTGAGCGTTTCCTGAAGTTGAGCAGTCTGTGAATTCTTCCAACCAGCGATCTCAATGGCATCAGCGATTATGACAGCGTACGCTCGTGCGTGATAGTAAGCTGGAGATGTCGCGCTGGCGTCTATGCTCCCCAAGAGTGTGTTGGCCCAGGACAACAGCGTAGCGTCGACGTCATCCTTCGACCACGTCGCAGCAAGGCTCTTTAGTTCGTGTGTCACAAGAGTTTGAGCATCCGTGGTGAAAGTCATGGCCTCAGCTTCAACGTCTGAGTTATAGTGCGCCCAGAAACCGTTCGCGCCAGCGAGGCCAAGATTATCATCTGCAAGTTGTACAGCGATCGCAATGTTGCGGAGATAAGCAGCCCGAAGTTCAGAAGGGAGCTTGTCCATGGTGAAATAGTCGGGGTTCTTGAAAAGCCTCGCCACGTATTGCGTGATTCTGTATGCAGGAGAGTAGCCATCGGCGTCTCGGGATATGGTTCTGATCGTGGAGGGCATCTGTCCATCCTTCACAAGATATACGGCGCCACCAAGGGGATTTGTGATAGCCAGAGATGATTTCGGTACAGCATTGAGGAATGGCTCTAGAGATGCATTCCAGTCGTCGATGCTTGGGAACACTTTAGCAGTCTCATCCCAGTCACTACCAGCTTTGACAGACTGCTTTGCCAAGTCAACCAGAGTCTCGACCGAGACCGATGTGGGCGTCGCGTCTCGCAGCCCTTGCTGAATGAGATTGTAGATAGATTGCTTGGAATCAGATCCGGATGATAGTATTGTCTGAATGGAAGCATTGACGGCCTTGGCGCCCTGTGCCACTTCATCATCTGGAGACTCCGAGGCGAGAAGTAGGCCTTGCAGAAGGCCGGAGCCTTGAGGACTGGCGACAAATTCTCGGAGCATCGGCGGGTTTGACTTGACTATTTGACGTAGGCCCTGCAATGAGTATGGAGCCTGGTGCGATATCGAGAGGGTTTCCGTCATGTAAGCGAGGATCTCATCTGTTGTTTTCGGGGAAAGTATCTTCGCTGGCGATTGAAGCATACGGTTGAACGAATCCCATTCGGTAGAACCTTCTACGGCTTCGCGTACGTTCGCAGTAATGTACTTCTGCAACTCAGGGTCCGAGGTTGCAAGATCGAAGGAGGGCGGAATCCTGGAAGAGGTAAGAATTGCTTCGAGCGCCTTAGTCTTCGCTGGAGAATCTGTCTCTTTTAGAACAGTCTTGAGTGACGCGCTCCATGCGTCCTTGAAATACGCGCGATCGGACTTGGTGTATAGTATGTCGATCAGGTATGAAGACGAAGGAGACAGCACTAGACCTGGGAGATCCTGTTGTATGAATGACTCTAGATCTTGTTCGGATTGGGTAGATGAGATCAAGCTAGGATTTCGTTTCGGCAAAACCGCGATGGTGCCCGCTGCGCCATATGGCTTTCCGTTTCTGTTCTTGAGTACTTCCAGAGCTTCCCCAACTATTGACGAGCAAGCTTGGGAAAAGATAGATTGTAGCTTCGTCAAATTCTCGATCGTGAGCGCTTGGTCTTGTATACTTGCGAAGCGTGTGGCGTGCTGAATGACGCTAGTTTGTGACTTCTCGTAGTCTTTCGACTGCTCGGGGGCCAGGGTTTTGATGGCATCGATCAATTGTTGTGAGAAGGTAGGCCATTGCTCTTCTAGCACAATGGCCATTCCTTCAATGCCTAATGCTTTAGAAAGCAGACTTGAAGCATTAGAAGGCACAGCCCAATGCGAGGTCTCTAGCGTCGGTCGCAGGTACTGCGTTATGATTGGTAGCACCATCTCCTGGAGGAGCTTGGTCTTGTCCTCGTCACTCAGTCGCTGAACCAGATACCCAGCCACTTCCAGGTATGCTTTGAATCCCGCTTCATGGTTGTACTTTGGCTCGTCCTTGCGGATAATGCCACCGTGCAGGGCGTTCAGCAGCTCCGCGGAGTTGGTGCTGGATTGTGGCAGAACCTCTTCTGGTATGATCCTCAACAGCTCAGGTATGCGGGCCCAGGTATCACGAGGTCCTAGTTGAGAACCCTTCTTCAGGAACTGCCGCAGGCGTCTGTCCACACCAGTCTTGCTTGTGTAGTCGGTAGTCCACACGGAGGGATGTCTGGAAGTGAGAAGGGTCAGAGACTCGACGTAATCGCCGACAGAACCGGTCTGGTCGGAGTTCAACCCCTCTGCTAGGTAAGCTTTGCTAAGTGTATCGAGGTTCTCCTGGACAGCAGCATCCTCCTTCGCAATGCATGTCCTAAGAAGACGGTGCACTGCGCGCCGTATGCCAGCGTCATTGTATGAAGCGAATTGCCACAGCTTCTTGTCGCCAATCAAAGTCTCGTAGTAGGCGTGGTACTTAGAGAGCTCCTCGGGCTGCAGATTATTCAACAGGCTGCCCAGTAAGGATATGCATGCCGAGATAACGCGGCTGTACTTTGCTTCCGCGTCGTCTTTGCTGACTATCCGCTCGTCACTCAGAGTCGCCGTGCTCTCCTTGTCCACTGCATCGCGACAGTATTCTAGTATGGGTTGCTGGTAGACCTTCCGAATGCTCTGTAGCTTTTCGGGTGTGTTGAAGACTTGTCGGAGTGAGGTCTGCGTCGCGTCGACTACGGATCGGTCGCTGTCATACAGACCACATAACCAAGCTGCCACGCTCTTAGGCATGTGTCGTGCTATGCGCTTGCCGGCGGATACGGCGAATTGGCCGTGGACGAGATGGGCATTCTGGCGAACGGCTTTCGCGTTGTCGATCGAGGTTCGCGGGTATATCTTGATCCATGCCTCGAGCAGGCCCTCTTCGACTGGCTCTTGCAGTGACGATATGTACGATTGTATGTCTTCCAGCGCCTTCGCCTTGGTTGTGCTGTCTTTCTTGGACAGATTGCGGAAGTAAACGACGACGTTCGGGTCCGAGATGGCGGAGAGGTCTGGGGGTTCGGACACGTAGGACAGGGGCGACGTGCTCGCGCTGAAGGCTGCGGATGTGCCGCCGAATGCGCCGAAGGAGGTCGTGGCCGCCCGCGCGCTGCTCGCCTGGGCCTTTGCTGCACGCTTTGACATGGTGGGGTTGGGTGAGGGCAATGCCACTCAGGGTCGAGGGAGGAAGAGAAGTAGGCGGGATGTCTTTGAGGCGATGAAACAAGTGAAAGCCAGCTGCAGCTACGTATTCAAATACACAAAAGAAACACACGCTCGCACGTCAGTCACCATGGCAGAGGCTTGCGGATTACGCGAAATATGCGGCTCTGCTTGATGACGGCACCAACTGTGGGTAGCGGAAGACGGTGGGGACATCCCTGCCCTTTGGCCAGACCCAATCGGTGCTAGCCTTGTCGCGCTGACCGCGACCGAACTTCGTCTGGAGGCAACCCACACTCGCAACTTCTCTTCGTTTCCGCCAACTCCCCTCCGCTACAACAAAATCCGCGCGGGCGGTGGACCATCAACATGAGGTTCTACATCGATAACCTCCCCGTGCTATTCCCATATCCCCGAGTATATCCAGAGCAATATGCCTACATGTGCGATCTCAAGCGCACCCTGGATCAGGGTGGCCACTGTGTCCTCGAGATGCCTTCAGGAACGGGTAAAACCATTTCTCTGCTCTCGCTCATCGTCGCTTACCAGCAGCACTATCCTGAGAAACGAAAGCTGATCTACTGTTCGCGTACCATGTCCGAGATCGAAAAGGCCTTGGCTGAACTCAAGGCGCTGATGAAGTACCGCACTACCGAGCTCGGCTACGAGGAAGAATTTAGAGGTCTTGGATTGACCAGTCGGAAAAATCTCTGTCTGCACCCGTCCGTCAAGCGAGAGAAGAGCGGCACCGTGGTAGACGCGAGATGTCGCAGCTTGACTGCTGGCTTTGTGAAGGAGAAGAAGGAGCGCGGCGAGGATGTCGAGCTCTGCGTGTACCATGAGAACTTGGATCTTCTGGAACCTCACAATCTCATACCCGCTGGTGTATGGACTTTCGATGGCATACTGAAGTATGGTGAGCAGCAGAAACAGTGTCCTTACTTCACAGCCCGGAGAATGATGCCCTATTGCAACGTCATCATCTACTCCTACCACTACCTCTTAGATCCCAAGATCGCAGACAGAGTCTCGAAAGAACTATCCAAAGACTGCATTGTCGTTTTCGACGAAGCCCACAACATCGACAACGTGTGCATCGAATCTCTCAGCATCGATCTTACCGAGGATGTACTCCGGAAAGCTACCAAAGGTGTCAACAACCTCGATCGCAAGATTACAGAAATGAAGACCAGTGACGCGACCAAGTTGCAAAATGAATACGCGAAGTTAGTCGAGGGTCTCAGAGCTGCCGATGAAGCGCGAAACGAAGACGCCTTCATGGCGAATCCAGCATTACCAGACGATCTCCTTACAGAAGCCGTGCCTGGTAACATACGGCGAGCGGAGCATTTTGTTGCCTTCCTCAAGCGCTTCATCGAGTATCTCAAGACACGCATGAAGGTGCTCAACGTCGTCGCCGACACACCACCAGATTTCCTCAAACATTGCAAAGACTTGACCTTCATCGAGCGAAAACCACTCCGATTCTGCGCCGAGCGTTTGACATCACTCGTCCGAACCTTGGAACTCACTAATATTGAAGATTACCAGCCGCTGCAGGAGGTCGCTACCTTCGCTACGCTAGTAGCCACGTACGAGACCGGCTTCCTCTTAATCATCGAGCCCTTCGAATCAGCGACAGCAACAGTACCAAACCCTGTGTTACATCTCACCTGCTTAGACGCGGCCATAGCCATCAAGCCCGTCTTCGAGCGCTTCTACTCCGTCATCGTTACCTCCGGAACCATGTCCCCGCTAGACATGTACCCGCGCATGCTCAACTTTAATACCGTTGTTCAAGAATCCTTCACCATGACACTCACACGGAAGACATTCTTACCAATGATCGTCGATCGCGGTAACGACCAGAATCAGGTCACATCGCAATTCGAACACCGCAACGACTTGCAAGTGCAGCGGAACTTTGGCAATCTGCTCATCGAGTTCTGCAAACTGACGCCAGACGGCGTAGTCGTATTCTTCCCTTCATATCTCTACATGGAGAGCATCATCTCAGCATGGCAAGGCATGGAGATCCTCGACACAGTCTGGAAGTACAAACTCATCCTCGTCGAAACACCCGACGCCCAAGAAACCGCCCTCGCGCTAGAAACCTTCCGCACAGCGTGCAACAACGGCCGCGGCGCCGTCCTACTTTGTGTCGCGCGAGGAAAAGTCAGCGAAGGAATCGATTTCGACCACCACTACGGCCGCTCTGTGCTGTGCATGGGTGTCCCATACCAATACACCGAATCCAGAATTCTGAAAGCGCGATTGGAGTTCCTGAGAGAGACCTACCGCATCAAAGAAGCAGACTTCCTCTCCTTCGATGCCATGCGCCACGCAGCCCAATGTCTAGGTCGCGTCATCCGCGGTAAAGACGACTACGGAATCATGGTCCTGGCAGACAAACGCTTCAACAAGAAGCAAACCCAGCTCCCCAAATGGATCCAACAAGGCCTCGACGCTAAGAGCACAAAGCTGTCCATCGACCAAGCTGTAGGCGCCGCAAAGGCCTTCCTGAAAGACATGAGTGTCCCGTTCAGCCGAGCGGAAACAGAAGGACACTCATCCTGGTCGCTGGAGGATCTGGAGGCTCATCAGCGCAAGAAGGAGGCTCATGGTATTAGTGGAACGGACAACCCAGCTATGCGCGCGTTGGAAGGTAGAGCCGAAGTCGAGCGCATGGAGGTTGATGAAGTGGATGAGTTTGGCGGCACGGCGGATGTTGATGCTGAGATGGCTGAGATGGCAACTGTCGACGCATAGAATGGCCCAGATGACAAGCCAATCCCTCGTGAATATCCTTACATGAAGGGCGGTGTTAGCGAGACCGGCAACTCATCATCCTAGCGCTTGGGTTGGATAACGCATTTTGGGCGCGCACCAAACGGTGATCTGGAGTATGGTAGAAGATTAGAATTGAAGGCGCATGATAAGCCGCGGTCCTAAGATCATACACTTGACAGATGTATGCGTGACTTTACGGTGAGGTGCACGTCAGAGTAGGCATGTCGAGTCGGGTTACAAATATCGCATTCAACTATGAACCTGTCAGGACAGAACACCCTGCTAGGAAACCATACACATTTCAAGCGACCGGACTCCATGCGTGCTACTTAGGAAGAAGAACCAACGCCCCAGTCCGCCATGCAGAACTCCTCAGGAAAAGAGAAACTCGGACCATATGCTGTGTTGTAGCGACAGACACCAAGAACCCTAACCACGTTCCATCTTCTCAGCACGTTTATATCTCCATATCCATGAACAACCATTTCTTGCTTGTCAACTCTTCGCCCTGGCTGAACTCGTCGAGCGTTGTGAGGCCGAAGCCGATCCAGCCCAGGTCCTTCGTTACGTTGGCCAGAGCGGCTTGGTCGACGTCGCGGTCGATGCACAGGACGAGACGATCGCAGGAGAAGTAGTCGACTTCGCAGAGTTCGAGGAGGGCCATGAGACTGTGGAACGTTAGTATATCAATGACGAGGACGCGAATATTGACTTACCCAGCCTTCAAATCTCCGTTGATGACGGATTCATCGAAGAAGATGAACATGGCCCTCTCGTCTTGCTTCTGAGCAACGAAACCCCGGAACCTGATGCCACCAACGTAGTCCCACATCTCAATGTAGTCGGCTATCGCGCCCTTCTCCTCCTCGAACCGCACCATTTCAGGCGCAGCAGAGTCGGTCGAAGAGTCCGAGTAGCGACGAGGATCGATACCGTAGTCGTTGGTGATAGCGGTGGTTGCAGTCGTAGTGTTGTCATATGGCATACCCATCACTAGCGAGTTCTGGCGATGCTGGCTCCCCTCACCCAGGAATACAGATCGCAGTGTCTCGCAGAAGAGTCTCTCACACTCTCCCGTGATGGTGTATGCTGCCCCCCCTCTGCGCGCCTTGCCACCTTGGGCGGTGGACGCGTTTTTGGCGGCGAGGGGGGGACTTGAAGGGGGTGATGGAATTCCCTGTGAATGTTAGTAGTGCCACCTACATGGAACGCAAGGCGTGAACATACCGAGCTGACCTCAGGAACACCACCCGGCCCCGGCAGACGGGGTAGTGGAGTAATGGAAGCCGTGAAGGCTGGCGGTAGCAGCGTTTACGGAGTAGCAGCTAGCGCGGACATTGCTCGCGGACGAGTACGAATGAATGCTACTATTACTACTCATACTACTACTGCTTCGTTTCGTCATCGCCATTGCTACAGTATTGCCACGGTTGGTTCGGTATTGGTGTAGTGGGGTAGTGGTGTCGAAGACGGTGGTGCGTAAGCGAGATTGTTCTTCGAGGTAGTTGCGGTATCGTTGTGTAACAGAGGGCTTGAGTCGACGTTGGAGTTGGGCGAAGATGAAGAGGAGTTGGGTTATAGCGCTGTGGGGTCTTTGGGGCTCGTGCACGCGTCTCGCACTCTGTATGGCCCGCCACTAGCGCTAGAATCTTCGCAATCTCGGAAGCCTCGGTTCTGCATTTTATCGTAATGACTGACGTGAGTTTGCGAACGTCGGAACCGAAATGTAAACAGCAGGGTTGCAGCATGTCACCTAGATCATGTGGCACTCTTGCAGACATGGCGCGTTCTGGATGTTGCTTGAAGATTGTGTATTACTACCGCTCGTACATCTCAACCGGAACACCGTGTAACTTTTCAAAGTAGCTTCCTCAGCGAACCTTTGCTCTTTGGCAACATCGCCTCGCTATATCACTTACAGACCCGCCATATGGAAAAGACATTGGCGAAGAGGACTGAGAGATCCTTCCTCCTTGCACACATCTAATGAAACAACCCCAGATTATGCAAGTCGGATATCTCAGACGACGCGCTATGCAGTTGATACAGAGACAGAAACGGAAATGAGAATGGCGCGAACGCACGCAGGCAGGCGGAGTCCTGCATGGGAGTGGATCCGATCCTGACGGGACCAAGTGGACCCTACTGCGCGTGGATTTTTGCAAGGTCGCGCTTAACCGACCGAGATGCACTTGATGTCGAAGATCAAGTCAGAGTTAGGAGGAATGTCCGGGGGAGCACCCTTCTTGCCGTAAGCCATCGCCGCAGGGATGGTAAGACGACGCTCGCCCCCGGCGGTCATGCCAGCGACACCGACGTCCCAACCCTTGATGACTTGACCGACACCAAGCTTGAACGAGAATGGCTTGCCCTTCTTGTTGGCTGCGTATTCGTTAGTCATGGTGGTACTATATGGAAGTTCGATAACTTACAGTCAAAGACCTTGCCGTTCTTCAGCTTGCCAATGTAGCGCATCTCGACGCGGTCGCCCTTCTTGGCGGCTTTGCCCTTGCCCTCCTTCTTGTCGTCGACGAGAACACCACTGACGGTGCGAGGTCCCTTGGCGGCCTCCTTCTTTGCCTCTGGCTTGGCGTCAACCTTGGGGGAGCCAGTTGGGCCCTGCTCAAGGTTCTTAGCGAACTGAACCTTCTTCTTGTCGCTGCTGGGGGTATCAACCTTCTCAGCCTTCTTCTCTGGCTCTGCGGCACCGGCAACAGCCTGGCCGTCGTTCTTCTTCAGCTTCTTAGCCTGCTTCTTGCTGAGCTTAGCATCACCGTTGGTCTTGCTGATCATGTCATCGAGGGTAGCATCATCCTCAGCAGCGCGCTTCTTGCTTTTCTTGCTGGCGTCAACAAGCTTGGGTGGCTCCTCATCGTCAGAGTCAACCTCAGTGATCCTGGGGTCGTTCATGCCATCGAGCTCATCATCCTCTGATTCTCCCATACCGTCGAGCTCCTCGTCTTCGGAGCCGAGATCGTAGCCGAGCTCGTCGAGACCATCGTCCTCGTCGTCTTCCTCATCATCCTCGTCGGGGAAGGCGAGGTAGTTACCGGTAACGTAAACGTCGTGAGTGCCGCTGACAGAAAGGTAGACCTCCTCACCTTGACGGACGGTGATGTCGAGCGGTTGCTGGTAGTGCTACGCAGGTATTAGATGGAGTCTGTTTGGAATTGTCATGATCAAGCATACCTTCTCGGGGTCGAGAGTGCACAGAACGAGCTCTTCAGGCTCGTCATCGTCATCCTCGTCGTCCTCGTCGTCCTCGTCGCTCAAGTCGTCATCGGTGACCTTGGCCTTGCCCTTGGCCTTTCCCTTGCCGTTGGTCATGCCGTCGATGTCCATCTCATCGGCCTCAAGCTCTTCTTGCAGCTTCTTAGTGAGGGCTGCCTGCTTGGCCTTCTTTGATCGGGCAGGATCGCTGGGGCCACCGTTCTTCTCGCTCTCGCTATCGTCGGAGTCGGACATGTCCGAATCAGCTTCAGGGAGCGCACCAGCGGCACGCAGACGAGCAGCGATAGCCTCGATGTCACCCTCCTCGTAGTCCTCATCATCATCATCGTCCGAGTCAAAGTCCATGGGCACTCGGATGAGCTTCAGAGTCGCGCGAGGGTGCTTGTGCTCGTCGTCGATTTGAGGCTCGGCATCCGGGTCGATAGCCGCCATGGTGATGCGGAACTAATCATTATCAGTACTTTGCCTTGGAATTGCGCATGCGACAGAGTTTTACTGCGAATTTTCGGCGCATAAAACTTCGTAACGCGGAGCAGGTAGAACCGGGCGTCAAGGCTACTCACAGTAGAAGACTGGTCGTCAGCAGCCAGGATGGGAAAGTTTCCAGCTGGAATGCGACGTCCGTAGACGCCTACGGGAATGGCGGACGACATCTTGGAAGTGGTCGCAAGTCTATGTCTGAGAGAGCTGACGGGATTGTTGAGAATATGAAGTCGGCGCACGTTTTTGTTGCTCAGGAAGTTGCACAGCTCGAGAACAGCTGGTAGAGCAGGATGATAACGAAAAGCGAGAAACTGAAGAGCAGCGACTTCGAGAGGTAGAAAAAGTTCGCCAAGGCCTGCAGCTTTCTCTTAGCGTGCTTTCACCGCCGGCAGAACGATCCACTTAGCGTCGCTAGCGTGACGTATTCGCGGTCCTCCAACGCGCCACGGCACGCGCCTTTCACCACCAACAACGATTTCGACATGCGGCAGCCGACGCACCTCCGCGACGCCCCATCATGACCCCGGCCCCGATGAACGCTCTCGATCCACCACACCACTGACACCATGGGCTCGCGCCTAGAGAAGAACTCCGAGTCGGTCCGCAAGCGCATCGCCAGCCACCAGTTTGACGGCGAGGATGGAGAGGAGTACCGCGGCTCGGCCTTTGGCGGCTTTACCGACTACTTCAGGCGGAAGAAGATCAAATTGCAGAATCTCGATGCCGACATACGAAACCAGGCCGGCAACAAACCTCAAATCTTCAAGGGCGTCGTGGCGCATGTCAACGGCTACACGCAGCCATCGCTCAACGACCTGCACACCTTCATAGTCCAACACGGCGGCGGCTTCATGCAGTATCTGGATGGGAAGACTACGGTCACGCACATCATTGCCAGTAGTCTGACGCCGAAGAAAGTCGTCGAGTTCCGGAGATACCGAATCGTAAAGCCCGCGTGGATCGTAGACAGCATACAAGCGGGCAAGTTGCTGCCATGGAGCGAGTACCGAGTAGTTGATGAGGGCGAGAAGCAGAATGTGCTGGCTTTCAGCAAGGGCGGCATGACTAGCACCGCGAATGTCAAGACAAGGGGTTACCGAGACCAGACTGATGCCAGCTGGTACACAAGTCAACTGAGGGGAAGTCAGGCCGGTCCTGCGAGTACACCAACACCGAGTAGCAGCATGCGCGCTCGCTTTTCGAACAAGAAGCAGCGGCTTCCTACACCGGACGATGATATTGAGGATCTGCCACCCTCCCGCGGACCGGAAGGCCTGCCCGGCCAGGCTACATCCGGAGAGTCGAGTAAAGCTACGAAGCTTGTTACACCACCCAAGACCAGCCCTTCGGTAGCCCCGGCCCGTATAGACGACGTGCCGGACGATGTCCACGATTGTCTCTATACGAACCCGAGCCCTCCTCCGCCCCAGCGCGCAGAGTCAAAAGACGACACCGAAGACCAAGCTGAGCAACTACCTCCGGTACAAGACGCCCAAAAGCCTAAGAACCGGGAGCTGACTGCCGAGGAGCACAATGCAATACTTCTACGGGATCCAAAGGTTCGCAAATCCACCGTTGTCGATCCGAATTTCCTCGAACAATACTATCGTGAATCACGGCTGCATCATCTGTCGACATGGAAGGCCGATCTCAAGTCCCAACTGCAGGCACTAGCGAGCGAGAAGACCTCGTCGCAGAGGGCCAAGCAGAAGCGCGCCCCGGGCGCTCGGCGCTATATTCTCCATGTGGACTTTGACAGTTTCTTCGCAGCAGTCAGCTTGAAAAAACACCCAGAATACAAAGACAAGCCGGCAGTTGTTGCGCATGGCCAAGGCAGCGGGTCTGAAATCGCGAGTTGCAACTATCCTGCCCGAACATTTGGTGTCAAAAACGGTATGTGGATGAAGCGGGCTCAAGAGCTTTGTCCAGACCTTAAAATCTTGCCTTATGACTTTCTCGAGTACGAAGCCACCAGCCGCGCCTTTTACGATGCCATATTGGCTAGCGGTGGTCTAGTGCAGAGTGTTAGTATCGACGAAGCGCTCATCGATGTATCGAACCTATGCATCGCTGCTGGTGGTAGTGATGGCAAACAATACTCCGAAGGCAGCAGTCATCGCGAGCAGGCGAAAGCCGAAGAAATTGCACTCAATCTACGCGACGAAGTCAGATCCAGGACTGGTTGTAACGTTTCCGTCGGCATCGGTAGCAACATCTTGCTAGCCAAAGTAGCCTTACGCAAAGCAAAGCCTGCCGGACAATACCAGATCAAACCCGAAGAGGTATTAGACTTCGTAGGTCAACTTCAGGTACAAGATCTCCCAGGCGTCGCTTGGTCGATTGGAGGCAAGCTTGAGGACCAGGGAGTCAAACTCGTCAAAGACATTCGCGAGCTTACGAAAGAAAGGCTCGTTCAGATACTAGGGCCCAAGACTGGAGAGAAGCTTTACGAGTACGCAAGAGGTATCGATCATCAAGAAGTAGGGGAGCAAGTCGTCCGCAAGTCTATTTCTGCCGAGGTGAACTGGGGCGTTCGCTTTGAGAACCAGGAGCAAGCTGATGAGTTCATTGCAAGCTTATGCGGAGAGCTCCAGAAGAGACTGTTGAAGGAGAGGGTAAAGGGCAAGCATTTCATGATGAAGATTATGCGACGTTCTCCAGACGCTCCTCTGGATCCTCCCAAGCATCTTGGCCACGGCAAATGCGACACGCATAATAAAAGCCTCACGCTTGGTGTCGCTACCAACGCCAAAGAAATTCTTACGAAAGAGGCATTAGGCATACTGCGCGGTTTTGGTTTCACCCCAGGTGAGCTTCGAGGCATCGGCATACAGATGACAAAACTTGAGCCTATGAAGAATGCCACGGATGGTAGTCTTGAAGGCTCACAGCGACGACTACAATTCAAAGTCGGCAACGCGGAAACAGCTCGTGTGGTGCGAGCCCCAAAAACAGTTGAGGAAGACCCCATCCAAGACGATCCCGAGACCCCACGAAAGTCCAAAGCCTCGTCAGGAGAAGAGCATGTCCCTTTTGGCGCTCAGACACTCAATGCATCAACACCTTCACGCCGCCCGCTAAACATGTTAGGCACGCAGTTCATCATGCCCTCGCAGGTTGACCCCAAAGTACTGGCCGAGCTACCAGAGGACATTCGATCAAAACTGCTGCGCCAAACGCGTCAGTCTTCTCCTACACCTGCACGCAATGAAGACAAAAGAGGCAACCCTAGCACACCTACAAAAGCTTTGCCTTTCGCTATGACAGCACTCCCAGCCCAGTCTCAACTTGATCCCGATATACTTGCTACGCTACCAGCCGAAGTTCGTGCCGAGATACTTGCACAGTATGACGCCAGCATCACTCCCTTCTCTCCCTCTCGCCGTCCAAAGGGCGCGGACCAAACGATATTACCCCAATCGCCACGCAAGAATAGAATCATAGGTATCCCTGCCAAGAAAGCCATTGTACCTGTTAAGCGTGGTAGAGGCCGGCCACCAAGATCTGCAATGCTTGCTGCCGCTGCTCAAGCAAAGTCTATTAGCATGACTGGTAAGACCCTCACTCAAGCCAATTTCATCTCTCTCAAGAACCCCGCACGAGAAAGTGAGAGTAGAGAGAACTCCGCGGGCCCAAGCGATGATGCCTTTGAAGAGCCCACCGTACCCAAACCACCAAAGGAAGATGACCTTGACCCAGCCTTCCTCGCTGCGCTACCCGAAGACGTTCGCAAAGAGGTACTCGCACAACACAAAGCCGAGAAAATGAATGCTTTCCGTGTCTCTGTATCACGCAAGGCTAAACCTCCACCAGTAGTCGAACCGCCTACAGAACTACCCATGATCAAAGTCCCTCGCCCTGTAAAGCCGACCTTTACAACCGACAAACTCTCGGCGCTGGCGGACTTGAGGGTCGCCATGAAGCAATGGATTGGCGAGTTTACTGACGAAGGGCCGTATGGCGAAGATGTTGTTGCATTGATCAAGTACCTCAGAAAGGTCGTACTGGAAGAAAAGGACATCAGCAAGGCTGTTGGTATGGTGAAATGGATCGACTACGTCATTAATTACGAGGCGGAAAAGGACGAAAACTTTTCGAAAGAGCCATGGGAAACAGCTCTTGCGAAGATCAAGGACGGCGTCGTCAAGGCGGTGAAAGAGAGAGGTTTGGGCCGAGTGTCTTTTGACTAGTCTATGTATGTTTCACGACCTATCACGAATGAACGAGTCATGCCACGCTGCAGTATGTGCGCCAGGTTCGGGTGACACGATGATACCCGACACTTGGGTATCACCAAGAGAGAGTACATTCCACCCAACTTCCAAGGTGCATCATGCGGTCCATAGACATGGACAAAGGCAACTTTGCGCTAGCACCCGGCAATAGGTTCAGTCATGACCTATGACAGCAGACATATGACTAGGAATCACCCCCATCGTAACATGTCGTCAAGAAATCCTAGCTCTTCTTCCTGGGCTATAAAGCTACCTATACTGTTCCACTTTGTCTATTCTTCCGCATTTTCAAGCAGAAGATCGCTGAAACCTACCGATCAATCACACATCCACACCACGATACCAATAGTAGCCTCCAGCGGTACGTTAGCACCAGAAAGTGCCGGCCACGATGAGATTCTGGACCACACTTACGATAGCGGGATTCATGGGGGTAGTATCCACTACCGCGAATGACCTCACCCCATCAAGGGTCTCTACAGGCATTGCAGTGGCGGTGGCTCCCACTATCGTTACAAACCACGTTCCGAGATCGAAATTTCGCTATCGATCTGTCCAGTTCCTGCTTGAGAAGATAGATCAAAAACTAAACTGGATGTCCTTCGTCGGTCCTGGAGGCGAGGCAGTCGACCCCTGTGCGCCTACATCCTCCTCCGCGCCCTTCCAGGGCCTCCATCGATGGTGGCCGACAAACAAGCCTGAATTCACTGGGACCAAAGATGAGCAAATTCCCGACAGATACCTTGAAAGGATGCCGGAGGTGAGTCTTGCAACGCTATATGATACTGGGTGAAGCACCAGGCTGACAAACATATCCCTCTAAAGCCCGATGAAAGTCTTCCGATCACTATCAACGGTCAAGATAGCTGCTATTACTCGAGCGACGGCGCGCAAAAGACTTGGATCGAGTGTGACGACAAGCACTTTGACCACTGTGGATTCGATCCGCAGATCAAAGATCCGGAGATACGCTGTGATAACGGCCGTCGGTACCGTCGCGTGTTCTTTTGCGACTTTGATGAAGAGGTGCCGAAGTAATCATCCTAGCATTGGGCTGTCTGAAGAGAGTGGCTAGAGGCGCTGGGGGCAGCACTTGCCGGATCCAGGTCCTTCCAATTACACCCTTTTCGTTTATACCTGCTAGCATGACTGCCCGTTGTAGTACCAGCCGCATTTCTTCTTAGCCGTAGTTGATACTGTATAGGAACATGGAAACTGTGAGACATGGAAGAGCCCGCTATTCATTCAATCTTGGTGTTACTGTGATACCTAGGTACGTTACCTGACTTACCCAGGTAGGTGCTCTACGCAGTATCAGAACATGACGCAATAATCGCGCCACGTGCTGCTCGATCACATGATCACAGCGCTGTTTCACCGTTGACGTTCGCACTCACTGTTGGCAGGTCCCCGGTTGCTGCTTCCCCGTCTATACTTCCATCATACACGATCCTTAGTCATTCACCAATATAAGCTTGGGCGCTAATTTACTCGGCTCTCACCTTTGCCCGCACTTTCTTTCTGCTTTACAAAACCTGATCAAGCTACTGCCACTCAACCGCCCAACTTACACTCGTCATGTTGTCGTGGCTCCCTTTCCTCGTTTGGCTTGTCGCGTATCTGGTCGCGCCAGGTATCGCGGCACCTCTCGAGGTACCTAGCCCGCACGCACTCTCGAACAGTACATCAATGGCAACATATGATGGAGCAATCGTCAGTACTTCATTTCAGTGCTCGTCAACAAAGCAAGACTGACCTTAGTACAAGCATATCCGCGACCCCAGAAAACTGAACTCCATCCAAATTATCCTCAGGAAGCAATCTCGGCTCTCAGCAAGAACAGAATACTATTACCACTTCTATGAGGGCCCTTCTGGTATGGCCGCGCCACTCTGCAGCCTGGGATATGGCATGAAAGACTTCCACCCTGTCGAATCTATGGGTCCATACTACTACAAAGGCGACCCAATCAAGAAGCCCCCGTTTCCGCCGGAGGTGAGTCTGCAGAACACTGGCATGATCTGTGTCTTTTATCGATTCGTTATGAGCAGGTACTGACTTTACGCGGTATAGATGACTTTCCCTTTGGATCTCCCAGGCAAATATGTCGGCTGTCAATATACCTCAACAGGCGGCGATCCAGGCTGGCTTGACTGCGGCCCGGGTCGTGACATTCTGCATTTCGACCAAGATGAACGGTATTTAGAACCAGCCCAGGAATGCGACTGGAGAGAGAAGGCATGGGATCATCGCGGTTTCTTCGTGGATACTTAGGCTCGTCTATCAATAAGACGTTGTGCTCGAGGATGGCTGAGGCTGGAACATGCGCACAGCGCAGAGCGGAGATACTCTACATTGTGCGAAGGAATGCATGCATATGCCGCTCAGTCTCTCCTCCGTTTACTACAGTGCAATGTCTTCATACTTCCATACTACGTTTAGCATTACTAGTGAAAGACCCTGTGTTTGTTTACAACATTCCTTTGTCTCCCGCAAACGCTCGACCGCTGCTCTTCACAGCTCACCGCTTCTCTACCCCACTTTGAAGACTGATTACTTCAAGTCATCGACAAGCATTTAATCTACATCAAAGCTTCTCATCCAGCTCTCTTCCTCTAATCAGCGAAACACAAGACCCAGATCAACTTCCAATTCGCCATGCTCAACTGGCTTACTTCACTTGTCTGGCTACTTGCCTGCTTAAGCCTTGTATTAGCAGTGCCTGTCGACACGCCTGCCGGTAATGTCACATCTATAGCAAGGCGCAATACTGCGAACGTATGTTTATCAGCCCTTTTGACGCACTCCCGTAGCAATCTTGTAGCACTCTTGCTAATGAAGCTAACTAGGCATCTCCATATCCGTACTCCCTCCAGCTCATCCTAAGTAAATTCCCTGTTCGCCGATACAACTGGTTCATCTTCCAGGGACCCCAAGGAATCGCAGTGGATCCTTGCCTGGACCCTAAAGATGATCCGAACTTCGAGCGGGTCTACTTCGGAAGGGAACTCGCGGGCGAGGAGGACGACATTGCCCATCCGCCGTTTCCCCCTCTCAGTGTAAGTAGATTATTCTTAAACACTTTGCTGAGGATTGCATGCTAACTCGCACTCTCTTGTAGGTATACGCTGACATCGAGTATTCCGAAGACTGCCATTACATTGGTAGCGGCGTCGACGCTGGTCAGTTTCGATGCGGAGATTACTACATCATCGATTGTGCGAAAGACCCGCGCTACAACGAGGCAACCTTCAGATGTCCGGATGGTCGGGAATATCACCGCGGATATAACTGCGAGTTCTGAGGAGGCAGGCTAGATGGACCCGGGCTGATGGCAAGCGTATGTAAGGGTTAACCGTATGGTTCAAGTAGGCTTATCTAAGTGGTCATTTCACCCAACGTATGCACGTACGGTGAGGAATGCACTCGTCCTCAAGCAATATATTCGTCCTCAAGTGATGTGTTCGTCCTCAAGTAATGTATTTGTCCTCAAGCAATGCACTCGGCCTCAAGAAGTGTGAGCGTGAAGACAGGCCCGTGGGCGAATTCTGACGCGTTATTTACCCTCTGACCATATCTTAGCGACTGCCGTTTGCTTCATCTAAGACTAACTACAATTGGCTCCACACACGTGCTACTCTTGCGCGGTTGCCTACTTAACGCACTCACTTCTCACCACGAGCTTGTCGAGACATCGAGCCCCAACGCCAATTCAGAACATCGCGTCTCCGTTCATACACACTTCATCAACTCGACACACCCTGCCTACGAATCAATAGCAACTATGTCCTCCTTAGTCACCTACCTCGTGTGGCTCTTCGTCGGCCTCGGCTTCGTTCTTGCCGCACCCGCTGAGCAGTTTGCAGACCACCCCACTGCTGTAAGTGCGCGATGATGTTGAACGTCAAGCATCGTACTGACTAAGTTCAAGGGCCAGGGTCCGTATCCCTACTCCCTCCAGATCCAAGTCGAGGAGGTAGATACCAAGTACTACGTGTGGGACATCTTCCAAGGACCTAGCGGCGTAGCCGTGAACCCTTGTGGAGACACTCGCTTCGAGAAGGTCTATCATGGCGAGCCCGGATGGCACACCAACAAGCCAGACATGGACAGCCCTCCTTACCCTCAGAACTACTTGCCGTTCGTCCCCGAGGTGAGTTGGCTGCCATCTTTAGACGCTCACCGTACATGAACTAACTCACTTCTAGTTCGAGGTCCCGATCGAGTACGGCAACCGCGGTGACTGTGCCTACCACGCCACTGGTAAAGACGCGGGCCAGTTCCGTTGCGGCGACTACTACATAATCGACTGCGCCAAGGACCCTCGATATGGACAACAAGTTTCCTGCGGTAACCCACGTCCACGCTACGCTGTGGCCTGGTACTGCGAGTTCTAGAGGTTGGATAAAGAATCTGACGAAGAGCGACCGTGATGGTGGACAAGGCGCAGCTTGAGACATGACTACACGTCTCCTGCCTCCTATAGATATGGGAATACTGAGCCATTCTACGTAGAACCAATGAATGTATGAAGAACGCTCTCACTATCGCTCTCGGTCTCACTCTAATCACCCTGTACGTCAAAGCGCGAAGACCTGTCGCCTAACTTGGTCGTTTGCACGTCCCCTTCCGCCCGCCTTTTTGCCTGCCTTAATTTTGCCCACTAGAGCCGTCAGGTGCTCACTTCTTAGCCAAGAGATCATAGAATATATATGTAGCTCACAATGGCTCTCGCTCAGCCTCTATCCCTGACACAAAGCTTATCCTGAAGGCCTTGACAAAACGCACAATAACATCTCCCTCAACATGCTCGCGTGGCTCACCCTCCTCATGGGCCTTTCCATCAGTCTACTATTCGGCGCGACCACTGCAACATCTGCCCAGTTCTTGAGCCCCGAGGCGCAGGCTAATCGCACCGCACATGGTCTGGTACGTATGCATTATGTTCTGGGACGCGGTGCTCTACTGACCTTATGTTAGCAAGCTGATGTGTTCACCAATTCGGTTCAGATCATCCTTGAGCGTTACTCGATTGCGGACTTCTACTGGTCGTTGTATCTAGGTCCTTATGGTGTGAAGATGAATGCCTGCAAACCAGGAGACTTCAAGCTCGGCTCGCAGATAGGTGATTTCGACTACGATCGCAACGACATCGACAACCCCCCAAACCCACCCGCGGTAAGTGAATTCATCGATTGCAGCTTGGAAGTGCACATGAAACTGACCACAGCGTAGACGGAGCTACCTGTTCCCGAGTGGATGGGCCGCAAGGACTGCAACTGGAAGACCAACGGTCACGGTGATGTCGGTCAGTTCGTATGTGGCGACTGGATGATCTACGACTGTGAGCGAGATGCGAGTTGGAACGATGGAGCGATCTCATGTACCGGCCAAGGTTGGTCGTACCATCGGGGATACGCCTGCAATTTCTAGGCTGGGGTTCTTCGTGCGCTGCATAACTTGGCAAAAGAGTCTTTTGTCGCTTGAGTAATGTGGTGGACGGTCTTGGGATTGGGATCTATCTGTCGGCAACAGGGCAAGACACATGATTTCCTTTTAGAAGCCGGACAACTGGTTACCATCTTAGATACTTGGTGAATCGAATTGGATATCGCTTCCAGATACACATGCTTATATTCTACTCGCTTCAAGGTGCGCTAGTGGCCGAAAGAAAGCGCTTCCCTATTTGTTTGCTTGTATGGTCTCGGTGTGTGTTGTTCGTCTCTCGAGGGTGTCACTGCCTACGTGGCCACCAATCGGTTCACTTTCGCTTACAGTACATAAACTCGTCCCGCTGCTCGAGCCAACTCTCCTCTCCCTAACGGCTCTCAAAATCAAGAAGCAAGTAGCACGTTGACTTCTACGCCGTTAAACATGCGGACGCTCGCCACATTGCTTGTCAGCCCAGTCGCCATCTTCCTCGGCAAGACTTCTGCTACCCCCGTCAAGTACACCGGCGTACAGAGATCCGAAAATGGTACCAATTGGCGCCCCTCGGTGGGTATCCTGAGTACCAAGATCGACTTCATCGCTAAATACGAGGTAGGACTACTACGACTCCTCGGTTCAGATCCTTCTCCTCCGATCATCCGGTACAGAATACTACTGGCAAATGTACCAAGGCCCGGCCCTAGTATCCGTGGATCCCTGCGGCTACCCAGACCCCTTTAAGGTCGCGGATTTCAAAGGCGTGTATCATTACGGACGAGACGCGATTGACAACCCTCCGCAAGCTCCTGCTGTAGGTCATGATATCTCTTGCGCAAGCTTATGCCAGATCATAGAGATACGCTGTAACTAATAGCACATTCTTAGATGGATCTCAAGCTGTTGAAGTGGATGGACCATGATGATTGCGTGTGGAGAACGCAAGGTAACGGAGACGTTGGGCATGTAGTTTGTGGTGATTGGTTGGATATGCCCTGCGAGGTGGATGGGTCGTACAACCAAGGCGTGTTGAACTGCCATGGGAGGTCATTCCATCGTATGTACGCTTGTAGGTACTGAGCGCGGGTGAACGAGGTGCTGGTTGCAAGCGGGTCAACTTCGGGGTCGCGTCAGGGAAACTCGGGGGGCTGGTAGGCGCTTCTGATCGAGGCCCCACATTCCACAGCTTTGGGTACTCGCAGTATGCACATTGCGATGGCGTGTTTCGCATGATCAGATATCCTGTTCATTAACATTTTGATGCGCACCTGACTATCGCTTGCCAACCTTTGGATATTCCGAGGACACGCTTTTGGCCTCGCGGTTGGGGGAAGAAGAGATGTGAGCTGGAGCGTGCACGATCATTGATGACGACGTTTTCTAAGCCCGAAATGGTTAGCATTCATAGCCATCTTCGCGATGTGAGTTCAGTTTCGATACAGATTGGCTGTGCCATCGGCGCATTTCATTTCCAGCGCATTGAAGAGATCCGTGGCTTTGGCTATCCTCGCCTCAGTGATTGGCTTCTTCAGTCTCAATCTTCTCTTCTTCATCGACTTCTGAAACCAGTGTGTATCCCTGAGGTTCCTTCACAGCCGCAACGAATACAACGCTCCCCACGATCAACGCCGCACCAGCGAACTTCCACCATCCCGGCTCCAATCTCCATACAATCTTATCCGCGATCATAGCAAACACCACCTGCAGGTTTACTATGTGAAGCGCTCTCTTCGAATCGCCGGTCATCAAGCTCGCTGCCAGGAGCCAATGCATAGCGAACCCCAAGATGCCCAGCACGCACACGAACAGCCATCCTACGGCGGTAGATGGGAAGCTCAAGCCTTTTTGCTGTATGATGAGCGATGCGCCGCTGAGTAGCGTACATATGGGCGCAAAGTATGCAACCGTTGTCATTGGGTGTACGTGCTCTCCTAGGCACGACATAGTCAAAAACGAGACTGCGCCGCCGAGTACACCAATAAGTGCCGCACCAACGGCCAGCGCGTGTTCTCTAGGCGTATTCGTTATATGAGCGCTCCAAGGCTGCAATACGCAGAGTAAGCCCATGACCGCAATTAGAGCTGCGAGAATTTGAGCGACAGAGCAGCGCTGCTGACCTGGTAATAAGCCGAGGAGAAGGGTAGCGAGAATTGGCGCGAGGAAGTTGATCAGAGTCGCCTCAGCTAATGCGAGATAGCGCAGAGAGACGTAGAAGCCCCAGATACCGAAGAAGCCCGCAACGCCTCTTACGATGAGTAGAGGGCGCAGCTTGGAAGGACCAAATGTACCACCAGGAAGAGCTGCCGGGGACAGTAATATGTACGTCCACGACAGAATGGTGATTATCGACATCATTACAATGAGTATCTGGAGAACATTAGTATTTGCGTAGGTGGGCGGGTAGCATGTTCGCATACCTCGGAAGTACCAACTGTTGTGGTGCCTGAGCCGCCGCTGCGCTGCGTTCCCAGGATGCGTCCCAATGTCGCCAGGATAGTGGAGCATACTTGCGCCAAGAGCATAAAACTCATACCGGCATTATTATGAAGGATAAGATCCGCGCTGCTCGCAACACCATAGATTGTATTTGTTATTGATGTAGCTGAAATCATGGTGTTATGATGGGGAAGGTGTACGGAAAGCTCTCCGATGGAAGACGAGCTCGGGATGCAGGAATGTGAGACTTTACGTGTATTTGAAGTGTTTCACGCCTCCTTTCAGCACAACCTTCCCAAATGCGCAGCGGAACAATTCCTGTATTCTTTACCCTTGGTCGCGTTAATTGAAGAAGGAAATATGTGCCCTGAAACTCAACAATGCGGCTTTGGTGCGTTCTGCCGCACGTGCATCAACAAATTGCGGTTTGCGCAAAGGCTGCATCATGATGTTTTTGTCAACAGACTCAACAGGAGGCCATTCCATCTGCTTCGCACGCGGTTGATGATGAAGTTGAGCTTGTCATTTACTACCTCGTTAGCAAAGACGAGGGACCGAAATGTATATCCACCCCGCTGACAGTAACAGGACCCCAGCCATCTTTGCGGCATCAAGCAGGATTCCTACATGCGCCAAAAGGTTATCGCTAAAAGTGTGCGGCACTCACTATGGCTGTGAATCTTCGCCAGTGACTCCTCATACCTTCTTTTATCCTTGACCTCGACCCCGACCTTGAGCAGAGTGCGCACTATCTTCCCATGCCTCCTTCGTGATTCGCCAGATCCACTCATTCCCGAACATCTTTTCGTCTATTCTCTCAGCCTGAAACCTGAGCTTGTTGTTCATCAACCCCTTGAACGCAGTATTAGCATCTACACATGCTATGTGGATCTCGTCCATGCCCAGGACAGCAAAACCATGATCAATGACCATACACAGCGACTCATAGCCGTAGCCAGAACTACGAAAGTCTGTGTCCAACATCAAGCCTGCGTCACCTATCAGCTTGCCATCGGCTTTTCTCCTTCCAATCCAGCCCAAGCCGCCCGTACCGACAGTCTTGCCGTCTACCACAACAACGATGTTGGCGCGTTGTAATGGTAGATCTACAACCTGCCACTGCTTAATCAGATTAGCAATGGCATCCGCGCTATCTAACCCGGCGCATGACTTGTCGTACTGGACATTGCGATAGTCGGTGAAAAGCCGTAGGAGTACAGCAGCATCATCCATGTGCGGAAGACGAAGATATAATTGGGGAAACATGAGCGAAGTGATACGCAGGCTGCTAGCGTCGTTCGGTCTTAGGTTCGTTGAGTGAGTGTAGAAGGTGGCACTCCCCGTAGCGGTAGGCGCTGAGTGTTCGGAGGAAGTAGTCATCGTGTATTCTGGAAGATGAGGTGAAATGTAGAGAATTCGGGGTCCCTAAATCAGATCCGGAATGCGAATGACTGCGTTGATGTTGTGGTGCTCAACGGACCACTCCAGGTGTGTTGCCTACGCCCGGAGCTAGCCTATTTTCCGATCTCTGCCGACATTTGGAACAACCTCATCATCATTGGCTTCAAGAAAAGGTTCGGGAATTGGCATACACAGAACATAAGAGAAGCTCTTTCCAGTGAGCTCAAAGACTTGTTGTGAGGACGAAGATTCAGATGGTAACTTCCTGGTTTCGAGATTCAGCGACACTAGCGGCTTGGCAGAGCTGTCAGAGGTACCTAGGTACAGCCCAGCGATGCCTGGGCGCAGTCAGTCTCTTCGTACCGTGGACCTCTCTCGAACGATGCTTCCACAATCACTCAGCTTGCCTACAACGATGCCATGCCGAATTCCCAGCTGCTCCGCTTACTTGTCAGGTGCTGTCCCGCGATAGCCGGATGGCTGCTAGAGACCAACAACTACCAAATCCGTGTGTGCTTCACTTTGATGCGTACTCCTAGCCTCCAAGCCTACGCATACTCAATAGCTAAAGGCGTTGACATACGTACGCGTTTCATCGTGCAGCACGCCAACATAAGCACTTAGCTGCATTAGCTGAAGGCGCAGTCGGCGAAACCTCCGCTAGGCGCGATTGGCATCATGTCAGGCGTCCACCAGTCTGCCCTGGCAGTAGCAGCCACCTTAACCATGACATCTCTCGAAATCGTCAAACCCCAAGATTCCATTTCAATCTCGAGATCCTAGATCACCAACACGTGTTTCTTTCCTCAGCCACTTCCTCCTCATCGATGCTTTCAGTCAATCCCATATGACGCTCTCTTCCCCTCTTAACCACAGTCGTCACGCTACTGCGCTCCTCACCAACGACCACACACCATGAGCGAAAGCAGGCGCAGTTCCATATCCAGCGTATGGTCTGACGACAACCAAGCCCCGTGTTCTCGGTATTCCCTTCCAAGAGCCTCTTCTCGGTTCTGGAAATACGCCACATTGCTTGTTCTGGGTTTCGGCGCCATCATCCTCTTCTCGACAAAAACAACGGTCTCGAGCAAAATTCTACCAACACATGTTCCGCATCTTGGTTCCATTCCTGCATCGTCTGCACCCGCGTTGTCATTACAGTCTTCCCCTCGCATTGGCAAAGTAACGGCCTCATTCGGGCCGGAAGATCCCGTCTATGAAGCCGCCATCGCTTCTCACCAGGTCCACAATGACCTCCACGGGTACCCCGAGTTCATACTCCGCGAACGCATGCTACCTGGTCTTTGGTCTAAACACGCCTTCTTGCTCGCGATTCTTGGAGCTGAACTTGCCAAGCCAGCTGCGGAACGACTGGAGTGGCTTTTTTGGCATGACCGCGACACGATCCTGATGAATCCTAATGTTCCGTTGCAAGTCTTCTTACCACGGAACAAGGACATTAATCTGGTGGTGACGAATGATCGGCATGGTCTTAACAACGGCGTCTTCCTTATCAGAGTAAACGAGTGGGCGATACGACTCTTCTCGGCTGCATTAAGCCTGAAGGAGTATAATCCAGATATACAGTTAAAGTATAGTGAGCAAAGTGCTATGGAAGAAACTATCAGACGTGTAGGTGGAAGGCTCATTCACGTTTTACTTATTGCATCAACTAATCATCTTGCGACTCACAGCCATACTTCTCTTCCGCCGTTGCCTACGTGCCCCAACGGTGGTTCAATGGCTTCCCACCCAATCCAGACAAGCCTAGCAAACCATCATTAGCTCGTCCTGCATCTCTGCTCATTCACTTCGCTTCGAATCGAGACGGGAAGCGTCCGGAGAGGATGGCTTACTGGGGCGGTATAGCACGGAATAAGGCGAGTGAGTGGACGAGACCGTTCAATGAGACGGGCTACCCGGCTGAGATAGAAGAGTTTTGGGCAAGAGTGGGTAAGGAAGAGGATGTTGAGACTTTATGCAGGGACATTGGAGGCAGGGTCTGGAGTTGACGATCTTTTCAGCGTTAGTGCTGTGGTTGTAAACTTCGACATGAGTAGATCGATAAGCCTTCTGACTCGAACGAACATCAATAAAACAACAGGGTATAGCCTCCCCCTTCCCATACCGTTCTCCTGAACGCCTAATCAACGCCATCGCCAACTCCTACTTGACACTCATTTCCAAGCCCCCATCTCTCCCCTCGTTGACACGCATAATACTGCTCCGCATAGCCGACCTCGTGTTCTCCTTATCACTATCCCCACCTCTCTCCAGTCTCTCCCAAAGACCCCCATTGCCTGGCGGCCCCGAACCGAGACTCTCCCTAACATCGACCGCAGAGTCTATTATACCTAGACCCTGCACCCGCGACCCCAGGTCTTCGATAACATCATGGTGTCTCGCCTTCTTAGCTTTGTACAGCGTCTGCTCCACAGAGCCAGGGAGATAGATGCGCTTAGCGCCTAAAGTACGCTTGATATCTTCAAGAAGAACTTCCATGGGACAGATGTAAGCGATCTTGTTCTTTTGGCAAAATGCAAGCACGTGGCCAACGACTTTGTGGTGACCGTTCTGTACGACCCAGGCTCCGCTGTCGCCGCCGATGCCGAAGCCGCCAGCGACGTGCCAGGAGCGAGAGAAGGATTTGCGGTGGTAGATACGGACAGCGGACATGACGCTGCTGACCATGCCCGGTTGGAGGCCAGTGGTGCGGCCGAAGCAGTGTACGGACATGCCACCGAGGGTGGACGCGGGGGCTACGCCGTTGGGGTATTCGTCCTCTTCGGGAGTGTAATTGCGGCGATTGACTGGCTTCTCCAGCTTGGAGGCTATGGCGCGTTGTTCTGGTGTCATACTACCTAAGCAGAAGCGGCGACCTCCTTGGCAAATGTTATATGGTTGGAGGCGGTCTTCCCTGAGCTTGAGGAGTGCCCAGTCGATTTCGTGGAGGATGCCGTCGCGCTTCCACCGGCGGATGCCGGAGGAGGCATGAACGTGGCCTAGTTCGTGCGAGGAGAGATGGTCGTCGTCGCGATCTTCTTCGCAGGGGAAGAAGTCAGCGCCTACGTCATCAATGGCTGGTTGTGTGATCTTTATCTCCTCGCCTTCCCCTGGCGCAATGCCGTCAATGTCGCCCATGGTTGCGTGTGAGATATGTGAATCTGCCATGTCTGAGACGGGGTTAGCGTTTGTGACATGTGTGAAGTGTCGGATCGACATACCCGCAGAGTCGTCATCAGACTCAAGCTCACTGTCGGAGAAGTCGAATGAATCAAGGTCGGCGTCATCATCCTGGCTCTGTATGTCCTCATCGTCTGAAAGTTCGAGATCCCACATGCCAGCGGGCTCATCCGACTCTAGATGAAGATCTGGTTGCGCACCCATTCCCATCAACCAAGGATTGTTCGCTGCGCTGGACAGCATCACATCGCTCGGATGAGGGCTTTCGGGCTCTTCGCCAACGTCATCTTCATCTTCGGATGGCGCGTCGAGGAGATGATGAACGCTCATACCAAGCGGCTCATCGTCAACCAAGATGACTCCGCCATAAGACACTGGAGGCAGGTGTTCACCGTTGAAGGCTCCAATGGAAGCCCCGCATAATGGACGATCCTGATGGTAAGGGTTCATCACAGCCATGTCCGCATCGTAAGAGTCGGTGTTCATCATGGATCGATGGGGTGGCCTAGTGCGGCGCGATGAACGGCTCATCTTGGACCGCCTGATCTTTCCCCTCCGGACCTTGAGGTCATATATGTTCTCGTCGAAGCGGAAGCGACGGCTGAGAATGGCCTTGACCTTTGCCACACTAGTACACGTAACAAACACAGTAGGCTTGGCTTTCTCTAGTACTTCTCCGATCGCGACGAGATCAATGCTGACGGTCTCTTCGGAATCCTTGAGCGCTCGTTCTATTAGACGTTCAAGGCGGGGCAACATGGATGAGTGCCACTCTTCCACGATTTCAGGTGTGAATTTGACTGGGAAGAGACGAAACTTCGGTCGAGGAGTCGGCTCTATATCGGTCTCGATCTGTATAGACGAAGTGACGTAGCTCTCACTCGAATTTACCGTCCGACTCTGAATCTCTGGCTCAGGTGTTGGGTAACCAAGCGTAGCTTGCGGCCAGTGTCGTAGTCCGTCACTGACGAGGGCCGAGACGGTGTTATTACTGCGTTTCTGCTTTGTCTGGCGCCAAGCCTTTTGGATGACGGTAATCTTGTCTTTATAGTCTTGAAGCGTTGCGCATCCATTGGAAGGGGCGCGAGACTGCCGCCATGCACGCTGAATCGTTGAAGCGGCAGTCGCTACGCGCTCTCTGTACAGCGAAGAGTTATCGCTTGGGTCTTGCGAATTTGGTGGGGTTGCGACGAGTGTGCCTGATTCTTCTAGAGGATCTTTCTGTTCCCACTCCATCTCCGGTGCTTCTTCTTTAGGGCTCATCATGCGAAGACTTTCTGAGATGCTCTTCCGGATGGAGTGTTGCGAGCTCCGTGATGGATTACGAGCCAATGAAAGATCTGGTGACTTTTTAGACAGAGACTTGGTCCTTTCCAAGGCCTGTGTACCCTTCTCTAATGCCCATCGCTTTGCGCTCCTATAGGACGGACTTGACTGGCCATCGGTGACGATCTGTGGCTGGCTCGCGCTCTTGCGTTTCAACGGAGATGCTTGCTGCACCGGTGTAGCGCCCGGTCTCAGTTCGCTCAAGTCAAACCCGGGCTCCGACTCATCCAGCATGCAGCAGCGTTGCAGTCTGGTTAGGATGCGAGTGTAGACCTGCGGGACATCGATCGCATTGTCGCCCTTGACATCAGCTGCCCAGAAACAGTCGCGCACAACCTGCATGTAGGCTGTTCCGCATTTGGAAGCGAGCCTACGGATGTATACATCTTCTATCCGTTGCTTGAAGTCGCTCAGGGTGTACTTTGGCTTCCACAGGTCAAGTAGAGGCTGCCACAATCCTATCTCGAGTAGCACCAGCCCCAAGCCATAGAGATCGAAGTTGGCATTGTACGTTTGATCTTGACTCCCAGTAAACTTAGGGTCCTCCGGATGCCGGTAAATGTTCAGTGTTGGTTTGGCCTTGTCGGTGTCGATGTCGAAGTCAGAGAATAGATCGAAGGAACATATTACAGGCGATCGCAGCGAGTATTGCAATGCTCTGCTATTCGCAGACTGCCTTTTACTCTTCTTGAAGACCATAATGTTGCTGCTATTGACGTCTTGGTGGAGGAAATTGTCGCCGTGGATCTTGCTAAAGGTTAAGGCGAGCGTGAAAGCTAGACGAAAGCGGTCCTCAAGTGGCGGAGTGGCGCTGTTGGGGTTGTGCAAAGACTTGGAGCCCGTCTGCAATACACTGAGCAGCGTCACTGGCTTGAGCTCCTCGACTGGCTTGTGCGAATCCGCTGGTCCTGAGTAGACTGAGGTGGGCAGCTCGAAGACTAGGCCAAAGCGTGGCTGCTTTGGATCTTCGAAATAGCCAAGGCACTTGAGGGTCCCGTGGAAGGACTGGTTGTTGGATAGCTTCGTCAGTATTGACAGGAGGCTCTCAAGGCGCTGCGTGGATGGAGAGACTCCAGTGAGACGGTAGGCGGGGTCGTAGCATGCGTAGTCGATCAAAACGCAAGTCTCGATGTTCCTGCTGCCATCCGTCTTCCAGGGGTTGGTGGAACTGTGGCGAGACCGCAGGCGGCCGATGACGCGAACAGAGGTAGTTCCAACGCTCTCGTATGGCGGAGGTTCCTCGTCGGGGAGGATTAGATCTGCAGGATCTAGCTTGGGTGGAAGATGTGATCTGGGGGTATGTGCATTCAGAGGGAAGGTAGCAGGATTGACGAGCGTCAGGTCGGAGGCGTTGTAGTCAGGCGACAAGAAGACAGGAGTCGATGTGCTGTGATGCGGTGTAGCTTTTCCTGGACTAACACCACGCTCATTGCTTCTTTGGACTCTGCGGTTCCGTGAGAGGTCATAGAGTATGTCGATAGAGGTGGTGAGGTCCTTGATGAGATCCTCGTAACGTGACCTGTCGGCGGCCGCCCACGAGGGAAGGTCAGGCTGGCTCTTCTCTCCAGACATTGTCTTTCCCCCACCCGCAGCAGACGTGCCCGGGTGCATCTGGTCCGCCTCATCGAGGATTTCCTTGATGGTTCCGAGCACGCTTGTGACCGTCTCCGTCATGCCTGCCTCTTCCACGCTCTCGTCGATGTCGCCCTGCTTCCCTTTGGAGTTGTCGCTCCAGTCGACGCCCCATGTTATCAGCCTGTCCTTTTGTATTCTGAACTTGCGGTGCAGCGCATGCGACTCGGGCGTGTCTTTGGAATCTTGCTCGACGACGGCATCGCATGTGGTTTTGGTGTCGGAGTAGAGCTGTGTCAGGCGTCGGGGTAGTCGACTGATGGTCTCCATGGCCGCGACTGCTTAGGACGTGTCGCAACGGTTATTCAGACGCGCGAGGAGCGAGGAGGAGGGGGTATTAAGTGCGCGTGTACAAAGTCATGAAGGATGTCTGCAATGCGCCTGCCTGGAAGGTAGCCGTCATGGCGCAAGACCCGTGTTCAGCGTGACTGGGGTGCATTTTGGTGGTTGCCTACAGGCACCGCCTCAGCGCGCTGCCGTGGATGGGTGGGGGATGGCCGAAGCCGCCAATCACCTCGTCGTCATCTCCGCCTAAGCCTCCACCTGGCCGTCTTCGCAGCTTCGGTGCCAGCCCTCCATCACGAGGCATATTTGGTAGCACATGTGAACGTAAGAGTAGCGCTTGTGCGCAAATCGTAATACATGCTTTTATTGTACAGTATTCGCACTCAGTGCCGCTATTTTCCTTGCTATGCAACCGTAAAACTATGTACAGGCTTAGTCCTCAGTGAGGTCACCATACTCCCACTGACCACGGCGCTCCTCCTTGGCCACGTCCTGCTTCTTCTTCATGGCAGCCAGCACGTTGGCCGAGCGCTCCCACGGGCGCAGCTTCTTGGGTACCATCGCAAGACCTTCGCTAAGGATGTCGGCGTTGATGCTTTCAGTGCCGTCCTTGCTCTGGTCGGGGTTGTACAGTGTCACCCAAAGCATGCCGTCCTTCTCGGTGGCCTCGACTCTCGCGACGAGCTCGCGATCAGCTGTCTCTTGCGAGATGAAGCTGACGGCATCGGCAAGGTACTCGGAGTTGCCGGGAAGTTGAATGAACGCCAGCTGCGCCTCTACAGCTTGTGGCTTCAGCTTCGATGGCAGGAACTCGGCTTGTGAGAGAGGGCGAAGGCGAGACCACGGGATTGTCTCTGAGTTACCGTAGTCGATGTAGACAACCTCGGCCTTCTTGTTTTCTCGGTCGTTGCGTCGAATGCGCGCACGGTACCACTGGTCGTCGGCAGTGAACTTGGCTGCTACAAACTCGCCCGCCTTGGGCGCGTCTGGAAGGCCACTGCTGTTCGCAGGGTTGAGGTGGAACTTGCTGAAGGCGCTCATGAGTGATGTCAGCGCTGATGTACCGCTGCCGATCTGTTGGAGGCGAAGCCTTCCGTCGTCTTCGACGTGGGTGATCATAACATCGCGGTAGTCTGCCTTTTTTGATGATGCGGCGTCGCCGTTAGTAGCTTCGGTAGCTACCGCTGCCTCGCCGTCCTCTTCTTCTTGAGACGGGTCGTAGTCTTGCCAGAGGTTCTTTCGGGCGTCCTTGGCCTTCTGCTCAGCTGCGAACAGTTCATTTGCGTTTCCAGACTTCTCTGCTGAGTAGGGATGTACGGTAGCCAGACCTTCCTCAACCAGCGTCTTCGCAAAGTTCTCACGGTTGATGTACAGAGTACCGATGAAGCCACCGACCTTGTCACAGTCCTCGACATCAATCTCGACGTCTCGCTGTTGGCAGCGGCGGTTCGCGAATTCATGGGCCTCCTTGCCGAAAGGTTCGCCCTTTTCGCTTTCGTTTCTCGCTGATCGAGGTGCGCGGATACCGGAGAGGACGAAGGTGAGCTTGGCGTTCTCGCGAGGTACTAGTACAGTGAAGCGCGAGCCAGACTTGACGAAATCGACAATAGCTGGTACCTTGCGTTGGCGCGAAAGCAGAGTGAGCTGGCGCTTGGCCTTCTCGAGCGACTCCGAGTAGTCGACGTACTGCTTGACGGAGGGCGACTTATCCGACCAGAGACCCTTCTTTTCAGCTTGCGCGGTGGACTCGGCCAGCAGAAGATCGTCGTAGATAGGGCTCCTGTCGGCGTCGTCTTGTCGGTGGCGGATGACGGAAGCCATGCCGCTCTCTACAAGCATCAGACCAACGTTCTTGCCCTGGAAGGTGACGGTGCACATTTCACGCTCATCGTAGCCCTCGGTCGCTGGTCGCTTTCCGTCTACGTGGAACTTGACGTGCTTGCCGATGAGCTTCTTGCGCAAGAACTCCTTGGCCTCGGCTACCCATGGCGATTGCTTGGGATCGGTAGGCTTGGGTTGGCGGACGCTGCTGAGGTTGATGCGCTTCTCTGCGCCCGCCTTGTTCCGGATGAAAATGGTGTCTGCGCTCTGGACACGACTAACGGTGGCTTCTTGCTCTCCAGCCTTGCTGATCTTGGGCGCAACGTGTTCCTTGTATACACCTAGGCGGCCGTCCTTTGCCTGCTTCTCAGCGCCCCTTAGTATGCCCATCTTCTGGCCGAGGAGGGTGGTGTGGTGATCGGTACATTTTGCCAAGCCGTTCTTGAGCAGGAAAGGTGTGATGCTGCCTTGGGTGGGATGCTTAACATCTGCGACAATTTGTCCGTTCGGTGTTGTTCCCAGAACCTCGACGAGGACTCCTCGCTGTAACAGCCTCGTCTCGACGAATTGTTGGGCGTCGTCACCGAACGGCTCGGCTGGCTGCACCTTCCCGTCGGAAGGATTTGTTCGTTGTGTTGCGGGAGCGCGGACACCGGCGAGGAGGACCATTGTTTGGACGTGCTCGGTGGGCGACAGGAGGAATCGCACAATGAGGCGGTCGCCGGACAGGACCTTTTCGACAATCGAATCGATGTCCTTGCCCTTGTTCTGTTCAACGAACTTGGTCGCATCGCTCAGCTCTGACGACGAGTTGATCCTGCCGCCAGTCTCTGCCCAAAGACCCTTGGAGTCTGCCCTGGCGCGTGCCTCGTCTACTTGCAGTCGCTCGAGTAGGTTGGCAGCCTCGTCCGAGTCTTCCTTGCGGCCGGCGTCGTCGCGCAGCTTCACCCAGCCCGCCGCGACGGCTTGTTGCGGCAATATCTCCTTGTTCGGTGTGACGATGAGGCCATATTCGCGGTTCGCGCCCGTCGGGATCTTGTAGAGGACTTGGAAGCGGACGACTTTGCCTACCAGCAGACGGCGGAGGTAGTCGCGTGACTCGAAGGCAAAGGGCTCGTCTCCCTCTCGTCGCAGTCTCGGCGCGGTGACAAAGGCTAAGCTCAGTGTGCGCTCTGCTTTTGGGTTGTTGATGTTGTGGAGAACGACGGTGTCGCCGGAAAGGACGCTCTTGACTTTGGCTTCGAAGAGGTTGCTCATGATGGACGTCGGATAGCTGCAGAACGCGAGGGGAGCTATTAGCTACTGTGTCCAGAGAGCTTCAGATGCAGGTGGGGCCTCGCAGCTATTCCCTGGCACTTACCTGCAGGAGATGCCAAAATGGGGTCAATGTTCCAATGGGTGTTTATGGGAGACGCAATTGATGTGTGGACTGTATGCCAATTGCTATATGTGGATTGGGAAGCTACGTGTTGTTATGGCGGGCAAATCTCGCCGTTGCTCTCAGGGACCTTCGGTGTGGGGTTCTAGGCGAATCAAGCTAGACGTCACCACCGCCTTCCAGACTCCTTCACCACTCTCAACTCTCAACACAGACACACGCGATAGTCGGTGCGACCATCGAGCTTCACGTGTTGACCGCTGATATAGTGTCACATGCCTCGGACCGTGGTTCGCAACCCGGCGCAGATGCCATGTCAGACCTTTTCGAAAATTGCGGTAGCTCTCACTTCTTCCAGCATCTCTGTTTGAATGCATCGCAGGCTTTGAAGATGTGTGTGTCTCTGCTACCCTCCCTTTTAACCAACCATGAGGCTGCATAGGCACCTTGAATAGGGGAATCAAGAGTGCCTCCGGGCCTCCTTACCTAACATGCTTGAGGGCCGTCCTTGTCAGGGGTTGTAGTTGGACGCTGCCTCGACTACGCCGCAGGCGAGCATTAGCTTGCCTCGCCGCCTTGCTTGCACCAGGGCAATACCACCCGTCCAAACGCTCCTAACATCATTTCGTTGCCACAAACTTCAATACGGCCATTCACTTCAGAGGCGCTAGACACGAAATATCCTCCACAGCCATTGCAGACATCGCATCAACGATTCTCAGGCCCGTCCCTGTAGGATTTGTTATCGTGCCCATCCTTCGAGCCTCTTCAGATGCCGACATGAATGATATATCTATTGGGAAGCGTCCTCGACCAGTTGTATCATGCCTGAGGTGTCGCGCGAAGAAACTGAAATGCGATCGCATAACGCCGTGCGAGAATTGCACCAAAGCAGAGATCGCTGAACCGTGTACTTATAACCCAAAAGGTATTGCGCCGTTGGCATCGAATAGAGGACGATCGCCACCATCAAATCCCCACAACAGAAAGAGTAGCACGCCGGTACTATCGCATGGCGAACCATCGCGTGGGGAACCATCACTGCGATCAAAGTCCCATAATCCAAAAGGCATCACACCGGTACCATCGAATGGAGAACCATCGCTACCACCAGATTTCCCCATCTCACAAGCCATCACGTCGGCACCATCGAATGGCAAACAACCGCGCTCAGCAGATTCCCCTGATCATGCATCTTTCGATTCGCTGGAAGATCTTAAGCATCGCTTGGCCAAAGTTGAAGAGCTGTTAAGCGTTGCACGTGCGCCTGAGAGTTCAATGACAGCAGACGTCGAGCAGCCAACGCCAACAGCCTGCTTACCTCTCCTTGGTACAGTCGTCGCCGAAGGGGGCAGATCACGGTATCATGGGCAAAATGACAGAATTACGCTCCTTAATCAGGCAAGAGAATAGGGAATCATCATCTACGAAAAACTGTACTGACTGAATACAGTTCCTCGATGTCAAAGACTTTCTCAACAGGATGGCTAGTGACGAGCAGCTGATGGCGTCTGCAAATCGAGTCAAAATACTCCAAAGCCAATCGAGAAGGAATCTAGGTCTACCACTTCAGAACAAGAAAGACCCTGGTTGCTCGCCTGCATTGCTCAAGCTGTGGGTATCTCTGCCGTCAAAGCCATACTGTGACAAATTGGTGTCAATATACTTCCAGTATTTTGAGCGTACCATGCGCGTTCTGCACCGCCCAACTTTCATGCGTCAGTATGAAAAACTGTGGCATGATGGCGAATGCGGGGTTGGTTCCTCATCCAGCATCCTCGCGCTGCTCACAAGTGTTATGACCAGAGCTTATTTGCTGGACGATACAACCGACACCAACGACGAGGAAGCTTACAAAACCTATCTGAAATGTACGGCTATTAGCCATGTCCAGGCATGGCTTGGGGAACTTGGACGAAAGCAGCGCACGGAGCTGTCAACGCTTCAGGTCGAGATACTTGTACTACTGTCTGGCGGTATCAGCCAGTCTGATCCGGATAAACTCTGGAGCTCCTGTGGCACCCTGCTGCGCTCAGCTATAATCATGGGTCTTCACTTGGATCCTGCAAAGATTAAGCTCATTTCGCCGTACCAGATGGAGATGCGAAAGCGACTATGGGCCACTGTTTTGGAAATGGAAGTACAAGCATCCATCATGACGGGAATGCCTTTGATAATTACCGACCTTCAATCGTACAGTCCAGTACCGGCAAATCTGAATGATGAGGATTTTGGCGAGTCTTCGGCGAAGCTACCTCCTCCCCGTCCACTTTGCGATCTGACAGACAGTCTCTACCAGATATGTCTTGCCATGTCTCTTCCCCAACGGCTTAAGGCTTTCTCGCTTGTACAGCGATCGATACCCGATGTGAATGAGGCGATTGAAACTGGGCGCGCAATCCAAAAATGCTTGAACTCGCTGCCTTCGACTCTCGATTTGCGTCATAGCCAACCAGCCATAGGTGACAGAGGTGGATTACTGCATCGCGTGCTCCTCGACTTTTACATTCGGCGATCACTATTGTACTTGTACAAGCCGTTTCTTTTCGGCTATCAGGAATACGAGGGTAAAGTAGCTGCCTGGTATCCATCTCAAGATGCTCAAACTGACTTTGATCAGTATGTACTCATTTAGCTATTACACCTAGGCCAGAAGATTTTAGACGCTATCGTGGGCGTGTTATGTCGTAACTCTCTTAAGAATTGCGGGGTTTCTATCTTGCTCTAAAGTATTGGTTGTGCTAACGACTTCATAGCAAGTGGTCGTGGAGGCCTGGAGACAATGCGTCGACTCATCGCTTGCGATAATCTCTTATCAAAGGTTCTATAACCCTCAAGTGGTTAAAGAGCCGGCACCGTTACAAGAGAACCTTTACTACTGGCTGTGCAAAAAGGACACTTTATGGTCGGCTCTGACAATATGCCAACGCATCAAATATCTCCGCCAGGCCACCTCAGACGGTCAGCACCCAGAGCAGCAGATGTCCGGACACGACGAACAAACACTCGTCACGAAGGTAGAGCAGACTGTTCATTACCTCATCACGAGAATGGGCCGTGGTAAAGCAGATGATCTCAAAGACATCATCTTCCTGTCGTTGGCGCTGAAATGGGTACAGCTACCTGAATCAGCCCCGGGACGAACCTACGAATTACATGCCACCACCAGGAAAACAATGGCTGCTTGTATGGAGCAGCTGCAGACAACCAAGCTTACCAGCGGTTGCCATCAACGTCAACGAAGCGATGCTGAGCCGCTAGCTAAGCGGATAAGAACTTTCGGGACAGGCATCTCTCCCAATACCACGGGTACTTATCCCATTGCTCTGAGACAAACGACAAGCCCGCTTCCAGAAGCTCATGAGCTAGGAGGCTTTGTCGAAGGTGCCGAACAATGGCTCAACGATGTTACTGGGCAGGTCGCCGATTTTACGGATTATCAGGCTGATTTTTATTCTTTCAATGGTGCTTTCGTTGGCGCTATGTCGCAATATTGGAATTGGGAACACCTCTGGCAGTGATGCTCGCTTTGTATCTTTCTGGTTTGCGAAATCATGTCTCGCTGGAGTAATACAACAAAGTAACCGTTAGAGATACGCATATTGTTCATCTGGGATTCTGCAAAATAACATTCATTACGAAATCCAGCTATGCGTCTGATATTCCCGCCTTTCTTTTTCCAAATTTCACATGGAGGGGTGTTTCATCACATATAAAGTCCCCACCCTCCTCCTACTCACTCAACCCCGGAACACTCCCCAACACACCCATGGTATGTTTCCAAACCCTGTCCCTCGTGTCACTCTGCCTCAGCTTGGCATAACTGACTTGCTTTTTCTCATCACCCCTCTGCCCCACCGCATATGCACCACCTCCCCTCTCCCTTGTACTACTAAACGCCACATCAGCCACCGTCTTGCCTTCCTCGCCATCTTTGACCCCCACGCCCGCGCCCCTCGCGGGATACCTGCCCATGCCCAGAGACACCATGACCTCACCACATACCCTTGGACTCGTCATATACCATGCCATCAACACCTTAGCTACGCGCCACAGCACGCGAAACCATAGCGGATTCACCTTGCTAAGGAACGTTGGACCGTCAACTAAGCCGGGGTAGACATGGATAAAAGCGATCTTGCCAGCGTGTTCTTCGGCTAGGGCCTCAAACATAAATGTCTTCATGAAAGCGACGTGCGTGCGAACTGGTGTGACGCCGTGCTTTTCCGGCGAAGGTGGGCCAACAGGAAGGGCAGAGGGGGAGATGGAGTCTTCGATTGTGCCTGCGAAGACGGAGATGACGTGGGCGCCGCTTGGGTTTTGGGAGCGGAGGAGTAGGGGTGTAAGGGCGAGGATGAAGCGGATGCGGGAGTAGTATAGGAGGGTGACTTGGGTATCGAGGCCTTCTTTTGTTGCTGGTGAGGTTGGTTAGTTAAGGCTCCCTCCGTGCTGGAAGCGAATGCAGATAGAAAATACTTACGCGGTGATGGCGCAAGTGGTGACTCTGCTTGGGTCATGTATAGCATGTCTATCCGCGGTTCTCCCCCGTTCAATGGCTGCTCTTCTTCATGCTTCTTGATTTGCGCACATATGGCGTCGACATCGCTCATCAGCGCCAGGTCATGGGCTTGTATGAATCGCCATTCTGAACCTGGGCTTGTGGCGCGCACTTCTGCAAGCAGAGCTTCTGCGCGCGAGGCGTTGCGGCCGACGATGTAGATGCGTAGTTTGGATTTTGAGTTGCGGTAAACGGAGGCCAAGGCTTTGACGATGTAGGATCCGATGCCTGAGGTTCCGCCTATGATAGCGATGACGAGAGGGGGACCGGTGGTTAGGTTGGCGATGGTGGTGTGGATTGTTGAGTGGGGTGGCATTGCTTCAGAAGATACTGCGAAATGGGAGATTTGGGAAATTGAGATGAAGAAGTTGGCTGAGTTCCAAGGAGGAAAACATATATACACAAACGTTGCTCGATATTCCTCTTCCCATTTTTTCATCAAGGCATGTACTCGTTTTGACGATGGAGATGTCTGAATTAGGAAAATCATGCGCCAAGCGATACACCTTCTGGGCTTAGACTCGACGAGGCGTCCATTCTCCCAGGTGCCTTCCAATAATAACGTGCCGTATAAATACAATCGGAGGTTGATTGCGCCGAGGCTGTCGTTTACCTTGCTCCGATCCTGAGGAGTATTGGCTTTTTGAAGTTGTTCACGTATGTAGTAGTATTTGCGCCATGTACGTACCGTCACGCAGACGTGTTCATGAGTAGATATCAATCATCAGGCCAACCCTTGACATCAAAGCACATCCAACCATGCTTGTACGGATTGTAAAAGACTGTGCGGGAATCGCAGACGAAACGATACGAATAGGATGGAGCGCGAACACTACCCTAATCTCTGGACCGAGAAATGGAAGCATGGCGATCTTCTAGCACATGCAGGTCAAACAGATGATGGAATTTGCGTTCGCAAGTATCGAATTCAGACTTTGAACGTGAGAAGTCGTGGACAGACGTTAAATTTATCGGGGTGAATCGCCCGAGTTGCCTGTGTGGGCAATGTGAAACATGGTCCGGCTTACCATTGAAGCTTGGCTTGCTGCAGTCGGTGATATTTGGTTAACATAGACATGAGAACGTGCTAAGATGTATTGCGCGGCGTGGTGCATGCAGGCCAATACTGTGACTGCAGAAACGTGACGTGGTACATGAGGTATGCAGCAGTCGGGAGGCTGGGAGGCTGCGCGTGTTGACAGTCGAGCCAGAAAGGTCGAGGCTGCTAGAGTCTGGTAGGATGACTTGACGCTGACGCGGCGCCGAACGCACGGCGGGATTAGATTCGCTCAATGGCGCGGGGTAGGAGCGAGTGGTGAGCACAACATGTCTTATCAGCCGGGGACCGATGGCGATCTTGATCTGGTGTTTGTGTTTCACCACGGCGGTCAGATCGCTACAAGGGCGTTGGATGTCGCGCATGCCCAGGCTGAGACACGACTTCGAATGAGCAGGTGGGAATGCGTGAAAAAGTTGAAAAGACGAAGGCGACTATGAGGCTATGCAGTGTTGAATGCAGACTAAATGGGTTAAAGTAGGTCGCTCCAGATTCCACGGTGGAGCCGTTTGCGGTAGCGGCTGACACGAGGAGCTAGGAATAGAACGTGGAAGGAACGCGGACAAGACGTCCATGACAGTTGCAGGCAGCGGAGTCGACAGCAGACGAGATGCAAGGCGTGCAGGATGAACAGGGGATTAAAGGGAGGATACCAGAGAGGCTTCGCGGCAATAAACGTGAAAGGTGCAACTGATATGGGAAATTGCCTCTGGCTCCACCCTTGCGCTTGCCGTTGTGGATGGGGCTTCCCGCGGCTGCGCCAAGGCCTCACTGCAACTGCTTGTTCTGGTTGAGGGCATATCGCTCTTGCCTGCATTGGGCGCACAGGCAGGCGCGAGGGAACACAGCGCAGGAAGAGGCAGGCACGAGGGAGATCGTGATATGAACGAGACCGGCGTAGGCGCCAGAAGGGCCATTGTCGGGGGGAAAAGGCGGGCAGTCGGTATAGGCGTTATCTTGTCGCAAAACCTGTTGAGTGTGTTTGGGGCTGGTGCATTGGCGGAGACGTCACAGTGGGTTCCGTGGTGGTTTCCTGGGTGAATTAGCGGGCTAGCGCATCGCGCAGTCGCAGCCGTCAGCCTCTGTCGTGCCAGCGCCGTGTTACCCGCCTAACACACCTGCATCATCTCGGCCACTGCACGACTCCGACTTTCTCTCCACCACTGCGACCGCGCCTGCGCCTCTGCGAAACGCTGCCTCTGCATTATCTTTTCCGCTCGTTCTGCCCGGATCCCTGCGAGGTCCCACGCCGTGAAGAACAAACCACCCAGCCAACCGTGTTCCGCGCCGCAAACACTAGCCAGGCCCAGCGATAGTCCGCCTCGATTCGATCCGCAGAGCGGCGCGCCGCCGTCCGCTACCTCCACCAAGCGTTGCCCGCGCAGGTTGTTTTCGCCTCTGCACGCGAGGTGTGTAGCAAAACCTCGAACAAGCACTCACAATGGCTTTCCAGCAACCCCAGGCCTGGCCATTAGGACAGCAGCACGACGCCCTCCCGTCCGACGACAACCCGCCGCCTCCGCCAGCCCATCGCACTCCCGTAGGCCTCCACGCCCAGCGCCAGTATACCGACCCCAATAACTACTCCGACTACTCGACCCCAGGCGTCACCCCCGGCTCAGACAACATGGGCGAGACGGCTCCGGGCGGCGGCATCAACGGCATCGCCAGCGGCGTCGCTGGCTCCCACCCACGCGAGAGCGGCCTCCACGCTGCACGAGGCATGGCGGGCCCAGGACGGCCCATGGGCGTCCCCAACAGGAACTCGCAGTCATCACCCTTCAATGACCCCAACGGCCACGACCAGCCCATGGTTCCGCGCCCAATGTACTCGCAACGCTCCTACGGTTCCGGCGCACCACTTGTCGGCGGCATGTACTCGAGTGACAGCTCCATGTACAGCATGCCACACTCCCCGCACAGCGGCGTCCCCTACGCCGACACGCCCTACAACCGCTACTCGTCGTCCGCCCAGAACCTCGCGCCGCAGATGGGCCAGATCAACCCACTCGATGTCGACAACGACGACGACTGGGGAATGGGCCCAGACCACAACTCTCCACAGAACAAGCGACGCTCTTTCGTGCCATTCGGTGGCTCGCGGGACGGCAGCAGTCGTAATGGCTCGCCAGGGTCATCGATAAACAACGGAGGCGTTGCTGCCGCAGCAGGCGCTGGTGCTTTTGCTGCCTCACGCGACGGTACGAAGTACGATGCCGTACCCATGGTCAACGGAAGTGGAGAGCTTGTCCCAGAAAAGGTTGCAAGTTGGAAAGCAGAAGACGACTTGAAGAAGAGGAAGAAGCGCATGTGGATCGCCATTGCCATCATCACCCTCATCCTCGCAGGTGCAATTCTGGGCGGTGTCCTCGGTGCCACTGTCGGAAAGGGTGGCGGTGCAAAGGACGGGGCTGCTAAGTCTGCTCAGTCTGCTGACGATATCGCCAAAGACAACAAGGAGGACCTCGGCAAGGACTCTTCCGAGATCAAGGCTTTGATGAACAACGCCGATTTGCATAAGGTGTTTCCCGGCATGGACTACACTCCTCTGAACACGCAGTACCCAGACTGTCTCCACGTCGGACCATCGCAGAACAACATCACCCGTGACTTGGCTGTCATGTCGCAACTGACCAACTCAGTCCGCTTGTACGGAACCGACTGCAACCAAACACAGATGCTTATTCACGCCATCAACCAACTGGAGATTAAGGACACCATGAAGATCTGGCTTGGTGTATGGCTCGACAAGAACGACACTACAACGGAGCGACAGATCTCCCAAACATGGGACATTCTTGATGACTATGGCTGCGACTATTTCAAGGGTATCATCATTGGTAACGAGGTGCTTTACCGCAAGGACCTGTCTGAGACCGAGCTGCTGGGACACATTTCCGATTTCCGCAAGAACATCTCGGACCACAGCTGCCAACTGCCTGTCGCAATGGCTGATTTGGGTGACAACTGGACCGGCGACATGGCCACCAAGGTCGACATTGTCATGTCAAACGTGCACCCCTTCTTTGCCGGTGTCGACGTCAAAGAGGCAGCTGCCTGGACCTGGAACTTCTGGCAAACCCACGATGTGTCATTGACCGCAACCCAGAACGACATCCACCAAGTAATCGCCGAGGTTGGCTGGCCATCTGGAGGCGGCACCGACTGTGGTGCGGCTGACACTTGCGCCGGAGGCTCTGTTGCCGGTATTGACGAAATGAACCAATTTATGGAAGACTGGGTTTGCCCAAGTCTAACTAACGGGACAGAGTACTTTTGGTAAGTCTCCCTGTCATTCAGCCTCGATAGACTGCCGCTAATACATCCCTAGGTTCTCAGCCTTTGACGAGCCATGGAAGATCCAGTATAACGAAAAGGGCAAAGAGTGGGAAGACAAGTGGGGTCTCATGGACGTCAACCGCAAACTGAAGCCCGGGCTTAAGATCCCCGATTGCGGCGGCAAATCGTTACCCTCGACGTACGACAACTAGATACGACACGAGCGCGTATAGCATCCCTTCTCATACGAGTTCTTGCATGACGGCATGGCGTTGGCGGGCGTTCTTCATCTTCGGCATCATCGCGGCGACTCTTTCCGACCGCTCCATCGATCTCTTTCCGCGAATTGTATACTCGGGGCGCAGTTCTGCCCTTTTTCTTTTGCTCCCTCTTTTGTGGGCTTGAATGCCACACCAGTGTTCTGGGAGTGGATTTGTCTGGATGAGCCTATATCGAGACATGTTAGGTACTTTACATTGGATAATCTCATGAGGGAAGGAGCCCTCTACTTGTGTATATATACGATTACCGGGATGTGATGAAACCGGCTGGCTATTGTGTGTGTGGATTTGTCAAGGTCTGAAGGTCTTGTGCTGCGTTTTCCTCCGCGCTTTGTAGGCTACGGAGACGAAAATATGTGAAGAGCATTGTAGATAGGACATGTACGGGAATATAAATGCAAGAGATGTATCCTTTTGGCTTTTAAGTCTGTCGAATTTACGTTACCGGGCCGCGTCATGGAGTTGCGTCAAAGTTTGCTCCACGGCGGGTATGTGTTAATGTGGGTATGGAGGATGGCGTCAGCTGGATCCACCGGGGATGATTACTACATGCCCGTCACTCGCAGGTAATGAGAAGGAGAATTCATGGAGCGAGGATCACGGCGACTTAGTAAAGGTACATGCTTTATATGTGACAACGACTATGTTTGCAGCCGAGAAGTCATTGTACATTCTCCCAACCACTATTAGCATTACATACTATCATCTCCCCCAGTTCTTCGAAAAGGTATTGACTAGAAAACACAGCTCTCACAACCTCCATGTCTATGCACCAGACACCCGGAGCACCAAACATGTCTTCAATTCCATCCCACATCGCCAACATCCACGTCAAGATCCGCCTCCGCAAGAACTTTAGACCATAAGCGCAGCAGCCAATCCACCAAACACACCAACGACAACACCGCTGATCATGTTCGCCGACGCCGCACCAGTGAATTCCGGCATCATTCCTGTACCCGTGGCGCTACCCATCATGCCTGTTCCGTAGCCGGGCATGGTGACGATGCTGGGCTTGGTCTCGTTGGCGCCGGCGGCGCAAGATGGTACAGCGACGGCGGAGCGCGTTACCATGACATCGGCGGGTGCGGCAGAGGGGCAGCCGGCCTTGGCGGTCAGGGTGGTTGTAACGGCTGGGGCTTCGCTATAAGGAGTGTTAGTTTGAGTGAGCTTAGGTTGGACAGTGGGGATAACTGGTAGCAGGGGTAGGGATGAAGGTTGACTTACGCAGCATAGACAGTGCTGGCAAGCAAGACGGCGGCGCCGACGAAAGAGGTAGAGAACTTCATTGTGAAGGTGATGTAGTGTTGAAGGTAGGAGATGTTTGAGTGTTTTGTTTCGATCGGGAAGGACTGAAGTATGATTATATGTCAACTTTGAGGAAAGCGAGGGAGAAGCGAAAGGAATCCGGAAAGGAACGACCTTCGACACTCTTCTTTGTACTTCATCCCGTTACCTATCGCCTTCGAGCACGCGCACAGTTCACCTCCCTAGTTTTTTTAATTTCAATTGCGACCTAAGGACATATCGAAACGCGGCAGTTATCACTGGCGTACACCAACCAATACTCCGCATACGGCCTCGTCCGTTCTCCAAACAAGCTACCAGTCACATCCACAACTTACCAACTAGTCTATCTCCATTCCAAACACAAGTGGCAACCCTCGAGCCGAAAACCCGGTCGATGAATTCAACTCTGATCGGATCAAACGTCTTCCGAGAAAACAGTTGATCACGTTCCCGCGCCTCTTTCCCGCTGCATCGGCCATATATCCCGCGAAGAGAGTGTTGATCAGCAGGCAAACAAGTTAGCAAGGGCGCAGCGACAACAAACATCGCGGCAGCTAGACGAAACCAATCTGGACTCAAGGTGTCACTAACGGGCTAAAGTACGGAGACAGACTTTACCGTCGACTGAGGGCGGCTAGATATTAGATCAACGCATGGTCTGTACCTGGCTAGTCAAGGGTAATCGGCCTGAAAGAACGTGGAGGTGGGAAGTTCCGTTTGGGATGTTTGGAGGCGTTTGTACTAACGGTGGTGATTCCGGGGTCACGGTCTTGGATACCTTTCCAGATAGGAATTTCCGCAGAGAAAAGAACCGTTATTGGAATACCGAGCTGACCTATCAGCGACTCTTTGAATGATAATATTCCAAAAAAGACAGCGAAAGCAGAAGGCGCATTCAGTTTGCAGCCTCTCTAGCAATTGGGCTCCTGTGTACAGCTCACATCACGTAACAACCCACCTCTCCATCCCGTCCACCAAGTCATTCCCACCGACATTGCCCCTCGGAAGCTCACTTATCCATAGCACCATCACATCCTCCCCTGTCTATCTCTCGTAGATCTGTATCTCACCCAAGCCACGCTCGCCGCGAGCGAAGGAAGAAAAACCTTCCGCAAAACATGTAGTCTAAAGATGACAATTGTACAACCTACTCCCCTGACTAAAAAGGTCAAGATTACCTAGGCACTAGGTCGGCATCGGTAAGGTTTTGCAGTAGCGCGACGTCATCTTGGAGCTCAAGCGCACTAGCGTCAGTTCGGATGGTGAAGGTTCCGTGGTACACAAACATGACTAAACAACTTACCGCGATTTTCTGCGGGGAACATCGCCCTTGGACCCTTGTTACTTGTTCACTCTCCTTCATTCCACACTAACAGCCCCTGCTGCAGTGCTCGATCAGGTAACACTGATCGTTGGTCTCGGCCTGATTTGGGATTGACGGCGGCCTTAGTTGGAGTCATTCAGGTTAGACTGATCGGGGGTGCTGGCAGCTTGGGCTGTGAGATCGCGACTGGCGCCGGATGGAAGCATGTCCGTCTACGGGATGTATTGTGCCTAGCTTATAGGTTTTGGGAGATGAGATGATGAGGTGGTGCGGGCGAACGCTGGAAGAGGGGTAGTAAGCTTTGTGATGGAGGTGGTTACGGGAGATTGAGGCGGAGACAAAGAGGCCTGGAGGAATGGACACGGGAGGTATAAGACAGGATTGGTGCCGCTGGATTGAAAGAAGCATCTCACAGTTCACCAAGTTCACTACTCTGAGCATCTACAGTCTTTCCTCACACTCGATTTACTCAGTTTTAATTACTCAACTCCATCATCACCATGAAGTCTACCATCGCTGCCATCGCTGCTCTTGCGGCTGTCTCCACCGCATCCCCCATCAAGCGTGCTGATGGCGTAACTGACGGTGTCATCCTCAACTACGCGCTCACTCTCGAGCACCTTGAGGACACCTTCTACCGCGAGGCCCTCGCCAAGTTCACCGTCGAGGACTTCAAGGCCGCCAACTTCTCCGAGGAGGCCTACAACCGCATCAAGACCATCTCCTCCGATGAGGAGACCCACGTCTCCTTCTTGACCGGCGCGCTCAGCGCTGCTGGAGCCAAGCCCGTCGAGGCCTGCACCTACGACTTCGGCTACAAGGACGTTGCGTCCTTCCTTGCCACTGCCAGTGTCCTCGAGGGCGTTGGTGTCAGCGCCTACCTCGGTGCTGCCGCCGACATCATGTCCAAGACCTACCTCACTGCCGCTGGCTCCATCCTCACCGTTGAGGCCCGCCACTCGGCATACATCCGCAACACCGTCGGTGCTTCGCCTTTCCCCGCTCCCTTCGACAACCCGTTGAGCTACAACGAGGTCTACACCCTCGCTGCGCAGTTCATCAAGTCCTGCCCCGAGACCAACGCTCCCCTTCCCGTCAAGGCGTTCCCCACTCTTGCTGCCTCCGCTTCTGACGGTAGCATGATGATCAAGGCTGGCAGCAAGGTCATGCTCGCCACCTCCGGCTACAAGGTCGACGGCAAGGTCTACGCCGCTTTCATCACCGTTACCGGCCCCGTCTTCGTTGAGGCTACCATGGTCGAGGGTGGCTTCGAGGTTACCGTCCCCGAGAAGGGCATCGCTGGTCAGAGCTACGTTGTCCTTACCAGCTGCAACACTGCTGCCACTGATGACACCATCATTGCCGGCCCCGCTGTTGTTGAGGTCATGTAAAGCCTGTTATCCTGTTGAGAGAATTGGTGACTTGTAACGGCGGCTCTAATACTTAGTAGCAGCTATAGTAGTAGTACTTCTAAATTGTAATTTTTAGTCTTCATTTGCTTCTGCCTTCGACATCGTGAGAGACAACAGTGGAAATACACAATGAATTTTTTACCAGTCTCACTACAAATGAAAAGATCCGTTGCACGACGTTAAAGACAATGTGCATGTGTGGTCATCATCCAAACCCGATTCAAGAAGTGTTCATACAAATACAGAATGTAATCGCAGCTCTACTGCGACGGAAGAGCCTGCTCTCAGACTAAGGTCGAAGCCAAAGCCGAAGTGAACATAACCGAAAAGCGCAACAGAACGGTCAATCAAGAAAGCAGAGCATTTCCATGCTCTCACCAGAACAAACCAGCGATAACACCTAAGAGTCAAACACCGCGCCATATGCAGCACCATTCTTTGCCTTGATTCCCTCAACAATTTCCCTCGTAACCGCCGGGTTGCTTACTACCATCACAGCTTCTAATCCATACTGCTCTTTCATAAACTCAGCTTCGAACGCAAGGTCCGGTCTTCCCTCGCGCGAGTCAAAGATCTTAGGCTCAGGGTCTATGTTACGGATGATATCCTGGACGAACTGCCAATGCGCCGCATCGGGATCGTACACGCACCACATGACCCTAACCTGTCTGCCCTGCTCGCGCATCCGCGCAATCGCGGGTGAGCATAAGAGTGAGAGTAATGGGCCAATTCCTGCGCCCGTAGCCACAAGAAGTAAGGAGTTGAAGAGTGGAGCGAAAGAGAGGAAGTTCTTGGCGGCGGGTTTGCGCAGCCAGATGTGTGTCGGTGGAGACTTGATCATTGCCTTTGTCCAGTCACCAGCTTGAGAGATGACAATGTATGCGAAAGGGTCTTCAGGAGAAGGCGAGCACGGTATGGTGGCGAAGGCGTGCCATTCGAGGACGGGGCTTAGCGAGAAGCGCGTGGTGGACGTGTAGGGCATGTCTTTGTACGGGAAGGTAACCTTGACTTCGCGGTTAGATACGGGCTCGGTAGTTATCGGCACTCGGCGTATACGCGTCCATGGGAGGATGATGAGGAAAGTTGTGGCGGCTAGCAGCCAGAGGGCGGCGTTTGCGTAAAGCGGTGGGCTACCGGGGTTGCGGCTCGACACACCTGCGTTGAGCCACAGTACCAACAAAGCTATCCATCCACCAAAGCGATGTGTCTTTTCGAATGCGTCATGAAACCTTACGCGCAGGTGTGGATGCGCTAGTACGCAGATGCACAAGATGGCTGTGAGGAAGGCGTAGCAGGTGATAATGTCGGCCCACATCCAACCAGAAGCCATGCGCTGCCCGAAGTGTTCGAGGAAGTGGTTGGTGTCCAAGAAGACAAAGTAGCAGTACCATAGAAGTGATGATATGGAGCAGCCGATGTGTAGTCCGCCGTAGTGGTGGAAGTCTGCGATTATCTTCCGGAGCCACAATGGTAGGCTTACTGGCGTTCTGGCTACGAAGGAGAAGGAGACATTGATGAGATCTTCTTGGCGTACGAAAATGGCGACGAAGATATTGGCGGCGGCAGCAATCAGGGGTCCAGAGAGGCCGAGATGGTCGTGACGGTTTCCTCTGATCATGACAGCGAGCACTGCGATGTTTACAGCGAAGGTAAGCCCGATGAGTATCCGGTACGCTGTGAACCAATGGAGGCAGACATCCCGCACTCGATGTCGAAAAGTGATCTCTGGCTTCGAGAGCATCGATGACGATAATTGTGAAGTCATGGTAACTGTTGTCACAACGCCGATATCTTTCTCGTCCGCTAGCTTCGTCAGTGGCGCTGTATAGTTCTCTATGTATTCTGGCGGAGGAGAATGTTTTTGAAGCGGCGCTGATCGATTGCATGGCTGACTTGAAGGACTCAAAGGATCGAGAGTATCTTCGCGACTGCGTATGTGGGGTTTCGCGTCGCTATCGAGTGGCTGTTGAGATACTTTTGGAGATATCTCGGGTTGGTAATCGATGGGTGTAACTTGAGTGATGGCGAGATTCTTGTTGATGTACCCATCTTCGCACACGCTCGATACAGAGGAGCTGGAAGGAGATTGGTCGAGCGAGCCTTTGAGCAAGTTAGGTGATGCGTCTGACTGCTCAATTGCGTGGACCGTTGGACGCATTGACTGATCACTTGTGTTAAGAGTGAGTGGCGATTGCGTGCTTTCTCGGCAGCATTGGACCAAGTGACGTAGGGTTGCAATTGTATTGGTAAAGGGAAGAGATAAAGTACGGGACGAAGCGGCTGAAGGAGGAGAGGCGGTCATTTCTGCGCGGTAGTGAAAGTTCTGTGCACACAACAATGCCCTCCGCCCGTCCCGTCATCTTATACACTGCAATCCCTTCCATCCTGCCGTCTGTTCATTCATAAGGAGACAAGTGTGATCCTGCACGTTGATGCTCGATGATATGCTAAGCGCACCTGGTAAGAATAGGCTCTAGCGCCGAGTCAGCACTGCCGCGAGCTGCATGCGAGATCAGGGGAATCGGATACCCACGCCACATGCCCGCAGTTAAGCGATCGTAGATGTACTCACTTTTAGCTCGAGCAGCTAAATACAATGTCATTGTGCAGCCTTTTTCAAATCCTCTCGCTCAACAAACCGCAAAGGCCGTCTTTGCCGTCGATGCAATGCATATGTACCTTCCGTCTTCTTGAGAATAGAAGCTCGCGTATGTACTTACTGTGGAGAAGTCGTGAAATTTAGACTGGTATTCAGCCTGATTTTCTTCCTTCTGATTGCTGCGATGGAGCACTGATGTTGCAGCACTTAACTCTGTTTGCGACAGTAGTGGCTTTTGACTACGACGAAGCTTTGGAATACTGCATATCACGAGTCTTTCGAGTCGTGCTGAACTACGAACCTGACTGCTGGCCTCGGTTCGGGTAACGGCGAGTAAACGGGCGGCAACTCTAGCCGACCGAAGATGAGAAGGAATTGCGGCGTAGCGGCGTAGCAGCCTCAACAAGATGGTCATCTCTGATCTGAAACGGAAGGAACCCCTTTGTTGGTGGCTGTAATCGGATTTTAAATATGCGGACGATCGGGAGCCGCATGATTGATAAGTTGGGAGAATCGCATATTTTGTCAAGCATCGTATACGCCGCAGCTGCAGTTGACTTAAAGATAGCGGACGAACGCCAATATCGCTTCAACGACTCTCTTCGGCTGTTCTTGTTGGGGCCAGTGTCCTGCGTTGTCGATCAAGTGGATCCCTCGAAAGTCTGAACATGACTCGGGATAGGCCTCGAGTGCCCCAGGCTGCTGATAATTGCCCCAATCCCTCGCGCCTGATATAAAGGTACTTGGACATTCGATCGTCTTGCCCGCAAATAGCTCGAGATCTTTTTGGAGAAGTGGATCGGTGGTGATTCGGTAGTAATTGAGACCGCCCTGGAAGCCTGTCCGAGACCATTCTTGGACGTAGATAGCCAGGTCTTTGTCAGGCATCCATCTTTCAGTCGCCGAGCTATCTTCGCAAGCCATCATGTCAGCGATAGTCTCAGGCATTGACTTGTGCAACGGCATAACGTAGTAATTGGGCACTTTGGCCATCTCTTCGGCCGTCCAGCTCTTGAGAGGGTGTGGTGAGTTCTCTTTCCAGTCCGCTGACTTGACATGGAGATACCCCCTAAGAAATGCGTGCAGGCCTTGTTCTGGGTTGATCCAATCGGCCCCGGCTGTACTAGTGCTGTTATACCACTTGTAATGCTTCCTTGGCACGGGCAGCTTTGCCAACTCAGCGTGAATGTCAGGCGATGGCGCAGGATCGCGAGCGCCACCGTGGGCTATATCGAATGGCAGCTGTGCAGGCGCTTTGAAAGGATGACTCATCATGACAACACTCTTGAAGAGGTCTGGACGCATCAGAGCACACATGCTGGAAGTGACAGCGCCGAAGTCGTGGCCGACGATACACTTAACTTCTCGATAACCCAGAGCATTAACCAGTGTAACCACATCGCGGACGACATTGGTCAGAGCAAATTGTGATAAATTGGTGTTAGGGAACGAAGAGTTGTCCCATCCGGTTGTGCGCCCGTAGCCACGTTGATCGAAGGCTACCACATGATAACCGGCATCAGCGATGGGCACCATGACCTTCCTCCAAGAGAAGGCAAGCTCTGGAAAGCCGTGGCACAGGATGATGAGAGGCTTATCGCGTTGGGGAGTATACCCAGCTTCGAGCGTGTGGAAGGTGATGCCATTTGATGGACAGTAGACATAGTTCTCGACGATGCCGTCTGGTAATGGCAAAGGCGGCAGGCGCGACGCTGGTGATGCCATGCTGATGACGTCTCAGATGAAAGCAAATTGGAAGACAAATAGAGTAGGGCAGGCGCACGGATGAAGTATACACTCGGTCGCTTTCTGTATGATGAACCGGGAGGTGGCAGTGCTGGTCAATTGTCACGATGTTAGCAGTTAGCGCGGGGAAGAGATGTGCGGTCTGAGCGATCTTTCTCGAGCTCTGGGTGGGCCAGTTCGTCGATCCCAGTCCACATGGCCTTGCGCAAAAATGCGCGTTCCACGTTGCCATGATCACATCGATCTATATTCGACATGGTGTCGCAACAGTTCGTGGCACTGGACATGGGTGCCTGTGCGACGTTTGGCAGGCAAACGCTGTAGACGTCGGCGCATGTTTTGGAAGAGCTTCGCGAATCACAAAGCGTACGGCGGCCGGCGCTACGACGGTTGCTCTTGGAGATATCGGCTACGTCAGTGGCGCCAGATGGGGACTGGCTAGAATGGTGTTGGGGCTCAGGGTTGTTACTAGCTGGAGAGGTGCAAATCAGGGACCGTGAAAGTACCGGCGCGTGAAAGAGGAAACAGGCTCGTGGAAAAGCACTGCTGCCGCTCCGGCAGAGTCTCAGGAGAAGTGCGTGCGCGTTTGCGATGATGGATGTGAGTAAGCACCAGGCGTGAGGGTGAAGAGACAACGTAAACAATGCATGTCTCTTCTGGGCCACGTCTAGACTGCGTCTGGCAGCGTCGAGCCACGCCTTCCCTGGGCGTGCAACAGCCTCACCCCCGACATGCGTGCTTGTTTGACCATGTAGCTGAGACGGTGAGGTGTTTGACACTTTCTGTGACGATGCAAATGCGCCGGCGCGAGGCTTTGCGGGCCTCTGCGGCGCCAACACGTCCGACCTAAGCTTTGGGGTGTCCGGGAACATGACGATCCTCTTACTTGTTTTGCTAGCTACAACAAGTCGACTCGGCCCAGATGCATCTCGGAGCCCTTCTCGCACTTCCAACCCTTCCAATCCTTCCACACGTGAGACGCCCGTGATTTGTTTTTCGTTTGGCGGTTTGACGCAGGTAGCTTTCCACTCTTTCACCCAGCCCGCACGGTTCCGCCGCAGGCGTGACATCATCTAGACGACCCTTGCACCTGCATCTCCAAAGCCACCACACCATCGCACCACACGGCAATGCAGCGCCAGCCGCAACTGCAGTAATCTTTAATTCACCACCGCCACCATGTTCGGCAAGCGACGACGGGCAGCGTCGAATCCGGTAGGTGCTCTCTCGGTGCGCGCGCAAACCTCCTGGCGCGCTCCGCAGGCGTATGGCGACGCGATGCTAACAAAAGTCGCCCATGCAGCCCCAGCGAGCCCCTCCGCCCAGCGCATCCGCCTCGCTCGCCGCCTCCAAGGCCTTCATCAAGAATGCTGAATCCAACGGCGACCTCTCGTCGGCTGCTGCGGCCGCCGCTCTGCGCACCCACGTCACGACCCCGACGCCCGTAGGCGACACAGTCACGAAGCGCATGGCCCGCCGCGGCTCGCTCTCGTCAAACGGCAGCGTCTCGCGACAACAGCCCGCCCCCCTGCGCCGGCAGTCGAGCTCAGGATCCATGACGGAGCGCTCCTTTCGCGCGCCATCGCCCGGCGGAGGAAATCCAGCGGATGCAGATGCGCCGCCGGTTCCGCCAATGCCAAAGAACATGCAGCAGCAGGGCAGCGTCGTCCATCGGCGTGCGTCCAGCCTCGAGCCTACTTACCGTGGAGGGTCACCCGCGCCAGGAGGCAGAGGCAGAGGTGTCAGCCTGGATAGGGGCGCCGCTCCTAGTGGGAGAGGGCAACGGCCTGCCAGCCATCTCGCCCAGGTGTCCGAGGAGGACGACGCGTTGCGATCCGTAAACTTCTCCCGCCCAATGTCTCCGGGCGCCGTAGGCACGCGTCAGAATCCCTCGCCTCCCTCGAGCAAAGGATGGTTTGGCGGCCCTGTGGTGAATCAGGACGCGGTCCAGCGCATGGCCTCGACATCGCGACCAAAGACGTCCAGTGGTGTCTCCAGCTACGACCTCCAGAACGCCCAACGGTCGGTCCAGAGTGCCTCGGAGCGCCCAGTGAAAACACACCAGATCTCACAGGGCCTGCAAGGCGCAAGACTGTCGAGTGGCAGTATGCGCGCCAAGCCATCTGGCTCTGCTGTACAGACGCAATCCTATGTGCCGCGACAAGCCCCTCGACCCGTCGATCCGAACTCACCGGATGCCATTTACGACCCTTCGACGCGCAAGTTCATTCACAAGCAGGATGCCATGGCCCGTCATCGAGAGCTGCACGAAGAGCCCGAGCCCGAGCCCACGCGACAATTCGTGTCACAGCATGCCGACACCTTCCACTCCGTCCACATACCAGAGAACCAGATGGGCCGCGGCTCACCGAGTCCTATACGCCACTATGTTCGCCAGGAACAGCCAGCACCACAGAGAAGAGAAGAGCCGATAGCTGTATCGCGCACACCCGAACCTCAACCCAGTACCGCTACAGCAACGAGACACTCTGATGACTTCGTTGATGCCGACTTCCCACCTCAGGAGCAGGCAAATACCAGTCGCAGGTTGGACGACTCCGGATATGGCACTATAGCTGGCCACGAGGACGACGTGCCTTCGCCCAAATTCGCTATCAACCAGGACAGTTCCTACCCTCGCATCGCCGCTCAAGCCAACTCGACACCTGCAAGCTCTATTGGTGGTGGCAGTCTTCGTGATACGCATGATCGGCATACTTCACTGAGCCCACCACGCACTGCCCATTTTGCGCCTGTAGCTGTCGAACTTGCTGGCACCAAACACGACCCGCTGCCGCGCTCAGTATCTCCTGCAAAATCTGCCTTGAAGAGCTCGCCTTCAGTATCGCGCCGCGGCGAATCGCCGGCTGCTTCTAACGGACGTCTCTTTGCCAAAGTTGCCCCAAGCGATGCATCTGACACCGCGTCTGACGATGGAGGCAGGAAGAAGAAGAAAACTGTGCGTGTTAGTTTCGAGGAGGATCCGGTACTGCCAAGTAAACCTACACAGGTCGATACAGTTGCGCAGCCTCACGGAGGTCTCAGTGCGTCCAAGTGGAGTCCCATAGCAGAGAAAGAGGACGAGTTCGAGGACTTCATGAAGCCACGTCCTGCTCTACCATCGTTCGGCAGCATACGCGAGAAGGAGCGACGACCGCAGGAGAACATGGCTGAGAAGGTTACCGAGACCTTCCCGACGTCAAACGCTTCCAGCGACGTCGCGCTCGGAAACATCGTTGCCGAAGACTTTGCCCAGAAGCACGGACAAGACAGCCCTCTACCGCCTGAGGTCACCTCCGTTGAAGGGAGTGGGTATGTGTCAGACTCAAGCGACTATTCAGACACCCATAAGCCCATGGAGGCCTCGAAGCAGCCCCCTGCTCCAGAGCCCAAGTCCCTGTCTACGTCACAGGAGGATACACCAGCAGCGGCTGCTCCAATCACGGAACAGATCGTTGAGGTGCCTAACATCGCACTCCAGCCTGCTACCCCTAGCCCATACGAGAGGCCTGAACCTGTCTACCAGAACATGGCGATACCTGGGGGTTGGGGCGACGATGTTCCTGAGTCCGACCGACGCGCAGTCACCCCCACTCCAACCAAGTCCGCCACGTCTATGCCCGACCACGACTCAACGAGTCAACAGCAACAGTCTTTCACACGGACCGAGGAAGACGACGAGACTACCGAGGATGACAGCAGCGTTTACAGCGATGCCTATGAAGACCTCACCGATGGCGAAGGCGGGTTCGGCAGCATCAATGCACTTATGGAGAGTCCGGTCGTGCCGGCATCTTCTGGCTTGATGCATTCAAAGTATGCCAATGCAAGTTCCACGGACAAGCCTACATCGAAGCTCCAGGTAGACACGTCTGTGGATGACAACCGCGATTCAGACACTACACCGACACAAGACTGGAACGCTGCTCAGCAGCATTGGAGTGGTGTGAACGCGTCTCTAAAGAAGCCAAACTCTCAATCGGAGCCGCCCCAAGTACCTTCCGAGCGAGCATCGCATGCCAAGGAAGTGATCTCTCGAGTCACACAAGCTCCAGTCTCAGACGAAAGGTCTAGACCCTCTGCTACACGCGAGTATACACCGGATACCACACCAGAGCGCAAGGTTACTGCTATACCACCCCCAAGGACCGCTGCATCGGCCGATCGAACACCAACAAAACCTCTCAAGTCCGCTTTGAAGAAGAGCCCTGCACCGCAGTCGACGCGCCCAGCTGAACCGCAGAGCAAGACATCGCTGCGAACAGCGGCGCCGAGGGAAGATACTCCTGAGGTTCACATGAAGCGAACCATGAGAGGAGGTCCGAACACGGCTCCACGGGCCGAACCTCAGATGGGATCAACTATGCGATCGAGTATGCGCGGACCTCCAGCTGCAGCTCCTAGAGCACAGCCTCAGTTGCGACAGAGCATGCGTTCAGCCGACCCCTCGCCCGCGCCAGGCATGGGTCTAGCAGCATCACGACACAGCATGGTACCTATGGATACCAAACCTCGAGGTGCTCTTCAGAAGAAGAACATCCCGCCTGCTGTTGCTGTCGGCAAGGGAAGACCACAGAGCGCGCCTGCCACGAAACCGATGGCCGCCCCAGCACCTACGTATGACAGTGATTCAGACGCGTCTGCAAGCAGTTTCCAGCGTGTCAGGAAGCGCGGACGGGAACAAGGTGGGCGATATACTATGCGTGGCTCAATGAGGCAAGAGCCTGCGCCTACCATGCGAGCAAGTGCTCCAGCGCCAAAGCAAGTTCGCGCAATCTCTCCTCCAGGATCACCGTCGCCCGCCATGCGAAGGTCTATGCGGCCCTCTTCTCCTACCCCAGAACCAGTCAGATCTTCCAAGTTCAGCATTCGATCTCTGTCTCCAATGGGCAGATTCAGGAAAGGACCTGATGTGCGTCCTTCGTCGCCTACGCAGGCAAAGCCAATGCCTACTTTTAGCAAGCAACCAAAGCCATCAAAGCCATCCAAGGAGAAGGCAACACCTGCTAAGGCCATCAAAGCTCCGTTCAAGAGTCGGTTCGCTGATTCAAGCGACGAAGATGACGACGCTCGGCCGTCTCGTTTCCAGAGTCGATTTGATGATTCAGATGATGACGAGCCTCTCGACTACACCCTGCCTCCAGGTTTAGCGCCAGTACGAGGGATCCCGAGGAAAGCAGGCGAAGAAGACGGCGACTCCACAGATCTGGAAGAAGAAGCCGACGATGAAACGCCGAACGTGACTGCGCAACCAGCACCAGCGATGAACACAACCAGTGGGGCCACTGGCAATGCCGGCGCACAGGGTACAGCCTTATCCGCTGGCTCTTTACGTGACAGCAAGTATGCGCCCTCGTCCTCTGGAGCTGCTGGTAAAGCCAAGACGAAGCGTGGCTTCTTCGGTCTGGGAAAGAAGAAAACTACGGCCCAGTCAGAAGCCGTCCAGGCGCAACCCCAGGCTGTGCAAAACATCCCAGCGCCTGACGAGATTCCCATGCCACCCGCGCAACGCAACCGCGACATGACTCACCCTATGACACCCATCGACGAGGACAAGGAATTCGGCGACCCGACACCCAGTTCTCCTCAGAGGTCTCCCAAGCTGCAACGTCGAAAGACTCCCGAATGGCCACTTCCGCCCGCCATAGGCACTGACGACCGTCCCGTGAGTTCAGATGGTGTCGCGCCTCGTAGACCTCGCTTCGCCACCCGTTCCAGCCTCGTCTCTAACGTGTCGGCACCCATCGTGGACGCGCAGGGCCGTTCGGTTTCCTATGGCAGGAGCGGAAAAAAGAAGAAGTTCCAAGGCCTAAGGCGGGTTTTCGGACTCAACGATTGAGCGCGTTTGGCTAAAGGCTAATTCGCGTTGTGGTAGACTTGCGAGAAAACATCAAGACCACCCTGGGGTGTTCACCGTTCATGCCAAACGCCGCAGAATCGAACACTCATCGTCTACCGCATCGAGCCGCTCGCATATTTCCGTTGCGTCCTTTATTCGTGTTTCAAACAAATTGTTGACCTGCCATCGATCTGCCTCACCCCCACTGTCTCAGTCTCCCACCCTACGCCTCTGAGCCCGAAACCACGACGACCACCAATTTCCTGTTTTCCATCTACGCTCTGTGTTGTACCTCTGTCTAGTCTTCCCTTTTTCCTTTTCAGCGCTCGATTGGCTCCGACGAGCTCTTCGAAAAGAACAATGATACCAGTTTCCTTACACTTTTTACTACGTACAGGCGGACGGGCTTTCTTCAGTGATGCTACGGCATACGTGCGCGTGTGCCGCAATACCCCTCGCTTTTTGAGTTTTAAGAGCTTGAGCTTTGTACATGACTTGATTGGAATTGATGTGTGTTTATGTTGGATGGATGGATGGAGCGGAAGAGCGGAAAACCGATGTAGATAATTTCTAATGGAACTCTTGCGTTGCATACTCGATATTCCAACTAGCATCTCTGTCGTGACGTATAGTCTAGGTGGAGACATTGTATCCTTGTGCATAGACACGCAACACAACACATCCGTGTAGTCTGTAATCCCACCTTGTGCAAGGGAAAAACCGAACAGGTGCGCTAAAGTCTACATTACAACGAAAACTTAAGTTTGAAGAAGTGTTGAGGCAATGTAGCCTTATTAGCTTTTTTAAATCAACTTCGTGGAGGTATCTGTCCAGTTTTTCCCTTAGACTGGGTGGTCCCTGTGTGTACAAGACAGCAACGCCGATAAAAAGAAGATCGTAAACATTCACATTATCTACTATCACCCTTCCATCCTCACAGTACCAGCAGAAGTCCTAATATCAAACTCCACCCATCGCGCTCTCCCTTCCCTCCTTCCCCGCCCCCCACTCTCATCTATACTCCCCGGATTCATGACCGTGCAGCCAAAGTACTTCACCACGAACGCCGGCGCCTCACTATCCGCTAGCACCAAGCTTGTTGGCAACGGGTAGAGATTCAGCGTATGAGCAAAGTCCCAATGTAATGGCCGTGCCGAAAGTGGGAAGGGGCTGAGATGCGATTGCGAAAGAATAGTCCGCGTAAGCGCTCGTGCAGTTTGCGTATCAAGATCAATATCTGCTTGCTGTTGCTGTGGCTTGGGTGGCGGCATCCTGAGATCGAGGTCCATAGCGTCCTGCTGTTCTGCTTCTTGCTGTTGATGACTTGGTGCATATGGCATCTCGTCGTCTACATCGGCAGGTGGCTTGTTGAATCGTATCGATTGTCTTTGCAGTCTGCCGGCCACGTCGTCTCTTAGAATTGCCATCTCGCCTTTTACGCCGAACCAGCTCAGGCGTGAGGGGTTGGACGTCCAGATCACTTCGCCTTCTTTACCCTTTGCTTTGCCTGCACCCCAGATCTCTCTGTTGGCTTCGGCTACCACTTTCCGGATTCTGCTTGTGAACATTGTTGGGATGCGCTTTCGTGGTAGTGGTGTAGCGGCGCCAGCGGAGAATGCGCTCGGCCAGGCGTCGTTGTCGCCGGGAACGAGGACGAGGGTAGTGTGTGCGATGAGCGGTTGGAAGTCTGCAAGGACAGAGGCAAGTGCGTCGAAGTGTTCTTTGTATTCAATGCTGCCTGTTCCTGGTACGCCTGCAAGACTGGCTTTCGAACTGAAATTTCCCATCAATATGATAGCGAGAGGGTAGACTGGATGGGCGTCGGTGGGATCGGGTGTGTATGTGCGTAAGAGGGTACGGAGAGCTGATAACGTCGATGGAACGTCCAAATGAAGGTCTGAGGCTATGACTATGTTATGTGCTGTTTCTTGATCCAGAAGTTTTGATGCGATCTTGTTCATACGGGTGCCGGTCGCACGCTGGGAACCAACACCTAAGAAGTCTGTCCATCCGAACGCTGGTCCAGTCAGGCTGTTCTTGTCGACCTCTTCGGCGCCGCCCAAGGTTGCTGTTCTGCGCTCACTGGGAGGGTGTCCGACGGAGAAACCAAGGAACTTGCCGCCTATCGTGCCACCAATACCGCCGCTGCCCCCTAGAGTTGAAGTAGCTCCGGCGTCCTCTTCATAGCTGCCCTCGACTAGAACGATCATGCCTGGCGCAAAGTAGGCGCCATTCTCGGGGATTGGACGTGCGTGTTGGATATCTAGCGTGATTGTGCCTGTGAGGTCTGAGAGTGAAAGCGCACCAGTGGCCGAGACTGTGAGCATGCCTAGCAGCAAATGTGTGCTTCCAGTGCGACCAAGCAGATTGGCAATTGGTGTGATACTGTTCATCTGTGACGTCGCAATCGATCCCGTCCGGTTGAGGGTAGCAGAACGGGCCGTAGAGAATGTGGGTGCTTGGAACGTCTCGTTGCGGAGTATGCGCTGGTGTACGATGTGGTAGCGTTGACGGAAGAGCTCGGTCTTGTGTGAGGGATCTGGGAACAGCGATGGCTTTTTGGCCGACCTGACATGGTTAGTAGACACTCCGTTCTCTCTTGACTGGTACATACTTTTCAAAGTGCTTCTGGGTGGCATTGTATATCAACTTTGGCTGCTCGAACGCGCCAATGACCTTCATCCACTCTCGTGGATCTTTCAACAGATCCTCTTCCTCATCTTTGTCCTCTACTTCCAGGCTCGACATACCAAAACTGTTGTTAGTGTCGATACTCGGGCGATTCATCTGGCCAGCTATCTCAGGCCCAAAGTTGAAGCTGCTTTGCCTGCCCAGATTTGAGCCTTGCACTACCCTTCCTCCACTCATTGAACCTTCGAGCGTCTTGAGTATGCCCTTGAGCGTCTCATTGTCGCCTTCCACGATGACCTGGCCACCGCACTTCTTCCAGCTCTTGGCGATCTCCTCCAAGACCTTTTCGGCCAGGCCTTCTTCTCTCCATCCCGAACCACAGTGCTTCCCCACAAACGTTGCTAGTGCTTGGAGGGCGGAAGATGTGAGGGTGAGGTTATGTTTCTTTGTGAATGTTCGAAATGCGAGCGGTCGTAGTGTGGCAGGAGGAAGTAGTATAGGCAGAACGGTGGACTTGCCGACTGGCTTGAGTGCAGGCGGGGCGCGTATGGGGGCGGTTCTGCGGGGATTGATGGGATGAACCGGGGTTCCGAACGCTGGCGATGAAGACGGGATGAGGTCTGAGGGTACCGCCGAGGGCTTTTCGGGTCTTCTTGAGGTGGCCATATTGGGTGTGGTGAAGGTGAAGTTGTGCTGTGTCGCAATGTGGTAATGGGCACGCATGGGATTCCACTTTACGCGTGCGACGCGTCCCAGCGCGATTTCGCGCTAGAGACGGAGCTACTTTTCCTAGCAACCACCGAGCCTCTTGCCCAAACACGACACTCAGCATCCTTCACGCTTACCCTTACGGCCTGCAAACTCTGAAATCGTTGTCGCATACGCTGAATATATCACACAAACACGACAAATCTCACGCAATGGCTGACCCTGCCACTGAACCGCTCGCGACCGTCACCGAGACTGAAGACATGCCCCGAACGAAAGAGAAGATGGGAGAGCTGTCGCAGGCTGCTTCTATCCACTACTCCACCAAGAACTACGACGCCGCTGCCGAACACTACGCCGATGCCGTCGAGATCCAAGCTGAACTCAACGGCGAGATGGCGCCTGAGAACGCCGAGCTCCTCTTCTACTACGGGCGCGCGCTCTACAGGTCGGCAGTCGCCAAGAGCGATGTGCTAGGCAACAAGGTGGCAAAAGAGGAGAAGAAGAAGCCAAAGGCAAAGAAGGCCGCGAAAGCAGACGCGGGTGAAGGTGCAAGCGCCGCAAAGCCTGAGCAGAAGGAGAAGCCAGTAGGCGAGACGCCATTCTTCCAGCTTCAAGGCGATGAGAACTGGACCGATTCCGAGGATGAAGACGACGACATGCAGGACGGTGAGGAAGAAGAGGATGACGACGACCTCGGAAACGCGTACGAGATCTTCGAGCTAGCCCGCGTCCTGTATGAGAGGCAATTAGATGCCCCAGAAGGAGACGCTTCAGACAAGGGCAAAGGCAAGGCGGAGCTGAGCCCGAAGGCGCGCGTCATCAAGGAGCGCATCGCCGACTGCCACGGTTTCCTCGTCGAGATCTCGCTCGAGAACGAACGATTCCACGACGCTATATCAGACGCTCGCAAAGCGCTCGCCCTGCAAGAGGAACTATACCCCTTCGAGCACGAGAACGTCACGGAAGCCCACTACTCGCTTTCCCTTGCGCTCGAGTTCGCATCCGTCTCAAAAGTACGGGAAGACCAGACTGGACAAACAACCGATGCGTCCGCTAAGCAGGAACAAGGAAAGGAAGACGAAGATGGCATAAACTGGGACCTGCGGAAGGAGGCTGCTGAACAAACAGACCTCGCCATACAAAGTCTGGAAGCGCGCTTGAAGAAGGAGGAGGCAGCACTCAGCTCCGACGCCCTCAAGCCAGAGCAGAAGAAGGAGAAGCAAGCCATCATTGAAGACAAAAAGGGCATGCTCGAGGATCTCAAGACCCGTCTTGTAGACCTGAAGTCAGATCCCAACAAGCAGGAGTTCGACAGCATCGACTCGTCGGTGTTCAAGGGACTGCTAGGTGGGCTGTTAGGAGCAGATGCAGCAACACAAAAGGCAAAGATTGCGGAAGCTACCAAGAGCGCAAACGATGTCTCGGGTATGGTGAAGAAGAAGGTGAAGGCGCCTGCGCCGGCAGCTTCAGGGTCAAATGATGCTGGCAGTAGCAAGAGGAAACTGGAAGTCGATGATGGCGGTGCGGAGGGCAAGCGAGCGAAGACTGAGGAGCCTGCGTGAACCTCTTGTTTCGCTAGCCAGAAGTTCACAGAGCGTTGACGAATAATGTTTGGTACCTCTGGGAGGTTTTGGTATCGGCCCTCCACCGAAAACTGTTGGCATCCAAGCCAACGAACGGTAATTGATTGATTAATGATATTAGCTTGAAACACTCCGAAGATTCTCAGTTCTAATTTCGCTGCCTGGCCCCGTTCTATCATGCTTATCGTTGCACAGTTGCAGTATGCCTAACCGCATCCCCGAGACCCGGTATCCTGAGCCAATATCGCAGTGCCACCTGTGTACAAACGCCCCCAGTTGTTGAGGACGAACGGCGAAGTGTAAATATAAGTTACTATGTCTGCTAGGCGTACAACATAGATGGTTTGCGCCCGCCCTACTTCCGTTGCCCACCGCCAGCAGTGTGCCGCAAACATCTCCATCTGCTTACGTTACACAACGTTATTTCGAATGTCTATCAGCACGTTCCCGACTGCCTCTTTGATATCTTCGTACGCGCAAGGATGCCAGAACGAATCCGTCACAATTCATCATCTCACCATCACGAACCCTCTTCATTACGCAACAATGGCATCTACATCGTTGGCGACACAAAGATCATCGTCCAAAACTCGGGCTCCATGGGCTGTGACGTGCTACTTACACCCGGTTCAGAGAAAGGTGGAATGCTCAACACTGGGCTTTTCCTGCTCCGTCATCCGCGTCAGTGTCTCTCGCAGCTTCGACATCATATGCAAGAAGACGGTACACTGCTTACGTGCGGATACGGAACGGAAATGATCGAGCCTCGCGATGTTCCACATGAACGTATGCCACACGGGACATCAGCAAATGGCTGCCATTGTTCGAACAATGGTACAGAAGATGGACGGTCAGGCACTGGGGACCATGAAACCAGAAGAGCCAGTCGCCACGGGCACATGAGCCGTTCCTCTCGCCGAAGGCGTGGTAGGTCGAATTCAGCCAGTACACAGAGGCATCATGACGAAGTGCCAGCTTTACCTGCGCCCCATATCGGTACGATATGTGCACCAGCGATCATACAGGAGGTACATGTTATGAATGGAGACTTAAGAAGATCTACGCCTGCAGAACAGCAATCATGTTCTCGGTCAAGAAAGTCCAACAACCGGCCATCTCGCGCCGCTCACTCACATGCTCCCATTCGTGAACATCCAGCTGTACAGGATCGATTCGAGGATGCTTCTCCTGATCAAGTCCATGGCCCCGCAAGGTCCCGCCTTGATGCTCCATCGTCTGCTTCTGAGACGATACGCGGTACCGAAAGTACAATAGTCTCAAGCACACGCGGGCTTCACAAAGGTTTCGATGGTCACGCTGGGGATTCAGCTCCTCCTCAGACTGTCCGAGATGGGACACATAGGCGCCACAAGCGTCGAGTGAAATCGGAGATACCACCAAGACTAGGCAAGATGCAACAAAGTAAGTCGAAGGGAATAGGTGGTCTTCGAGGTATGATCAATTTTGTGGAAGAACTCATGCGATAAAAGGATAGTAAGCACAGACAAGAGAAGGATTGATTGCTTCAACTGTCGTTGCAGTTGATGAGCACAGGAATGCGCGCAATCGACATAGTGCGGTGTCTGTATCGATATGAGATTCATATGCAGACTACTTCTTCCCGCCTGTCGAGCATTAACGGTATGGACTTGCTGGTGTATGGATCACACGGTCGATTAAGTTCTCTTGAATTAGAACATACCATTGTTTCTTTGCGTGGCCTTTGCTTTCACTTTCGTCTTCGATTCGCGCTCTTTCTCTCTGCAGGACGGCTTAGCTTGCATCTGCTTCATCTTTTCTTCGGCGCGTTGTTTCTGCTTCTCTATATATTGTTAGCCTGCTGAACACGGTGAGCAAAATGCACGACATCGCCTACCACGCCTCTTGGCCTCCAGCGTCTTTTCTATCATCTCTTGCCGTAAGTGTCTCCTCTTACTATCACTGATATACGCAAACAATCGATCGCGCTCGCAGTCGAAGAAAGGCGAGATCTTAGCACTCAAGTTGCGCAGGAAGTCAACACCTAGTGGCGCGTTGAACAAACGGAGGACAAAGGGCTGAAAGCTCAGCGCTGCCATGACTGCAACGATGGAGAGGATGTGTTCTCATACGGTGAATATGAAGATGCAATCACGCATCCTACCTGGCGTGCTCATATATAGTACTTTAGAAGCACCTTGAAGGAGCAGCCCGCGTTATGCAAGGGGTGTCCGCTTCCGGCGAAGCTCCTTGCACACATCGCGCTGATAACTTGTCACCCTGAACATGGTTACGGAGCACAATGGTGGTGGAAATCGAGGCGACTGTCTTGACAACGGAGTTTTGGCATACGACCCGTGGTCCAGTGTACGAAGTTCCTCTAGACCTCGCAGCAAGTACGCGCCTGGCCTCTGCTGGTCGAAGCGGGGCGAAGAGGCACGTGCGCTAAGCGTACGTCATCGTCTACCGCGCCTTCACGTACTCGTCAGCCAACAGTCAGCCCTGAGCCTCAAAGATTTCCTGCTTGCTAAACAAGCGCGCTGCACTCCTTTTCGATCCCTCAAAACCTCTAGCATACGAACATCGAGCAGTACACAGATTGCAGTCATGGCCTCCAACCACAGCGACAACCCGTGGGCGGACCAAGGAAACCAACAAGGCCAGAGCAACCAGAGCCACAATCCCTACCAAGCCTACCAACCAGCTCAAGACCCGCCTCCGAATCCGTACGCTCAACAGCCACCCCCAAATCCGCTAGGCCAACATCCTCCTCAGGAGCCGTATGCGCAATACCCCCCTCAACACCAGGATACCTCTCCATGGAGCCAAGAGCCAAGCCAAGCCCAATCGCACAACCCATTCATGCAGTCCCAACCTCATGGGTTCTCTGAGCAACCCCACCATCAGCAACAACAACCTCAGCCTTCCTATCCAAATCAGTCTTCCTACCCTGGACAAGAGGAAGTCCCACCAGGTCTACCACCTCGTCGTACAGCTACGGAGATGGCACTTCCCACCGGACAAGATCGCTCTCACCAAATTGAGGTCATGCAGAGTTACGAGGCAGCAGGAAGAAAAGACGATGATGACGATAACGTCGAAGTGCTCCAACGCGAATTCCCGAAAATCGATGGGAGTCTGATCGCGGCGATCTACGGAGATACCAAGAGTCTGAGCGCGACAAGAGAAATGTTAGGTGAGCTGGAGTGAGATAAATTACAAGGCTCATGGAAAGGTGGAGAGGCTACGAGATAGTGGAAAAGAAAAGAAGCAAGGGCAGTAAGATTACCTTTCGCTGAGAGACTCATAAATTCATGAAAACAGCCTTGCCACGACATCAAGGTGATGTGTTTGCATTGTACAAGTACCCGAGATATGCTTTCATCGTACAATAATCCTTCAAATTCACTCTTCCGACTTCCGTTTACGTGTACTGATCCTACTCAACGTATCAAAAACTTAGGAACGCGTTTTCATCATCCAGGAAGGTAAAGAGTTTTATCAATACTCACAAATGCCCGGGCATCATGCACGGGACACTCACCCTTGTCTTCGCAGTATCTCGATCCGAGATTCTGATTACCGGCATCAGCGTTCCCCACACGCATGGCGTACACAATTGAGCGCTTTTGAGGCTTCTGGTTTGACGATCGATTAGGAGGTTCAGGCTTGTGTACTGCTACCTAGGTATGTTTCATCACCGAAAAACGACGAGACAGTGCGAGTCATAGTCAGAGCCACCTGAAGTTCATCCTGACGGCTGACAGGAACCAGCGAAATCACCTGTTGCTTCAATCGCGGCAAACCTTCCGCACTCAGGACGCGGCATTTCCTAAAGCGGAACCCCGCATTCTCGCCCAGCCGGCCCAGCTAGCATGACTTCAGCCCAGATGCAACGCCATGAATGTACCTGTTCGAAGCCTTGTTCTCGCGCAAGCTTTGACATTCCTCACCTCCGCATTTGCTTCCCCGCGTATCCATAATTTCCCCGGACACGGTCCGCTAAGAAATTCCACATGGATACCTCGCGCTACATTAGAAGCATCGACGTTAAACTAGATGAGGAGATGCCGGTGCACATCTCTACGGGGTTGCGAGTATAAAGGATACATGATTGCGGCCCACATGTTTGGCTCACGATCATACTGTTCTGCTGTCCCTTCCTGCTTACCAGACTATTGGGTTCAGGATCTTCTTCATCATGTTTGAACTAAGAGGCAAGAGCCTCATCGCAGTCATTCTATTGACCTCTGGTCTTGACTTCCTTCTCTTCGGATGTAAGCCTGAAGCAACTCACTTTACATCGCGGTTCGATAGCTAAAACGATTCAAGATGATCAAGGACTTTTCGGCGGTATCTTGGGTGGCCAGCGCTTCAAGGATACCCTCGGCAACCCGAACCCAACGATGACCGGACTAGTTACCGCTATCTACGATATTGGATGCGCGCTCGGTGCCGTCGTGGCTTTCGTCTTCGGTGAACGCATCGGACGAAAGCGTTCGATCATCCTCGCCAACCTCATCGTCGTGATCGGTGCTGCTATACAGACCGCAAGCTTTGATTACTGGCAGATGTTTGTCTCGCGCATCATTGGTGGTATTGGCGTCGGGCTGTCGACGGTCGCGGTGCCAATTCTACAGTCGGAGACATTGCCTGCGCACAACCGTGGCTCGCTGCTCGTCGTTCAGTCCGCTCTGATCATCATCGGTGTCGCGGTCGCTTCTTGGTTGTGCTTTGCGACACTGTACGCCGAAAGCTCACTGCAGTGGAGGTTTCCTGTCGCTTGCCAGATCCTCTTCTCGCTCATGGTCTTGGCGCTCTGCCCATTCCTGTGCGAAACACCGAGATGGCTCGCATCCCGTGGAAAGATTGATGAGGCGAGCCACACCATCAGTCGACTTTTAGACAAGCCTCTGGATGACGAAGAAGTGCAGGGTCAACTCCAGGAGATTCTCGACGCTATCGCGGCAGAGAGCAGCGAAGAGGAACCCACCTGGGGCGAAGTCTTTAGCAACGCCACTAAGACGCGCAACTTACACCGTGTTGTTCTAGGAATGGGCCCGTACATGATGAACCAGTGGAGCGGTATCAACGCACTGTGCTACTATCTCGCCTACATCTTCCAGCAGTACCTCGATTACTCTCCGAGCATGTCTCTCATTCTTGCCTCCGTGGCCTTCACTCAGTATGCCGTGTTCTCATGGCCACCTTACTTCTACATCGACAAGATCGGGCGTCGATGGTCAGTCATGGGCTCGTCAGCCGGTTGCGCAACATGCATGGCTATCATCGCCGGATGTCTGGCGAAAAACAGCTTTGCCAGCGCGGCAGCAGCTGTAGCTTTCATCTTCTTGTACCTCGACTGCTTCACTCTCGGTATATTGCCCGTATCATGGTCCTACTCAGCCGAAATCCAACCTCTCCGTGTCCGCAACAAGGCAACAGCGGTTGGCGTATTCTCGCATTGGATGTCAAACTTCGTGGTCGTCATGGTCACCCCGATCGGTCTTGACAACATCCGTGGCCATTACTTCTGGGTTTGGGCAGCTGTCTGCGCGTCCTTTGTACCTCTCACATACTTCTTTGGCGTTGAGACTTCCGGACGTACACTGGAGCAAATCGATATCATGTTCTACGAGAACCCGAGGCTCTGCATGGGGCTCAACAAAGAGAACCGAACAGTTGTAAGGGCGAGCAAGTCAGATGAGGAGAAAAGATACAGGGAGTTTGCACATGCCAACGAGAAGAACCAAGCTGTGATGGCGGAGAGGATAAGCCAAGATGACTAGATCGTGTTGTCAGATGCAAGGGGGAGAGTGTGGAAGGTCAATGCACTGTTCGAGCCGAACAATGTGCGACGACATTTCGAATTATCGAATATCAATTAGCAACCGACTACGATCAACTACATGATGCGTCCAGACACCGACTACGTTCAACTAAATCCCGTGTCCATCTACCTTCTCCGCCTCTTTGATGTGAAACAGAATTTGCAAGTGCCTAGATTCTGGATCCGCGAAATCAGAAGCAACAATCTTGTCGACAACCCGACGACCCAACCCCTCCCTATGTTGTACCAGTAGGTAGGCGGTACCAGCTCCTTCAGGCGTCCCAAGTATCGCTAAGCCTTCATCTGAGTCTGCATCAAACTCGTATTCGAGATAAGGCCCAGATTTGCGCGGCTGTACTCCAGCTGTTACATGCTGCACTACCATTTCAGACGCAACACTGTCCCCGTAGTGAGAGATGGTCCGTAACACAGGCTTCGGCAGCTCTTTGCTTGTAACATGCAGCCATGTGAGGTATGCCACGTCGCTCCAGTGGCATAGTTTGGGCAACAGCGTAGGTACTGTTGCGTGCGCCGGCTGGTCTACGGATTTCACCAAACCCGATGCCAACGCGTGAGGCGCGTAGTTAGCCGCCGATTCGATCATGCCATCATCAAGATATATATTATTGAGGAACCAGGCGTCGGTGGCCAGGTAGGTCTCACCGTTCCTGGCAGTTTCGAGCACATGTTGCGCCGAACACATAATCCCTATCCGGGTGTCGGTTTTAACATCTAGAACATAGCCCCACTCTTCAAGGTCGGAGACCGATTTGAATTCGCTCTGGGGAATGCTGGGCTGGTCAGAATGAGCCTGTGTATGCAGCATTTTACCTTTCTCCAAAGCCTTGGTGTACGCTGTTAGACATTCGTCATCAGGGTACTTGAATCGCTCGCCAGTAGTTCCTGTAGACATTGTTTATTCGTGCGACTGTAAACGTCGAGAGTTCTTTGATGGTGCTGAGGGTGCGAGCGGAACGATAAGAGCGTCGAGAATCGTGATCGTATTTGTCTGCTGGTCACTGATAGTGAGAGTGCAATGGTGAAATCGTGACGGGAAGAGCGGATAGCCTTTATGATTACAGCTTTCACCTCCGTGTGAATCGGCAGTGTGTATGTTCAGCGGCTGATTCACATTGGTTTCTCTGCACGGTGATATGCCCATAAACCATCTGGGTTCAGTAGTAGTCAATCACCCTAGTGAAGTACTTCCATTGCAAAGCCTGCTTCTTTTCGCGCGTCTTGTTGCACGGTCAGCATTCTTGTGTAAATAAGGCTGCGCTTCATGCTCCAGCGCTTTGATAGCCCACGCTGTAGGCACACCTCTGCTGCCAATTCTCTTATGACTTCTGCCAAACCGACACACCCATCCAATTTCCCATCCACCGTCACATTCTTGTAGCTCTTTCAAATATTTAATATCGGGCTGCGCCCACACCCCAAGCTTTTGGCAAGCCAGAACACGTGCAGCGACAGCGAAAGAGTCCCCACGACGGCCAACGTAATCTCGAAGCGCAGCAGCTGTAGGCTCACCGAGAGACCGAATTTCGGGCGCGGTATCATTTGCTTCTATAAGACAAGACAAGAAGTATAAGAAGATATCAGCAGACAGATACACGTCTGTTCCGTCAATGTAGCCAGAGTTTAAAAGGATGCGACGAACGTAGTCGAGCTCGGGCTTGACATCTGCTCCACGGTTGTACTTGTAGAAGACGCGGATGACGTTAATGAGGACGACAGGATCTAAACGAGGCCGCTTGTCGCAGAGATATATCAAGGCGACCCCATCTTGCGCATGTCTATTCTGAAGCATGCGATCCAGTACGGGGTCAGCCGAAGAAGAAGGTGGTGAGAATGCAAGCAAAGCATTTGCAGTAGTGTCGACATCATCAGGGTCTAGATAGCATTGTAAGATTAGCATTAGTTCCATAATGATAAGCTCGTCGAGCAACTTACATGTCTTCGTCGTACCAATGGGAGGGCCGTTGAAGTAGTTCCACATCTTAGCCTCTTTGCGAGCTTGGCCAATGGTGGCTTCAACCTCATCAGGCTCAGCATTGGATGGCGAAAGGCTGAGAAAACTTTCATCGGCTAGCTCATAATGAATGATGAACTGGGAGAAGAATTCATGAAGATCAGGGCCGTTCTCGATACGAGATATATGTTTTCCGGCATTGTTGGCCATGTACTGACGAGCTCGTTTGACGGGGTCGAATAGTTGGTTGCGCAGTTGACGCATGAGCTTATCTCCAGACTCAAAGACGATACCTTGGATGCCGAAAGAGCGAGCCGTATTGACCTGCCCATGCTTATCATCGACGAAGATTGCAGATGCTGGGTCGCTACATCCGATACTTTTGAGGACATGCTTGAAGAAACCGAGCTCAAACTTCGTCATACCGGCCTCATAAGACGTGTAAACGCCGTCGAACAGACTCCAGTCAGACAACACGGCTTGGAGGCGTGTGAAGTCGTCTCTAGCGATGTTGCTCATTGCGTAAATCTTGAGGCTTTTGTTCATCTCCACTTTGAGCTCTTTGAGCTTTTTGAGCAGATCATGGTCGACACGTAGTGTTTTGCGACACTGCTTGAATGCTTCGCGTATTGTTGCCGGTTCAAGAGATAATTCCTCGCCAATAATTTCAAGAGCTTCAGTCTCGTCTATGTGACCACGCTCCAATTCGGCCCATGTTGGTGACAGGACAACTGAATGGAAGTTTTGAGGTGAAAGAGCAGTCAGGTTGCGGGTCGACCAATGGAATAGGACGTCGCCAAGATCGAGGATGAGTGTGCGCTGTTCTGGTGGCAGCATTGCTGTGGAACCTACATAGTAGTGTAGTTAGCTTTAGGTAAGGATTATTAACCAAATGCATGGATATATTCGGTACCTGTTGAGATTAAGACGATGATTGTAATATTATTCCGCCTGGCATGTTAGCCAAGTGGGGTTCGCGTCTTTTATAACAAAGGATTCAGCAGCCTGTCTCTTACGTCTCGATAGGCCACCAGACATATGGAAATTCCGTCGTCGAGCCAATGAGATAACAACGCCTTACCGTGAGAATTCCGAAGGATTCGCCTCGCATGCGCTAGACGAGGGGAGAGGGCAATCGGGCGATTCTACCAGTACCTACGATTGAGAGCATTACCGCCGAGAAGGTACTGTATCCCTCAGGCTTGTTCCTTGATCCCGTTCCATTTTTTTTACAGTTCGTCTGACACTTCAAGTCGTGTCCTTGATGATTACTTGCTAGAGCGACATTCTCATCGTCCGGGAGGATAACACTCGTTAGAAGCGCGATTCAAGATTAAGTAGCCGCATAAGTAGCGGCAAGCGCTACCACCCTAGATTCAGACGAATCCGCTGAATCGGTGATAATTGATATCTCCTGAACCTTCCATAGTTGACGCTAGATCCTGCGTGGCGAGCACACAGTCCTGCGTATCCTATCGCATACGTGCGTTGGTACGTGACCTGTCACGCCATGCATTAGGACAGTTAAGACGCGCGCTGCAGTATGATTGATCGGAATCAAGATCAACTATTATGTACATGGCTTTGCGTTGGTGCTGAGAAGGTGTTTCTGGTCATGGAACCGATGGATCTTGATCCTGGCGGTGGGTACTCATACCCCGCCACGTCAGCATCTGTTTGTAGACTTGCCCGGCCGTCATAGTGGTTTCCGTGAACTTCAATCTCGGCGGTAGCATACACGCTTGCGAGTGGTCAAAAAGAGGCGATTGAGGCGAAACATGTTGGTTCCGTGCCTCAGCTGCACGTCTGCAGGCAGCGAGGCTCGTGGGCTGGCCGGTCGTATCCGGCAGGTTTACCGCACGGACGGAATCAAGGCTACCTAGGTAGGCACGAGACGCCCACAAGTCCATCTCAACCGCGCTCAACGATGAAGGACCCTTTCGATGTACAGTACGACAGGTCAAGCATATGGTCAGAAGGAAAGTGTAATATAAACACACTCCATCATTGGCTTTCTCCGCTCCGGATGTCAATGATCATCCATTCTTGGAATGGCGTCACCTCTGCTGAACCACCCGGGCATTTTCTTACATATCTGTTCGGTCACCCAGTACTTCTGCATCAGTTTGGAACAACATCTCAAGTGGGGGTTCCCTCTCCCTGACCAGAAAAATCAATCAGTTCCGGTGCAATCTCCTCGTCTTCTTGACATCGACTCTTGCTCAGCACAAGTTTGTTGTCTCACACCTTCTAGAACGCCCATCTTGGAACAAATGAACCCTACGCCCATCCTCGAATCTTACTCTGCGTCTGGGATGTCGAATATATCCAAAATCCTTTGGGTCACATCTCAAGGCTTGCTGTTCCCTTTAGATTATAGCTCTTCATTGCAGACAGCCTTGTTGCGGCAGTCTAGGAGTGCTTTTTTCTTGGACGGAAGGATCAGCTAAAGAAAGAAAGATATAATTACGGTTGACGTGTTGCGAACACATCTGCATGCGACGAGTACCGACGTGCTGCAACAATGTTTTAACATTCGTCCAACTCAATCACAACGCTCGACGATCTCAGCACGTTTTGCTGAGACAAGGCATGATACAAATGGAACCAAAGAGAACGATTTGCTTTGTGGATCAACTGTCGCACGTTGAGGCGGAGTTGCAAGTGGTGAGAAGAGAAGTTGTTAGCAAAGAGGTCCTCACCGGCAAGAATGACTGTAGTTGTAGGTCCAATCGCCTTGCGACGTCCTCCATCACCGGGCTTCGCATGGGCTTCGTCTTCAGCCGTGTCGAGATGACTCTCTGCTCAAAGCTACTAGCACAACTACCCCAACTACCCCAACTATCCACTTTGCATCTGCGCTCTATGAATTTTCATAGCATGGTGGATCGAGTACGTGCTTTGAAGGCCCACTCCTCGATGCCTTCAAAGCTTCGCGTGACTGGTCTGATATCTCCGTGTACGGATGGTTGGGCGCTATTTCGACCAAAGAGGAAGCGCTAGTGCGAGAGCAGATGTGGCGCAGCCCCTGAAGTGGTCTGTTCTTTGGCGAACACCACGAACATCTGGGTCATGAACAGTCGGACAGAATGCAAGACCAGCGTACGGCATGTCTACAATGCGTTCCATGAACCATCTCTGGTATCCTGGGGACAGAGACAGATGAGGTACTCTCGCGAGGCGTGTATGGGCTCATTCGCCGCAAGGTTTGCTTCACTATTCACCTTCCAATCCACTTTGCTTCCGCATGCTGACTTTGCTGCGCGACGGCGTACACAAGTTTCGCTCTGACGGTCAATGATCAGCCGAACTGAACGTGCGTCAAGAGGACGGGATCTTTTCGAAAACCACGCTATTGGACACGCAATGGCCACAAGGTCTAGAATGAAGTGTCAAAATAGACACAGGAATCTTATTGGATACTGTGAGCAAATTTATCATTCTTACCTTAAACGCCTACAGACAAGCTCACCTTTGACAGCGTATGCCGGGGTATCAAGCTTTCTGCCAAGTCGGGAAAGGCCCACTCAAACAGTCCGCCGTTGAGGGGTTCAGCATGCATAAAAGTACGTTTGAAAACTCGGTGAGCGGACTTCTTGTAAGACAGAGTCTCACGAGTGTCGACTAGAGGACGACTGCACGACTGTGTTCAAGATCTCGACAATGCCCTTCCTTCCAGACTTCGTGCAGCTCACGATAGATTGGCCCAAATGGCACCGTATAACTCCGAAGCTTGTACTTCGTATTCGTACGTACATTCGAGTCGACCTCTACCTCTACCGAACGGTATGCTCATGCATTGCGCACGTGTCGCATTCTAGAGCTCAACACCCTCGGATTCAGGGTACCAAGTAAGCAAGCGAGCGGCAGACTCTACCGTCCCAGTATCTCAGGGGCGTGTGTCTCTCAGACCAGTCTACGCACTGGGTGAGTATATATGGACGACGGTGTCTCGCAGTCCATATACTCATCCACATCTTCTCTCTAATCATCAACAGCTCTTTCCTACACTCTTTTTTTTTATATCATCTCACCCCAGTCATTCGTTATACACGATCTTATTACATCTAATATCTAATTTTAACAACACTCATCATCACCATGAAGTACGCACTCATCTTCGTTGCCACTGCCGCTGCCCACGAGGCCTACGGTGGATACGGTGCGCAAGCAGAGTCCAGCTCCGTCGTCAAGCCGAGCACCTCCGCGAAGCCCATCGGATACACGACTATCGTGCCCGGCTATGGCAAGCAACCGGTAACCGTGACCACTCAACATCAGCCGTACCCCACCTGCGTGTCCCCCGCCTATGGTGGTAAGGACTGCGCCAAGTGGGATGAGGATGCCTACGTATCAACTGTCATCAAGGACTACGACAACAACTACGCTACGATCACCAAGACCGCGCAGCCCGTTGTTGTTTACCACACCAAGAAGACCATCACCCACTCCGCTACTGCAACAGGCGGCTATGCGGCACCCACTGGTCTCGCCCCTAAGAACGGCACTGACGGCTGCTGGTACGAGCTGTACGAGAAGATTGAGTCGGTCCCATACAACCAACTCGGTCCTCACGCACTTCCCGGATACCCCGGTTCCGGCCTTTACAAGGAGGGCGAGCAGAAGCAACCCGTCAACGTCAAGGAGTACAAGGGCGGAAAGTGGTCCGAGTACGTCCACGAGTACTCTTACGGCACTCCTAAGCCTGAGGTCACCACTTACGAGAAGCCTGGTGTCTACACTGTCCCAAGCAAGGACGTCACCGTTGAGCACCCCGTCACTTACCCAGCTGAGGCCACAAAGACTGCGAAGGCTGGCGAGACATGCACCTACGGAGGCCAGTACATCGAAGCCAAGCAGACTGGCTACATCACGGGCGCTTACGGTGCCTACGAGACAAAGGTCAACGGTGGCAAGACTGTCACCGAGACAGTGATCAAGCACACCACAATCTATGCCTCCACCACCGGCAATTACGAGGTCGCGAAGCCCACCACCACCGTCTACGACCACGACACCGAGGTCGCATACCCCACCGCTAAGCACTACGAGGCGGGTGTCTACCACCATGAAGCTCAGACTGTCACCATCACCAAGCCTGGACAAGCCTACACTTGCGAGTACGAGCAGACCAAGAAGCACGAGGCTACCTCAGCACCTGCGAAGAGCAGCGGTCATGCAGCCTACCCTACCTCCGCCTCCGCTCCCGCTCACGACAACTCTTACGGCCACAACAAGCCATCTGCTACTCCCAAGCAGCCTACTGAGGGTGACAACAAGTACCCCTCGTACCCCGCCGGTCCCATGAACGGACACTCATCTTCAGTCCACGAGGCATACCCGGCTTCCACTCCTTCTTACCCCAAGAAGCCTACTGAGGGCGAGAACAACTACCCCTCTTACCCTGCCGGTCCAGCTAAGGGTCACTCCTCATCTTCGGTTCAGGAGTCTTACCCAGCTTCAACTCCTGCCGGTGTCTACTCCAAGCCATCCTACAACGGCGGCAACGCCTATGGCAACAACGGAAAGTCTACCATGGCCACCGTCTCCACCAAGGAGTACCCACACCCGGAGTCCACCCCTGCTTACGGCACTGATTCATCAGTGATGGCCAGTTCCACGCCCTGCGAGAGCAGCACTGCTTCCGTTACCCCTGCTTCATCGTCCGTCTACAGCGCTTCTACCCCCGCTGCCGTCAGCTCTGCTCCTGCCTATGGCACTGATTCGTCTGCCGTTGCCAGCTCTACCCCTTGCGAGAGCAGCACCGCATCCGTCACACCTGCCAAGTCCTCCAGCTACAGCCCTTCTACCCCCGCTGCTGTCTACTCGAAGCCCTCATACAACGGCAACAACGGCTACGGCGAGAACCTCAAGTCGACTCTCTCCACCATCTCTACCAAGCCTTACCCTGCGTCCACTCCTGTAGAGCACTACCCCGCGAGCGCCAGCTCTACTCCTTGCGAGAGCAGCACCGCATCCGTCACACCCGCCAGCTCATCCGTCTACAGCGCCCCGGTCTACAGCCAGGCTACCCCCAGCCCAGCCGAGTCTTCGTCCACCAGCACTGAGGTCTACAGCCAGGCGTCCTCAACTCCTTGCTCTTCCTCTGTACAGTCGACCCCGACTCCCGTCCAACCGACTTCCACTCCTGTCTACGAGAACGCATACCCCGCTGGCGCTACCTCCACCCCTTGCGAGAGCGACAAGCCTTCCGCTACTCCTGCTGTTCCTGCCGCGTACACCCCTGCCCCTGCTGAGGGCTACGGCAAGACCCAGACTGGCTACTCCAGGCGTAGTGGAATGAGCCAGCGCCGCGCTGTGCAGTAAATTCCTGTTCTTCTGTAAATAATTTCATTGTGTTAAAGATGTATCGAGAAGTAGTTAGAGGGGGATGATCGAGTCAGTAGATGTGTATGTAGGATTCAATGAGAAGTCTTGCATCAAATTACCTAGTGTCTGTGCATAGAATATTCGCTGGTTCCAATGTGGTTGAGCTGAGAAAGTGGGGACTCGTTGGTTGTTGATGTCCACTTGTTGCTCGTTCCCTTCAGAGATCCCACATCAGACTTTAGAACGGCTGCTAATCCGAATGATACACGGAGCTAACTATTGACAAGGCAAGTGTTCGCGAGCGGGAATTGGTGTTGCATGAAGTGGGGCGTTTAGCAAATGGAGAAAGCTGGGTCGAAGCGAGAGCGGGGTTCAATTGCAGCTTCCAGCGATGCGATGTTCGACGTGTTGAGACGCAACACTCATGAGTCCCGACAGTATTGCTAAGAATATAAGTATCAAATTTGGTCGATTTTCCATCAAGCATTCTTGGTCCAACGGTAGGATAATTGCCTTCCAAGCAATTGGCCCGGGTTCGAGTACGTTCCATTCCACATCCTACATCACCAACACATCACTAATATACAATAGCTCCCGGAGGATGCACAGCTCCTTCTCACGATTGCAACGTTGACTACTTTTTTTGCGTTTTCGAAGTCCAGATCCGCCTTTGGGACATATCTGCAGCGGACTAACTTTTTTTGATGATTCTGGTTCTGAAACTCTATTGGGACATTCTAATAGTGCTCTACGAAGTACCTTCAACCCGTGTGTGCTGCAGGCCTAGAGCTGGCTAAACTCTTGGGCGCGACACCACAGTGCGGGGCGCTGCCTTTGTTATCAAGCACCATCTCGCTTCTGACCTGTAGGTGATTAGGTAGCAACACAGGCCATTAAAGTGGACAGGCCTAGAGCTATTGCTTGGTACTCGAGAGCTTGTTTTTTGACATGAGACATGCATATCAGTTCAGCTCGCATACTGGACTGATAAAACGTACGGTGCCGTCCTGGAGGACACACGAATTCCTGCGGGACTTTGCAGCTCCGTGTCAGTCCAACGCAACATTGCGTAACAGCTATTGATGATCTCGCTCTACTCCGACGTTACCAGCGTGCTGGATAGAGAAGTAGTAGCTGGCACATTGATTGCACAGACAAGCTCCAAAGTGCGCGACCTAACCACTCTGGCGGGGACAAGCCTTCGCACCCCTCAAAACCGGTGACCCCAAAATCATGGTTCAGAGGCATATCATCTGCATTGATTGGCTTGCGGCTAGCCCTATATCGCCATCGGAGCCTCTGATGGTCTGGCTCTTCGGCTGGATGCGTTGGCTTTGCAGTGCACTGCGGGGCTTCAGACGCTCGCTCCGAAGTGGGGAGTCGGTGAGCTCACCTGAGGAACATGGCGAACTGGAGGCCCCGCCTGAAGTTTAAGGCGTCTGATTGGACGCCATGTTGCGAGATTGTAACAAGTCACCGACATCTTGATTGAGCTGCCATATGCGCCAAGTATGTGCTGAGGACACACATGAAAGGAAATGACGAGGATGTTTTGCGGCGTAGGTATTATATAGTGTGCTGACAGCCTGACCTTTGAGCCTCACACCTGGCCTCTGCAGTCATCCTTCGTCATCTTCGCCTGCGATACGCTGCTACTCTCATACGTAGAGACGAATACGACTCTACAAACATCTCTTGATCCATTTGTGAGGCTATCAACATGACTTCCCACAATCAGCCCATGCCGCCACCAATCCGGACAAACACTGTCGATTCGCAAAAGTCACGGTCGTCGTCGGGTCAAACATCTCCACCCTATTCTCCAGCATCACCCACAGCTCGCGCAACAGCTTCGCCGACCGAGGCGTCTTTCTTCGGTGCCATTTCAGCACGCATCCGCGGTCGCTCACGGAGTCGCTCTCGTGGAGCCACGTCTCGCAAACGCTCCAAGTCACCCATGGTCATGCCACCCGAGCAAGCACCTTACTCACAAAGGCATGCTTCCGCTACAAGCCCTGTCAGCCCGACACGACCAACCGCAGGACCGGTACAGGGTGACAGACCTAGCATACAGGCTGCAGGTCGGCGAAGCACAAGCGGAAGCGACCCATGGAAAGGACGGCATTCGAACGACTGGCTGTTCAACGGGTACTCGCTGACTGCTTCGGCAAAAGAGCTGGTTCAACGACGGAAGTAAGCAGTATGGTTGGCTGATAGTACTGCTGGCGGTACGACGCTCGCTAGCGGGTGTCTGGCAGCGTTTGACGAACGTTACGAAGGTCGATAATGATATGGCTGAACGGATTTGTTTCGAGGTTAGCGGGTTTACTGGGAGGCGAGCAGGGCAACTGGGCAGATCGCGGCGTTGTTGTCGCTATCTTCACTCGCGTTCTTACTGTCATTACCTTGGTTGTACATTAGCTTTAAGCATGCGATTTGACGTTACCATACCGAACGCCATGTGTCGCATGCCGTGATGCCACGTTTGTCAGATGTGCTCGCATGCTAGAGTGGCGCGGCTCCACGTTGAACCATACCTTGGTACCAAAACCAAACAACAGAGTCGTTCGATGCTAGTAAAGATGGTATAGCATGTCAGAGAGTTCGGAGTGGATTTGCGCAGCTTCTTTACATAATCAGCCCTACTGACTCGCGGCGTCTGCTCCGGTCCCGCACCTGCCATGCCATGTACCAGGTACCAAACGATCTCACCGCTGCAGTGAGTACCTTCATGTCTTCCTGTGCTCTGTGCTTCTGCGATACTCGCGACAAACACGCGACGATGATATCGACAATTGATACGCGTCGTTCGGAATCCGCTCGTCGCCATGTCCTATCATCGGAGTAACGACATGATGCCCCAGGTAGCCTAATCTGCTGCATCGAACCCCGAAGGATGACCCACCACCCCTCAGTCACGCCGCCTTGAGGTTGATCATCGTTCGGTACAAATATACGCATTCCGAGCCCGGGGGAGTATCGTTCGTCACACCGCATCCGCTTGTTCTTCAGTGCTGGCACCTAACAGTTCACGTATTTAAGAGTTGATCGCAATCCGTCCCGAATCTCCAAACGTCCCTCCGCTGCCTTCCCCAATCCTCGAACCCACTATGAAGCACGAACGCGCCACACTTCCGACACCTACATCGTCAGACTCCTTCTGGCACAGCGAGCCGAATGAGTTTCTACTGGGTCACTGTACGACAGAGGAATTGCCCGCCGAGGCTGACATCGTTATCGTGGGATCTGGTATAACCGGTGCAAGTGCTGCGAGATATCTTTCGGAAGACGAAAGGGCTGCTGGCAAGAGCGTTGTCCTACTCGAGGCCCGAGAGGCATGCTGGGGCGCTACAGGAAGGGTAAGACGACCGCGTCTATTCTTCGTACTCAAGTCGAACAAAACATATGGCGCACACTTGCTGACGGTCGCGCAAACAGAACGGCGGTCACTGCCAACCTCTCCTCTTCGACCGAAGCAGCGACGTCGCTGAATTCGAACTCAAGAACGTCGCCGCAGTCAAGTCCTACATCCAAGACAATGGCGTCCCTTGTGAGTGGCGCGACGTCACCGGCTGCCGCACATTCTGGACCGAAGGTGCGATGAAGGAGGCTGAGAAGGAGATCGAGCATCTCAGGGAGATAGCACCCGAGATCGCACGTCACGTCACCATTATCAAGGACAAGGAGGAGTTGAAAAAGCATCGCGTCTCGCCCGACTGTGTCGGAGCGACGCTGAGTGAAGGAGCTGCGAGTTTATGGCCATACAAGCTGGTCACGTTTGTCCTCAAGAAGCTTATCAAGACTGGCCGGCTCAACCTACAAACCAAGACTCCCGTCACCGAGATCACCTCGTCAGATGGCACGCACACCCTTCACACACCCCGCGGCACGATCAGCAGCAAGACTGTCATCCTCGCAACGAACGGTTACACATCAGCCATCTTACCTCACTTCGCTGATCTCATCGTGCCCTGTCGGGGGGAGATGTCAGCCCTTTTCCCACCTGAAGGATCGACCCTTCTCCCCGACTCGTACGGCATGGTTGGAGCTCTAGGTCAACCGGAGAACAACGACGACTATCTCATCCAGCGCCCATTCGAGGGCGTTCCAAATCCCAGTGGTCACTTGATGTTTGGTGGCGGCCGCGGAGCTGGAAACTTCCCAAGCATAGGCATCTCGGATGACAGCGTGATTGACGAAGGCTCCGCTGCATATCTCCGCGGTGCGCTGTTGAAGGTCTTGAACTTGGGAGGGCAAATTGAGGGCTTACATGAGCTTAAGGCTGCGGCACAGTGGACTGGCATCATGGGATATTCTCGTGACGACCACCCATGGGTAGGGAAGGTGCCCGATAGAGACGGCTTATGGCTAGCCGGCGGATACACAGGACACGGTATGCCAAACGGTACATTATGCGGCAAGGCAGTTGTCGATATGGTACTGGGCGAAAGCGACGGCAAGGATCTGACCGCCGTGCACGAGGAGATGGTTCAGAAGGGAGACATCCCCAAGAGCTACATCATGACAAAGGAGAGGATTGAACGGGCAAGGCAGATGCTTACGGTACAGCAACAAGATGCGCAGGGCGTACACATGAACGGTGTTGTATAGATTTCAATGACAATACCATTTCGCTCTCTTCGCCTTGGTGTACTCGTATTGCGATCGTTGAACTTGCTGATCTCGTGTTCCTGTGATACATGTTGTAGAATAATGTTACCGGCCGTGGGGCTATTATCACTATGTTTTGTAGCACAAAAAAAGGCCCCTGGATCAATCGGCGCGCGGATGTTAGCGTCTAAGGCGTCCACTTACTCCGCTTCCAAGGTTCCCCCACTGAGGTACCCAGCCCGGCCGATTACCAATGCCCTACTCTACATGATCACGCTACAACAAAGACCACTACATCCGGGCCTATAGCAAACTATCTCGAAAACAGTAGACATACTTACATCGATACGTTATTGCCTGGCCGACCCTCAACTTTGTTAACAATTGCCCCCACCAACACAATCACCCGCTCCAAACCTCAACATGCCAGCAAAATCCCTCCCCTCAAAGTTCGGAGTCATCATCTTCCCCGGCTTCCACCTACTCGACTATGCCGGCCCCCTAGATGCCCTCAACATCCTCTCCGCCGACCACCCTCTCACGCTCTGCACCATAGCCGCAACACTAGACCCAGTGCCAACCCAGAACATGTTGCAAGACAAGCAAGGCTCCCAGTTCTCACAATCCATAGTGCCTACTCATACATTCGACAACGCACCGGATGATCTAGAGGTGCTGCTCCTCCCAGGTGGGATTGGATCGAGGGGACCGGAGAGCGACAAGTGGATGAAGCCACAGGTCGAGTATCTCAAGAGATTGGATTTGAGCGGCAAGGGGAGCATCAAATGGGTTCTTACTGTTTGTACGGGTAGTGAGATATTGGCTAGGACTGGCTTGTTAGATGGCAGGAGGGCTACGACTAACAAACGCGCTTTCAGCGATGTGAGTGATCATACTTGTCATCTCCTCACCTCACTTTGGACATGTTACTTACTCTTCGCAAAGGTCAAAGCCAAGCATCGGAACGTCGAGTGGGTCGCAAAGGCTCGCTGGGTCGTGGATGGCAATATCTGGACTAGCTCTGGTATTTCGGCTGGGATTGATGTAACGTTTGCGTGGATTGCGGAGATATTTGGCGAGGAGACGGCACAGTATGTGGCGGATCGGAGTGAGTATGAGAGGAATGTTGATGCGGGGAATGATCGGTATGCTGAGAGGTGGGGAGCTGCGTAGTAAGATACGAAGGGCGAAGGCGTTAGTCTATGGGAAAAACGAGCATCACCTTACAAAGTATCTCTGGGTAGTGAAGTAGTTCATGTTATGTGGAATTACAAAATCTTGTCTATAATGAACATCGCTATGCTGGAAAAGCTATCAAAGTCGTAACGCTAATATGATACGGAGTGACCGCTGCAACAGAAGCAAACATCTATACATCTAAGACTGTCGACAAAAAATGAGAAAGCTACTTGCGGCTGCGGAAAGCAGCGAAAGGAGGGAAGAAGTATGCAGGGTGGAAGCACGTCAGCACCGTGCAAGCAATAGCCAACATCCTGAATAGTGTATTAGTATTCTGTCTTTTCTGCAAGGGTTCGGATCAATGCGACTTACATTCCATCGAGGAGCAAGAACTCCTTCTCATTCCTCATGAGCGAGTTTCCCCATCCACCAGCCATCTCGGGCAAGCGGTAGATACACCTGATAAGCACAGTCGTGTACGCGAGGACGATCATCCAGCCAAACAGCTTGATCTTAGCCAAGCGCACGGTTCCCGTCTCCTTGTCCATCTCATACGAGCTCTTCTCGCCCATAGCCTGCTGATTCCTCGCCTTGCGATACCGGAACACGTAGACGAGGACAAGACCACCACACACCGCCATGGTAACGACCTGGAACGCAATACCGGCGACAATCAGGTTGTTACCCGCATCGATGAGCGCCTTGTTCGTTGTGCCACCCGCAGCCGCCATACCACCACCGCAAGCCTGGAGAACGATAGAACCGAAATCGCAGCCGATGAAGATCCACGGGTAGAGACGCGGCTTGAGCAGCGAATGCTGAGGTCCACAGTACAAGACAAAGTGCTTGAGCGTGAGGTAAATCGCAGCAGCAACGAAACTCGGGCCCAGAACCAAGCAGCAAATCTGCAATTTGAATCCAGACTCGCTCCATGGGTTGTCATTCATGATAACACGGCCCGCATATCCCGCTGCTTCGAGGAAGGTTCCGACGGCCAGTGCGGCAGTGTAGGTCCATGTGCGGCTCAGAACACCCACGACGAGCGTGCCGATGCAGAGGATGCCGAAGAGTGCGCAGAGGAAGGCGTTGGCGCCTAGATTAGGGCGGTACCCGTAGAGTGTTGCGAAGACGGGGCATTCGGGGCTGACTTCGAGACATTGGCGGAAGTTTCCTTTGGGACGGTCTTCTTGTGCGGATACGACGACGAGGAGTTGCGTTGCTAGGGCCAGGGCGGCGATGAGGCCGGTTCGTGCGTGGGAACGCATGGGGGGCGAATGTGCAGGGACGGAGAATGCAGACAACGATAGACGACGAACGAAGATGTGGGATTACCAGAACGTCTACTCTACAAAAGAAGAGCAAAGATCCAACACGAACGGAAACGCGGGCGAACAACGTGGGTAGGTGGACTAATTAATCCCAGCAGCCAGCGCCCTCCCACTCGCAACAGCCTAGCCCTTTATCATGCACGTAGTATATACCCACCGACCGTATACACCGTGTTTGTGCTGCCAGACGGCGCCTCTAATCTCTTTTGCCTCGCCAGAACGGAGAAGGCTCTAAGCGACGCAAGTCTTGCCGTGCTTGACCGCGCGCCATTGGCTCCATGCCGCGGCTCCACCCAAAGTCATTGACGCTCACGCCTTGGCCTCGTCCGATGCATCTAAGCGAGGGCGTGTCGCGACCCGGCGTATGGGTCGTGTTGCGACGTCTTGTACCCGCGGCACGCCGTTTCACCGTTTTCGACCGCACGTGGTGCGATAAGGATGGGGGCTCTGCCTTCCGTTTGCGGTGGCGGGGTGCGAGGCTTTCGCTGCTGCCTTCATTCATCATCACATGGGAGGAAGGCCTGTGGATGATGGGGGGCTAGTGGCTTTGGGGGTGTGGCGTCGTTCGGCTTTGGTTGTCGGGTTGCCGTCTTCCCGGTCGTTTCTTCGTTTATCATCAGTTTTTCGTTTCGGCTGGCGAGGCTTCCGTCTCTAGTGTTTTGGAGGCGAATACTCGATGCTGTTTGGTTCTTGGGGCAAGACTTTTTCGCACGCGCACGCGCATGGCGGCCGAATGCTTACAGTGTGTAGGTGGGCTCCATGATGAGTGGTTGCGTGAAAGATGACATGCAGGTGTGGTTGCTTACTGGTACATTGCGCTAGCCGACTTGGCTTCCATGACCGTTGCTTCTGCAGGCGCACTCAACGGTCGCTTTCTTCCTTACCAATCACTAACTATTCTTAGTCGGATTCGCGGGGCTTATAGCCTCCGTTAGTCTTCACTTCGACATATGCGAGGTATGCGACTGATCGTATTCGTGATTCGTATCAATGCTACGCCTTCAAACTCCGCCCAATGCAAGCCCCCTTCAATCAAGCACCCAAACTCCCAACAATGCTACAAATCAAAATATTCAGCCTGCCACATCCTCAACCCTAACCCACCGCTCCTCCAAAGCAAGCACAACCAACTCCTTTACGCTACCCAGACTCTCCTCTCTGCCCAGCGCGACAGGACACAGTAGTTCACTGACATTCTGCAAGACCTTGTACAGCCTCATAGCCTTCTTCTCCACTTTCTTCTTATCCACCTCGCCGTGTTTAGAAAGGACAGGACGAGAAGAGACGTGATGTGGTGCGGAAGAGACAACAGTGAGGTGGTTGAGGAGTTTATGCAGTAGGAAGTGCATCCAAACAAGATTTGTCTTGGGGTGGAAACCGCGCCAGACGTCTTCGTCAGAATTCTCTTCCATCGGTATCGGTGCAACATCGAGTACTGTTTCCTCGCCGTGTTTCCTGGGCGATCGCCGAGGCATTTGTGGTTCGTCGTCGCCTGAGTCGAAGCGAATGTGCGTGTTCTTTCTAGGCGAGCGGCGAGGTGTGACTGGGGCTTGCTCTGGCTCTTCCTCTTCCACAGGTTCCTCTTGCGGTATATCCAACGGCTCGTATTGCAACGGGTTGTCGAAGAGTGCTGCGCCGCGCATATAGCGGTAGATCTCATATTGGTACTCTTCACTTGCGTCGCCTTCGAAGAGCGCGGGGTCTTTGTTAAGATCCAGATAAGCGACGTCGACCATCTCCTCACTCGCAGATGCGGCTGTGGAGCTGGAAACATGAGACATGACAGACGTCCTGCGGGACCGGGATAATGAGGCGAGAATGTCTGCGCGCGACAAGGTGTAGTCGATGACAGTCGTATCGAGGCCGGTAAAGCGGAGTTTGCGTCGCAAAGGGTCTTTGATCGAGGGCTGCAGCACGTCCCCACCTGAGCGTGAAGACCGAACGCAGATGTTGCCGAGATGCAAGTCGCGATGCTCGAACTGGCACGCCTCTTCTGCCTTTCCTACGCTGATTGCTACCCCCCAGAACACGTCCCAAGCTTCCCATATCGACGACATGCCACCTGTCTCCATAATCTTCTCAACATCCGTACCAGCGTCTTGCATTTCTACTACAGCCCAGAGCTGGTACTCGTCGTAACTGGTCTTCTTGCTGGGATCGGGGAATTCACTCTTCTTTCCGCGTGGCCGCGCCTTGTTCCATTCCTTCCACGCATCGTTGAACGACGCTGAAGGTCTACCCTGCACAATGGTGAGGTCGCGGAAGACGGTAAATCCAGGTATGTGGGTGAGATTCTGAAGGAGCTTAACCTCAGAAGCAACATCATCAACCTGTGACTTGTACGCGTCGTCCTGTTCACGCTGCTCCATCTCCTTTTCTAACTGCGCTTCGCGATCTCGAACCGCACGAGTGTGTAGCTGGCTTGGTAAGGGGACAGCTGGTGGTGTCTTGAGCGCTACGAGTTTGAGCACCGACTCCTCCTTAAGACCATTCGCAGGTGATATCGCAGATAACCGGTATACCTCTGAGAACGAGGCCTCTGCAATCTTGGTAACTTGGAAGTGCGGCTCCAGCTCGTCTGACCACTCCTGGAACCCTATAAGCTTTTTTCTATCGCTGAGCGCCAGTAACGGCGAAGCATAGGCGGTGTATATGTCTTCAGGTTCAGGTGTTGGCTCGGGCGTAGGAAGGCATGCTGCTGGTTGCGCCGAGGCCGGTTTGGAATGAGCTGAACCCATGGGCACTGTAGACTTTGCAGGTGTAGCAACTACATCCTGGGCGACGATAGTAGGAACCACGCGTTTCTTCTCTTTCTTCGGTTTCGGGATCGATCGACCCAATTCGTCAACGTTGTGTGAGGCGTTGTGTAAGGCGTTGATGTTGCGGTCGCTCAGTACCTTTCGCGGTCGACGTGGCTCTTTGAGCATACTAACTCCATCCTCCTTAGGGCCCTTGATGGATAGAGCCTGCATACTCTCGTCCAGTGCATCTTCGAATGGGACAACATTCTCCTTTGTGGTATCCTCGTTGCGCCCAGGCTTGATTTTGCGTGACCGCGATCGTTTCCTCAACGCACCCTCATCTTCCACAGGTGATGTTTTCTCTATTCGTAGTTTGCTCAATCCTTGCTCCAGCACTGACACATCGTCTCTTTCTGGTTCTGTTTGTCGCCGTAGGTCACGTGTCGGGCCGCTAGCCGCATTTTCCTCCTCATCTTCTCTGTGCGCAACTCCTTTCTCTGGTGACAAGAACGTTGTGAATGCAGTCCGCCCTCCATTCCTCTTCTTTCCGTATACGACTTTTGCGGGCATCTTCGAGGGCCTGAGCGAGTGGTGTAGTCGGTTGTCGATTCGTTGAGGCTGGATGGAGGTCCCAGGGTTTGGAGGGGTCTCCACGACGGAAAGTCTAAGCGAGGCGTTTCCACGGCAACAACCTAACGCGTGGGCGAGACTTCCTGAATCACGACGTGTCAGGAGCCATCATGCGCTCGAAGGATGACGTAGTTCCTCAAATCAAGCGTTACACTCAGATCAAGACCAGTGATAATAGCACGGCGGCGATAGTTTAGAGAAGCTCGCAAACGATTCCGCAGAATTAAAATTAAAATCAACAGGTACTCTGTGATGTTACAGAGGCCTCTTAGCACCTCCCAATGCGATATCAAATGAACGCTCTTCCAATTGAGCGTCTAAATCGTGTACATGTAAAGTGAGAGTCCAATCTCCCTTCTAAACCCAGAAGCAGATTGCACGAAGAAGTTGCCCAAGTGACCGGCAGACGGGCAGGAACTGGGTAATGGGACTAAACGCTGGAGACAACAAGACAAGGGTGCTAGGCAATCGGATAAAAAGAAATAGGGTCCTTGAAAAGCGTTGGAAGGGCCTGAGGATGTGATGTTGGGACAATTTACAGCCAAGTGAATTTTGGTGATTGATAGGTGGGTGATTGAGGAGATTGAGGAACGACGACTGAGCTCAGTTGTCGCCACTGTCAACCTCAGCTGGCGGCGTCTCCGCTTCCTCTTGTAGTATGGGCTGTGGTATGACACCGAGACTCTTGCGTTTACTCTTTCTGTCTGAGTCTCCGTCTTTCTTTATGCCGTTGGCCTCAGAGGACGCGGTAGTGGGGCTCAGTGTGCTACTCGATTTCTTGTTCGGGGCCATGCTCGAGTAGCCAACGGTGAGTTTGGATGTGCTGTCGTTGTTCTCGGACTTGTCGGCAAAGTCTTTCCACTTGCGCCAACCGTCGAAGTCAATGAGTGCTTGCATGCAACCCCACTCCTTGACCTTGCGTTCAAGCCAGACAAAGTTGACAGGCTGTGACATGTGTTAGAATGAGTCTGCTAATACAGGACGTGAATTCTTACCTTGGTCAGAAAGTCGTTGCAACCAGCCGCCAGAGCCTCGTGTCTGTCGCTCTGCAGCGAACTGGCTGTAAGCGCGACAATAATGACGGGACTCTTGAACATGCCCTTGTCACCGAGGCGGTCATCCTCGCTCAGCTCGTCTTTGCCGTTGCCCTCCGATCCAAGCCTATTGTTGGGGGCCTCACTACTGCCACTGCTGAATACGCCAATACTGTTGACACGCTCCAACCGTCGAATCTCCTTGGTTGCCTCCAAACCGTTCATGACTGGCAGCTGAATGTCCATGAGTACCAGATGGAACCCGCCTGCCTTCCACTTGGTGACTGCCTCTTTTCCGTTCATTGCACGCTGCCATCTGACCTTCAGACGCTGCATGAAAGCACCCAAAACTCGCAAGTTAATGATGTTGTCTTCTACAATCAACACATTGATGGGCGGCACTGAGCCATCCAAAAGACCGGCTGGCAAACTCGGTGCTTCCACCGGCGGCTTTGGTCTCCGCTTCTTCTTATTGTTCGGTTGTGGCGATGATATGCGTGGGGTGGGCGGAGTCGACTCATGGAGGGTTTGTGAGTGAGAGATGGGATCGGCCGAAGCGGGCGGCGTGGGTATCGCGTTGTTTGAGGCGGCAGAGTTCTTTGCTTCGGAGGCGGAAGAGTCATGGCGCGGCCGGTTTGGAGGGCGAACAGACGTGGCAGAGGAAGGAATGCCGCCGCCAAGGGTGGTCGGTGAGGCTGTGTGCGTTCTAGGGTACTTCGGTCGGTGAGCATGCAGCGGCCCTCGTCTGGTACCGCCCGGGGACGGCAGTGCAGGCAGTTGTCCGGTGTTGAGCACGGCTATTGAGTGGGGCGCATGAGGCAGAGGCATGCGGGCCTCATGCGGCTGGCCCGAGGCAGCGGGAGAAGGAGCGACGACGGGCATGGGCGGGAAGTACTCGGTCTGTGGGTGGACGCCATCTTCGTGGTGGTAGTAAAAGGGCACGCGAGGCGAGGGCTTGGGGGTCCTCCGTTGGGGCACGTCGATGATAAGGGCCTCGGTCACGTTCTGGCCGCCGGGGAAGTAGGCATCCAGGGTGCGGCACATGTCCTCCTCGGGGCCCAGCGTGCGGTCTCCTCCCCGCTGGTTGTCGCGCGGGACGATGCGCAGCGTGACGTCGGGCGAGTCGAAGCTCCTTCCCAGTGAATTGGCGTACTTTTTGAGAATCATCTCGCGGACGTCGTCGACCAGGTCATCCTCGCGGATCTGCACCAGTGTGGCCGAGGCGCTGGGCCGCTTGACCCAGATCTTGCGGTGCAGCATGCCAGCGCTGAAGTGGGCGGGTGCTCCGCCAAAGTAGTCGGCGACGGTGGGCGGGCCGGTCTGGATGGCAGCCTGGGGGATGTCGGGGACGAGCAGCTTCTTGATTATCTGGGCATCGGTCTTGTTGACGACGGACTGGCGGCGGACGAGGGCGGGCGATGGGGCGTGCGAGGTGTCGTTGCTGCTCGCGGGGACAGGCTCGGTGGTGGTGTGGTCGCTCGGGGCGGAAGAAAGCGACGATGGCTCGGCGCGGTTGAGCTCGGCAGGCTGCTGCACTACGGGGTGGAGAGGCGTAGGTGCCTCAAGAGTCACCTCTGGCAGGACGACAGGCACGTCGGCGGACGGCTGACGCTGGTGGTTGTGGTGGTGGTGGCTTGCGGTGCTCGCGATGCTCGTGCAGGTCGAGTGTCGATCTCGCGAGGTGTTCAGGCTGCCAGTGCTGCCGTTGCCGTCGGCCTGACTGTCGGCGGCCACTCCAAGCACATCCGACCTGACCATGCGCGGATCAGCTGTCTTGTCGTCGGGAGTCTCCGCGCCAGACACCTCGGGCAGCTGCTGCAGCGAGACGCTCTTGCGGAGGGAGCTGGTCGGCGGCGGGCGCGCATGCCTCTCGCTGCCATGCGAGGAAGTGAGTGAGCGTGCACTGCTCGACGTCGCGCTGCTGCGTCTCAACAACTTGGACCGCGCATTCTGCAGCCGCGTCTTGATACTGCTCATGCCAGCAACCAGCCGGAGGCGCCCAGCATGCAGTTTGGAGATGCGCTGCGAGGCCGTCGTGGTGCGGGCGTTGGGTAAGTAAATGGCGGCCTGGCTGCTAACGAAGCTATGGGATGCGCTTGGCCTGCCTGTCCATCACTCGCCGGTAATCCAAGAGGGTCGTGATACGGCGGGTACAGCGGAAAGAATAGACAACTACGATTAGAACAAGAACAAGAAGGAAAGGGGCATGGATCGATTACTACAAGACACGAAAAGGAAATGCGTCGTGTTGTGCTTCTTGCAAGCAAGTATTACCATGTTAATCTCAAAGCGCGCTTGGGCCTTGGAAAGAGGAGCGCATTCCCCATGCCCCCTCTCACTTATGCCGCCCAACTTCCAGGCTTGCCACTGGGGTGTGTGCCCAGTCTGCCTACGTATTTATCATGCCATCAAGGCCCTGGAGCGTCCAAGACGTGTTTGAACCCAATGACAGCAACAGAGCGCATCACAGCTGAGCGCCTGAATTCTGCTTCACGGGCTACCCCAGCGTGTTCCATCGCCAACTCATCTCCACCTCACCTCCTATCCGCTCTGGGCCGCCTGTACGTAGCTCCTGTCACCCGCACACCCATCGTCGATTCCTCCGGATCTCGCGATGCAGCCTTTGCCACATGTATGCACCTCGTTGCGATAACCTGATGTACGGTACGGTCTATGCCAGATATGGTGTGGCTGATCATGGCACCACCATAGCCCATTGGCTGACATGTGCAACCGCACTTCCTAATACGTCGCTACCATACATAAGTAGTCGCCAACTGCAACGCTTATCACGAGAAGCGCCTGACACTTCTTCAGAATTTGAAGAACCTACTCGACTTGTTGCGGCGGTCAAATACCATCAAAGTTTCTCGTAAGGATTTTTGTCACAGTTGTGTTCCGTCGCTACGTCAGCCTACCGTCGCCAACCCATTCACCACGGCGTCATATATCACAATATGGTCCCATTCTTCCACATACGACCACAGAATCTTGAGAGCTCGGCTTCCCGTCCGCTCAGCCCTAGATAAGCAAGATATCGGCCCATTAGTAGTTTCGTGGGTGACCAGAAGCGAATCCGGGCTGTTGTATGTTTTTGCCATTTCTTTCGCCATTTTTTGAACATGTATATGCGTGCGTTCATGCTTCCATCACCTCATTCAAGAAGGAAATCAAGCACCGTGGAGCCTACGTCTCGTGTCACCTCCTTTGCATGTTTCCATATTGACGTAGGCTGCAGACCTGCTCAGCTTTTTTCCTTGTATGAGGTGCCATATACTTGCCTCCTTGAATGACGGGAGAGAAGAAGTGAAGCCATGAGCACGAAAACCAACGCGGTAAGATTGAATGGTAGTGAGCATCAACGGCTTGGACCTCATGCATAAGATACGTTCACATTTCATAGAGCTGGTATGCGCTTCATACCAAAGCGTACCGGTATCGCTTTCAGCACGTATAGCGTGCAGGCAACGGGGAAACTCGTCATAGCAACAAAATACCCCACCAAGCACAAAGCCCACTTCGCCTTCCATTTACAATGCTTCGTGAGGGGCCCGGGTTGCATATCCAACGCCACCCCTCTGGCCCTCTGTCCGAATCTCGATCCTCAGGCTCGACACATCATATCCAAGGCGACAACCCGTTCTCGGGCTTCCCCTTGTGAAGCCCAAAGACTTGGACCTAAAAGTCTTTGAAGCTCTCTTCCCACTTGTCGCTCAATTCCTTGGTATATGGGTCTCTCTTCTCCGACTCGGGTTCGTATTCATCAAAGTTGCGTGTGTCAGCAGGCCCTCTTAGATGTGGTACGATGGGTCCCTGGACTTCGCGGTTGTACAGCTTCTGCCAGTCAATGTTCTTAAACCACTCGTGTTGTTTCACACGTTGAGCGCCGCCTGCGACGTTACCCAGTCGCTTGGATGTGTCGACGGTGCAGAGGCCGGAGATAAGGTCGCGTGCAGTGGGAGACATGGCAGAGGGGAAGCGCACCCGTCCTTCTACGATTCTAAGGGATGTTAGCTCTCTCCTTTCGAATATCATGAATACTGCGTACTGCTCGTAAATCTTCATTGGGTTCTGGTCCCAGAACGGTGGTTGTCCCACGAGGAACTCGTACACCAGGATACCAAATGCCCACCAATCGACTGCTGTGCCGTGGCCTGTGTTCCGGATGACCTCGGGTGCCAGATACTCGGGCGTGCCACAGAGTGTGTAGGTCTCTCTATTCTCTACCTTCTTGGCAAACCCAAAGTCCACCAGCTTGAGGTGGCCTTCGGCGTCTATGAGTATGTTTTCAGGTTTTAGGTCGCGATATGCGACGCCTTCCCTCTCGTGGAGGAACTCTAGTATAAGGACAATCTCGGCAGCATAGAACTGTGAGGTGGGCTCGTTGAAGCGCCGTGCTCTCCGCAGGTAGCTGAAGACCTCGCCGCCGGGGCAGTAGTCGAGCTGTCCACCATGTCAGTCATTGACGAGTGCTCGCGATAGGCGCCGCTACGTACCACCATGTAGAGGGAATCCAGGGATTGGAAGCTGGCAACCATGGTTGTTATGAATGGGTGGCCAGCCACTTTAGCCAGAACATTGCGCTCGTTCCGGACGTGCTCGACTTGCTTGAGCCGGATGACTGGGCGACGGGCGTCAGTAGATGCAAAGGGCGCATGTCGAGGGCGCAGACGTACCGTCGACTTTGCGCAGAATCTTCAATGCGAAGACTTTGTTCTCGTCGCCCGCCTTTGCGTCCTTCAATCGCACCAGCCACACGCGCGCAAATGTACCTGACGTAGAGTCAGCGTCCTGTCCTCGTCTAGCGGCGTGGACGAGTATGCGCACCGGTGCCGAGGGTCTTGATCAGCTCAAAGTCTTCCTCGCGCAGGACCTTGGACGAGTGGCCAACGGGCTTCTTCTCCGGGTCAATGTCAATCTCGTCGTGGCTGAGCGTGTGCTTTTGCGCCTCCCATTGCGCCAGGTGCTGCTTCTCTTCCTCGCGCGGCCGGTCCATGGCCGAATCAGTGCGGTCGTGTAGCGGGCCAGAATGCGACGGTGAAGAGGCCTCCTTCTTGTCCCGGTGGTGTTGCATGGGGTGCAGCATGTTCTTGAAGGTAGTCGCCATGGTGGCCGGTTATGCGCCTGCGACAACGGGGTAGGGGTGCGAGTAGTAGGCGCGATCGAGGGGTCGGGTGGGTTGCTCAGGTGCTGTCTTATCCGGAATCAGTAACGGAAGCAACTCATGGCAGCAGGCACGGGCAGCGGCGGGGTCAATCGTCGGGCTTGTATGTGCGTAGTAAGCAAACGTATCGTGAAGGGCAGCCTGAGGTTAGGCGGGTCGGCCGGGCGTGTAGCACTCGACGACCGCGGCCAAGGGGCACGTTGGACTATAAAGCGGGCGCGACCAGGTGCATGCATGGCGGGGGCTTTTGATCACTCACTCAATGACGCAGGGCGTGGGGACTGGGCTTGCAACAAAGCCGACTTAAGCCTGATGAGACGGCACGCCGCTCCACTTGTCGAGTACGAACCTGATGTGTTTTTAACTTTCCGATGTGAGCAAACATAGTGCCTTTTAGGTTCCCTGTTAGCTACTGCTTAAACAGACTTCCCGTGCTCGGCCGCACAAGACGTAATGGCACGCTATCCGCCCATGTTCTGCCATTCTGCCTGTTCATCTCATTTCGATACGAATTGCCATACGAGGATATAACATGCTATTCGACTGTACTAGATATGCCCAAACTCCGAAACTGTAACTCCAAGTATTGCATGCTCGTCAACTATATCTACACCATGTAGTCGTACAATTGCCCACCACCAAGTTCGTCTTTAACGTAGGAGTTAAGCGTTGACGTTTAGAAGAGACAAGTATTGCGTGATTTGCAGCTCAGCCACTTGCTCGGGTGTTGAGGATGAGGGCGACAATGAGTCTGGACATGTTAGCTGTTGGCTAGTCGCATCACTCCGTTGAACGTACCCGTAAAGACCCAGAACTTCGGCGAAAATGAGGATGAGGACCATGCCGACGAAGATCCTGGACTGGCGCATGAAAGAGCGTACACCCTACGTATGTCAGTGTGTGCCGCCATTGTAGAACCAACGCTACGTACGGCGTCTCCCACGATTCCAATCGCGTAGCCCGCAGCCAGGCCAGATAACCCGACTGACAGACCGGCAGCCATGTGCATGAATCCAGCATACAGCGAGTATGTATTGTCCGGCGGCGGCTTGATGTCGCTAGCGATGAGGACGGATATGACGAGGGCGTAGACGGCCAAGATACCGGACATGACGATGGGGATGAGCGACTGCCCTAGTTAGCCGGAGCTCCCACAGAAGCCATAGACAGCTCCTCACCTTCATAATCAGGTCTGGCCTGTATGTTCCGATACCAGCGATGCCGATGCCTGCTTTGGCTGTGCCATAGGCAGCTCCAGCGCCTGCTGCCGTTAGCTCCTGCACGTCCAAGCGGTTGGGTCGGGTCTCGTACATCCAAAGATCATCTGGGCGCGGTTCGTACATTAGTTCGACAGCTACGTGGGAGAGGTGCTACTCACAGCAAACGCGATTCCGCTCTGCGTCGAAGGTTAGCTATGAAGTCATCAACAGGCGTGGCACTCACCATGCCAAAGAACGGCGCGAAGCTCGGCGCGAGCTCATTTGACGACATGATGCCTGCTCGGGTGGTGCGCAGGTCGGGCGGGTGGTGTAGTAGCGAGGGAGTCGACGCGTGATGGGTGAGGCGTTGAATGATTGATAGTCGTTGCGCTGGGCGTTCGTAGGAGAATGGCACTAGGCTGCTTCGGGGGGCAGCACGCCCCAGCGCTTCTAATACACACGATCGTGGATACGACTACACCCTACCCGCCCATTTCGCACCTACACCACCTCGCATCTTCACGTATCTTCATCCAGGACGGCCCTGGGTCCTCGCTGGGCGGCTTCAACCCTTCCTGCCCCAGTCGCCCTCCTCCCCTCGGCCACACCCCGCGGCACTGCACCCCGACCAGGCAAGACTGCGCAGAGACATGGCCGACTACGGGAACCACCAACGTCCAGAGTATGCGCGCGGCCCCAACCATGGCCAGCCCTCGGGCGCACGGGAAACCGCCTTCACCAACATCTTCGGCGCCAGCCCCCAAATGGCCGGCCGCTCGCAGACTATGACCTCGCAGTCTCACATGCGCATGCCCGACAGAGCTGCCACCATGTCCAGCCAGACTGCCGACATGATGCAGCGCGCCCCGCCCATGCGCCAGCCGGTCAATGGCTATGATCGTCGCCCTCATCCCCAATACGACGCGCGCCCGGGCAGCAATCCCGGCGAGCAGCGGCCCATGGACCCCCAAAACGCCTACAATCGCCCCATGCCGAACGGCTACGGCCAAGACCCACGATACCACCAGGGCCCGCCGCAGCCTCAACGCCAGCCGCAGCCCCAGTACCTCCCCCAGCCGCTTCGCCCGGAGCGTCAGCCATACGGACAGCCCCAGCGCTTTGACCCGCGAACCTCCCCTCCAGGGCAGCCCCCCTTCACCAAGCCCATACCCAACCGCTTTCCCGGCCCACCGGGGCCTGCAATGAACGCTGACCCGTACCGCTCGCAGTCACTAGCTCTGAACCCGCGCCCGCAATTCACCCCCGGAGGACCTTCTCACCCCTCGCAAGCAAACACCTTCCGCCAACAACCATATATGAACCACATGGCACGGACTACCGCCCAGGGGCGTGTTGTTCCAGAACGACCCGACGAACGGACAATGTCTATGACCTCTTACACCAGAGACCCCGAGCACACTCAGACAATGAGCGGCAGGATCATACCAAACCGAAGACGAGAGTCTGGCGGATCGGAAATGGCACCTGGAGCGCCCGGCCAGCCCCAACATATGAACGCTGGACTCCCGCCAAACCCCAGGAGCATTAGCCAAGGCAGCGTGCCAACCCAGTCCCGCACCATGTCCATGGCATCGACCGTTGTGCCTCCGTCCGAACGGACCAACACCATGTCTTCGATGACATCGCGTCCTGATTCGACCCAGACTATGGGTAGCAACGCCAGCAACAACAGAACCTCTAACCAGTCCATGACCTCGCTTTCACAAGGGCAACAGGTCCCTGCTGCCCAGCGACGCGCACCGCTCGTGTACCCCGCCTTGCTATCACGAGTTGCCGAAACCTTCCAGGATCGAGTTGGCCTGACAGAGAAAGAGAAGGACGGTCTGGTGTACAAGAGTGCCTTCACCGGCGCAGATGCGGTTGACCTCATTTCGTTCATCATCAAGACGACGGATCGTAATCTAGCGCTGCTTCTCGGCCGCTCTTTGGACGCCCAAAAGTTCTTCCACGATGTGACTTACGCTCACCGGTTGCGAGATTCGACCAACGAGATCTACCAATTCCGCGAGACCATGGTAGAGGACAAGTCCGAGATCAACGGTGTCTTCACGCTTCTCACCGAATGTTACTCTCCCACGTGCACCCGCGACCGCCTGTGCTATTCCATTGCTTGCCCCCGCCGCCTTGAGCAGCAGGCTCGTCTGAACATGCGCATTCAGCCAGGTCTTAAACGTGAGGAGTCCAGGGCGAGTTTGCATGAAGACAAGGACAATGAAGAGCAGAAACTCTGGATCAACACTGTGCCCAAGGAGGTTTCTGAGAGTGTGTCTGAGAAGGAACAGAAGCGACAAGAGGTCATTTCTGAGCTCATGTACACTGAACGCGATTTCGTAAAGGATCTGGAGTATCTCCGAGACTTCTGGATGAAGCCTCTTCGCAACCCTGCGACTTCACCCATCCCTGAGCACCGCCGAGAGAAGTTTGTCCGCACCGTTTTCTCAAACTGTCAGGAAGTCTACATGGTCAACTCGCGCATGGCCGAACAGCTCACGAGGCGCCAGCAAAAGGAACCCGTGGTTCGAAATGTCGGAGACATCTTCCTCGAGTATGTGCCACATTTTGCGCCCTTCATAAAGTACGGTGCGAACCAGCTCTTCGGTAAGTACGAGTTTGAGCATGAGAAACGCACAAATACCGGATTCGCCAAGTTTGTCGATGAGGTAGAGAGAATGAAGGAATCGCGAAAGCTCGAGCTCAATGGTTATCTTACCAAACCAACGACAAGATTGGCCAGGTACCCTCTGCTTTTGGAGAACATCGCAAAGTACACAGCCGATGACAACCCCGATAAGGAAGACATTCCCAAGGTCATCAAGATTATCAAGGAGACTCTGTCAAAGGTCAACGTGGAGTCTGGAAAGGCAGAGAACCATTTCAATTTGATGCAGCTCAACAAAGACCTTAAGTTTAGGCCTGGAGAGTTTGTGGATCTGAAGCTGACCGACGAGAACCGGCAATTGGTGTTCAAGGGTACCTTGAAGAAGACTCCAACTGAGACCACTGGTGACATTACTTGTTACTTGTTTGATCATGCAGTTTTGTTGGTCCGGGCGAAGACTGTCAACAAGCGCGAGGAGCAGAAAGTCTACAAGAAGCCAATACCTCTGGAGCTTTTGGTTATTACGCAGATGGAGGAGGTCAATCCCAAGTTGGGCATCTCCAAGAGGCCATCAGCCAACTTGATCGCTGGCAAGGCCATTGCCGCTGCTACTCCAAAGAACAACGACCCCAAGCAGCAAGGATACCCTATCACCTTCAAGCATCTTGGAAAGGGCGGTTACGAGTTGACACTATTTGCCAGCACCCCCATATCTCAGCAGAAATGGATGGAACACATCGACACACAGCAGCGAAGTCTGAGGGAGCGAAGTAACATCTTCACCAAGACAATTGTCAACGAAGGCTTTTTCTCTCCGACCATCAGAGTCACATGCGCTGTTCCGCTGGGTATGTATTCCATCATTCTACTAGTAATCTCAATACTAACTTTTGACAGACGGTGGTCGCAAACTGGCTCTTGGTACAGATGCTGGTGTTTATGTCGTGGAGCGGAAGCCAAAGGACGCCTCCATGCGACCTCGTCGTGTCCTGGATTGCAAGGGTGTAACCCAGATCGAAGTTCTCGAACAACACGCAATCGTGCTTGTGTTGGCCGACAAGACGTTGTATTCATACTCGACAGAGGCTCTGGAATCCGACGAGACCCAGTCCATGGTCAAGCGACCACGCAAGATTTGCCACGCCAACTTCTTCAAGGCCGGAATCTGCTTAGGGCAGCAACTGGTGGCTGCAGTGAAGACATCTGCGCTCTCGACCACTATCAAGGTGTATGAGCCAAAGGAGCAGATGGGTAACAAGAACAAGAAGTCAGGTTTCGCAAAGATGATGCTCTCTACGAGCGGAGCAGACCAGCTCAAGCCCTACAAGGAGTTCTACATTCCCACCGAATCGACATCGATACATTTCCTGCGATCCAAGCTATGTGTCGGTTGTGCACGCGGTTTCGAAGTTGTCAGTCTGGAGACGCTTGAAACGCAATCGCTGCTCGACCAGGCAGATACCTCGCTTGACTTCGTCGTACGGAAGGAGAACATCAAGCCAATTCATATCGAGCGTATGGCAAGCGAGTTCCTCCTATGCTATACAGACTACTCCTTCTTCGTCAACCGTAACGGCTGGCGGGCGAGGCCCGACTGGAAGATCACATGGGAAGGCACGCCACAAGCTTTCGCCATCTTTAATCCCTACATCCTTGCCTTTGAGCCTAGCTTCATCGAAATACGCCACATGGAGAGCGGCGGTCTGGTGCACATCATTACAGCCAAGAACATTAGATGGTTACACACGTCGACACGAGAAGTAAGTCAATTACCTAAGATTACATTCCTACAGAAAGCTAACAATACCCAGATCCTGTACTCCTATGAAGACGAACTCGGCACCGATGTCATTGCCAGTCTTGATTTCTGGCAAACTGCAAACGGTGGAAAGCAGTCGCTTGATGTCCAGCGCTCATACGAGAAGAGCTAGACTCGATAGTAGCCCGCAACAAAACCTTAATGTCGAGCCTCTACCCTCGAACCTACGAGCACGAAACCAGTGGCAACCGCATAATCACAGCCACGTATGCACCATCTTTTCTGCTGACTACTGCTTTGCGGTTCTCTATGTCATCCTACTTGTCAGCGGAGGCATGCGACATTGTGGTCAAGGAAAGCTCAGGAAGTGCCTCGACCGAGCCGCGGGCGGTGGCGATGGTTGATCACGTTGATTATTACTCTCCTTCTATGAGGTCAAGAGGAGAGAATACATTTGTATCATAATAGACTCGCACGGTGATTGATCTCGTTGGGTTTTCCAAAGGCAACTAGGCTCAAAATGTGTTGGAGGCATACCAGGTAGTGCGATTGTTGAAGACATAATCTGAAGATGCGATTTAGCGAGTTTGATTACCTTCTCTTTCTTCTTTGTTTTCTCTCTACTTCAGTCATGTAGAGTTATGTTTTGGCATTATGGCTGAGCCGTCTAGTTCGCTTCACCTGCTAACATCCCGACCCGATACTCGAATTAACCGCCGGTACCGACGCTGGAAGTGGGTATCTACCTCCACTTGTTGTCACTAACACCATGGGAGGTCTAGTCGGATAACGTGTTCCTTAGTCTATGGCTAGCTTCACGGTCGGTCCTATTTCTCGAACCATCACATGACGGGGTTCAGCTCAGTGTAGTAGTACCTCCGATGTCGTTCCTTGTCACTATACTGCCGGAACATTATTATTCTCCTCCCGGCATTTATCCACTGTTTCTTCACCGATCACACAGGCAAACAACCATCTGAATTGAAAGCATCTTTACTTGAATCATGGCTCCGGGTGTACTGTGGGTTGCTTCACGCGTCGTGAATCCAGACAAACTCTCTGCCGAGAAGTTCTGCGATTGGTACGAGAATGTATGTACTTCCATCCTTCTTCATGAGTAGTCCGTCACAAAAGAACGAAGAAGCTAACAAGAAATGAAAAGGAACACATCCAAGAAGTCATCAGCCTCGGCGGCGTACCGTCCGGTGTACGCTACCAAGCCATCCAACCCCAACCCTCACCGTCTGTCTACAGCAACGAATTCCCATGGCTAGTACGTCCCCTGCTTCATAACCAAAATACTCCTACCTAACCCCAACAGGTAACCTACGAATTCCCCGACCTCGCCTACAGAGAAAGCGAAGACTTCCAGAACATAGCCGGCAAGAACCCTCCCAGCCAAGAACTTATCAACACGGTCTACAAGAACTCCGCCTTTGCCATCCGTTTCTACGAAGAAATTCAAGCCGTCAAAGGAACCACTTCATCCCCGACTAAGTTCGTCATCTCAGCCGCTCTTCAGCCACCCAAAGACGCTTCTTCAGATGCAGACTTCGATGCGTGGTACCGCGAAGAACACCTTCCGGTTCTTTCCCGCGCACCGGGCTTTGTGCGCTCGCGCCGGTTTAAACTAGCCGCTGCATCTACGCTGGAGGACTTCCAGTTTGGAGATGCGATGGAGACGGCGCCGAGGTATTTGGCGTTGCATGAGTTTAGTGGGGAGGTACTGCCTTGGAAGGAATTGGAGGCGAGTGGGCAGACGGAGTGGGCGAAAAAGGTTATGGGGGGTTTGATCAAGGAGGAGGTTGGGTTGTATGAGGTTAAGAGGGTGTACAGTGAGACGGAGTGGGGGAGTGTTGGAAAATAGAGAGCAATTAGTTATCTATTCATGGTTTGTGAACTGTTCTCAATAAAGTTGGTTGTGTCTTCTATGAACGGCTAGTAGGCTTTGATTGCAAACTATCTTCCTTGGGTGACTACATAGTCATGTCTGCTTGTAAATGTAGATTCCTATCATTACCCAGCTATCTACCCTATTGCTAAAGGGTCAACATTATTTGATTTCGCTAAGTCTGTTCAGAGCTGTCCTTCGAAATCGCTCGATAGCCTCTCAAATGCATCTGCTGCCCCATGTGAATCTACCAACACGGTATGCCATTTCTTTTCCATATTAGCCTCTGGGTTCAAGCTCTTCCAGAGTTTGCTCGATTTTAAGGAGGTACCATTTGGTACACATCTTCACATTATATCCAATAGATGGTAGACCGGGACTTGGAGCTCATCTTGATTTTCTCGGGCGACAAGAACATCATCTTCTTTGCACACTGTCCTCGCCAATGCATCGGCATCTGACACGTGAAGTTTGCTGGTTCTGTCTGATTGCAGGCTGAATGGCCATTTACATTGCGGTAATCGAGAGACAGTGATGACAAACCACAAATTATTTCTACGATGGCTTTGAGGTTGATCTCTTTATAGCCCCGGACGAGGAAGCGGAGGATAGATGTTGTCTGTCCCATCACTTCATAATGTAGTGCAAACCCGTCGCTGAAATCGCCAGTTGCGATCATGTTGTTGCTTTCCCTCGTACGGATCAAAGGTGCCGGCGAACGCCCCATTGCTAGATAGCATAGTGCTCTTCTGGTCATGCTCCTTGGTGTGAATAAATGCGTCCTGTTTGCAAAAGAAGATGGTCTAACATGCTGGGCATACAACCTGAGAAAACCCTGAACACCCTGGAGCCTACGTTGATATCCGATCATCTACTTCGCATGTTTTCATCTTGATGTAGGCTCCAGATTGTTCGATTCTTCCCTTCTATGAGGTGTGTGAGTCTCAGAGATGTAGATGTGGAATGACAAGTTTCAACAACTCGGGTTGCAAGGAACCCTTGAGATGGCGAGCGGTCCAGAATGTGTATTTCCGAACACTCATCAATATTTCACGAGTCTATTTCGTGCTCTGGAGCAGTGCCTAATCTTAGGTCTTGCCCGTCGCAACATATGCGAGCCTCGCTCACCAATCCAGGCTCAAGCTGTCAGCCCAGCTGCCCTTCTTCTCAACCTTGTACGCACTCTCGACGTTTCCGTTACCCAGATCTGCGCCGTAGAAATGCGCAAAGCAACCTCTTCCGACCTCTTCCCACTTCAGCTCACCCTTCTTATCCGCATGAACCTGCCCGTCGCCATCGGTGCCCGCGACCAGCACGTCGTACTTGATCTTCAGCAGCCACAGCTCCGAGACGTCGCTGAAGAACTTGTCGGCAGTGCCAGGTACTTGCTCCGACGTTGATAGGTGGATGTAGCCGTCATTGCGGTCGAGGTCTGAGAGCGGGAGACGCGCGGGGAGGAGGGATGGCGGGGCAGCAGGGAGGATCTTGTAGAGGTAGGTTGGAAGGGGCGAGGGAGCCGGCATTGTGGCGCGTAGTACGGATTGCGATGACTGGAAAGATCCCGGTATTCAATGTGCGGTGAGAAGAGCTCGTGACAGGCGGGTGAGAAAAGATGGTAGTTCGGGCACAAACTAGAGAGCGTCACAAGTCGCGAGAAATGCACGTTATGCTCATGATTGGCCGACGCGAGATTACGTGAGACAGACAGTTATCCACCCCAACCACGGAACCAACATGCCTCTTGAGCGCCACAAAAGTCAGCCTGGACGAGATTCATAGGCAACCATGTCGCGTCCGTCTGCGCACCGTACCTCGACCCATCCGCAACATAACAGTAGGGTTTTCCTGCGCGCCCCGTTGTGCGGTACATTTACGTCATCTTTCGGGCTTCGCACAACCGCACGAGCTTTGGGTGCCAGAGGGCCACCGCAGAACACGTTGGCGACCAAAAACACCTACTCGTGAGACCCAGACACACGATTGGACGCGCGTGACAAGACCATCCTGTTTTCCACTCAAATCAAGATTCGCTACCACTCATATGCACCCACGATAGTCGCCAGGCTGGGTGTGCGCGCGGCTGGGTAGGATGCTCCGACCAGCAACGACAGTTTTAAACGCCAACGAGCCCGACCAACATGGTTTCCATACGACTCACCCAGGATGAAATGCACCACCTTTTGGAAGAGCAGGAAAATGGCCAGACGCGCTGCTGTGTACAGGCGACGAATGCGACACCAGCTGGGTCGCATGTAACCTTTGGTTATCTGAACAAAGGAGCTGCAAATGTCATATTCAAGATAAAACCCGAGACCAGCACTGTCGCGACACGTTTCCAGTTCGTCGATATACTTTCCAAAGACAAAAAACCTGGCGTAGCAACATCAGTACCCCATCGAAGCCTGATGGGAAGAGTCCTCCGCGTACCCCGAGGCGGTCAGAAACATCTTTCGTCCCTAGAAATCCTGGACGGCTTCGAGCATGCCATCCGGCCACTCTTCCTCCCAGGTCCACGGAACAAACCCCAACAGCCCGCTCGCGATCTCACAAAGCACCTCATGGACCACGAAGGCGTATTGCTCCTACCAGACGTCATGAGCCACCTCTACACGCGCGTCGAAAAGCATACCTTCACAACCCCACAGTCGCGACGAAAGTGCTGGGGCATCCTCCTCCCAGACATGTCGCCCACACCCGGTACATCCATCACCCTCGAAGTAAAACCGAAATGGCTCGCGCAATCCCCCAACGCACCCGCTGGAGCAATCCGCTGCCGCACCTGCGCCATGCACGTTTCCGTACCCAAGACACGGGATAACTACATCTGTCCTCTGCAGTTACTGCATGGAAACTCCTCGTCCCTACTACCATGGTCCCAAGCAACAGTTTCCCAGCAATTCGACAGCAATACTGGTAAAGAAACCCGACCATCCCCCGTCGTCATCTCCGCGCTTGTAAAAGCTCTTGTGGATTACCTTACCATCGGCGACGGCCTCGCGCTCCTGCAACACCTCCTCAATCTGCAGAGTTCGCTTGATCCGCGGGGTGTGCTTTGTCGACCTAAGACGAACGTGGAGGCGTTTGATCATAACCTTCGGCTGGCCATGACGCTGAGGGACTGTTCGATGTTCATCAAGGTTGCGTACGATAAGGCTGGTGTTACGGGGATAGAATCGAAATTAGGGGATTTGGACTTCAAGTCTGCGGAGAAGATTGTGGATTGGATGGATAAGGAGAGGGGGTTATTGCTGGATGGGTCGTATACGAAGAATGTGAAGGAGGGGCCGGTGTGTTGGCTTCAGAGGGGTTTGGGCGTTTGAGTATGTTTTATTAATGGTAAGAAAAGCTTTTTCGGGTTGTGTTATTATATTTTGGTTATGAGGGGGTATAATGTATGGACACTATAGAAGGAAGGGTCTCAAGGGAACGAAAACAGATCGATGGGTTTCGACGTAACAAGCACATTTAATCCAGATATTTACATTGTCGCTAAAGAGGGAAGGAGGGTATCTATGTAACGCCAATGCCCATGAAATCCTATCGTAGATGGCGGGGATTCCAAACCTGTCCCTTGCCAGAAGAAGAAGAATAAAAGCGCTATAATGGCGTAACGAGAACACACCGACAGTGTTTGTTCATTCAATCATCAATCATTCATGCGATCCACCACGCCAACACTTACGCGCCCTCGGGGGTAAAACAATGCACACGAACGGTACCGTCTTCACTCCCGCTAACAACCCTCTCATCACTCAGCCCCACACAAGTGATGGGACCTGTATGACCCGTAAGCGTCCTCTCGTGTTTCCCCGTCCGGGGATCCCAGATCTTGATCGTCTTGTCTTCAGCTCCACTGACTAATCTGAGGGAATCAGCAGCAAGCGACCAGATACCTTCGACATGGCCGAAGAAGCGGTGGACACAGCGACCAGAAGGTACGTGCCAGAGGCGAATGGTGCCGTCGAGAGAGCCGGTGAGCATGTATGAGGGCGGCGATGGACGGGAGGGATCGTCGGGAAAGAAACTTGGTTCTTCGGGGTGACTGTGGTGATGAGACGAAGAAGACGAGGTATGGGCGAGAGGCGGGGCGGTATCCGAGGCGAGGGAAGCGGTATCGGATGTATCGTTGTTTGCGTTTGCGACAAAGTCGTCTTCGTCGATTTCAAAGGCTTGCGGGAGGGGCAGCACTTGTTGGACTTGGCCGACGTGGCCTTCGTACGTCTTGATGCAGCGGTGGGTGTCGAGATCCCATAGCTTGACGGTCATGTCGTCGGAAGCGGAGAAGAGGGTGCGCGAGGGGAGGTCAATCTTGACGGCGTTGACCCAGTCAGTGTGGCCTATTAGGGTGGTGCGCTTCATGTGGCTGAAGTCGTGCACCATGATGGTGTTGTCTGAAGACCCGGATGCGAGGAGCTTGTCTGCCATGTGGAGGCCAATTACACCATCGCTGTGGCCGTTCATGGATTTGACAAGTTGGCCTGTCCGCCAGTTCCAGATCTTGATCGTGTTGTCCAAGCTGCCGGTGATCAGTTTGCTGTCTTCAAACTGCAGGCATCGGATGCCTTGGGTGTGGCCTGTGAGGGTGCGGATCTCTTGGCCCGTCTTAATATCCCAGACTTTGATCGTGGCATCGTAGGAGCCGGTGATGAGGACTTGATCGTCGAATTGCAGGCACATGACGCCGTTGGTGTGGCCCTTGAATATGCGTGTCGAATAGCGCCCATACTTCCAATTGCTCCCAACTTTGTAGCGATCCTTGTAGACATCCTTCCATGGTCGCTTCTTAGGATGATCAAAGTATGATGTGACTTGATCTTGACCTGCTTGGAGGCTGGTGCATGGTCGTTTATTCGAAGCTTCTGGGGAAGAATCGTCGTCGGGTACAGAGCGCTTGGTGCTGGCAGCGGGGTCGGGGCCCTGGGACAATCGATGTGCGAGTGTGTCGGGTGAGGTCTCGGGCTGTGGGGTGATGTTTGGCGACCACTCGTTGAGGCCGCGCCCCGATGCGCGCAGTTGTATCCGTCGCTTCTCATGGCGCAAGCGACGTTGATCGAGCAGCGGGAGTCCCCAGCCGCATTTTGTGCACTTCCTGTCAATGTGCTGCTCGCACATCTTGTGCCAGACGACGTCGTCGTCGGCCAGTTGTCTCCACCGCCGATTGACCTGGGAGGCTTTGCAGAGCGAGGTGGTGTCGAGGTAGCAGAGGATCTTGAAGCCCAATTCGGTGGGCAGTGCGCCGAGAAAGTCGATCTTAATGAGGTTCCGGACGGAGGAGGATATGAAGGAGAGTTGAGGAAAGCAGCACTGGGCGAGGATGCCCTGCAGCATGAGGTTGCGATGGCGGGAGGGAGCCGCGGAGAAGAGCGACCAGACGTTGGCAATGCTCTGCTGGTCGGCCTGGGACTCTCTGCCGAGTTGTTCCTGCAGTTGCTCCATAGACGGCTCGTCTGCTTGTCGTCGACAGAGTAGATCGGGACGGTGTCGATAGCAGAACTTGGTGTTGGCAGTGCGTGGACGCTCGTCCTGCCCTGGGCTGTTGGCGCCGAGGGGGTTATATTGCTGGGGGATGTGCTGGGCGAGGTATGGCGTGATCATCTTCTCCATCTTCTTCGACTTGTTCGCCTGGGCCTCTTCGGCTTCGTCTGTGCTTGCGTGCTGGTGTCGTGTGCGCTCCGACATGCCTTCGTGGTCGTGGCCATGCATCAGGGCAGCGTGCGGGTCGGTCGAGGTGGCGGCGGTGAAGTCGTCAGGCGACGAGTCTCGGGGGCGCCATGAGAGACGTCTTGGTCGGGGAGGAGCGGTGGTGGCGTGGGTGGTTTGCGACGCCATGGTCAATTCATGGGCTGCGGCAAGATGCGAGGGCTGTCGAGATTCCGGGGCGATATCGCGTGCGAAGCCCAGGTCGCTGGTCCAACAGGCGGCAGGCAGTGCGGATGTAACGACGACTCGATGGCACGTTGCGCATAGATATGGCTAGCGAGCGACAGAGTTTGGGCGCACGAAGAGGTGGAATGGCGCAATGGCAGGCTTGGATAGCATCTTCAGCACGCAATGCCGCCAATGTCTCCGCAGCCCTGTGGACCCTGGCACGCTTGCACCCCATGCAGCCGCTCGGACCAGCTCTAGTCGCGCATGCCATCATTCACCATCACGAGCCTCGCATCGCGAACTACCACTCGACCGGCACCGCTGCCACTATGCCCAACACCCGCTGCCGTGGCCGCCGACACGATGGCCTCTCCACCCTCGCCCGCCTCGCCCACCAGCAGCGCTGCATCTAGGACGTCGCTGGACCCGGACCACGCCCAGTCGCTCACGCTCGAGCATCTCGTCAAGCACTTTGTCGCCGCCAAACGCTCCCTCAACACCCAGACGGTCCTATGGCGCGCCACCGACATCGTCAACACGGCACGTGACCTGCTCGAAGAGAACGCTGTCGTTTCCGCCAAGAACACGTCCATCCGCAACCTCGTCGAGCAGCAGGTGGATGCCCTGGAAGCCGTCCGCCGCGGCGTAGACGTGGTCGAGTCGGAAGTCCAGGCCGAGTTCAAGCAGCTGCTCCACGACGTCGACGCCTCCTTTGCCGGTGTCAACTCTACCCTCGCCGTCCTGCGCGACACGCCCATTGAAGGCGCCCTGCAGCCTCCGGGCACTCCCCAGAAGCATCTCTACGACTTCATCGACAGCGCCACCGTCTCCAACCTGCAGTCCACACTGCGCGCCTGCATAGACCGCTACAACGATGCCCACGCCACGCTCGACGAGAGCTCCCATGTCTTCGATACATGTCTGGATAACCTCTACTCCTCCATCGAGAACGTGCCCATGACACCCGTGTCCACGTCCACTCCGAGTCCCATACCCAGCCTATACCATAATCTTGAGGGCCACGCAAAAGAGGCTGCGCAGGCATTCCAGTCGCTTGTTCAGCACTACGACCTATGCATAACAGCCTTGCGCCACACAGAAGGAGGTTCCGCTGCTGCCACCCAAGCAACAGGAGATGCGCCAGTCCACTCCGAGGATAACGGTGCCGCGCCTCCCGAGCCCATGAGCCAAGACGAGCGCCGCGACATGCTCAACGTCTTGCAAAAGGACGCGCAAGAGGTGGAAGACGTCGTGACTGAGATACAGGAACGAGGCTCTGAGATGACCTTCCTCCTGGGCCAAATCGAGAATCACATACGCCACGTCCGCAGCGAGTCGTCAGCCCTGTCCAAGATACTCGAGATGATGTCGCAAATCACTGGCCAAGTCAAAGAGCACATTGTGACCTCACGATCCTTCTATGCCTCGTGGCTGGAAGACACACGGCCTAGCCTGCTCAGCGGCATCGACGAGTGGGAGAGCCAGCGCGACTTCTTCGAACGCTTCGACCTTGCCTACGCCGAACTCCTCGTTGAGGTGTCGTCACGACGGAGGCGGCACGAAAAGGCCAAACGGAAGGCTGAGGAAGCGCAAAAGGAGCTCGACAGGATACGCCTTGAGGATGAACGTGCAAGGGAGCAGTTTACCGTGGCCCAGGGCGACTTCTTACCCTTGGATATCTGGCCGGGTCTGAGGGACCCGCCGCGACAGTACGAGGTCAGAGTTGTACCCGCTAGTGTAGAAGGTGAGCAAGACGAGAATGACCAGGAAATATACGGTGGCCAGAGTATACCTCAACTAGGGAGGACCGTTGTTGAAAGGGCGCTCACGCGAGTTAAGCGACGAATGTAATTGACTGGTATTATATATACTGGCTATATAGCCCTCACGTCGGCTTTCGTCCGTGAGTAAAGTAGAAGCGGATATACATATGCACATCCTTCCTCCTGATATCCGCGACCACCTTGGCGATCATGACACGGCACTCGGACTCACTCCAGCCCATGACCTTGCCCAAGAGACCAAGAGTGTAAGGCTCAATGCCCATGGACATGTGTTCGCGCTGGTAGCGGCCGATTTCCTTCATTTTCGCGTCCTTGGCCCAAGGGCCGATAGGGATCTACAGGCACCGCATTAGCCTCGTAAACGGCATAGTGTAGGGGAAGAGGGTAGACATACCTTGATGAGCTTCTCGTGAACATCGATGAACCCTGCATCCGTCATCCGCTGCTTCAGGCTATCCCCGGCCGTGATGTCCCTTCCCCACGTTTTAGCGGCAGCGTGGCACAACTCCTGCCACTAGAGGTAGAGGTACAAAGTCAGCATACGTCCCACATGCACTTCGTACAGTCAAAACTTACCTTGAGCATGTCGGTTGCCAGCTCCATGGTCCCATCGTCACACTCACACAACGCAAGCGGCTCCTGGAATTCCACCCAACCGCCGGGCTTGGTATGCGTGTATGTCTGTCGCACCAGCTTGTCCCAGTCGGAGATGCTGCCAGACATGGTTCGGCAGTGGATAAAGTCAAAGGCCTCGTCGGGACTGTAGACCCATTCCGACTCGGCATCGTCAATGTAGAACTTGACGTTGGGCGGCACCCACGTTGGCTGGATGGGACTGAGATCAGTGCCTATGACCTGTGCTCCTGGGTGCTCGTCGGCGAAGTCTATGGCCCAGATGCCGGTGCCGGTGCCGATGTCGAGCACGCGCTGGGGCGCAGGCGGGATGGGTGCATCGTAGAGCTTGCCGCCTAGGATGAGCAGGAAGATGTGGTGGAGGAGATCGAGGCGGTCTTGCTCCTGCTCGTCTGCAGAGGTGGAGGTACGAAGTCAGCATTTGTCTCACATGCACTTTGTACACTTAGGACTGACCGTTCGGTAAAATGTACGAGCCGGACCGGTAGCCGTGGTATCGCCGCCCATTGGAGTATTCATAGTTGAGGATAGTCGATGCGATGGACGTGGATGCCGTGGATTCGCCGCCGAATGCCGAATCGCTATCGCTGTTGTTGGCCGTGTCGACGTCGAGATGCAGGACGGATTGCAGGTTGCCCTCGGCTGTTGGATCCTGCGGGGCTGACATGCTGTGTTCCAGTTCTTTTCCAAGAGCGTTTGCACTCGCGGGGTCAGGCCTCGCCTTATATCTTCCACCTCTCTACTTTCGTCGGCCATGCCGTAGGATCCAGGATGCCGGGTCAAACGCACCCCATTCCATAATCAGTCTGCAAACACCACATGCCTTAGCGACATGTAGGAGCGCACTCTGCTCTCTAAAGAGCGCTGCGCCGCCTGATCGGTCTCTTGCCTCTCTGACATCCAGCCGTCATGTCTCTTCCCGCTCTGTGTCTGCTGGCGTACTTTGTGTACCTCCTCGCACGTGTCTTTTACCGCCTATATTGCCATCCACTATCCCGCTTTCCTGGCCCCAGGATCGCGGCAGCCACAAGTTGGTACGAGGGCTACTACGAGATTGTCCACAAGGGACAGTACTCGAGGCAGATTTCCAAGCTCCACGATGTCTATGGCCCTATTGTAAGAGTGACGCCTGATGAACTGCACATACGAGATCCATACTTTTACGACCAAGTCTACGCCAAGAACGTCCACCTCGACAAGGAGGGTTGGGACAAGAGGTTTGGGTGTGCAGGCGGCCTGCTGCCGACCGTTAACGCGGAGCAGCACAAGCGACGCCGTGCTGCGTTGGCTCCCATGTAGGTGCTTCAACATGTAGTGCAAGGCACCTCGGCACGATTAACGCCTGTTGTCAGGTTCTCACGCCGCTCCATCCTCGACTTCATACACATCATCCACCGCCATGTCAACACCCTCTCCGTGCGCATGCAAGAGTTTGAGGCTCATGCAGAGCCGCTTAACCTATCCCATGCCTTCCCCGCCCTGACAGGCGACATCATCATGGACTACTTCTTCGGCTTCAACTACAACCAGCTCAAGCATCCTGAATTCGAGTCATTCCATGATGCTTTTATTCGGGTTGGCGGTGTGGGTCACATCGCCACGCAGTTCCCCATGATACTTCCCGTGGGTTATATTTAGATCATTCAAGATGTGCACCAGTCACACGTGGAACTGACATGGTTTTTGCAGATTCTCGATTGTATCCCTGACCGTATCAGCGGCTGGCTGCAGCCAGCAGTGAAGCCAGTGCTCAAGTTCAAGCAGGTATGCGGCACAGCACTGCATCTATACCGTGTTGAGTCTAACATGCGAGTCAGGATAATCGGAATCACATCGCGCGCACCCTTAAGGGCGAGGACATCAAATCCAACGATGCGAAGAAGACCATCTTCCAAGAGATTGTCGCCTCTAAGCTACCAGACTCTGACAAAACCCAAAAACGTCTCGAGGATGAAGCGCAAATCATCATTGGGGGCGGCGTAGAGACAACCGCTTTCTCCCTCTCCACAGCCGCGTTCCACATCATCAGCACCCCACGCATCTACGAGCGCCTGCACAAAGAGCTCGTAGAAGCCTTTCCCAACAGAGATGACCTGGATCTGGCACCGCTGGAGAAGATGCCGTATTTCAAAGCCATCATCATGGAAACCGCGCGGATGTCCTACGGCTTGAGTGCTCGAAATCCCAGGACACACAAGACGCCTCTGCAGTACAAGGACTGGGTTATCCCTGCAAACACTTGCATTGTAAGTCATCAACCTACTCGGCAATCCACCTTTCCATCGCATCGAAGCTAACCCCCACCCCTCACAGTCCATGACCATCCCCGAAGTCTCGCACGACGAAATTCTCTTCCCGTCTTCGCACACCTTCATCCCGGAGCGCTGGCTCAATGATCCCAAGACCGCCGATGGCATTCCGTTGGAGCGCTTCATGGTCTCTTTTGGTCGCGGTACGCGCAATTGTCTTGGTATCAATCTGGCATATGTGGAGCTGTACCTGACGCTGGGCATGCTGTTCCGGAAGTACAAGTTTGAACTCCATGAGACTGATGTCAGCGATGTGGAGTTGGGTCATGATTTCTTCATTCCGGTTGCGAAGCTGGATAGTAAGGGATTGAGGGTTTTGGTTAGGAGCACGGAGGATTGAGGCTTTTCTTACTTGCAACCAGTGTACTTTATCTTGTGGACTTGTTTTGATGGGTCATTTTGAGAGGTCCATCTTGAGGACATCATTCCAATTCAAGATACTTAAGAGATGCAGCCCCCAGGCGAATACATCCAATCACCCAGCCAAACCCTCACATCAGCATACCCCCGCCATCCGTCCTTATCATCGTGCCATCAACATTATAATCCCTCAACAACCCCAAAAACGTCTCCGCCACGTCTTCCGGCCTCCCCACCCTCCCCGTCGCCATCCTACTCTCCATGCCCCGCATAATCTCCTGCTTCTTCTCCTCGCCATGATGATCCCACATCTCCGTGTCCACCGCGCCCGGGCTTACGCCATTAACGCGAATGGGCTTCATATCGAGCGCCAGGTTGCGCACCATGGAGTGCAGTCCACCAGCATACGCGCCAATAACGCTCCAGTTGGGAATTGGCTTTTCGGATACAGCGCCTGTGGTGATGGTGTAGGAAGATTTGTAGCTTTGGACAAGGTAGTGCGGGAGGTGTTTTGCGAGGAGCAAGGGCGCAAAGAAACGGATTTGGCCTGCGGCAAGGATGTTTTGCATTGTCTGGAGATGTCGTTAGTTCATGCCGTGTACACCGATACGGAGATGTAAGAAGAGGATTAATAAAAGACATCAACACACCATATCTCCCAACTTAATATCCGCCAACTTATCCCCCGCAGTAAAAACAACATGATCCAACTTGCTCTCCGGCATGCTCTCCACCGTCTTCTCCAACAGCGTCTTCAGCTCTTGTTCCAGCGTCTCTGGCTTGCCTAGGTCGACGGCAAGACCCCTGATGCGCGGGTTTTTGGTATCGGCGGCAGAGGGATACACGGTTTTGAGTTTGGATACGGCGGCATCGATGCGAGATGGGTTGGAGGAGCTGATGGTTACTAGAGCGCCGTTTTCGAGACAGGCTTCTGCGACGCTGTAGCCGAGGCCGGATGTACCGCCGATCACGAGGATGCGCGAGTTGGTCAGTTTGTTGGTGTAGCGTTTTTGGTCGGTCATGGTGTGGGCGGTTTGGTGTGTGTGTTGGTAGATGGGGAGGGTGTAGGTAGTGTGCAGATTTTTTAGTTATTGGTCGCACGATTGGTCTTTGCTGTGATAAGTATTGAGGTAGTACAGGCCGATGAAGATAGAGAGCTGTGTATTGCACTATTCCCCACATTAGCAGCATCGTTAGTGGTATATATACGCAGATCTCCAAAGCTACCCACAACGGCACTTGCATCATCGTACCCGACGTCTAGTTGCCGTTGTTATCTCCGTGATGAACAAATCGTGTTGCTAGCTTCTAAGCATATAGCGTCGTTTCTCCACCCATTTCACCTCTGCTCGACGTCATTGGAGAAAGGTAGAAACGTGCCCGTCAATTTCTTGCATGGAGATGAACGGAGATAAGGTCATATGTATATGCGGGTACAGCCGTCATGCATTACATCATCACAATTGGGTAACGAAAAGTGAGCATTGACTTGATTATTCATTTCAACGTGCGCTGTATGAGGTATCGTGACCTCGATCAAGACGGCTCAGTAAGCCGCGCTGGTTGGGGAGCTGCTAAGCTGACGCAGCTCTGTAGTGTGAGCACCAAGCGTGCGTGCATGTTTATCAAGTCTCTCCGAGACCTGAATAGGTTCGATACTGCTTCTCCTACGGTATCGTTCGATAGCCGATCATAGTGTCGTCCACATGGTGTTGATCTGTTTTCGCTTGACCTGGAGTGCTGGTTAGTACGCCATGTAACACAACAATGCACACAAAAGTATAGAGAGGGTTGACTCACCAAAGGGGCAACGAACAAGACTCCGACAAACAGTCCAACAACGGTCATAAGCATAGAAATCTTGTTGAAGCCCTTGCCCAGGATATCGAACGAGAAACTGGGTGCAACTCGTGTGCCGAAGATATCCAAGCCATAGGCAAAGACCAGACTAGTACTCTCAATTCCGCTCTCACTTGTGATAATATCTTCGATACCCAAGACTTCGTACTTGTGGGTAAGGTGCCACTTCGGGTCGAAGTTGATGAGGGGTGTGTACTTGACCAGACCTTCGGACGCTTCCTGCGCAGTAGGCTCACGACCGACGGGTCGGCGAGGATCAATCACCATGCGTGGAATGCCAACTATAGCGTTGAGTGCGGGTAGGGTGACGAGGAGCTCACGACTGGTGATGCCCTGTCTAGTCTGTGTGACACTCATGTGTGTAATCTCTGCTGGTACTTGATAGCTCTGCGATAGTACATAGGGCTTCGCAGCGTCGCAGTTCGAACCCGAAGGTTTCACGGTAGAAGAGTTGGACGAAGTACCCAACGGACCCCTGTCGTCGGGAAGGGGGGATTCGTAAAGGTCAGAGACGACGAGCTGGTAGCCGCGAGAAGAAGCGCCAGATGCAGCATCGATGGTTAGCGCATACGCGAACCAGTTCTCTGAGATAGTGGCTGGAATGGGTCGTGTGGTATCGACATCGTTGTGTGACATGGTATGTAGTACTTGCCCAGATGCAGAATCAAGCAGATAGACGGACGCGGATCGCGCGGACTCCACCACTGTTGTGACTAGGACAAGGTTTGGGTTCAGGTACTTGTACAGTACCCTCCTGTCGCCTAGTACTTTGCCGATAGAGGCAACAGGGTCCTTGATCGGGCGAGCGACATAGCTGTCAATCTTCTCCTCGACAGGTGGTGTAAAGCTCCATACTGGTTCGGAACCAGGTTGGCTTTCCAGGTATCCTTTCAGTGTGCCGTCAACAATGGTAAATGAAATAAGGCTTTGCCCCTCAGCAACTAGCGAAGGCTCAAGCTTGATTTTGTCGGAAGTGATGAGGCCACCAGTTGTCGAATTGATAAACATTGACCCCTGGAAGCTGGCGTCTGTTACTTCAACATAGCCACTGTGCGCCTTGAGAGTCGGGTGTTGGAAGCTCGTGTCGGGCGCGAATTGGCCAAGGTCCACGTTCCACATCACTTTGCCTCGTGAACCAACATCGAGGGCAGCAAGGCGACCCGCCTTAGTGGCGACGACAACAAGCTTGTGGAAACCAAAAGTGTCTTGTTGAATATCGTCGACTGTTGTCTCCTTTGTCTTGCCAAGCACACTACTCAAGAGGCGCTGGGGAATGCTCTGCGCCCACGCCGGGAAGTATTGCAGATCCTGGAGGTGCCTCTGCACACGGTGGATGTAAGCAGAGACAGGGTTGCGATGGCTTTCCTCAGCAAGTGCTTGTGCCAGGGTTTCTTGTTCAGGCAAACCGGCCCAGACTGCGGAGACTGCGCCGGACAAGAATTCGGGCCGGGTCCAAGCGACTTCATCGTTCCGCAGAAGTGCCCACTGTCCGTTGGAGTACAGAACAGCCGACCTCACAGCGCTGGCGGCTCCTGACTTCACAACAACTTCAGATTGGCCATGCACAGGGAAGGCGCCCGCAAGTGCCGGAGAGCCTTTGACAATCCAGCGACCCAAGACACCGTGCGAGACGGAAGAGAAAACTGTCACCTCGTCTTCAGTAACCCTGGTGAAGTAGACGTTGGCATCAGATGTGCTTGTGGTGAAAGTTCCCTTTGTCCTCAGCTCCGGGAGGCTGTAGGCTTTGGAAACGGTTTGCTTGTTGAGGTCGACGTGGTAGACTTCAGCAGAATGGCCGATGGCAGTCTGGTACTCGACGAGGAAGTGGGCGAGCGAATTGATGTGGTTGGGAGCATGGAGAACGATGTTCTCGATGACTTCGTCCCCTGGCGTGTTGAAGGTCGACACAGCTTTGGTGCCAATAATGTTCACCTTCAGCACCTTGTTCGCCTTGTCGGTCCAAGCCAATAGTGGGGCAGCCGTGTTGGCTCCGGCGAAGAGGATTCGGTCGCGCGAGGATATCTCTGTGTCCGAGTTGAGGGTGTACTGGTCGAGCTTCTTTCCTGTGATGGGATTGAGAGACGTGACTCGGAGCTTGGAGCCTCCGAGCATGGGCGTGTGGAGGGCGATGTAGTAGATGGTTGTCGGCGAGGTCGAAACCTGGAAAGGCGTGTCTCCGCTGCGGCCTGTCAGTGTCTGTCACATTGCCATTGATTGATGTAGCCACCTCGTGTCCTCGTATGTCCACTTGACGCGCCCGGTCTTGCCGTCAAGCCTCTTGACACTGTTGCTGCCATCGGTAGCAAGGACAATGGCGTCTTTGGCCGCGCTTATGGTCATGCCATCTTCCTGCTCTAGTATCTCCAGATCCTCGACTGCAGCCCCGCCGAGGCTGGTGTCCCACACGAGACGGCCGTCGGAAGCGCTCCAGGACGTGACGCGGTCTCCGACGGCGCTGATTACCGTGTCCTGCTCGTTGCCTGAACGCAAATGTCCGCGGTGGCCGGGCTGCGAGGCCAGGTGCTGCCGCCAGACGAGGGCGCCATCCTTGGGGTTGATGGCGCCGATGGTCTGGTTCTGCGATATCGAGTACAGGAGCGATGCCTTGGAGCCCGCATAGGGCTTCTGGAAGAAGGTGGCCTCTGGGGCAGGAAGGCCTAGCAGGGCATAGTGGAAATCAATGTGGAAGGCATCGTCCTCGAAGATGGCCGCAGCCGGCGCGAGACATGCTGCGATGGCGACAGCAGCACTAAAACGCATGGTCGGGTGGAATTGGAGCTTGTCGTCGGCGTCGTCGTCGTTCGGCTCCCATGCGCCCTGTGTCGGCTTCCCTCACACGTCTGCAGTGCCAGGGCGCACGTGCCCGGCCTGCTCCAGATCACGGGACCCTTATTGGGTGCCCTGCTCCTTATAACCCCAACCGCCAGCCCAGGCTCTTCACGACTCAGTTCAGGCGGCGTCGGGGAAGCGGGAGGCTCTCCATGGGCGATTATTACGTCGACAGGATGCTTGCTCGACAGCCTTGCGAACCCTTCTTGTGCACGACTCGACCAGAGGGCCACGCTATCATAGATTGGAGCTTGTCCCGGCGCCCTGGCTTTGTTTCGCGACTGGCCGCGACGACCTCGTCTCCCTCTCTCTCGCAGCATCTCGGCGCTTTGTTTTTTGGCATAATTACGGGCTGTACGGGCTGCACCCCAGAGCCGAACACCTGGCATATCTCCTGCTAAGCCCTACCAAGTCTACTGCATGCATGTGCCTTTCTTCGCTACCTCTTTGTCGCTGCTTGCTCCCTGATTATCGCGACGCCGTTTCCTTCTCCCACCTCGACCTTCACGTGACGGAAAAATCTTCCCCAGCCCCCAACCTCGGCGCGTCAAACAGGTGCGTTACACAAACTTGCCCCGCGCATGCATGCAGTCGCTTTGCCTCTGTGGCTCGTCGCCTGCTGCATTCGAGGCTGCTTTTGTCTGATTGGACGTGGCTTGGTTTGGAAATCGATGCGCTGACGAGTGTGGTTGGCCCAGAGCGCAGTACGACGCGCACCGCCGATTCAGCCCTCTGGTACAGACCGACGCAGTGTCCAGGCAGCACGACGAGTCGACTTCCTTAGCCTTTACTAGACGGCGGCGGCTTTGAGCCGCTCATCCCTCTGTGGCACCCACCGCCACAGGAGGCGAGGAGCACTTCTCGTCAATAACCTCCTGGCCTCGCTGCAAGCTGCCCACGCAAATCTGAAGCATGTCGCAACGGGAGTACCACATAGTCGTCCTAGGTTCTGGTAAGCTAGTTAGACACCGTCAGCAACTAGGTCACAACTGACGAGAATGGCGCCTTAGGTGGAGTCGGGAAGAGCTGCCTAACAGGTAAGGTTACCGCCTCGAGTACTCGCCAACACCACAGCAGCGCTGACTTGTCCACAGCACAATTCGTGCAGAATGTATGGATAGAGAGTTACGATCCTACCATTGAAGATTCATACCGAAAGGTGCTTGATGTTGACGTGAGTGTGCTTCGACCCTCATGCACTACCCTGTTGCTGACCCGCTGAAGGGCCGTCATGTCATTCTGGAGATCCTGGACACTGCAGGCACCGAACAGTTCAGTGAGTATCTACAGCCGCCCATGCACACGCGACCCATGACTAACCAAAAGTAGCTGCTATGAGGTAATACACCATTCGAGTCCCATGCCAACTCACGACTTACACCCCCATAGGGAACTGTATATGAAAACCGGTCAAGGGTTCCTTCTCGTCTTCAGCATAACATCGGCATCGTCGTTCTGGGAACTGGCAGAGCTTCGGGAGCAAATACGACGAATAAAGGAAGATAGCAACGTTCCCATGGTCCTCATCGGCAACAAGTCAGATCTAGAAGAAGACCGAGCAGTGCCACGCCCACGCGCCTTTGCAATTTCCCGTGAGTGGAACATACCGTACTTTGAAACCAGTGCTCGGAGAAGAGCCAATGTGGATGAAGCCTTTGTCGACCTCTGCAGGCAAATCATCCGCAAAGATCAACAGGAACGGCAGCGCATGGCCCCACCCGATTCACCGAGACCTGGCCCAAGGTCGCGGACGCATACTGGAAGGCCTAAGCGCCGGGGACACCGACCGCATTGTACCATCCTTTAAGTTACGATACCCAACGACGGACGACTGCACGAGTGGCAGTGGGCTTGCTGGTACAGGCGCTGTCACGATTCCCTTCGCATCGCTCGTTCCAAGTTTCTCGGTTTAGATTTTTGGTACCATAGAGGTATTAGATCATCCGCTCACAGCGGCAATTAATCCCCTTTCTCATACGGTTGAATCCATGACGCTTGTGTGCCCGTATCTGCGATTGTCTTTGCATGTTTGCTGGTGGGTGTTGGATGTCTCGTACGCAGACGTAGCATGTGTCCACAACATGTAGTCAAGCAAGGCACGGGAAGAAGATCTGTCCTTAGAGCTACCCCCACTTGGCGGATCTGCCAGGTCACTGGATCCGGGTGGAGACATCTCGATGAGGACTACGTATGACGTGTTGGCTGTCAGTACATCGCAACATGTCTGCTTCCAGGCCACAGTATGCAGCACCGCCAGCGGAGTAGACTCCTCGGGAACAAGCACCTTCCGGAACCGACCCCCTCGGATCTCAGCTGGCCCTGCATTCGTGCGGCTGCCGCCTATCCTCGGGCTGAAACAGGAGCGCGTGACAGCTTAAGTGTGGCTTCTTTGCGGCAAGCGTTTGCGTGCTTTGTTGGGCTGCTGTCTTGAAGCAAGCCGCGGTACACGCTCTGACGTCACCGGCGGGGCAATAGAGGGGCATCATTCAGGCACGCAGCGAATACCAGATGATTGTCCATTCGCCCATGACGCGATTTGCATGATAATCCACGATCGACAGCGGAATTTTCAAAAAGTGCCACTCTCTTGCGTGGGTTTGTGCATTGCATGTGATGGTTCGTGGCTGCGGGTACCCCATCGCGCTTGCGTGGTCTGGCCCTCCTTCCATGGGCCCTCCTGTGTGACGTCACTCACCACCGGAAACAGTGACGTATGTTTGTTTGCACTCTGTTGGAGCCTAGCGCTCAGCCCTCAGCCCCTCACTAGCCTCCCTCACCTACCCCTCTTGCTCTACATAAATACCCTCACCCGTCTCCCCTTTGCTTCCTCCATCACACAATAAGCCTTCATCACCTCATCTACACTACCACTTCTTCCAAACCCAACCCCTCAAATACCAAACACTTCAAAATGTCTGCTCCCAACGCCAACACTCCCAACGAGGGCATCGTCGGCCAGGCCGTCAACTCTGTCAAGAACGCCGCCAACTACGTCGCCGAGACCGTCCAGGGCCAGACCGCTGAGGCCAACAAGGAGGCCAACAAGCAGCAGGCTAAGGGCAACGTCCCTGGCCAGGACTCCCTCACCGACCGTGCCTCCGGTGCCCTGAACGCTGCTTCCGACAAGATGAACCAGGAGAAGCACGAGGGCTCCGCTGAGGCCAACAAGCGCTCCATCTAAGTACTCAGTACTTGAGCACCGGTTCGACATTTCACTTCGGTATGTGGTCCACACCCGTCCTTCTTTGACACCTTTCTAACAATCACAAGGTTCAGAACGATACCACTATGGTTTGAGCGATGAGCACTACGACTCTCGCCGGGTTCACGATAGCCCCATGATAATGGATATGAGATACCAATAAATCCTTTAACTCTACAAACTCTACAGTCTCCTTGCCATGCCGTTGTGTGATTATGATGCTGGAAAACGTTTGTACGAACTTTCGCACCTAATTGCAGCTCCAGCCCTTTAGCCTTCAGCGCCGTTACCGATCTTTATGTGCTTTCCGGTCACGTCTTCGCACCCTGACTTCGAAAATATTCGTCCATTGTGCAAATCTCGCCCAAACGGTCACACGGTCGCTTTGTGACACATCATCACTCTATCCTCAATGAAATGTGCTAGTATAGCAACATGAACGTCAAAAGATTCACCCAACATACATGTATCATGTATCTCACCGGCTACCTCGCGCTTCAAATAGATACATACGCCTACATTGTCATATCTTGACGATCATGAGTCACAACACGGAGACATAGTTTGGCATAGTTGTTTCATAAGATTGTTCAATGATGTTACCAGTGATACTGCTAACTAAATGAACGCATTACTCAAGACAACGCTTCGCGAAAAACAAAGGGTATCGAATGATCAGGGAAATGAGAAAGCCAAGTATGAAAAGAGCTCGCAGAGACCTCGTCTGTGTCATCTCCAACAACTCTTTCCTCATTACTCGTGGACGCTGTGGAACATGCAGTGGTGGTGGGGTTCGTGTGGTACGTAGGCGGGGGCGTGGATGTAGATACATTTGGTAGTGGCGCAGAAATACAACGCTGGTTTCGAACGGAGAGATGGTGCTGGTGTTTGCAACAGGCAGTGCAAGGAATCGTGGGAAGAGGAAGAAAACTTCTGGAGTAGTGCATTGGAGGGTGTGGTGACTGTACGAGCGACGGAGGACGGGTTTCATCTGACACGGCTAGAATGTGAGACTTGGTCGTACCGTTCACGCTGGAACAAGCTCTTGATGTTGACGATTGTGGCCCCTAAGCAACCGTCTTGGGTGCATGAAGCCAGGAAGCATCGTCGCCGTGTCCGTTGTCGAATTCAAAACTGATCCGGAACCTCTGCAGAAAGCACATCTTGTCAGCACACCTCTCATTCCCAGTCCCTCATGTGAAGGGTAGGATAGGAGGGGGCTTTAGACGTGCATAGCGCCACGGCCAGTATGCGTAGTCCTTGCCTTGAAGTGTTTCCAGAACATGATACCCCCAATGACCGCAGAAATGAACCAAAGCAGCATGTTGGTCAGTAGCACCCAAACCCCGTTCTTCATCCTGGTGATACCCTTGTTCCCCTCTGGGTTCTCACCGATGAACATCTTGCCGAAGATGCCAAACGCAACGAGATAGCACAGGAAGACCAGCGCATCAACGGCGAAGAAGAACCACGCCTTGATGAGCGGTACCATGGCGAGGAGGGAGCAAAGCGCACCAAGTGTGCCGCACACAACAGCCCATACCCATTTCGAGTCGACGTATTTCCCTTGCTTGCGCGCGTTGTCCAGGTCCACGGCGTAGAGTCCGATGACAGTGAGGCCCATAACGAATTGGAAGAAGCGCAGGACGAGGCGCAGGATGGTTGTTGGGGTGAGGGACGCACCGAGCGAGGTTCCTAGGGTGGCTTTCTCGCCCCGGAGAGTGCTACGCGAGAGGAACTTGAAGCCCATGGCTGCAAGGACACTTAGCATTTTTGCGTTAGCTGAGCTCGAGGAATTGGTCTATATGTGTGTGTGGTGTGAGACAGGTAGACAATGTCTTACCTATTGTAGATGCGATGCGCGACTTTGTAGAGTTTGTTGATTTAAACGTCGTGCGCGGATGTCTCTCTTCGTCTTTCGGTGGTTCGCAGAGGATCTCGGTCGTTGGAGTAGTCGCAATGGATAGAGCGGGGAAGAAGAAATAGTTGTGAGCCGCAGTGATTAGACAAAAGTCGTCTCTCGTACTGTGACCGAAACAACACCGCTGCGCTGTAACTTGGGCGTGCTAAACCTCGTTGGCACACAAGGTTTCTTTTGGACCCTGGGAACTTCGGGGTCTTGACAATGTCACCGTTCCCTCTTCCTTCCAAGCGCGATGACGTCGGGGGTTGATCCTGGAGTGGGATGTGGCTTCCAGGGATTAATTAAATTTGTGCACGCGCTCTTTCGGTGCGAATTGGGAAAGATCGGCAAAGAGAAGGTGTGACAGCAAGGCTATTTGGAAGATATGCGATAAAAGGGGTATAGACGCTACTGGAACGATAGATAGGCAAGACGCGATAGAATGGAAGTACGAAGGGACTGTCCCGCGACTGTCAAAGCCGGCGGTGATGAGAATGAGACGTGGGAAGAACAAGATGCAACGCTGGAGACGCATGATTCGCCTCTCCATCGCCTCTCTTTTAAATCAGACCGTGAAGTGCTTCGTGGCATCGAAAGCGTCAACCCATGCGTTGGCGCCTGACCACACGTCCAGCGCGTTGTGAACGTGTGGTTCTGGTGACCCTGTTTGAGGTGCCGACGCTGACGTAGTGGACCTCGAGTAGCGTTGCATTCAGAGCAGGGATGTTTCACAATGTGATTCGCTGGCAATACTCCAGCCTCTGCATCATGAAACTTACCGTGAAGTCCGAGGTAACTTTGCTGTCGCAGGAAATGGCGTGCGACAAGCAACATTGGACTGTGTGATAGGTTGACAGTTTCAGCGCCTGGAAGAGATGTATTTCAAGACGTCTCTGTGATGGCACAAGCGGTATCTGTATGAAGAGTAATATTGTTTTATTCGCGGGGTATTAATCACCCACGGTTTGTACTACGCTCACGTACAGTTATCCAGCATACCAAAGACATAAAAATGTCTAAGGACTGGAGTACTTGTAGCCATATTGCTCCTTAGCGGCCTTGATCTGCTCCATGAGCTTGTTCTCCTTCTCCGCAAACTCCTTGTCATCCTTCAACTTCTGCAAGTACGTGTCGTTTCCAAAGCCGCTCTTGCTCGGGATATCCAAGCCGCGCTGGACTGCAGGCCGTGCCTGTATGCGCTCCAACCACTTCTTCACGTTCGGGAATGAATCGAGGTCAATACCGGAGAAGCGGAGCATGTGGGCCCATCCAAAGCTGGCAATGTCGGCGATGCTGAACTTGTTGCCTACAAGATAGTCGGTGTTGGCGAGGTGCGAGTCGAGGATGCCGACCAGACGTTCGGTCTCGCCTGTGTAACGCTGCATGGCATAGGGAATGCGTTCCTTGGCGAAGCGGTTGAAGTGGTTGGCCTGGCCTTGCATAGGGCCAAGGCCGCCATGTTGCCATGCCATCCATTGTTCTGCGCGCGAGACGTCGAGAGGGTCGCTGAAGCTGAACTTGTGTTCGGGGTCGTAGTGGCGCGTGAGGTACGTGAGGATTGAGAGACCTTCTTGGACAGCGAAGCCGCCCTGGTCGTGGTCGACGATTACACTATTTGTTGGTATCCAAGGTCAGTACGCGTCTCACGAGAAGTTCGTAGGGTGGCATTGCTTACGGGATGCGTCCATTGGGACCGAGCTTGGTGAACCAGGGCTCCTTCTGTGTGTTCTTCGAGATGTTGATGCTCTGCCATGTGTAGTCCTTTCCGTAGGCTTCCTTGAGCTCCTCGAGCAGAATGCTAGCCTTCCATCCATTGGGTGTGCCGAAGGTGAGCAGCTCGATGCCCTTGTCCGCCTTCAGTCCGGTGGGTTCGCCGTCAGCCATTTCGGGAAGTATGCGAAGTAGCGGTTGTGAGCTGTGGAAGTGCGATCGGAGAGGTTTGCGCGTTTGGGCGGGGAGACGTGTGAATTGTCGGAGTTGTGAGGAGATGGAGGGTCGTAGTAATGACATGAAGAGGGGTAACTTCAGCGCGTTATGGAGGGGTTATATGCGGCCAATGCATGTGGAGAGCTATTTCTTCCCAAGCTACTGCTTAGGAAGCATCCATGACGTCGTCCTCGTAATACTGACATTGCGCACGCGTGCGCATTGACATGATTGGTAAGTGATGAAATCTTCAAATTCGTCGGACAAGTATGAACGGGCGTAAAGTCCATGAGTCGCGTTCTCTGCTCAAGCTCGCGACGCGCTGTACCTTATCAGCATTATCTTGACTTGCGTGACTAAGCGGCTTCGCGATGCACCTGGGCATCGACCCAAGCCCAACATTGAATGTTTCGAGCCGAGATAATTCAATCAAAATGGTCCCAACTTCCTAAGTACAAACTGGCACCTTGCAGTTGAAGGAATTTGTTCGTCATAGGAAGTCCAAGAAAATTCTGCATGGGATCTAGGCCTGCATCGATGGAATACCGTCGAAGCACCGAAGCATTGTGTTCTACTAGTTCCATGAGTGTTCCATCAACACAGAAACGCATTAATGATCCAAAGATCATCATGTCTATATCCTGATATACAGGCCTTATCCAACTCTCCTACAATACATCCTCCTACCTGCTACCATACCATGCATGCATTAGCTAAACTGTGGAAAAAAAAAAGGCTGTAGCACCTCAACGGATGCTTAGTTGACCTTGTATTCACTTCCACCTCCACACCAGCACCGTCCCTCGCCTTCTCTCTCGACATGTATTACTACATCCATACCCCGGTCCTTCAGGAACTGGTATGAGCGCTCACGCACGTCTTCTGGGTCTGCCATGCGGTTGGCAATGATGTGAATCACGCCGAGAATGCGGCGTTGCTTTGATGCGTGGCTATGATCGTGGTCGTGGTCGTGATGATCATGCGAGTGTGAATGCGCATGTCCGTGATCATGGCCGTGATCATGAGAGTGTGCGTGGTCGTGAGAATGCGAGTGAGAGTGGCTGTGGTCGTGTGAATGGGAGTGATCATGTTCGTGATGATCGTGCGGATGGTCATCGTGTTTATGGCCGCCTCCACAATCATGATCCTCTTTTGCGTGTGCTTCCGCGTGCGCAGCACCTTCGTCTTCAAGCCAGAACTTTGGTACCGCGTATCCGACAACGCCTCTCAATGTGCCCAGTTCACCTAAGGTATTTCTGATGCTATACTCGAGGTCGTTGGGCATACTCAGCATGAGTCTTGCGCCACTCGATTTGACCAGCGGGATCGCTGACAAGAAGATTAGGATTGCAATGATGCAGGACGCTATCGGATCCCATCCTGACCAACCATAGTACTTTGTAAGAAGAGTAGATATGATGACGGCAACAGAGCCAAGCGCGTCGGCGAGAATATGCAGAAAGATTCCCTGCATATTTTCGTTGTCGTGGGAATGGCCATGTCCGTGGTCATGTCCCTCATGTCCGTGATCATGATCGTGTCCATGGCCGTGGTGGGCATGGCCAAAGGCTACTAGGCCCACGATATTAACGATGAAACCGAGGATGCTGACAATCAAAAGCTCATTGAGACGCTGGAGTTCGTGACCTTCCCAAAGGCGCTCAAAAGCGTCGAAGATGATCTCTAGACTGACCAGTCTGGTTCTGATTAGTATATACGCGGAGAAGTATACGTCATGATAACTTACAAAAGGAAGACGCCGTTTGCAAAGCCAGACAACGTATCGACCTTGCCATAGCCGTATGGGAAGCGGGCGTTGGGGCGCCACTTGCTCATCACTGCTGCTGCAAGTCCCACGGCGAGACCGGCGCAGTCGAAGAGCATGTGGATACTATCCGTGAGCAGCCCCAAGGATCCACTGACGAAGCCGTAGAAGAACTGAACCATCATGAAGGAAAGATTAAGTCTGTTAAAGTTAGTTAAGCCGATTTGGACTGCAGAATATGCTGAGTAGAAAGAAGTGGACATACACGCCAAAGTACGCAATGCGTCGCGAATCCCGCTCGATCAGCACGCTATGCACAATCGAGCCTGGAGTCGCGCGCGCGATGAGGAATGCCGAGATCCTAGAATGATTTCCATGGAGATGATGATCGTGATTATGGCCGTGGTCATGACCATGCGAATGCTTGTGTCCTGCATGTCCATGCTCGTGCGAATGGGGTACAGAAGAACGAGTGTCGACAGCGACCGCTGCGATTAGCATAGCGCAAACCCAAGGGAACGCGATGTTGAAATGACTAAGAGCTTGGTGTTCCAAGAAGCTCAGGGCGAAGATGAGAATGCCGCTCAATCTCAATCCAACCTGCTTTGAACTCCGTAATGATGCGGGAAGTGACAGGAAAACGAGCGCCGTAGTGGATGCAACCGATAAAGTTGAGAAGCCCAGGGTGTGATGCGACAAAGAGGGCGTGGCAGAAGAAACAAGTGAATACAAAATAGTTGTGACAGTGAGTACAAGACCTGAAGCAATGGTGAGTAGCTGATTCTCGGTACTGTTCACTAATAGTGAAGAGGGCTTGGGCAGCGATGCGCGAGATGGCTTTTGAGTCATGTATGAGTCCTGACTCTTTGATCCGGTCATCAATGACCAGCCTGCTGTGGGAAGAGGCGGAGGGACCAGGAGCAGCGATACTAGAAGGGCCAAATAGCCGACCAAGCTGCCTGTGACGTTGCCAGAGGTGAATATATCAGCCGACATGCTCATGAGAAGAGCCCCGCAGGTCACCTTCCTGGTCCTCAATGTTCGTCGAATATCGTCCCAAGGTGTGTGTTTCCCTGGTTTCTGGTCCAGGGCACCGATGCCTGCAGCGACTGCTACCAACATGGCCAAGGCTGTCTTCGCTCCTCCTATGTGTAGAGTTGCGTAGAACGGCAGTAGGACGCCGAGTATGTTGCTAGCCATGCGTTTCGGTGCATTGCTGATATTGAATGTGCCCTTCTCCTCCTTCCGCCTGTCGAGTGGCTGTAGACTGGAGTTGACTTTGGCTATTACACCGACTAGCAGCAGCGTGCCAGACGAGAGGGCGAGCGCATGTAGTAACGGGAAGCCACTTGTTGCGGTCGCGTATTCGAGTTCGGGTGATTTTTCTGCCACGGCTTCTGATAGACTCGACGGTAGCTCGGAAGGCGGTCTGACGCCGCTGGGGTATGCTAATGCGGCGAAAAGATATGGGAGAGGTATTAGGAGCGCGGTAAGGGCTTCGGGGAGTTCTAGCCATGATCTAGACGGTGTATTAGTTGTGGTTCTCTTGATCGTCGCAGGCGGTACTTACGAAGAAACAGGAGGAGGCGGCACATGCGCTGGAGACTCCTGTATGGGCGATACCGGTGAGAAGCCATACTTCTCAACAGCAGGTGTCTTCCTGGCCGGTGAGCGACCCAGATCCGATTCACCCCGCGCCCGCCCTTTCGGTCTCCCATTCGAGAACGGCTTCAGCGTGTAGGTGGAATCGTTGGAGCCCGACCTCTCATGCCCGTGCTCATGCTCATGCGCAGGGCTGTTGTACTCGGCATACGGCGAGCGCACAGCGCCGTGCAGATGCCCGTTGCCGTTCATATCAGAGCGCGTGTGTCGATGGCCGTGGTCTTTCGCGGGTGATGAACCATTCACGGTGCCATTCGCGTACGAGGAGGGATCCGGTGTGTATTGTGACGACGAGCGGCCATGGCTGTGTGTGTGCGAGGTGGGCGCGATAGGCAGCGCATACGTCGACGCCATTCGCAACGCCACGTTCGTCCGCCCGCTATGGGGTCGTCTTGACTCGGTGAAGGTAATTGGCCGAGTGGGGCTCGCGATGCGCGATGGAACGGTGCTCAATTGCCTTGAGATGGCGGTGTTGGAGGGAGAAAAAGCAACGTGGATCGCAGCCAGCAAGCGTGAGTGTGCTGCAATGAGGCTACGCAGCGCTTTGGCGTCTTGGTGTTTCGATAGCGGCGCGCGTTGCTGCACTATCAATAAGTTTCAGGGGTCTTACAGATTGACATGACTGTCATTGAGCGCCTTCCCCTTTCGGTCCTACCCCGGCTCAGATCTCCGCATCTCGTGGCTAGCCCTTGGCGTTGACGCACGCGGCGGCTGCCACGGTCGCCCGAGCCGCCTTGCAATTGGACAGCACTAACACAACACCAAAATGTTCGACGAATACATCTCGCCCGACAAGGACGGCAGCCTATTCTCTATCATACTAGGCGTCGTTGTGACGTTGTCGACGCTGTTCACTGCGCTGCTATTGACGTTGCCCAGTCAGTATGATCCCTACAAGGATAAGCCGCTTCGGTTTGTGGGCGAGGATGGAAAGGAGATCAAAATGAAGATGAAAGATGGGAAAGAGCCGATGCTATGGAAGCAGGGCCGCTCGGTACAAGTGGTGGTATTGGGGGACATCGGACGGTCGCCACGTATGCAATACCACGCTCTCAGCATCGCCAAACACGGTGGAAAAGTGTTCCTCATCGGCTACCAAGGTTAGTAGAACTCATCTTCAAGATGCAGCAAGCGGCTAAACCCACGAAGAGTCCGACATTATTCCTGAGATCGTATCAAATCCTCTGATCGAGATCATCCCACTCTCACCAGCGCCGAGCTTCCTGCGTTCAAGCAGCAAACTTCTCTTTCCAGTTCTCGCACCTCTCAAAGTCCTTTGGCAGATATGGTCGTTGTATCGCGCGCTTGGTTACCGTTCTAAGCCTACAAGATGGACGCTCGTGCAAAACCCACCTTCGATACCAACTCTCGCTGTAGCAAGCCTGGTATGCTTCTTGCGACGCACTGATCTAGTCATCGACTGGCATAACTTTGGGTACACCATTCTCGCTATGAAACTTGGCGACAGCCACCCTCTTGTGAAGATCTCTGAGAAGTACGAGAAGATCTTTGCAAAGGCTGCATCGCATCATTTCACGGTGACCAACGCGATGGCCCGCGTGCTCAAAAACGACTACGGCGTGACAGCAGAAGCACTGCACGATCGCCCAGCCTCTATCTTCCAGCCGATCGAACGACGAGATCGAGAGAAGTTTCTAGCACGACTACCAGAAACAGCCGAGTACGCCTCAGATCTTTCTGCAACTTCGAAGACGCCATGGAAGCTCATCGTCAGCGCCACGTCCTGGACTGCCGACGAGGACTTCTCACTTCTTCTTGACGCTCTCGTAGCTTATTCTGCAGAGTGTACATCTAAGACCTATCTGCCAAAGATTCTTGCCATTATTACTGGAAAAGGCCCTCAGAAGGAGTATTACCTTGCGAAGATCCGGGAGCTCAACCAGCAAAAGAAGCTATTGAATGTAGTTATTAAGACAGCATGGCTCACACATTCCGACTACGCCCTTCTCCTTGCATCCGCTGATCTGGGAGTCTCTCTACACACATCGTCTTCCGGTGTCGACCTGCCGATGAAAGTGGTCGACATGTTCGGTGCAGGCCTACCAGTCGTGGGTTGGGGAAAGTTCAAAGCCTGGCCTGAGCTTGTCAAGCAAGGTGTAAATGGACTTGGCTTCCAAAGCTCTGAAGAGCTCGCCTTACATCTGGCTACTTTCTTCGGCAATGATACAAGGCTGAGGGAGACATTGAAGGAGGGTGCTCTCAAGGAGAGCGAACATCGGTGGGACGAAGAGTGGGACGGGGTAGGCGGGAAGCTGTTCAAGCTCACATAACGGAGGTGCGCTCACGTGAGTGTAACAGATACATGATAGGACATGAATAAACTACATTGAACGCTGACAGACCGAAACCTTTCTAATACTTAAGCTCCAGTACTCCGCGCTTAAAAGTACATCCAGAAACGTAGGCCTCCAACAAAGCTGGTATAAACAAATTCAATCGAAAACCACACCAGAGTAGCCACCGTCCCCGGTCATGCATTCACGCGTCGCCCCGATGAATAGTGTATCAGCGCTTGGATCGTTAGGAAGCAGCACTGGGTGTTCTTCATCCTTACCATCATCGCATTGGCGAACCAGTTCCAGGCTTGGTGAAGAGCCGTCATCGCTTTCGGTTGATGCGGTGCCGCTTCTACCATCACTTTCCACTGAAGCGGTGGCGCAATCCACTTCCGCCTCATCTTCACCCGCGATACCCATTCCTCCCCGCCAAATCTCAGCCAGCTCCCTATCCTGTTCATTCAGATCTGTAGCATCAAGCTCCTCGGCCAAGGAACGCGGCGACGGCACCAAACTAAAACGAACGACTGAAGGTGTCAAAACTTCAGTCGAGTTTCCACCCCACCAAACAATCTCCTCTTGAAACTGGGTTACGACACCCTTGTATCGTGCACGAGGGCTTGGCAGCTGACACCAAGATTTCTCGAATTCCTTCCAAAGCGCAGCTTGCTTGATTCTTTCGCCAGTACCGGCCCACAGCCTAATTTCTCCCTCTCCACATGCGTGATGTGGTACTTTTCTCTCGTACTCGATGACGAGATTGTTCATCTCTTGATCGCACGCCAACATCGCTTGGAATAGGTACTCGTGTTCGAGATCTCCGTACATAACCTTGTGGTACTGGTATTGTCGCTGTATGTCTTCGTGCAGGGTTGTGGTTAGATCTTCGATCATCTTGAAATGTTGTAGCGTGCGGGTGTGCAGTGGCTGAGGAGGGTGTGGGTGTATCTCTCCCATTTTGTTTCGATGGTTGGTGAGATTGGATGGTTGGGAAGGTGGTATATGGTGACAAAGTGTGTGTTGACGAGCGTGGCCACAACTGAGCTCTCTTCGTATTCAGTTCTAGAGACTCAGTATTTTGGAATTGGTGTGTTGGTGGGAATTTTGGTGAAGCAAGAGAAGACCTCGAAACTTTTGTATGTCAAGAAATTGCAAGAATATTCAACTTCGCTACCAAGTTGAAGCGACCGTGTAACCATGCATACGTTTTAAACTTTTGTTCCCCTTTTGACCAATGTGCCTTCAGCTGAAAGAGACCAGAACCAGGATTTGATGGTCCAGAGAGGTTCCTATGGTACAGATGCACATTGGGCCAATGGAGTTGACGTTGTTGGTAAGGAGGCCTATCCGACTCCTAGTATACCAGAGTCGCCCATGACCAACCTGTGTTTCTTCGCGTGTGCGCTCTATTCTAGCGATCGTACCATGAGAATACCGGCCAATCATCCCAATGTTCATGCTAATACTTTTCTACCCTTCGCACCTGCCGCGTGAACCAGACTACAGCCTCAACTTTTCTCTCAGCCTTACTTGTCCAGCACATGGATGTGGCTACGTAAGACTTGTATGTCTGTCTCAAACTAAGTAGGCCTGCCCCACTCGAAGGCAATAGCCATCGCAAAGTTCAGTAGCACGGCCATGGACCTTGTTGCTGCAGACGTTCAATCGAACACAGGACAGAGCCAGGTTCATTACCGGTATGTCTAAGCACTTTGCGCGGACAAAAGAGAAACAGAGATTTAGTAGAAGTCGGGAGAAGCGGTGAAGTGCATAAAGACGATGTGGATGAACGTTATCGTGGTGTTTCGTTGGTCTGCAGGGTCGGCCCTTCCTCTCCCGGCGTGTCCGCGCCACCCTAGACCCTGTTTTATCCCCTATCGCTATATTTGGGCGTGCGTACTCGCCAGCACACGCGCAATCAGCCAAAACGTCACTTCACGTTTCTTTCTTCGACTCTCAATCCCATTCAACAAACTTCTATCCCCTCTTTCAGTGTCTATTGCGCGTTGATCAAACGATCCTTTCTGTTCGAAATCTTGATTTACACACCGCGACTCTTGTGCGACTCTCCCGAATAATTGATCTCGGGTTTTCAACAACTTACGCGACATGCTACTTCGATAACCCGAAACCGATACGATCTACAGTCGCCCCATCTGGAACTGTTTGCTGCAACTACGACTGAACAATGATGGATCGGATCGAAGAAAGATGGAAGGCTTTCGAGGAGGATCATCCTAAGATACGCACGCTTGTTGAATCAGTGAAGCCATACATTCCGCCGGTCAACTTCATTACGCTTCACTATGCCTACTTCATCAGTGTTACTCTGTTGGGTACACTCATCTTCTGGGGCGCGTCAAACCCATCCAAAAGCATTGGGTGGTGGGACAGCATGTTTATGTGCATGAGTGCAATGACGGCGGCTGGACTCAATTCCGTGAACGTTAGTCAGCTCACCACTTTCCAGCAAGTGGAATTGGCCGTTTTGATGATGATGGGAAGCCAGGTGCTGGTTAGCTACTTCACCGTTGCTTTCAGGAAACACATCTTCGAGAAGAGGTTCGAGGATATTGTGGAGGCAGAGAAAGAGAGGCGGAATGCGCGGAAGGGCGAGGTTGGAGCTGTAGTGGGAATGACAGGAGCTATGTTTGGGCTGCCGATTATGGGGTCCTTTGGAGAGAACAAGAAGGGAAGTAAGCCGAAAGCAGAATCCAAGCTGGCCACGCCGCTGGAAACATGCGTCGAGGATATGCCACCCAGTACGCCAATCCAGGAAAACCAAGCGCAAACCGGGTTATCACCCATATCACCGGGTGCAAGAGAAAGAAGCTTGGCCCAGCATGTCGGTTTTCTGGATCCCATACGAGAACGAGTCTCCCATGAAAGACCCATGTCAGCAACGACAACAGGACATTCAATCTACAACGTGCAGAGTCACCAGAGCTTGTCGAAACGTCGCCGCTCACTAGCCGAAGAATCTGGAGTAGGCGATAGCTTCAACGTGAAGACCTTCGTCAACGAGCAAAAGCGCAACATTGGCCGCAACGGGCAGTTCTTCAACCTATCGTCAGATCAGCGAGAGTACCTGGGTGGTGTTGAGTACCGCGCGCTGAAGTTCCTCTGCATGTTCGTACCAGCCTACTTCATACTCTGGCAGTTCTTCGGCGGAATCGCACTAGGGGCCTACATGTCCGTCTACGAAAGAGAAGCGTGCGCTGTGAATGCGCAGAATCCTTGGTGGGCTGGCATCTTTCTCGCTATTTCTGCGTACAGTAACGCCGGCTTTACGCTACTGGACGCAGGCTTTATACCCTTCCAGTCGTCATACTACGTCCTCGTCATCGTAACGATACTGTCGCTCGCCGGACCAGCAGCCTTTCCTGTTTTTGTACGCTTCCTCATCTGGAGCATGTCCACACTTCTCGATCTCTTCTCCAAAGACAAAGAGTATGGCGTATGGAAAGAAGGCTTCGATTTCATCCTCAAGTTCCCACGACGTGTGTATACCAGTATGTTCCCTGCGCGAGACACCTGGCTGTTCATCGCAACCTTCGGCTCTTTTGTGACAGTAGACTGGATCTTGATTCTGATTCTCAGTATTGGGAACCCGACGCTGGAAGTCATACCACTTGGGCAGCGTATCTTCATCTCACTCTTCGAAGGCTTCTCGATTCCAACTGGAGGCTACGCTATCGTCTCGCCCTCGGGAATGTACTTTGACGTACAGGTTCTGTGGCTCGTTGTCTTCTACACCGCGGCGTATCCTCACATCATCACTATGCGCAAGACCAATGTGTACGAAGAACGCTCATTGGGCATATACGAGGGCGATGAGGCTGAGCCGGAACAGCTCCACTCGGCGTCCAGCTCACTCTTCGATGTCGACGCCGCGATGCCTTCTCTGACCACCGCTGTATCACAGACCGAGAAGACGTCTCTTGCGCCCATCAAATCTCTCGGTAAAGTCGGCCGCCGCGGCACTGCATTTGTAGGCCGTCAACTTCAGCACCGCATGACAGCCTTCCAGGGTGTCGGTGTCGCCAACGTGCCCGCAGCCCCTGCACCCTTAAAGCGAGCAGTAACTATGGACTTTAATCGAATGTCGATTCATTCCCTCAACTCGCACCCGCCAACTCGACCTCCTTCCCTCATTAGTCAACAAGTTCGGGGCCAACTGTCACACGATGTATGGTGGATAGCCTTTGCGCTTTTCCTCATCGCGGTCATCGAAACACATCACTCTATCGAAGACCCGCGTACATACAGCGTCTTCACCATGTTATTCGAGATTGTGAGCGGATACACAACTATTGGAATCAGTATCGGGTTGCCGGATCAATCGTATAGTTTCAGTGGTGGCATGTACACGGGAAGCAAGATTGTCATGATCTTGGTTATGTTGAGGGGTAGGCACAGGGGTTTGCCTGTTGCACTTGATCGCGCTGTCAGATTGCCAGGGAAGAAGCTGGCGGAGATGGAGGAAGAGGACGCGGAGATCAGAAGCATGTTTTCTCAGTGAGCGAATGCGATTTAGCGATTAGCGATTTCTTTGAGCCTGGTCAATAGATTAACAAAAGCGATGGATGCAACTCAGGAGTCAGTCACATAGGCTGGACAGAATTCAGAGATATTAAATTTCATTGAAGTCGTTAAACCAATCAACTACCCAGATAGCAACAACATCCACCTGATAAATTACCTCCACACCACCCATGATCCCTACTACCAAGCTTTGCAACGACCATATCTACAAGCCAAGTCCAAGAGCCGCGAGCAGACCACCGAGTCCCAAAGCCGCAGAAGCCATGTTGGCGGGCGCAGCATTGCCCGGGCCATCGCCGGAACCAGCAGCACCCGTACCCGAAGGACTGTTACCAGTGCCAGAACCACCAGAACCGGAAGCACCCGTCGCTGAAGCGGTGTTAGACGGCATACCAGAAGGACGCGAAGCAGTCCCCGACATGCTTGTCATGGGACCGGGACCGCTGGAAGAAGCGTTCGAAGCGTTCGGAGCGGCAGACGTACCGGAAGCAGAAGCCGGGGGTGCTGTAGAAGCGGCGGATGGGTTGTAGGATGTTGTGGTGAAGGCGCATTCACGGACGATGTCGTTTACGTCTGTGTAAGTGTTAGTATGGGGGTTGAGAAGGGGGTTGTAGGTAGGGAGAGGAAATCAAGGCGTACCATTGTCCATCTCTCCGCCGTTCTGCATGATGCATGCTGCGCAGAGGGGGACTGCGGTGTTTGCGTTTTGGCCGTTGCAGATGCACTGGCGCTCGGCCATGTCGTCGTCTACAAGGTGAAGTTAGTATCTGAATGCTCACTGGCTTGGACTGAGTCCATCTTTCAAGGGAACTTACTGGTGCTGGTGTCACAGTCGCGTGTCAGTCTGGTGACGGAATCGCAAACGCTGCGGCACTGCATGGGGACATCGTCCTGGTCAACGTCCTGAGCAAGGCCGATGGCCGAGAGGGCAAAGACAACAGCGAGCTTCTGGAAATGCATTGTTGTGGTAGGTGTTGGTAGCAGTAATCTCAAGCGAGAGTCGTAGAGTGTTGTGTAGTTGTTGAGTAGTGAAGACTGTGGATTGTGTTGGTGATGGCCTTCATCGTGGGAAGTATGGGGGAGCTATATACCAGCGGAAACTGCTCGCGTGCCTACTTTCCCTTCTCAGACGGCCTTGCATGCGCATCCAATCAAACGCTGCTGTTCCTAGCACAGGCGCAGGGCTGACATCACAACGGGGGGATTACGTCTGACAGCAGACTCCGCCCTGTGCCCCATCCAACATCGGCCCGTTGTCGGTTATCAAGGGTGGAGGTTTGCCATGGGGTATATGGGGATCAAGGCCTTGTCGAGACGTCCAAGCATGGAGTTAGATGGTGTGCCAAGCCTCCGTTGCTTCCTAGATGCTTGGCGGGTGAGGTTATTGGGCTGCTTGTCCAGGACGATCGTCTTGTGTCGCACGCAGCACTGCCTGCCGCGACGCGACAGCTCTGCGAACAGCACACACGCCTACGCGTAGCCAAGTCTTCAAGAGAAAGTTACAAGAAACGTCTAAAAAAAGCAGGATACACCACAGGTCTTGGGAAATAAGTGGTTCTTGGCCACCATCAACTTGAGAATGCGGAGAACTTGTGGGCTGCGATTAAGTGATCAATGCAATCCTATTGCATGAGGTCACATTGATGTGGATCGAGTCAGGCCTCTGTTCGACTAAGGAATTCCTCCCCGCTTCACCTGCCCGTCAAAGCGTTGGGATCCTGATCAGATCAGGCTTTTACCAAGCTCTTCGGATGTTCCTGCCAAGTGTGAGCCAAGTGAATAATGCACATGTCCCATGCTCGCACCGCCATCGATTACGTGGTGGGCAGTCGCACGTCGTGTGAGGCTGTAAAGGCGGTATGACCTGGTTTCTATTTTTTGTTGGAAACTTGCAGAAGTGTCGCATGGGAATACAGTGGCCAAGGAATAGCGAGAAGAATGTATGTTATTACCGAAATGAAATAATCTAGATGGTATCTTGATGCGCCGCTATGCTACATGCTATATGAATTGGACAGAAGTGTCAAACTTCATTTCAGACGGTAGTACAACGCTAAACTCCCATGACAGTTGCCTCGAAGGGAATACTCAGACAAAGTCCTGATGTCACCTCATACAAGGGAAAAACTGAACAGGTCTGCAGACTACATTAACATGAGTACATGCAAAGTGAGTGTGTTAACATCGATGTAGACCCCAGGATGTTCACTTTTTCCCTAGGTTGACGTGATGTTGTGAGCCGGTGCGACACGCTATGCTGCAGAGCTTTGCAGAAAGCTACGGGCGGTTGATCAACACCGGCGGTGGGTATGAGTCGTGGCTGTGCGCATGGGAGTCATGCTGACCTATGAAGAACCTCGTTTCTTATGAGTTGCACCTAACGCTCAAAGTCTACACTGAAAACGTACACTCTGCTGTGTTCGACATCGACACATCATCGAACACAGCAAGGTGTACATCTCCAAGGTGTGAGGGTACAACTCATACAAACGAGCTTCTTCGTATGCGAGAGCGTTTGGTGAACACCTGTGTAGGAGACGGAAGCCGAATCGCGGGATTATCCGGAAAGCTCGGGGCGTCACGAAGCGATATCGGGTGCTTTGCCGCTGGGCGTAATGGGCCGCGACCCTGACACGAAGCCCCGTGATCCTTTTCTAGGCGCTGACTGGACAGGTATGCGCATGGCATCCTCTGGCTTAAGTTCTCCAGTAAGCCACTGACCCATGTGCGTTTGCCATCTCCTGAGATCCTCGGCTTTCGTTGCTTCTCTTAGCCTTCTATGCCGCACCAGTCTCTCCGCAACCTGTTGAAGAACAATCTTAGGAGGCCGATATTCAGTCAGGCCTCCTGGACTGGCGATATTGTCTCTCTCAAGATATGCCATTGTCGCTTCCTCCATGATTGAAAGTGTCTTGCCACCAGGAACTTCTTTCCTTTCGTTTGTTTGGGGGTTCGTCCATGGTCCCTTCACCCAGTTGTCGAGTGGTAGGCCTTCAAGCCCTTTGTCGACATTCAGGCGCTTGTACCATCGATGCTCTCCTTTGGCTATTGTTCGCATCATTTTATGACGGTCTTCGCCCTCGGTGTATTTGATCAAGACATTCTTGAAGACAGCCAACTTCTCGCTCCACTTCTGCAGCGCCTTTACTTTGCCCAAGGGACCAGGCCAAACTGCTGCGAATCCGTCGTTCGAGGTATCTGGTCGTCCTGTTCCGATAGAAAGCAACAGTCCTGGCTCTGTGTCGTCGCCCTTCAGCGAGGCGTGTTCACTATAGGCAGCGTAGGAGGGGTTGTTCTCGCGAATTCCTCCATCTTTGAAGCTCATTCGCTTTTTGTTCTTGCCGCTGCCAATATCGGCCGTGAGCATCTCGAAGTAGAAAGGAGCTGCTGAAGTGGCCCGCGTTACCTGCCATATCTTCAACTTGTCGGCACCGGCGTTGTAAGACGTGACCCAAGGTGGTGCGATATCGGGGTCGTATTGATGGTTATATGAGCGGAGGAGGTATGCTTCGTCGATTTGGCCGGAGTGGGTGGCTGTGAGGCAGATTGATTGACATATCCGCTCTGTTGGCTTGCCTCTGAATGAAGGCGCACCACCACTTGACCACGTAGTCGAGCTCTGCAAGGAGCCTACCCCTGACTCATTCAATGGCACTCTTGCTGGTGTATCCTCTTCCTCCAGAACCCATGGATGCCAGTCGTCTCCTGTGCATTTATTGTGCTCCTTACAGTACTGCTTCACAATATCTCGCACGGCCTTCTCCAACGGCTCATGGTGGTATTTGGTAGCAAGTGGCAGCACGCTCCTTTTATGCCCAAAAAGCTCATGTCCTACTCTACGGTATAGTTCGAGACACTGTGGTACGCTCATTCGTAACCTAGCCAGCATAACGGATATGAGGCCGCCCGTGCTGGTTCCGTACATGTAGTCGAAATAATGACATGGCAGTAGCTCGTTCTCGTCGAATTCGATTCGTTCGCTGCCTTCTACGGGGCCTTCGTCTGCTTGTATTCGGCGTTCGGCTTCGGCGATTTCGTGCATGAGGCGTTGGATGATTAGGAGGCTCGAGTAGCCGCGAATGCCACCCCCGTCTATCGATCATGTTAGTATCTGCTCGGAGTCCCAACAAATGCCATAAATGCATCCAGATTCGACTATACATATTCAAGCACTCGTAGCGTTGCGCGCGTTCGTCGCGCTACCACCCTATTCAAGGAAAACGCCGAGCACCCTGGAGCCTACGTTGACGTTGGGTCGCCTACTTTGCAAGTTTGTATGCTGATGTAGGCTCCAGGGTGTTCAACTTTTTCCTTGTATGAGGTGCCCTCGCGAAAAGACCCCTCAGGCTCGAGCGAAGGTGCTACGCCTGCTGGACCCTTCCCCACATACAGTAGCGAACCAACTTGACGTACCTAGCGTGAGTATCAAATCCTCCCAGCAATTCTCCTTGGTAACGTTCATCTTCCAGGTTTCTCCAGTCTTGTCCTGCTGGGTCGCACTGGTACCCGTCGTCCTTATACTCAGCGGCCTCGAGGCCGGCTCGGGGGGTTGCAACATGACGGCGCGCTTGCTGTGTTCAGAACAGGTCTGCAGACTACATCAAGCTAAAAACTTGCAAAGTAGGTGACCCAGCGTCAACGTAGACTCCAGGGTATTCGGTTGTTTCCTAGGTGGGCGTGCGATCGCGGTTTGGGACCTAAGGTATGGAGCCTTGCACAAATCGCGCACTGATGATCAGGGCGTGGACGTAAGGATGTAACGCAGACGGATCGACGCAGGATAGAGTGGATATAAGACTGCGGAGAGCCTCATGACAGCTCTCCAGGGCTGGCGCGTTCCTGCAAAGGGCGCGACGGTCTGCTGCAGGCTGGTGGATGGGTGGGTCCCGAGGTCGCGGGAGTGGCTGACTCTGGCCTAGCGAAGGGACTCTGCGAATATGACCAATTAGGGGATCGGATTCGCGACAGAGCCACTGCTAAGCCTTTGGGGTCCAATAAAGCGCTGGGGCTTGTTTCTGATGGCGTTGTAACCCTTGAGGTTTGTTATGACGGAGTGATCAGGGGAATGATAAGTTTGTGTGACGGTAAATAGAGCGATGAGATCCGCCGGTCCTCCCGCAATCCTACCCAGAGTTTGGGATCGCGACAACTAGAGTGTGACTTTGCTGGTATCCGAACAGTTTGTTATGCAGGCATGCAGTTTCGCGTTGTTGCCTACGCCGAGCTGAAATCTAGGGCGGTGTACGAGTAGGCGGAAAGGCATTGCTCCAAGCTGCAGTCCTCCTCGAGCAAACCAGAGCCTCCAGGGGTATGAAACGGAATCCAGAATGATGCTACCTTGTGATACTGGTGATGGGCGAACGACTCTGTCGGACGGTGTAGTAAGAGCGAAGAACGTCCGAAAGAGTCACCTGAATGGCGTTCTGGGGTCACAGTGTCGCAGGTGATGTGCATATTGTATGCTTGCTAGTTCACGCAAGTTCGCCGTTGAGAAGTCCAAAGGCGATGTGTCATATGTAGAGCAGTAGAATGAGTCAAATGGTCGATTTGGACTTGAGTAGGTATTGGTTGGGGATACCTGGTCTCGGCATACTGGAAGGGTTCGTTTTTTGGTTCGTAGCAGGCTCTGCCGTTGGCCGACCGAGTTTCTCCTCACGAGACAACGGTTTTCGTGTCATGTTGTGCGAGACGAAAGAAACGCCACATGACCGAGGAGTTAGAACGCCCGTACTTTGCTTGTGTATAGCTCTTGCCTCAGAAACGATTCACTGCTTCGCACCAGGCCAATCACGGCAGTCCACAGCACAGCCGCATCGTGAACCAATCAGCGAGTGATTCGGCCGAGCCCGACATCATCTTAGCACAGCCACGGGGCGCGGCAGGTCCGTGTGCTACGCCCGCCCAACGCTCTCTTGCGACCCAGGCCATCACCCCACCGGCTCTTGCTCTGTATTTCCACTCACACGACTGACCACTGCCCTCGCCTATACAAGCACCTTCCACCAGTTTGTAGGACCGCAAACATTTCTCAAGCGAGACAAGCACCCACCCAACCTTCACCGTCCTCCACCATCACCGCCCACGGCAGCCCTATCCTCGCCTATAGAGACGTCTCAGCCTCACCCTATCCGGAACCGAACCGAAGGAATGTTACAGGAAAGCATGACGTTCAAGTCGGAGTCGACGTCTGGCACCACGTCCAGTAAGGCGAGTAGCCTGTTCGACCTGGACCAGAACTGCGTCAAGTCTATCCTCGTGTACAAATATCGCTCAGGCGCAAAGGGCCTAGAGGTCAAGACTGAGCGTGATCTCTGCACGGAACTCGACCAAGGTACGTTCTCTGTAATCTGTTGGTGTGACTTCAACTAAAGGCAGCGTCCAGATCCGTCATTACCCTTCATACGCGTCACAAAGAAGCCTATACCTCGCGGCAACAGTCGGCTTGACATCCTCAACGAAGACCTACTCGCCCCCTCGGAACGCGAAAAGTACGCAGAGAAGCCTACGCTCAAGGCTTCCGTCGCAAATGTGGGACTGCCCACGCTCGCCAAGTGGAAACACATGATATTGGGCAGCTACGACGATCTCTATATCGTCTCGCGCTCGCATACCTTGTCGCCTGAGGCGAGCAAAAACAACAGTCCAGAGTCCAGTCAGCACGTCAACTCGTTTCCTAGAGAAGCGGTGCACAGTGACGAGGCCTAAGTGCGCCGCAGGACTGAGCTGGATGCCGTTGGAACAGGCGGTGGGGCGATAGATGTCTTGCATCTCTTGCGTCGACAGTGACGCTCAGCCTTCACACGAATGCACGCTCGCTACACGACTATACGTTTTCTCCCTATCATTACGCGATACCCAACGAGCTCGGCGCTGAACGGAGTTACATTGTTTTGGTTTCCTTTGGTCCTTTGTTTTCTGTCGTTGTAGAATAGCAACGAGTGTGTTGCACATCTCCGAGTTGGAGGTGTGTAGCTCTTAATAAGACAACCATGATCTTTAGCTGCTATCTTAATGTACATGGAACTGAACAGTGAAGTTTCAAGCCACCCCTATGTAATGAGTGCTTTTCAGCGCCGAGGAATGAACCGCTGCAAGGGTAGGTTGTCGAGAAACCAACGTCATCACACGTTTGATTCGCTTCTGGCGCATATGCCTGTCAAAGTTCGCAGGAGCGACCTGACCCAACAGGGAAGCGGCGTAAAGCTTTTCTCTCCGTGTTGCAGCGAAGGAACACACTGGCTGCATTGTTTGTATACACGTGGGTGGCATCGGACCTTCTAAATGGCTGGGCGCAACGGCAGACCCATCTACGGCTCGTCCAGACGGCACTAGCACACGAAGGCCCACCAGGCCTGCACATGCAAGCGGGGAGCTTCACTCTTGGGCCCGGTCTCAGCGCGCTGGGGCCCTGCATCGACTTCTGAAGCTTCCGCCGCGAGCCCATATTGCTATCACTCCCATTCAATCGCGCAGTTGAACGCCTTTGAGTCTGCAATTGCCCGCAGCTCGCCCAGCATGAGGTTCGTAATCCCAGCAATGCACCCGCGCATGCGCCCCCCAATCGTCGCACGGCGGGTGATGTCAACGGAAACTAATGCGCGTATCCAGGTTCGGTCAGCAACTCAAGCAGTCGCTCAACAAGGAGTGGATCTTCTACTACATCGACTACGAGGGCCTTAAGAATTCTCTACGCGTCCACCACATCTGGGATGAGAAGTCGGAGCAGAGCTTCGTCGAGCAGCTCGAGAAGGAGCTCGACAAGGTCTACACGTTCCAGCGCGTCAAGGCCGAGGAGATAATCCGTCGCATAGCAGCGTCCGAGAAGGAGGTCAACGATGCCGTCGCGCGCGCCCAGCAGGACCCCCAGAACGCCGCCAACTACGAGGACGACTTCGATCTGCTTGAGGAGGACCTGAGCGACATCATCGCCGACGTCCACGACCTCGCCAAATTCACGCAGCTCAACTACACGGGCTTCCAGAAGATCATCAAGAAGCACGACGTACGTATTGCACAGCTGCCGTTGAACCAGAGCTAATTGATAGTAGAAAAACACCAGCTGGTTCCTCAAGCCCGTCTTCGCCGCCCGTCTGAAGCGCAAGCCCTTCTTCCAGGACAACTACGACTCCTACGTAGTCAAGCTCTCGAGGCTCTATGATATCGTTCGCACGCGAGGAAACCCGGTCAAGGGTGATGCATCCGCCGGAGGAAAGCAACAGAACTTTGTGCGCCAGACGACCAAGTACTGGGTGCACCCGGATAACATCCTGGAGCTGAAGCTCATCGTCCTCAAGCACTTGCCTGTGCTCGTTTTCAACCCCAACAAAGAGTTCAACGAGGAAGACTCGGCCATCACATCCATCTACTTCGACAACACCGAGACATGGGAGCTATACCAGGGCCGTCTGAAGAAGACCGAGGGTGCTGAGGCTATACGTCTGCGTTGGTATGGAGGCATGTCGAGCGACACTATCTTCATTGAGCGTAAGACGCATCGCGAGGACTGGACTGGCGAAGAGTCTGTCAAGGCGCGTTTCAAGCTTAAGGAGAAGAACGTCAACGCATACCTCCGCGGTGAGCTCAGGCCCGAGCAGATCTTCGAGAAGGAGCGCAGGGAGCAGAAGAGGCCTGAGAAGGATATCGCTTCTGACGAGCAGCTGGCCCGAGAGATCCAGTACCGCGTACTTACCCGCAAGCTCGAGCCCGTTACACGCTCCTTCTACCACCGCACCGCTTTCCAACTTCCTGGCGATGCTCGCGTTCGTATCTCCCTCGACACGGAGCTTACCATGACCCGCGAGGACAACCTAGACGGCAAGAGGCGTGCTGGCGACAACTGGCGTCGCATGGACATTGGTGTAGACTGGCCATTCAAGCAGTTGCCTAAGGAGGACAAGGAGCTCTTCCCTTATGCTGTGCTCGAGGTCAAGCTTCAGACACAAGCTGGAGGAGAGCCACCGCAGTGGATTCGGGACCTCACGTCTTCCCATCTTGTCGAAGCTGTGCCCAAGTTCTCCAAATACATCCACGGCACAGCCACGCTGAATCCCAAGCGCATCAACTTGATCCCATACTGGTACCCGCAGATGGACGTCGACATTCGCAAGCCTGTTAGTCACAAGTTTGGCATCGAGCGCCCCGGAGCGAGCAACGACATCAGCACAAGCGGTAACCTCGATGACGATGACAGCGAAGACGAGGATGCCGTCATGGGCCTTCCTGCTGCCAACGGCAACGAGGACGATGATCGACTAAGGCGGCTGCGCGAGGCGAGGGATGTCATGGAGCAGAACGAGATGGAAAGAACCCGCGACTACGGCACTCTTACGAATGGCAACGATCCCAATGCGCTTGACATCGAAGAACGTGTCGCCGCAGGACGCACTCGCGACGAGGATTACCCCATCTACGATTCTGACAGCGACGACGAAGACGAGGAGTACGAGGCAGCCAAGAAACAGGGAGGTCTCCGCTATGCGCGGAAATGGGTAGAACGTACTGCGACCAACGTGGGCTCAACATTGCTTTCGACAGTCGCCACCGTTATCCCCAAGCCAACTCCCACCGACGTTGGTGAGGGAGGCTTCTCCCTTGGTGTACCCTCATGGAAGCAAAAGGGAGAGGTCAAGAGGTTCAAGGCACCCAAGGGCAAGCGTAAGTTCCTCCAATCATCTCACACTACCAAAACGTACTAACATGATATCAGGCATTCACGTCCCCGTCCGCGTCGAACCTAAAGTCCAACTAGCCACCGAGCGCACTTTCCTCTCCTGGCTCGAATTCTCCATCCTCATCGGCTCCATTGCCGCTACATTGCTCAACTTCGGTGACCCCCTTGCCTTTGCGGCTGCCTGGGCGTTTACCATCATTGCTTGTATTGCGCTGTGCTACAGTGCAGGCTTGTACCTGTGGAGAGTGAACAAGATCAAGGAAAGGAGAGCGGTTACGTACCACGATCGCTGGGGACCTACGCTGCTCTGCTTCGGATTGTTCTGCGCTGTAGCCGTCAGTTTCGGATACAGGTTCGGAAAGGGTGGTGTTGATGGTGGGTTGAAGGGTGATATCAAGGGTTGAGGATGTTGTGGTATCGCAATAAATACATAGCTCATGGGGTTCGACGTTTTGAAGTTGTCACGACGACGGATGGACGGTTCGAAGGTGATGGGAAAGATGGTAGTGATGCATTATTGGCGTTACGTGTACATAAAAGTGTACATAATAATGGGTATTGTTGTACTTTTGACTGGTCTTGTAAACCGTTGCACGGAGTGAGCATGGCCATCCTCAGGCTTTCACGAGTGACACCGGAAGATGTGATGGTGTGCACGTGCTGTCCCGCGGAGGGCCGAAGGGTATAAATTGCTCTCGCTCGAGGCCCTGTGTCGCTTCTCTCACACTCTTTTCACCAATTCCTTTCCAAAAACTTTACAATGGTCGACTCATGTCTTCCTCCCTGTTTTCAAAAGACTCGGGAACACAGCTCATGGCAGACCTTCCCTGCTACAGTTGCACCAAGACGACATGAGAGAGGAATCATGTCTGCCTTTGACAACTCTGTTGGCCTGGCCTAAACTAAAACAAGAGCGCACAAAGTACATGTTGTTTCCCGGCCTGAGAATGTTCATGGAATGAAAAGAAGACATCATCTGCATTCTCCAGGTTTCGTATCCCCCATTAAACATCTTTCGCTATCCACTTTCCCGCTCAGTACTTCGGCTTGAACATCAAAGTAGCCATGATCGTCCCCACCTCCGCCTGCAAACCAAATAACTTATACAACCACTTGATAATAACAAAAAAGCTCTCCGGCTCCCCCATATGCTTGAACCCCTGCACAAACCGCGCTTCCTTCGGCGCCCCATGCATCAACGCAAGATAATAGTCATCGATCGGGAAAATCTCATCGTCAGTCCCATTCACCAGCAGTAACCTCGCACACTCCTGCTTATCCAGCGTGCCATCGTTCAGCAACGAGAACTTGCTCATGGCCTCCTTTTTGAAGGTCTCGACGTCGTTGCCGTAGCCCCATTTGTAGGCCAGTGTGTTGGCAAGATCGAAGGGATACTCGAGGTGATTTACATTGTCCAGCCATTCGGGGGAGAACATGTGGTGGCAGCCGCCGCCGAGGGCGACAACGCCCGCGAGTTTAGAAGCGTGCTTGTGCGCCACGCGCATGGCGTAGTAGCCGCCTGTGCTGAAGGCCCAGATAGCGATTTTCTTTGCGTCGAGACGCGGTTGCGTGGCTACCCAGTCGAAGAGCGAGCTGTACAGACGGTCTGGAGACGTTGGGTCGGACGCCGTGGCTGGACAGTCGCCTGTGCCTGGTATCTCGAGGACGATGGTTGCGACGCCGACACGGCGCCAGCCTTCCATCCATACGGCTAGTTCGGTGCGGTACCCGTCTAGTCCGGTGAAGATGATGAGGGTGGGTACGGGGTTCTCTTGCGATGCGCTTTCAGGGACGAGGTGGTACACGGGTATGTGTTCGCCTTCGTCTTGGTTGCGGTGTTTGTGTGGGATCATGACTTCGTGGACAGGGTGTTCCCGCATTCCCAGGCCTTTGATGCATACTTCCTTGCCTAGTCTCCAGGCTTCACGTTGGACTTCGCTGCGTGGTGCTGGGAAGCGGCTGATGCGGTACACGGCGCTGGAGCGTAGGTAGTACTCTGATGCTTTCTCTTTTTCGCCATTCTTCTCGGCTTCTGCGGCTATGGACTTGAGCTTTTCGGCCTGTGGGAAGTAGATTTTGGCGTATTCGTCCCAGTTGTAGGGCTCTTTCATGTCTTTGGATACCATCTCTTTTACTATCGGCTCGAAGTCGGAGGCTGTGCCGAACATGAAGGGGTAGACGCCCATTTCTGCCTATGGAGAATCAGTTGTGAGATCTTCATGTATGTAGTCTGAGTGGCCGGTGATAAACATACAGGCTTCTTCCACTTCGTCTCCCACAGCTGCTCATAAGACTCGTGGTGCTTCGCCGGCGTCTTCAGCTTCTCCTGGATGAAGAACTTGCCCCCTGGTGCCGCCATATTTGATATAGTCTTCCTCTCGATGTAGTGTATATCTAACTTCTTAGTACGACGCAATCTGTACCCGGAGATGTAGCAACGCGTTGACGGAAGGTGGACGGTTGAGATGAAGATGCATCAGTATTCGATTCGAGTATCATATATAAGCTGCCAATCTATTCATAGGCCTCCCGCTCGGCACAAGTTCACGTACGCCGATAATGTTGCGGCAATGGTGTCGCGGTTCACGGTTCGGGCATTAAACGTTGCGGCAGGGCCCGCGGGCGGGGAGCCGAAAACTGAAACCCATTGTCCACATACAGCACGCGATCACACTGTCTTGTTATACTCAGTGATCGGCCCCGGTCTCTCATCACGAATAAAACACGCGACCATGCCTGCACTTGTCCAAGAGAGTGCCTATTATATACGAAAAGGCTCTTTCTCCTCTTGGAGTTGTCCTTCACGTCGCAAATCACCCAAAGGTATTCTCTGTATTCCGAGCAAAGCGTTCGCAGAAAGTGACTTGGTATACATCTCTGGGGTGCATCGCGAGAACACTGTCAACTCGGAATTCGAGTTTCTTCGTCCGTCCCAGAGTCATTCATGTTTTCATATTCAGTTGTCTAGATCTGACACATTCGTGAAACATGGCTCATGATCCGTATCCATTCCTATGTTTGCCAAACCACCCCATACGCCAGTAATGCTACGTTGAAACTATTTGTGTGCTGAATTGCATTAGCAAGCTTCAATTACATCGGACTAAGATGGACTTACGAATGCCCTCAGTGGGCTTGGGCGTTACATCGACGACCTCCGCTGCGGGCGTCTTGACCTCGATAATGTCCTTCATGAAGGGGAAGGTGAGCACCTCCTTGATGGAGTAGTGGTCGGTCAAGAACATGACTAGACGGTCGATGCCCATACCCCAACCACCGGTGGGTGGCAGACCGTACTCGAGCGACTGACAGAAGGTCTCGTCAATGAGCTGTGCTTCGTCGTCACCAGCCGCCTTCTGGTTCGCTTGCTCTTCCTATGTACATGTCAATATGCGTCTCCTCAATGCAAGTATCTGGAACTTACGAATCGCAGACGCTGATCGAAGGGGTCGTTAAGCTCAGTATAAGCGTTGCAGATCTCCTTCTTGCATACAAAGGCCTCGAAACGTTCGCAGAGACCAGGAATATCGCGGTGGTATTTAGCAAGTGGCGACATGACCTCGGGGTGACCGATAATGAATGTAGGGTTGATAGCAGTCTCCTCGATGAACTCACCAACCAACTTGTCAATCATTCTTGAGTTGGTGCGAGGTTCTGAGCAGTCGACCTTGACCTTCTTGAGTACATTCTTGAGGAACTCGTTGGTCTCGGCAGTGTGTAGTTGATCCGCTGGTGGGAACTTCTCGCCGGTAGCCTCCTCCAATGCCGGAATCATCTCGACTCGCCTCCATGGCCTTGCCCAGTTGACGTTGTAGACCTCGCCGCTCTGAGTGTGGTAGACGGTCTCGTATCCGCCTGTGACCTCCTTGACCAGCTCGCTGACGAGCTCCTCGGTCATGTTCAGGACGTCGTTGTAGTCGGCGTATGCCATGTAGAATTCGCAGGTGGTGAACTCGGGGTTGTGGGTAAGATCGATACCCTCGTTACGGAATTGACGGCCGATCTCGTATACCCTCTCCAGACCTCCAACTACAAGCTCCTTGAGGTATAGCTCGGGTGCGATACGCATGTAAAGCTCCATGTCGAGTTCGTTGTGGTATGTCTTGAATGGTCGCGCAGTCGCACCACCAGCAATCTTGTTCATCATAGGCGTCTGAACTTCCAGAAAGTCCCGTTCGTCGAGGTACTTGCGAACAGCCTTGATAATCCTGCTCCGAGTGATGAAGGTGTTGCGTGTTGAGTCGTTCATGATGAGATCGAGGAATCGGTTACGGTGACGTTGCTCCTGGTCCTTGTAACCACTGTACTATGTAAGTATCACCATCGCTAAAGTTTTGAGCTGAACTCACAAGTGCTCCGTCGGCAACATCCTCAAGCAGGGTGTGAGAAGGATCACCTCGCGCGCGAAGATACTTAGCTCACCCTCACCACCCTTCTTGGGGCTGGTGCGACCTGGGTATCCGATGACGCCGATGATGTCTCCTCGCTGGATGTTCTCATGCTGCTTCTCGAAGGGTACGTCTGCCTTGGCTTCCTGCAATTGACACATGACCTGGATGTTGACACCCTCAGCCTTGCCTGGATGTTATCAGCTATGAAAGTATTGTTGTATCCGATGTACGCACAAACGTAGAAGTGCAGCGCGTTGGAGGCAGAGCGCTGTGTCATGACGCGGAGACCGATGCGAATCTCCTTGTCGGGCTCAGTCTCTCCCTTCTTGAGGTGCGAGTAGTCGCGAACATAGTCGGCGAGCTTGTAGTTGGTGTGGAACTTGTGCGGGTACGGGTTGGGTTGCTTGGAGGCGCGGAGAGCGTTGATCTTATTAGACCGGATCTCGAAATATTGCTGCAGTTGGTGAGTAACCAGATCAGTTGAAAGAGGCAAGTTCGATGCGCACGTTTGGGTTCAATTCCTCGACATCGTCCTTCTTCTCCTTCTTGGGCCGCGCAGGTAGCGACGCCTCCTTCTCCTTCTTCTTCTCGTCCTTCTCGCGCTGCTTCTGGCGACGCTTCAGTTCACTCTTGGAGATTTTCTCGCCGGTGACTGGGTCGGTGTGCAAGTCCTTGGTCTCGGCAGCCGGTGGCTGTTGTGCAGCTTGTTCGTCGGCCATTGTTGCGATGTTCGGTGGTGCTCGTGTGGGCTGCGCGACGAGATATATGCCCCGCCAACTTTTTGATTTGACTCACCCCGCCATTGACTGGCAACCCACGGGAACAAAGTTTTTCCATCCGGCTATGGGGACTCATACCTCACATCACCGCTGCACTCTTCTGTGGTCATGAATGCGTTAGAAATACATACTACTGTAGACATGGTGCCCACAGCGTTGCAGGCATCGCACGTGTATCAATTCATCCTTTCACCCCGCATGCGACAAATGCTAGACAGGTTCTCGTCATTTCGATCTGAAACACGAGACAGCCATAGCAGTTGTCAACTATTCCAGATTTTCAACAAAGTTCGTGGTAGTATCTGTAATGCAACCTTGGGTCAAACTGTGTTACAAATTACAACACACGGTGTCGGGCTTTACCAACACCACAGTACTTCTTATCTGACTTACTGGAAGATGTCCGAGCAGAGCTTCGTCGTCATCAAGACTCTACCCGAAGATTCCACGATAAGGGGACAATTCACACGGTCCATGCCCGAATATAGCCCCCAAGGATCTTCTAGTGGCCGCAATATGCGCAATACGACAAAGACGCGCAGCATTGGGCATCTACGGCAGCACATCTTGCGTCACCTTAGCGACGGGATGAACAGTGGGAACAGATCATCTCCAGACCCTGTGAATCCCAAAATGCTGGCACGGGAGGACCCTGTGTTCGCCACTCTTGACAGCTGTCGATGTTGGGCTTCTACTATTCGGCCCAAGTCCAACCGATACTCTCTTCTCCGCTTTCTGACGCGCAAGCAATGTGAGTTTTCTTAGACAGACTCCTGGGTGAAACCTTGATTGCTGAATTTTTGACGTAAATTCTTACCTTGTGGCCGTCCATCCACGGTCGTGATGCTGGCCCCGAGAACCTCCTGTTGAAAAGCCAACTCATCTCCCCGCAATATCATCAAGTCTAGTGAGACGACTAGAAATAGTTACCATGGGAATCATAGACAGGGCGACAGTCCAGCAGATGTTACCACAGTGACTGAACAGGGCGACAAGCCACATGGCCTTGACAATAATCAGAGCCACGAAGTAGCGAACCTGAAACACGCGTTGAAACATCAAACTTGGGGTATCATAAGGCTGATGCCCGCTGCAGGTGCGGCTAAGGCTGGCTGCAAGACATGTCGCTGTATGCCCATAGCGCGTTTCTCCTTTGAATACCGAGCCAAACTCTGTCGATGCAATGTCGCGTCTTGCGGAACTGGTCAAGATGCAGGCTGCAGCAAATCTTGTGTTCAGGCGTGTTCAGGTTCATTCCACAGACCACTCTGTGAACTTCCTACTAGATTGAGGGCATGGGGTAATCCCGATGTCGGAAGGTAGTAACGATAGATGACTATCAATGTGGACGTAGAAGGGGGAAGCGTGCGAGAGGCTAAGGCAGGTACGGCGATGATGAAACAGGAAAACATGGCATCCAGAGCGCGTTCCTGCAGTACTGTATGTTGAACGGTAGGCTAGCGGGGATCTTTCTAGTGGAATAACAATGAGGTCGCAGATGCGGCCACATGAGGCAGATTTGCGAATTCGCGGTATTGGGAAGTTGTTTTTCACGATGACGCGATGATCTTGCCGCGTGACGGACGATGCCCACGTGCTTTTACGTCTGATCGATGAAGCAGGTACGATCCGTTACCGCACCTTCCCGGAGATTAGTGGTGAAGTAGTTGCAACCATCACGAAGCGTGGCCTCGAAGAAGGCCTCGTGAGCACGCTTCCCTCGAAGAGACTATCGAGCGGCACACGGTCCGCCTCCTAAAACCACTTACCAACAGCCCTTGTGAGGTTTTAGCGCGTATCATATCGATAGCCCATCCGCTCAGCGTTCACGGGATGGCTCTCACATCGAAAGCTGGGGGGAGATCACAAGACTACGTCATGTGTAACCAAATTCCTCGATCCCGACGCCATGGGGATGGACGGATGGCTAGGTGCAGGCCAAACATCATGAGCAAAACCCTCGATCGCGGCAAGCTGTGCGATCGGACAAAGTCGAGCCAGGGAGGGGAGTCCGGTTGTACGGCGCTGTTGACGCAAACAACGCGAAGACGCGTCTTGGGCAATACTCAGAATCAGCTGGAAGGGTCCTGATGACGACACCCATAAACTTTGCTCAGGCAGTCAGCTGAAACTGCAGGCAAAGCAATATGGACAAGCAGATGTTTCCTACGACTCGCAAAGCCTATCGATAGCTGAATAGGCGAAGATGCGTGCAATCGATAGGGAGGCTGCAGGCGAGCTGCAGAGGCAATCATAATGGGGAGGGCTAAGATTGTGACGCGGGCCGCCGAACTGGTGGCAGGCGGGCGCAAAGCTGGAGCCCCTATTCCGCGCGACTCGGCCACCCGATGGCATGAAGACGATAAGATTTGCTAATTTGGGCATAGAAGGGGGGATAGGTCGACGCGTGGTTCGAGCGCCCTGGTGCCGATACTGTGGTTGGGGAAGATGCGGTGGTGGCGAGGATTTGGTGTTGTTTTGATTCTGCTTGTTGATCAACAAACACGGCATGTAAACACGCACACCTGAACGTGGCAAGAGCTCCGCAGCAGCGCCTCACAGTGCAACAGACGTGCAGAGAGCTGGCAGCGGTGGAGCTTTACGTGTTCTAAATTTGCAGAGCCTACTCGGGTCGCCTCTATGACTGCTTCACTTTGTGCTGCAGACGTGGATTCGATTGGCAGGCAGGGCTAACGGGCTTCGCTGCAGGGCGTCACGAAGTAAGAGGCGGGTTGGGACGCACGGGCCCCGACGCCCCAACTTTCCTGCCACACGCCCGGCGAAAAGACACCCTGCACATGAGAGAACGCGTCTCTTCTCATATACCACTGCATTCCCAGCCGATCGCTATCGAGCGCAAGAAGGGTCTCTCCATCGCTCGATCGCTTGCACTCTCCCCTCGCCATTGCATCATCGCGTTGTGACGCGCCTGCCGTGTGTTGCGACTATACTTGCCTAACGTGCGGAGGTAAACACGCGACGCCTGCGCCCTCGCTTCCCCAGTACACGACACAGCAAATCACCCTCCGACACGCCGTCAACATCAACACGCTCTCTCCACCTCCAGCCATCCTTTCCCCACCAGGACCCTCCATCACCAGGCCTTGCATGGAGCACCACCGGACTTCGGCCGTTGCTTGTTGAAGGTGGAATCACGGAACCCGGCCAGCATCGAGCACTACGCCATCGCGCGCCTGCCGACGACATTCCACGCATTCATACCACGGTCCGCATCCACCACGCGCCAGCAGGACTACCGCGCCATCGCTATCGACTGAAGACTGCACTCATCTCCATGCCCTCTGCGCCTGCCTAAATCACGTCAACACGTCACGGGAGACATCGCCGCCCGCCATCTGCCCGTCTCATCCCAAAACATCCCGACTCACTCCAGACGGCTCCCACTACGCGAGCCATGGATTACGGATATTCGCCCAGTCGCGAATGTGGCACCATGCACTTTCCCTCACCAACCGGACCCCACAGCTATCGACTCGACAGCACCCACTTCTCCCACCTCCAGGAGCTCCGCCGCTCTCTGTCGCGCTCACCCTCCAAACAGTCGCGCTTCCAGCTCCGCAACTCCGACACGCCCCGCTCTCCCATCTCGCCCCTCGCCATTGCGCGCGCATTCTCTCCCAAGGCGAACAAGGTTACCAGCCCCATCGCCAACTTCCCTGAGTCACCACTAGCGCAAGCTGCACCGGCCAAGAAGAAGTTCTCCTTGCGACGCTCAGGCCCTTTCCGGTCATCGCCGCGCACGCGCAACAGCAACTCCAAGAGTCCCCGGCGACGCGCCTTGGCCGAGACCTCCGACGTGGGCAACGCGACGCCCTTCATTACGCGACACTCGCCCGGCCAAGAAAACATCCCCGCGCGACGCCCAAGCGCAGAGTCCCCGGACACCATGGACATGGACAAGCGACTAGAAGTCGACGACAAGCCCATCAAGTTCGAGTTTGCGCGCCGCCCCGAGCTGTCGCCCGCGCCACCAGCAAAGTCGAGCCCGCTCAAGCGCAATGACGGACTGATGAACCTCAGCGGTTCGCCCGGATCCAGTCCCATGGCAAAGCGCCGGAGCCTGCATGGCGTGTCGAGCCTCGGAAACGACTTCGAGAGCATATTCGACCCGTCCCCCGCACCGCGCATCTCTGCCGATGAGAGCTCGCGCTTGTACAACGACATGACGAACGGCTTCTCCTTCAACAGCTCACCTATTTCGGGTGCTACATCACCAGTCCGCCGCACAACGTCACTGCGCAGGTCGACCCTATCACAGCGATCCAACACCCCGCGGAAGCCGAGCAACGATGGCGAGTTCGCAATGCCTGGGCCGGCTGCCTCCAAGACGCGCAACCGCATGTCCCTCGACAGCACCGTCAACTCAACCACCCAAACACCGCCCGTCCAGACGCCTTTCCGCAAGTCTACCTTTGACGCCGGGCGCATGGGCTTGCCAACGCCATTCCCCCGCGGAGCCGGTGCAGCACAGCCGCACCCACTCTCACACGCGCATACACCATCTTCTGCTTCATCCAGCCTGAGCGGCACACCAATGGCTCCTCCCCGGGCTCCAGCCGTTCAATGGGGCGGCCCTGCATTCCCCCCGCCTCCGATGCCCAACAACCCACACTTCTCTCGCTCACTTCCCATCGGTATCGGGCGCCCACATGCCCCAGATGGCGAGCAGTCGACGCAAGACTCGTTCGACACGCCCTTCAAGATTGCGCCACCGGCACCTGTCGCCTTCTCGACCGGCCTTCTGTCCAAGAAGAACCGCAATGCGGATGAGCCTGCAGCAGGAGGCATCTATGTCATGCCCGACACGCCATCCAAGCGCCAGTCTTTCCCCCCTGCCGCAGCAGACCGCACTGTCAACCTTGACACACCCTTGGTCAAGAGGAGTGGCAGTCTCTTTGGCAATGAAGCTCGCCCGCAACATCAGTTCGGCACGCCTAGCACACCGTTCAGTGCAAACGTATCCAAGTTTTCAACAGAGGCTTTCGGCAGTCGACCAAGCATCTTCGGTGGTATGAGCGGTACCATGCAACGCCGAGGCAGCTTTGTGAGTATCGACGGAGATAACGATGAGGATGTCCAGCCGGACACACAATCACCGACAGCGAACCGGATGGGCGACAGTCAATCCAGCGCGGATGACATGCCACCCACACCGACCAAGCCCAGTCATGGGTCCAGCCGTCGTTCAAAGGAGAGCAGCCTGCGACGTAAGACGTTCCGCTCGCGCCCTTCCATTGGTCAAGACACATTTGCAGTACCCGACAATGATGGTCGGCCAACGAGTAAGTACACATCTCGTATAGATTCAGTGACTTTTCCGGATGAAGACAGCTCGTCAGAGGACGCTGAGTCTGAGTCAACGGTTAATAAGTCCCCCTCCGCATATGCCCTCAACGCGAATAGGAGTCGACTGCTGCGGCAAGCCAATACTTTGGCTCGCCCTCTGTCTCTTTCGCGGGGGGTTGCCCGCACATCTCTCCAGTCATCGGATAGCGAGAGCAATACTAAACATTCTACAGCAGCTGGAAGCCTCTTTGGCGCACCATCACCACAGACTCCCGCGCACGAGTCTTTCGCCCCTCTTGATGCGAGCAAGCTGTCGATCTCCGGTAACCGACGGGGATCGTTCCCTTTCAACAGCAGCTTTGGCTCCTTTGCGCCCGCCACACCGACAACGCCACGTGACTCCGGCTTCTTTGGAAGTGTCCAAGGAGCCATCCCCATCGGTCTAACAAAGAACGACGTGGATGAGTCCTTGAGTGAACGATTCCATGAGATCAAGCCTCTCGATGGCGGAGAGGGCGAATTCTCTACAGTGTACCGTGTGAGTCAGCCGGTCAAGGTCTCGCCGCTGAGGTCGCCCGCCGGCAGCCAAGTATGGGTTGTAAAGAAGTCGAAGAAGGCCTACATTGGCGCAGGAGACCGTCAGAAGAAGATGCGTGAGGTCGACATCCTCTACGCTCTCCAGGGCCACGAGCACGTGTTGGACATCAAGACCCACTGGGAATTTGACCAACACCTATACATCCAGACCGAGTATTGCGAGGGCGGTAACTTGAGGAAATACCTCGACACCGTTGGCTTTAATAGCCGTCTCGATGACTTCCGCATCTGGAAGATCCTGCTCGAACTTCTGATGGTATGTCTAATTATAGTCTTTGTTCACAACACCGCTAATCCTTTTGCAGGGTCTCAAATCCATTCACGATGCTGGCTACATCCATCTCGACCTTAAGCCTGCTAACATCCTCATCGACTTTGAGGGTGGACTGAAGATTGCCGACTTCGGTTTAGCGAGTCAGTGGCCAGCTCCAGCTGGTATTGATGGCGAAGGCGACCGCCACTACCTTGCACCCGAGCAACTCTCTGGTCGGTTCGATAAGCCTGCCGACGTCTTTGCCCTTGGCATGATGCTGGCCGAAATTGCCGGCAACTGCGTAATTCCTGAGAACGGCGACTACTGGCAAAAGCTACGATCGGGCGAGTTCGAGAACGTGCTTCCCAGTCTGACTTGGAGCGCCGACAGCAGCACACTTAGTCGGGACTCCCATGGCGACCCGGTCTCTGAGCCAGCGAGGCCTTCTATGGATGGCTTCCTCATGTCGGACGCCGCAGAAGACTCAATGGCGTCCATTACAGTCAAGCCAGCCTCTAACCCTGAGGAGGAGCTGGCCCGTGCACCTTCATTCATGGTGCAGCGCAACGACCCTAACTCGATGGACCACGTCGTCTACGCCATGCTGAACCGAGACCCCGACATGCGACCAACTGCCGAGCAAGTCCTTCAATGCTACGGTTGCCGATGGGTTGAGTCAAGACGCCGCGCTGGTGCCACCATCTACGAAGGCAATTTCGGACCCAGCGATGAAGTCCTTGCCACTTACGCCGATGAACACCAGGACGGCCTCTTCGAGGATATGATGGATATGAGCTAAGTGCTTGCTCGAGGCTACTCATCATTCACTATTGCTCTCTTGTTACTACTCCGCTCCGTTTACTCCGCACAAACACTGTCTTGGTTACGACGTGCATCTGCAGCCATTTTCCGAATGTCCTGCGATACTGTGGTACCTCGACATCATCATCATCATCAACATCACCCTTGTACACTATTCTGACGATCTGGCGTTTTGAGATCGAAAAAAGGGAAAAGCACTTCTGATGCTTCACGACTCACTCTACGACGAGTCGCCTGTTTTTTGTTTTATACTTTTCCTTTGTTTTCTCGCCACTGTTTTTATTACGAGCTTCTGAACGTTACGGCCACGATATCTTGGGGTAACAAGGTTGTCCCTTTTTCGGGCAGGTTTTGGGTTTGGCCATTATCTTGGAGTTTGTGCGTTGCATATGCATCCCCCCACGAGGATACCTTCGCAGCTGGAAAATAGCGCGAATGGGGATTGGCGTTCTTCTTCCTTGTCTTCTTCTCTTTTCGTATTGAATGACTGGTACGGCTTTACTGTATCAACGTAGGGGGTTCTGAGTGGAGTTGCGGAGGCTGGGTCTCTTGGGGCCGGTTGGGTTACGGCGGTGGGGACGGCGGACATGGAAGGGTAATGTTGAAAGAGCAATATCACTCACGACTTCATGACCCAATCATTGGGCTTTTCTTGCGACTTGTGATGTGATGTGATATGCTGAAACTGTACTGCCATTGCGTCTATTCCAGCCCATGGAGGAAGATGGAGGGTGCGAGAGGAGGCCACGTGTTTTAGTCCCTTTCGCAAGACTGGGCTTCCGTCCTTGGCTTACACTGGGTATTGGTGCTGTGTATGTATCAAGACAATTGTTCAAATACCGAACATACGACAAGGATGATCCTTACTTCCACGGGAAATACAAGGCCACCGTAATGACAGACAGACTAGCCACTGATTCCTCTCTGTAAGTGCGGTCATGTCATGCCTTGTGCATGGCGTATGAAGGGATAGCTTGTCAGGAAATTCTATTGGCATTCTTAGAAGTGCCGGTAATATAGGGCTCGCGTGCCATAGCAAACGTGGCTATGCGCGTATGCTTACGACTTTAGTATGGAAGACACACTTGGGTTGACTTGACGAGATATTCTGGTGTCCGGCGCCGAAGATAAGCTGACTATTGGGAGAGACGTGTAAGCTCCTTCTTGATAGACTTGCTTTTCAAGCACTTTTTCGGCTCTCCTCTTTGGTCTTTGGAAGTCAATTTGAAGTTGACTTATGCTGGAGTTCAATCACGCTGTTCCCTCTCATTCGCATCGGTAGAACTACGTCTTCCCTCTATAATCAGAAGCAAAGTACCTAAGTAGGGCATCGTAGTCTCGGACGGGCAAAAGCCGTGAGGGGCTTTCTTGATTCGAGTGACACGGAAAGCGTGCTTACCTCCTGGGCTAAGTGACAAAAGTGATGAGCTAGCTCTTCGACCAATGTTTGTGAGCTGACAATGACTGCCCGAAGCTTGGAATTTCAGGATCTAGAAGGCGTGGAGGCACTTGCATGTCGACAGTGCTGAATCCTACGGTCAAATCTGCACGTGAACGGCCGATCACATAGTATCCGTAGCTATTTTACCTGGGATGTATCGATAAGAAAAGGCTAAGCTTTTTGGGAGATATAGGGACATGGGCATATTGACCAGGAGTCTCCAATTCTGCGGCAACCCCATGCGGCAATGTATCTCCGCCCGTGGCCTTGGATACGAAAAGGTGAATCTAGGCTTCTGGTGCATTGTCCAAAGCACGTCGGTAACGGGTAGCGGGTCGAGTAACCCCGACCGGTCAAACTGTTGTGCCAAGAAGGCACAGCGGCTTGGTGTGCATCGGGAAGCAAGGAACATACGACAAGCGCATTCGAAGTACCGTGCGATAATTTAGCCTACAAGTTGCGCGCAACAAACTTTCGGTATTGAAGAATGATCCAATGAGCGAAAGGTTCTTCGTCAATAGTCATGATCGTGCTTCCTCTGACGCAATTGAAATCCGTTGCGCGACTCCAAGGGCGGGGTCGCGATATGCCGACACCTGGGCACCTTCCAACCCCACGGGGTCATTGCGCTTAGCCTCATCGCCGGCCTCTCTAACCCTGGGCTAATTGAACGCCATCGGCCCTCTTCCACCATGCCATGCCGCAAATGGTTTACCAGCGAGCCGCATGATGACGAAAATGCCGCTTTATGGGTTCTGCCGAGATAATCTAATATTCTCTTTGCCGGGACGAGAACGGTCAAGGGTTTATCCGGACAGCTGCTTCATATAATGGGGCACTCTCCGCGATTTGGAGATGTACAGTCGGTCAATCTCTCCTCAAGATGCCATCTACATCCGTCTTCCTGGCTGCTAGCGCAGCAGTTGGCTGTGCTTTCGCGCGGACTGTACCTGAGTCTGCACAGGTCGTTGACCAGAAGAGCTTCAATGTCTTGGAGACAGTCCCGCCACCTTCTGGAGCCAATGCGACATCGGTACGTTTTTCATCTCTACAGCCTCATGAAGCTCGACATGATCTAACAAAGACATAGCTTTTCGTTTGGCCAAGTGTGACTGCCGATTCTCTTCTAGAGAAGCCTTTCCACATTTATGACGAGGAATTCTACGACGTCATCGGCGAGAACCCTTCGTTGACCACCATCGCAACCTCAGAGTCGGACCCGCTCTTCCACGAGGCTGTTACGTGGTACCCTCCGACAGAGGAGGTGTTCTTCGTCCAGAACGCTGGTGCGAAGGCTGCGGGTACCGGACTGAACAAGTCTTCCATCATTCAAAAGATCAGTCTTTCGGATGCCGAGAAAGTTAGGAATGGATCCCTAGAGGCAGCACCTGTCACTGTCGTCGACACCGCAAACCCCCAGGTTATCAACCCTAATGGCGGTACCAACTACAAGGGCAACATCATCTTCGCCGGTGAAGGTCAAGGTGACAACGTGCCATCGGCATTGTACATGATGAACCCTCTGCCACCGTACAACACCACCAGTGAGTATCCCAATCTCACCCAGAAACAAATAGTGACACTAACCATCCTAGCTCTTGTGAACAACTACTTCGGTCGTCAGTTCAACTCGCTGAACGATTTGGTCGTCAACCCAACAAATGGCGATCTTTACTTCACCGACACACTCTACGGATACCTCCAGGATTTCCGTCCCGTACCCGCTATTAGGGAGCAGGTGTACCGATACAACTTTGACACGGGTGCGCTAACCGTTGTTGCTGATGATTTCGGCCACCCCAACGGAATCACCATGTCGCCCGATGGCAGGAAGGCGTACGTCGCCGACACTGGTATTGCAATGGGTTTCTACGGTTACAACTTCACTGCCCCCGCGTCGGTCTACTCGTTCGACGTCTGTGCGGATGGTACTTTTAGCAACCGCAAGACCTTCGCCTACCTTCCCGTTGGTATCCCTGATGGTAAGTTTCGCACGTGGACATGCAACCTTGAAAATGCAATCGCTAACGTTCCACGACAGGTGTACACACCGACTCTATGGGCCGTGTTTACACTGGTGCCGGAGATGGTGTATGGGTCTACAACCCTTCGGGCAAGCTCATTGGAAAGATCTACACGGGTACGACAGCAGCCAACTTCAAGTTTGCGGGAGAAGGACGGATGATCATTACCGGTCAGACCAAGCTATTCTACGCGACCTTGGGCGCCTCTGGAGCACCCATTCAGTGATCGACGAATCCGTCAATGTCGCTGTCTAAATTACTGAACGTATACCATAATGTGTTGTACCGCACAAATAGACAAATAATGTAATTTGAAATATCAGAGCTGCATAATGCCAGAGATTGAACACTGCCCAAGTGACAATGCTGCCCAAGAGGATTGAAAGATGCAACGTGCTAGTACCTGCGTTCGGTGTATTCTTCATCAGGTTCGCCTTCCCGAGGCCAGAGTTCGCCTGCAGGCCGCTGTTGCATGGTGGCGTTCACTAAACATCCACTAATTATCTATTGGCCCTCGGGTGTTGGAGTCCAATGCGCAGGTTCGCGAGCCCGCACGTGACCTTCAGGCCTAACATAAGGGGAAGCTAAGTCCACGAGTCCCGAGAAAAGGGCCGCCACTTTCAGTCGGCGCAACCCCGGACCCCAGGGAAAGGTAGCCTCCGGCTCCTGCACATTGCTAAACGCCACTTCGACACCAGACAAAACACGAAGCGATACAGCACTGCCTCCTCTTGGGCACCTGAGCCAGTTGGGTCTCATGATGCAACGCTGCTGGAATACAATTCACACGATTTCTAAGTGCGCAGATCTTTCACTGATCAAATGATGCAAAGACCGCATTTTGTTCGTGCCGCGTGGCTCAGCGACTGAACAGCACGCCGTCTGCTTGGCACATGGTCACAGAAACTAGAAGCTCTGAACCGCACTTCCCCCATACTGCAGGTACTTCAAACTTTAAATCACGTACGCTGCAAGCGAAGAGGTCCAAGCAGGAGGTATCAAACCGACGCGCTTTCTACATGACACCGGGAACCAAGTATTGGTATCGTCCGTTAGTAGGGGTCGAAGAAGCGCATGAAGCTTCTAGCCCTGTGTTTCCTTTTTTGTCGATCCGGAGAACCTTCCATCGACTGTGCATGGACAAGAAGAGGCACCGACGATGGTACCGAGATCATCCAGGCCTCACGTATAGTATCCGAACGCGAGATGTGAAGGGGTCAGAGGTTCATCGGCTGCTGGCCGTTGTAATACCCATGGCAATATCTTACAGATAATACGGTCCAGATCATCATACGATGCTTGATCGTAAAGCCAAGGGGCCTTTCAAGGAAAATAGAATTGGACGGGGACATGCTAGCTACGGGAAGCTGACAAGGCTACAGGAGCGAATCGCAACCTGACATCGCGTTGAGGATTAGCAGGAACGGACCGATATCTGATTGCGATTCAAGCTAGCGTGGCTTGAATCCCATTCAACTCCCACCAATGGGGGCTTTCACGCAAGCGAACATGATGTGTCGCCAAGCAAAGGAGGGTCTCATGAGATGTCTTCCGCCCTCCCCGGACGAAACAGACTGTCAGTGTGAGGGATTTGCTGGGTCGGTTTCCGCGTGGACCAGGATCGGTATGTCGTAAAGCCCCTGCGGTTGCGGCTCAGTACGGCTGAAATCGAGATAGGTAGCATGGGAAGGTTCAGATTACCCATTCATGGCGATACCCCGGTTACACCGAACCTAGCTGGACGCTGAACAAGTCTTGTGGAGGCGATCCCCAGATCCGCTTTCAAACTCCACCTTTCGCTTCGTTGACTGCTTTTTCCTCACACATTCTCTTGCCTCACGATGGCAGTCGACATCGTGGTCTCCAAGACCATTGCGGCCGTCTTCCTGAGCATAGCACTTTACAACTTCCTCGAACTTAATGTCTACATTTTCACCTTGTTCAAGAGACGGAGCGGGCTCTACTTCTGGAGCTTCACCATATCGACATGGGGCATCGTCTTCAACGCCATCGGCTACACGCTCATGCACCTCGCAAATATTCCGCAAAAGAACATTTACGCCACATTCATCCTGGTAGGATGGTGTGCGATGATCACCGGACAGTCTGTTGTGCTTTACTCGCGACTACACATCGTGATGCACAATAGGAAGAAATTGAAAGCCGTCCTGGTTATGATCATTACCAACGCCATATGGCTCCACATACCCATCATCGTCCTGGTCTACGGAAACAATTCCGACAACCCCACACCCTTCGTACAGCCCTACCAGATCTACGAAAAGATCCAACTCAGTGTCTTCATCGCCCAGGAACTCATCATCTCCGGCCTCTACGTATACGAGACGACGAAGCTCCTCCGTATGGAACGTACGATTGGAAACTTCGGCACGAAAAGCCTACTCCAACACCTCATCTTCGTCAACTTGCTCGTCATCCTCCTGGACTTCAGTATCCTAGGCCTCGAATTCGCGGATATGTTCGAGATCCAGACATCGTGGAAGCCGCTCGTGTACAGCATCAAGCTGAAGCTCGAATTCAGCATCCTTAACCGCCTCGTCGCCCTGACTCGGAACGCTCGGAGTGGATGTGCTAGCTCGTACAGCAACGGAGGAAACAGGTCAGCGGCCGTAGCGCTAGGAACGGTTCGAGGAACGGGACATCAACGTTCCGTTTTAGCCACAAACACGGAGCACCAGGAACAATGGGAGGTACACGTTACCAGCGGAAAAGCAAACAACGACCAGCTCCCCTCGACCGTTATCAAAACAACAGAGTTCACGGTCCAGAGCCATAGTCGCAAGGACAGTGACGATAAGATTAGCTTCGCGGGGAGCAAGGAGGAAATACTGGCACACTCGGCGGCTCACAATACTCAAGGGAGTACGTCGTCGGCGTCGTCAGACCACATTCAATATAACGGACGATACGATAGCCAGCCTTGGCAATAACCCGAGACTGCGTGTCCTCTTGTGCATGCGGTTGTTACGAGTTTCTTTGATACCAATAGACTTTTACTTTGTTTCCTTTAATGACACGAATGTATGAGAATGCTATGTATTTACATTTAATACTGTTAGATTTCACTAATGTTGAATCTTTCCACACATACTATCCAGTTGCCTGACCTGAGCTCACTGTGCAATTATCCGGCTTGAGGGACTAGACTCACCCCCTTTACTAGGAACTATGTGACCGACCAGATTCTTCAGTCGCTCACTATGTAGCCTAGGCTACTCTTCTGCAGTGTCGAACTCGTCAGTATCGGAGTCTTCGACAGCAGAATCATGGCGCTCGTGTTCAGACGCAACCGAGTCTGTAACGATGGGACGAGGCGATGCTAGCGCCAATTTCCCTGGCTCCGAGAACTTGACTGAGGCCACCGAGCGAATAGGACTAGCCTGATTATGATGCGCTTCATCCCAGGTCGACTCGTTTGACGAAATTGAGGAAGCTTCAACAGTCGAGACATAGCTTTTCAGCAGAGGCTCAGTATCATCACTACACTCGCTGTCTTCGCACTCTGGAAATGAGTCGTATATTGGTGAGTGGTAAAGTGCTGACGAGAATCTCAGCGGTGGCGTCGCAAGACCAGGGCCGATGCGGTTTTCGGAGATTTGTGCGTTCCGACCGTCCAGCGACGGATCTAGAGGGTCGAATGTTATACCGAACGCGAGGGGCTCCGGGAAGGGCTCTCCGATATGACATGTTTCAGTGTCGGTGTGCCGTAGCTCTAGGAGTGATCGGTTATGCAGTGGGTCAGCTGAAAGCTCGATAATATGCTCTGTACAGGTGTCGACACCTGATAGTGAAGCCTCGACAGACCCAATGTCAGTGTGGTCTCCAGAGTCCAAGAGCCAAGTATTGATGGCTTTGAAAGGGTTCCAGAATCCCAACTTTCGGTGATCTCCTTGTATCTTCGCAGCTACCTCAATGCCGGATGCTACGGCTGTGATAGGATCCACCAGATCATCCGCGCTGACCTGTAGGAGCTCATCATCAAAGGGCTCTGGAACGTTGTAGATACCCTCCTCATCAATCAGATTAGCGTAGTCAACAGGACATGAGAACTTCTCCGCCCCGCGCTGTAACCAGTCAGCAAATTCGCGGACAGCAATGTCCGGTCTTCCACGATACTGACCGCAGTATTTGGCAAGCTCTGCAGTAGTGATACGCGACTTGCTCGGGAACTGGGCCTGGAAGGCTAAAGCGAAACGATGGATAGCTTCTGAGGTGTATCGTTTACAGACGTCGTGATCAAAGAGGCGCTTGAAGGTCATGATTGAGCTGGCTTTGCTTGCGTAGGAGATGTCGAACTTGCGCTCTACACGACCAGCGCGATACAGTGCTGGATCAAGCTTCTCTGGGTGGTTTGTCGTCATGATAATTATTCTCCCTTCAGTGGCATTGACACCATCAATGACATTAAGCAAGCCCGAAAGGGTTACTGATTTGGGTGTAGGATCCGTGATCTCAGAGGGCTTCGTTGTCTTCTTCGGATCGGTTGCGTTAGCGAAGTCTTCAGGCTCACCTAGGACTTCTAGAGTAGCCGCTTTTATAGCTTTGACTTGATCGAGCACCCTGTAGTTTGCGACACTTTGTTTTTCCATGAATTGTGCCAGCATGGTCTCCAGCGCATTCATTTCGGGCTTCTCTTCAGTGTCTCCAGAACCTAACGACTGAGAATTAGGTCCGAGTTGCGTATCTGAATTTTGTGCGCCTCGGTTACCGACATCGACGCCGACGCAATCGATATCCTCAAGGCCAATGCAGCTCCGGAAAGGAACTCGACTGAAAGCTTCCCTTAGATCATAGTCATCCATGCCTTGTAAGTTGATGATATACAGGGGCACATTCATGTGCGAGGCAATCCCAGCCAACAGCGACGATTTACCAGTACCTGGTGGGCCTGCGAAAAGGTAACCATGTCGGTAGGGTCGACCGCTGTTCTCATACCAAGCTTGGGAGTCTTTATGGAAGAACATCTCGATGTCCTGGGTAATATCCTGCATCATCTTTGGGTCAAGATCGATAGAGGACAGAGGACGCTTGTTGCGCTTAGACTTCTTGTCTCCATGCGCTCCCATTTCGACTACGGTCAATTCTGTGCTTTCCAAAACCTGCTTTTGAACATCCTCAAACAGCTCTGTGATAGGCTGTCGACTGTGTCCCCAACATCGAACGGTGATGGATCCCGAAGGATCGGGAAGGCTTGTGAAAAAGTCATTGGTGCGCAACCGTTCAAGCTCTGATTTTTCTGCAGTGCCAGAGCGCTGAATTTCGAGCATAAACTGCCTGCCTTTGTGCCAGAAGGATCCTGCTGTCTCTCCAGCGATAAGCGAAAGCTCGCCTGTAACCGCACGGAGTTGATGCTCTCCGCGAAAACGTCGAAGCTTCCGGCTTTCTTCAGCCTTTTCGCGCGCTAGAGTCAGCAAACCGCCACAAAGCACACTGTCATAACCACTAATGGTAATAGAACTAGTGACCTGTGGCTTTACCTGATTCAAAAGCGCGCTCAGTATGACTGGAAGCTGTACACGAGCAGCATTGAGAGCGGCACATGTCATGATCAAGATCTGGACATCTCGACCTCCAGTGCGCTCTTTGATGGCATTTCGGGCAATATCATAGAACTCCGAGTTCATGTAGTTCATGATCCAGGAATCTTGACCTCCGCTGAGTACACCAAATAACCATGACTGGAAAGTCGTTGGAGGAGTGTTGATAGCTTGTTCTTTTGCCGCGTCGTCTTTTGGCGCTGAGAACGAAGTAGACTTATCATGTCGGACTTCTTGATGAGCAACCCCAGGAATTCTGCATGATTTGCACATGATTCGGCGAAAATACCTCTAAAGCACTCACCAGGAGGGCCAGTAAGGTCTGAAGTGGATGGCAGCTGCTGCCCGTCGAGAGCGAAGTAAGACCTTTGTAGTCTGGCCTGGATCTAGACATGTTTGTAAACAGCAACGCAGCTTTTGACAGTGCGCTGACATTGCCTACAGTGTCATCTTGAGACGTAATAGGTGTTGACACAACAATGTGCTGTGGCTTCGTGACGCGAAGGTATTGTGAAGAGGTGGCAACCTCGACAATGTTATGTCAGTTGTTTTTTTATTAGCACTGCCGCAAGTACTTGAAATGAGGCCATGATACAGGTTGGTCATCTGCGGGCATCATGGACTCAATATCGCGGTTTCTACGCACCACGTCAACCTGCAAAAAAGCTAAAACAGGTCTGCAGCCTACATTAACATAAAAACACGCAAAGTAGGTAACTTAACGTCTGTAGGCTCTAGACCTGTTCAGGTTTTCTCTTGTATAAGGTGGCACCAAGTCTGAGCTCGTCATTGCTGTGCCGCATCAGGCTCGGCTATGTGAGGCCCGACAAGTACCTCCGGTGAGCGCAGTGCTGAATTGGAAAGAGAGTTATCTAAGACGAAGTAGGGTTATGTTTCTACACTTCATCATCGGAGAGAAGCTAGTAATCATAGGTCGCAGAAGCGATGAGTCGCGCCGATGCGTCGTGTTCGAGCGAAGGCGCCTGAGACACAGAAGAAACGACCTAGCGAACAGCAGCCCCCACCGGCTGAACCACAGCCGAACTATCACTCCTCAGACACCACGCGTCTCGAAATGAAATTCGCATGCCTCATAAGGCATATTTCGTCCACTATTGCATGAAAGCCAGTTCTCGCCCACTACCAAGCATCATGCAAAGGCCACTGGGCACTCGACACCTCCACCGGCTATCGCGGGTTACGAAGCCTCGCTGTAATTGCGCTTCCTTGATCTCCTGCTAACGACATATCCTGCTTCAGGCTGTCTTTCGCGCTTCTTTCCTTCTGTCGTTACTGCTGGTCAGCATGCATCGTTGTTGAGCAATGATTTCCTCCTCTTTTTTCTCGTTCCTTTCACTCTTTTCACTATGTCTAATGCACAATGCCGTCGGTGCGCAGATGCTGGGATCGTGGTCGCCAAATCATGGAGGATTTGAGAGACGACAGAACGGCGATAATAATCGTAATGGACAAAACAATGGACCCGACAACAGCGCGTTCACTATCGTGAATGGAAGAATATTTACACCTGGCTTAGGAATTATCCTTGCAGTAGGTGGAAGTGTCAAGACGCGCGATGCTACTGCTGACAAGAACACAAGCCCCAGCCATTTACGCCCATGGGCGGCGACTTCCTTCACATCGCGCTCGATGTCTCAGGCGATGGCAAACTCCAAGTGCCGCCACGCAATATCGCCGACCCACTCACCCAGGTCTTTAACTTTACGCTCTTCCTTACATCTACGGTTACGCAGAAGAACTTCACTATATCGAACATAACGACGTCCACACCACCACTCGCAGACATACTAGATCAAGAAAGTGGTCAAACAGTCAAGCACATCAACTTCGAATGGCCTGAGTGTTTGGTCGGAGACAACAACGAGGATGAGGGTTCTACTGCGAGGGGGGACTACAACATCAGCATACACCAGAACTATCGACTGAATGGCGTGGACCGATACACCATCTTCAACCTTCCCATCAGCGTTACGAATAGCATTCAGCGTTTCCCTGGTGCCTCGCAGCTAACTACGAAACCCGCTCCCGGACCGCTCAGCGCAAATGGTGGACGAATGCCCTGCGCCATGATCGAAAACCCGTTGGTCGACTTCCAAACTCAGGTCAACAGCGTTAACAACCCACCGGGTACGCCTATGCAGGACATTGAGATTGAGACAAGCGGAAGGAGTGACGGTGGTCAAGTTGGAGGAAATGGGGCGGATGACGGATCGGGTGGGAGGGGAAGTGGGAACACCAATGGTAATGGCCAGGGTGGTACGAGTGGGCAAGGCGAGATCGCAGGTCCGGGCGGTAACGCTCAACTGGGAGCGGCCGTGCGGATGTCGGGGGAGCAATTCTCGATACTAATGATTGGCATGTTGGGAGCGGTCGTAGTGATGTGCACCTCAGTTAGTTTGTAGTTGCTAGGTAGTGGTCAGCAGCCATAACGACATGATGATACCACGATTCCAATGTCCATGCTTTGTGCCCAGTCAGTAATGAAAGCTGTAATGATGCACAGTCTCACAAACAGCAGTACGAGGCTCGCAGCGTATGCGCTGGGCGGCAGGTTCACGCATTGGAGATTGTAACAACATCTGATGTCCATGACGAATTTGATTGATTCTAGATGTCCGACATTGTGGTGGAACCTATCCAGCTCCTCCGATATATGCCATGATGCCGTAACTCGTTGTCGATCGTATCGCGTTCCCCGGTGGCGACGCGCTTATTTGGCCTCGTCGAAGACGTAGGTGAGGTGGCACTTTCCGCAGTACTGGCGGTTGTGCATGGCGGCCATGAAGACACCGGCACCGCACTCGGCCTGGGGGCACTCGCGGCGGAGGCGCTCGATCTTGCCGTCACCGTCGACCTTGTAGTACTTGAGGACCGCTAGCTTGGTCTTCTTGCGCTTGTGCTTGATCTTCTTGGGAGTGGTGTACACCTTCTTCTTGCGCTTCTTGGCTCCACCACGGAGGCGGAGGACCAAGTGGAGGGTGGACTCCTTCTGGATGTTGTAGTCCGAAAGAGTGCGGCCATCCTCGAGCTGCTTTCCGGCGAAGATCAGACGCTGCTGGTCCGGGGGAATGCCCTCCTTGTCTGAGCGGTGTTAGACGTGGAACCGGTGGAGCGGTATGTCGCTACATACCCTGGATCTTGGACTTGACATTGTCAATGGTATCAGAGCTCTCGACCTCGAGAGTGATGGTCTTGCCCGTGACTGGGAGGTTATTAGCCGCTGAGTTCTAGGTGGCGCCGCGCATGCGATCATGGCGATCATGGCGGCGCAGCGTGTGTGCGGGTGGTAACGTACGGGTCTTGACGAAGATCTGCATCTTGAACGCTGAGCCTCTCTTCGAGATGCTTTCCTCACGTAGATGCAAAGGTTGCGGGGAGAAGGCACCAGAGGAATTCGAAAAGTACCAAAATCAATGTGGGCGGGCCCGCGGGCTACCAGGCGCCCCGTGCGTTTCGCAGATGCGCTATCGCCGTCTCAGCCTAGCCTCGCTTCTGGTGCATGGGCGGCTCCGGGTAACCTTGGAACCATGTCGTTGCGGCGGCAACGCCAGATAGAGCTCAATGTTTACCCGACCCGGTAAGGCATTATACATCGTCATATCCTCCTCCGCATTTATCCTCCACTTTGCTACTCATCTCTCGCATCCACATCTCTTTGTTCGTTTCAACTATCGATTGCTGCTTTAGCGACTGCTACTGATCACATCTCTACCAACACACATATACACACGCACAGGCTCCGGCCACACACTTACTTGACGCAGGCTACTGGGAGACTGCATCTGTACTGAGGATTCCATAAGGATACTAACCGCCCGGCGGAGCGCCGCTTGCACTGCGTGAGGTAAGTCGTTATCTCTCAACTCGAGGCTTCCATCTCATCGTGGGCGGGCCATCACATGATATCAGTCGCTAACAACATACCAGTTTCGGACACCACAGGACTATCCCCCTCCTCCAGAACCGACTCCGGACTCCACCTGCATACGAAATGCTGTCCACAAATATGCCAGCCGGCATCCAGCGCCAACGGATTCAGCACCGCCGACAACTTTCGACACCAGCTGTTTTTGACGCACCCACAGTACGAGCACCACCTGCTAAACTACAACGACGCAACCGAAGCGGCATGAGCTTGGATCTACGCGGCCTCAACCTAGACCCCATCCATGCCGCCCGACAAGCCCAACACCAGGACTACACCCAACGACCAGGACCCTTCGACACACCCACCTTCCAGCAGGAGGACAGTACGGTAAGTAATACTAACAATCTAGGACAAATACCACAGCAATCTATGCAAGTAGCGCAGCCGCTAAGACAGCCCCAGCCGGGCCCCCAGGATTCCTTTTTGGCGTCCCCAGTACAGATCTCTCCCATCACACCGCGGACTCCACGACGGACACTCCGTGCGCAGTCTCCCCAGCAGCCTCCCTCATCCCCCTCTAAACCCCCCACTGCACAGCAACTGAAAGAACTCCACGAGCACATACAATCAGTGTATGGCTCAAGTGGACAAGTCTTCATTAACATCCTCCCAACCCCCACTGCGACACCGCAAAAGCCAGCGCAGCTACCAAGCCATGAGTCGTTTGGCGCAACCCAGCACCCAAGCTTCACTGCTATGGGTGACATCAACCTCGAGCCAACCTCCAGAGCCATGACTTTCGACTTTGACAACCCAGATGCCGACATGGGTTACGAGTCGTCCTCTTACTACACATCCGATGCTTTGTCGCCATCGCCAGTTTCTTCGCCGCAACAGCAGAAAGACATGCACTCTTTCCTAGAGAACATCGAAGAGCACCAAGAGATGATGTTTTCGCACACACCAGCTCTGTTGCCCACACCGCAAACTTCAATGTCGATCAACGGACTCCCCATGGACTCATTCTCCCAGCCTCAGATCTTCAACGACCTTGAGGTTGACGCGAGCTTCGAGTTCACTGGCATCGCACCTGAAGAAGTTGCGCGTTACATCAGCGAGCAAGATACCACAACTGGCAAGTGGACCTGCCTCTACCATGGGTGCGGCAAGGTCTTCGGACGACGAGAAAACATCCGATCGCACGTTCAAACCCACCTTGGCGATCGTCAATACAAGTGCAATGGATGCGGCAAGTGCTTTGTTCGCCAGCATGACCTGAAGCGCCATGCAAAGATCCACTCAGGCAACAAGCCCTACAAGTGCCCATGTGGCGCCGGGTTCGCACGACAAGATGCCCTCACCCGCCACCGCCAGCGTGGTATGTGTGTCGGTGGGTTCCCTGACGCAGTCCGCCGACAAGCCAAGCGTGGCCGACCGAAGAAGAATCGTCCAGACATGGAGCAGCGTGTCGAGAAGGCCAGCAGGTCGCGGGCACTAGCATCGGCAGCACCATCCTCAGCTGGCTCGCCGTACTCAGAAGCTCGATCGCCATCACCACTCGAGGGCTACGAACCAGCTCAATCGCAGGACATGCCCCAGCTTCTGTCCGACTCGCAAAGCTACGACTCCATGAACGCTTCAGCGGATCCCTTCAGGTTAGTTTCTCAACCACACGTTGTCCAATACAATACTGATACATGTAATAGCTTTGAGGCCTCATCAAGCCCATTCGCAGACGACGCACAATCGAGCTTTGCGTCTGCCACCTACTCAAGCGACGCTGCGTCAATGAACATCCTCCAACAGCTCTCTCAACACTCGCATACGCCTCCTATGTCACCCGCCGACATGCGGCCCGCTTCCGCTGGGTCCGCAAACGGTTCGAGCGCGCCAGTCCAGTCCAGCCCTCTAAAGGCTTCGTCGTCACCATCACGGTCGTCTGTCCAGTCTCATCAGTTCACAACACCACCGACATCGCCAATCGAGCCCAAAGACGCTCTCGATGAGTTGTTCGACACCATGCCTGACACTTCATACTCTCAGTTCGACCTCGAGATGAAGGCAATGGGCGACTTCACTTCATTGGACTCGTCATCGTACGATCTTTTGGACTTCACCGTATAAATATTCTTACTCGACGCGACGACGCCACTGCGAGGCTGTATGATAACTGTTATGGATTACGACGTATAATGACTCGGCGTTTGCGAAATCTCTGGAAGATGGTTCAGCGCATTGCTTTCAATTCTTATTTCTGGGCGGGTTCTCCAAGATCTTGACAGGATCTAAGATCATTCTTAGGAAAGGATCATGTTTCGCTTCTGGTTTTTGTTACTATAGGGGCCGCACGACGTGGGGATCACGCTCCTTTGGCAGGCACAATTGTTATTTCAAAACGGCGTATATGGTTTGGCTATCTCGACGATTGAACGTCAGAACTAGTGCAGTATTTCTGCTAGCGATGCATCGATACGAACGATGAGCGTTTATGTAGCAATGCGACAATGTTGGACGTCTTGTCAATCGACAAATATAACTTCGTCTTGAAACATCACTATCCAGACAGATTCTTTACATGTGATTCCCTGGTCAACCAACAAGCTGACAAAAAGCAAATCATGTATCTGATCTATCGAATTGGGGATGGTCGTCACAGGAACGCAGAAGCGCTAAGTCGTCACGGCAATTAGTTGACGTCACGACATCTGATCGCGCGCACCCGTGTTCGCGACGCGCCAGCCCCCGATCCCTTTCACCCCAACCTTTCCAATTTCATACAGTTTCAGATCGATACCCTGACGTCGATTCGAGATCGGATCTATTGACGCACCAGCACTTGCCAGCCACTTAGAATACCTCCCGAAGGTGCCGTTCCCCACTATATCGATCGTACCTGCAGATCAGGACGACATCTATGATGTAGATGCACGGGTCAGACAAAGCCCCCTATGGTGTGGCATGGCATTTGCTATGCGATTAGGTCGGCGATCCTAGATAGCGATGATGTCGGTGCAGGGGTAGATTTGAGTCTGTGGGCTGTTGCGATGTCAGTATAGATGTAGTGTGCCGTCGTTCATGTTAGAGACCATTCATTCATACTTCCGTCGGTACGCCTAGCACCAATCGCACTCTCTTTGAAGCAATGGCTCAGACTACCACCAAAGCGCATACCCTATACTTTTCCTATGACAACGACGATAGCTGTGCTCTGACAGCTCTCATCAACGATGTCCGCTTCCACGTCACTGTTGACCCCAAGGTACTTCAGAAGTCCTCTGAGAAGCCTCTCTACTACGAATACCTCGACAAGATCTCTGCGCTTCGCGAAGCCGACGAGCGCGAAGAGGAGCTCGCTGAAGAACGAGAAGCAAAAGTGAAGAGCAAGAAGAACAAGAACAAGGACCGACAAGGCTCAGAGGGAAAGGATAGCGGCATCGACGTCACAGCCGACTCTGACGACGACGAATACGTAGAGGACGACGTCTCAGAAACAGGAGAAGACGCCGATCAAGACTCCGCGAGCGCAGGCGTTGAACTGCGAAACTGGATCCTCGCCTCCTTCTCCGAAATCACAAACACCTACGCGCCACCGAACCGCGAACCCGAAGAATCTACCCTCTACGAATGGTACCATGGCCCCACATACTTCTACACCTTACAAATCGCCAACGGAGAACTCTCACCAGAACTCTTGGAGACAACATCCGATCTAGAAGCCCAAATCGAAGCCCTCGTCCCCCGCATGAAAGTCCCCAAATACATGCAAGACTACAAGCTCCCCTGGCTCAACGCCAACGACCTGATCGTCGAGTCAGAAGTCAGCATGCCACCTCCCGCACACCCAGGCCAAGTCGTCCACAAAGGAACAAACGAGACATACTTCTTCAAGCCGGTGGTAGCCGACCAACCCGACTCTGTGAAGCGCGAGATACAGATCCTGCGTAAGATCGAGAAATTAGGTCTTGATATCAAGTTTCCCCACCTACGTGGCTTTGTTGCTCAGGGCAATAGCAAGACAGAAGTCATGGGCTTGTTGTTAGAGAACATCGATGCGCCAACGCCGTTGACCAAGTTGCTCAGGTCGTCGGTGGATGAAGAGAAGAGGCGTGTTTGGAGTGAGAAGAGTGCGGTGTATGTGTCGTTGCTTCACGACAATGGTATCATCTGGGGTGATGCGAAAGCAGATAACTTCATGGTCGACGCGAATGACGAGCTTTGGATCATTGATTTTGGGGGCAGCTATACAGAGGGCTGGGTGGATCCTGATATCAGTGAGACGCTTGAGGGAGACGATATGGGGCTGGAGAAGATTCAAGCTGCGCTCGAGGATCCGGATAAGAATACGGCGGATCTGGGGTTGGTTGATGAGGAGGAGGATGGGGAGGCGGTGGTGGAGCAGGGGGTGAGTGAGCAGAGTAGTAGTAGTGTGAAGGAGACGGCTAGTACGTTGTTTGTTACGGAGAAGTCGGCTGGTGAGGAGGTTACGAGGACGGAGAAGAGGAAGAGGGCTGTGGATGAGGTTGAGAGTGAGATCGGTGAAGATGGAACTGAGCTTGCTGGAGGAGAGGAAGACGAGCATGCGGAGAAAAAGAGGAAGAGTGAAGAGTGATACCCCTATATAGTACTTGCGCATTAATACCATTACCCTTTCGACACAGTCTTATCTTCTCCTTCATATGATGCTTCAGTGGTACACGTGGCCATCGCATGCGCCTCCCGTACCATGGGGACTGAGCGAGGTTGAGTTGGAGTACTTTGTTGTTATTTAGTCATGAGTGGAAAGCTACACAATTGCACGCTTGCACCTCGCTTTTCCCAGAGATATTTATACACGGCGTTGTCTTCGAATAGTATTCTCTCAGAGACGCATTCCACCTAGTCTTCCTACTTCCTGTTCGCCCTCTGCTCCTTATCCGCTGTGGTTTGGCTGATGTCCAGACCGAGACCCCTGCTGTCGAGGTAGACCTTGTTTGCGCTCTGCTGCAGAATCTGTGCGATATTCCTTGCGTTCTCGAACTCCCTGAGATCAACGTAACTCCTGCTCTTCTTGATGGCGTCACCAATCAGCTCGGCGGAGCGGGCCTCACCCTGGGCGCGAACAACGGTGGCTTGCTTCTCCTGGCGGGCTTTGTCGACGACGAAGGCGGCACGTTGGGCCTCTTGCTGTGCGACTTGCTTGGCTTCAACTGCGGCGGTGAACTCGGGGGAGAAGGCGAGGTGCTAGGGAGTGTTAGACCATGGTGGGGTAAGAACAGGTGGGCGGCAACTTACTGTTAGAGAGACATCGTCGAGCATGATGTTGAACCTCGCTGCTCTTCGGACCAAGTTGTCGCGTACCAGCCTACTGACGTTCTCACGCTGTGTGATGAGCTGACTGGCATTGAACTGCGCCACGACGCTCTTGAGAACCTCGTTGACGATTGATGGCAGAACACGCTCGTCGTAGTCGGTGCCGAGTGTCCTGTAGATCTGCGGCAGAGATTCGACTCGCGGTCTTGACAGTACACGGCAGGTTATGTTGACCATCTGCAAGTCCTTGGTGCCGGTGAGGGAGGCGACGTTTCGGGGTTTGGCGCGCACATCGTAGGTGATGGGAGTCTCGAACCAGGGAATACGGAAGTGGGTTCCTTCGCTGTAGATTTCCTTCTGGACGCCGCCTACTCGGGTGTACTTGATTGCTCGGTGACCACCGTCGACTGTCGCAAGTCAGCATCATTCGTATTATGGCCATTGGAAGGCCCTATGAGAGAGCTCTTGAAAGAAGACGTACCGTTGAACAGAGCATTGTTCGCCATCCAGATTCCACCACCAACTAGTACCAGACCTCCAAGACCTCCAAAGAGGCCCTTCGGTGGTCCGCCGCCGCCCGCGCCGCCGAATCGAGAGCCGCGTCGTGTGAGCTCATTCTGGATGCGCGCCCAGGCTTCCTTGGGATCCGGTGCAGACATGTTGGCCGTGAGGGTGAGGGGTTGGCGTGGGGTGCGTGAGACGTGTAGGCGGCGACGATGGCGGATGCAGCTCGGTCATGAGGTAGTCGACGATGAGAAAATGGTAGTCGGCCAATCACGACTCCCGACCGCACCGAACCGCCAAGCAACCTCCGCATTGCTGTATCGCGGTGGCTAGACCCTTTTGCGACTATATTTTCGGTCATTTGCGCATCACTTGAAACATTGAATCAGTGTCGTACCCGCAGGTCGAATGTCCTCGCGGGCTTGACGTCTCATCTTAGATGGTGGCTTACCAGAGTTGTCGCAGTATCTCGGCGCATAGACCACCCAATCAATGTCATAGGTAGACCCGTCTTAAGCACAGCTGTCCATAAGCTCCCCCATCTCCATTCGGTTTCGTTCCTGCCCATCTGGCGGCGGTTCTTCTTTTCTTGTGCATTGCCATCGTTTCGTGATACCCGATTGTTTCCTTCACTCTCGATTAATTGACTTGCGACCGTCGCGTGAATCATTGCGACGCAGGTGAAGCTACTATCAGCCAAGCAGGAGGTACGTTGGTTCACTGCTTTAGCTCCAATTCGACAATCCTCTGACAAGATTCCAGATAGATAGACTACGTCCGAGTATAATCGAGCAACCAATTGCACCCCGAGTCGAGCCTCATCGTCAACCCGAGCACCGCATTGCGCCCCTCCAACATGCACATCACACCGCAATCGCTGCGGACCATTGCCTGGTCGACCCTCGCTCTCTCCACAGCGCACGCCCAATATGTCATAGACAACCTCAGCTTTGGCCAGAAAGCTGGCCAACAAATCTCGCCCGATTACACGACAGTCCCTCACTTCGTCATCCAGGGCTCAGACGACTATGTGCCCCAGATTCTTTCCGACAGAATTATCCTCACACCTCCCTACCCTGGAGGCAAGCGTGGTTCGATATGGGCGCAGGACCCGCTACACCACAGCGGCGACTGGACGGCCGAGTTGGACTTCAGAGCGACTGGCATGGAGCGTGGAGGCGGTAACCTGCAGTTGTGGTACATCAAGGACTCACAAGCGCGGGAGACACCGGCGAGCCTGTACACGGCTCCCAAGTTTGACGGACTGGTACTCGTTATCGATCAGTATGAAGGACACGGCGGCTCTGTTCGCGGTTTCCTGAACGATGGGACCAAGGACATCAGGGCGCACCCTGACCCTGATACATTGGCCTTTGGCAGATGCGATTACGCATACAGGAACCGTGGAGAGCTTACTCCTATCAAATTGCACCACGCAGAGGGTTTCTTAGAGGTCATCGTAGACGGGGAAACCTGCTTCAAGACCAACAAGGTATGCTCTCAGACTCACGCGCTCAGATACACACCACTAACTATCCCTCTAGGTCGATCTCCCTGAAGGCTACTACTTCGGTGTAAGCGCGTCCTCCGCCGAGAACCCCGACTCCTTCGAAGTCCACAAGTTCGTCGTCTCTACCACCAACTCGTACACGCGCGAAGAGCCCAACCTAAGCAAGAAGGACTATATCAACTCCCAGCAACAACACCAACAACAGCAAAACCTCGCCGCCCAACAAGGCCACGAGCAGCAGACGCACAAGCAGAACCAAGGGCAGCAGAACTATGGTTCCTCCACCTCCCAGCAAGACATCCCCAAGATGCTCGAAGACGTTCTAGCAGGCAACATCCGCTCGCAACAAGACCAATTCGCCGACCTCCACAACCGCATCCAAATTATCAACAACCGCGTCTATGAAATCGCAGAAACCGTTACACTCATCCACAAGGAGAACATGGAGCGCTGGGAGGAACTCCATCGTCGCATTGTACCCATGGACGACCGCGCCGCCGCCACTATCCGCAACATGGAAAAGGTTGAGCGCACGACTATGCAGATACTGCGAGACATCGAGAACAAGGATTACAAGGACATGATGCAGCAAATCCATCACGCCCTGGACAGGAACCACGGACACGTCATGTCGAGTCTGCCTGGCATGATGGGTGATGGTAAGTGACAATTCTCTATCCTGTGCGTTCTGAGAGGGTAGCAAAGCTAACTTGGTATCACAGTTGTTGGCAGCCACGGACCCAGCCTAATGACCTTCTTTTTCATCGCGGTCGCTGTTCAGATTATGATCACTGGTGCTTACATCGTCTACAAGAAGAGGCGAGGCGGCGCGCCCAAGAAATACTTGTAAACCATTCTCCAGGGGCTTGATGTTCTACAAAGAGATGTGCATACATAGGGGTTGGGAGACGTGTACTATACGCTGTACCGGAGAAACGCATTGTTCTCGGTGATTTGTTTGGTAGCTGGCATGGAATACTACATGGCATTGCTTTTATCGCAAAAGGAGCCGGTGATATGTACGCGGCGTTTGGTTTGTGACTCGCCAGGAAAGTAAGCTGAAGTACGTATTCGTACTCAGGTTCATATTCAAGTTGTAGATATCTTCTATGCAATTCGTACCCAAATGAAAAACACCATCTATGCAATGACAGAAATGAAAGACGTCAAACACCACATGCTCTATGCAGCGTGTCCCAACCATGTATATGCAACCCACCCTTCATAACAACCAAAGCAAATCCCCAACCCTTCATGACCTAAACGTTCATCTTGCGCGGCTCAAGCAGCAACTTGCCCTGCGGTCCAGATTTCTCTTGAAACCCTTCTGTTCTCGAGAAGACACGTTGGCCGCGTAGCCAAGTCTCCCTCACAACACCCTTGAGCGTCTTGTTCTCATACGGCGAGACCTTGTTGCGGAAGAGCATGGTGTTAGGCTCGACCTGCATTACCGTTAGCCCACAGCCCGTCCGTAAATAAAGGGAGGAAAGAAAAGATTGGAAATCACATACCAAGAACTCAGCCTCATCGTCAAAAACAACAATATCAGCATCAAAACCCACACTGATATCGCCCTTGCTCTTCTCCAGCCCAACCTGCTTCGCCGTATTCCTACAGCACCAACGTACGATTTCCTCGACGCTGAAGTCGGGATTGCGCTTTGTGCCTTCGGTCCACAGGATAGGTAGACCGAGGCCCACGCTCGAGATGCCGCCCCAAGCGCTGAAGAAATCACCTTTTTCTTCTGGTCCTTGGACTTCGGTCTTGCTGCTCTCACCCGTCTTCTTAGGCGCCAGATGCGGGGGTAAGAGTTTGATCTCAGGCGTGCAAGGCGAGTGGTCTGAGACGACGGTTTGGATCACACCATCGGCCGTGTCTTGAAGCAGTTCTTCCCAGAGGCCATCTTGGTTGGATTGAGAGCGGATGGGCGGGCAGCATTTATGTCTTGTGTCGCCTTCCTGGATGCCTTCGGATGCGAGAGCGAGGTAGTGGAAACAGGTTTCTGCTGTGATTTTGATGCCGTCCGCGCGCGCTTTACGTAGCATGGGGATTGCTTCGATGGCGGAGAGATGCACGATGTGAAGTTGTAGGTCCGGGGCAAGATGGGCTAGCGAGAGGATTTCGGCTACGGCGCAGGTTTCGAAGGATGGCGGGCGGGATTGTAGAAATGTGTCGTACGAGGTTAGTGGGCCTTTGGGAGCGAGTGGGGGGAGGGATTGTTGAACGTCGTCGCCTACGGAGTCGGTGATGGGTGGGATCATTTCGGCGTGGAACATTAGTGTTGTAGTAGAGTCTTTGAGTTCAAGGAGCGCTTTTTCGATGTCAAGCGATGAGACGGCGGGGAATTCGTCAACCTGGAGAGTGGTTAGTATCACGTGCCGTGCTTTGAGTTGGATGGACTCACTCCACTGTCACACAGGAAACCCTTGAAGCCCCGAACACCCTCCTTAACTAAAGCCTTGAGATCTCCTGAGTTGCCGGGGATGATGCCACCGTAGAAGCCTACATCAACCCAGCACTTTCCCTGTGATGCTTCGCATTTGATCTTGAGGTTCTCGACCGTAGTCGTAGGAGGGATAGCATTCAAGGGCATGTCAATGACAGTTGTGACACCACCGAATGCTGCAGCTCGGGTACCAGTCCAGAAACCTTCCCACTCCGTCCGACCAGGCTCGTTGAGGTGGACATGTGCGTCAACCAGGCCAGGTAATAGGATCTGCGGCGAGTAGTCGGTGTATGGCGTGCCTTCAGGGAAGTCTGTAGGAGGAAGTACTGAGTGGAAGATGGAAGTGATCTTTCCTGTGAGGTTTGATACAACGATTGTAGCCTCAGTCAGCCGACCAGCAACGACTGCTCTTGATGAGGCAAGGACTGTGATGGCTTGAACGGGTTGCTCGTGGGATACGGGTGGAGGCGTAGTTGCGTGGGGTGCCATGATGCCAAGTTGGAAATGTAATCGACTGTGAGAAGACGAGGACAAGAAAAGAGTGCGCAAATAAGTCTGAAAGTGCTCAGCTCCGTGCTAACAGCAAGAACTATATACAGCAACAAGGCCCGAACTCGGCAAACGCGGGGAAGAAGGTGGGCGTCTCCGGGTGAGCTGCAGATAAGCGTTGATAAGGCACGTTTGGTGTTGCGCCTAACAGATGTCAAAGAGGAAAGTAGGTTGTATCTTGCTGAAAATTGGCAAAGCGGTACTTTCAAACAGAGAAGACGCTTGAGAGAAGAGATGCGCTCAGTAAGTCGTTATCAAAAACGCCAAAACCTGGGGTACAGGCCCTTATCTACCCGTTGGTATGGGCCAGCCCAAAGATCCTCTCGGGGCATTGTAGCCAGACTCTGGGTCAGCTAACATGGCGTCAGGGGACTGTGGAGCATCGGCGAACCCTGGAATACACGTTGCTCGATTCTATCGAGTAACTAGGGTGGAGGTAGTCTATCGCGGCCGCCTTAGCCATGCATCTCGACCCTGTCTCCCGTTGGCCGATTTAGTGTAGATACGAGGCTATTCGCCCTGGTATAGTGTGCTACTCCAAGATCGAGCATGCGAGATTTTGGCTGTCTAGGTTGGGCGCGCATCATGAGCTGTTTCTCCGTCATCAGTGCTCGAAGTTTGATTCCTCGAAGATTGGGTAGAGCGTGGGAATCGGTAAACTTCCTAAACGTGTTGCTGCACGTTGTGGATGGTGTTGGGGGACGTGCATGTGTTACTGATAAGCAGCTGCAAGGGTATTGCTGCACGCGATAGGCGCACAGTAGATCGCGCGATTAGAGCCCTCAGACTAGCGCAGGGTCAACGGCGGAGCGTCATACTTCTAGAATCTGAGACCCAGGGCCTCTGTGATATTTTATTCACTGCTTTCTTCACTGTTTGCGTAAAGATTGGAGATGGAAACACACTCTTGTCCTGAAACGCTCGTTGGCATAGAAGGTGCGAGTTCGAAGACATCGGAGTAAGGCCCGATTCCATCGGAGAAGCTAAGCATATGTCAGCCAGCGTACCTCCCAACACGACCTTCCCATTACTCGATAGAAATCGAGTAAAGGAAATACGATGCGCCGAAGACTGAGGCCAGCCGTTGACTAGTCCAATGCGAACGCCCTGACTGTTCGGGGCTGGCCGACAGCCATATTATCAACCGAGAACCCGAACGCGCCCGGGTCATGCTGGTGCCGTTCTTCTACCTACTTCGTCCAAGCAAGCGCGACTACACCTGGAAATTTTACTGAGACCTCGAAATGCGAGGATATGTATAGATGTGAAGAGACGGTCATACTGTGGTTTCGGGGGGGTCCGATGTTCTGTCATGCTATGATCGTCAGTGTGAGTCGTCTATCGCAAGCGGCGAACTACGGCACTGAAGCCCTGTCCTCAGGGTAACTATCGAGTAACGAAAACTCGACGCCTCTCGGTTTCTGGAATTTTCAGTAGCGCGCCAACACGACGGACGTCGCAAAGACGATCGCTGCTCTCGACTCGCTCTGGCCACCGGCAGGCTCTGCAGGCACGATGGGCCGAACTGCCTCTACATTGGCTGCGTGCGCCTACGGGCAACTCAGTGTACTCGGAGTAGCGGTAAGGACCCTGCAGCTGCGCTTCAACGCCGAAGACAAGTTTTGCTTACGTTTGCCCGGGTGATTCAAGGCCTGTTGCTCAGCATGGTACGCAATGGTCCTAGCCGGCATGTCAAACGGGCTGCTGCGTCCACCTCATACCAGATAAAAACTAAACAGGCCTAGAGCCTACATCGACGCCAGGTCACCTATCTTGTAGGTTTTTATGTTAATGTAGGCTGCAGACCCGTTCAGTTCTTTTCTTGATTGACGTGCGTCCGACAGCGGCTCGGTGATCAGCGTCGACAGGCATAACTGCATGTCTGACGCGTACTTGTTTGTCTGTGAACGGTGTCTGTAATATTCATGCACTGGTTGCCGCATTCAGAACGACCAGGCAAGTGGGAAGATCAGCTCAAAGCACTTCAACGAATCTTGGTAAGCTGGGATTGTTTGTCATATGAGAGAGGGTCAGCAACACCTGCAGCTTCTTTGAGAGTTTCGTTGGTTGAATATGCCTGACGAACCCGCCCCCAAACAGCGTAGCAGCTAACGATGTACACCCAAGCTCACTTCTTCAGCGTCGACTGCTTCTTCTGCGGAAACGAGGATGACTTTGACACTTTGTTAGCTGCCAACAGAGTTCGTGAGTTGTAAAGACTGGCTTGGAGTCCATATTCTGCAGCCGTCTCGCGTCTAAGATCCAGATAGGTGTAGGCATCTGGTTTGTAGTAAATGGTCCTGCCGACGTTGATGAGACCCATGGTCTCAAGCTCGTGGAGTACTCGCAGTACATCGTCAGCATCCAGGAAGTCCTTTGTGTAGACACAGACTACGAAAGGTTTTGCGTCAGTAATTGTGCACTATCTGTCGTACGTCGAACTTACTTAGTCGCTCGTCCTTGCCGTCGTCTGTGGCCACCTTGCAGGTACAGCCAAGTCGATTATCGATCACGTTCGCGACAACTTGCTTCCAGACCCGAGCAACTGCCACAGCTTTGTGGAACAACATCCACTAACACCAGTCAGTGATTTGAAGAAGTGAATGATCAGGCAGCTAATGGAACTTACCTTTCCGGACAGAACATGCGTGTCCTTTGCAAGGTCCGAGATCCGTTCTTGCAGAGCTTTGCTCTCTTCGAGGAGCTGTTTAGTGACCATGCCCCTAGGCCCCTTCGCGCCTTCTTTCTGGATGTCGCGGCGGGTCTGGAGCGACTGTTGAAGCAACTCCGTGCCACGGGATGTAAAGTCTTGAACACGCGGCGAAGGTGACTTGTCGCGAGGATTGCGATACGGATTAGCAGCCCAGATCCAGGGACATGTAGAGATGGAGGTTGTATATGGAGGAAGTCGCCTGACAAAGTCATCAACAGGCTCGCCTAGCTGCCACGCATCATCCTGTCCTTCCAAAGGATTGAACAGTTCAAGGTTCGAGGTCGGCACAGGTGAGGGCTCTCGCTTTCGCTTGCCTTGTCTTGCCAATCGCTCCTGCTCCATAGCTTGGCGATCGAGCCCCGACATGTCGAAGTTGTTAGTCATTGCCGCAGGTTGCTTGTCTGATACGGCTCCATCTGATGGTGGTGCTTGTGTTCTTGCAGCAGCCGCGATCGTGTTTAGGTCTTTAGCATGTGCGCGCCAGAATGGTCCGGTCTTGAAACTTTCACACTTCTTTGATTGGTGTAGTTGTTCATCCTCGTCACCTAAACCCACCGTCAGTCACATATTATGGGATGAGCTTGAGGTGTTCAAACTTACCATAGAAACTGCTATCATCTGAGATCCACCCTTCTCCGGACACAGTATCCTCCTCCGCCATCTTTCGCACTGTGAGTACTGTCGCAGTTCATGCCCTGCCTAGGTGAGGTTTGAGCAATGTGGATAATGTTTGCTCGACTTGACGCGATATGACGAGCGATGGTTACACGGATGGGGAAGGAACGAGGGAAGGCGGACAAGGGTATCCCTGCAGCCCAAACGCGCCCGCGACCACTATACGCGAACGCGTCGGCCAACTCTTTCACCCCCAGCATCCGCGTCCTCACAACATATACCTCCAAATCCACTCGCATGACTTCCGAGATGCCGCACTCAGTTACGCCGGAATCGACGCCCGCAGAGGAGTCCTCAGCGACAGTGTCCCAAACGGATGTTATCAAACCCGAGCCGGAGACGCAAGATGTTGCAATGGAAGACGCACCCACAGCCGCCGCGGTAGAGAAGCCCAAGGTAAACCTCGAGGAGCTCTTCGACGATGAAGATTCAGACGAAGAGTTCCCTTCGAGCGCGCCAGCACCTACGTCGCAGGAAGATGCCTCGCAACCCGCACCAATGTACGCCCCACCTACCGACACACCACATTCATAACACTTGCTGACACCGATACAGCAAGATCACATCGAAATCCTCCTTCTCCGACCCAGACGTCATGCGCGCATTCTATCAACGCCTGTTCCCCTTCCGTCCCCTCTTCCAATGGCTCAACCATTCCGCAACACCCAGCAACGACTTTGCACACCGCGAATTCGCCTTCACCCTACCCAACGACGCATACCTGCGATACCAATCCTTCCCAACAGCCGATCTCCTGCGGAAGCAATGCATAAACATGCTGCCCTCACGTTTCGAAATCGGTCCCATGTACAGCACAAACCCGAGAGATAGGAAAACACTGCGGAAAGCGAGCTCGTTCCGCCCGTTGATGAAAGAGCTGGTCTTTGATATCGATATGACGGATTACGACGACATTAGAACATGTTGCACGGGTGCGAGCATCTGTCTCAAGTGCTGGGGCTTCATCACAATGGCCATCAAGACCATCGATGTTGCTCTACGGGAAGATTTTGGCTTCAAACATATCCTCTGGGTGTATTCCGGTCGTCGAGGAGCCCACGCCTGGGTCTGCGACAAACGAGCCCGAGAAATGGACGACCAAAAGCGCCGCTCCGTAGCCGGCTATCTCGAACTACTCAAAGGAGGAGATCAGGGCGGCAAGAAGGTCAACGTGCGACGACCTCTACATCCTCACCTCGAGCGCAGTCTGGCTATCCTGAAAGAGCATTTCCAGACCTCCATCCTCGCTGAACAAGATCCCTGGGCCGCAGAGGAAAAGTCCGCGCACCTCCTCGACCTCATCCCAGACCCCACGCTCAGAGCAGCACTGAAGAAGAAGTGGGATTCTGCGCCCTCCCGACCCAGCGCATCGAAATGGGCCGACATTGACGCGTTAGCCAAATCTGGCGCCTTGTCAAAGACACCCAAAGACCTCCTCGAAGCCAAGCAAGACATCATCCTAGAATACACATACCCCCGTCTCGATGCCGAAGTCTCCAAGAAACTTAACCATTTGCTAAAGTCGCCATTCGTAATTCACCCCGGAACAGGACGTGTCTGTGTTCCAATCGACACAAGGACCGTGGAGGATTTCGATCCGTTGAGTGTACCAACAGTCACGCAATTACTCCAGGAGATCGACGATTGGTCAGGCGAAGAAACAGATAAGAAGATACAGGATTGGGAGAAGACGAGCTTGAAGCCGTACGTAGACTACTTCCGACGGTTTGTCGCGGGCTTAGTGGATGAGGACAAACCAGCGTTGAAGAGGGAGAGGGAGGAGGGCGCCGATGCCATGGAATTCTGATGATATACCGTTCACCAAGAACATGAGGGCATATAGGGCGCCTGGCGTTGGGGGAAGAGAGATTGGAATATATATTATGCATCTCGACGTTCTCAATATCTACCCACTACTATACTCACTCCACGATTCCACACCCCACATCATACCTTAACCAAGATTACCCAATGAACATACATTCCCCTCCATAGTACAATACGGCATCTGAATCGGCTCCGCCCCAATCCCCTTGGCCACCAACCTTTCTCTCATCTCACTCAACCGAGGCGCCGCATCAATTTGACTCCTGTTCTGACCCATCTCGTCCTTGGCACCCGACCACAACACCTCCGCCGCAGCAGCAGCACGCGGCCAAATCATCCTATCGACATTAACGGGATCGGTCTGTTCGGCCCACATGTGCGCTTCGCCGCCGATAACAAGATGCTGGTTCTCGGCAGGGACACCGTGTAACGGGTCGTACGAGTAGATGAGACGCCAGTTGTGGAAGGGGGCGCAGTAGTCTTGGTAGGGGTAGTATTGCGCGCTAACGGAGGGGTCGAAGTTTAGCCATTGGCCTTTACCGCAGTCGAGGTACTATTAGGTGGTTGTCAGTACACGCAAAATGTCGCCTGGAAGAGACGATGGAAGAGACGATGGAAGAGACGATGGAAGAGACGATGGAAGAGACGATGGAAGAGACGATGGAAGAGACGATGGAAGAGGAGAGGAGGAGTTTCAACTCACCCAGTAGTTGTAGTTCCCAACTATGGCTTTATGTCCCTTTGACACAATCTGTGCAACTGCTTCGTCGCTCTGCCACGATTGCACGAGTACATCGGAACCGAGCGTTAGGTTCCATTCCAGCAGCATCTCTTCCCACACCACAGGTGTAAGTCCCATGGCGCGTACCTGGTCATGGTTCCGATCGACAAACTTCTGCATGAGCGGTTGCAGGATCGCCGAATCATTGCTCTTGACCGTGTCATCAAACAAATACGCGTTTTTATTTACTTCGTCGCCACCGGTGTGGAAGTACGTCGAGTACGGAGACACTCTAGGTAGTACATCATCGAAAAGCTTCTCCAGGAAATCGTAGACAGCGGGCGAGTTCAGTTTCAATGTTCCAGAGGGTGGAGAGGCGGCGTATGTGTTCCAGTCTGGCTGGATGCCGAACGCAGCTATTAGCTCTGGCATACTGTAGTGGATGCTTGAGGTGTGGCCTGGCATGTCGATTTCGGTGATCATTTCCACGCCTTGGATCGCAGCGTAGCGTTGTATCATTGCGAAGTCGTCGGCTGTGTAGACTAGATCGGGTCGGTATGCTCCCTTGGCGGATAGCTCGGGCATAGAGGGGATCTCCAAGGGCCAGGACTGGCTGTCTGTCACGTGAAGGTGGAAGCGGTTCATCTTGTTGTAGGCGGCAGCGTCGATCTGGCGTTTGATGTCCGCCGTGGAGAAGTAGTTACGTGACACATCGAGGTTGATGCCGCGGTGTTGGAATTTTGGACCGTCGGTGATTTGCACGGGTGCCAAGGGGGTGTATACATGCTGCTGATCGGAGTGCGCATAGAAGAGTTGAGAGAATGTTGTCAAGCCTCTTGCTATCCCTACGCTGGTGTTTGCGCTGATGCTTGCAACCCCCTCTTTTGTCAAGGTTAGACTATAGGATTCGTCAACCTCCCCAGCAAGTGGCTTGGTAACATTAGGGCCGGCGGTTTTGAGCACTTTGACGTCGATGCGAGAGATGTATGACGTATTCGACTGGCTTGGAGACGGCTCATCCCAGTCTCTAGGGTGAAACTTCCATGGGTAAAAGTTGGTTTGGAAGAGTGTTGCCCATGTAGAATTGATGGCGTAAACAACAATGTCGTCGCTGGTGATGCCTTCCTGGGTAGCTGTTTCGGATCTGTCGCTAGGCACCGGTCCTGTGTATTGCGTGCGCAATTTCAGGTTGCTGCTGTCCTGTGCGTATGGAACTTGATTAGAATTGAACCCGAAGAGAAGAGGGATCTGATCCATGATTGAGCCTACATTTCTTGCGCCAGGTTCATACCAGTAGAATGGTACATCTTCTCTAATGAAAAGAACAGCATCGCCATATTCGTGGGAGATAGGTACAGGCCAAATGGCTGCTACTAAGGATATGAGAAGAGATAGTGTAGTACATGTATGAGGCTTCATGATGCAAAGAGATCAGATCAAGATTGGGAGAATCAAAAGATCGTTGAATAGGAGAGAAGAGACGGGTGGATCGTAATCTATGTATAAGAGCGAAAACTGGCGCAAGGCATTATACCTATGTAGGCCCGATCCGGATGCTCCGAATGGTTTCTCGAAGCGTAAGCTCCTGCGGTATTCCCGGCAGTTGCAACAGTTGATGATATATCGATGCCAATAGAGTATACAGACTTGATCTGAGATAAGCAAGTGGTAACCTTGTGGTAGTATCGCGGTCCTTGACTGGAGAGTTCGACAAATGCGAGCTAACCCTGAAGTGGGGCAAACCGTGGACTTGAGCAAAAGGTACGATGACGTGCGGGCGTTCAGCTGTCAGCCTCTTCTTGAACGAAACTTTATCAGCTCCGACTTGAGCTCCAAGCAGCTGTAATGTGCCACCTGAGCCACGCCCTCCACATCGCATGATCCTCTGGGGTTGCCTCCGGGTTGATGATTACGGGAAGATGCAGCCGACTCGGCAAATTGGGCGATCAGCGGCAAGATGACAGGAGGTATACGCGTCGCATGTTTTCCCGCAAGCAACGAACTGAATCTTCGCCAGTCACGAACATACTGTCTTCTGCTTTGTATGCAGTCCATTATGACAACAGCATGGTGGTCGGAACCCCAAGTCTTCCAGAATTCGTCCGAGCGGCCACGATGCTACCACCATCCCCACATGGTCCAGCTATCTCGATCGCCCTTCCCCGCTTTTGCAGGGCATCAGGGATGCGCATGAGCGCACGACAGCTACGCGAGCCCTTAGCATTGCTCCCTTTACGTCGAAAATTGCGAGTCTTGCGGCACGGGGGGCTTTCAGATGTCAAGCCGAGGTGTCCCAAGAGCACACGACGCTCTGATTGCACCACGACGGGAGGCAGCAAGCTCGTGTGCTATGAAGAAAGTTTAGCATTGCGGCGCCAATGCTCTTCACGTCTCCAGGCAGCTGTCAAAACTCGGCTTTCTTGTCGATCCCAGAACTTTAGGGTAGGTCGATTACCCGCCGGTAGTCCACTCGGCGTTCATAGCGCATTCTCTTCCATGTGAATGCCACCATATATGCGGTGCTAATACCCTGCGAAGCGCCATCCGTCTTAGACGCATAGTCGCGAATCGCGACCGAGCTCACGGACATGACGAACTATTTCTCGACTCCCTATCTCCTCGGCGCCGCAGTTGTCCTGTACATCGGCTACAGGCTTGTCCAGCAGATCAACACCGATGCGCGAATCCGCAAGCTGGGCGCTCGAGCGCCAGTCCGAAAGACATACTTCCCGTATGGCGTTGACATGGCATACGAAGTTGTCACCCATGCTCTCAAAGACAAGTCGTACGAGCTATGGGTTGCCATGTTCAACAAGTGGTGCGGTCCAGGACGATACACAATTGAGGCTGGCGTTGGCGAGCGCGTGGTTCTGACCGCAGACCCCGAGAATATCAAGGCTATTCTTGCGACACAATTCAAGGACTACGGCAAGGGAGAGCAGTTCAGGAAAGACTGGCACACCTTCTTGGGCAACGGTACGTACACCAGAGAGTGGGGTCCTAGGGCAACTACGCCGCATCAGACCAAATGAATGGACGGTTACTGACTTTCGCATAGGTATCTTCACTACCGACGGGCAACTATGGCACAACTCACGCCAGCTGATCCGCCCGCAATTCGTCAAGGACCGCCTCAGCGACATCGACATCTTCGAACAGCACACCCAAATCCTCATGTCCAAGATCGCCGAGAGTGAGGAGATCGATACGCTTGATATGATGTTCAGGTACACTCTGGATGCCGCTACACACTTTCTCCTGGGTCAGAGTGTAGGCAGTCTTGACGAGCCACAGACCGTCTTCGCAGATGCTTTCTACAACGCTCAGCGTATACAGAGCTTTGTGTCTAAGATTGGGTACGTAGACTTACTTGAGCACATCAAGCTTGTTACTAACACCACGTAGACCTTTAAACTGGCTTATCCCCCGCAAGTACTTGGGCTTCTACGACTCCATCAAGATCATCAACGACTTCGTCAACCCCTTCATCGACCGCGCCCTCGCACTCTCCCCAGAAGAACTCGAGAAGAAGACAAACCATGACGAAGGCTACACATTCCTCCACGCGATCGCAGGATACACACGCGACCGAGACATGCTCCGCGACCAACTCGTCTCCGTCCTCCTAGCAGGCCGCGACACAACCGCGTGCACCCTAACCTGGGTAATCTACCACCTATCCATTGACCCAACCATACTCGCCAAGCTACGCCAGGAGATTCTCCAGACAGTCGGTCCAGAGCGCCAGCCCACCTACGAAGACCTGAAGAACATGAAATACCTCCAACATATCCTGAACGAAACCCTCCGTCTCTACCCGGTCGTCCCATACAACATCCGTCTCGCGCTCAAAGACACCACGCTTCCCGTAGGCGGCGGGCCCGACGGCACGCAACCCATCGGCATCCTCGCCGGCACACCAATCGGCTACTCAACCCTCGTCATGCAGCGCCGCGAAGACTTGTACCCACCCACGTCTGCTTCCTTCCCTCCGCCCTCGGTCTTCGCGCCTGATCGATGGGACAACTGGAACCCGAAGACGTGGACATATGTCCCGTTCAACGGCGGGCCTAGGATCTGTATCGGCCAGCAGTTTGCGCTTACCGAGATGGGGTATACGCTTGTCAGATTGTTCCAGAGGTTTCAGACGGTGGAGAACAAGATGGGTGGGGCGGATCCGGGGATGCATGCGGATATTGTGTTGCAGCCGGCTAAGGAGATTAAGGTCGTCTTCAGATAGGGTGAGAGTGCGGATGGGGAACTGAGTGCAGGAAGCATTGGAGGTTGACGATGTATGAGCGTTCGCGTTTCTCCGATTTGCATGTCGCTCTCTTGCTCTGCTTAGTCTGCTTAGCTTAGTGCTTTGCGATGTACTGTCGTTGTCTAGTATACCCGTCAAGATACACCACCCTACTGTTAATTCCATGTAGTCTTCTGGACATACCTGCATCTATTCTTTAGCTTTCTGTCAGCATCACGTCGTCTTATCGTGAAGCAAACATGACATCTCTCAATATCACAGGAGCCCAAGATCATCCTCAGTCTCTGGAAAACAATGTGTAGTGCCAATCCTCATTGTCTAATTAACAAGTCGTGTCAAAAACGCCTGGGTATCTTATCATACACTTTCCGAACAGCAACAGGAGAGGAAACGAAAGAAAAGAAACGGGCTCATCGTGACTCGTAGGAAATGAGCGAAACAGAGGCGATACCAATACACCCTGTCCTCTTCGTGCTGGACATGCTAGCGTGCCATGGCGCAAGCAAAGCGGGTGCACAACAGAGGGACCGATGCCTACGCTCCGAGCAGGTTGTACACAGCAAAACGCACGAGGAGCTTCTTCTTCTTAAGCCTTTACGCCCCGAGTCCGCGGTGCGGCGCGCTTGGTCGTCGAGTCTGTGCCTCGTGCTTTGGCGGTGCCTGCGGCCTGAAAAGAAGAGGAGAATTAGCTGACGTGTCTCTGATTAAAAGATACGGGGGATGATTTACCTTCTTTCCTGGCTTACCCTCCACATCACCAACAATCTTCTCGGCCTTTCCAACAACCTTATCAACAACCTTCTCCGTCTTGGTCCTCGGCTTCTTGACCGTCTTGACGTTGGGCCCAGTTGTCTTCTTTGGTGCAGCAGCGGCCTTGGGCTTGGTCGTAGTCGTCTTCTTAGTAGTGGTCGTGGTAGTGGCAGCTTTGGGCTTGGTGACGCGGCCAGAGGCTACTTTGCTGGTGCGGGGCTTGGACGTGTTGGCTTTGGTGGTCGTGCTGCGTTTTGTGGGCGCGACAGCGTTTTCGATTTGCTGGACGAGACGGGGCTTGGAGTTACCTTTGGGAAGAGGTTAGTGTTTTGCTGCTTGGTTGGGAAGAGGTTTTCGCGTATGGAGGCGTGGTTGGGGCAGTGCAGGGCTGTATGCGTGTGCCGAGCTTGTGGGCAAAAGGGGAAGGCTTACCAGTTCTCGCGCGTGTAGTAGCGGCCATCTTGCTTGGTCTGAAGGTTTCGAGTAGTTTCCAGTGTTTTTGTAGTGCGTGGAGTGGTGAGTCGAAGCTGCATGACAGATTAGTACGCGTGCCGCGTAATTTGGAAGCAGTGCGCGAGATGCGAAGCTTCCCAAGAAGCTATCCTTTCAGAAATGTAGGAACGCATGGAAGTGATACAGGCGACCACGATGTACACAAGAAGAAGGCAGAAAGAGCGCGTTGTGCAAAACGCGCGCGAAGTCCTGCTGCCATGCCGCCGACGTGGCTCGTGGAAGCGCAAAAAAGCAGGCGATCGCACATATATTTGCGCTTCATAAATACAGAAACGGAAGGAAAGGAAAGAGGCGACTTACTTACAGCTATCGGCGACAGTATCCCGGGTGTGGTGTGCGGACGCGACAAGATTGGTGTTGTAGAAAGTGGGAGGGTCGAGGTCAAAACGGGCGGGGGAAGCTCGCACTTTAAACTCTCAAGCGAGACGGAGGACGTGTCTCATCACAACAACACATGGCAAGGTCAGCTGGGCCAATGAGCGATCCGCTAAACCAGCTCGTATCATATGGGAGCTTCCCGATCAGGCTGTTGGGCTTTGAAAGGGTCTAGTCGGATTCGCAGCCTGTTGCTGCTTGAGGTGTGTGCCTGCCTACTTCGCAACACACCGCTCTCTCTCTCTCCGGGGCTACCATATTACCATGATGGTCTGTCGCGACCGCGAGAAAAAGGTTACCGGCATGAACGCGTGTTTGGACATTTTTGTAGTAGGTCAATGAATTGAAGCACTTGTATTCATCTATCATTCGTTCGTACAGCTAAATAGCCGCCCGTGTCAGCACCCATTCTATGGGATCCCTAAGCGCCGCCCATGTCCATGGTCGGGGCATATGTTTAAACCTCAGATAACTTTTGATCCCTTGCCCAAACGCCGTGCGAGCTCTGACGCTCATGCCCAATACTCAGAATAGCCTTCTAGCGAGTTGCTGAGTTGCTACCCTTTGCCATGCGCTTGCTCATGAAGTCGAAGAAAGAGAATTGACTGGCTGATACACCGTACTCGTAAACGAAGCGGCTGGCGAGATAGCTTCCGAAAATAGCACGTAGATAGTTGTCGGGTACCTGTATGCTTGTTAGTTTATGCTTCAACTGCGCAGTATTGGTTGTGACTTACCCTCTTGATAATCTTATCGAGGCCGATCTTCTCGAGTAGGATGTTTGGCAACGCCTCCTTGAGAATCGACTCCCGGAACTTAACGTCCTTCCACAGCTCGGTGTTCTGTAACTCCTCATCGAGCTTTGTAATCGCGGTACTGAGGGTGTCGCTGAGAATGCTGCGAGGCTGACCAGTCTCCTGGTGTTCCCTCCAAATGGCCTCGAACTCAAGACGCGCGTTGTTCTGGATAGTCTTCTGCACTTCCCGAACGTAGTTGTTGTAGAACTCCGGTGCCTGGCCATCTTCACCGACGCACATATGCTTAAGGAAGCTCTCGTCGTCGAATGCTAGCGATGCAAGGACCTCGAGCGAGGAAGAAGTAACACCACCCTTGTTAGCTGAAGCATCCTTGTATAGAATGCAGCCAGCCTTCTCGAGGCGGAGCTTAGCGTCTTGGGTGATGAACAGGTTCGCACCTTCCACAATGTAAGGGATCACCGACTTGCCGTCGACAATGAGCTTGTTGGCGGTTGACAGATCGATAGACTCAGGTCGGCCACCACATGGAACAAAGGAGTCGTAGTGCATGTCACTGCGAAGATGGAACGTGTTTCGGAAGGTTGTGCCGTTGTACACGAGGTCTCCGTTCGGCAGTCGCTTATTGGTATCGTCAACCAGGATACGGTAGCCTTCTGACGAAAGCTTCGAAGCATCGAAGTGGTTGATCATCTTGCGCTCCCTGGCTAGACGTACCAGCTCCTCGTGGTTGATTCCGTTGTTGTCGACCAAGACACCAGAGCCGTCAACGATAGCAACGTACTTCTCGTTACTGAGCAGAATCTCGTTCGAGCCAAGATCACCATCGGGTCCACCTGTCTGCAGCTTGCGAACCTTGCTGGGGTCGAGGTTAAGCTTGCGGTAGATACCTAGGACGTACTCGCGGACAGACAGAGTTGTCATGCCGTATCGGTCGTGAGGGATACCACCCAACTTGGGGCTCTTTCCAGTGAAGAAAGACTTCCACCATGGCGCACCACGAGCACGCGCGTGCTCAGTAGCCCAGTCGACGAGATCAGCAGTGTTCTCGTCGGGACCCATGAACAGAATCTCCTCCTTGCCATGGAGATCGACAATAGGATCCTTGATACCAGGACTGGTAGGAGGCAGGAGTAAATCGAGAATACTGTCAATGTACTTCTCAAAAGCGCCCCGGGCCTTATCCTGGTGCTTGAAGTCAAGAAGAACGACACCCTTGGAGCCACCCTCTGGGATGTCCTTGTTCTTACGTTGCTGCGTGTTTGCGAGGTTGTAGTTCTCGTCAAACATGGAGCGCGCGTTGATGGAGTATGCTTCCTGACTCCTGGATTTGACGATACGAATACCACCGCGGGCAATGTCGCGGAAGCGAAGATGGAAACCACGGAACTCGGAGCCAATGACGAGGAACATTCCGTACAGCGGCTGGGGGTATTCTGTGGAGGGTAGGAAGTTGGGATTTAGGCGGAAGCTGATGGCGACCTTGGTGGGAGTGTAGAAGTTGGTCTTCAGCACTGACTGGTTGAAGACACGGAAGGCAGTCATCACCATCTCGTGGTGGTCGTTGACAACAGCCTTGTTAATGGTGTCGGTCAGTTCCGCATCTGTTTGGACCTTGTCGACCTGGAGGCGGAGATAACTCAGAGTTGGTAGGAAGTCATCCTCTTGACCCCGAGTCTGGACGTAGTGAGTCTTAGCAAATGGCAGATACAAGGTGTGAACCAGTTCCGGGTAGGTCATGATGATCTCGTAAATGTAGTCCGCGGTAAAGGTCTCGGCACGTAGCCGGCGCTTCAGCTTAGATAGCAACTCGGCATGTACACTGTTCTCTGGGTCCAGAATAGCCGACAGAGCAGTGTATTCGCTTCCAAGTCGGTTGAGGAAGTGGGTAATGAAGACCCAGACGCAGTGTGCGTAGATAGTCTCTTGTAGACTCAGTCTGCTCGTAGCAAAGAGCGTCTGAAATTTGTTCTGCGGAAGACAGTAAAGCAATGAAACCTCCTTGGTGATCTGGTGGATCGAGGCTTCAATCGGTGGGTGCTTGGCACCGGCAGCTCCTGGAAGCGGGCGCAAGTAGAGAGACATGACAGTGTAGCCGTTGGAGAACTGCTCGACATACTTTCGCGAGGTGGTCAGGCCGTAGTAATGGTACAAGTCGCTCAAGGCACTGAAAAGACCCAATGCACTTCCGCGCTTGAAGCCGACGACTAGGCGCTTGTCTCTTGAGCCTTCGATGTCGAAGTGGTCAATGACGGGACCAGTACGCTCTACAGCGACTTGGAGAATCTGCTGGTAGATGACCTTTGTGTTTTCAGTCGCCTTCTGCAGGAAACGCTTGTCACCAATCTTCTCAATGTTGGTCTCTGTCTCGCTGGGGTTGGGGTCGACAAAGTCGCACTGGTAGACGAAGTAGCATCGCAGTTGCTGGTCGTCGCTTCCAGGCAGCGGGCTCTCCGAGCGGAAGCTCTCTACGCGGTATGCGAGGCCAGGCTTGGATACAGCCAGGTACTTCTTGCCCAGACGCTGCTCGTACTGAGGACCGTCAATGACGGACACACCGGGTCTGCTGGTATCGATGTATACGGCGTGATCAGCGGCTTCCTTGTCGAGCCGGATCTCGAGGCGCTTGTCATCTCTGGCGTATGCGGCGACCTTTGCGGCGTAGAGCGAATGGATGTGGCTGATGATACTGTAACGTCTGTTAGCGCAGTCCTCGCAAGAATCGCAGTCATGCTTACGCTTCTACCGTCTCGGTGGCAAAGTACATGTCGTCAATGCCCAGCTCGTTGTAGAACCACTTGGTTTCTGACTCTACGAGCTCTGGAGGCATGAAGCCCTTCTCCTCAACGCCGTCCATAACGGCCTCCATCTGCTGGGCCTTGCCCTCGAAAACGGGTGCAACATATCCGGAGCCGCCCGAGCCTTCCTGTGGGATTGTTCGAGGTGTCGAGCTTCCTGAGCCCGGGGCGCTCAAATGTGTGGGAAGAGGTGAGGGGCGGCGGTCTGGAGTATGGAGGAGCTGCTCGAGCTGCTTGTGCTGGGGTGCGAGGCCATTGACGGCTTCAATCGGTGTGGAAGCCATGCTGGGCGTGTGCAATTGATCGTGTGGCTGTTCAGCAAGGTGCTGTTATAGCGATTGAGACAATGCTATTTGAATTGCGTGCTCGGTGAGACGCGTCAGGCGTGATGATAAAGCGCACGAAGTTTGGACGATCGGGCAATAGTGGGGCCCTTGATGATAGAGGGGCAAAACCCAAGCCTTGAGCTCACAAAACACTAAAAGAAGGGCTTGTTAGTCGACGATTCAAGGCATCCGAGAAATACGATGCACCGCTATTTCGGGCATCGTAACTGCCATGACGCAGGAACGCTAGCTTACCTTTTAGTACAACCAACGAGCCGCAGCCGTCGATCACCGCTTCGGATAACGATGGTACAGGCAATTGGACAGATGATCCACCGCTCTTCTGTATCCTGCCCTGGGGAATCGGGATGGCAGCTTGTGTACAGGTAGATGTGCAGTAGTCCGTATACCCGTCTAATGCATCCGATGCCAGTCAAGACGTGAGTGACAGCGACCCTGCTAGTACGACGCTGCAATCTTCGAGGTACCTGGCGGTGCGACAGTAACACCCTGGTATGCCGATATCAAGATAAGATGCGGGAGTAAGAATAGTTGACAAGAATGAGGCTTGCAAAGAGGGTACGGTCAGTGCCCCAGCAGCGAAGGCGGGCCCCGTCATCTTTATAACCTTTCACGTCTTGTCTCATGGTCGTTGGAGGCTCGGCAGCGGCGTACCTGAACTCAACCGTGGAAAGCCGAGTCCAGCTTCCCCAGAATGTGCAGCCGCTAGCGCCTGCACCGCATCGCCCACCTGGGCAAACTTCACGTAATTAGAAACGGGGCCACCAAGCCGGTGCTCGCAGTGCTCCAAGAACATGACCTGCAAAAAAGCCGCATCAGAGTTTTCCTCAATCCGCCGACCGAAACCTGGCCTTGACTGCATGAGCTATTGCACCATATGCGCGCGCAATGAGGAGCGCCGTCAAGGCCGCCGCATTAGTGCCTCCTCACCTCGCATCCCCACCTACGCGTCCTGCAGAATTGAACTCACGATCCTTGGCGCCGTCTCCAAACGGTTTCCATGACTGATGGGGCCTCCTGGGACTGGCTTGTCTGCTGCACGTGCTGCCAGTCCGGGCGTTACAGGCCACGTCTTCCAGGAGTTCCGGTGGTCGGTCATGAGGCGAAGGGTCATCCAGCCCGCGGACAGCAGGTCACGATGCCCGTCGCTTCCGAGCCATGGCCATTGCACGACCAGTGAAGCCGTCGTAATACACCGCTCTCCATGTCACGATGCTTCGTGTCAGCTGCAGTGCCATGGCGATTACAAAGTCTGGATTTCACGATCCTCGCCACAGTGCTATTTTCGTGCGAGCTGGCATCTAGACTATCTAATCACATAATAGGGTTCAGAACATTGGGTATTCTCAGTTATCCTCACCAAACTCCTTGCCGTTGATCGTCAGAAGCACTTTGTAGCCGTGTCCTCCTATCCAATTCTTCTTCTTCCCTGCCTTTTCCACCTTTTTGAGCGCTGCATGAAGCCTTTCATCGAGTTCGTCCGGCTCCTTGGTAAACTTGAAATCGATACACAGTTTCTCGTTTTCTTTCTTCGTCGTTGTCCACTGGGAAGTGATCTTCACCCTCTTCTCTCGTATCAGACCCGCAGGATAAACGCTGGCCAGAACTGCAGCAACGCGGCCAAGTAACATACACCACCATCGCAAGTCTTCTGGCACGAGCTGCAGCATTCGGCGGTAGAAGTCCTGCTCTGTTGGACTGATAGAACCGTAGCCACCGTAGCGCTCGCAAAGGAAGATGGCAAGTATCGCGCGGTCTTCGTGTGTCAAACCATGTGCAGAAGAGAACAAACCGGTCGTTGTACTTCGGAGCGCAGCTCCAGCTTGGAGGTCCTTGACTTGCCCCATGTGTGCAAACATAGCACGCCCAAAAGCTCTCTGCATCTCGTAGTTGAACAGTTCTTGATGAGACGCCGTTGGCGGAGGGGTACTGATTCCCTGCAACATCGCCATAAACTCCCCGCTCGATGGCTTAGCGTATCTCATCGTGGTTTCGAACAACGGACTGGGCGTGAGCCACATCTCTGAGAAGTACGTGCCTTCCCTCACACCGCCTTGGCAGAAATACACATCTTTGATGCTCGGCAGTGCTTTGGACAGGCAGTTCACCAGGAAAGCAACTGCTGGAACCTGACTTGCTCTGCGGGCCGAGACCCGAAAGATGTCGGGTGTATCCTCTCTTTGCACCGCTGCTTGTACAGCCTGGGTGTCGTGAAACGCGTCCTTGGTCGTCCGGAACCCATTGATGATGGGTATGGGATATGGCTGAATCGCATGCTCCGACATGAGTACAAAACCCCAGCCTCGGAAGCCGCCTCCAGACAGGTAAAGCGAGAGACCTTCGGGTGACTGTGAGCGGTCAAGCAACTGCTGTGGTACCTCTATGTATTGTACCGCAGCTTTAAGCTCCGCAATGACTTGGCTTTCGAATGTCCGGAAAGCATCGCTATCAGGAGAGCCTGCTTCTTCGAGCCTCTTCGCGAGGGCAGCCGCGCCGTATGGTAGGCTTGCGCTTCCTTTCTCGCATGTGTCGATTTGGCCGCGCTGTGACGGAATCATCCAATTGATCTGTGTAGAGCCTCCACCAAGGTCCATCATGAGTCCAATCGGGTTATGATAGGAGCTCGCTACACCGAAAGCTCCAATCCGGCCTTCCATTTCCTTCGACAAGAGTTGTACAGTCCAGCCAGTAGCATCCTTGATCTTGCTTTGGAAGTCTTCAGAGTTGCTGGCTTTCCGAGTAGCTTCAGTAGCTACAATCTGAATCTGCTTCTCGGGTACTCCAAAATCTTCACATGTATCCTTGAAACGCAATAGTGACTTGATCACTTGCTTGATAGTCGGTTCTGGTATCGGCACAACCTGGCCATTTTCGTACTGCGCGTCGTACAGCGAAATTGCTGCCCGATCCAGGTACACAGTCGGCAACAGCCTACTCGTCGCGGGCGCCAGGTCGGTGATCGAAAAGCGGATCCCGTTGCTCCCCATGTCAACCAACCCATGGAGGTGTCTTGACTCGTCTGTCGTGACCATTTTGGTAGTGCAGGTTCCCCGGATTTGCGATTGGTGCCCCAGATGTCAGCCAAGAGGTAAGCGGAAGAAACGGTGCGAACCGTAGAATTTTGATGGCGTGATTAAGGCGGTTCCAGTTCGAGACTTAGTTTCTCTTACCCCCAGGAAACTCCTTAGCGGCGCTGTTGTGTCCCGCCTTATGCAAGAGTGATATTGATTACCCCCAGCTTTCTGAAGGTGGTTTCTATTACCCCCAGATTACTTGAGAGGTTGTTACAGCAGTGTCTTGTGATGTGAAGTATTTTCTGGGCTGACTTTCTGTGTTCGCGATGACGTTGCGGGGGTCCCCACTACCTGTATGGAGGAAGATTATGACGCTAGCATTCGTGACCAATCATGCGAGGGTGGGACAGAGACTTTGGCAGGAACGTTCTATGACCGCGGCCACGACGACATTAGAAGGTGCTGCGGAGATCCAGGTTGCGGTATCGGTATTGTCACCTAATTACCGAGCAGTGTGGTCGAATGTATCGCTTCTGCTGTTCGTAAGAGTCCTATCCTTGGAGGGAAAAGTGATTCGATATCGAATGAAAATCAACAACAATCTGGTCAGCCATGCACTCAGTCGACCAGGTAGTAATGAAACCCCGAGATATATCATGGGAGAGATAGAATTGACTGCCTGTTGCGCACTGCAGAAGGGCGTGGAAGATATCAAAGGGCGCTGTGAGGGCTGAAAGACAGCAATCGGCATCTTTAAAGTCGGAAGCGAATCATGCTTTGTATGGCCAACTCTTCCGCATCCAGTGTTCGATCAAGTCGACTTCGTGGGTGGCTGAGCAGACCGCGACGGTCGAAGCATGCGATAGCAGTCGACGAGAAACTGCCGTTCGAAGAAAAGAACGTGCAAGACGTAAACACCACCCACTGCACCCATACTGATCAGCTCCCCAAGCACCCCAAGCCGTCCAAGAAAGCTGATTGCAGGTTTCGTTCGCATCAGGGTAGGTATAACAGCCGCCGGTGCCACGGCAGCAAGTGAGGGCAATGTCTCGAGTACATTGAACTCGGAGCCGTTCTTCGCGAAGAACCGCCTAATGAACCAGGTATTCCAGACGATGCGCAAGCCCATGTTGACCGTGTTTGCGAGAACCACGCCATTGCCTCCCATCTCGAGCTGCCCGATGAAGAACCAAGCACTACCCGCGAAGAGCGCAAAGAAGATGCCCATAGAAATGGACTGTGCGTATAGCTCTTTGTTGGTTGCCACTGCGGCTACAAAAGCCTCCGTGACTCCGTTGATAGCGAGAAAGGGTATGTAGTAGCAATAAGTGGAGAGTACCTGCGAAGCAGAGGTTGCAGACCACTTTTTCCCAGCGACGATGGAGAGAAGCACTGGAGCTAGTACAGGTCCTAGTGTAACCGCGAACAAGGAGATAATTCCATAGAGTCGAAGTATGGTACTCAATACCCTAGAAGCTTGAGCAAGGTCTTGCTTTTGTTCGTCCGACTTCTTTAGATCCTTCTTCTCCGTTGCTGACGTCTCTACGTTTGCGCATAGTTTGGCGAACATGTTGCGACTACTTTCTTCAATGGGTTGGAAAAGCATGCGTGCAATGAGGCCTCCATAGTTTGAAGCGAGCGCATAGGCGCCTTGATCTGCGAGAGATGCCAGCGTTGTAATGAGAAGAGAGTCTCCCTGGGTGAGAACATACTTCAGCGCTGACTGCAGACTAAGAGATGCAGTCAGTCGCAGCAGAGGAGCTGAGAAGTAATTCATCAATGTCGGGTTTTCCTGAGTGGATTGTACTCTTTCCGGGAACAGCGAGAAGCCATCAGTCTTTGCAACAGGCCACGTTTTGTACGAATACACAACAAGCAAAGCCAATGCATACGCCAGCTGCCCGATAGCGAATGGCAAGACCCCAATGTCCAAGCCAGCTCGACTAGCCAAGATAGCTGAGCCACATGTACCAACGCAGCGCAGCAAAGTAGCTGAACTCTCAGCCGACGCTCGAACCTTGTAAAGTAGCTTCTGCTGCACAGCAGAAAACGCCGGCTCGCTCAGCAGTTCCAAGAAAGTAGCCAGGCAATACACAACCAGGGCCTCCATGAAGTACGGAACGTTTGGCGTATCGGAACGCATCCATAGTAGCGCGAGAAGATAGGCCAGAGGCGTGCCGAAAAAGACAGCGAGATACGAAAGGTTGACGACAGCCTGCGTCCTATGAGCCTGACGCTGCAGCGCCACACGCAGACTCTCGCGGGCAAAATACAACACAGAGATGGAAAACAGCTCCAGCTGCGCCGACACGCCCAGTAGCTCTGGTGATAGGAACCTCAACAGAACCTGATTGACAGCAAACGTCAGCGCCCGCGAAGCCACCTGCAGGAGGATGAGAAAGGTGGCTCCCTTCGCGGAAGCGGAAAGTATTGAATTCGACATGGTAAAGGCTGGATCTGACCGGAAACGACGAAGAAGCTTTGGAGATGATGTAAAGCGCTCTTCAGGACGCCATCTTGATTGGTTGTGCGGTTGTATGCGGTGTGTTTGAACAGCTGGAGTTTTGGAGATGGGCGTTACATGTCTGTAAAGGGTATAGCTCTTGACGCGTGCTGCAAGGCACAAGCGCAGGCCACAGCGACAGCGACAGCTTGATGACATGACACACGACACAATGTGAGTCTTAATCAGCGCACAGTACAGCCGGCAATGGCTCGATATTACTTTCTCGTTCCGCACGCTTGCGACGATGGTGGTGGTTGACCCGCAGATATTCGCGAGGACCCAACGCCTGCTGCTGCGGCCGTTGCGCCTCGAAGATGCAGAGGACGTGTTGTTGATGCGGAAGCATCCGGAAGTTATGAAACATACCTCTCTTCTACCTTCAGATGATCTCGAGGGCACGAAAGCATGGATTCAAGGTGTAAGCCTACTACCCTACATAATGCATCCGGACGTATGCTAACCGTCTACAGTGTCACCAGGTTGAATGCAACTGGAACTTTGCAATCGTCCTCCTAGCGCCACACGAAGGCCCGCACGTCATCGGCTTGATAGGAGCAGTCCGCGCCCCAGAGATTGGTTACATGTTCAATGCCGAATACTGGGGACGAGGGTACGCTACAGAAGCATTGGAGGCGTTCATGCCCTTGTTCTTCGAGCATTACTCGGGCCGTGATATCGCGGACTATGTGTCGGAAGACTACAGACAAGGCACATACAATGGCAAGGCGAACAACGGACTGATAGAGGGAGATTGGAGGAACAACAGGAGCAGGCTGGCACCAAGGTACGACTTCGCGGAGGCACATACAGATACCGAGCTGGCAGCTAGTCAGAATGTCTTGACAAAGGTTGGCTTCAAGCTACATGAGAAGAGGGAGAACGACTTTGACAATCCTGTTCTGGGCATGAGGTCGACTTATATCTACAGGATGTATAGAGCTGCCGCTGAAGCAAAGCCTCCTAGGTAGACCCGGAAGGGCTGAAAATCTAGGCAAGCTGCCTACGCGCATACCGCGTGTTCGTCTGTGGCATCACCAAGGCACTTTGACTCTTGTGTGCTCCCACGCATCTCCCGTCTTATCTCGAAACCGTTCTGCAACCTCAAAGGCTGTAGTTTCTGATTCTTTGATGCCCTTTCTTTTCTTGGTATGTTCCATATCACTGTCACTGGATTCGTCGTTGCTGGACGGAGTCACAATGTTTCCCAGCATCTTTCGCAGCCTTGGATCATCTTCGATCTCGGGACCAGCATCACTATGTTCTTCTGCTGCGATCTCGGGATCGTCGGTTTGATGAGTAACGTGCTTCTCGGTATAGACTTGGGCGAAGTAATCTACCGCTGGGGTGGTAATTATGGGCTGTGTAGATGACATAGTGGCGGGTAGTGGTGGAGAGTCACCAAGCTTGTGGCGCCAATGAGGTATCTTCCACCTCGACTGCTGATGACGTGCATTGTCTGGGGTCTCGGGTACATCGTCGAAATAGTCCCGTGTGACGATGAGATCTCCTCGTCCGCAGGCACGCATCATGCCCTCTTCCGAGGAAGCGGGGCCCCAGTTGGAATTTGGTGTAACAGAGGTGCGTCGTACCTCAGGGATTTGGAAGGTGTAGGTAAGAATACTGCCAATCGACGGGTCCGAGGGGTGACGTTTCCCGTCATGTGGGCTTTCGACAGGTATCTCTTCTTCTATGTCTGCTTCTACTTCAATGCACAGAGCAGACTGGGTATGCCTGAGACGATGTAACGAGGGTATACGTTGAACGGGCTGGGAACTAATCTTTTGGCGTTCCGCGCGATTGTCCGGCTTGTCCTCAAATTGTGTTCGTTTTTGCTTCTTGTGTTTCGAAGTCGTGCGACTAAAAAATATGGTGTCATGTCTTCGCCGATAGTTCTTCGGTACTGCTGCCTGACATATTAGTTTGGAGAAGAACCCGGGTTCAGACGAGGAGCTGGAGCTTTCTCTTGATAAGGTGCTCCGTGAGTCTTCACGTGTGGTTATCGCTGGCGGCCCATCTGTCCATCCGCTCGCAGTGAAGTGTGGTATATAATCGCTGCTTTGCTTGCGCATCTTACGCCTCTGACTGACGTATTGCGCCAGCTTGTCTTCGGTAGAAGGCCCCGTATAAAGCCCAGGCCAAGATTCCGTCTCGGAAGGTGGGCGGGCTTGGTGACCGGCGGCTGGAGAATACCGGTGATGAGAATGTGACCGCAGGGCTGTCACGAATCTTCTCTCTTTGCGCTGCTGAAACAGTGGAATATGATTTGCGCTCGAAGGGGGTGAGAGGGTGTAGCACGCTGCTAGCAACTGCAAAGCGATGAGTTGGAGAATCGTCTCGCAGGCGACGATGTTACTTGGAGAGACTTCTGTCATCATTTTGTCGTCATGAAGTTGTTCGAGTAGTTGGTGTGCAGTTGGAAGTGTCTGTATCTGTCAGTTTGAAGAGCAGCCCGCTTGGCTGAGAGCTGCTAACGCGACGAGGCTGCCGCGCCCGAGGCGCCCAGAACTCATCACATTCTTGTGACTGCATCCAGTCTCCGATCTCTCTCGTGATTCTTGCTTCTGATTTCGCAGACGGAAAGTTGTCGTCTGGTGTATCTTGCGCATAGTCGTCATTGAGCCGGGTGACATAGCCACCGTCTTTGCCAAATAGCCAGTGGAAGGATGTGTCGGCAACATCTATGGACTGCTCCGGAATGATGCCGACACTCAGTCTGTCTAGCTTTCGCTGCATCGGGATGGGTAAAGGTAGAGTATGCGTAGGGAGCAGGATGATAGATCAGGTATGAGATAATAGAATGTGGAGGAGACGTGACCGTAGAGCTAGTCCATTGAAAGCACGTCTGAAGAGGTAGCCATGTGCGGTCTAGAACAAAGGTGCCTCGAGCTTCCTTTTTGGTGGCAGGTACGCTGATGGGCGGCGTGGCAAGTGCACCTAAGTAGATCTTACGCGGTGACAGGACCTCACTCTTGCGGATACTGCAGCATACCGCTTTATCCTACTACGCTTAGAATTCATCGAGCCATCTTCTTTCGTCGGCATACGCTTTGAGATAGCCCTCCTCACTCGCAAGGGTGTTTCGCGACTTGCTTGAATGATGTAGCACGTGGTGGTCCTACCTCCTTCGGCCATCCATCCCTTTCGCATACATCTTACGTGCCGCCCATGACCAAGTCGCCATGTGCTTGCGAGGTACCGATTCCTGCATTGGCGATCCCAGTTGTCGCCTTTTCTGCCACTAGACGCGAGCCCTCTGAAGTCTTCGAGATTGCCAAGCGCGACTTCTCTCCTCTCTTGGCTTTGGCCTCATTTAGCCTGGCAAGGAAGCTCGACGAAGCGGACGAGGCCTTTTCGTTGCTGGAATGCTGAGCGTCTGACATGTTGTTTACGCTCGTTGTAGCGCCCTGGTTGCCGTCTGGAGCAGGCGCGACCTCTGCTGCCTGTTGCGTATTACTAGCGTCATCGAAGAGATCCTCGCGCGGTCGCAGACGTCCAACTTTGGCTACCAGCTTTGCGGACCCCAGAGCCAATAAGTCAACCGACGGTAGGGATCGCAGCGTTTCTGACTGAGTGGCAGAGTTTGCATTCGGCTTCACGAAGAACATGTCGGTTCCGACGGTCGAGGTCCAATGGCAACTCAGCAACTGGCCGTTGTACATGACCAGTGGATTTGGCGTGTGGAGGCCAACGATTTGGACTTCGCCCATGGTTGCCGTCTCTTGTCCATCGTTGCTGTCGGCGGCGAACTCGGCTGGTTGAGCTCGAGCGGCATTCAGTGCGCGCAATCGGCTCTTAAGCAGAGTCGGATGGCCTGGTCTACCCTGCGAGACCATGGGAATTTGCGCTGCAGGCACATTGGACAAGTCGAGCGGAATGTAGAAATCTTCTGTCTCATTATCGTCGTATTCGTACTCCCACTCATCCTCCTCAGGCGCGGCCATGATTAGTGGCGTTGTTGTGCGTTGGCGCGGGTTGAAGGATCGCAAAGCTAGCAGTGGTGGGGCCGGGTGAGAGAAGGGTGCAAATTGGTCGTCAACTAGAGGGGTTCGACTTGCACGGAAGCATCAGAGCTGGCAAATGTGGGTGAGATATATATGCGTATGCTGCCCGTTTCTCCATCGAAAAACCAAGCACGACTTCGTTTGAAGTATTCTCCCCGTAGCTCAGTTGGTTTAGAGCGTCTGACTGTAATATCTGCTGTTATCAGAAGGTCCCTTGTTCGACTCATGGTGGGGAGATCGTTCTTTTTTGGCGTTCCGTCGCGAGGTTGGCGGAGACCACTTCTTTTGCCTGTGTGATGATCATGAGCAGATAGGTGATTCTGCTATGTTCGGGAGTCGTGTTTTTGCGCGTTGTGGCAGGCTCAGAAAACAACAGACACAGTCCTCTACGCCACCCTTCGCCAGATGACTGAACCTTGCATTCACTACGAAGTGGCAGGGACATGCAACAAGCCACAGCTAAGACTAACTTCCCCATGGTGTGGGTGTGCGATTGCTGCAGGCCGTGCCTGGGAGCCAAGTTGCGAGCCGCATGGCTGCCGAGGTCCCCGCGGCGTCTGGAACCAGGGATGACGACGTGTGCCCAGCCGGCAGCTGTGCTACATGCATCAAACACCAAACGTACGCGCCACCCCAATGCCAACTACTGTCGCGCTGCCTGTTCCATTATCGCACTGAGTGTTTGCTCACATTAGCAATTCGACACCTTCTCAAGCCGGGTTCTTGCACGCAATCGGCTGGCCACGGCCGTCTACTCGCATCAGTAAGTGTCCTTCCGCCTATGTCCGGCCATGTTAGAGCATTCCAAGTCATCATGACCTTTCCGCTACCTCCGCGCCCTCCCCGCTTTTCCCTACACCATTAGCCCATTTCAAGCCTCTTTGGACTGTGCGATGGCCGCTCTACTGTCGATCAGGCCAGTCGCGCCCTGCACTTGCCGTGTCCGGCATCACATAGCTCTGTCGACTATCGGATCTTGGGCCACGCCTGCCGTTTTGTCAGCCATCCGGCAGTATCGGCTTCAGATCTTTCCTACCTCGAGCCAAATGTCTCCTACTTTGCCTGTTCGAGCCTGTGAACAGAAGCTAACCAGTCAGTGCCCATCGTTCCATACCTCCAGCATGGCGGAGGGCAGGTCCCACTGCAGGCGGCCCTTCCGTCATCGCTTCCGTCTTCATCCATACCTTCAATAGACGTACCTGAGTACACTCCGATAGTAACATACTCTCCCGATTCTCCGACCGAAGTCCCAGACGCTGCGCAGGACGCTGCTCACTCCTACTTCCTACCTACCATCGATATTCCTACGCAGCATTCTTCCCAAACGAAACCATCTGAAGAGGCTACTACATCTCTCGCTGGTACCGACGACTCGTTAACCGAGGAAGACGCTCAGATGAAGGGCAGGAAACCCGCCATCGCTGCTGCGGGTACCTTCTTTGGCTTGTTCTCGTTCTCGCAACTATACCAAAACGTTCTTTTCGAAAGCCTGACCCCCTCGAGCGAACGCGCAGACGAAGCGGCCTGGGTCGCGTCGTCTCAGTCATGGGTAGACCGGAAGGCCTGCAATTGGTTCGGCATGTGTGGCCTGGCGCATCTGAACAAGGCGCAATGGACCACACAGACTGTGAAAGCGCAGAGCCAGAGGACAACGGAAGATGGAAAGGAGGCCAAGGTCAACTTGACCGACTTCTGGAATGATGCGCGAAACATTCCAGGTGATTACAAACCGTTGGAGCAACTCGAGATACCGCAATACGTGATAGACCACGCGCCGCTCATCCACCTCTTCTCAGGAGAAGAGTACTGGCCAGGCGACATGGCAGAACACTTGATTCACACAACACCACATCTGAACTATACGCCTCTGCAAGCATCTAGCGACCACCCGAACATTAGTGATCTTGGTGACCTTAACAAGTGGGGACGGTTTGTGTACCTCCAGAGCGATGACAACGTCGAGGACCGCCCGTCCTGGCTGGGTGCGGATTACAACATACCCAACGCGCCGAATGATGGAAATGACGACGATGACGACAAAGAGTATCACAAAGTGCCTGGACATCTCACGGAGGACAAGAATGGCGAAAAGTCAAGCTGGTGGCATGTCGGTGCTGGCGATACTAGGGATCGAGGTGGCATCCGGCCAGATCCCACAGCTCCCGGTCTACCAGTCCCTTCGGAATTGCCCGAAGGCGAAGAGCTTGTTGATGACGATGATAAACACTGGCGATCAGAGCTGCGTTATGCTCGACGCAGCTTCACTGGCAAGAAAGTCGTCGGTGGTCGAAGTGATGCGCCCGTACCGCTGGTTGTTGTAGACAAGGGTGATGGTGTGGTGGACGCTTTCTGGTTCTTCTTTTATAGTTACAACCTTGGTAACGCTGTCTTCAACATTCGTTTCGGCAATCACGTTGGCGACTGGGAACATACTGTGGTCAGGTTCCAGCATGGCGAGCCCAAAGCGGTGTTCTTTAGTGAACACAGCTTTGGAGAAGCGTACACCTGGGACGCTGTAGAGAAGAGTGGACAGAGGGTAAGTTCAATGTCTCAACACCGTAAGCGACACTAACATATCTAGCCCATCGGCTTCTCTGCTACCGGTACCCACGCCATGTACGCTACGGAAGGTGTACATCCGTACGTCTTGCCTGGTGGCATTCTCCATGACGTCACAGATCGGGGCCCTCTCTGGGACCCTGTCATGAACATGTATTCATACAAGTATGACTACCGATCCGACCGCCTTGTCGCATCGAACCTCAACCCGCGCGCACCTACCTCGTGGTTCTACTTTGGAGGTCACTGGGGCGATAAGTTCTATCCACTTAGCGACCCTCGACAATACCGCTTCTTGGGCCAGTACCATTACGTCAATGGACCACTTGGTCCCCGCTTCAAGAATCTAGGGCGGCAAGAAATTTGCCAGGGTAACGGCGAGTGTGTGCTCAAGGGACGTCCAGGAGAGAAATCTAGGATCACAAAGAGGTGGGTGAACATTGGCGAGGGCGAAGAGATGAACGAAGAAGACGCAAAACGCGTGTTCGGCACAGAGTATGATTCGGCGTCTTGAAGATGCGATGACGAGGATATGACATTATTGATAGCGACCTTTTGTTGACACTCATTGTATAGCTGCACGGCGTTTGTGGCATCTGTACTATACCTGAATAGCGTCGTTCGATACCTACCTAACGCATACGTGCTTGTACATCTTACAGAATTTTTCTCTCGTGTTGGCGGTGGAACTGGGTGACTCAATAGGCAAGTCGTCTCGCGACAGAATCTGCAGAGACGTGTTCCTTGTCATGCTTGGAGTACGTTCACTTGTACTGCTGCGTTGGGTAAGTCTAGCGGGCGAAAGCGGGCGACAATCGCCGAATCGGGGCGATGATCGGAGAGGACAACATTCGGGGCATGCCTGACGTGACGCGAAATGTTCGCAGCATTTTCGGGCGATGGAATGCGTATGGCGGTGCTTCATAATGGAGGGAGTCTGGCTCGGGCCTTGACGAAGGTTTTTCGGGATCATGTCATGTTCGTGATGAGAATAGCTTGCGACTGCACCTGGCCCGGTGCCGCACGCAGATCTGACAGTCTTCTAGCGTAAGGGGTGGAGGTTGCGAATCCATGAGCGAATATCGCATGCACGATTGCGTGACTGAGCGACGGCTAGAAAACGTCGCTGGCCCTTCTTCGGTTTCGCAGAGTCAGAGGGCAGGAAACATGGCGCGAATCAGTAATCGTTGGCTCATCACATCATCATCAGAGGGTGCAGCGTGTGTAGTTGGCATTTGTGGGACGCCGCGGGGGTGCTCTAGCTGCTAAAGCGGGCCTCGCTGGTTATCTCTTATCAGGGAAGTTCACCTCAGGGTCGCTGAACGCGCATCTCTATTCTTGTAACCCTCGCCGCATGCTTGACGCAGGTCAGCCTCCCTTTCACATCGCTGTCGCCTTGCAAGGACGCTGCCTCTCCTATATCGCCTGTCTCCCGCGTGTTTCATTTATCTCTGGTAGACTCGTCACATCTTGTTTTACCGCACTTGCGCCTGATCACCCGCCGCCTGCAGTAGTAGCGTGTCCCTAGCGCACGACATACTGGGCATCATACACTCGTCCCCTCCCACCGCTAGAAGTAGTGGTAAACGTCGCAACGAGGCATGAGGCCAACACGACGATAAGGAACACACCGCCCCCAACGCGACGCGTTGATACTATTCCATAACCTCACAATTTATCCTATCTGCCCGACGTCCACGTGCCTTGTCCGAGCACTTGACTCCTCCATCGCCACTACCGTATACGTCGCGGCACACTTCAGACTACTACACCATGGCTTTTATACAGCAGCACAGACCGCAGCCCGGAAGGCAGCTATCCTACCAAGCACCAGAACCCGCGACCGAACCCGCGACCACCTCATTACAAGCAACCAGATCTCTTGATCAATCGGAGGAATGGGTCCTCTTCTCGCCGACCGCGCCTTCTGCTACCACCCGCACACATACCACCTCGACCGACCGAACTCCACGGACAGCTGGTCTGTCACGCTTCAGCGAGTTTGGCTCGCTCGAGACTGCTGCGCGGTCCGAACAAGATGATGGTGCTGGCTCATTTCTTGGGACGGAAGAGGAGCTGGACAGCCTAGATGATGGCCTACACGCGTTCCATGAGCCATCGGAATATGGTGCGCCAGTAGGCAGGCTGCAAGAGAGTGGTGATACTGTGCTACCGACCCATGACGGATTGGGCGAGTTCAAGCCGAACGCGACTATGCAGGAACACATGTGGCAGTTCGAGCGACAAAAGCGACGAGCACCCAGGCGGCGATCCAGTGTGCAGCGGCACCTCTCAGTCCTCGACGACCATGAGGACACGAATACGGAACACGAGAAGCGACAGCGCATTGAAAGGTGGAGGCTTGAGCAAAGTAAAGCATTGCTGGAAGAGATTGAAAAAGAGACAAGACGGAGGCGGCGAATGAGCATGGTCAGTACGGGAGCGAGTCGGGTTGACGCGCGAAAGGAGGCAACGGGCACAAAACCGCCTACTGCACAGTCTGTGTCGGACGTGCAGAGTGAATCTTCCGAGGAAGGCACGGAGAATCTATCATTGTGGCAACGGATAACGCGACGGGTGATCAGGGATCTGATCGGCCTGGACGAAGACACACTCTCAGTCATCTTCGGAGAGTCTTTACCCGATGAGGCTGCCACGCCTACGCCTGGAACGCCTGGCGAATTCTCAGCAGACAAAGCTCTACAAGACGCAGGTATCGACGCGTCCAGGTATTCAGATGATACCTGGCAGACGAAGCTGCTTGAGAGGGTAGCTCAGGAGTTGGGAACGTTAGTCAACCAGCTTTCTGAGCACCCAGGAGCGTTCTCCACGTACCAGCGAACACAATCAATACCAGATTACGCGGGCCTTACACCGGTATTATCAAACACGACAGTCGCATCTGAACCCCTATCTTCGAAAACCGCAAGCTCGCAACCTACCACATCTCCCGCCTCAGCTCAATTCGCTCCCACCTTTCCCGCCCAAACTTCACACACCTATAGCGAAGCATCATTATGGGGTATTGAAGAAGAACCTACCGAGACCGAAGCCACAACCTCATCCCACATCCCTCCTGCCCCCACCACAAACATCGCCGACGAGCTAGCGCGAGAGCGCGAGTACTGGGAACGCGATATTGACGTCAAAATGATCTTCAACTTTCTCATGAAACGCTTCTCCTCACGACGCCCTAGTATCCCCTCATCTTCGCAAACCATTCCCCCACCACAGCCCCTCCGCACCGCCAGCGCTCCTTCCACAACCACGAACGACAACCTCAGCTCCGCCCGCCGAGCAGCCATCATCCGCCAACATCACCCTTTGGTAAACCGGACGACGACCGATAGCAGACTCCCCACGTCGTCCGCGCCTCACTCGAGGGAGTCACGACGCTTTGCTACATACTACGCGCCCCCGACCGGTGGCAGCAAGACTAAACTCAGGAGTAGCTCTAGTTGCGCCAGTCAGAGTACCAAGAAGAGCAAGAGAAGCGGTGGGTCATCAAGAAATTACTGGGATCTTGGTGGTAGTGTGGGTAGCGGGAGTGTTGTTGGTGGCTGAGGTGAGATGGAAGATGAGATGAGATGAGACGAGGCATGGACGCGCGATTACGATTATTACCCCTTTGGCATTAGAATACCTTTATGAGCATGGCAGTCGCAAGAGCATAGATTATTGGAGTTTGGTTGGATGGCCTTTTTTATATGGCTAGTGTCGCTGCTGGATAGAGCGGCGAAGGAACGATTTCTACTCTCTCACCTTGGCTATAAATCAGAATACCACTACTTAGATCCTTTTCAGCTCAAATGTATTAATACATTCTTACTCATTGTCAATGTCCTTGGGAGTAGACTCCAAGCGAGTAGTTATCGAAGGCCTCATGTTGATGTAGCTTCAAGGGCCATCACTATCACAGACGACGTGATTGCTCGAACCTATTGTAGCAGGCAACACGTTTACTGTTTCCCTGATCGAGGTGAACAAGTCATCATGTAGCGCACAACCTCACATAATAGAAACACAAACACACGAAAACGTCGGTATAGCACCATGCTACCCGTGCCGAAGTCAAAGACTCCAGCGCGGACTCGCTGGCACTTGATTGATTCTCCCTATATGCCATCCTCCCCAACCACTACCAACTTCGCGAACTAGTGCGCGAAACGACCTCACGTACGTGTTGACAACGTACTGCGGTCCAACAATTGTTGAAGCTCTGTATATCTACAGCCTGCCCTAGGCCGATCTAGATGAAAAGGAAATCCGCATAGGAAACTTTTGGAAAGTACAAACGGGCTGGTATCATGTGGGTATAGTTGTAATGCCCCGTGGACGCCGTTGAAACACTTGTTGAAAAGGCTCATTTACCCGCCTCCCAAAGATATGCAAATCTTTCTCACTCACTGACTGCGCGACGGACGTCATTGTCGTCGCGTTTATTAACTTTGAAAACGGTTGGGCTGAAGTTGATTCAAGCCCACCTTTATGTCTTAATCAAGGCGTTAGAATTAGAACTTGAGCTCCTTGGGCTTCTCCCATGTGAAGTCCTGGTTGGTGAAGTGACCGTTCTTGGCGGTCTGGAAGTAGATGGGGTTGATCAGGTTGAGCTCCTTGACGATGACACCGGGGCGGAGGTCGAAGTTGTTCTTGACAATCTCGACGAGCTCGTCGGAGGAGCGCTCTGAGGTGCCGTATGTCTCGACGAAGAGGGAGAGGGGCTCGGCGACACCGATGGCGTAGGACAGCTGCACGAGTGCGCGGCGGGCCAACTTGGCCTGAACCAGGGACTTGGCGATCCAGCGCGCAAGGTACGCGGCGGAACGGTCGACCTTGGAGTAGTCCTTTCCGGAGAAAGCACCACCTCCGTGGGCACCCCAGCCACCGTAGGTGTCGACGATGATCTTACGTCCGGTGAGACCGGCGTCACCCTGGGGACCACCGATGATGAAAAGACCGGAGGGTTGGATCTGGCTATGTTAGTATGCTGGACGAACGTATGGAGGTTTGTGGACATACGTGGTAGACGGTCTTGTCATCGAGCATCTTCTCGGGGATGACCTTCTTGATGATCTTCTCCTTGATCTCCTCACGGAGCTTCTCGGTGGTAATGTCCTCGCTGTGCTGGGCAGACACGACGACAGTGTCAACGCGGAGAGGAACGACGGCACCGCCATCGTGGGCGTACTCAACGGTGACCTGAGTCTTGGTATCGGGTCGGAGCCATGGCAGAGAGCCGTCCTTGCGGGCAGCAGTCATAGCCGAGTTCAGCTTGTGGGAGAGGAGGACGGTAAGAGGGAGGAGCTCGGGGGTCTCGTCGGTGGCATATCCGAACATGATACCCTGGTCTCCAGCACCGAGCTTCTCGAGAGCCTCCTCGTAGTGGAGACCCTGAGCAATGTCGGGCGATTGCTGCTCGATAGCAACGAGAACGTTGCATGTCTTGTAGTCGAAGCCCTTGTCGGAGCTGTCGTAGCCAATGTCCTTGATGGCACCGCGGATGATCTTCTGGTAGTCGAGGTGGGCCTTGGTGGTGATTTCACCGAAGACCATGATCATACCGGTCTTAGCGGCGGTCTCGCAAGCGACCTTGGAGAGGGGGTCCTCCTTGAGGCAGGCATCGAGGATGGCGTCCGAAACTTGGTCACTGGCATACAGTCAGATATGTCCCGAAGAAGTTGTGGGGAAAGTCCCGGTCGGTTTCAGCAGGTGGGGATGCCGTCTGTCGCGCCGAGCAATACGTGTCCTGTCGCGCACCGAGCAACGGCCCTGAAAGCAATTGAAGGACTGGAAGAAGTGTACGTACCAGATCTTATCAGGATGTCCTTCTCCGACACTGCAGAGGTAGAGGAGTCAGTATATGCACATGCGCTTCTTAAATTAAGCTTGAAGCTTGCCTTTCCTGCAATGTTTATGAGCCTAATGTCTTCCACAATGATTATAGGGGATGGTTATGGGGGATGATTGTGGGGGATGATTATGGGGGAGACTTAAAGATGTAAAGAGGAAAGTCGACTTTCCGTTTCCGTTGGCGACGGTCATTTTGGCGGTTGGTTTGGAGGAGGTGAATGGTTTGCTAGTTAGGGCTTTCGACCGACCACGCTCTTATCAAAGGAAGATTCGGATGGTGAGGAGAGGGAAGTGAGGGGCTAGAAGAAGTGGAGGATTTATGCACGCAGCGAGCTTTGGGCATTTGGCAAGACTAACTGCCGACAAAGTGAAAAAAAGTGGATTGGGTGAGGCAGGGCGGCCGAACCGCACCTGGGCAGCGTGGGGACGCTATGTCGCCATTCGGCGTGCTAGGCCCAACCACACGCGCTCCCCTCATATCCCTCACCGCCCGCCCGCAGAAAAGTGTCCCGCCTCGATTCTGTTAAGCCGAAGTGACGCGCCATATCAACTGAGAGATCAACCGCGACAATGAGTAAATACGGCACCCTGGTTATGGTATGTGGATCGCTCTTTGGAGGAATACCCTAAACTAACAACACAAGGGCCCTGCGGGTGAGATGCATCTCTGTACAAACTGCATATGAGACATTTGCTGACTTCGTTCACCCATATCAAAGGCGCCGGGAAAAGTACCTTCTGCACCGCTCTAATACAACACCTCCAAAACAGCAAACGCCCCTGCTTCTACGTAAACCTCGACCCCGCCGCCGAAGAATTCGCCTTCGAGCCCGACCTCGACATCAAAGACCTCATCAGCCTCGAAGATGTAATGGAAGAAATGAGCCTCGGTCCCAACGGCGGGCTAATCTACTGCTTCGAGTTCCTCATGGAGAACCTCGACTGGCTGACGGACCCCCTCGAAGAAGTCACCGAAGACTACCTCATCGTCTTTGACATGCCAGGGCAAATCGAACTCTACACACACGTACCCATACTACCGGGCTTGGTCAAGCACCTCATGACGGGCTCCCTCAACATCCGCATGTGCGCCGCATACCTCCTCGAAGCGACGTTTGTTATCGATCGGCCGAAATTCTTCTCTGGCACGCTGTCTGCCATGAGCGCTATGATGATGCTGGAGATGCCGCATATCAATATACTGAGCAAGATGGATTTGGTCAAAGGGCAGATTGCGAAGCGCGACCTCAAGCGCTTTGTTGATGTCGATGCGGATCTCATCGAGGACGATCCTGCGCGCAAGAAGCATACGCCGGAGGAAGAGAGGAAATACAAAGACCCGGCGTCGACCGAGAGTCTCATGAGCGGCTCGTCGTTCCATAAGCTCAATAAGGCTGTGGCGGAGCTTATTGATGGCTTCAGCATGGTTTCGTTCCTCAAGCTGGATGTTCAGGATGAGGATAGTCTGGGTGCGGTGCTGAGTTACATTGACGACGCCATTCAGTTCCACGAGTCGCAAGAGCCCAAGGAACCGAAGGATATGGAAGTCGAGTGATTTTCACATTCGAAAGTGTTTTCATTCAAGGTGTTTTGGCTACGGTAGGCATAATTGGCATTTGCGGGCGTTTACGAATTACGATGGTTGGAGCATACATGAACGGTGGGGGTGACGGACAACACGAGCAGAGATACGATACCCAATACAAAGAACAATCACGAGTATTCACCTAGTGCGGGCACTACGTTGATCAGAATTATACGAGATATACGATTGCATGTACGGAAGTACGTGTGTTCGGGGAAAACGGCTTATTTGTATAGTATTACCCGAAACACGGCGTATTATGTACCCCTCGCATCAACGTATAGTACGGTGCAGGTGGTAAGCCAGCACAAGGCCTCGGTATCTGCCTCCTGTATACGTGTATGTCCGGATCATAACCTGGCGCAATCTAACAAACGACTCCCAACAGTTTCTTGTCGTCGTCCGGCGGCTCGGGATACGTTCGGAGCCGCGCGGTGCTCGACTTGAGCGACGAGAAGACGGCACCCGTGTTCCTAACCAGCGCTTCACGAAGATATGTCGTTATACATTAGCGCCGACGTTTCCGGTCCCTTCTCGCATGTTGTTAGCATGCTTTATGCCAACTCATCATGTGTAGGATCCATGGTATCCGCGACTCAAGGCATCGGTGCAATGAGCTTGCATCATGCAATCTCACCTGCGCCGGCTCCTATCACCACTAGCCTGCTGCGCAGCCTGCTGAGCGGCCTCGTGCCCCAGCTCACCGCGCAACGCCTTGAGCTTAGCTTCTACCTCTTCCTTCTTCTTGGCCTCCTTATCCAGTTGCCTCTCCACATCCTCCATCTTCTGCTTGAAGAAGTCCTGCAGCGCCTGCTCTTGCTCCTGGCTGAAAGGAACCTCGTCCGCACCCTTCTCCGGCAGTTGGGCGCTGCGCTCGCCGTTGGGCAGACCGCGTCTGAGCCTGCCGTTCGCACCGAGCGAGGCTTTCTTAGAGCCGCCCTTGCCGGCGGGTATGAGGTAGTTCCACTGGTCTTCCGATGTGAGGGCGTCGAAGAGGGCTTCGGTGGGTTCGTTAAACTGGACCACTTCGAGGAACTCGGAGCGCACGCAGCCTGTCCGCTCTTGCTCTGCTTGCATCTTCTCGTCGCCGTACTTTTCCAGTTGCAGGAAATGTTGCCGATATTGCGCCTTCTCGCCGGAGATGGGCTGGAAGTGCAGTCGTATGTCGATGTTGAAACCTCCCCATCCTGTCTCGGTCACCTCGAATGGTGGCTTCTCCACCATGCGCAAAGGATTCTCGTATGTGTTAAATATCTTGAACGATACTTTGTTCAGCCAGGCTCGGATGTCGGGGTCGCCGTCGGGTACGCGCACGTATACGGTCCATCGCTTCGTGTGGTCGTCGGGTACGCCCTTGGGGCGATCGGGGTGGCCTACTGGGGGCAGCTGCCAGGCTTCAGAGCCGATTACTGCGAAGAATGAGTATATGATTCGTCGCATGGGTTTTGCTGCGTCTTACTGAGGTTGCGACTGATGCGCTTGTTCTGCCCATCATCAGTATGCGCCTACAGCTGTATCGGAGCGGCCGACTTGCCTTGACGCGCTTATTTGAGGCGGGCGCAGGCATCTTGTGAGTCGCACGGTGCGAGATTAACAGGCGCGGTCTTGTATGCTGTGTGAAGTGGTTTGCGCAAATGATAAAGTCGTGTATTCTGTCAAAGGTCGAGCTACGACTGGCACCGATATGCAGGCACGCAGGCTAACAGCTAATCCTGGTCGGCCCGCCCCGCCTACTTGTCCTGGACCTTTCCACCTCCCTTCTCGTCTCTCGTCCTTTGATTGTACAATTTCTCTTGCTTTCCAGCATTAGGCTTCCCCTCGATCCTGTCCAACGAGTCCTCAATCAACCCAATATGGCCGCGTAGCGTTCCTTCAATCTCATCTAGACGCGCCTCTTGCTCCTCCTCCATGTGGTCCAGCTTCTTCGTCACCCGAGATCCTGTAAAATACAACGGTTAGAACAACGAACGTACGCGCATGAGAATGGAAGTAGGATTGAAGGGAATATGTAGTACCAAGATATGTCGCGAAGCCAGCTACAACGGTGAGGTTTGTGCCTACGAGGACGAGATCGTTCTTGAAGAGGTTTCTGAAGGCTTGCATGATAGCTTAGTATATGGATGTTGGTTCCGTCTGGAAAGGTGCGAAGTACAAGCCAGTAGTCACAATAGCATATTGCATTTGGCTCTGGCAGAGGGCTCCCGTACGCTAATATGAAGCGTCATGACGACATGGACTTTCTTTCTACTGGTCAGAACTGCGAGTGCAAGGTGCCTTATAACGCCATAGTGCTACTAACAGGCTCATCCTGTCTAGTCCATATGTATGTCTCGTTGAAATGCGTCTTGACATGGAGCAACGACGCGACCTACATGCAAGACGCGGAGGTGAACAGCTTCTCCGCATATCCCTGTTCGATCTTACGCGACAGACGCGAAGTGGAGTGACATCAGCACTCGTCCCTTTCCATCAGCCGTTGCTCTAGCAGACAACATTTTGACCATTCGTCTATCCAACCACCACACAACACAACAATGGCCTCAACAACAGTACAAGCTGCAAAGAAGAAACTCGTGGTATGCGGCGGCAATGGCTTCTTGGGTATGCAATTGAGGAACTCCCCCGAGCTAGCTCGAGCAATAGCTTTACACCAGCACAACAGCTAGCTAATGTAGCAAACAGGTAGCCGGATATGTAGAGCAGCAGCACATAGAGGCTGGAGCGTAACCTCAATATCGTACGCGCACACCATCCTTCCCACGTCGTTCCATTCCTCTATTAACACCTCCCAGACGCTCCGGCACACCGCACTGGTCCTCCGTCTCCTCATCGCAAACACCACCCGACTGGTCCGAAAAGGTCTCATGGCAAAAAGGCGACATTCTCGACCCAGAATCCTACACAAAGCATCTCGAAGGCGCAGATGCCGTAATACACAGCATGGGCATATTGCTAGAAGCCGACTACAAAGGCGTGATTAGCGGACGGGAGAGCCCAATCAAAGGACTACAACGCGCCTTCAGCAGCACCAAGGCCGGAACACAGAATCCGCTCACACGGAAGGAGGGGGAGAAGTTGAGGCCGCAGGAGAGCGATGGGCAGCTTACGTATGAGATTATGAATCGGGATACTGGTATGTTGGCGCTGGCATTGCTGTTGCTTTCTCAATTGGCGCAAACGACTAATTATTGTGTGTAAACAGCCGTTTCCCTAGCTCAAGAAGCCTCAACCCGCAAAGTCCCAACCTACCTCTACATCTCCGCCGCAGCGGGCACACCCATCCTTCCCGCCCGCTACATCACAACGAAACGAGAAGCCGAATCCCTCATCGCATCTACCTTCCCTACCATGCGGTCAATCTTCATTCGCGCGCCCTTCATGTACGATAGCAGCCGCACATTTACACTCCCTATCGCGGCAGCGGGTGGTGTGGCTGCCATGATAAACAGTGCAGTCGGAGGACGGTTGACATGGCTCATGGGCGCAGGTGGAATTAAGCCGCTGAAAGCTGATCTGGTGGGTGAGGCGGTTGTGGAAGCATTGGAAGACGAGGATGTTAGGGGCCCGGTTGAAGTACCGGAGATTGAGAAGCTGGGTACGAGGGCGTGGAGGAAGAATATGCTATAAAAGAAGACGGAACATTTGAATACATGATTGAGTAATATTCTATTCATGCTACTTCAACAACTTCGATCACATATCTCTAGCGTACTAGACAAGGCCTGAATACTCACGGCCGACAAAGGCCTGCTACCAAGAAGCTTCCTTTTCTTCAGTTGTACTGGGCCCAGGACCCCGGAGAGCACATGATAGCATGTACCCCTGGGGTGGCTTCTGAACCAGGCACAACTCAGGAAGACCAAGCTTCTGCGTAGGAAAGTCGATAGCAGCGCCACGAGCCTGCTAGCCACGCACTTTGACGACCCCATTGCGGTGGCCTGGTGGACTCTTTCCCTCTTCTTTTGTATGTCGCGTGCAAATCGCGACATGTACCCATATAGTGGCCGCACTTGCAAAAGCTCAGATACTCCCCTCGATCGCGAGAGGACTGCAAGACCAGATCACATCCACGCTCACTTCTTCTTATGCCCACCCCCATTCACCAACTTCTTCTTCATATGCTTCGGCATCTTCTCCTTCCTCTTCTCACGCTTCTCTTCCTTGATCGCCTTCTTATGCGCCACCTTCTCGTCATGATCGACATGTTTCTTTCCACGGCTTGGGCCCTTGTCGAAGATACTCTGGTCAACCTCTGATCCAGAGCTACCATCGTCTGACTCAGCATCTGAAGCATCAGAGCCGTTGTTAACAACATTATCGGCAAGGAGGGCTTGGTAGGGAAGGTCGGAAGCACCACCGGCGTTGACGAGTTCGGCGTCGCGTTCGATGTCGTAGACTTGCTCGAGGGTTTGCGGGATGTATTGGTTACGGAAGACGTCGTCGTCTTCTTCTTCCTTTTTCCGTTCCTCCTCGGTCAAGGGTTCTTTGCTTAAGAGGCTGCGGATGCTCTCTTCCATCTGCGTCTGCTCCTTGACAGTCTTCGCGCCTGCCGCGCTGGTGATGTAGGCGTAAGCCTTGCGCTCACTCAGCGTCTCGACGTTGCGGGAGCGGAAGAAGTCGGACACGTTCTTGACATCCATGCGCAGGAACTCGAGAGAGCGAGGATGGTCGTGTTCGACGGCTTGCGAGACATCGATGATCCACTGCTTGCCCTCGTGGTACAGGACGTTGTACTCGCTCAAATCGGCATGGACAAGACGACACGTCTGGTACATGATGCGCATGTACGCCAGCATCTCGAGGTATAGACTTGTCCACTTAGCATCCTCTTCTTCTGCTGTGAGACCCTCGAAGCGCACATCCTTCAGACGGGGCGCTGCCTTGCCTTTGCGGTCGCCCACGAAGCCCATAACAAGAACGTGGTTCCGCAGTGCATGAGCCATTGGTGATGGAATGCCTGCATCGTGTATCCTGGCCAGATTCCTACGCTCCTTGTCTGCCCACATCCGTACCATGGCGCGGTTGTTGCTCTTGTTGTATCCTTGTCTGAAGCGGAACTCGCCCTCGACGTACTTCGCGCGGTCCTTGAAGACAAGGATGGACGTCTTGTATACCTTGACGGCACGGTGGATGGGGTCGGCGTCCTCTTCTGCGGCTTCGGTCATGGCATGGTATACGTTGGCTTCTTTGCCCGTGGAGATGACACCGTGAATCTCTGAGATTACGCCGCGGTTTATGAGTTGCAGAAGGATCATCTGCGTCCTCCGATCCAAAACTTGTTCGGTTGTCGCGCGGTCTGCTTTGTCCTTGTCCCTTGCGTTACCCCCGGACGCACCCGTCATGCGCCCGGTGAGGCGAATCTTGCCCGCATGCTTCGCGAGGGAGGCGACTTGGTCGTCGATGGAGGCGTTTGTATTGGCGGACGGCTTCTGTGGATTCGACTTGGGCTTGTGATCGTCGGGGATGTTCGTGTCATTTAGTTTTCGCTGACGGTTGTAGGCTTTGGTGAAGTCGTGGTGGTCGCCGGATATTAGTTCTGGCACTATTTCGTCTTCGTCTTCGAAAAGGTCGTCAATTTCGTTATCGTCATCGTTGGTGGGCGTATCGTTTGTGACGGGCTTTTCGACCCGGTCAACTTCTTCGTGTTGTTGCTGTGGCAGCGCTACTCCTCCGTCGGTGGTGGCCATAGTTGGTTGTGTGTGGAATGTTTACAGGATCTGAAGGATCGGCATGGGCATGTATATTTCGTCACACGTGAAATTCGAATAATTCTGCCACCGAGGGGCAACGGCGGGGCGAGCCCTGGAAGGCGGTGTAGCGACGAGTCACGTGCCGATACTGAGCCCTGCCCACGGGCGCAAGTGAGCTTCGGCTTCAGTCGTGAATCTTGGTAGCTAAAAAAACTCAAGTGAAAAGCTTACTAGCTATTTCCGGATAGCGCCCCGTTCACACCTACATCTCACACGTCTGGCACCGGGCGTCGGAGCGACTGCGCCGCCTACCAAACTGCACCTGTCAGACATGCCCCTTTGCAACCTCTCCGCGCGTCCGATGCGCCGACATGTTTGCAACCGGCCGTTGAAGAGACGTCATTGATAGACGGATGATCGCCAAGATTAGATAGGAGAGCGCGCATCGCTCCAGCTGTCAGGGCTGCCCAGGTGCGCATCGCAATGACGGGAAACGTCAATCCCTCCCAGTCGCTGGGCGCAGCGGCACAGCCACACCCACGCAGCCGGCCAACGCCCAAAGCATAAGAATTAGTGGCTGGGAAGAAGAAACATGAGCCAGATGATGCCAGGCACTTCTCCATTCTGATAGGCACCTGCGGCGTCGCCGCCAGAACGGGTTCCGCGGCTCGACTATCCTGACACGCCCTAGTCTCCACAGACGGCTGGTGAAACACTTCAGGAGAGCCATCACGACCATTCAGGTCTACGCAGCGCTTGAACTGGAGACATGTTGCATGGGCTTGAGAAGCCGCATGGACTTCGGCCGCTGGCCGCTGATGCGCGTCCTGGCGCGCAGGGGAGATTGCTTCGTATAGCATTTCGTGACTTTTAATAGTCGGTGCTCCTCTGACACGCAGCACTGGCCTGCACTCTTTGTCTAACCTTTCATACTTCACACTCTCTCAGTCGATTCTCTGGACGCAGGTCGACCTCAGTCACTACATTCTTTTCAACGCTCGCTTGCGAAGCACTACATTCCTTAACACCACTCTACGCATTGTTGACATTGTGTCTTGAGTGTGAAACGACGCCGTACAGCACATCTCGGACGACTACTTCTTTTTGTCTTATCAACTTATCTCGAACCACTAGACTTTACCGAGATATTCACTATGCGTTTCTCCACATACTCTACCGCGAGCGTGCTGGCTGCTCTGGCCACCGCTCAGACCTTCACTGATTGCAACCCCATGGAGAAGAAATGCCCTAACAACCCTGCCATGCCCCAGAACTGGGAGACCGACTTCACTGCCGGAAAGGACGCTATCAAGGGATGGAAGCAGACTGCCGGTTCCCTGAAGTATGGACCCGAGGGCGCTGAATTTACCGTAGCCAAGAAGGGTGATGCTCCCACCATTGGATCCGAGGCCATGCTTCACTTTGGATACGTTGAGGTCGTCATGAAGGCAGCTCCTGGCGTCGGCATCATCTCTTCAATTGTCCTTCAGTCTGACAACTTGGATGAAGTCGACTGGGAATGGATTGGTGGCGTAGACAGCCGTGTTCAGCAGAACTACTTCGGCAAGGTACGCGACCAACAATTTGCAATGTCTTTTCCCGAAAACTAACACCAGCCAGGGCAACACTACCACCTACGATCGTATGATCGAAGCCGATGCACTCAACAACCAGAACGAGTTCCACAAGTACGCTCTCAACTGGACTTCTGAGTCGCTCACCTGGATTGTTGACGACAAGCCTACCCGCACATTGAACTTTGCCGATGCCAACGGCGGCAAGAACTACCCCCAAACCCCCTGCAATGTTCGTCTCGGAAACTGGCCAGGCGGTGACTCCAAGGACGAGGGTACTCGCCAGTGGGCGGGAGGAAACGTCACCTACGACGATGCGCCCTTCACCATGACCGTCAAGAGCATCAAGGTCATCAACTACTCGCCCGGCAAGGAGTATGAGTGGACCGACAAGACTGGCGACTTCAAGTCCATCAAGGTCATCGATGCCGGTAACACAGAGGGTGCTCCTGTCAACAGCGTAGCCATCGAGGACTCCGCTGCTGCTACCGGAGCTCCCATCGAGTCTGGCATCGACGCCCCAGCCGCCACTGGTGGTTCTGACAGCGGTTCCGACTCAAAGCCCTCCGGTGCATCCACTACCTGCACGGAGAGCGACGCAGCAAAGCCCACACCTCCCGCTGTCCCAGCCGGCGGCAACGGCGGATCCGGCTTCAACTACCCCACCGGCGGCGCCGCTGTCCCCCAAGAGTCAGGCAGCCCTGGTTCTCCTACCGGCAGCGACAGCGAAGATGAGCCTTGCGAGTGCGGTACTGCTACCGTCACCGTCACCGGCGCTCCCCCGGCAATCACCAACGCACCACCCGCCACCTTCACGACTGAGTACCCTGCCGTACCCATCTCCAGTCTGATCACTTCCGCGGCAGCTTCATCTCCTCCCTACCCCACCGAGTCTGGTCTGGAGATCGACACTAGGTCCGCACCTGGTGTTGTTGTGCCATCGATCGCGCCTACTGGTGCGCTGCCTCAGCCCTCTGGCAACGCTACCTTCTCTGCTCCACCATCGCAGTTCACTGGTGCAGCGAGCCATGTCAAGGCCGGCGGTCTTGTCGGTGCTGTGATGGGTGCCGTCTTGCTTGCGTTCTAAGTCGCTTGACGGAATACTGATGATATCGGAAAATATATGCAAGGGAAAATTACGTTGGTTGTAAATATTATTTCAGTGGTAGAGCGTTCGATACGCATACCACCGTTTTTGACGATAAAGACACGTTTTGATCAATTTCTTTCTTCCGTTCAATGTGCTTTCTTAGTGAAAAACGCTACCGAACTTTGCCATGCGTGAGATACTACCGATAAAGCTTGTCCTTCCTAGCTGGCTTCCCATCGATAAGCCCAATCCTCCCCACATCCTCATTAGGTTCCATGTCAGCGACGAACCCCGGGATCTCATGCAAAGCCTCGCACTCTTCAATATCAGCAATCGTAGAATACCGTTGAAGCTTCGCTCGGTACGTCTGCTGCAACTCAGCCCCAAGCCTGAAGACTGTATGCCCGTCCAGAATCGCGCTCCATCGTCGCCTGAAGCTATAGACAAGGCAGAGGCCTGAGCTGATCAAAGCCCATAATCCGAATAAAGCCATAGGAACAGCAGCCGGCATGACGCCCGGCTCAATTACGGTACCAGCGACGAAAGCTGTTAGGTCGGGAACGTGTGACTTGAGGCTGGTCTTGTTGACGCCTATGAAATCCCGACCGTCATTGTACATGAGCTTGATGGCGTAGCTGGAGTAAGCTTGTAGAAGGGCTTGTCGAAGTTGGTCGGCTTGTAGATATTCGAGCTGATCATTAACTCTCATGAAGCCAGTGAGAACCCCTTCTCTAGCATCTCCTATCAACGTGTCAAGCGGTGACGGTAGGCCTATGGAGTCATACAGCCACTTCAACCAACCATCGTCGGTGATGCTGAGTGTACACGCGAGTGTCTCTTCGCCAAAGCGTTTCGCACAATCGTCCTTTCGAGGAGGTACCGGAGTGTCGCTCCGTTGGAAGTTGGAGTAAGTAGAGCGCACGCCGTCGATGTTTGCTGAGCCTACACTGCTACTTGACGTACAGGACGCACCAATTGCTGCGAGTTTCTCATCCTCCTCGGCGACGTACTCACCAAACAGGGACTCGATATTAGGGACGATGGTGCTGCGCTGAGAAATTGGTAAGTAAAGTTTCTGCCACAACAGAACCTCAAAATTCCTCTTGTGTTCGATTCCGGGATACGGTTTTGAAGTATCCTCTTGCAGATTATGGTAGCAGTAAGACGTTGCCTGGTTTTCCATCTCATTAAGCCAGCCACAGGGTGGTTCGTCGTTCGAACGTATTTGTGGCGGTAGGGATTGATACGCGGTCTCTATGACTGCACCGACATCCAATGTCTGTTGCAGTAGAGCGGCCTCGACACCTGGATCGAAACCTCCTCTGGGCTCTTTCTTTACCTCCACAAAGGTACTGTTGTCATGAAGACGATACGACATATACGTGACTTGTTTCTCATAATTGAAAAGGGCGCATCCTGTGCAGTTTGAAGGGAGCTGTGCTTGGTTCAGAAGACGAGGCGGAGGTAGCAGCTGAAGCAAGGCTGCCAGTCGGGTCCAACGGGGAGGCTGCTGTCATAAACTCGTCGATGGGAGGATCCTCATCCGCTCTTCGTGAAGTTCCTGTTCGTTCGGATTCGGGAAAGATGGAGTTACTTCTCCACACATCTGTTGCAGATCGACGGTCTTTTAAGAGAACGAAGTCAGACACTTTGTGTACGATATTGCAATCGTAATGTAGCAACAGACCCCAAGCTTTTCCCTCGATAGGAGTTTCACCTTGAGCGGTCAAAAATATACCTTCGACGCTCTCAGTGTTCGGCAGTATCACCGGAACATTCTTCAGAAACTTGTTCTTTGATCGATCGAAGTTTTCGGGTGTGTACACAGCGCCATGTCCGAGAACACGAGGGCCGATGTAGGATCCTCGAGAGGGTCTCCGACCCTCAGGGTTGGCGTTGAACGTCGATTGAACGAATCCGGTAACCTGCGCTCCCCATGGCTCACCGTGAAGAAAACCACTAGTCATCTCGAGACAGAGACCTGATAAGGGCCAGGCCACGAAGACAAGCACGCTTGGAAGTGCCAGAACGAACCACAACCGAGAAGGAAGCTTGCTATGCTGGTTGCTTACTCTGCGCATCTGCACAACCCATCTGACTGCTTTCATCCAACCACCGGGGCCAGACCATGTATTGTCGGCATGCAACATAAGACGCATGGCATCTTGAACCCTCCAGGTTTGTTCCATGAGCATGCTGGCCTCGGCACCAGCCAGTCCGTAGAGACTTAAGTTCAGACCAGTCACTCCCGCGACGAACCAACTATAGAAGACCCATTTGGCGCCCGGTGGTCCAAAGGCTACTGCTGAGTCGGGTTGGAGTGGAGCGAGGTAGATGCGCCAAACGGTGATGAGATAAGATACTACGATAATTGGTCCCAGGATGCCGACTATGGTGCGGAAGTAGAAGCGGCGAAGAGGTTGGCCGAATAAACTGGAAGCCACATCTTGGAAGGTGTTGGGCTCTGAACTGTCAATGTACTCTGATGTGAGACCGGCTGCATAGTTCTCTGGATAGATTTCAGACGGGTGATCAGGTACACTTGCAACGAAGCTATGCGGGTTTGGGTCGACGTTGCCATTGTGTTGATGTTGAGTACTTTCAAGGTTCTGTTGGTGATCGTATTCTGAGGCGAAGCCGTGCTCAGAGAGCAGGCTGACTGGGGAGACCTCAGTCGTGAGCCCCTGCGGTCTGCAATTGTCAGTCACAAACCCAGGTCTCATCGCAGAACGAAGCTTACCGGTACTCGGACTCATACTCCCCCATCTCCCAAGCAAGGGCTCCAGGCACACCGAGTAAGCTGTAACGTTGAGAACTCATGTCGGCCAAACGTCGAAGATGAGACGCGAACTTTCGCAGTAAAGTGGGAAGTGGCAGGGGGCTGGACAGCGAGCCATCTTGTATATGGGGTGCACTGCTACCCGTTTCTTTGGCATCGCGGTTTCATCCTTGTGATGTTGCACAGGGCTGTGGTCGAGGTGTGGGGGCGAAAGAGCGAGATTGAACTCCAGCCCTTGCACCTTCTGTATTGGCAACCAGCTGTTCGGGATCCACATGACAACACCGATCGCTTACTATTGGCAAGCACCATGAAGATGTTATCTTAATATTGCGCTGTTATTCTTGCGACTACATGGGGATTGTTTCTGGTAATCCCGGTGAGAATTGGTGCAACCACCTGGCCAATCGCGTTTAGAGTATGTGTACACAATACAGGACCAATCCGCGCAGCACCAAATGCGCCTTCCCAAGCACCTTCCCTGATGACGGAATGAATAGAGTGTGCCTTTGACTCAGTCTGCGGCCTGGTCTAGTTCTGGCTGGTCATTGAGTTCCTGATAACAGAGCTGACCTTCCCGCCTCAATGCCACCCGTCATCGCCAATGACTCCCAGAAACCGACAACCATCGCTCACACGGATCTCAGACATCTCTAACCGTAACCCTAAGATTAGGACCAATCTCTCTTCTCACAACATAAAACCCACTGTCTTCCCTCCTTTCCGTGGTGTACTGATGCTGTTTACTCCTCTGCCACCACTTCCTCTTAGCAGCTCGCGAGCACTTTGCCTTGATACAACTAATCCACTTGGAGCATTTGCAGAGTGAAACTTTGTACCATGCACATTTTCCGCCACTTCCAGTCCCCTCCGCTCCTGCATGTGTAGCGTTCTTCTTGTCACTAGCAACACCCTCGGCTGCGGGCACACCTCGCGGCTGTAGAGCTGGCGGCTGCCGCTTCGTTCGTCTGTCTCTCTGGCCCCACTTTGTCCGCCGTTGGACTCCTTCGAGCAAGGACCCGGGGACGAGGTATGTTGATGGATCGGGAGGGTAGGGGTTGACGAGACCGTAGGGTGTGCTGAAGGGTGTAGGTGTGATGGGTTGGAGGTAGGAGAATTTAGTTTCGGAGCGGAGTTCTGGGGTTGGCGCGACGGTGCAGTGGCTTCGTGTACGCCTGAGGTCGGGTGAAGAGTTTGATGCTGGATCATGTTTTACAGGCGCTCTGTGGTATGGATTGGGATAGTCTGTGGGGCTGGGACGGTGGTGGAGGTTTGTGGGGGAAGATCCCGCTTCATGCTTGACTTTGCTCGCTCCTGTCGGAATGTAGTATCCCTTTTCTCGTTCCTCTTCTATCTTGACTTTGGAGGCTGGGTGTGACGCATCGAAGTCACGGAAAGTCTCGACAGCGAACCTCTTGTAGCTCGAGCTAACCGACGGACCTGAAGTTTGGCTGCGAAGTGACAGTACGTCCCTATGTACTAAGGAAACATCGCTCTCCTTCTTGACTACTGTAGATCGGTAGAACTGTTCAGCCAAGGGGGTCGGTACACGGAGTGGCGATTTGGACCATGCTGTTGTGAAGGATGGGTAGTGTGGTGGTGTTTCGAGATCGGCTTTATCTTCGACCTTGATGTGAACTGTATGATGACGAGAGGAAGGTCCTCCGGGCTTGACTACTTTCGCTTCTTCCCTGTAGTCTCGACGTCGGGATGCTGGCGAGGTTGGGTATACCGTGTTATCGGGACTCTCGGGCTCAACTTTTACTCGTGGGCGAGTCTCTTGCTTTCTTCCCACTACTGCTATAGTGCTTTCAGTTCCAAGCGCGCTGAATCGGCCAGGTATTTGTATGATTTCGGGAGTCTTCGGTGTCACAAGATTTCTGCTGTGTGTACGAAGATCCCGTCCTGAAGAGTTTCGCCTGGATTCGGTGACCTTGGGGAGGACCATTGTATGCCAGGGCTATCTTGCTTGATAAGGTTTCGATAGTATAGTAGATGATTGCGACGCAGAATTCGTTCCCTGTCCTCGCAATCTTCGACGATGTTGCTGAATAATTGAATGCAGGTAGGCGTTCAGGACAGTTTTTAGAGAATCGAAATGCTTGGTGAGTGAGTAAAGATAGAGCCCGGTGATGTGCCATCGGTTGCCGACGATGGAACAACGTGATCGGGGAGGGGCCTGGACGCGGTAGATGCTGTGAGGTCTGCAGGGCAATTACGAATTTCGCTGGTCGTCTACTCAGTGTGGCATGTCATGTGTGGGCGTACCCGAGGAAAGGGTTCTTGGTGGACCCGTACGCCCAAGATTCAATCGACCACCTGTTCTTCGCGGATAAAGACACGTAAGCTGTTTTGGTAATGATTTGATGTAAGCATGCCCAAATGGAAATGTAATGAAGACGTCGGACCAGCGCAAAGAAGACGATCTTGACGGAGTTATGGCATTGTCTGTCGAATGTAAGATCGAAAAACCTGCGTCAGCTGACCACCCATTGACATTGACACTGGCTCAAATGCGCCTCTTCCCGTTGCTCTCGATGCCTAATACGTCCCGTACGTTGCGATGTGGAAACTGGAACATTACCCTTGGAATTGTCCAAACGCAACATCACCTCCTCCGAAAGTGGAGCAAGGGTACCGTCCGATTTCATGGTCATTTTCGAACAATAAGGGGTCTTTCCAATTGGCGTCCACTCCTCGACCAACTCAACGGCGTAGGGGAAATCCGGCAGCGTAGTGGAATTATCCACATCGACCGTGCCTGATGCAGTGTTGGTAGCGCTGGCAGTTGTAGCTCTGGTAGGGTAGATGTAGCCCTCAACAGTGGTCTCATTGAAGATGCACTGCCACAGACTATCCCCAGGTTGAAATGGAGTATTTGACGTCGAAGCATGCACTTGTGACTCTCCAGCCAGAGGTAGCTCATCCTCGCTAAGCAATACAATTTTGTCGTAGGTAGTGCGGAAGTGATAGGCAAAATCGTTTTCGTGCTCAGCACTGTTAAATGCCAGAAGCTCCAAAGGTGGAATGTTCGGTATGCGTTCGCCATGGCAGACAGTATCGTTACTTCCCGGTGGCCCCACCGCTATCATGATCGTGCTGTCGTTGCCCGCCAAAGCTGGAAGTATGCTTAGCTGAAAGGTTGTTTCAGACGCGCATTGCCACGCATTTATCTGATCCTTGCTTGCCAGACATGCCATACTCTGTTGCTGCGGAAGCTCAACAGGCAACGCAAAGATCCCACGTCGGAGGCCGTTGGTGATGTTGGTACTTGGAGGGCCATTGCTAGCAACGTGTGCTTTCGCATCCTCATCGCTGTAGACTATATGTTAATGGTAACCTTATAATTTGACTCCGTACATCTTACCTGGTTGAAGATCGATCTTTGACAGCAAGGAGACTCAGCCCAATCGCAAGGAGCATCAGAAATTGTAAACTCAGCAAAGTTAAAATACGTTGCCGTTGAGACATTCGCTGCCATATACATCTCGGGAGGCTGGGCAGAGGCTTGTTGAAATTATCGACTTCCTCCCATGACGGCACGAAGACTTCTTTCTCTTCTTGATCTGGGCTGAGTATAGGAGCGGAGAGAATATTACTCCTTTCGAAAGGGACTGCCTCGATCCCATCCTCGATCTTTCTGATGAGGCAAGTCCCGGAGTGAATTCCAGATGTGTTCGTTGAGTCAGAGCCGCCGTAGTTGGCCGGGAAGGTGGTATAAATGCTAGGGAGTGGCTGAATGCTGCTGATTGACCGGTAAGGCAGCCGCATGAGTGCAGTCCAAAGTTATTTTCGAATAAATATTAATAAAGAATGTATTCCTGGCGTTGGATCTGGACCGGCCAGACACGCAGGGCTGCAGGAAGCGAATGAGAGAATAGAGAGTGAGTAAAAATAATGAGTGCCGCATACCAGAGTAGTTCCACATGAAGGGATATAAACAATTGCTCATGACCTGTTGAGTTCATGAGAAGTATGTGCCGTGCTTGCATATCGCTTTAGCTACGCCGTGCTCATACTAAGCTCGATATCCAATCGAACACCCACCACAACCAGGGTCTGCCTGTATCTCGGCTCGTTTTTGCTATCAGATCAAGGACAGATTGAGGAAGAGGCTGGAAGTATAATCGTTAGCAGCCTAGAGTATTGGCTCTGCGCTCTCCATATGCGATGGATTGTAGGTAGACTATACGATAGCCGCCCATCCTCATGCCGGTCCTCGGGACGGCCGTGGTGCCTGGAAGCCAAAGCGCGGACCGGACCGAATGCGAACAGCTGTCGCGAAGAATGGGATCAGGAAACGCGGTTTGACTTGTGCGCTTGCGCAAGCCGAGGCCACACATATAATTCTCGGCGTAAAGTATTGTTGGCAAGCTGTGCTCGAGACTGAGAGGTTCAAATGCATAAGTCGCGAGTAGAGACCTCCGTGTTGAATCGAACATGGTTGTTGGAGCAAGCAGCGCGAAAGGTTGTACCGTGTGTCAACGCGCGTGTTTGGTGTGTGACGACTAGCCGCCGCCCAGACGTGCCGCAGGTCGCATCACCGGTCGAAGACAGAGCGATCGAGTAGAGCTGTCGGCCTGTATCTCTGCCGTCTCGTTCTTTTACCGCCGAGTGTAGAATTGCAGCACGTGTGAAAGCTCATGCTTGGTCGGCCGCCTAGGTGATGGGTCCAGGGTATTGAGACGCGTCGTGGAAATGTGGGTGGTTGGTTGGGCTAGCTCCACCAGCTCTTCCGAGGCGGGCAGGATCGACCCGAAGCGCGTCAGGAACCCGACCAATACGTTCACGACCCTCCAAAGACACCCCATTAACTCCCGCTTCCTCTTGGTGAGGAACAAGACGCGCTTCGAATTGTGCAGTTGCGTTCCCGTTCCAAGAGTGCACTAATATCTACCCCGTTCTACTGTCTGTTCCCCGGTGAACGCAGAGGCCACCAAGTTTCGCAAGTATTGACATGTTTCGAAACAAGAAACAGTGCACCAGCGTCATCTCACCATTGTTTCGAAGACAGGCAATCTTCAGGATTTTATACTGAATTGTGCATATTTCCTACTTCGATAGAGCTGACCAACATGGCTCCCCTGGCGTCATCCGCTCTGTTTCCAAACATGCCAAGCTGAACGAGTAGGAGACTGAGCATCAAGATGCCGACATGCTTGCTGATGATCCCATGTTCTCTGCTAATATTAGACATCTGAGAGAGGTAGCGTGCCTGAAGTGGTTCAAGGCTGCGACAACTAAGCTGCAAAGGTGCTGAGCTCATCCACCCAGCCCGAATGTGTGCCACGATGACGGGAGGAAAAACTCAGCCCCAGATCTGAAGCGTATAATACTTGAGCATGAACCGTTGAGAAGTGCTTTTTCGTCCCTCTCCTCGTATTATACCCACTCCTACGCTCGGTCAATATGGAATTATTACAACCTTCTCCCCGCACAGCGCCCGCCTCTATGACATTGATGGCAAGACGACAAAAGATAAATTGGTTGCTGTTCGCATCGAGCGCTTTACTTTGTGCTCTATCCATCACCGTATTCGGATTGATCAGTTCTGTGGTGGCTTGGATACATGACCAGAAGCATCAGGTGCATGTTTATCATGTGAACTGGCCTGGAAATCCGACCCAAATCAATGTCGAACCCAAGAATGTGTGGACGGACCAAGGGCACGAGAGCAACGGCGCAGCAGTATATGGATTCTTCTTGGGCATTCTCGGCATGTGGACAGCATGGAGGATGAGGAAGACTGGACAGGTACGGTAACAATGTTCACGATGTTCTGAACAGGGTACTAAAATTGTGAATAGGGTCGAAAAAGTCTTAGCGCCCTTGCTATCCTGTCGTTGCTCGGAAGTGTATTCTGTTTGTCGGCTTTCATCTTCGTCTTCGTAGTGACATACCAGACGACAGGCCAGCACATCAAGGAACCTATCGCCTCCAACACAGTCGGAATCAACTACCCGTACATGAGATGGACGCCCGAGACGTGGTTCAAGGCCGTGCTAGATCTCCCTTTGGCTGACGGCGCGCAACACACCGAGATCAAAGTTAGGGTCGGATGCATGGTAGCCTGGCGGTGGATATTGCTTCCTCTCTTACTTGTATTTATCACGACCTTCTGCGTCGCAGCAATAACTTGGTCAAGGCGGCGGAGAGACGACATGCTGGTGCGGACCAGTTCAGGGCATTCTGTGGAGGAGAAGGGATCACGATGAGTGGCATGGCGGTACACATGACATTTAGCGAGTTGGCGAGGCAGCGAACCTCGGCGCGTGACAAAAAATGTCCCCACCAAGCTCCGACTCTCTTCCACCCGCAATACGAACACATACAAACACACGCACCTCTCTTCCCCCTCTCCCTCACCCTCCCCGACGAGAGCCTTCGCTATGGGCTGGCTCATCTACCTCGCCGCCATGCCGCCCGCGCTCATCATCGCCATGCGCCTGCTCTCGCTCGTGCTGCCCGCGAAGCCCGCCCAGCTGGTGTCGTACTACGCCTTCGCAATAAGCTCCATGCTCCTCATGCTCTGCTGCGCGCTGTACGGCACCCTCGTGGCTATACCTCTACGTCTCGTGGGCTATGGTGGACTGATCCAGTGGACGGTTGCGCGGGCGTTCAAATGGGTCATGTGGTTGTGCACCGGCGTAACATTCAGAGTGACGGGGAGCATGAAGAAAGAGGGCGGTCTCAGTGGAGAAGACGCCCTCAGGGACCGTCCCGCCATTTTTGTGGGCAACCACCAGACGTGGGTTCACCAGGTCCTTTGGCTATGCCAACTCTTGACTGCGGCGCTGACATTCCTTGCAGCGAACTCGACGTCCTCATGCTCGGCTGCATGTTCCCCAAATACACGTCCGTCACGGCCAAGAAGTCGCTGAAATACGTGCCCCTACTCGGCTGGTTCATGGCCCTCTCCAAGACCGTCTTCATAGACCGCGCAAACCGCACCTCCTCCCGCGCCGCATTTGATACTGCCGCACACACCATGAAGACAACACGCCAGAACGTTTTCATATTCCCCGAGGGCACGCGCTCCTACGCCTCGAAGCCTGAACTTCTGCCCTTCAAGAAAGGCGCCTTCCATCTTGCCGTACAAGCACAAGTCCCAATCGTGCCCGTCGTCGTTGGCAACTACTACCACGTTCTAGACGTAAAGGGCAAGAGATTTACGCCAGGCGTGGTGGATGTAACAGTCCTGCCGCCAATACAGACAACAGGAAAGGGACCAGAGCACGTCGATGAGCTGCTCAAGAAGACAAGAGATGCTATGATGGATGAGCTGATTCGGCTGAGCCACGTCTCAGGCACGGGCAATGGCGAGCCTCTTCCGCGTACTAGTGGGATCGACGGACAGGAGCGCAGTGAGCTGAGGAAACGGAATTAGGACTTCTGGCACATACGGCGTTAGGTGGCGCTTGGTATACATTGATATCCCAAATAAGACAGGTTCGATACTGTCTGGCTGGTTGGCATGTACATAATCGTAGTTTTAGTACAAAGATCATTTACTCAACATTTGTTCAGCCCAATGCAGCACTGCTGTCAAATATGTCATGGCTTTTTCGAGATTAGCAAATGGGCTTGAAATATGGTGTAGAACGACCCAGAATACGAGCTTCCGCGTAGTCTAAGAGGGTTGAAGCTCGGCAAACCTTCCCCGACTACGATAGTGCTCGGTGCTCGTTACCCCACAACTACCCCTCTCGTTACCCAATGAGGCAATCCCGTGCTGGTTAGACGCGTGAATGCTGAACAGCGTGTACCTAGGTCGCATATATAGCCATGTTGACGGCCATGAGAAAGATGTTTTCTCATTATTGACCATTCGAACGAGTTCAAGTGCGTGCTTGAAGCAAGATGGCAGCAAGACAACCAGGTTTAGTCAACGAGACGAATTCTGGAAATGCATTCAGTGTCAAAGGAAAAAGTGCCATAGTCACTGGTGCTGGGTCAGGTATAAACTTCTCTTTTGCAGCCTTACTTCTCAGCCACGGCTGCTCCGTCCTTATAGCCGATCTTTCGCTTCGCCCGGAAGCAGAGCAACTGGTCAAGGAATACGGCATACAAGAGCAAGGGAGACCACGCGCCGTCTTTCTCAAGACCAATGTCACGGATTGGCCGCAGCTGGAGCGCATGTTCGAAGTAGGAATACAGGAATTCGGAAAAGTCGACATTGTATGTCCAGGAGCAGGCGTCTACGATCCCCACTGGAGTAACTTCTGGCATCCTCCAGGCGTCGATGGCAGCGAGAGCAGAGACAAGGCGGACGGGGGACGATACGCAACTCTCGATATCAACGTAACACATCCCATTCGCACGACCCAGCTTGCTATATCGCATTTCCTCAATCCACCACCTGGTGTAGATAGAGTGAGTGCGCAGAATCCTAAGAGAGTTCTCATCATCTCTAGTATTGCAGGCCAAAACCCCAACCTCCACGCGCCGATATATACGGCGGCCAAGCACGGGATGAACGGGTTTGTCCGGTCGCTGGGTAGGCTCGAAGCGGAAATGAACATTCGCGTCAATGCCGTCGCTCCGGGCGTCATCAAAACACCACTGTGGACCGAGCATCCGGAGAAATTGGCGTTCGTTGATCAAACCAAGGATGCGTGGGCGACACCCGAAGAAGTGGCAGTCGCCATGTTGAGATGCTTGGAAGAAACCGATCTGGGTGGTGGCACGATCCTTGAGGTGGGTGCGAAACAGACCAGGCTAGTTGAGGCATACGTAAGTATTGATGGAAAACATCCACCCGAGTGTGTGACTGTGTGCTGATGATTGATGATGCAGAACGATCCGGGCCCGAGTGGAGCGGGCCATACTGTTAGCAATCTTGAAGAACAATACAAGGAGGTGTACGGATGGCTGAACCAAGACGGATGGGGCAAGACGACTGGCAAAGCAAAGTTGTGATATCCAGCTATCAACATGGAGAAGCCTGAAGTCGGCCTTTTGGCCGAAGCTGCCCTGGATATGTCCGCGGGAATTCACGATGATAAGCTAATAATAACATCGCGATAGTGTATAGCCGTGGGTTGTTGGTAGAACAAGCCTCCTCAATCGTATGACAGTGCATTACTCTGCTCCGAGTGCCGCCACGTGGGATCTGCTCAGGCATCGCGTCCAGCCACGTCCATGCCGAAGCGCGTCTTGATGGATGGGCCGGACGACAGTGCTCCGAGAGCGGCAAAATTTCTGATCGCTAGCGGTTACTCGAAAGGACCCTCACCGCTGACTGAGCTTGACTTCTGCCGCCATTGCCACCGGTGACGCTATTTTTCCATGGAGGGGCCGGAAGGTGAGGGGCGCTACGTATGAAAGGCCCCACCCATGCAGCTGGCCCAACAACACTTTTACATCACATCAGTCGATAACTTTCCTCACCTCTGCTACATATCAAGTGCTCTCACAAACACTTGCAACAAACCTTCAATCCCAATTCCATACACAGATACCCATCACAATGCCTAGCTCCCTCGAACAGCTCAAGGCCTCCGGCACCGTGAGTATTCACATGCGCAACACCAAGCCTGCGGAAGAATTATAGCTGACCGACTTTCCCTACAGACCGTTGTCGCCGACTCCGGTGACTTCGCTACCATCAAGAAGTACCAGCCCCAGGATGCCACCACCAACCCCTCGCTCATCCTCGCCGCGTCTAAGAAGCCCGAGTACGAGAAGCTGATCGACGCGGCCGTCGCATACGGCAAGAAGAACGGCACCGACCTTGAGAACCAGGTCGACACTACCCTTGACAACCTGCTGGTACAGTTTGGCAAGGAGATCCTCCAGATTGTCCCCGGCAAGGTCTCGACAGAAGTCGATGCGCGCTTCTCCTTCTCCACCGAGGAGTCAGTAGCCAAGGCCCTGCACATCATCGACCTCTACAAGGAGATCGGTATCGACAAGGAGCGCGTTCTCATCAAGCTCGCGTCCACATGGGAGGGAATCAAGGCTGCTGAGATCCTGCAATCCAAGCACGGAATCAACTGCAACTTGACCCTCATGTTCTCCCAGGTCCAGGCCATCGCGGCTGCCGAGGCCGGTGCTTTCCTCATCTCTCCCTTCGTCGGCCGTATTCTTGACTGGTACAAGGCCTCGACCAAGAAGGAGTACTCCAAGGAGGAGGACCCCGGTGTCAAGAGCGTCCAGCAAATCTTCAACTACTACAAGAAGCACGGCTACAAAACCATCGTCATGGGCGCATCTTTCCGCAGCGTCGGTGAGGTTACCGAGCTCGCTGGTTGCGACTACCTGACCATTGCTGTAAGTACTGCCCGCAGGCTCTATCCCTGCACATGTGACTAACGAATACAGCCCAACCTGCTCGAGGAGCTGTACAACTCACAAGACGACGTCCCCAAGAAGCTCATCGCCGAGGATGCCAGCAAGCTCGACATCGAGAAGAAGACCTACATCAACAACGAGGCTGAGTTCCGCTTCTACTTCAACGAGGACCAGATGGCCGTCGAGAAGCTCCGCGAGGGTATCTCGAAATTCGCCGCTGACGCCGTTACCCTGAAGGACATCCTCCGCAAGAAGATCCAAGCGGCATAGAGTGTGTAATCCGATGACGGAGACACACCAAGCATCTGAACACTCTTACGGCTTTCTTCGGTTTTGATACGAGACATGATGGGCTGGTTTCCAATAAATAGATAGTAAAATTGACATCAGATGTAAAACACCATCTTTCCGTCATCTCTGTGATATGCTGAAACCTTGAACGTCATGAAAGTGTAAGAAAACGATAGAAACCATGTTAAGTGATGGGCCCTCAGGGCTATTAATCATTCGTCGGATCTGGCCCGGCGTTAGAGACCGTTGCGTCACTACAGCCCCGCATTCGGCCGGTGGAGGCGGCTTCAAAGCTCACCTCTAGCCAGCTGTACATCTCCCTCCCATCTCCTCCCCAACAACGCCTCTTTCTGTCACAGATCCCAAAATACACAAGTAATACCACCAATACCCATCACATAACCGTCACAATGGTCAAAGCCGGTACGTATGTTTAGAGTAGCTTCACGAGCTTGCCCTCTTGCGGGAAGGTGGGGTCAGCTCCTTGCGTAAGATTGAGCAGATTATTTGCGACGACACGGTACTCAGGTGTATCGTAACGCTCGAAAAGGTCAATTGGACAGCTTTGGGACTCACAAGGAGTACCATGCTGTCAGTTGGTACCTGGGGCTTGTCGTTGGACTTCTCCAATCAGCTCGCCGGCTGCAAGACACCCTGATGGCCTTCCGCTACACTGCACGCGCATCAACGCGCTACAGAAGCTTGGATTGAAGCCTAGGGCCCTTGAGGAGATCAGATATGCTAACGCAAACGCTATAGTCGCCGTCCTCCGTGGAGACTCGAACGTCAAGGGAACCGTCACCTTTGAGCAGGCCGACGAGTCCGCCCCTACTACCATCTCATGGAACATCACTGGCCACGACGCCAATGCTGAGCGTGGCATGCACGTTCACGCTTTCGGCGACAACACGAACGGTTGCACGTCTGCTGGTCCTCACTGTGAGTACAGACCCACACCTACACCTATACCTACACCCCAACGACCCTGCACCGGATACGCAGGAACACCCACCCTGCAGATCTAGCCGCCGAGATGCATATCCATACTAACACCACCGTCCAGTCAACCCCCACAACAAGACGCACGGCGCGCCCGAAGACGACGAGCGCCACGTCGGTGACTTGGGTAACTTCAAGACCGATGGCCAGGGCAACGCTCAGGGCAGCACCACGGACAAGCTGATCAAGTTGATTGGCGCCGAGAGCGTCGTTGGCCGCACCATTGTCGTTCACGCTGGAACTGACGACCTCGGCAAGGGTGGACACGAGGAGTCAAAGAAGACTGGTAACGCTGGTCCTCGTCCTGCTTGCGGTGTTATTGGCATCTCCAACTAGAATGTTATGTGTCAAGAACGTAAACGATGGGGAAGGATTAGGGTAGCTTGACGAGAATCAATCGCTGTACCCTATTCCTCATTCAAGTGCATCATGCAAATGTGGCTATGGTGTTTTGACGGAAGGCTTATGCATTGGTGTGATTATGCAGATTTGACAGAAGAAATTTGCATTCGTGTTGCCTACGTAGACTGAGTCACTACCACGACCACCGCCCCAACCATATCCGCGCAGCTGCCACCCACCCGCTCTTCCGCCGAGATGACCGAATCTCAATTGTCCGAGCGCAGCAGCTGGCAGCAATACGTACCAGGTCAGGTTGCTAGTGGACGGGCTAGAGTGTGTCCTAGTCCCCCATGTTGCATCCAATAAAGATAGATGGTGGATCGAAGAAACGAAGACCCAAGCCGTGAACTCCACGCCAATGCAGAGAAAGGGTATCGATGCTTACAGTCGAGAGATAGAGAGTTGTTGATACGCCCCCAATGTCGCAACTTTTTTACCGATGAAGGGTACGCAAAGAGAAGCGGACTGCTGAGTGGATGTGATCAAGGTCAGTAGCAATGGAGGGAACGATGAATGAGAAGCCACCCTCGCTTGTTCTGAGGCAGGGCCTAGAACAGAGAGGGGAGCTAAGAAGGATTACAAGTTGACGACACGAGTATCGTCGTTGAGAAATTGACGGCGATACCTCGCTATCTCCACAGCGATGCCGTTGGGGTCTTTGATGTTTTTCTGACGAAGTTCCTTGAGCACGCCGCGGAGACCGTCATTCCAGCGCTGCTTTTCCTCGGAGGTCTTGCCTGGGTTCGCTGTGCCGAGCTGGACGAGCAGTTTGTCACCTATATGATTACAAGTCAGTTTCCGCGCAGAGGTATAGCCGTCATGAATGGAAAACAAAACACAACGGAAATCAAGACAAAAACGCCTCTCCCAACGCACCAGTAATAGCAACTTCCCTAAAGTGCTGATCGGGACATTCAGGGTCGTTGCATGCGCCGCCAGCTAGTTCGTACTGGCAAAGCGGCTTCTCTGGGTTGATCTGATGACTAAAAGTCAGGGACAGGAAGCCACCATTTATATCTTGAGCATAGTTGGGATGATAGCGATAGGACTTGAACATTCGCAGCGGGCTTTCGTACGGAGTAAACCTGGCTGGCTCGGGTTCTTCGTCCTGTTCGGTCACCTCAGGCACCTGGTCTGCATTAGCTAGGCCTCCGGTATGGTGGTTGACGTACAGGTCCGCCAGCGGCCGCCGAAGACGTTACCTCTGGTTGTAGCTCGGGCGCTAGATCATCAGCTATTCCAGCGTCTTGATGTAACGGGTTGTACGCTGAGATGGACTTCCTCATTTCCGGCTCTGGGGTAGACTCGTCGTCGGATTCGCTGTCGTCAGAGCTTTCATCAGATGATGTAGCAATGTCCATAGCGCCATCTCCCGCCTCAGCTTGAGCCGTGGGCTCATACTGATCTGCGGTGGATTCTTCGCCGACCTGGACATCCGGCATGTCTTCTTCGACGTCGGGTGGCTCGTAGGCCTCTTCTTCTTGCGGGGAGGCTTGCGAACTTTCGAGCGAATACTCGGGTTTGGTCTGCACCTCTACTTCTTCTTCCACGGGTACTTCGGGAATAACGACGGATTCTTCTGGCTCGTATTCCGGCTCGTACTCTTCCTCTTCTTCCTCGTCTTCGTCACCTTCGGAAACAGACATGTCGACTTCTCCTTCTTCTGACGGCGAGGGGGCAGTGATAGGTTGCTGAACCTCTTGGTCCACAGCAGCACTGGCGTTGGCCTTAGCTACGTCGATCGCATTTTGTGCACTCGCATCAGCTTTCGATGAATCACTTTGCGTGTTTTCGATCTGGTCTTGCTGAGCTGTCGAGACAAAGGCTGGCGCCGAAGGATTCAGGGTCCGAGTGCCATTGGTAGGTGAATCCTGTGGGCTAAAATGTATCCGTGATGCTGCTGGGTTAAGGGCGCCTTCTGCAGACATGACCTGTTCTGGCAACTCTGGGGGCTCATAACTCTCCTGCTCGGGCTGAACCGTATCCTGTCCAAGTCCAGGGAGTGCCATTGGTATTGAAGTTTGTTGGTTTGAAGCTGAAAGTGAAACCGGTGAAGTATCCTTGACTGCGGGTTGCGATACAGGCTGGGTTTGGTTGAGTGGGGAATTCGAGTCCGAAGACTGCTCGCCTTCGATTTCATCTTTCTTGGCTCGTAATTGCGCGTGAGACATGCCCTCTGTGTCGACACCCAGATCTTCCAGCTCCTTGGTCAGCTGCTCCTTGTCCCTTGCGATCCTCTCGTTCTGCGCCGTTAGCTGCTCCAATTCCTTGGTCAGCTGAGCCATCCTACTCGCGTTACTCGCAATCTCGGCATCCAAAGTGGGCAGCTTAGACTGGATCTCCGCCCGGCGAAGACGATTTGTGTCTTTGGAATGTGATGGGAATGATACAAACTGGGTCGTGGATGTGGGAAGCGTAGCTGGAGTGGAGGCTTGGAGAGATGGCACTGGTGTCGAAGTCTTTTGGCTCGCGGACGGTGATGTAGTGGCGCTGGCAGCTGCTGCCAACCTATCCCGCTCTCGCTTTTCAGCGAGCTTCTTCTTGAGGGTCTCGCGCATGGCCACCAACTGCTTCTCTTTGTCCACTAGCTCCTTCTCACGCGCGACCGTGTTGGGTGTTTCTGCGCCTGAGGTACCGACAGCAGCGGCCGATGGGGTTGCTGGCATCGCGCCGGAGTGGAAGTTGGGAAGAATGCCAGGAGCCTGGCGCGAATTCTGGCCTGCCTGAGGAGCGGGCTGATCGTCGTCAATGTCCATATCGCTGCCGTTGGACTCGTCTTCGCTAACATCTATGATCATTGAATCATCTTCCTGGTCAGCATGCGGAGACTGGCCCAGCGGCCTTGTGTGAGGAGTAGAAGAGTTTGGTAGAGATGCTGGCTGAGGTGCAGCCGGAGCAGGTGTATTCGATGTTGAAGACGCGCCCATGAAAAGACCTGGAATGGCAGAGAAGGATGGGGTGTAGGCGGCACTCGTGGGTGTATGCGAGCCGGGCGTGACTGGCGGCTTCTGTCTCGCCTTGATAGCTTCCAAGCGCTGCTTAATCAACTCGGTATTGCGCGCCCTCTGCTCGTCTGTCACAGGCGGCTTAGCAGCCGGCGGGGTCGCAGGCTGGGGCGTCTTGGTGACTGGCGCAGGCGTGGTGGGTTTGGCGGCGGCGGCCTGTTTCGCAGCCTTCGCAGCCTGGAGACGTGCTATGTAGTCCTGACGATGACCCGGAGTGCTTGGCGACGCGACAGACTTGGGCGCATCTTGCGCGACGGGAGTCACTGGCTGGACGGCGGGCGCCTTGGAGACGGCATCGTTGAGCTTGGGTGGCAGGATGGGCGCAGGCTCCGACGGCAGGTTTGCGCTCTGGTACAGGCCCCTCAGCAGCTCGGGGTCTAGCTGCTCATTGGCGAGGGCTTTGTAAGAAACGTTGTTGCTGTGCAGAAGCTTGATGAACTGCTTGGCCGCGTCGCGATCCTGCTGTAGCTTGTCCATGAGCGACGGCGAACTGTCGCCTTCACTCAGCTCGCCATCTTCGCGGTCGCTGTCCGTGACTTCCTGCACGCGCTCGGGCAGTGGAGGCTGGGGAGGCAGCGACGGTGGGGGAAAGGCCATGTTGGGGAAGGGCGGCGGCGGCGGGAGGTTTGGGGCACCTGGAGGGAAGGAGCCACTCTGGAAGAGCGCCCAAAGATTGGCATCGGGCGGAGGAAAGGCAGGGAACGGGGGCTGCTGGCCGTTCTGCGCATACGGGGCGAGGTTGATGCCCGGGATGCCCGGCAGCTGCTGCATGGGCGGGGGATGCGCGTAGTTGTTTGCCATGACGCGCGGTGATGGAGGAGCGTGGGCAGTTCGTGAGATATTGTGCATCGCGACAGTATCGAGAAATGTCCGTGCACGCTCCACCCAATCACGACCCCGGCTGTTGCTAGGGGCCCCAGCGGCTGTCATTGTTTACAACAACTTTACGTGCAGCGTCTGTACCAGCAAAGCCTCCCTAGGGTTCCTTTTGCATGTCTGCACCCGCGTCCCCGCATACCACTGTACATACTGGGGCAATGTCAATCAACTAAGCCCAAATGACCCCTTCGGATACGACGACGACTGCACCACGACAACACCACCACCACTCACCACCATGAGCGCGAACGGGCCCGCGCCGAATGGCCGACCCTTCGCCCGCAACTCGCGCGGCACTCCCTTTGCCAGGAACTCGGTCTCCTCGCCGCTCCACGAGGCCGACGACTCCCCCATGGGCCACCTGCGCAACCGCTCCCTCACCAACCTCACCAGCCCGCCGCTGGGCCGCAGTGACTCGGCACGCCTGCGCTCCAACTCGAACCGCAACAGCACGCCCGTCGGCACCTTTGCCCCGCAGTTCATCTCCGAGGACGACGACGCTGCTCCGCGCCTGGGTGGCATCGTGGAAGGCGAGAACGACTTCTCCGGCAAGCGCTATGTCTGGCTTAGAGATCCTGTCACGGCCTTCGTCCGCGGGTGGGTCGTCGAGGACCTGCCGGGCGGACGCATCCTCGTTCAATGCGACAATGGCACACAGCAGGATGTCGACGCCGACGCCATCGACAAGGTCAATCCGGCCAAGTTCGACAAGGCCGACGACATGGCGGAACTCACCCATCTGAACGAGCCCTCGGTCATCCACAACCTCCACATGCGATACCAGGCTGACCTGATATACACCTACTCCGGACTGTTTCTCGTCACCGTGAACCCCTACTGCCCGCTGCCCATCTACTCGCGGGAGTACATCAACATGTACCGGGGGCGGAGTAGGGAGGAGACCAAGCCGCATATCTTCGCCATGGCTGATCATGCCTTCCGGAATCTCATAGAGGAAGGCACCAACCAGAGTATTCTCGTGACGTGAGTTAGCCCAACATCTATACCAGCCGTAACTGACCCTCTATAGCGGAGAATCCGGTGCTGGTAAGACGGAGAACACCAAGAAGGTCATCCAGTATCTAGCCGCTGTCGCCAACTCGGAAACCCCACGGGCAAAGTCAGGAGGCCGCCACCTCTCCAACCTATCCGAGCAGATATTACGAGCCAACCCCATTCTCGAAGCCTTCGGTAACGCGCAAACGGTGCGAAATAACAACTCGTCTCGTTTCGGAAAGTTTATCAGGATCGAATTCTCCCGCACCGGACACATCGCTGGCGCGTACATAGACTGGTATCTGTTGGAGAAGTCAAGAGTCGTGCGCCTCAACTCAAACGAGCGCAACTACCACGTCTTCTATCAGCTGCTGCGCGGCGCACAGAGCCAGATGAAGCAGGAATTCTTCTTGGACAACAAAGACACAGACGACTTTGAGTATACAAGGCATGGCAACGACGTAATTTCCGGTGTGGATGACCGAGATGAGTGGAATGGCTTGATCGAAGCTTTCCATGTCATGGGCTTTACCGACAAGGAGCAATCGGCCATCTTGAAGACGGTCGCTGCAGTCCTGCATCTTGGCAACATCCGGGCCGTCAAGGAGAGTCGGCGGGCAGACCAGGCTACACTGAATCTTGCAGCTGAGCAGCAAGCCCAGATAGTCGCCCAATTACTCGGCATCTCCGCTGATGACTTCATCAAAGCCCTTTTGCATCCTCGCGTCAAGGCCGGCAGAGAGTGGGTTGAAAAAGTTCAGACACCCGAACAAGTCAATCTTTCCATCGATGCCCTCGCAAAGGGTATCTACGAGCGTGGCTTCGGTGATCTTGTCGACCGTATCAATCGCCAGCTCGACCAGACCGGCGGTGGTGGAGATGACTCACATTTCATCGGCGTGCTGGATATCGCCGGTTTCGAAATCTTTGACGAGAACAGTTTTGAACAACTCTGTATCAACTACACTAATGAGAAGCTACAACAATTCTTCAACCACCACATGTTTGTTCTGGAACAAGAAGAATACGCACGCGAGCAGATAGAATGGAAATTCATCGACTTTGGCCGCGATCTTCAGCCGACAATTGACCTGATCGAGCTACCAAACCCCATTGGTATCTTCTCCTGCCTGGACGAGGACAGTGTTATGCCCAAAGCCACCGACAAGAGCTTCACAGAGAAGCTGCATTCATTATGGGACCGCAAGAGCACCAAGTACAAGCGATCGCTCCTTACTCAAGGTTTCGTCCTCACCCACTACGCTGCCGAAGTAGAGTATTCGACGGAGAACTGGTTGGAAAAGAACAAGGATCCGCTGAACGACAACGTCACTCGCCTCCTGGCTGGCTCCGCTGACAAGCAGATCGCCAATCTCTTTGTTGACTGTGCTGATGCGGACGATGGCATGGGCGGAGCACGCAGCCGCGTCAAGAAGGGCCTCTTCCGTACTGTCGCTCAACGCCACAAAGAGCAATTGGCGACGCTCATGACTCAGCTCCACTCCACCCACCCCCATTTCGTCCGATGTATTCTTCCAAATCACAAGAAGCGACCAAAGCAATTCAGCGCACCTCTTGTCCTTGACCAGTTGCGTTGCAATGGTGTTCTGGAAGGTATACGTATCGCGCGTACTGGTTTCCCCAACCGACTTCCTTTCGTGGAATTCCGTCAGAGATACGAGGTACTCTGCAGAGATCTCCCCAGGGGCTATCTCGAAGGGCAGGTCGCGGCCAACATGATTCTCGAAAAGATCAACCTTGACAGGTCATTGTACCGTGTCGGAATCACAAAGGTCTTCTTCAGGGCTGGTGTCCTTGCCGAACTCGAAGATCAACGCGATGCGCTTATCCGCGATATTATGATTCGTTTCCAGTCCGCAGCTCGTGGATTTGTGCAACGTCGCCTAGCTCACAAACGTCTCTATCGAGCCGAGGCCACTCGGATCATTCAGCGCAACTTCCAGGTCTACCTTGACATGCAGTCGAACCCATGGTGGAGGCTCTTCGCGCGGATGAGGCCTATGCTTGGTGCGACACGTCAAGCAGCAGAGGTCAAGAAGCGCGACGAGATGATCCACCAGCTCGAGGAAAAGATGCAACAAGAAGCTGCTGAAAGACAGCGGGTCGAGGACGAGCGAAGGCGCGCAGAAATGGATATCCAACGTATCCAGAAGACGCTTGAGAGCGAACGTGCGCTTGCCTTGGACAAGGAAGAAATCTTCAAGCGTCTTCAGCTCCGCGAGACTGAGCTTTCCGAAAAGCTGGCTGGTGCTATCGAAGATCAGGATCAACTCGAAGACCAGCTAGACGATCTCATGGAAGCGAAGAGGAGGACTGAGGAGGAGGTCGAACATCTTCGCAAAGAGTTGGAACAAGCAGGCCAAATCATCAGCAAGCTCGAGGGCGAAACGCAGGAGCTAGAGGAGCAGAACGCGCGTCTGGATCAGCAGCTAAAAGAGCTTGAGGTCAAACAATCTCAAAGAAGCCAGGCTGAGGAGACGATGAACCAGGAAATCAAGATGCTCAAGAGCCACCTGTCATTGAAGGAGCGAAAGCTCGAGGACCTCGAACATAAACTTCTCAAGACAGACCAGGACCTCGACATTAAGTTGGCAGCTTCACAGAAGGAGGTACAGGCCGGCAAGAACCAGATCAAAGAACTCCTCGATGAGAATCGGCAAATCCGTAATCAAATGGCGGATCTGTCATCGACATCGACTAGCTACGAAGATCTGATCAGACGTAAGGAAAGCGAGCTCGCGATCCTGAAGACCGACCTCAAGAACTACGAGAACGACCGCCGATTGTTTGACGATGAAAAGCGAACCCTGGCTTCCAAGCATGACGATCTCCAAAGCCGCCTCCGTGACGCAAAGGCGGAGCTGGATGCTGTACGCTCCCAAAAGCAACAGCTCGAACGTGAAGCCGCAGACGCGAAACGTTTACTTGAGGAGAAACTGTCCGAGGACGCTGAGTACAGTGAAAGTCGGAAGCTGTTGGAAGAGCAGACAGAAGCCCTCAAGGCTGAGCTCTTTGCTGTCCAAAAGGAGCTCAGTCGGGAGAGACAATCACGCGACGATGTTGAGATGCTTGGAGAGCACAAGTACGACACGCTCAAGCGCGACTACGATGCGTTGAACGAATCCAAGATCACTATTGAGAAGGAGATGTACGCCCAGCAGGACGTTCTTCGACGAGCTACGGAAACTCGCACAGCACACGAGAACGAGCGGAAAGAGTACCAGAACGAACTCCGCAGCCTTCGCGAGAAATACCTTAAGCTGGAAGAGCAGAAGTTGGATGCCGATGCTCAGGCAGAACGTGCGCAATCAAGGCTGGCTTCCGAACGGCAAGCCATCCAGCAACGCGAGCTGGAAGAAAAAGATCAACAGCTTGACCAAATCGAGGCAGAGCGTGACGACTTGGCCGAACAGGTTCATAACTTGACGCAGATGCTCGCCGACTCAGACTCGTTCAAGGAGCGCAACGACCAGCAAAAGGAGCGTCTCGAACGCGAGATAGTCACCATTAAGGGGAGACTTACAGCATCTGAGAACGACAATCGTGCACTCCTCAACAAACTTCAACAAAAGAACTTAGACATTGCGCGATCAAACTCGCGAGCTGGTGACACTCATCGTGTGAAGATCACCCAGTTGACTCACGAGAAGTCCAAGGCTGAGGAAGACAACAAGCGCCTCTATCGTCAGCTCGAAGACGCACAGCTCACGATCGCATCTTTGGAGAAGCAGAAAGAGAAGTTGTCGCTCAGCCTTGAGGACCTCAATCACGAGCTTGCAAGAGAGCATAAGACAAGTCGTAACGCAGAGCAGGCCTCCTCTACCATCAACCTACAACTCGCAGATGTCAACCGCAAGCTCGAGACTGAACGCCAGCTACGTACACAAGCTCAAGCCAACACAAAGGCGGTTCAATCATCGCTTGACAACACCAATCAGGAATTGGAGGAATGCCATCGACAGCTTATGCTTCTTCGCAAGGTCTTTGATCCGGACTCGGCCGATGTTGCAATCACTTACGATGCTGCGAAGCCCGACATTGTTAGAACGGTGGACATTGCCGAGCGCCTGGAGGCTGCGAACCAAGCTTTGCGCGTAGCATCAGAGCGATACTCGCGTGCTGAGGCTCAGCTTGACGAGCTCCGAGAAAGGCACGAGGGCGAGCTTCATGACATGGATGCACGCCATGCCAACTCGAAGCGTGCTCTGCTAGAGGAGATGAACAGCAGCCAAGTCAATCAAACCAATGCTCGTCAAACGCCTACACACAACCGCAAAGACAGCGAGAACAAGCGGCCATTCTCCATCACGAACACACCCACCAACCAGCGACACATCAGCAATGCTACGCACGACTCCGCACGTTCTGACCGAACTGTTGACACAGTCGCGTTCAACAATCGCATGGACATGGCTGCCGAGCTTGAGATGGTGCAGAACCAGCTGCAGATGTCGGAAATGCAGAACAAACACCTTCAAGAACAGCTTGGACGCTCGCCTGAGCGCAACGGCTGGCAGGATGATAGTCCCTCTGTTCGAAGGGTGCAGAAATTGGAGCGTGAGAACTACCGTCTCCATGACATGCTTGACGACTCTGCTACCAAGGTTTCTGCCCTTGAGCATAGCCTTCGTTCCGGTCAACTCTCCTACCAGGAAGTCCAGACGAAGTCTCACGAACAGCTGTTCGATCTCTTGACATCTCAAGAGCAATCGCGTAAATCGATTGTGCAGGCTCACAACACCGCCATCAATGAACTTGCCGACGCCAAGACGGCCTTTGACGACATCAAGCAGGTCAAGCTCTCATTAGAGTCTGAGCTCCGCGAGATGCAAGCTGAGCTCGAAGATCTCACTAACGAGCGAGAGGAAGAGCACGCCAACCATAACCAGCTTCTCCAAGAATTTGCTGATCTCCAGATCCGACTGGACAACGAGACATCGACATTGGTCGATGTACAGTCAAGCTTGAACTTGTACAAGAGCAGGGCCGACGAGTACTTCAGCAAGTTGGAACAAGCGGAGATTGCCGTATTGAGAGCATCTCGTGCTGAGCAATTCGCCAAGACTCAAGCGCGGGAAGCCGAGGAAACTTGCGCAACGATCATGGCTGAGCGGAAGGAGATGGACGGTATGGTTGAGGACTTGCAGCGAACGGTTCAACGGTACGACGAACGTGTTGAAGACCTCTCGACCGACCTACAGACAGCTCTGCAAGCCAAGAAACGACTACAGAACGAGCTCGAAGATTACAGAAGTCAGCACGCTCATGACGTCGAGGACAGCGAAACCTCGCTTGAGCAGACACGCAAGAAGTACCAGTCTGAGCTGGCATCCCTTACCCAGGAAATCGACCAGGAGCGCGAGAACGTAATCCACGTTCGCGAAGAGAATGGCCGACTACGGGAAGAGATCGAGGAGCTGAGGAACAAATGGGACGACGAGCTGCTTAACTCATCGACCTGGGCAAAGGAGAAGAGCCGTCTTGAGATGACTCTGCAAACCATCTCCAACTCGCGCGACGAAGCCGCCAACGCGCATAACGAAGCGCAATCCAAGATCGTCAGCCTGCTATCACAGGTCCGGAATTTGCGCACCAACGTCGATGACCTTGCAGCCGAGCGCGATTCTGCTATCGAAGAAAAGAAGCGTCTCGAATCGCGTCTGCAAGAAGCTGCTGATACGCTCGATGAACTCTCTCGCTCAGAGTCTCCAGCTATGCGCAATGCAGCTGCTTACGATCGTGACTTGTTGGAGCTCAAGTCCGGCTTGGCACAACAGGAGGACATCACTGCTGCCGCGGTGGGCAAGATGCGCCGCGCAGAGGCCCTTGCCCAAGAGCTGCAAAAGGATATCGTAGCTGAACGGGAAGCCAATGTGAAGCTTCACAAGGACAAGGCGGCTGTCGAGAAGGGTCTGAAGGACCTGCAACTTCGCTTGGTCGATCTCGAGACGAAGGGCTACAGCGGCTCAGCTGGCAAGGACGTCCGCTTCCTCCATGGACGCATTCAAGAGGTATGTTGACTCAGATCACACTAACCCACATTATCGATTGATGCTAACTCATCCATTAGCTCGAAAAAGCGCTCGAAGACAGTGAATCCACTCGTCTCTCCGAATCGCGTAGCGTCCGCAACGTGGACCGTACGGTAAAGGACCTACAGACACAGATCGAGCGCCGCGACAAGCAAAACGCGTCTGTCATGGACGACCTCAACAAGTCGCGCGACAAGATTTCCGGCCTCCTGGCCACCATCGATGACCTCCAGTCCTCCGACTCGACAAACCAACTCGCCGCTAAGCGCGCCGAGCGCGAACTTCGCGAAGAACGAGAGAAGACCCTGCGTCTCGAGCGCGAACTTGAAGGCTGGAAGAATCTCCGCGTTGAACGTCGTAGCGCCCTCGGCGTCCCCGCAGCGCCAGCAAGTGAAGCTGGCGACACGCGCTCACGACGAGGCAGCTCTATCGGCCTCCTAATGGGCGAAATGGGCGAAGTTTCTGCAGCCGACAAAGGAAAGTACGGCGGCAGTCTACGCTCCAATCTCCGTCGTGTCAGCGGTCAGAAGGGTTTTTTGTAGTAGATGGGGTCTCTGAGGGGAGGGGAGCATGGAGATCCCGGTATCCTATCATGAAGCTGAGCCCGCCGTTGGAAGAAGAAGAGGGCTTTGCAACGAGAGTTGTTGATGACGCAGTCAGGAACTATCAGTGGCGGCGCGCTGCTGCTGTTGCCCCTGCTGCTCCTGTTACGCAAGTGGTGGAGTTGGACGAGAAGGAGTATAATACCCTGGCAAAGGTTCTGGGGAATGATACACCAGGTGGTTCCCCACTTGAGGGTGATCAAATGGATGTAGAGATTACGGATGATGAGGACGAGGCTACACCCGGTGACGATGGGGATAGCGCTGTCGGCGGTATCGGCGCTGCGGGTACTGGTACTATCAAGAGGAAGAGGACGGTTCGTGTTGTAATCAGGTCGAGGGCGTTTATTTAGGCGGCTGCTGGACTGTTGTGTTACGCTGCGCTACGAGCTCTGAATACCCTGGGTCCGGTTGGCATTCGCATGGTTTTGTTGTTTTCCGCATGGCGTTTCGCGTTAGCATCATGATATCTTTTTGGACGTCGACGATGAGCGCTTTGAGTGTTTTACATACATGTAATTATTTTGCGATTGTTCTTCTTCTACTTTGCTATAGTAGCCTTCCATTGAATGCCAGTCAGTGGATTTCTTTGATATAAACTGGCTTCAGAATAGCAACATGCACGCATAGAGTGATTCAGTGGTGTTGGGCTGGATGTCATGGTGTATTGCAATGGTATCAATTAGGCGAAGATGTCAATATCTAATTAATATATCTGGCGAGCCAACATCCCCAGCATCTAGAAGCAGAAGACTTGGTCCTCGAGCTTGCTGACTGGCTTTGCCTTGGCGTAACCCAGGCTCTCGGTTGCCTTCTTCATGGCCGCAACCATGGGCGGCGGCCCGCAAATGAGGATCTTAACATCGCTCGCAGGCGCGGGCAACTTCTCCTTGATCATATCGGCAGTAACGAAACCAGTGCCGCCGGTCCAGTTCTCGGGTGGGTTGTTCAGAACGTAGTGGACATTGAACTTGGGGTCCTTGGCCGCTAGCGCATCCAAGTCGTCCTTGAGCAGGATATCCTCGGGGTTGACGTTGGCGAAAATAAGGTCGACGGCGGTCTTGTCACCAGTAGAGCGTCCGCGCATGATGGCCTTCGCGATCTGGAGCATGGGCGTGATACCAGTGCCACCAGCGATCATACCGAAATGCCTAACCATGTTGGGTGTGTAGACCATAGCTCCCTTGGGGCCTTTGACCTTGATCGTGTCTCCAATGTTCAAGCTCGCGACGTGCTTGGAGATGTTTCCGGTGGGGTATGACTTGATGAGCAGGTCGACATGGCCCTTGTCTTCGTCGGATGTGATCGGTGTGTAGGAGCGGACGACTTCTTTGGGCTGGCCGGCGATGGTAGCGGCGAGGGAGATGTGCTGGCCGATGGGAAGGCCGAGGGTGTCGGTAGGACGCGGGAGGTCGAATCGGTAGATGGCGGTGTTGTGCGAGAGGACCGTCTTCTCCGAGAGCTTGAAGTCCTGGAATTCCGTCGGCTTCAACACCTTGCGGCTTCCACCGCTGCTGCTGCTGTACCAGAGGAAACCTCCTATGACAGCAGCAAAAGCTACCGCGATAGGTAGAAGCTCCATGAGTGATGGCATTGTCGGCTCACGAGGGGGGAAGGAGCAATTAAGTAAGGTAGGAAGCGGGGTGAGAGGATAAGGAAAGTGAAGAGGTGGGGAGAAGGAGAACTGACAGGGTCGCCGTGACTATTCCCCGACGACCTATCCCCCCGATTGGCTGCTGAGACGAGACTTGGCAGGGTTCAAGCGCATCATCGCATCGCATGCGCGCATTGGGGAATCGCACCCAGAATCTCTTCATTCCACCAGATGCCTACATCAATTGACCAACTTACGACAACACTTGACTGTTTGCACAGCCCCAGATTTTTACATCATAATCCTGGTTCGCATTGATGCGAGCTCAGGCGCCTTAGCACGTGATTACTGAACTTCACCCCTAAACCATCCTCTACTGGGAACGTGAAAGTCGGAAATAGGCTAATAGTGGGTAGGCCTAACAACACTACTACAACGCACCTAAAAAAAAGATCTATTTAGACAGAATTAATTCTTAGCCTCTATTATATATCTCTATTTTTGCTTAGAATTCTATTGCGTTGTTATAGTGCGTAGTAGAGGCAAGAAGTGTTGGTGTTCTTCCGACTTTCACGTTCCCAGTAGAGACCATCGCATTTCGCAGAGCTTCAACACTATGTGGCCAGAGAGAGGCCCATGACGCCCCAAAATTCCCCGGAACGCGTGCGTCGATGCTAGACAGACCTTACCGAAAGCGGAAACATTACTTCCAAACAGTGCGTTTGAGCGTACCAACTGCTAACTAAACCACGCGAGAGACATGGTACCTAGCTCGATGTCGGATGCGGGTGCTAGTTGTTCAGCGCATCCGACTTCGAGCTACCGACATGCTACATGTCAAAATAGATCACCAAGACCACGCAACGCCGACGCTAATGCTGATCAGCGAATCCCCAGTGGCTCTGTGTCTTCCGCTCCACAGACTCGGTGCAACAACGTTGAGGGTACAGCGACCGAAGCACGACTCGTGAACTAACGTGACATATGATCTACAAGGCAGACCCGTTCAACGTCGTTTCATCGTATTCATGGAGGTTTAATCTCTGTCATATTTCGGATGCATAGACATGTCGTGGAATCTCTATATAGGTAGCGTATCGTTCCGCAGTAGCTATTGGAGCCACGCCACACTCGTTTTTTGACTTTCATCATCATGCGTCTATCAGCCCTACTCTCGTTAACCATCGCTTCGCTGAGTAGCGCATTGCCTGTCAATGAGACTGCAGGTAGCTGCTCCAACCCGCGCATCAGAAAGGAGTGGTATGTGTCTCGGAGCAAAAGCTATCCGTCTGTGGTCTCTACTGACATTCTCGTAGGCGTATGCTGAACGCTTCTGAGCAAAATGCCTATATTGATGCCGTTCAATGTCTGAAGCGGGCGCCTTCCAAGGGTACCGAAGTATTCAGCACTCTGAAGACCAGGTTTGACGACTTTGTCGCCTTACACATCAACGCTACGCGAGGTTGGTACTCATCGTCATCCACAAGCATACACGTCAGCTAATAAGATGCGACAGGTGGTCAAGATGTGCCCTCACTCGCCAATGATCCTGAATCTGCTGGTAAGTACCCTTCGTGAGACATTGCTTACCGAAACAACACCCATACTAACTGGTCTTTCTCTAGCCAACGTCACAATCTACGGCATCCACACGGTTGGTGTCTTCCTACCTTGGCACCGCTACGCTATCTGGGTCTTCGAATCTGTGCTTCGCTCCGAATGCAACTACACTGGTGCACAACCCTACTGGGACTGGACTCTCGACAACCCGTCCACCAACGCCAATGGCTCCATCTACACCTCACCTGTGCTGAAGGCTTTTGGTGGCGACGGTTCCGACACAGATGGTTGCATCAAGGACGGCCCATTCGCTGGAAATTCGTCTTTGAACATCGGGCCGGTCGAATCGCTGGCGTCAAACCCGCGCTGCTTGACGCGTGCTATTGACTTTGATCTGTTCAATGGAAGTACCGGCTGGGAAGACATCTACCCAGCGACCATGGAAGCAAAGAGCTACTACCAGCTTCAGGCTTTCATCGATGGGCTGAGTTTTGTCAAAGATGAGGACAAGATCCGTACGAACGCGTTCCAGTCGCCGCATGGGCTGGGACACATGGCTATCGGTGGTGACGTACGTAACCTTCTTCTATTACGATTTCCTCCCATACTAACAGCCTGCTCAGATAAGCGACATCTACTCCTCTCCAAACGACCCGCTCTTCTGGCTTCATCATTGCCAGCTCGACTACATGTGGACGCTCTGGCAAAGCCGCGATCCCGCCCGCCTGACTGACATCGGTGGTCCAAGAACCATAGAGGGCTTTGGGCCTCCTGCCGACGCTATCGAGCAGACTACACTAGACACACCGGTGTGGATGGGGTTCATGGCCGAAGATGTTGCCGTTCGTGAGGTTCTGGATACGTTGAATCAAGAAGGCGAGGGCGTGCTGTGCTACAAATATGAGGACTCACCATCGGTAGCTGGCCGGGAACTCTAGGTCCTTGTAACTGGAAAGCTGGCAACTTTCTGTGCATTTTTTCATCATTATTCTTTTCTTACATGGCGAACTGAGCATAGCGTCCATACAGTTCAATTCATCATACTTCTTCGTCTCGAACACACGCCGCCTATTCCATCACTGCCAAATATGCCCATCAGCCCGATAAGCCTTTTTGTATCCCTTCCCCCTCCTGTTGTTCGTAGTCAACTGAGCCACCCTCGACAGGCTGCGCGTGGGCTACTTTCTCTCCAACTCCAAACTCTCTCAACACCAACCATGCCGGCCATATCGCAACACCCCATAACGCAAAGTTCCAATACACAGCTCCAACTTCAGCGAATACGGTCAGACTCGTAATACCGTAACTAACAGCCTGCCAAGCACTCTCGCTCCCCCTCAATAACGCAGCATAGCGAATGACCTCAGGCTCGTCTACCGCTAGCCTGCCAATGATGAAGTATAGGAACAGGTAGTTGAGTTGAAAACCAGCAGTCAGAAAGATGAAGACGGCGAAAGCGCGCCCAAAGCCAGGCGACGTCCAATCGTATGTCGGTTTCGAATCGCGGAACTCAGAGACGAGTATCGTGCCCCAAAGCCACCAGGCACCTTGTAGAATGACGATGACCCAGAAGGTACTGCGTGCGCGGGTACGTAGAGGAATCTTGGTGCGGTCAAGGTATTGACCGAGTAGGTTTCCGCAGGTCACTGCGATGATACCGGAGAGGAATGACCCGAGAGCGCGCGCACGCACGGAGAACCACACTATTTCTCAGTCAGTACTAGGCGCTCTACATCTTTTCTGAAGGTATATGGGATGACTTACAAGCAAGGTAGGTGAAGAACACTGCCTCAGCGAAGACAGCCTGTCCGATCCAAAGAAGGATGAGTAAGAAGCGCTTGGTAAAGAACAGCCTCGTAATCTCCTTGATCTCGACCCATGGATTCTCAAGGACGGCCAATTTGACTTTCTTCCCATCTTTCCTCTGGACTTTACCCGGACTATTCAAGAACAGTCCCACTACAGGGCCTACGCACTGCAAAGCGATGAAGATCAGATACACGGTGTATGTGACTTTGCCTGCTTGATCGCGATCCGCGTTCAGACCAAGGTTGATAGCTCCTCCAAGGATCTGGCCAGCAAGCCGGTATGTGAGCCAATATCCAAGCGCTTTTCCTTTGTTCCAGGGTTCAGGGTATGCAATTGCGATCGCAGCTTCAGCCATCCAGAAGACTCCTGCTGAGATGCCGCAAAGGGAGGAGCCGAGGTAGATGAACCACTCGGTTCCGAAGCGGTTGTTCGTGTAGAGCGCTGCCGCGTACGGGGCATAGCCGATGCTGTCGTTCGCGTTAGTCATGCTATGCGCTCATACGGGGTGTGATTGCTTACGTTCCAAAGATCAGTGCTCCTTTGATCCCGACATAGTGCACGATCACGCTGCTGAAATAGCAGCTCACGACCATGAGACAGAATGTAAGCGCGTTGCCTGCGTTGACGAGATGTGGTGATTGGGCTCCGCCGGCACCGAGACTGTTCATTGCGCCCCAGATACCTGGTGCGCTGAAGTTGCAGAGTCCCAAGATGGTCATGTTGAAAAACGTTGAGCGGTACCATTTGACTGTTATTTGTGAGTCTATTGTGTTTGGATATTGGATACCTTGATGCTCACCTGGATAGTCTCGCTTCTCAGCTCCTTCGTCGCTGCCATACTCGATGGAGGTGTCTGAGTTGGCCATAGTCAACACTCCTGCAAAAAGGCGATACCGGATAAAAATGAGTTCTGATGCCCGTCATGTTCGTCGTCTCTGACCTCTTTGATAGATATAACGACTTCACGTCGCGATAATGCTTCATACCACACTGCGTTAGTACGACTCGCCATACAGCTGCATACCCGGCACACAAAGGTACCGAGCTCCACTCGACACGAAGCCTGTGCAATTAGTGAGCCGCGTCTCCGGTATCCCCAAAACATCGTCCCAGATTCGTCGGAAAAGCTCCACACGCGACGAGAGGCCTGACGGTATGCTGTCCCGGTCGTATCTCGGACACGGCATGATGATGGGATAGCACGCCATCTCCAAGGTACTTGACGATGCGATATGGGGCAGTCATCCTCAACGGTCGGCGTGGGTACGAAATAAGGCCTAGTGGACACTGACAGAACCGCGGTAAGAACAGTAGCGCGGTCACGCAATCTTTTTCCAAGATTGTGAACCACAGTGCCAGATGTGACATTCGAAAAGAGTGCGACTTGTAGCGAGGAACCACGAACCTTTTGAAGCGTGCCAATTTGCGAGTAGATTGTCTGCAGGCGAGCGAGTATGCATTCATCTATTCGAACAGCTCGATACGAGTATCTATGGTTACCTCTCTGCACCGGGCACATCCCACCAACGCTCATGAAGATCCCTCAAATCTACTTCCTGGCCAGGCGCCTTGAGATATGAGGTCAAGTCAGTCGATTCATCGAGCTCTGCTTCAGTGTACCCATTCCCAAAATAGGCGAAGCGATTGCCCTTGTGTTCGCGTTCGTACTCCCAATCTTCCCATCGTGGCTCCCGTCTAGCTATGGTAAAGTGCGCAGCTGAACCAGGCCATAAGCCGTGAATACGCTGTCCAGGAATTCCGCCGTTGTTCCAAGACGAACACTTATCGGTCAAGACTGTGGTCGGGAAGAATGCGTCACAGTAGTCGACAAAGTCATCTGTTGCCTCTTTCGATGGTGTCAGGGACTTAAGTCCTTGTGAAGAGACTTTGCGAAGTACTTTGGCGAAGTAAGTGAGTGACGTCTCTACACCATGTGGCACTGTACCCGAAGGGCCCGTAGCATGCGGTCCGGCTAGGAAGAATAGGTTGGGAAAACCGGGTGTAGCCAGACCTAAATATGTGTAAGGAAAGCCCCATTTACCTCCGGGCTTCCATGCTTCGTGGAGATCCTCTCCGTGCGCCTTGATCGAAAATGGTGGAACGAGATCGGTGTTGGCACCGGTCGCGCAAAATATCGCATCAAACTCGAAAGTCCTGCCATCGGTCGTTTCAATGCCCAAAGGTGTGAAGCGCTTGATAGGCGACTTGACGAGCTTCACGTTCGCTTCGGTGAGAGACTCCAAGTAGCCAGGGCCCGGTGTGAGTCGTCTGCAATGCGGGGCGAAGTCTGGTATCAATCCATCGAGCAGTTCGGGTTTTTGCGCTACCCGCTTCTTCATGACATCGATGAACTGCTCTCGCATGCCCTGGTTCTCGGTTGATCCACGAATCATGGCACGGAATCGTCTCCAGTATCTATCTTCAAGATCTTTCCTGAAGGCCAGATACACTCCAGGGTCTTCCAGAGCCTTGCGCTGTTCCTGCGAGTATGGCTGTGGCTCAAAGGTCCGCTCATCGCCTGCCCACGACGTCGCGATCCACGTTGGATTACGAACGAAGTGAGTGATGTGTTTTGCAATGGGCTGTAGGTTTGGCACGACCTGAATACCGCTTGCGCCATTCCCAATGACAGCGACCTTCTTGCCCGTCGGATCGAACGAAACGTCCCAGTTCGACGTGTGTCTTAGATGGCCTTGGTAGTCGTTCAAGCCCGGATAATCAGGTAGCTTCCAGGAGTTGAACCGGCCAATGGCGGTGATGACGAAATCGAAGGTCTCCGTCGATGTGATCTCATCTTCGAGGTTACGCACTGTCACCCGCCAATTGGAGTGTGCATCATCCCATTCCGCTTCGTCAACGCGGTGCCGAAGTCTGACATACTTGTACACGTCGTGCTTCTTAGCCTGCGCCTGCCAATAGTCACGGATCTCAGCGCCTCGCGCAAATATCTCAGACCATTGCGTATTGGGTGAGTATGTCGCTTGATACACATGAGATGGAATGTCGCATCGTACGCCGGGGTACACGTTCTCAAGCCACGTGCCACTCTGCACGTTGTCAGCGCGATTTTCCTACAACCCTTGCGTGCACTTACAACATCGTCGTTCTTCTCAAAGATGGTCAAGTCAATGCCCGGCACTTTCGCTGGCAGAAGAATACCTGCATTGATACCAGCCAGACCGGCACCGATGACAGCGACGCGAAGGCTTCGTACATGATCGATGTACTGCGTTGGGCTCAACTGCAGCTTCGAAACGGGGTAAGAAGTTGGCAAGGCAGCGTGAGATTGATCTTGTTTGGTGCTCTCTGCCAACGCGAGATGTTCTGCGAGCTGTGCGACGCGTCGCGATGGTGTTGACTCTTGCCCCGAACCCGTTAGATTGGCCGCGGTTGCTGAGACTGGTCTTGGCGTCATTATGTAAGCTGTGGGTGTTCCTCTTCGTCGGAATGATACCCTCTCGTCGGACACATGTCTCTACCCATGACGACTTTAAAGCCCCGGGGTAAGCTGCCTCGCTATCACCAACCTTGTTCTCAAGCACCGATGCCGTAAGACGCTGTTAGTTGCGCTATCTTTTCCCGGCCTGCAGAGCCGCCGGTCGGGCAGAAGTGCAATCACGTCTTTTCTCCGCTTGCTGACGAAATCGGCTCGCAGCAATCGCGGTGGTTATCGTGCTCACTCCCCTGTACTGACGCGACCTTGCGCTCTAGAGAGAGACAGCAACTAGGACAAATTTGCGACGCCCAAGAAGACATTGACGGCGTCATTCCGCATTGCAGGATGCGACCCAGAGCAAGATCGCGTTACAATGCACATCTCCAAGCTGATGCATACTGATATGGCATCTCGGTCACTTATACCAGATCTAGGACGTATCGAATGTCTTAAAGCATGTGATTTTGTTCATATATACGACATCTCAGCTTGCTTAATCGCATTTGCTGTTCACTCCGGAATGACGTGGTCCTTAGCATCGACTCCCGCCTTCCACCGATACGTCGATGCCACGTGCTCCTCAAGCGGCCCTTTCTGTCCCTTCTTCGCATAGAAGTTTTCGCGATAAGTGCCACCAGGCACAGCATAATCGTCCCAGAACAAACCCCGCTTCTTGAGCTCGGGAAGCAACAGCTCAATCATGTCCACAAACGACTGTGGAAAGACGGCGTACGCCTAGCTCGTGCATCAGAGTCATTACTACCACAATAACCGGAATACGACTCACCATGTTGAAACCGTCAACGTCGGCCTCGTCAATCCAGACTTGCAACCCATCCGCAACTTGGGATGGAGTTCCGACAAGAATGGGACCGTTTCCACCGATGCTCACGTGCTCCGCGACTGTATGCTTCGTCCATTTGGAGGTTCCAGGGGAGAACCGAGCGTAGCCTTCGACAGTAGACCGCACAGCGTTGCTCTCGACGTGACGCAGTTCCTCATCGTCTCCGTATTTTCCGAGATCAATGCCAGTCCAACCACAGAACAGCGACAACGCCCCTTCCAAGGACGCATATTTGCGGTAATCGGCAAGCTTAGCCTGGGCCTCTTCTTCGGTTTGACCGATGATGGGTGTTACAAGGGCAAGAAACTTGATGTTCTTCCCTTCCCGACCGAACTGCGAAGAGGCAATGTGTCGGATTTCTGCGATGTTCTTCGCACAGACCTCGGGCGCGTGGGCGGAGACAAATATGGCTTCTGCATTTTGTGCTGCAAAGGCTTTTCCTGCCTTCGACGCACCCGCCTGGAGGATGAGCGGCGTACGTTGCGGGCTTGGCTGGCATATGTGAGGACCAGGCACGTTGAAGTACTTTCCCTCGTGGTTGATCTCGCGCACCCGATCGGGTACCGTGTATACACCACTCTTCCGGTCCAGTACGACTGCATCATCTCTCCAAGAAGACTCTAGCAATTTGTACATGACCCTCACATATTCCTCAGCCTGCGCGTAGCGCTCATCATGCTGAACTGTATCAGCAAAGGTCTCTGGCCAAGCCGAGGTACACGAAAAACTAACCGGCAGTTGCTCCTTCATACCCATGTTACGCGCAGCCGAGTCGAGATAGCTGGTCACAATCTGTAAAGGTTATTATCCATGCAGCGATCGAAGAAGCACATCGCCTCACATTCCAACCAAGTCTAGATCAAGTCAGTCCCTGAGCCAGATAAGGATAACAGATGCCTCACCTTCCCTTCGAAAGATGATCGACCGTCGATAATCTCCGAGCAAGATGGTACGGTTGTTCGTATGTTGTCGAGACAGTCACGCCGAACCCGATGCTCTTGGTGACTGCTGCCATGGCGCTCACAATGGCCAAAGGCTCGTTGACTGGCCATTGCGCGCCTGAGATTTTCGCAGCATCAAGATTGCCATTGTAGACATCATATCCACCGAGCACGTCGGCTACGAAGATACCATGGATTTTGGCATTTTCAAGCAGCTTCGCAAGCTTTACCCAGTGCTCGATGGTGTTGAACTCGTGTGAATGGTCATCAGGATGTCTCCACAGGCCTGGTGACTGATGGCCACTGCCTATTGGAGGTCAATTGTTAGCTAGTGGAATCTTGCTCGACCGACTTGCTGCTCTCCCATATAGATTGGCTCTATGAGGGGTCGTCACGTGAACTTACACATCTCAACGAAGGCATTGATGATCAGCTTCTTCTTGCCTTTCGCTGTCGCATCAGTCTTTCGCCTCGCATTCTTCGAATTTGCAACACCATTCTCTCGGTTTCGCTTCGCCATGGTATCAATCAATGGTTGTTTCGCAAAGTATCGAATGGTATCTTGCGGAAGAAGTGTCGTGGTTCTGGAGGTCGGATGATGTGCTTTGAGCGCTCTCAAACGCAATCGCTTAGGTATCTGCGGGATGCGTCATCACGTCAACTCCGAGGTATCACTATGTGTTTGTCTCCGATGTAGGCCCTTCTATCTACGCTACGCTACGGTAAGTTGAGGCGGTAAATTGATAGTATGCCGACTACGCGTATTGTGCCATCTTAATCCACAATGACAACAGTTATTCGCGCACCTAAGGAGTCCTTATTGTAGACTTGCAGGTCGCATCTAACCTACTTGAGTAACCTAAATGCGTATTTCCGGAGAGGTCGCAAACAGAAACCCGAAAGCTGACGATCAGAAGCCAGTTGAGGAGTTGCATTGTAGGAGATCGATCTACCACCAACGTAAAAGTCACACACCCTGAGCAACCTGAATTTCAATCTTCATGATGTTGCAAGTCAAGCGAACTCGTAGTATCACAGCAGCGTCTTCAAAAGAGACAATATCAAAGAGACGTAAAACAATCGAACAGGTCCAACGAAAAGGCAAAGAAGAGACGCTTCCCAGGGTACAATCTGCATTGAAACTCCATGCGATACGCCAACCATACGAAGTCTCCGCCGATCACCCTCTTCCAAGCATCCAACACGACAGCGAACTCTTAGTAAAAGTGCAAGCTGTGGGCCTCAACCCAATCGACTGGAAAGCACCGTACGAACCCACCACCCAGCCCCATACCCACATATCCACTGACAACTCTCCAGCGACTACAACTTCGGCATCCCGACCCTCCCCTACATCTCCGGCCGAGAATACAGCGGCACAGCCCTCATCACCCCAACAACACCCTCCTCTCGCATCAAAAAAGGCGACCGCGTCCTCGTCCCCTCAACCGACTACCGTGACCCACGCAAAGCCGCATACCAACACTACAGCATCGCATCCACCTTCAATACCATCCGCCTGCCTCCCAACCTCTCTCTGAACTCCGGTAGTATCCTAGGCGTAGCTTTTGTCTCCGCAGCCCTCACACTAGGAATATGTCTCGGGCTCGATTTCTCCGACATTGAGGACGGGCCTGACATTCTCGGTATTGTGCGTAGTCTGGATCCGGATAGTATACCGGGTGATATACGACAAGAATGTTTCCATAGCATCGGCGTTAAAGAACGTATCAAAGCCGGAGATAACCTGGTTATCTGGGGCGCGGGATCGGTGTGTGCGTTCGTCACGATGCAAATAGCGCGGCTCGCTGGAATAAAAGTCGTAGCAGTTGTCGATGCCGTAAAACACGGTTCCAGACTTCTGGCCTCGGAAGCAGCGCGACCAGATTATCTCGTCGACGCGCACGACCCAGGAAGAGCGGTGGAAGTAATCCGCGCCTATACGGGGAAGACAGGCGCGCGGTTTGGCTTCGATACGCTGGGCAGAGAAACAGCGGGGCACTTGATGAGCGCTCTTGCACATCCTACTGTTCCACCGTCATCACAAGCCAAACTGCCGACTCCGCCGTCAACACCGCATACCCCCGTCTCTACGGCGCAGCGATCTCATCTCGTGGGCTTGACGGGCCTGCCAAAGGACGACGTACCGAAAGACGTTGCGCTGCACAGTGTGCCGATTAAGCTGTACCACGAAGTGCCGCAAGTGGGCGAGGCGCTCAGTGCGTGGTGCGAACGGCTGCTTGCCAAGGGGATGTTGGTACCGCCGGATGTTGTGGGTACGGTCGACGGGTTGGAGGGGGTAAATGCGGGGTTGGATCGGATGAGGCGGCGGGAGGTCAGTGGGGGGAGGTTAGTTGCTGTGTTGAAGTAGAGTGAGGAGGAGAGAGGAAAGAAAGAGGGCTTGATGCCAAGTGTTGAGAATGATGAACATGTGTGTAGAGGTAAGGATATCCCAATGCATTTCGATATATAGTACAAGTCGCCAAAATCTCCATCTCGCCTTTCTTCGCAGAAGACTAGACGATGAGTATGCGCAAAAAGCAGTGGTGGTCATCCAGGGTATTGGTCATTCGTAGTAGTCGTCGTCGTTAACAAACTACGCCAATGTAATCCCCTTCGCTGCGCCAGCCCAACTGGGCAGCGTCAATGCCAGGAAAACAAAGCATCGCAACGCCTCTCCAAAATGCATGATTATGCCAAAAGCCGTCAAGTTATGGCTGCGTTTTTGCTACGCCCCTCCCCCAATGCGCCCATGATGCAAAGTCCAAGTCCATGATGATGGGTATAGAGAAAGAGAAGAAAAAGGCAAACGTGGAAACCAAAAAAGGGGTATGCGCTAAAAGACAAGGCTGATGAAGATGAAGATGATTGCTGCGTTGTCGTAGGGATAAAGAAGTCATTTCGGGTATTGAGCTACGCGGTTCGTGACAAAGGGTTTTGTTCAAAAAGGCCACAGGCGCAGCAACGTTAATGTTCGTCTTCGCTGCTCCATGCGCCGTCGTCTTCTTGATCGATACTTTCCATGACTTCCTTGATGACGCCGTGGCTCTTCGGGTCCAGATTCATGGCTATCGTGAGGTGGCGGATGGCGCTCGCGCGGTCTCGCAACTTCTTGTAACACCTACCTAGCAGGAAATGTATGTTGGGGTCGTCTGGAGCAGCGTCTTTCAAGTAGAGAAGCTCGTGTAGGGCCTCTTGCGGCGCGTTCAACTTCAGCAGGACTTGCGATTTGCGGAAGCGTGCCATGACGGAGCGTGGTTCGATCTTGATCGCGTTTTCGAACTGCAGCAATGCGGGTTCAGTCTTCTTCATGCGGTCCAGAACCTGCGTACTCATGTTAGTATTCGACAGACAAATAAGGGTAATAATGACTTACCAAGCCTATCCGAACAAGGAGCATTGCGTTGTTCTGGTTGATCTCCGCCGCTGCCCGATAGTGCTTCTCAGCCACTTCGTACTTGCCCAGACGCTCGTAGACGTTTCCAAGACCGTACCAACCGTTGTAGTGCCTGTTATCGGCACTAATGGCGTTGCGATAAGCCGCCATGGCTTTATCAAACTCCTCATTTGCGACATGCTCATGACCTTGGAGGGTGAAAGCATAGGCGAACTTTGGATCCAGCTGGGTAGCTCGAGCGAAGCATTTGACGGCTTCATCATGCTGCCCGTTTATAGAGCTTGCATTACCCAGTGCACACCAAGCTTGTGGAGAGAGACGATCTTGGTCCATCAGCGTGTGTGCAAGATGACCCAAGGCCACCTCGTCCCTGAGCTGCCAGAGCGTATTGGAATACACTTCCATATGCTCGGAGGAAGCAGGTGCCAGTTCTCGTATCTTTCGAAACGTGCTGGCTGCGTCTGTGTAATGTGTGCGCTCATAATGGGCCTTGCCGATCTGCGCCAGGACCCACGGTGTTTCCCGCTGTGACTTGGGCACGAGTCCAAATGCCTCAAGTGCCTTTGATGCATCATAGCGACTCAGGTGCCTGTATCCAGAAGCTATCTTGAGGAGCAGGTCCAGTAGCCAGCTCAAGACATCTCGGTCCCGTGAAGTATCTGCGGGCGGACCCATTCTGGGGGGCGGTGCGACAGTTGTCTCCGCCACGCTCCGTGGTCTCTCCGGCTTCGTGGGCTCAGAGTTGTCGAGATGCGGTTTTCTGTTGCCACTAACAACTCTGCCCACAGTCGAACCTGTCCCTGAGCGTGGCTTGGGAGCTGCCGCCCTTGCTTTCCGTAGCTCGCGCCGCTCTTTCGACTCGAGGTCTCTGCTTGAGGTGCCGCCTGGTCTGCTACTTGAAGGCCGAATCTGAGTGATGGAGTTCAGCAGCCGCACACTGCGCCGTGGGGGAGCTGCTGTAGGATCGAAGGGTTGCGATTGTTGTTGTGATTGGGAGTGAGGTTGCTGCGGTGCTTGTGAGTGGGGCTGTGGCTGCTGCAGAGAATGGCCAGATACGGTTCTCTTATGTCCGTTCTGGTATACGGGCCGCGGAATGTCCGTCTGATCACTCTCGGGGTTCGTCTTGGTACGGGCTCTTGATGTTATGGGGCGCATTTGGACTGGGCCGCCAGCCTCACCCATCATGGCGTGCTCGTCGTGTACGTTTTGGCCGTTGACAAAGGGGTTTTCGACGTCGTTGTATGAAGGCGGCTGCGCGCTGCGGCCATTCATTCTAGGCTGGAGGTTGTATGAGGAGGCGGGAGGGAGCATGTCGGGCGTAATTTTGAAGATGTTGTGAGGGCGTACGACGGCGCCAATGTCGCAGAGACCGGTGAAGGCATCCCACATGAAGGAGTTGATCTTGAGCGCGGCGACAAAGTGTTCAATGGCCTTTTTGGAGTCGCCGTGGGCTGCATACAGCTTTCCCAGCATGCAGTAGCAGGCGGCGGCGTCGGGCACGTGGCGTCGTGAGGTCTCGGAATGCTTGTCTGTGACGAATGTCAATACAGGTCACCAGTGTTTACTCCTATAGATACTCACTCCAGTGGTTGCGCCCTGCCCAGGAACTGCGCATTTTCTCCAGCGCCTGGGCTCCCTGCTCGTAGCGGCCGAGGGCGAGACAGGCCTGGGCAAAGACGTAGGCGCATCCTAGATGCTGGGTGTGGTTGCCCTTGGTCCGCGCATCGTCCAGGGCTTGCTTGTATCTTCCCAGACGGAGGTTGCACAGGGCAAGTAGGTGCGCGGCATCGTGGCTGCGAGGATCGAGGGCGTGCAGGCGGCCGGCAAAGAACAGGGCGTTTTCAGCGAAGCCGTTGTCTAGGTGGTAGTATACGATCTGGCGCAGCTGGGCATTTACGCCTGGAGGTGCTGACATGCTTGCTGGGCGGCGGCGGAGACAGGGCGGAGACTCAAGGTAATGCGCTCATAGTCGGGACGGCGTTGGCTGGAGCGGCGGCGGTGGTGATGTTGCGGGCAGGCGGGTGGACGCGGTCAAGGTGTAGGTTTACGCGCTACGAGTGCCAAGACATGTAACAAAACAATGTCCCGCCTAGAGACGCACGACGTTTCTCTGCACACGTCCAGCCAGTCACAGCCACATCGCACCTTCACCATGGCCAAGGTACGCCCGCGCGCCCGCCGCCCACTCCCACGCATCCGTCACTGACAGTCCCCGTAGAAAGCCACCAAGACGCTCGCGGCTTCCAATGCCCAGCGCCTCAACCAGACCCTCTACATCACCCTCGCCGTCCACGGCCTCTGGTGGCTCCTGCGTGCCCTCGTCTTCCGCGCCTCACTGTCACGCAAGTCATTGATCGTCTATCTACTCCTCTCGGCTCCGCAACTGCTCATCCAGCTGTACTTCGAGCGCCTCTCGCGCCCCACCCTCGATGCCGATGGCGCCGTCAAGCGACCTGGCGAAGACCTCGATGCCAAGGGCCTGACTGAGTACATGTGGGATGTCGTCTATTGGACATATGGCTGCATTGTTATGGCTGCTATTGTGGGAGACTACGCCTGGCTCCTGTGGATTGTGATCCCCGTCTACAGTGCCTATTCCGCTTACACCACCTACACGGGCATGAGGGGTGGATATCAGGATGCAGCCGGTGTACCCCAGCCGCAAGCAAGCAAGAGACAGGCCAAGATGGAGAAGCGAGGTGGCCAGAAGATGCAGCACCGGTGAAGGCCAGCGTCAGATCATCATGTATTATATATACAGCATTATACATAAATTTAGGCTTCAACCCGCGTAGGGATCTTCGGGATGCCTCGTTTGCGGTCCTGGTGCGGCACACCATACCGCCATCCAGCAGCCGCGGCGCCTCTGCCATCTCTGCCTGCAGCCTCTACGCTGACGTCCTTGAAGACGAAATCCCACCTCCGCTGTGGCACCACTTTCATGGCCCTAAGCTCCTCTTCCTTGCGCTTCTCTTCTTGTCTCTTCTTTGCTTGCTCTTGCTCAAATCGCTGCTCGGCAAGCTTCTTGCGCTCCTCGAACGAAAGTCCAGACTGCAATTCACGCTCAGCCTGCACAAGTTCTGGATGAGGAATGCGTGCGTCGGCCGGCAACAGCGTGTTGTCAAAAGCCTTGCCAGCATCTTCACGCGTGAATTGCCGAGACTCAGCAACAGGCACAAAGAGCTGCTGGCGTGTCGCGGGATGTACCGCGAGGTCGTTGATGGGCTCGTGCGTGATAGGACGTTTGTTCTTGTTCCCAGGAAGCGAGGTATCGATGTGTGGGGTTGTTGGAAGCATGGAAAGAACAGCCTTGGAGTAAGGGAGCGCGAGTGTTTTACCCTGCACACATTGGATTAGCAATTGTAATACAGTGTGTTTCCGTTGTTTCAAAGAACAAGCCGACGACGTTCAGCAAGAGCATGACTTAAGTTTTGTAACCATGTGGATGTCTTAAAGACTAATCGATTTTTAAGAAGCTCATCATGTCGTGTTGTGGGGAAATTGATAAAAATGGGAGAACATACCTGCGCTATCCACTCTTTCTCCATTTGCTTCAGTCGCACAACAGCGCCGACGCGTTCATTGCTGACGCCGAACTCGACACTGGCGAGCGATACTGTCGCCCCATCTTTCTTGACTCTCCGCCAGATTGCTTCCCGGAGGTCTTCGCTCAATACTGGCTGGCTGCGGAACCACTGATTGAGGGGAAAGGGTCGCAAGTCCTCTGCCGTCTCAGGCGGAAGCTTGCTGTCGTCGTCCGCTTCTTTCGGCTTCTTGGTATCCTTCTCCTCAGCTGCACCAGACTGAATGGCAGCATCTAGTGCATCCAGGCTCTCCTGTCCTGCAGGTGTGGCCTTTTCTGTCGTCTCCTCTGCCTTGGCCTCGGCTCCAGCTTGCTCTGCCTCAGTCGAGGCAGCAGCCTTCGCACCCCCATCTCTCCGCCATCCAGGGCCAGCGCGTACCAGGTTACCGTACTTGTCGTAAGCTCCTAGGTAGTTTGTGGAGTCGGGTATAGGTTCCTTGAGCTGTCGACCCGGCCCATTGAGCCACTCATAGAATTTCCGCCGCCGTAATGTGATTTGTGGACATGGTGTCTGTGAGAAATGTCGCGAATGCCGTGATGGGCTCCAGGCGACCTGTGGCCGTGCAGCTAAGCACTGAGTGGCCTGCGATGGGGTGGCCGATGTTGAGAAATTTTGACACCGTAACCGAGGAGGCATTTTGAAGATGTGGGGGGCTACCGCATTGGCGCAGGTATGAATTGGAGATGAAAGGAACAAGAAGGGAAGTCGTGTACACGTAAAGAAGTTTAGTGGTGGGAGTGGTAGGTTGGAATGCAGAGAAATGAGGAGCTCGCAGGAAATTCTAGTGACGCGCTACGTGTACTAGTGTCTTGGCAACAATGAACATCGTGGCCCTCCACGACTCCCTGGTGTACGATACGATCACTGAAATCTACTGACGCTTCTGAACTTGCTAGCAAGACTTTTCAGGTGATAAGAGCGGCGCCGATATCATAAACAACAGGATAGCTTTCGCTAATTAAAGATAGTTACAAAATAAGATGAACCTTGGAATCACCTGCATTATGCCAACCCACATTTACATCAGTATCGTATATAATACGCGTCCACTGCAGACATGGACAAGTCAAGAGCGCTTTCCACGGTGACGTACTGCATCATCGTAACTCGGCGGCGGTTCCTCACTACTGACCCTCTCTGTCTCCATACTTCGACGTCTCCTTTCGTACTGTGGCGCACTTGGTGGCTCTCGACGAGCTTCATCCAGTGCGCGCTGAGCCTCCTCGCGTTTCTTTTCCGTCCTGCTATTCTGCTCTCGAGTTGTGATTGGCGGCGGTGGCGCCGATGATGAAGAGCCATAAATTGCTTCATGCTGCTATAAGAGCCGGTCAGCTGACATCATGATTAACGTTTCAGGATCGGAACATACAGCAATAGCCTTCTTCTCCTTACGCTCGAGTCTTTTCTCGGATATGGTACGTCCCAGCTTCTCGGCACCAAGACCGAGACTGATGGCAAGGAGGCCAGCCTTGGTCATGTCAGTCAGTTGTCGCGTGCAGCTTGTGCACTGTAGGCTTACCATGGTAGGTCGTTCGGAGAAGCTGTAAGTGTTTTGGGCGCTTGTCTGCAGAAGTGCTCGACGTTGTCCACAACAGCCTCGCGCAGGTGGCGAATACAGCGCTTGTTGTTCGAAGTATCTCTGACGGTTCTTTCTGCAACACATGGTGAGAGGAGTTTGAGTTGAGTGTTTGAAGCGTTCAAGTTGTGTTTGTAGTGCTGAACTCTGAGAAGATGATGATTGTTTCATCGTGGTCTTCTGCTTACCTTTATACTATGTCGAATCCTACTACACAGTCTGACGTACGTATCGCAATAATACCCTTTTCTGGATGCCTGCAGTAAGATGCAGCGTTTCAAGTATTGTATTCTCGCTTTCGGTAGTGTCAACACGACAAACGAGTTGAGCAGATTGATCCGGTGTGGTCGTTATGTATGACTTACGGCCGCAAGACGGTGACGTATGGCAATAGTGGCGTCGTCTACGCAGTGATGATTGGCTACTCAACCTACTATAAGGCATGCCGTTTTAAGCGAATGCGAACTGTTGCTTCAGAGACTACCATTTCTACAACTGAGGTTTAGCGTATCCTAGCCACGATCCGAGAGGTGGGATTCCTAACGGCGTTCACAGTTGGAGCTTGTTCCTACGTTGCAGGTTGCGCGGACCCAGGCAGTCAGGCCAATCGCTGCGATAATCTAGTCGAACGTTAATCAAGGCCTTGGAACGTTCCCCACAACACGCGATACTGGAAGCACTCTTTCTGCCTTGCCTTGCGGCGGCCATTAGACCGAAGCCACAGATTACTTCAACAAATATGTGTGGAATTACATGACAATCGATCGTAAACCATTGATATGTCTCGTGGGGCCATGGATGAGGGGCAGAAGGATAGCGTAGGAAAAAGACGGGTGAGCACACCTATGATTGGACAAAGGCAGTAAAGAAGCATGGTACATGGCCGAAGCAATGGGCGAATGAACGCCTTCCCCCCTCTCACAGGTGCACAAGATGGGTTTCTTCAGACCCTTGGGCAGCGGCGCTGAGCATGTGCCATGGAGGGCGTTGAAGAGGACAGACTGACTGTACTCGACGAAACTTGCTTTTGGCCCGGGGTGTGTACCGGCATGCCGAGTCTAGGCGCAAGGCACAGTGATTGGCAGAAAAGGCCGATGGTGCATGTCTGCCTGATAGACGATGGGACGGATAAGCAGCTTGGACGGGTGACGATGGGTTGGGCTCAGCACACCGGACGTGCAATGTCAGCGTGCCTTGGTTGCTGGCCCGCAGATAGGGGCCCGTGGATGAACGATAGTTCCGTGGATCAAGCGGTGCATCTTGGGGCCGATCTCTCTCGCCCAGGCCGCGACGACGATGGGGGAGAGGCTAAAGTCAGCCCTGGCTATACTCGAGGCCGCTAAGAGCCGGAGGGCCAACAAGACGGCAAGCAGCCCAACGCGACGAGTCTCGCCGTGGGAATCGAGCAGGCTGGTGTAGCGCAGCGCGTCGTCGAGTGGTCGAGATGGGGTACCTGTGTGACGGGCGAATCCAGGACTCGCACAGTAATCAAATTAGCTCCGACGCGCCTTCCCTGGGCGCATCACCAAGTGGGCAGTCGCGCCCCCGTCAACGCTATCCTGAGGGTTTCACTTGCACTTCTGCCGCCTCTCCTCCCCTCCCACAGCCGCCCCATTGCCTGCGCCTGCCCACTGCCTCTGCCTTGAATGATGAAGTGCTAGGCTGCCGCTATCGCCCTTCCGCCTCTGCTGCATTGCATCCCCCGCTGGCTGCGATTCCTGCCCTGCCGCCCATTGGCTTGACGCTTGAGTGTGCCAGAGCCTCGACAGCGCGCATCGCCCAGGCCCGCCGCCCGCCCACGCTCACGCCCTCGACCGCCGTGCCCTGCCTGCCACTCCCACTGCCCCCGACACCCACCACCTGCCCAGGACCCGCTGCCGCTGCCGCCGTCGCCAACACCATCACTGCCGCCATCCTCACCATCGTCGCCATCTTGACCGCCGCCGACGCGCAATTCTTCTGCGCCGCCGCGTCCTTTGTCGCAGCCACACCCGCCGCACCGCCGTCAAGACAAAGGCCGCCATGGCCGCCCGGCCGAGTCCCAGCAGCACAAGCCCCTCGAACCTGTCCAACAGCCCCTTCCCCCACGGCTCTCACGGCTCCCACAGCAGCTCCACCTCGTCGTCGCCGCCCAAGCCCTTTGCATCGCACAACACCATGACGGCCGACGTCTTCGCACCGCACATGTACGCCATGCCGGGAGCCGTCGGAGAGCGTAGGCCCCTCGACAAGAGCCCCGCGAACCACGCGCGCTACTCCATCCTGTTGCGCAAACTCCCGAGCAGCAGCGATCGCGATGCTGTGCGCAACATCCTGCTGTTCGCCAAGGACCTGATCGACTGCGAGATGCTCCCACCGTCCAGACATGCCGACGACAAGGGTTTCGCATCTGCCATTGCGCATTTCCAGACGCTCGACGGCGCAAAAGAAGCGCGTCACCTCCTCGACGGGAAGCGCAATGCAACCAACGATGCGACGCTGGTCGTCGAGCTGACGCAGGACGCATCGCCTGGCGCAATCGGCTCGCGCCGCAACACAGTCGACAGCACGCCGGCGCGCCAACCGTCTGGCACAAGCGCCATGACCGGCGCGACAATCAACGCCCGGCAGTCATCGCGATACAACGGCACCTTCCAAAACATGGAGAACATGTCCCCACCCAACGGGACCCCAGGTCTTGGCAACGGAGAGTTCCCGGTCACCAACCTTTTCTCGCCGACATCCCCCGTCAACACCTCCTTCACGAGCCGCAATCTGGGCAAGTCGGTCATCAATGAAGACGCCGACGACGACGATGGCCTGCTTAACGAGTCGATTGGCTATGCCACGGGTGGCCCGCCAATGCACTCGAGCATGCAGCGTCGCGCTACCAACCCCCATACCCCTTCCATTCCCATACAGCGCTTCGGATCTCTTTCTCTAAACACAAACGGCGTGACGAATGCCACGTCCCCGCCCCTGTCCAACTTTGCTTCCCCACGTTCTGGATCCAACATGCAGTCGCCCGGCCCAGCCTTGTCTGCCTTGTCACCACATAGCATTCCCTCCGCACTGAGCAGCGGACCCAATACAGGCTACCAGCAGTATACGCAGCATTTCGCACGGCCCACTTATCCCCCAGTGAACCCCGCTGATCAGAACCCACCATGCAACACTCTTTACGTGGGCAATCTTCCCATGGACACGTCAGAAGATGAGCTCAAAGCTGTCTTCTCCAAGCAACGTGGGTACAAGCGACTCTGTTTCCGCACCAAGCAGAATGGACCCATGTGTTTTGTCGAATTCGAAGACACATCCTTCGCTACCAAGGCTCTGAACGAGCTCTATGGATACATGCTCCACAACAGCGTCAAGGGCGGCATCCGACTGAGCTTCTCTAAGAATCCCTTGGGCGTACGTAGTGGCCAGAATTCCGTCATGGGTCCGCAGTCTGCCATTGCTCCTTCTACGCCTCTTTCGGGGTTCGGTAGCAGTGCCGCAGGCCCGCCTGGCTTTTCCACGGCTACCGGCCCACCGCCTGGCTTGTCAGTACCTCCGGGCTTGTCCACCACAGTACACTCAAACAACAGCTCTGGCTTTGGCATGTACTCTAATGGTGGTTTTGGCATGGGCCACAACGACATGGCAGGTGCTATGCGCCAGCCTCTTGCATCCAGTGGTGCTGGGAACGGCTTCTCAAGCTATTCCACCTACATGATGGGGCGCTAGAGACACCAACAGACATTTGTTATGCCATTATGAGTCATGATTGAGGAGTTGAGGGTGCTCATCGAGGAGCGTTTGCATGTTCGGTCTTCATTTATTGTTGCCACTATATCCTGTCCTTTCAATCATGGCAAGGTGTTGAGTCGTTTGGGTTGTATTTGGCTTCATTAACGCACGGGCATGGGTACTGGCGCGGGGTGTCCAGGGCTATCATGCCCAGTGGGTGTGGCTCTCTTTGCAGCATACAGCGATGATTCCCCCTTGTGCGATTTGCTTGTTTTATCATTGTACCGGAGTATGGAGAACGGTCCTTCTTTTCGTTGCAATAGTACGCATTGCCTTGGCCTTGCGCCTACCCTCGCCCCTTGTAACCTTGGATCTTCTTGAGGAGCTGGACGTATCTTGGAGTATGGCGAGGAGTTAAAACATGTCCTTTCCCATCACGTGCCAGGAACTGCATGTAAGACTTGTCGCTACTATTATGAATCCCTAAAACGCGTGCATTGCTAGCTCCGTTCTGCCAAGTATTGTAGTGAGGCGTTTATTGAATTGCTATGGTTCGCCGCGGGTTCTTTCCAAGGCATGAACTGCAATTAATTTCGGAGCTCTCTGCACTAGGTAGATTCATCAGTTGGGCTCCGTGGCATGTTGCTGTCACAGCAGGTGCGTTTTCTTCACTGCGCATTTGCTTCGGCGTCAAAACCACGGCATCGTAATTTTCAACAACGTCTAGTTCCATGCTCACATGCAAGATTTATTAGTGAAAATATAGTAACCCGGTATTAATGCATCAAAGTCAATTTGGAAGTTCGAAGCAAGACTTCACGCTGCTGTTTATCGATAGCTATGCAGTGCTGTGCCTAGATACTTGAGCAACAGCAGATCTATCCAACCAGTGTCTCGCCTCTCCTCTATGAAAATGAAGAAGATAACCTCGTCATCCTACCTTGATTTTGGTTGTGAAAGATTTAGCCAGACGCGGAATGTTCAGGAGATGTTGTAGAAGGTCTTCGATTTGTACGAGGGAGGGCCACGATCTAACTGAAGCCCCACGCGCGGAATCGATGCGCATCGCCAAGCGCGGCTGACTGATCGATTGAAAATCCTCCGGTACCACGGACTCCCGTACCCGGCGTACCGTTAGCTACAGATTCCACTTTACGGGCGATCTTCAGGAGTAAAAAAGTTATCATGATCAAGCAGCTTTCTCAGCATTGGCATTAACTCCGGAGTCCCGTTGTTGTGATCACGTCATGCCCACCTTTGCCCCGCGCTCGCTGTTGACAGGTCTGATAACGGGCCTATTCCTCGCCTTGTTATTGCAGCAAGTGGTGCCTGCTTTGAAACTGCCGACCTACCATAGTCACGACGCGTCTGTAACATCTACGCCGCTATACCTATCCGAGTCGATGGCGCAGGTTGTGAGAAATAGCCTCCGCGCCGCTAGGCATCGTGCGTGGGTCGGCGGTGGATACAAAAGCGCATCGTCGCTGCTCTCTCCATCTCCAACATCTGCTCTTCGCATCCATCCAGCCTCTCCAACTACATCACGCACTATGTCTACCCAGAAGTCCTTCTTCGACGCTGTCATTGAGCGTCGCACATACTACCAGCTCAACAAGGAGTCGCCCATCTCCGACAAGCAGATCACTGATATTGCTGAGAAGGCTCTTCTTCATGTCCCTTCATCTTTCAACTCTCAGAGCACCCGTCTCGTCGTTCTTCTGAACAACGACCATGAGAAGTTCTGGGACTTTGTCCTTGAGGTTCGTACTATCCGGAAGACTCCACGCGAGGTGTAAAATGTTGTACTTAATACAGACTAGGTCCTGAAACCCCTCACTCCTGAGGAGCAATTCCCCAAGACTGAACAGAAGATTGGAGGATTCAAGGCGGCTAAGGGAACAGTAAGTGCATGTATCGTATCATCAGACACCATCTAACAAGATACCCTCAGATTCTCTGTTATGAAGACCCCGAGCCAGTCGAGGGTCTCCGCAAGGCCTTCCGTAAGTAATCTCAATCATTCATCTAGCCCATGCTCACATCCATCGTAGCTCTCTATGCCCATCACTTTGGCGACTGGTCTGAACACACGAACGCCATGCACCAGTACGCTCTCTGGGTCGCCTTGGAAGCCGAGGGCCTTGGTGCCAACCTTCAACACTACAACCCCATCATCGATCAAAAGGCTGCTCAGGAATGGAGCATTCCCCTGGAGTGGAAGCTTAGGGGTCAGCTGGTCTTCGGTGGACGCGCAGGCGAGCCCGGCGAGAAGAAGTTCCAGGAAGTGCAAGGCAAGAGACTGTTTGTGCACGGAGCGAAGGAGTAGATGCGAGTACTGAGTACGGGAACGCAATAGAAACAAGACTCATTGGACTTCACCTATCATAAGACGCCAACGTTGTTCAGTAGATCACTTGCTTTCCGACACTATCTTCCGGTTGATCGCAAGATGCTTGTCTAGGAACAAGAAGCTTCTCTGGGCTAACAAAGGCCAGGCTCCAATACTAGCCGACAACCCGCCATCTGCCGGCTCCGACGGGGTCCAGAGTTCCTTGTTTCCTTCCGGCACCTTGGTGAGTAGCTTGTGAATTTTGAGTGCCCCACTTTCTGCGGAAGAGTACATCTCGGCACCCCCACCCGGTCCCGTAAGAAGCACAGGACACGTGACCCTGTTCAGGATCTTTCCATCCTTCTTGGTGTCCAAAGAGAAGTCCTCGAGGCGTCGCAGCATCATACCGGGCGAATCAACACCCATGCTACTCACACCTAGGCCCAACTCCCACCGTATCTGGAAACTCCACCAGCTCTGCAGACTCGCGATCAAGTTGAACATTTCCTTGGTGACCCAACCGCCCTTCCATAGGCTGACGAAGGATTGCGGAACTCGTGTCATCGCAAGATCGAACATGCTGAAGAAAGGATCAATGGACACGCATGCCTTGACACGGGCGTCGGTGGCTGCGCGCAGAGCAAAGTAACCTCCAGTGACAGCGCCCGCAACAGCAATCCTACCCAGATCCAACTGCAACTCCGGCTGCGATTGGGCCAAGTTCTCAAGGAACTCCAACACCTTGTTTGCGACGACCTCAAAGTCAGGCCGAAGAGGAACCCCAGACTTCTTCAACAGCAAGCCCTGTCCTGGGCCCTCTAGTAGAAGCACAGCATAGCCCAGCTGCGGGCCCGAGTAACCGAACAGGAAATGCAGCTCTTCTTTCGTAGAATCAGCACCGCTGAAGTACAGCAGAAGTGGTATCTTGCCCGGCAGTCTCGCCTCTGGAGGAGGAAGGTACAAGTACGCCGGCATATTGACACCCTTCTCATACAGAACATCCACCAACCTAACCTCCCCCTCCATGAACGCCGTCGCTCTCACAAAAGCCTCAACCGACCTCTCCGACAACGGCACAACCCTCGCATCATCGTTGAGAAACAGGTACGAAGCCGCGCGGAAATAGTTCGACGCGCGCAGGTACCCGTTCTTCGCCATGGCGCTTAGCCCGTTCTTAGCAGCATTCTCTGCGATTGCTTCAGCCCGCTCTCCTTGTTCTTTCCACGCCGCATGCCAGGACTCTGGGTCGTTCTTCTTGATCTTGCTGGCTGCCGTTAGGAACTCGGCTGTGTCGCAGCCGCCGGCTGAGGTGCTGCCGAGGAGACGGGTCAGCTCGAAGTCGAGGATGGGGTTGTTGAAGAATTTGAACATGGTGGGTTTTGCGCGAGATTGATGCGCGCTGTTTTGGAGTTCGCTCTGTTGGTACTGTGAGACAGAGTGGAACTACAATAGGAAGAGTTTGGTTGCTTCTCTGCTTGACAAACTGAAGCGCTCTGTCAACGTTTCCGCGGGTACTTTTCTCGCAACGATTTGGCGGGCCTCGAATTGCTTCGGTACCTAAGCTACACACCCGATTGATCTCGATCTTGCTTGCAAGTTCCGATTCGGGGCTGATATGGCACTACTGAGTTCGTTGTGCTGCCTGTCGTGTATTACCGAATTCGGGACTTTCGCAAACGGCACTTTACATGTCCGGCCAGCCACTTCACGCCGTTGACATGGGCAGCATGTCGACGAGGCTCCGGTGTCATCTCTAACATCTTTATTCTTGATTCTTATTACCATTTTCTTCATTTCACCAGCCCAGTCAAATCAAGCGAACCAGCTAGATACGTAAGCTGCCTATCTAGGCACGCAACCTACAGCCTACACCACGCATACCCATACCTAGATTCACTCACTATCCAAACCAAGATGGCTGCCCCTCCAGAGGTCACGATGCACGACTTCACAGGTTCCTGGTTACTAGTAAATCAACCCAGACACCCTCCAAGTCGCCTCGCCCAAACCGTCCAACATCCACTAACAACCCCAGAACAAAACCCTATCCGACTCGTTCGACTCCGCCTTCGTCCTCCAAGGCATCCCCTGGATAATCCGCAAAGTAATCAGCCTCGCGACTCTAACCATGAAAATCGCCCACTCGGTCGACGAATCCGGCGTCCCAACCGTGATATTCACGCAGGCCGCCTCCGTCGCCATCGCCGGTCTGAGCGAAGAGATAGAAACGCGGTGGTTGGACGGACGAGAACAACTTCACTCGTCGTCTCTGTTCGGCACGTCTTCCGCTCGGACTCGCATGATCTGCTTTGATACTGCTACTGGGTATGACGGCAAGCCGTTGGATGCGTTGTTGACGAAGGACTTCCTGCGAGAGGGGAAAGAGGGTGAGGAGGAGTTCTTGTTTGATCTTGTTGTTCATCAGACTAGGGGCTGGGTTATGGAACAGATTTGGGGGTTTGGAATGCTGAATGGGGAGAGAAGACTGATGAGGAAGATGGGGTTGAAGAAAGGGGGGGAGGCGGTTTATGTTACGGCTTGGTATGATTGGAAGGGGAGAGATGATGGTGATTGAAAGGCTCGCAAGTATCTAGATACTTGAAGCTGTTATTCTGTACTTCTTGAGATCGAGTTATTTGTTACTATGCGACCCATATGTGACCAATGCGCGACCCAAATGTCTCGGTGTTTTGATCTCCAAACGGGAGTTTATCACTTCAGACCACTGCTGCTCATCATGTAGAAGGTCGCTACAGGAAAGGCCGCCATGCTGCCGATATACGTCATCATGACGTACCAGATACGCTAGTGCCCAGTTCTGACAGATGTTGAAATAGGGGACAGCAAAGTTTATTGAAGTACTACTAAACTGCATACGGTATATACCCAGCCACCGTATCTAGCATCGCACGATCAAGTTCTCCCAGCCTACTGCAATACTTCATTCATTACCAGTCATCATACCTAGGTATGTCCCAGCTCCCTCACCACGGCGACCAAGCCCTGACAAAGTCAACAGCATAGTCCTTCTTAGTCCCCAAGAATCCCACGCCATACAAGAGCCAAACGACCCACTGAGGAATGTATAGCGGAAACTTAGCCTGCTCGGTCAATCCACGCCCTTCATATTGCGGCCCACCAACCTCGCCGCCAACAACACGGTCCGCAAAGTCACTCATACCAAGGCCTTCACCGATACCCAGCTCAAACCACATCAGCATGTGCTGGGTCTCGAACCGCCACTTCTTGCCTTGAGCCGGCGACACAAACTCAAAGATACCACCGGTATTGTTATCGTGATACGATCCTCCACATTCACCACCGCTGTTATACGTGTCTAAGAAGTAGTCCTCGGTCTCGGAGACATCTCCAACGCGCGTGCCTACTAGAAGCTCGTCGTTGTAGAAGAGAACGGCGGAGGTGAACTTCTTGCCCAGGTCTTCGCCCACGCGTGATACCACGTGCCAGTAGGCGATGGTGTAGGGCCCTGCCCAGAGACGTAAAGCTACCCAGCTCTCCGTTAACGGAAGCCAGCCGTCTTTGGCCCAGAGACGGGTTGAGCCGCCTCTGCCGCTGAAGGATAGCTTTTGGCCCGAACCCAGAACACTGTCCATGACCACCTCGCCACCAGCGACAGGCTGGCTGTAGTAGAGGTCGGGTGAAAGTAGCGCGGCGTCTGCTGCATTCTCGCCCTCTGCACCTGGTGTCGAGCCGTCTGCGTGAACGGGTGGCGTGGTGGCTGATAGCTTGTATGTGCCGCGTATGCCTGGCGAATCGAACACGAGCTTGCTATACTTGAGGTCCTTGGTGGTATAGAATGAGTACAATTTACCCGTACTATTCCAGATACCGTAGGTATAGCCAGGACAGTCCAGTATGGTAGATTCTTCGAGGTACTCAAGCATCTTGTGGTGCTTGCCGTCTCCAGTGTTGGCGAAAAAGTCCACTCGCAGGTTGCCTCTGCCGAAGTAGTGCATCGAATAGTCCCGTGAGAACATTATCGCCAACAGGGAAACGCCCGTGTGGGACATGCCATCGAACTCCCATTGCTCCCAGTTGGTCTTATTGATGAGTGGGCTGATTTTGATCGAGTTGATGGGATCGGATGGAGATGAGGAAAAGCTGTTGGGGCCGTCGAGCACTTCGAAAGCTGTGCTCCTACTGACGGTACAGGATTCGTCGTCCCATTTTGGGTTCAGGTCGTCATCAACGGGAAATTCCGAGGAACCTAAAGGTAACTGATGCAGGTTTGCGGCGGTGAAAAGTGAGAAGAACGACGCAAGGACGAGGGTCGTGAACATTTTCGACATGACACCAGAGCTGAGCTAGTCCCTGATTACTGCGGTAAGTCGGCTGGAACAACGGACTTTGCTCGCGTATTACCTTCATTATACGGGTCAAGCATGAATTCAAGGTGTTTCTCTTTCTCACAACCACTACAAAAAGTCCCGAAAACTCTTGGTATGTACTTCGCTAGCTCTGGAAAGTCCCGACCCTGCTCATTCAACTTCCGAACTCCCGAAGAGCACCAATAGCTACCACTCTAGAGTATCTCCCGCCTGGGCTGAGAGAGATGTAGTAAGCTTACTATCAGAGTGAAAAGCAGTGAGCTGCATCTTGGGGACGCCATGAATCCAAGTGACCCGGCATACTGGGACTGCACTTCTCTACAGAGTACCAGACAATGGCAACATCAATTCTCCCAGCGCTCCCCCCATTGCGGCAAGCTGTCGTGCAGTCAGCCACGACACCCGGAGCCTTTGACCTCCGCACTGACCTGCCCATGCCAACCATGTCACCTGACCATGTTCTCATCAAGGTGAGCGCAGTGGCGGTTAACCACTGGTAAGTCATCGCTTTGTGCAATGCATTTTAAGACATATACTGACTTCGTACGTCTACCCCTGTAGCGACTACAAGATGCCAGCACGAATACATTGTCCCAACACGGTCGACGGCTGCGACTTCTCAGGTACAGTCGTGCGCGTTGGCGACACTGTTGCCAGTACCCCTGGCGGTCTGACAATTGGCGACCGTGTTGCTGGCGCTCAGATGGCCTCCCAGGCTCGACGACCCTGGTCGGGTGCCTTCACTGACTACATCGCGGAGAAGCCTGACAACCTGTGGCGTGTTCCCGACCACTTCTCTTGGGAGCAGGCGGCTTCGATAGGGTGTGCTGTGGCCAGCAGCGTGGGAATGGCGCTTTGGTGGGAAATGAAGCTGTCTGGAACGCCCGAAGAACCGACGAAAGACCCCAAATTCGTTCTGGTCTATGGTGGTTCCACTGCCAGTGGAACCTTTGCCATGCAGCTGTTGAAGATGTGAGTGACCCATGGTTTCCCTTTCACTGCGAAGTGTCGTGAGCGTGTGATGATTGATCTAACGTGTTCGTAGGTCGGGCTATCGAGTCATCACAACCTGCTCTCCTAAGAACTTCAAACTAGTCGAAGAGTACGGAGCCGAGAAGGCGTTTGACTACCACTCGCCGACATGTGGAGAAGATATACGAGCCTACACTAAGAACTCCTTGGAATATGCACTAGACATCATTACCGAAGCGAGGTCTATCCGTCAGTGCTACGCAGCCATCGGACGTGGTGGTGGTAGATACATTGGATTTGAGCTCTTACCGGATGATCTCATGGCCACAATGAGGAAGGCCGTCAAGCCATCTTGGGTCATGGGCTTGGAGGTGGCCGGATTGGAGTTGGAGTTGCCAGGAGGGTACTATCGCAAGGCAAACCCCGAACTGCATGACTGGCTTCATGGGTGGATCAAGCGCTTCGCCGCGTTGCTTGAGTCCAAAAGATTGAAACCACATCCTATGCAGATCAATCCGGGCGGATTAGCAAAGGTTATTGATGGACTGGGAGTCTTGCAGCGAAAGGAAGTCTCAGCGCAGAAGCTAGTGTATCCTCTGTATGAAAATTAGACGCAAGTAAAAGTGGCCATAGGCCATTACGACTCGTTCTAGTCATCAAGGAATGACATTGACTCCTTGATACTAGCTCGGATCGACTCTACGTACGACTTGCTACCATGCAGTGATTTGACATCCTCCTGTGCCATAACGGCCCAAAACAATCGGAGTCGGGATGGACTGGAAAATATTCCCGAGGCGCCCGCACTAGATGAGAAGGCTGCCTCGCCCGAGAGGCAGTACTCGGCTGGAATGCCCATGCGACACTCTAGTGTCTGCACCTGGCACTGAATAGCGTCCAAGATGCCTGTGGCATACGCCTTGAGGGGCATGTCTTGAAGTGCGGAGACACCACCAATGCGGAGTACTGATTTGACTTTGATGGATCTATACGATTCCGGCGACACGTGGCAGAGGTATTTGTGTATGCGCTGGAAAAGTGAGTCGAAGAGCCTCATCAACGCAAGGTAACTTGACAGGACCAGAAGCAGAGTTTCCGTGTTGAGTGTATCCTCGGTCTGCGTGTACAATTGAACAGTCGGTGTCAGGCTTTGAATTATCCCGGTGAACTCTTTGGTGCATGTCAGAAGTAGAGCTGCTGGATTTTCGACATCTCCCCCCACAGCATCATCTTTGCAACGCTGTTGGACTTTAGCGGCGTTTGAATAGTATGCGTCAATAGTCGTAATGCGGTGGTCTATTTCCTCACGGAACATTACTAGAGAGCTTGCCGGACTGGAAATCTGTGGTAGTGGTGTTGGCGGCATAATCTCCTCCCCAAAATTGAGGAGCGGGTCGATATTCATATCGAGAGCGGTGTTAGAGGTCGCGCCCATGTGGAGCAAGATGTCGAATTCGTCGTCTGCACCTGGGAGTCCCTGGAGTTGTGATGGAGCGCCAAGCTGATCTGCTAGGTAGACGCTGTCCTCACCCGACGCGGGACTTTGATCCATTGAAGATGGATAGGAGTCGAAGAAGGCGGAAATATCGCCCGTCGCACCCCAGAAATCTGGTAATGGCTCATGAGCGGCAGGGTCTCTTTGCGAAGGGAGGTGCTCGGCGGGATCGTATGCTTTTGTAGGCGCGGGCTGCTTCGACATCCCGGCTGTATGGGCGTTGTCGTGGTTCGCGTCCTGTGACTTCGACGCGCGATGGGCTCGGGGCGAGGCAACGGCGTGACGCTGCTTGGGCGGTCTTCCCGGATGACCGGCAGCGCCTGTTACGCATTGCGCGCCCATGTAGCAGCAGCGAGCGCACGCCGCCGTGCTGTCTTGGGCGCGAAGGCATCGAACTCGCTTCGCCCTGCACTGGTCTGCAGAGGTAGAGGTACGAAGTCAGTACATGTCTCACATGCATTTCGTACAGCCAGGACTTACCGCACGCGGAGCGCCGGACTGCGGACTTGTGCATACCTTTAGTTGGTGTCGTGTTTGGACAGACGCGGAAATGGGAACCTTGGAATGGAAAGCAACCGAGCTAAAGGATAGATGTTCGCATGATTTGATCAGGATAGGCTGACTGTTGTTGCGCGGGTTAGTCACGTGGTAAACCCCCCGAGGAGGGTTTGAGATTAGCCAATCGGCAAGCGTCGCCCCACTTTAAACCGGGGCCATGTCGAGGTGCGTGTGAAGGAGCGTAGTGGCCGGTTTCTGGAATTCACGGTCGAACGCTGGTGAAATCATCTCGTGTTGTTTGGTTTCAGACTCTGATTTTATGTACATGAGCTAGCAGTTGTTACCAATACACCTGCATCATTGAGCTACCTAGGTATTGAACCAAACGTTCATTCCGCTGGGAAATTCTATGTATGTGTGGCTTCCATCCCCTCTTGACATTTAGGCGATGGATATAACTACAATCCTGGAATCTCATCCTTTGCTGTACCTTTCGCTTCCTCCTCCATAGGCTTGTCTTTACTCTCTGTCATGCCAAATTCGGTGTCGTTTTCGCTCCTGAGCGGTACCTGCTTCAGCAGAGCAGCAGCAATAAGACCCACTCCACCAAAGGCAATGGCGACCTGCCAGGATCGCTGAAGCGCGGTGCTCTGTACGGAGATCACTTGCGCACGCGTCTGAGCGGATAGCGTGTCAAGGAAATCGACTTCAGCTGCGCCGTACGCGCCACCCGTCATGAAAAGAGCCGCTACCGTTGTGTCGCTGATAGTCCCCGAGCGAGCCAGCTGTGCAGCTCGGTTGGTGTAGACGGTACCGGCGATGGCCACGCCCCACAAGACGCCGAAGCTTCGCATGAAGCCCCAAGTGGCCGTCGCTACTGCGGTATCCTTGTCAGTTAGAGAGGCTAGCAACGCGGGAAGCATAGCCCCCATGCCGAAGCCCGCGCCAAAGGACTCAAGCACCTGAAAGCCCACCCACGCACCTGCACTCGACGTCTCATCCAGGAGTGTGAACACGCCAAATCCGGCGACAATCAAGGCGAAGGCAGTGACGAGAATGGGCTTGTAGCGGCCGAACTTGCTAAGTAGAAGCCCGCCGATGATCGCACCTGGGAGAAGTGCGAGGATGGTGGGGAGAAGGTATATGCCGGCGTTGTATGCATCTACTGCGAGAACGCCTTGGAAATATACCGGGAGGAAGTAAAGTGTCCACATAGTGACCATGCCGTGGAGAAAGGCGAGCAGAAAGACGATGACGCTCATAGAGTTCCCAAAGAGCCGGAGCGGCATGATGGGATTTGGCGTGAGGCGGGCATTACCTTCGAGTGCGATGAAGCCTCCCAACGTTGCCAACCCAACCAAGAGCGGTACGAGGACTTGGTAAGAGGACCATGAATATCTTCCTCCTGCCCAGCCAATGGCAACTAACACCGGAGCGCAGCCGCTGACAAAAAGCGCGTTGCCCAGCCAGTCGAGGCTCGAAGCCTTGGTGGCCCAAGTCTGGGATTTATCGTATTTGACCTTCAAAAAGAGGAACAACAATATAACTGCAGCACCGCCAATTGGAAGAGCCATGTAAAAAGCCCAGCGCCAGGTGCTGTAGCTCACGAGCAGTCCGCCGAAGAAAGGACCAAGAGCAGCTCCGAGACCGACCATGCCAAACACGGCGCCCATGTAGGTACCTCTCTCGCGAAGTGGTACCAAGTCACAGATGATGATCTCGCAGAGGACGGCGACTCCTGCTGCTCCAATACCCTGCACTGCTCGGCCACCGATCATTTGGGATATATTGGTTGCTCTATGCATTCATCTCATCAGCAAAGACTTCGAGCTTGACGAGAAAAGCCAGATCGCGATTCGAGCACCAGAGGAGTGACAACTTACCCGCCACAAACACCGCTCCCTATCATGAAGACGACCGCGGATATGATCATTGGCCATCGGCGACCGAATACATTAGCGAGCTGTCCATACATGGGCATCAGAGAAGTCCTACACAGATTAGTTCCCGCGTTCATCGCTCGAGTGTGAGCCTTTTGTTCCAAAGAGCCTTACATAGTCAAGAAGTATGCATTAGAGACCCAGATGAACTCTTCGCCCCCACCCAGATCGGCGACGAGCGATGGCATGACCGTCGAAGTGACTGTGGCCTCCAGAGCCGTGAGAAGACTCACTAGCGAGAGCACAACCATGATAGCCCAGAACCTTGGACCCTTCTGGAACTTTGACGGGTTCTTCTCCGTTGTTGGATCCTGTGCATCGACCGAAGCTTGTTTTGACTCCGGGTTCCGGACGGCTGGATCTTGCTGTGTCATCTTGCACAGCCAGGATGTCAGGTTTGAGTAGCGTTGGGACCTGTCGGACGATAGGTAGACCGTGTGGCTGGTACCAGAGCTGTAGTACAATGATGCGTGAGTAACGGGCGGTGTTAAAACCTTGGTATAGTAAGTTGATGGAGCGCCTGGGAATAGTTGCACCTTCGGTTACATGGGAGAAGCTGTGTGTGCCTACGTATTCAATGGTGCATGAAGTCTGGTAACCACCGCGGAGGGTTTCGTTGGATGGGTATGATCGGCCTCGCAGGGTTTTGCGATCCTCCGCGGTTGATACGATGAACGTGGAAGTGATTCGACTCGGTCGACAGGCTTCCTGCAGGTGGCCTGACCTTTACGGCGTTCAAGTGTGAATAAGCCCCCAAACGCATGTTGGTAGATACCTCACTTCCTTTCACCGGTGTATACATTCCGTACCTTGATTAGGTTAGCGTGCCGGCGTTTTTGCCGGCGCGGGTAATATCAAGCCACATCTTCAGCCACAGATGGTCACCGCGCAACGTTTCCGGTAAGCATACTACATTCGCGTGTCTCATATACATATTGACTCTACCAAACCCAACAAGTATATGACGCGATTAGATGACGAGAGCTGCGAGTAAGACGAAAATAGGATAAAGTCGTCCTCAGGTCGTAGCGGAGAAGTCCTTCCCCATGTGAGAGGCGTCCTGGTGTAACTTCGCAATCAGATCCCCACCCAGCCTACGGGTGGCTCCTGCGGGTGGCCCAACGGCCCGCCGCCGTATCCCGCGTTTTGGGGTCGCACTGTCACGCCTTCGTTTAATGTACCAACGATTTACCATGCATGCTGCTCGGCGACCTTGAATCCTTTACGGCAAGTCCCATTACATCCCGTCAATTGGACGAGGAGCCAAAGGGATGCCCTTAGGGACATTGGCTTTTTCTTCCATCCACTAACACATCGCAATTATGCCACAACTGCACACCTCAGCTAGCATTCTGATCCTTCACATTCCGCAACGCTCGGGAGAGCAGGTTTCTTGATTGAGTGGTTGCTGTGTCTGCACCACCAACTCTCCGCCGAGCAGCAGTACGCCGCTCTGGGCACTGCGATAAGCACCTGGTCTGCGGGACAGGACAACAATAGCGTCAATCCTATCAGCCTTCTCGTGTCATACAAGGTTTTCTGCTGTACACCATTAACCTCACGTAAGACGGTCATAGCACTATCGCAAGCTTGCCGAGAAGTCTCACTTACTCCTGTAGCTGAAGACTAGCCTTGGTTTATACATTGGGGAGGCACGGCATATAGTTCGCACTATCACCATCGTTCGTCCTTACCTGTCTAGGTGTTACCAACCTAGCATGTCCTCGCATGGTTTACACGCTGGCCTTTCTTTGTTCCCAACATGTCACGCCTAGATTCTTCCAGCTGCTTCTCGGGTTGCAAGTCAGGGTCTCTAGTGGAGAACCCGAGAAAAGAAAAGTCCCAACAGCTGGCTTGTGACAGGTGTCGAGGCCAAAAGCTCCGATGCATACGGAGCTCGAACTCTAAGACCCCTTGCGAGAGGTGTCAGAAAGCTGGTGCAACATGTATCATCGATACCGGGGTACGTATGGGAAGACCGAGACGGGCAGACAAGGAGCAGCCTCGAGAGAACAGCGGCAGTGCTCACCACCCATCCCAAACTACACGATCATCACCTCCTCCCGAAGCTGAATCTCAAACGAGAACCGCTGTCGACTTTACCATGGATACCGATGCCTGGCTAGTACATGATCTCGACGACACACCGGTTGACCCAACGCTTCAAAGTGTTACGGTTCAGTATCTTGACCCCTTCGATTTTGCACTGCCTGGGGAAGGTACGCTCGACGACGAATCGGTAAACCTACCGACCGAACACTTTCTCATTCCAAATATGGATCTCTCCGCGGACCATTCTATTCCAGCTCGCACCGAATACGAACAAGCAGCAATCGGTTTCACCGAGCCACTCAACGGACGCAGTCGCTATTCACCGATGCGCCAAGAGATAATGCAAGAGTTGTCAGATTTGAACATGCAGCTGTCCCGACAGTTGGGCGCGGCAACCTCTACAGGAACTGGTTTTACGAACAATGACTCGGCTTTGGGTCTGACGGCTTTGGCTACACCACCGGAGGAGAACCGAACGCTCTGTGATACTGTCGTCTTTATGATGCAAAGCCTCCAAACCTACCACCGGCTGCTCGTGGATATCGTCAGACCCAATCACTCCGCTACGTTCGGCTCACACGACAACCTCAAGTTTAGCACTGTGACCAGCAGCTGCCTAAGCCCGGTCGAAGAGTTGGACATTGATGACTCAAGAAGCCGCATATCTGAGACGACAGGCCGATCGCCAGTGAAAAGGCGTCGAACAGATAGCAGCGTCGACTTCACTGTAGCGCACGAATCGTCTCACAGTACTAGTGTTGACATGCCTACGAGTCTTCTGCTACTGTCTTGTCACACAAATCTCCTGCACCTCTGTCGAAATACCTTTGCCGCCATTCGAGCAGGGTTGTTCGCCACACGTCGCCAAATCAATCTTTTCACGATCTCATTCCTCAACATAATGGATGTCTCCCTACCGCCCGATCCGGATCTGCAAATAATTGTCCTCATTCAAGCTGTGGTGAGAATGGTGGATAAAATTGGCCGTTTACTGGGCTACCCGAACGAATGCGAGGCCGGCTCAAGCGGTAATAGATGCGAGAGCGATACTCGCAGCAGTGTCATCCCGCGGCACCTCCTTGAACTGATGCTGAAAAGCGAAGGATGCGGAAATGGCTCGGCAGATAGAGCCGGGACTAAAGCGCTGAAGGAGGAGATCCGAGGATTACATGAGCTCGTTTACAAGCCAGTATGAAGGATATCGATGTGTGACAAAATCGAGCGGCATTTTTAGCAGGTAGACTTTCACACACACCGTCAATAAGATTATAGACGTACCACAAATTTTAGGAGAGTTGACTGTTCAACTTATTCGGGGCCGAGCCCGAGAAGGATACACTTAGGATACTCTAATGCGCTTTTGGGTGTCCTAAATCATGAGTAAGCATACCACAAAGCCGTGGGAACGGTACTGCCCAAATCTATGGGGTAATCCGAGCCGAGTAAGCTTCGGTGAATTCGCCTGGGACATGATTGCCGAGTGGCGTGATTTTGACGCGCTGTCAGACGGTCAGACGTGCCCATGTATTCGGGACTTTCCAATCTTCCCACATCATACGTTCCAGCTCAGTTTGGAAGCAAAGGGACTGATGCAATCACAGGGATAAATCGCGTGCAAGAAGGAGACCTCTCAGCTGTCAGTTCCAGAGCTTTGCAAATTCCAAATATTGCTTGATCCGAAAGCACGGGAATCAGCTTTTGGCCTCTGTCAACTTTACATTCTTACCTGCCTATCGATCGGACCAGCCATGTCACTCGTCGAGATCTCTCTGCCGCTTCTTCGCCTCAGTCCGGCGCTCGTGTCCTCTATGACCCTCATGTTCGCCCTCGACGAGCACCTGATTTTTGGGACCTGGGTGCAGGGTCCCATCCGCCCACTGGCAAACTCTAACCTTCCTGCCTGGTGGACCAGGGGCGGTCTTCGATGGCAGTGGGTCCTTATCATCTTCTACCCTGTCAACTACCTTCTCGGCATTCTCAACCTGCTTATACCCGAGCATCAATATGGCTCGACAACGTGGTATGCATGGGGACTATTCTTCAGCTTAGCCCACATGCTATTTGCGCCAACGGCTCTGCAGCGCATCGCGGCTATCGAGAAGAACGTTCCAAAGGGCAATGTTGTCATCTCCATGGAATCTTGGCTTCGGATGAATTGGATTAGGGCGTGGACTACGGATCTACCGGCTTGGGTGTGCTTCATCGTTGCTGCGCTCAAGGCGCTGTGACAGTTTGTAGTGAGCAGGTTGGAAACGACAATGTGGATGACGGCGTCGATAGAGTGGGAATGAGAAGGCGAAGTGGGGACGGTAGATTGCAATATTGAATGTCGCAATATGTGACCACAGCGGGTGTGAAATAATGATCGAGGACTAGCCCCCATTCTTGACAGAATTGTTGAGCGTGCGATGTGCTGACGATGCGAGGTCTGTACGAAGTGACTCCACACGTCCACGTTCATGATAGGGGTGAAGCTTTGGCCGTCTACGCGCGGGCCCACTCCTTAGCCTCACGCTAGCGGACCGGTCTCCCGGAGGCTCTTTGGTTGGATGACTTCTCTCTACCAGAAGATCAAAGACTTCGTGACGCGGGAGGAAGGTGTTACATATTATTGGTATATATAATGCAGCTGGCACAGTCCAAGAGCTCATGCTTGTTGCTAAAGTACCCGATAAAGAAAGATTTTGCAAACGCGCGGCTACATCGATTGCGCCAAATCACCTGAATGCGTGGCACAGTATCCAGCACAACATCCATTGCCTTTGTGATGCTTTCTCTACTACCCCAGATACATCGCACTGCAGCACATCAACAAAAGAGCCGAATGAGGGACGAAGCTTTCCCCTAATTGCGTGTCGGAGTAGAGCGCTACCAAGGCCAAAAAACAGCCAATCGGTAGCCCGATAGTGCGGAGGCTCTGTACCCAGAGCACGACCGAGAGCAAGGCACTGACGAGGACCAGGAATGCGTTCAGCCTCGAATCCGAAGGATTCAGCCACGAGAACAGGACTCTTTTGTGCCCCGGTAGCATCGTGTCAAGGTTTTTGGAGAAACTCGGGGTAAGTCGCGAGGTCAGGCGGGCTTGTATGACGAGGACGTTGAAGAAGACTAGCGTCTTGCAGATGCAGTCACTTATGAACGGCCCCCACGACATATTTGCTGTGGAAATAGGTCGAAGACCTTCAAGAGATACCGTTAGAATTTTGTACACGGTTCCTTATCGGAACAATAACCGATCTCTGTGTATAAAAGAACTTACCGTGATTGGAGTTGGCGTTTTTACCTCGAATGATACACTGGGATGACGACTTGTTTTGGCCTTGCCAGACTTTATAACAGTTGTGCGCTCGTCTTAGGTAGGTAGATATCAACGAGAACGTATGTTTGCGGGTCGTGTCTCAGGACCGAATAGGCACATGGTAGAAAAAAGATATATCCGCATATATGTTGTGTCATCATTTCGGTACTTACGGTTTCCCCTTCAATAGAAGCTGGTACGGTCTCGGGGGTACGGAATGTTAGTACCGACACCGTGGCCGGCTCAGCAAACCCTTCGGTCTTTTCGCTGCCCATATCGATAGAGAAAGTACCGATGTTGGGATACTCGGTAAAGGCGCGGTCGGGCTGCAGCTTCTTCTTTGCACCATTTCTATCCGCTTTGGGTTCTGCTTTCGCACACTGACCGATGCAGAGGCCCGAATCGGACTGGCTGTATATACGAGTCTGACACCGACCCCGAAATACATCAGCCTGACAGCAACGACTCCAGATCCTCTCGAATGTTGGTGTTTGCACGAAAAGCCGAAGTCGAGAACGCCACAGGAAAGTTGGGTCAGCCCTGAGTGAGCATTTGTATGCAAGTTAGTATGTAGTAGTGTAGTTCGATAGTACGAATGAAAGGGATTACTTGACCAAGAAAACATTGCCTCACCAAATTCTTTCGCGCGTCTGTGATCATTGTCGAGTTTCAACACCGCGTCCTAAGCTATACGACATCTTGCATTCGCAATGACTGCCCACCGCGAGACTTCACAGGGCAATGGAGAGCCAATCGCCGTTATTGGAAGCGGCATGCGCTTCCCTGGCTCTTCGAACAATTCGTCCAAACTCTGGGAGCTTCTACTCGATCCGCGAGATCTTCTCAAGCGCATCCCGGAGGATCGTTTCAACATTGACAACTTCTACCATCCGGACCCGAACCACCACGCGACGACGGATGTTCGCGAGTCGTACTTTCTCGAGGAGGACCACCGTCACTTCGACGCGGGGTTCTTTAATATCAAGCCCGTCGAAGTAGCCGCCATTGATCCACAGCAGCGCCTGCTGATGGAGGTGGTCTACGAATCGCTGGAGGCGGCGGGAATACCGCTGGAATCCTTGATCGGCTCTCGTACCGGGGTCTACGTTGGACTCATGTGTGCCGACTACCACGACCATTTGCACAAAGACGTCGACACTTTGCCAACCTATGCTCCGACAGGTACGGCTCGAAGTATCATGTCGAACCGCATTTCGTATTTCTTCGACTGGCATGGCCCCTGTATGACCATCGACACCGCGTGCTCCTCCAGTCTGGTCGCGGTGCACCAAGCAGTCCAGCTGCTGCGAAGCGGCGACTCGGACGTTGCGGTCGCGGCGGGAGTTAACATGATCCTTGGGTCCGGGCAGTACATTGCCGAGAGCTCGCTGCACATGTTGTCGGCCGACAGTCGGTCCCGCATGTGGGATGCTGATGCTAGCGGGTATGCGCGCGGTGAGGGCGTAGCTTCTGTGATCTTGAAGCGTCTCAGCACTGCGCTCGCCGACGGCGACAAGATCGAGTGCATCATTCGAGAGAGTGGAGTTAACCAGGATGGTCGAACGAAAGGTATCACCATGCCAAGTGCCTCTGCACAGATGGATCTCATTGAGCAGACTTACAAGAAGGCTGGGCTGGATCCCAAAGACCCCAATCAGCGCTGCCAATACTTTGAGGCGCACGGAACCGGGACTGCGGCGGGTGATCCAAAGGAAGCTGAAGCTATCAGCAAAGCCTTCTTCCACCCCGGCGATAGCACGTCCCATAGTGGCGATCCACTCTACGTTGGCTCCATCAAGACCGTGATTGGCCATACCGAGGGTACTGCGGGCTTGGCTGGTCTTCTCAAAGCCTCTCTTGCAGTACAGCACGGCGTCATACCACCCAATTTGCTTTTCAACAAACTTCATCCTGCTGTGGAGCCGTTCTACACTAATCTCGAGATTGCAACAAGCTCCAAACCATGGCCAAATCTCGCGGATGGTATTCGCCGTGCCAGTGTCAACAGCTTCGGCTTCGGGGGTACGAACGCGCATGTCATCGTCGAGAACTTTCTGCCTCCCACCGGCATCCCTACACCGGACAGTACGACTCTTGCCACTCCGCTGTTCTCACCCTTTAACTTCTCAGCTGCATCCAGCAGTGCATTACGAGGAGTCTTGTCTTACTTCTCGAAATACCTCCAGTCTCATCCTACTGTCGATCTTGGCGATCTTTGCTACACCTTGTATGCTCGAAGATCTCATCATGCAATCCGAGCCAGCATGTCGGCAAAGTCGGCGGAGGACCTCCAGGCCAAGATTGACGACTTACTTGCGGCATCGTCAGAGGGAAGTACTGGCTCCAGTTTTGGTACCCGTGCGAAAGAACTCTCTCGACCAGTACAGATCCTGGGCGTATTCACTGGCCAGGGTGCACAGTGGCCCACAATGGGCAAAGGATTGATGAAGAGCCCGTATGTCAGGACAATAGTCAAAGATCTGGATCGTGAACTGCAGCGTCTTCCCGAGCCACACAGACCAAGTTGGACACTTGCGGAGCAGCTCACCTGCGATGCGTCTGAGTCTCGCGTCGCAGAAGCTGCATATGCACAGCCGCTCACAACCACAATCGAGATTATCTTGTACGATCTTCTCCGCAGCGCAGGTGTCAGCTTCCATGCGATCATCGGTCACTCCTCAGGCGAGATTGCCGCAGCTTACGCCAAAGGGTTCATCACCCGAGCAGAGGCGGTCAAGATCGCGTACTACCGGGGTTACTATTCAACCATGTGTCCATCCGACAAGCCTGGAGCCATGATGGCCGCTGGCGCATCTGCAGAGGACGCGAACGAGCTTTGCGACCTGCCTATGTTCAAGGGTCGTTTGTGCGTCGCTGCCTACAACTCGCCTACAGCTGTCACGCTTTCTGGCGATAGCGATGCTATCGAGCAGGCGAGAGAGATTCTCCAAGACGAAGGGAAGTTTGCAAGAGTCTTGAAGGTCGACAAAGCGTATCACTCGTCACACATGGAGAAGGTGGCAGCTGGTTTCCTCGAGGGCCTAAAGGGCTGCAACATCCGACCTCAACATGACACGCCGGGAGGTCCTTCGTGGTTCTCCAGCACGTATGAGAATACGGAGATGCGCGGTGATGTGCAGGGGGATTGCGATCTTTCTGGCTCATACTGGGTAAATAATCTGCTCCGGCCTGTTCTCTTCTCCCAGGCCGTACAGTCTGTTGCCACTGCCAAAGAAGGCCAATTCGACTTTGCCATCGAGGTTGGTCCACATGCAGCGTTGAAGGGACCAGTACTAGAGACGCTTCGTGTCCACAGTGATGCGGAAGCATTGCCGTATGTGAGCTTGCTGCACCGTGGGAAAGACGATATCGATACGTTCAGCAACGCCCTTGGCGACTTGTGGTCTCGGTTCTCTCCCTCTCCAGTCGACTTCCACACGATGGACCTATCGACATCCGGTGCGCTCAGCCGAGATCTCTTGAAAGACCTTCCCACATACCATTGGGAGCATGACAGACTCTACTGGCACGAGTCTCGGATGTCTAGAGCTGTAGCCAGCGCCAAGAACCCTCACAATCCGTTGCTCGGCGCGAGAACGACAGATGTGACCGAGAACGAGATTCGCTGGAGGAATTTGCTTAAGCTCAGTGAGATGCCTTGGGTACGAGGCCATCAGCTTCAGGGTCAGGTCATCTATCCAGCAACAGCTTACATCGCCACCGCTGTGGAGGCAGCTAGATCGCTGTCGCCAGACGAACACATTGCTGTGATAGAGATACAGGACTTCAGCCTCGGTAAACCGCTCGTCTTTGGGGATAGCGATGCCGGCATCGAGACACTCTTCACGCTGCACAACATTGCCAAGGAAGGAGGTAACAAGAGTTACGTCGCTTCCTTTTCGTATCATGCGTCGAACAATGCAGAAGTAGAACTTCTATCCACGCATGCGACGGGTAAAATCCGGGTGACGACAGGCGATTCGCACCCCCGATGGCTGCCGTCTCGAAAAGGTGACCCTCCCAATCTCACCAGCGTCTCAGAAGACCGGTTCTACTCATCTCTGGAGCCCATTGGCTACAGCTATAGCGGCGATTTCCGGACGCTCTCTTCGATCGAGAGAAGGCTCGACTACTCTTCTTCGACCATCTCAGTGCCTGCGCAGAATGATGAGCCAGTGAAGATGCTCCTACACCCGGCTATGCTGGACACGGCGCTGCAGGGCATCTTCTTGGCGTATTGCTTCCCGGGTGATGGCAGTCTTCAACAGCTGCATGTTCCCACTGGGATCAAAAGCTTCCGCGTCAATGTCGGTTTGTGCGAGCAGCATCTCGGGGCAGAAAGCAAGAGCGTAAACTCGTGCGCGCACCTGACTGAGAACCCGATGACTTCCAAGCAACTCCGCGGCGACGTCGACATCTATACCCACGAGGGCGCCGGCCTGGTTCAGATGGAGGGTATTCAAGTCGTCGCTTTTGCTGAGCCCACCGCGGATATGGACAAGAAGTTCTTCACCGAGCACATCTGGGCGCCGCTCAACCCAGATTGCGAGTTGGCCATGGGCGGTTTCAGGTCCACGGCTGAGGACTACGAGTTCGCTGAGGTCATGGAAAGGGTCGTTCTCGATTACATGAGGAACATCACCAGCACCTTCCCCAAGGACGTCAGACAAACCATGAACCTCGAGTGGCATTTTGAGTGCATGTTCGAGTTCTACCACCACGTCATTTCTACCACCGGAACAAGACCATACTCTCAGAGCAGATGGCTGGATGACACTGCAGACGACATCGCGGCCTTGAAAGTCAAGTATGTTATACTCCTTCCTCCTCTCGTGACAAAGCGCACCTTCTTTTTCGGCTTTCTTTCTTGCTTCTACCTCCTTCGCTCTTCGATCAGGAATGCTGACTTGAATCTCGCGCAGATGGGCACACAGGACGGAGCTCCAGCTAGCCCGCGCAGTAGGTGACAACCTTCCGGCCGTTCTCAGAGGCGAGACAACAATTCTCGAGCACATGACCAAGGACGGTCTCCTGGATCGCTTCTACGAGGTCGGTATGGGCCTGCGAGAGTGGTCTCTCTTCCTCGGCCAGACCGTGAAGCAGATTGTGCATCGATACGGCCGCATGAAGGTACTGGAGATCGGTGCTGGTACAGGTGGAGCTACCAAGGTGATCATGAAAGAGATCGGCCGCTCCTTCGCCTCCTACACCTATACCGACATCTCTTCGGGTTTCTTCGAGACTGCACAACAGGTATTCTCTGCCGTGAGCGACAAGATGATATTCAAGACTCTGGACTGCGAGAAAGACGTCGTGGCACAAGGGTACGAAGAACATTCGTACGACATGGTCGTGGCCTCTCTGGTCCTCCACGCGACGACTGATCTACGCCGCACTCTGAGGAATGCACGCCAGCTCATGAAGCCTGGAGGCTACCTAGTCATGCAAGAGATCACCAACAATGACGTGAGCCGTACCGGTTTCATGATGTCTGCCACCACAGGTTGGTGGCTAGGTCAGAACGACGGGAGAATGCTGTCGCCTGGTGTATCGACGCTCGAATGGCACCAGTTGCTCCTTGAATGCGGCTTCTCGGGCATTGACACGGCCACCCCCGAGATCGATGTATTTCCTTCAACGCTGACTGTCTGGGTTACACAAGCTGTCGATGACCGCGTCTCGCTGCTCCGCGAGCCACTTTCCTCCTTCAGCACCTACAAGCCAGTTGACGAAGAGGAATGGGACCTAGTGATCATCGGTGGTCAGACGTTGGGTACCAGCCAGCTCATTAGCCAAATCGTTCGGCTAATCCAGCCGTTTGGCGTGAAGCATGCCGTCTATCGGACACTTGGTGATATGACAGGCTCCGCCACGACGACACCTAACAGCGCGATTCTTTGCCTAGCGGAATTGGATGAGCCCATCTTCCGCTCCCTGTCAGAACAGGCGCTCAAGGGAATACAGCGACTATTCGAGACCCAAGGAACCGTCCTCTGGGTAACACAGGGTTGCAGGTCGGATGAGCCGTATATGAACATGTCGATCGGTCTCATACGAACCGTGCTGCTCGAAATCCCCGACCTAGTTGCGCAAGTGCTCGATCTGGAAAGCGGCACCAAGCCCGATCCTCGACAACTTCTGGAGACACTCATACGCCTGCGCTATGGCACCACATGGGAGAAGAACGGTAGCATCGACAAGATGCTGTGGACACAAGAGCATGAGCTCGCTCTTGAGAACGGACAGTTCATGGTTGCGCGCGTTCATCACGAAAACGTCATCAACGACCGGTACAACGCATCCAAGCGAACCATATACCATGCCATCGACCCGCAGACCACGCCGGTCAATCTCTCGCTCGATTCTACCAAGCCGGCTCTGGTTCATAATAGTTCTCTCCAGACCAGGATGTCCATGTCGAATCGGCAGGGTGTTGTCGAAGATGCTTCGGATGTGGTGATCAAGGTTGCCTACTCGCTCTTGGCGCCTGTGCTTACGGCTCCTCTTCAGCCGACCTATCTGGTCTTGGGTACGAACATGGCCACGGCCAAATCTGTCGTCTCCATTACGCCGACCAATGGCTCGCATGCCTTAGTCCATCCAGAAGACGTGGTAGAGGTTGAAGTGCCTGCGGGTAGCGAATCTCAATTCCTCTCCCAGCTGGACAATTTGCTGCGTGTCGAGAACCTGCTTTCTGTGTGTCGGAGAGACTCTACACTCCTCATCCATGAGCCATCTCCAGAACTAGCGTCCAGCGTCATCGAGGCTGCATCTCTCATCAACGTGACCGTCTTCTTCACCACTTCCGCCACACCAGTCGCTGATGGCGCGTGGATCAGCATTGATTCTTACGCTCAAAAGCGCGAGGTTCGGTCTTTGCTGCCCTCTGCTGTCGCAATGTTTGTGAACGGCTCCAAGGATGCCCAACAGAGGCAGTTGGGCGAGATGATCGCTTCCGCTCTACCCGACTCCTGCCTTCGGACGACGCTCGCAGGGATACAAGCACTGCAGCATGCTCGTGGCTTTGCCATACAGGATCTCCGCCCAAGACTCCACAGGGTTGTGCAGTGGGCAATGAGGGACACGCTCCTGTCGAAGCCTCTGAGCTCCAACTTGGCCCCTATAACATTGGAACAGCTGGTTGGTGGGTCCGAAATCGAGACTGCCACTCCAGCCGTCTTGGACTGGAACAGCGCCTGCCCGGTTCCAGTGCAGATTTCCACGGTCGACGGCCTCGTTCACTTCAAGAGCGACAAGACATATGTCATGTTTGGACTAACCAGCGACTTGGCGCAGTCCACCTGCACTTGGATGGCATCGCACGGAGCGCGGAACATAGTGCTCACGAGTCGCTCACCGAAGATGGATGCCAGATGGCTGGAGAGCATGAAGCAAGACGGGGTGAGGGTTGAAGTCTTTGCGAACGACATTACTGACAAGGCTGCGCTCTCGTCGCTTGTTGACCACATCCGTCAGAACTTCCCGCCCATCGCAGGTATCGCTCATGGCGCCATGGTTCTCGACGACGTCTCATTCTCAGAGATGCCGCTCGAGAAGATGACCAAGGTGCTAAGGCCCAAGCTTTGCGGAGCCATCTTTTTGGACGAGCTCTTCCGTGGAGGCGCGGATGCGCTGGATTTCTTCGTCTTTTTCTCCTCGGCTGTCACCATTGCCGGCAATCGCGGGCAAGCAGCATACAGCGCCGCCAACTCCTTCATGACGGCGCTCGCGAACAAGCGTCGCAGCCAAGGCCTAGCGGCATCTATCTTCCACATCGGCGCTGTTATGGGTGTAGGATACATCAACCGCAATCATGGGTTCTTGGGCAGCGTGCACGAGGCTTCTTTCAAGGTCGGCTTCTTGCTGCTATCCGAGAGGGAATTCCACCTCTGCTTTGGCGAGGCCGTCTTAGCATCCCATCCGCTCTCTGGGCGAAATCCCGAGGTCATGACAGCATTGAGAACGTCTGGACTCGACGATGTGATGATCCGTTGGCCCAGGTTCCCTCGTTTCCAGCACTGCCTTCAAAACGACCAAGTGGGTGACAGCAAGAGCACCAAACGGGCGGCTGACGCGTCGATCAAGAGCCGACTGGTCGAAGCAGCTACAGAGGAGGAGATTCGCGATATCGTGCAAGGTAAGCGTGTATATCCTGGCGATGCACTGCAGCGCAAGACTGACAATCCCTAGATGGCTTCATCCGTAAGCTGCGCGTTATACTCCAGATTCCAGACGACAAAGAGGCGTCCCAGATTCTTACATCACGAATTGATGATCTCGGCGTCGACTCTTTGGTCGCTGTAGAGATTCGTTCCTGGTTCTTGAAGGAGCTCCAGACCGAAGTGCCTGTGTTCATGATCTTATCCGGCGGTCTGGTTCAAGAACTTCTCGATCACGCAGTGGCCAACACGCCAGCTCGCCAAACTCCAGACCAAGGCGACACCTCTCCTGGCCCCGAAGTGATGCTTCCGGATGCGACGCCATTGCCGACCCCTGATGCCACTGATCCATCTCCATCAAGAACCCCACAGACAAGCACAGACTCGTCCAGCCCAAGCCACTTGAGCGATGATGACTTGGATAAGCAGGAGTCATCGTCCGCCACCTCTGGCTCGGTCGCAGACTCCAATGAGGTGACCAAGCCAAGCTTTGACAAGATACTCCCCATTTCACCAGGCCAGTCCCGGTTCTGGTTCCAGAAACACCTGATGGAAGACCAAACGACGGCGAACAGCACTATATGTGTGGCGGTCAACGGTACTATCAAACTAGGCAATCTGGAAAGCGCCGTCCAGAAGGTGGCAGCACGGCACGAGTCTTTCCGGACTTCTTTCTTCGTGGATGAGAATCAGAGACCTGTGCAGGGCATTTCCGAAACTTCGCGTTTGCGCCTCGAGACTGTGCCTCTCGCTGATGAAGCGGGCGTGGCACGCGAATTGGAGAGACTCAAGAACCACGTCTATGATATCGAGCATGGCGACTGCATGCGCATTGTGCATCTCAGCTTGACACCAACGAAGAGCTATCTTCTCCTTGGATCCCACCACATTATTATGGATGGCATCAGTCTGGAGGTCCTCCTCGACGACCTACAGAAAGCCTACAACGGCCAAGAACTGAACGTTGAGCCAGCGTATCAGTATTCGTCCTACTCGGAGAAACTGCGCGGGGACTTGGCATCGGGGGTAATGCAAGGTGAGATAGAGTACTGGCGGTCCGAGTTCGCAGCACCGCCGTCGCCGCTCCCACTTCTTCCATTCTCGGCGGCCAAGAATCGCGTCCCGTTGGCCGCATACGCGCACAACTCGGTGAGTCGCGTCATTGACATGCAGCTCTCATCGCAGATCCAAGACGCATGTCGCGAGCGGAAGGCAAATCTATTCCACTTCCACCTGGGCGTGTTTGAGGTCCTCCTATTCAAGCTGTTCGGCAACAGCGATGTTTGCATTGGTATGGCCGACGCCAACCGCTGGGACGACCGAGTCGCGAAGAGCATCGGCATGTACCTGAACTTGCTGCCGCTCAGGTTCCATTTGGAGAATCAGCACTCATTCGAGGAGGTGCTGAAAGACACGCGCAAGAAGGCTTATCGAGCAATGTCCCACTCGAGGCTGCCATTCGATGTTTTGCTCGACAACGTGAGCTGCGAGAGGTCGACAGCAATCAGTCCTCTCTTCCAAGCATTCATCAACTATCGCCAGGGTGTGAGTGAGAAGCGACGCTTCGATAGTGCAGAGGCTGAAGTCAAGTCAATTGATCTCCCGGGGTCCGGTTACGACATGTCTCTGGACATCATCGAGAATCCAGGGGGCGAAACTCGCGTCACTCTATTGGTGCAGCGCGGTCTGTACTCTGAAAGCGATGCATCCCAGCTTCTGGACATGTATTTCGCCTTATTGAAAGACCTTTCTCGGTCTTGCGGAATGGCCTTGCAGGACGTGTCCTTATTCTCAAGTCAGGATGTCAGCACTGCGATCGAGCTTGGAAAAGGTGAGTCGACTGTCTACATATATAACATAGACCCGGAGCGCTAACAACGTCTTACAGGTCCCGTAATGGCTTCCAAGTGGCCAGAGACTCTGGCGCATCGTATCGACGAGATGATCGCCAAGCACCCGGACGAAACTTCAGTCAAAGACTCCAACGGCATGTCGTGGACATACCAACAGCTTGATCAACATGTCGGAAGGATATCGTCCGCACTTCTTAAGGCAGGCACGAATCCAGGATCGGTTGTGGCAATCTTCCAGGAGCCGTCGCCCCACTTTGTGTTTTCCCTGCTTGCCATTCTCCGAGTTGGCGCCGTCTACGTTCCCTTGGACTGCAACATCCCACCAGCGAGGCTCCGCGTCATGATGGAAGAGTCTAAGTGCTCTGCGCTGCTTGTCAACACCACGACGGCTCCTCAGTCCGAGAGCATGGAACTCTCGCCATCCGTGGCTGTTCTGGATGTCCTCCTTCTCCAAAATGGGACATCAAGCCTTCCTCCGGTCTCCGCCCGAGCGAGCGAGCCGGCGGCTATACTGTTCACCAGTGGAACCTCGGGAATTCCCAAAGGCGTGATGTTGTCACACGGTAGCTTGCGCAACCACGTAGAGGCCTTGGTGCACACGCATGGGTTTGGACGTGAGACGGTCTTGCAGCAGAGCTCCGTGGGTTTCGACATGTCTCTGAACCAGATCTTCATGGCGCTCGCCAATGGAGGTACTCTCGTCATCGTTCCGGAAGTCCTCCGCAAAGATCCTGTAGCCGTGGCCAACATCGTGCTGGAAGAGAAGATCACGTACACCAGCGCAACCCCGTCGGAATATCTCGCCTGGCTCAGGCACGGCGCGGCTAGCCTTTTTCAAAGCACGCACTGGGCATATGCCACGGCAGGTGGTGAGAAGTTCTTGCCTGAGCTCCTGCAAAGCTTCCGTAAGCTCGGTGCCCGCTTCGAACACGAATTCCACTACTTCAACGCTTACGGCCCGACCGAATGCGCCATGTCGTCAAGCGAGCTGGATCTGAGCTTGCTGAACCACAATGATGGCCTTGTCCCAGCCGGTAGGACCCTTCCAAACTACGGTGTCTACATCGTGGGTCAAGATTTGAGCGTCTTGCCGATCGGCTGGTCCGGAGAAGTCTGCATCGCGGGCGCAGGCGTTGCCATGGGTTACATCAACAGTAGTGATGAGTCGCAGAGCAAGTTCCTGCACGACCCTATGCCGTCTTCGGTGGCTACACAGAACGGGTGGACTAGAATGTACCGAACTGGAGATAAGGGCGTCCTCAGATCAGATGGCTCCTTGGAAATCATCGGTCGCATCGATGGAGACACGCAGATCAAACTCAGAGGCCTGCGTATCGAACTGCAAGATATAGAACAGTCCATACTGGACGCGGCCAAAGGACGTGTAAAGATGGTGGCAGTAACGCCTCGGGGTGACCCTGCACTGTTGATTGCACATGCGGTGCTGTCGCCTTCGGACAACTCGGTGGAGAGCGAGATCCAATTCCTAGGCAACCTCGCCGCCTCGCTGGACCTGCCGCAGTATATGCGGCCCGCGGCCATTATCGCCGTTTCCTCGATGCCACTAAATGCAGCCGGAAAAGTGGACAGAAGAGCCCTCCGAGGACTCGCTATTCCAAGCACTGTGCGGGGATCAGAAACGACAGAGGAGCTGACAGAGATGGAATCCAAGCTGGTCCAGGTCTGGCTAGACACACTGCCGGAGCAGATGCAGGAGGTGCATCGTATCGACGCCAGTTCTGACTTTTTCCACGTTGGTGGCAACTCCATGCTGCTCATCGAGCTGCGGCAGCTCATCAACAAGACTTTCAAAGCCAGCCTGCCCCTATTGAAGCTGTTTGAGAACAGCACACTGGGCGCCATGGCAACCATGATGCAGGACGTGTCTTCGGATGCTGACAAGCCGATTGACTGGGAGGCTGAAACCGCGATCCCCAGTGACCTTCTGGAAGGAAGCACACACCAAGCTCCGGGAGTAGCAATGCAGAACCACACGTCTCCCAAGACTGTGGTAATCAGCGGCGCGACAGGCCTCCTGGGCAGCTCTCTGCTCCGACTGCTAGTTCAGGCCCCCGATGTTGGCAAGATACATTGCATTGCGATTCGCGACATCAGCAAGTTGGCCGAGTTTGCAAGCTGCTGCAAGGTCGTACTGCACAAGGGTGATCTTTCTCTTCCGCGCTGCGGACTAACGGAAGCGGAGGCCAAGTCGATTTCAGCCTCAGCAGACGCCATCATCCACAACGGTGCAGACGTGTCGTTCCTCAAGACATACCAGTCTCTCAGGAGCGCCAATGTTTCCTCTACGAAGGAACTCGTGCGGCTCGCATCTACTCGTCGTATTCCGCTCCATTTCGTCTCGACTGCCACGGCAGGCAAATTCAACAAGTCCGAGACGCTGGCTCCAGAGTCGCTCGCCCGCTTCCCACCTCATCCAGATGGTGGCGCAGGGCTAGCTAACGGCTATGCGGCTTCCAAGTGGGTCAGCGAGATTTTCCTGGAGAAGGCGAGCCAGCAGATCGGCCTGCCGGTGTTTATCCATCGGCCCTCAGCCATCATGGGCGATGATGCAGCTGAGGACATCATGTCCAACCTCCTCGAATACGGGTCCCTGATCAAAGCGCTGCCCGACTTGAGCCGCTGGACAGGCTATGTAGATCTTGTATCTCTCGAGAACGTCACTGAGGGCATCGCTCGTTCGGTCTTGCAGGTGACTACAGGTGCTGACAGCCACTCACGAGTCGAGTATCTGCACCACGCAGGCGACCAGATCATCCCCGTGCAGAGTATTCGGGAGCTGTTGAGCGGCGAGGCGGGTAGTGGGCTGGAATCGTTGCCCATAGGCGAGTGGGTGGATGGCGCGGTTCGCAGTGGTATGAATCCTCTGGTGGGCGAGTTCCTGCGCGACGCCGATGCGCATGGTGGACTGCAGGTCGGACAGAAGCTGTTATTGAGCAAAGAGAACTAGATGCTGCTTGTAGTGATGGTCATGGAGGGTGCTTTCCTTTGCTACTCTCGGGAGCACATGTTAGGGAGCTGAAATAGGCGTTGCCCAGGTGTGGAATTGCTTAGGTTAGGAGGACTTTGGTGATATCCGGCATAGTTTGGGGAGTGGGTACAAGGCAGAGATGTCATTAATATTGTTTTCGTGCGCATACCTACTCTATGGAATCTGAGGCAGCTCCGGATGAGAACACGATGCGCGTTAATCGTTGACGCGTGCTCGGCGCGTATGGAGATTTGGAGTTCGAGAAGCGGCGCTGGTGGCGCACGGGCCGGGTTGACGTAATCACATTTCCAGCCGATGACCTCAGCATCTGGGTTTCACCTGGCCCTGCGTCCTCTAACTTCAAGTCGCACCACACAATGTTGCTTCATAGGGCAACTGTATTGGTCGCAAGCGCAGCAACAGCACTTTCATATCAGCAAAACCTCCTCGCTATACCGAAGATGCTAATTGACATAGCTTCTTCTTTCGTTGCGTCATCATCTATTTCACTGCACTTCGCGACTGTCCTATCATCTGGTCAAATTGACATCTCGATTATGTTTACTGCAATACCTAGAGGAAGTGGCATTATCGTGTGGGTTGTCATATCGTGGAGTAACTGGTGGACGCCCTCGGATTACAGTCGCTAGGATCTACATTCGCGATCTTAGCTCTTCACGATAACCCAAATTTGACACTGAATACGGTGCATGGCTAGGCCAAGAAACTTATCTCCTACTGACGACTATCCAAAGTGGGCAATCTTTGTCATGGCAACATTCCTTCGACATTCATTGTCACTGGTCATGAAAACCCACGGGTCGCGCTGCCTGATCAATCATGAATTGGCTGCGACTCTTTCACTAATTGCTGTATACAAACATTCTTTTCCTTCGCGAGTGCCCTTCCATGGAACTTATTAACCACTCCGCGAAGTCTGTCTCGCACTGTTTACGCACACCGAAGTTATTCCTTCTCTTCCTGCCCGCTACGTATATAATCTCGACCCATTCTTCCCTCCTTCTCTATACCCCGCCCTCTTATTAATAATCTCCAAAAGACTTGAAGCTCTAGCTATATTCTGTCAAAATGGTTGAGTTTAGATACAGTCGACCTGCCGGTAACCGAGTCTGGCGTGTAGACAATGTCCCACGCGCCGCGACTGAAGACGACATCCGCGATTTCTTCCAACAGCATGTGATCCTCGATCAGGTTCGCGCAGCTCATCCACGAACAGGGGCGAATTCGAGTGTATATGTCATGTTCGGGCATATGCATCCCGTACACATAGCGAGTGACTACATCCGTGGCAATCGTGTGCGCGTGGAAGCTGCTCCTTCTGGCAACTATATAGGTAAGTGTTCGATTTTGACAAGCCCTTCGCAAACTATTTGCTAACCTCTCCACAGTCAACGACAATCACGACGGTTTCGTTCGCCCTGGACTTTCTGGCCCTGACTCAGCCTTACCTGGACGGCCTTACGGTACTCGTGGGCTTACCGACTCGGACTTCCCAGCCCTCGGGATCACTCGCGAAGATGAAGAACGTCGGCGCGAAGAAGAGGCCGTGCGGCGTCGAGAAGCACGAGAAGCAAAAGCAAAGGAGAGCCAGTTATTACAAGAAGAACACGAAAAGGTCGTGCGGGAGCGTGAAGAAGAATCTCGAAAGGAGAAAGAACTAGAGGCTCAGGCCAAAGCTCGGGCGGAGCAGAAGCGTTTAGCGCTCGCTGACCTGATTCCACGCGTTCTCCAAAATCTGGGTGACGTTTTGCCCCCGCATCGCGTTCCTTCTCCCGATCTCGATAATCGAGAAGATTCGCGGAACCGACTACTCTTCATGACCGACATCCCGCCCGAGCTCGATAACGATGTGGTCATGGCGTTTCTCCACCCGTTTCGCCCCGAAGGTATCGATCGTGCTGAACTCGGAGGAAATCGCATGCTATCTGCTATCGTCTTGATGCAAACAGCTGAGGGCCGCGACGAGGCTGTTGCTCAGCTCAATGGCACGACACTTGCAGGCCAGAGGGTTGTCCTTCAGGCTTTCAACAATGTCACTCAAGATGTCATGGACCGTGTCATAAACCCACCCGTTCCCAACGCGCCCAGCTCGTCGAACCCTCCACAGGCCTCGAGCTCCTACTCTCCATTTGGAGCTTCCCCAGAGACCACGTCGCCTGACCCGCCAGCTCCCGATATGTCGGCCCTCACGGCCGTGTTGCGCAACCTAAACTTAGTCCAAGAACCAACACCAGCATCACCGCAACCAGCTCCCCGTGGACGTGGACGTGGACGTGGACGAGGATCTTCTTCCAACCGCCGCTCCTCTGGACGAGGACGGGGTCGTGGCACCGCGCAGCCGTCCGGTCAAGTAGTACAGCCACCATGGAATTACAATCAGACAAGCTACGCCCTGACTCGAGCCGATGCTGACCGCATCAATGCAGAACGGCAGCGTCGTAATGGAAATATCCGTGGAGGTCGTGGAGGCCGCGGTGGTAGACCAGGTGGCCGAGGAAACGGACGTGGTCAGTAGGTTGGAATGCCTCTTGCTTCGAAGATAGTGGATGTTGTTGCAGATTTTGATGCGTTTTGGACCTCTCGGATGCCCAGCGAGATTGTTTCCCTTCTCAACTCTTTCTTCTTATGTTCCAAGAGCAGGGCAGTTCGGGTGGATCAAACCCGGTGCCCCAATATTAGCACAACGCCCAGCCTGTTAGATACCGCGTATATTCTTCTTTTATTTTCCCAAAGATTCTGAATCTCGAATTTGCTATAAGTAAGAAGACTGTTGTCGGGGTTGGAAGTACTCGGCGCGATGATATTCAAATTACCAGAGCTCTGCCTTCTTCATTAGTTCTTCACTAAAATGGCCTAAAGTGATCTTCTCCAATACTCTCCCAAGCGGTTTTTTGTTCATTAACCTTGACGAGATGTCGCGGCGTGGTCGTGTAGAGAACAAAGACATGCGACCCACTGCACCCATCTATGCAGACTGTATTATCGAAAATGCTGGATGGTAAGTCATGACATGCGTAAGGGTATCAAAGGCAGTAGAAACGAGTCAAGAGGTTAGTGGGTCTGTAGCAAGTTCTTCAGATGATAACCAAGACATAGGAGCATGAGAGAAGTTGATGAAATATATGCATGAATAGACGATTCGCACGCTAACCACCCAAAGGTGCTGCTACAAAAACGCAACCTTGGGAGCAGGTATAAAATCCAATCCACCGTCCTCTTTTAGTAAAGCAACCACAAACACCAGAGCATCCCCCTTCTTCCCCAACACCCCCCTCTAACCGAAGTGAGGAGCATTAAGCACAATAGCGCAAGAAACACCACCAATAGTCCCCGCAATGGGAATAGTCATAATCCACGAAAACACCAAAAGCCCCACTCTCTGCCAATTAACAGCCTTGAGCGTACCGTTGCAAAGACCAACACCAACCGTCGCACCGGTAATACACATGGACGTAGAAACAGGAAGCGAGTACTGCGAGAAGATAAGCACCGTAAGCGCGGCACCCATCTCCATGCTGCAACCTCTGCTAGGCGAGTGATAAGTAATCTTGTTACCCATGACCTTCATGATGTTGTAGCCGTAAGTAACGAGACCGAGGGAGAGGGTAGCAGAGAGGACAGCGAGTTGCCATACGGGCACGGATGCTTTGCTCTGCGAGGCTTTTCCTGTGTTCCACGCGCCGTAGATGACGGCCCAGGGGCCGACGGCGTTTCCGATGTCGTTGGCGCCGTGGGCGAAGGAGGCGGTGCAGGCGGTGAGGACTTGGACGAAGGAGTAGGTGTGCTCGACTTCGTTGGAGTACTTCTTTGCGTGGCTGTAGACGCGCTCCATGCGGCGGCCTTCGGGTGTGCCGTGGATACCGGTTTGCGCAGCGTGGATATCGTAGTTTACGCCGTAGAGGGCGCCGACGACGAGCATGGCGGGGATGCGCTTCAGGGTGATGAGCATGTTCTTCTTTTCGTAGATCTCGCCCGTTTGGATCTTGTTTTCGTGGAGGTAGCGCATGGCCCAGCCGAGAGGTCCCTTCTTGGCGCGGAGCTTGGAGTGGAAACGCTCTTGGCCTTGGGCGACGAGTTCCTTGTAGCTGGGTTGTTGGTGCTCGGCGATGTCGGTGGAGACGGCCATCTTCTCGTGATCGTGGACGGTGATGCCCTCTTCGGAGTCGTTGTTCTGCTCGGGCTTCTTCATCTCTTCGTCCTCCTGGACGACGGCGTAATCGGGAACAACGGCAGCCTCGGCGCCATCCTGGGCAGGGCGCTTGAAGAGAAGAGGGCCTTGGAAGACGTGGTACCATCGGACGGTGTGGTCGCGCTTCACGACCTTGGCGTGTAGGTAAGGGACGAAGAAGAGAAATGATAGGAAGGCTAGACCGACACCGCACGACATGGTAACGGTTGCGACATACCACGCGGGCTTCTTGTTGAGACCGAGGTTGGGCGATCCCTTGTAGACGATAGAAAGTGTGCAAATGGTTCCAGCAACGAGGAAGAAGAAGGGTGCAGTCCAAATGGCCCATGGAATGGGGTTCTTGCGAACGTGGACGGTCATCTTGATCAGCATGAAGATGATGGCACCGAAGCAGGCAGAAGCGGCAGGTGCCATTCCGAGACCTGCGAAGATGGCACCAAGACCTTTGCCCTTATTCCAACCCCATTGTACGTTGGCAGCACCGGCAACGGCGACACCAACACCAGCGACGGAAGAGATGAGCGAGTAAGACGATGAGACGTGAGCGGAGTGCTTAGTGCACCACTATATACGGAGTCAGTGTATGCTCCACATGCAATGAGTACAGTGGCACTTACCATAACCCACATGGAGGCACCAGCGAGAGCACAAGTGAATGCGAGCATCTGAACACCGGCATCGTCCTTGAAAGCATTGGGAGGGATGATGCCGTTCTTGATTGTCTCAGCGGTACGAGCACCAACGGTGATGGCACCGACCATCTCGAAGATGGTACCCAGAATCATGGCCTGGCGGTAGGAGACCGAGCGGGAAGACACAGAGGTAGCCCATGCGTTGGCAACATCGTCTGTACAGTATTAGTCTGGAGCATGATGAAGTGACAGTAATTTGTACGTACTGGCACCGTTGTTGTATGCATCGAGCATGGCAAAGAAAGTGCCAATGGCGAAGACATAGTTGTACTGTGTAAGACGCGCCATGATGACTGATCCTAAGGCAGTACAAGTCGCTCAATGACAAAGAAGGCTGTTTGAAGTTGGAGCTGGGATGCCGAAAGTAAGGGAGGGGCCTCTGTGAGACATGTATATATATTGAAAGAGACGCTTCAGGTCGCTCTTTGCGGCGGAGAAGGCCCGCATTGGCTTACGGCGTCAATCCCTTCGATAGATTCCAGACTGGTGGGTGACATCCGACGCCCTGCATCTCCAGCTACTATGCAGCCACCACTCAGAGGCCGCAACGTGAGAGCATTTGCCAAGAGAACGTGTGCTCGAAATGAAGCTGTGATTGGGTGGGACGTAGCAGGATGGCGAATTTCTTGCCAAGGCCGTTAAGATCTCCCCACTAGCGCAGTCAAGCAACTCTGGTGAATGATGGCGGAGCTTAGCGTTTTCAGCACGCAACCTCTGATTGAAGCTACCAAGCCGATAACTTTGACAGCCATGTCTCTTGGCCGCATCTTGGCAAAGCTCGTAGCGTTCGGGCGTGGAGTGGTCTCGTGTAGAATCGGCAGCCAATGGGATCATCGCACGCCAAAACGTGGGTAACATCAACGGTCGCCAGACGTCGACATCCATCTACCAGCTGAACCAGGCCCTCCCACGGCCCTGGGTCTACCACCCCTCCCACGCATGTTATTTGCTCATGCGTTAATTCACCTTCCAGAACAGTGTCCGAAAGCTGACGGACAGGCCTAGGAATTTGCAACAGACTCTGCTTGGCGTTTCCAGCGTGCAAGCCGAAGATTAACGCACATACGCTACGCGACTGACATCGTGAGGTTTACCATCTCCGGAACATCATCTCGCGGAGGTAGCTCCTGCGCGATTTTCGAGCACATCCTTCGCGAACGCCGAGGCTGCTGTTCTGACCAACAATGAGTCTGTATCACAACACATGGTGTCAAAGAATGATTCAAATGCCGTTGGATAGCATCAGGAGGGTGTCGCGCTTTGATGAATGAAAATGTGGATGAACCCGTACAAAGCTAGTGACCTGCGAGTAGCTGAGGTTGTCGGCGACGTCCTGTGTCAAAGTCTCAAAGCGGGCTGTAAGCTCGGGTGTAGGTCAGCCAATATAGTTGATCTTGAGGTGCAAACCGGACAGAGGGGACCTCGCATGGCATCCCTTGGACCAGTGTTCGACTTGCTGGTCAACTCAATTACAGTCCGGCTCGGTGGTATCATGCGTAAGCTGAGAGCCATTTACCAACAGAGGCGGACTCTTGGCCCGCCAGGCGCTATGAGGAAGTACCTCCATGACGGACTCACCATCTGCGTAGATGATCCCGAGGGGCTATGTTTGCCATCAGACTATGCAAGTCAGGTCTCTTGGGATGTGTACATCAGATAACGCAGCGGTATCCAGCGTTGGGCGACGATGTACATCCTATCGCTGCTGGTGTAAGGTCCTGTCAATGCCTCGGTGGTCATCAGGACGCCGCGGGTGGTTTCGGAGACGAAATTCATTCCGCTGCAGTCGCCATCATCCACAGCTAACCAATAGATGCAGGCGGAGCGGTGCCTTCGTTCCTTAAGATCGAGGGTTCTCAAAGAGAGTATCAACGCGTCGCTATCTCCAATTACGTTGGAAGCGTGACGCGTCGAAAGTCGAAATCCCTTGTCCCTTCTCTTTCATTCAAATCGCGCTAGTCCAAATGGGCATGCTCCTCTTCCCTACCAGAGAAGGGCCGAAAGACACCGGTTGCCGCAACGACATCCAATTCATGGCGTAAGACGATATCGTTGGAAAACGACAGAGGAGATAAAGTGCAAGAGAACGCGTCAGGAACTTGCCAGAGGTAGTCAACTTAAGCTTGTGGATCGCGCTCCACCCCAGTTCGGTGTGTGCCCATCATTCCACAAAACAAGCCGCCTGTGTGCCGACTTATCCGGCTTCGCCCTGCACCTACGGCATCTGTGTGACGAAACGAGGGAGGGTTCAGGTACCCGTCTTGTGGGCATCTGCGATAGGTGGTTAGCTTTTGTTCTAAGCTTTTGGGTGGGCTTGAATGTGAAGTGGCGATCTTTGCAGTTGCGAGGTGATGGAAGGTGAGAGTCAAATTGCATCATGGGGCGTAGCGGGAATGCACATCTCAGGTATACATTAGACGACGCTGCCGACGACGCTTGCTTGGAAAATGAATTACTATTATTACATGTAACATACGAGACCGCCCGTTTTGTCCCTTCCATTAACGCCAGATCGTAGCAATCCGAACCACGTTTTCCTAATATCCCACACCCACTTCGCCCGGGAAGCTAGCCCAGAATTCCTGTGTCGCGTTGATCATCATAGCCTCTAACTCTTCATTCGTCAGGGCGAATGATTCGAACGAGTCGAGATTGAAGGTTTCGTCGGCTTCCAATGGGGGCACCGCTGGAGGCGTGTTCCACGAGAAGTTGGACGAGTAGCTGTTGGGTGTGGGCGCTGCGGCAGGCATGGGGCTTGTAGCGGGTAAGGGGCTTCTAACGGGTGGGTTGGTAAGGTTGGCGATCATGGGTTTGCGCTGGTCGTTGTGCTGTTGTGAAGGGGACCTGCTGGAAGCGATGTCTCGAGCATCAGCTGGCTTTTGCACAGGCGAGGGCTGCAACGCGCCGTAGTCGATCATGGCATGTCGCAAGGCTCGTCGTTCTTCAGGTGATGCTGGGCCGTCCTGGCCAAGTATCGAGCGGTAGTACGCTTGCATGCGCCTGATGGTATCATACTGTGGCTGTCAGCGTGTGTTTTCTAGATGTTTGGAGTTACTCACCCAGGTCTCTGCCATGGGCCATTGCGTCTTCATCTCCTTCAGGAAGTTGCAGCCCTGGATGACGCTCTTGCGCGCCTTCTCCCGCCAGCGAGGGTCGTCATCACCACTCGGGAAGTTGAAGCTGTACAGCATTGCGCCGACTGCAGTGTAGATGGTGAAGCCGATCCACGGCACTAGGCCTCTCAGGAAGTAGACGCCGAAAGTGCGCATCTCCTCGAGCATGTCTAGGACCATGACAGAGTCTTTAAACAACTCCTTGCGTGAAGTCTTCTCCCACTTCTTCCACATGTCACGGTGTTCGTCGTAGGAGTTGGGCGTCTCTTCGGGGTTCGCCCCGTTCTGTTGCGGTCCCAGGACGGGCAGGTATGCGCGATGCAGGAACATGTAGCTCATGAAGTGTATGCAGTGCATGTAGCAATACGCTTGACCTTGCTCGACGGCGTTGTGACTGTGGAGGGTGAAGAGGTCGTACTGCAGGCGCTGCGGGAGCGAGGCCTTCCAGCCTTCGAGTTCGTATATGAGCTGCTGGAACTGCGACGAGGAGGCCCATGGCAGTTCGCTCTTGAGGTCTTCGGAGCACGCCCAGCGCGCGACCTTGCCCCAGATGTTGGCAGCGCGCATACTATATCCGATGATGCCAATCTCTCCTACTGGCAGGGCTACTGGCGGCATGCGCTGTGTGTTGTCTAGCTGGGGTGTGCATACAGGCTCCCCGAAGACAAAGTCCTCGCGCTCGCAGGGCAGCTGAATCTTCATGTCGGCGTGCGTCAACGATCGCTTGCGCCCCTTGCCGCCACTGAGCAGCGAGTCCATGAGGAAGCAGGTCCAGGCAGTCCGTCGGCGCACTTCAGCCTCGATGAACTCCTCGCGCGTCGGCACGCGGTTTCGCGGTATGCCCGTCTCGCGCGTCAGGTCCATGACTTCGACGAGCCGAATCGCCATGCCCAGGTATATCCACGCCCGCCTTCCATTGCCGGCGCCCCAGTCATGGCCCGTCAACATCAACAGGGCTTGGACGCGGCTTATCGAGGGCGTCTCGAGGTCCTGCTGCAGGATCTGGCGGGCGTGGGCGGCATAGGCATTGCTGGCCTCAGTCTGCGACCGGAAGGGCGAGGGCGGCTCCTTGACGAATCTACGTCATGTTAGATGTGCGACTGCCTGCAGTGTGGGTGTGAGTGCTCGCATACCTGATGGCCAGTGCCAGGATCGCCCAGGCCATCCATGGCTCGAGGGTGCGGTCGCGGATCCGGCGCAGCAGCGTCGGCGTGTGGTGGAAACTCCACTTGTAGCTGCATCTGAGGTAGCTGTTCTTGACCTCGTCCGTCAGCAGCTCAAAGGGATCGAGGCCGTCGAGCAGCGCGGATGCCGCATTCGGCGACGCGTGCTGTGCCGGCTGGGTGCCGGTCGGCAGATGTGCGTCATGGCGGCCCTGACGGGGCGCTACAACCGTCGTACTCGAGTTGGCTGGTGTCGGCGTGTCTCCAGCGTCTCCTGCATCTTCAGAGGGCCGTGGTCGCTTGGGCTTGCGGTGTATCGCGCTGGTTCCTGGCGCTATCGTCTGTCAACACGCGCACTATAGGGGACGGCAGGAGCTTCGACGCACCTGGGAACTCGCACCGATCGGCGCGCCCGCACTGCTTGCACCTGTCGCACGGCGGCCGGTCTTCGTGGATGCACTTCTGTTTCGCGGACCTGCAGGACACACACGCCACGGGATTGCGCATGGTCGCGATGCCTTCCAATGTTGGAGAGGCCAAACATCGACGGGTGAGGGACGACCCTGCCTCGGTCGCTCTTCCCCGTCGCGATCTGCTCTCCGCATCCCGTGCCTGCCCAACATTTGCGCTAGGGCGGCCATCGCCGAGCCAGCAGATACCTGAACCTTGTTCGTATTTCTTTTTGTTTTTATCACGAATAATCTATTTCACAATGTCTATATTCTCGTCGCTACCTCTGTGCACCCTGGCTTCAAGTATGTCTGGCCTTGGTCAAGCAGACATTCGGCATGGGATATCCCCAGGAAGGAACGATCCTCGGCATCCACCCGTATGAAGTAGTCGCGACAACATCGTCACAGCCATCATGCGATACAGCATTTATACGTCTGGCCTGTTGCCTATGGGGAAACCTGACCAAGCTATCCCCTTTGCGGTTTGCTATCAAAACAGCCATCCCATCTTGTTCCCCTCCAGCGTCTCCCATTCCAAAGTCACGTCCATTACGTCCTTATATCGAGTATGTTTCATAACTCGGGTCATTTTCCCAGATTCTATCCCTGTGTCTCGGCACTGTAGACTGAACTGTAGCTCGATAATCACTAGATTCTTGTTCTTCACCTGTTACCACCACAGCTGAAGAGCTACTGTATGCGCAAACCAGAACAAATATGAACCATCGTGACGCCTCTCATTCACCATCTACTCCTAGTCGCCCTTGTGCTGGTCTTTCAAGCCACGTCTTTGTCGAACACACATTCACTTCGCACGGACCCAACCACCACGTGTATCTATCGTTCTTCCCCTTCACTACCACAATCTACTCGCAATACTCACTCGATTCCTGATTCGGGCTTAGTGGCGTGTACAATAGCCCGTACACAAACCCTGCTTGACTACACGAGTTTGATCCGACATCCACTTAACAAGTTCGCTTTCCTGGTCCTACTCTTGTTTTGACAACACGCCTACTGGCTACAAGATAACGACAGCAACTCCGTCGAGATATTGCTCATCGCCAAGCGCAATGGCTCACTCCTCGGCCGTCAACGGCTCTGGCTACCAAACATACGCAGTTCCTCTGGCAGGCGGAAAGAGGAAGCGGGCTACTGCGGACAGCCAGTCAGAATTGGTGAGCCACTTATCTTCAGATCTCTTCCTTCTGAACTAACGCAGACGTCTAGGCTGAGCCCAACGCGACTCCCATCGCAGCGCGTTCGAAGAGGAGTCGCCCCAACGAAAAGGAGTACAACGCCAAGTATATGGCTGAGATGTGCTTCAGCGCGTACAAGACGCGCTTACACATCGCCGGCTATTCGCAGTATACTGCCGACGTTGCGAACGACTGGCGAGAGGATCTTGTCGAGTTGTTCAGCCACGCCGCGTTGAAAGGAACCATGAAGCAGAATGCAGCGGCTCGTCATGTCATCCCTCGTCTAACAACTCTAATCCCTCAAAAGAACGAAAAGAAGGGCGTGCTTGTGAAGGACTTTGCGAAGCACTACGAGACTGTGCGAAATGACATGATAGTCATCGACAGAGTCATGGGAAATGGCTTCAAGGTCAACGAACAATCCATCGTCGAAGTACGCGAGTGTCTCAACGGCCTACACTATGTTCTCGCCAAAGGTGAGCAATGGCGCAACGTCATGCCTTACACACCGCTGCCAATGTACCGGCTTCGAGCCCTCCGCGACCTGATAAAGTACTCACGACCGCACCACCTCCTCGGCGATCTGGTCACCAACATTGAAGAAATGGAAAGTTGGCTCAGCCCGCCACCTGCGAGCTTTAGCTTCCCAATTGGGTCGATCGACGAGACGATAGAGACGTTGCAGAAAGCAACCGAGGACAAGATTGCGAGGACCAGCATTGGTCCCGACGCACAGCAGATGGCAGAATACCGAGCGCAAAAGGCCGAAGCCCTACGTCTGCAGAAAGAGGAACAGGCCCGTCAACAAGAGAAGGAACGACTTGACGAAGTCCAGCGAGTTCAAGCAGAGCGAGATCAGCTGAAGCAACAGATCAAGTCGCTCGAGATGACCGCCGCAAAGGAACGCGCTCAAGAGAGTGTGAAGAAGGTCGCGGAAGCTGCAGCAACAGCTCAACGCGATAAATCATACCAGGATCAGATTGCGCAACAAACAACTGAGATCAACAAGCTCAAAACCGACCTAGCCAACCTGTCTGCTAAGCAGGGTGCCCAAAATAAGCCTGAGGCCCCTACAACATCGTCACTTCAAGTTACTGCAGGACAGAGTAGCACTACAATGAACTCTTCATTCAGTAGCAATCAGACTGCCAACAATAGCTTCTACCAACCACAGAGCTCTCTAGGCACTTCCTTCGGAAGCTCTGTAAATGGTGGGTCATATGGGCAGCTAGGTTCATTCGGCCAAGTTTCACACCATCCTACGCCGAAAGACAACGACGTTCAAATGATGGACACTCGAGGGTTTGATAGCTCGCAGCAACACCCGAGCTTTGGTCAGGTCGATTCTTCAACGTCGATCACACGCGGTGTAGGCCAGTCGAATCCCTTCAATACTCATATCTCCAACGGCGCTCCCTCACATCTCTTCGGAATGTCAGCCGGCGACGGCAACTTCAAGTCGGCTTGCCCAGCACACAAGAACGGGACCTGCATCTTAGGCAGAAGTTGCAAGCTACCCCACACCGCATGCAAATTCTGGTTGAGCGGTAGTTGCAGATTCGGTGGGAGGTGTAAACACAGCCACGATCCTTTCTTCCTCACAGAAGCCGCATCAAAAGGCCAGTCAAAACAGTTTTCTCGGACTGACCAGATGGTCATCGACCCTGTCCCTGCACCGCGATCAAGTAACTTCTCCCAAACGAACCCCTTTTCCAGCCACCTGCCGGGTGGTTCAAATCCTTTCGGTGGGCAGATGAAGGGGAATGGGCGATCTGCCTTGCAACCTAAGCAGCAAGACCAGACTTTTGACTTCCACACTAGCAACAGCAAGAACCCGTTCGGCCACGCTCCACCACCAGCGCCAGCAGTGCGCAAACCGACACTTGCTGAACGGGTAACAAGGGGTGACCAGCCCACCTCTTTTGATAACCAAACGCCATTTGGTTACCATACCCCACCAACTGGCCCTCGAGGAAACCGTTCACTCGCCGACAGGATAACAAAGAACGATCAACCTATGCCACATCAACCTCAACATCAGCCTCCTACCATTCGCATCGAACGATCGTTAGAAGATATCATCAATGCATCTGGAGCGCGCAGGAACGAAAAACAGGCAAAGCCGCTTCAGTCAGAAACTCTCTGTAGGTGGCAAATCACCTCGCCAAATGGATGCACAAATCCTGGTTGTGGCTATAAGCATGATCCGCCGAAGACGATGAGTACCAAGGCTGGGAGGGGAGGTAGTGCAAAGGGTTTGAGGAATCCGTTCAGTCAGATTGGGGATATACTTAGGGGGAATCGGTAGGCGGGAGGCTACGTTGGAGAGTTTGGCTTTCGGAAGTCATCATGAAGTATAGGTAATGGGTCGACAATGAGTTTATCTTGATGTGTCTGGGTCTCTTCGACTATTGCGTATTCTTTATACTGCGTCGTCATCTGTTCTACTTCAGGCTTCTACGCGAATGTACGTTCTTCTCTCGTCTATGCCGGCCGCATCAGCGCTTCAAGATACGACTCTATTCACCGATAGTGTTTCGACCTCAACCTGAAACACGCCTCACGACTTCTATGTTATGAAGTTCGCCTCCCGCACAGCCTCCGCTACGTCAAGTGCGGTCTCCGACACTGTTCCAGAGCCACTGGACAAAGCGCCACCAGACACGAGTTTTCGGACTTGATCACGGACAAAGCCGGGACTCATCCCATGACCTTTGTAGCCACCGACTCTTTGTTATAGCACTTCTAGCTATGAACCAGCGTCGAGGCACATCTTATGATCGTGACATTGTGTCACAAACTGCGCCTGCATCCCAGTATCTTCCATCAACCAAGAGCCGAACACACGATAAGCACCATGGGAATGACAAACATGTCTAACACATCAAATCCCACCAGTGCAGGAGGCCAAATAGACATCATAAACCACATCCAAGCCATCCAACAAAACTGGTTCATCCACCCCGCGACCTCAGAAGAACCCATTCTTCCTGCCTCACTCCTCGCCGGCGTCCCAATCAACTGCCTCCCGGCCCCAATTATCCAGTCCATCCACGAACTCTCCACCCTAACAATCGGTCAAAGAGACCGAGCACACAACTTACTAAACACCTACTTCCAAGCACGCATCCGCGAAGGCTCATACAGTGGCAAGTCCCAAAAGATCTTCGCCATCCTGGAAATCAGCGATGTGAAAAAAGCATGCGAGAGTTTACGAAGAATGAGCCGAGGACGCAAAATGCAAGGGCCCGTTCCGATCAAAGAAGATGAAACGAGGAAGAGGAAATACTCGATTAGACAGGAGATGAATGCCGTTACTGAAGATGAAGAAGACGAAGACGCACAAAGACTAGCAAAACGACTGAAAGAGGAACTTTGCGTCATCTCCGAAGACGACAACACTACCAAAAACAACAACGAGCCCAGCACGCCAATCTGCATCAACTTCGATGATATACCCACGCCCCCGGATTCACAAGCTACGATAACAGCAACACTTCCTTCTACAACTACCACACCCCAGACGCAGCGCCGCTCCCGACCCCCTCCGATCGTCATTGCTGAGATACCCACGCCTACAGCTATGTCTCCTGGCATTGTTCCACCGTTCTCTTCTTTCACTCCCTTGTTCAATAGCCTAGCTCGGGAATTTGGCGGAGATCCGGATACGCCTTGTCCGATACGAACGAATACGTACTCACAACCACAATCGGATGTTCTCAACAGCTATGACAGTGGGAATGAGAACGGGAACAGAGACGATAATGCCACCAGCACTCTCTTCGAGTCCTACATGCGCGATACATATCCAGCGCCGAGGATAGATCCTCGTGTCCAGGCAGCGCAAAGAGCGACGCATGAGTTTAACGTGAGGAGGATGGAGGTGATTGAGGCGCAGAGAGTGTTTGAGGAGGCGAGGAGGAGGTTTGGAGAGGCGAAGCGGAGGATGGAAAGCGTGAGGGGAGGGGCGGCGTGGCGGTGATGGAAGGAGTTGTGATGGGAAGAGGAAGGTTGGGTAATGTTACTAGGCTGGAGACAGGTTCGTGGGGGTTTAGAATAGATATACACTAGATACGCTGCATTTAGCATCGATTATCTCAAGTCTTGAACACAATGTTCAACGCCCACTTGTACCAGTTAAAGCGCCCAGCCCAAAGTCTGAATCAGAGGTTTCCTTAATTCCACTATTAGTACAAGCAGGATATCTGCCCTGCCCGCACCCTCATCACACCTCACCACTTCTCCTCCTAATATCCCCCAACTCAACATCATCCTCATCCATCTCAACCGCACACCCGTCATCCTCCCCATTCGCCTTGTTCATCTCCTCATCACTGCTATCTACATTGACCGGTGTAGCAACCCCCGAATCCACGAATCCTGGCGTCGTACTCGCACTACCCCCCGTCTTCTTCGCTTTGAGTCCATACACCGTATTGAGTTCCTTCCGCATCTTGTACTCCTTCTCACCCCACGTAAGACAAAACCCGATTCCTGCTAGAACTGCAAAAACAATCCACACGCACTTGAGACTTTGGGTAAACGCATTGATGATCTCAGCTTTGATGGTGGGTGACGTGGCTTGCGTGACGATGAAAGATGCAGTAGCGCGTTGATACGCCTGACCATTTTCCAGCTTAGCGCGAGCAGTTGCAGAGGAGATGGTGGGGAGTAAGGAGGCGAAACGGACGTTGAAGACAGCGCCGGGGATGGCGACACCGAAGAGAGAGCCCGTACCGCGGAGGAAGGCCCAGGAGCCTGCGCTTGCGCCGGTTGTGGATTCGGGGAGCTTGACTTGTACGGCGGGAAGCATTGTGCTGATGACTATGCCGAGACCGGCTGCGGTGATGAGCTGGAGGGAGAGCCAGACACCAATCGAGGACTTGGCATTGAGCAGTGTACAGAGGCCTAGGCCGAGGGTCGTCAAAGCGAAGCCGATGATGTGCATGGGTTTGTATTTGCCCCAGTAGCTGAGCAATGGCCCGCCGACTGCGGCGAGAACGACGATAACGAGGGTCGTGGGCATGACTTCTAGACCTGATTGTGTGGGCGAGGAGCCCTTGACTGCTTGAAAGAAAGGCGGGAGATAGAATTGGAAACCGTAAGTTATGAAGCCGTGCATGGTTGTGAGTGCGAAAGCAATGTTTGTCGTGCGGTTCGAGAAGACGTGCGGTGGCATGATGGGGTATTTGCAGTAGGTGCAGCGTTCCCAGAAACCGAAGCCGATGAGACCCAGGATACCGAAGACCATGGGTATAACGACGGAGACGTGGGACCAGGGCTTCGGTGCGCCGCCTGTGCTGAGGGAGACGAGAAGCATCAGAACGGAGCCGGTGAGCATGCCGCTTCCAACATAATCCACCTTTTTCAGTTCTTGCCGGAGGGTTGTTTCTGGGGTAGTGTTACTTCCGCCGACATTTAGCCAGCGCCAGATGACGACCAGGGAGATGGCGCAGACGGGTATGTTGATGAGGAAACACCATCGCCAGCCGTGTTCAGCGAAGACTCCTCCGAGGAGTGGACCGAGTGTGGTGCCAGCGGCGAAAGCAACGTGCTTGATCGCCAAATACGGACCTCTCTTTCTCAATGGCACGATGTCGCAGAGAATCATCTCGGCAAACAAATCAATGCCACCGGTCCCTAGACCTTGGACAATGCGTCCAGCAATAAGCACTGCGCCACTCTGAGCGCCACCGCAAATAGCTGAGCCCACTGCGAAGACGGCAACAGCAGTCATCATAGGAGTCTTCCTTCCCCACATATCGCCGAACTGAGAGTACAAGGGCTGGAAGATGGTGCTTGCGAGGAGGAACGCGGTCGCAACCCAGGAGAATTTGGTGCCGAGATCCAAAGCCTCCGAGATGGTAGGGAGGGCGGTGTTGGTCACACTTCCCTCGAGAGCGGAGAGAAGTAATGGGATGCATATGGCAACGAATGATCGCCAAAAACCCTCCGATCGCTTCCATTTGGCGGAGGGTGTCTGAGAGGGGAGGGAAGGAGGAAGCGTAGGGCGACTGAGGCGGCGAGAGAGGGTGTTGTTGAAGACTTGGGGCTGAGTAAGTGGGATACTTCCCAAGTCCTGTTCCTCAATGACGAAGTCGACTTTGCGCTCCGGTGTAGGTGGTGTTGTACCCATTGTAGAGTCGGATGAAGACATCTTCGAAGAAGAATGAACGTTCCTCCGGTGCTCCTGGAAAGGACTGATGAGTGAGAATAGCGATATGTTAAAAGAGACCCTGTTTAGTAAAAATTTCTCTCAACAAAGAAAAATAACTCTTCCGCCTTGCGATCGTGGTAGCGAGTCCACGTAGCTTCCAGATATTCACACAGCTCAGCTCACACCGTGGCGCTGACCATGTTATATACCTCTCTTGTCCGTCAACAGGCCCAACATATCCATACTACCCACTAGATAAACGAAGCATCTGTGATAGTATGTTGCATTACGAATGTGTTGTCGTGTTCGCGCATGGTGAGGATGCGGTACCGCGGTAGGAGAACCCTCTTTACATCTCGCCCAAACGGCGAGGGCGAATGAGCTCGTATGCGAGGCGGCGACCCTGACATATTTCGCTGCAGGAACGCGCAACTTAGCGGCACCTTCTTGTTGACGAAATTTAATTGTTGTCAACTTCGACCGTTACGGATGCGTAGCCAGAGCGGGTGGGCTCATGCCGCGTGTGATCCAGTGGTAACTGATTGCTGATCTCCAGCCACACCCATAATTTGGTCTGAACCGCTTCGAAGTATTGTTCGTGCTGGTCTTGCATATCTGAAGGCTGGAGGCGTGGATCATGCACCTTGGAAGGTAGGGCTGCGTCCCGGGTGCCTCGGTGCAAAGTCCGCGAGAAACACTGACTATCTCTGCAGTCCCAGACTCTTCGAGCGCCTCAATTCGATGCAGCGTTCTGATCTTGGGAGGCGCTCGTGTTAAGCTGACGTATACAGTACATCACCCAGCCTTGAACGCCACAGCGACGCATTGGCGTCGCATGGCATCAACTATGCAGGTGCGTAGTTCCAACTCACCTCCAGCACGGATCCACAAGCTCGAAACCGGGCAACTGCATCCTCTTCAGATTCGGACAGCTCCTCAACAGCAAACTCGCAATCCTTGTCGAATCACTCCCATCCCTAACCTAAAACATAGATATACTCAGTCAGCAACCCCCTCACAAACTCTCCATACAGTACAAAATTATCACTCACCTCCTCAACCCAAACCCCCCAATCACTCCTCCTCACAAATTTCTCCACATTCCCCCTAATAATGCCATCCAAATCCAGCCCCTCACACTTCGGCCACGGATCCAGATTCCCGCCATACGCATGAACCACAGAAAAAGAACGGACTAGCTGGCGATGTGCCGGAGACGTCCAGAAGAGGAGGGCGAGCGGACGCAGATACTTGAAGTCGGCGCCGTAGAGCGTGATGTGCGTGTAGAGGTGGGCTGTTGCGAGGCGGTTTAGGTGGCGGGAGACGAGGGTGAGGGTGTGGAGGGTGGTTCTGGAGGGGAGGTGGGAGAGGATTAGGTCGATGAGTTCGTCGGGGAGGGATTCGAGGGGTGAGAGCTGCGTTTTGGAGGGAGATTGGTGTCGGGTGCACATCGTGGTGTTGGTGCTCATTTGGTGGTGATGACGACTTCGATAGCAACGATGATGATATTAGGTAGGCGAGATGAAGCTGCTGTTATGGAACTGCGCAATAATTACAAAAGAATACCTAGGGACGTCGACAGGTGAAACCAAAAACATGCAGAGTAAGAACGCACGCGATTTACATGACGATGAGCACTGGCGTGGAGCTATGGATATATCCCATGTCATTCGGCATAAGCCAAGACAAGGGTCCATCCAGGTACAATGCACGGCAGTTGTATATATCAGTCCTCTTTACCCCGCCCCCACCATTACTACGTACTTCGGCAATTACACAGGTCAAGGCATGGTAACAGACTAGGATATGATAGTAAAAGAAGTTATGTCGTTCATGAAATCTATGTCATGCGTAGCGTATCTCACACTACAACCATGTCTACGCATCTAACCTGTTATCGGTTATAACATCTACTTGAACTCCTTCATAAACTCCTCGTGGAACTTGACAATACGCCCTGTCCAGTCGGTTCCAGGGGCAAGGAAGGTAGTCCTGAAATGCAGCGTGCCTTCCTTCTGTCCGAACCCTGTACCAGCAACAACACAGACACCTGTGGCGTCGAGCATGCGGAAGCAGTAGAACTCGTCGGGCGCGCGACCTTCCTTCTTGGCTTGTTGTACGGCCTTTTCTGGGAGGTGGATGGTGGGGAAGAGGTACATGGAGCCCTAATGTTTGGGTTAGCTATGCGATGTGTAGTTGGCGTGGAATATGTACCTGTGGCTCGTTGCACTCGACACCCTCCATCTGCTTGAACGCCTCATACAAAGCGTACGCGCGCTTCTTCAATCCGTGGAAGATGCCGTCGTACTCCTCCTTGTAGAGCTCGTAGCTTGGCTCGCCCTCCTTTGGTGGGTTGACCATCATCTCCACAATACACTGACCCAAGACTGGCGGGCACAGTTGGATAGAGATGAACTTGTAGACCTCCTGCGCGACCTCTGGGTCAAAGCCGATAAGCTCAAAGTAGCCACCTCGGTGACCACACTCGCCGACCATGCCCTTGGAAATTGAGTGCAGAGAAGCCAACTCGAGGTGGTCGTACTGGCCGGGTGACTCCTTTTGCAGGTCGCGTAGAGCCTTCTTGAAGGAGATGAACTCGCCAATGAAGACGTTGGTCTGGTAGACCTCGTCGGCGATGACGACGAGACCCTTCTCGGCGGCGAACTTGAGCACAGCCTTGATGTCTTCGGCGGGCAGCGACGCGCCAGTGGGGTTACCCGGGTTGATGACGCAGATAGCCTTGACATCCGTGCCCTCCTTCACAGCCCTCTCGTATGCAGTCGCAATGGAGTCGAGTGATGTACCCCATGCTTGGTCTTCGTTGAGGTAGTATGGCACGCAGCGGGCGTCGAGGACGGAAAGGGTCGCGGTGTAGAGAGGGTACTGGGGGATGGGGACCATGATACCAGTCTCGGGCTTCGCGCAGATGGTGTGGAGGAGGGTGTTCACACCTGATGAGGCGCCGTTGCTGAGGTAGATGTCCTCGAACTTTGCTGGGTAGCCATCGCGACCTGTTTCCGTCAGTTTAATGTCTGAATTGGTGTAGTGAGATACTCACGCTCAATGTACTCTGCAACGCTTTGCCTGATGCCTGGCGCACCCTGACTCTGACTGTATGCGCCTACGCTCTTGACCTCCTTCAGCAGCTTCCTTGCGCGATCAAGCACATCCGACTTGTATCCCAGGCTCTTGAGCAGGACATCCTCGTGCTCCAACAGGCCGGGGTTCTCGAGTATACTCGCGACCTGCCTGAAGAATGTGATTGGCTTTTGGTCTAGTTGCTGGGGGTTTCCGATGTTGGCCGCGATGACAGTGTCAAAGGGAAGGTCCTTGCCCTCGCCCTTTGCCAACTTGGCGCGGTACTCTTCCGACTTGACGGCTAGTTCACCGCGGACGGCATACTTGGCTGCCTTGACGTGCGGGTTGATGTTGCCAATCTGCAACACCTTCTGCGGGGCCTTGGACATGATGCTTCGACTATGGGGAAGGTGCGACGGGAGGTTGTAGAGTTGGGTCGTTACGCGTCCAGCGAGGAAGGGAGATAGGGTTTGAGGGGTGGAGGAGGTGAAGGGTCTATACAGGACTAAGGTGGTGAGCACACGTCCAGACTATAACTTAGCTCAGGCGAAAAGTGTATCTCCCAGCGCTACTCAATCCCGCGACGTACTCGAAACACGTAGATGATGTGCGTCAATGGCTGGTCTATATTTTTTATGCTGCGTCGCGTGGTGCCCCACCACTTGTAGGGTAGAGCCACTACGATGCTGCCCCTCGGTGGCTCGGCGCGTTGCGGATATGCCAATCTCTTACGCTTTACTCGTCGCATGCACAAAGGAGCAGTGGGATCAAATACCTCTAGAGCCCACGCTGCCACCAAGGCGTCGACCGGCCATGGCTGGAGGGCGTAGTGAACAGGCGCATTTCAGAGCCGATGACGGCGACATGTTGATGGACCCTGATTGATGCTTATCGGCGGCTGCTCGAGGCGATGACCCCACCCACGCGGGTCTCAACCAAGAGCTTGGGTTGGAGCTTGTTACGAACGATGTGATGTAAACGTGGGCGTAGAAATGATTTTGAAGACACGGGACGCCGCGTGGGTATGTTGTACGATGGAAGGGAGCATTGCTTTTGTGTTATCTCACCGCACCTTCATAACACGCTCGTTGAGCCGCACATGCATCACGGAGATACCGGAGCTAGATCCGCGACGCGATATGGCAATGCCACCCGGGGAGCCACAACAGGAAAGCGCGGACGGTCATGGTATGCTTTTGCTTCCATTCAGCGGTTTTTGCGCTGGTCTGTCTAAGTCTACAATGCTTCAAGATCATTACACATCCACCTCGTCGTGACAGTCTAGCCGCGCTCACTGCCCCTCAGCCTGACGGCTTGACCGTACTTCTGCAGCTTGGTAATGAGCTGGTCACCCTGCTTGACTACGTCTGCATACTGCTTGTTCTTGTCGTCGGGTCGGTTGGTCTCGATGATGCCCTTGACGCGGTCGATGGTGCAGGGTATGCGGTCGGCGGCGATGAATCGAGCGAGGTCCCTAGTTGTTGTTAGTCAAAGATGCTGGAACGGGAAAGTTGGATATCACTCACTTGTCAAGGAAGTCAACGGTGACGCCAAAGTCCTTAGCCATGCTCTCTAGGCCGACGACCCTGTACGACTGGAGGAGTTGCTGGTATCCCCGTAGGCGCATCTCCCTCACGTACCAGCCACGGTGCTCGTACATGTAGCGGTCCTGGCTGAGGAAGTTGGTCTCTACCTCACCAAGAGCGCCGAAGAAGGTCTTGTAGTCACCCTCGTACAGGCTCTTGACAAGCTTCGAGAGTGGTGTGAAGTCAACAGGCACTTCCTTCTCCTGTTGTCCGCCGAGAGTGGTGAGGTTGACAAGGGTGGGCACTGGTGTCGCTGTCGAGCCTGACGCATCTGCCATCTCCTCGTCGCCTGCTGTTGGTCCTGCCGATGCCTGACCAGTGATTGCCGAGAGCTTCTCTTCTGAAGTCCCGACGATGGCCTTGATCTCAGGCGCATCCACAACCTTGGACTTGAAGTCGACACGCTTGAGTGACACGGAACCGGCGAGGATGGCATAGACGACGAGATTTGAGTAGCTGCATAACTCGTAGCTGGTGAATGTGGACAAGCTGTCGAGCAGGAGCGGGGCGGCCTGCGAGTGTGATCGGACGGTGAGGTAGTGTAGACCAGTGTATGCCTTCAAACGGTTGCGGCGATCCCAGTCACCACCGCTCTCTACCAATGCGCTTGCCCGGTCAATCGACTTCTTGGCCAATATCCTGTCGCCGAAGAAGAGCGCAACGCGTATTATGGCGAGGACGAGGTCGATCTTGGTGCCTAGGATGCCCGTCTTCTCGAAGATGGCCTCGTAGCTGGCAATGGCTTTGTCCTGGTCTTGTTAGTCCTATCATATAACAACATATACTGCTCTGCATACCTTGTCGCCTATGCGGTTGTAGAGCTCTGCGCGCTTGCCCCTCGCAGCCTGTACTTCGGTCTCGCCTGCCTTCTCTTCGGCCTCTTCCTCCTCCTTCTGTATCGCCTCCAGCTCCTTCTCGCTCTCCGCCTTGAGGCTCTCATAGAGTTTCTCGTCCCACGACAGCGGCACTTCTAATGAGGGCGTGCGTGTGGCAAGCATCGTCGCTAAGCTGGTAGACGGTCTCCGGTTCTTGTTTGGCTGGTCTGCGCTGCCCTCGCCCTGTGCATTCAGGACGCCGTCTACCGGGTGAGCGAGGTACCGGTAGAGCGGCGCCATCTTGTTCTCGGTGATGGCATCTTGGACCGACTTGAGGGCGGATTGCTTGGCTTGTTTGGAGGCGGAGGGATTGGTGAGCTGGAAGATGTTCTGCGACAGCTGGAGGTCGGGGTACTTGGCGAATTGCGGGTCACCCATCTTGGAGTTTGCTTTGCGGTGTGAGGGGATGGGCGGTGGTGGGTGGTGGTAGAGGTGGACGGGGCGTGACCGTGTGCGATGTTGCTATGATGAATGATGCCCGCCGCTCGACTTCCGCCGACGTAGTAAAGCTCGCGCACGGACAGCCTTTGAGACCAGCGCAAACTAGAACTACAGAAGCTGCCTCACTCGCTCCTCCTATCTTCTCAGTCTCTCTTTCTGTTTGCAGTAGAGATTCAATTCTGCCTTTCGCATCAAAACAGTCCCTGAAAGATCTCAACCCAGCCACTGCAAACTACCTATCCTCATCCAACGCGTCGGACTTGGAGCCGGCCTTCAGACGCGTACCACCAAACTTCACAACATGGCGAACAACGACCAAGGCAGAAAGCGTGCGCGCTCACCGTCGAGGTCCCCATCACGGTCGCCACCCCGTCAGCGAAAGCGCCCCGGCGCAGGTGCCCGAGTGTCAGCCGCTGACCGCGAAGCCGCCCGAAAGCGTGCGCAAGCGAGAGAAGAAGAGGCGGCGAGGAGAGCCCAGCAGGAAGCCGCGCAGAGAGGTGTGCATGATGTCGTCAAGCAGCATTACAACGCCGTCCCGGAGCGAGGCCGCGAATGGCGCAACACAGACAGCAAGATCAAGGGCCTGCGCAGCTTCAACAACTGGGTCAAATCGTCCATCATTCAGAAATTCATCGGCGACGAGCGCAATATCAAGGTTCTCGATGTCGGATGCGGAAAGGGCGGAGATCTGGGCAAGTGGGAGAAGTCGAGGAAGGTGGAGCTATACGTTGGGTGCGATCCCGCAGATGTGTCGATCAAGCAGGCCAAGGACAGATTCGCCCAGATGCAGAGGAAGAACCGGCGGTTGTTTCACGGCGAGTTCTACGCCAAAGACTGCTTCGGAGAGTGGCTAGGCGACATACCCATCATCAAGGAAGTTGGCATCGATCCCGGAGCCGGCGGCGGCAATGCTATGAGCCAGCGCTGGGGCGGCGGTGGTTGGGACATGGTCACCATGATGTTCTGCATGCACTACGCTTTCGAGAGCGAGTCCAAGGCAAGAGGCATGCTACGGAATGTCGCAGGTGCGCTGAAGAAAGGTGGACGCTTCATTGGCTGCATACCCAATTCGGACGTGCTGTCGCAAAAGGTCATTGAACACCACAAGGCCAAAGGCACAGCACCGCCTGATGTTGACGTTGCCGATGACGACGATGACCGCCCTGCATTCGCAAGCGACGACGAGGACGACTGGGACCCGGAGAAGAGTCTTGATAGTCCCAAGCCCGCCGATACCGAGCACGCGAACGACGACAAGGCAGACGAACCGAAGAACAAGGAGAAGGAGAAGGCACAGGACGAACAAGAGGACGGCGAAGTCGAGGACGAGGGCTTCGGCTTCGGCAACAGCATCTACAGCGTCAAGTTCCCCGGCAAGACACCTGCCGATGGTACTTTCCGTCCGCCGTTTGGCTGGAAGTACTCATACTGGCTCACTGAAGCCGTTGAAGCGCCCGAGTACGTGGTTCCCTGGGAAGCTTTCCGAGCGCTGGCAGAAGACTTCAACCTCGAGCTGCAGTATCGCAAGCCCTTCAGGGAGGTCTGGGACGAGCAGAAGGATGATCCTATCCTGGGTCCTCTGAGCGAAGTCATGAAGGTCAGAGATCGCTCGACTGGCCGACTCTTGACTTCGGAAGAAGAGTTGGAAGCGGCGGACTTTTATCATGCATTCTGTTTCTACAAGGTTTAGATGCGCAGCATTATCGGCGTCTGGGATCTGGCAGAAATGCCTGGGGTGATGATGGAAAAGTCATCTTCAACGTGTATACTATTTTCGTATGGCAGGACAGGTCAGGTTTGTAAGTCAGATGTGGAAGGGCTCCCTGATGTTCATACGGCATGTGATAGCCAAACAAGCTCATTGAAATTCTATCTTCCACGAATATTGTCCTCTGCGCTCCTGGGTATTTTATTTACTAGTCGGCTGCAACGAGTCGCGATAACAATCAAACATAGTAAAGGACTACCCAGATGCGCGTGATGGAAGTTCAAGTTATCTTGTAGAGAGAAGGTATCAATAGAAAAAAATACTAGATGTAGCCAACATTCACATGCCACCAGTGCCCAAGTACGCGCGCCCCAGATCACGTTGCCCGTGACGCAGGCGGATCGAGTTGCCGAGGTCGGTCGCGTTTTCCCCGGCAAACGGGGCGTGGCATGGCATCAGATCCAAAGCCCGAACTCCCTGCGCTTCCGCAGCCCATCTCCGCATTCCACTACCAACGCCCCCCATACGTTCCTTCCTTACTCGAATTCACCTATCTCGAGAGCAAGCGCGCGCCCTAGTACGACGGAAAAATAATTACGACGATTCGAAGCTGGACTTCTCTCCTTCGCGATACATACTAAGCGTATTCGTGGGCAGCGACGAAGCCGATAAGATGGTTGCTGATGCTTTGGTTTACCACCCGACTGTGTCGCATTATTTGAAGTTTGTTGCGACGACTGGTATGCTTCTTTCCCTTGTATTCTGCATACCCACAATTCAATCCGTCTATCCCGCGTCATCCTATTTCACCTCCGAAACCCCCGTCTCACCACCCCCGTATCATACATCCCAACATGAACATCTCTCACTAACCCTTCCTTTCAGTCGGACGCGACAAAGTCCTCCGCACCCTCCAATACTTCTCCCGCTTCCTCGCCTGGTACCTGTACCGCACCAACCGACCCGCGTCGGCCATCGCCCCGTATGAAGCGACCAAGAAGACGTTCGGCGCGACGCGCAAGTTGATGCGCGTGGGCAAGTTCGTCGAGCACTTCCGCGCTGCGGCTGTAGCCAGCGATGCCAAGACCATGGATCCCGTATTGAGGTTCACAGCCGTAGGAAGACAGTTGGGATATGCATTCTACATGCTCTGTGACAATGCTTGCGTGGTGAGTTCACACGCACCTCAACAACACAAAACACAACAGATCAGGCAAACTAACAAAACCCCCCCAGCTCGACGCAACATCCATCCGCAAATCCTCCTTCGCCCCGCGTCTCCTCCGCGAAGGCTACCGCGCCTGGTTCGCCGGCATCTCCTTCTCCATCGCCTCGGGCCTCTACCAATACTACAACCTGCTCCAGCACTCCAAGACCATCACTCAGTCCTCGGACCCGGAGAAGGTGGTGGAGACGAAGAAGTTGCAGAAGGAACTCAATGCTGTTAAAGTGCAGTTGGTTAGCGATCTTTGCGATATTACTATTCCGAGCAGCGCGCTGGGCTGGGTTGATCTGGATGATGGCATTGTGGGCTTGGCGGGTACGACGAGTTCGCTGCTGGGGGTTTGGGGGCAGTGGAGGAAGACTGCTTAGGTGCGATGAAGTGCGCGGGGGTTGTGGGGTGGGAGGAGAGGGGTGGGGAAGATGTGTTGGAGGTTGGATGTACGGGATATCTTCAAGTTACTGTCTGCGTTGTTCGGTTCGATTTGCTCAATACTCCTGTTCTCTGCATAATGCCATTATTCGAGACGCATGTGCCCCTCTTTCTTTGCTGTTCCTTGATTGCAACTGTCAGTCTTCATCGTTTCCCCCCTAAGCACCTGGGATGTTCACATGAAATCTGCGTTTCCATCATCAGATACCATACCTCAACGGTTCGTCGTATTCGCAGCACTCCCTCTCTGGCTTCTATGGCGATGTCTCTCTCCCTTCGTCTTGCTTCCAAAGAAGCGTATATTAGGCCTAGAGGTTTATGTCCAGTTCGCATGATATTTGGATTACTTGCACCAATACCGGCATGATGACAGCTAACTAGACGTTTCCAAATATTGTCAGCTCCGAGAACTTTGCGTATTAAAACAACATTCACCGCTTACAGCAACAGATAAGAGCATGACACTCAATGGAGTGGGGGTGAACGTGTCTCCTAGGGAATACAGTAGGTCTGCTCGATGGCATAGATCATGGGCAGTATGGTTGAGTTATTCGTGAAGTTTACGCTGTGTTTATTGTGTGGCAAAGCTGAGCTATAGCCCTACCCTGTATATCTTCTTGTGTCTTTCGCGCTCGAGCCAGGATATTCATCTCGCGAAAAATCTTTGGTTGTGTACATTGCGAGGTGGGAATTTGGAACTGTGGTTAGTCTTACTGTGTAGATATGTGGCAGCTAATCACGAACCACTGCTACTACAAAGACAAAGCAGATCCATCGGGAGACACTTGGTAGAATTTGCGGTGCTATGTCGGTAGCATGTCATCGCGCGTTATGGCACTGTCGCGGAGACTGGGGGAGTTTAGATTCTTTTGAGAGATTCCGAGATGCTGCTTAGGTTACAGAACGGATGGCTACTCCGAGACTAAACAGATTTGAAGAGGGTGTTCAGCGGTTTTAGGATAACGTGCGGAGTTAGTTCTGGTTCCATGAGTTGTCGCGGAGACGAGTCTGGCCTCATGTGAGCTGTCTCCGTGGTCATCGGCTTACCTGCAGATGGTAGACAGCGTAGGCAGGATCATAAACAGTAACAGGGACACTATCTTACCATGCAGTACAGGATACTGTATTGTACAGATACACTAGGCTTTGTCTCTACTTTGAGGTTGCAGACTATTGAGCAATCGTGTTTTTAATATCTCTCGGATACTTGGCGGGATTACTACGCAGAAGCAACGAGGTTCATCACGTACAGTTCGCACCGATGCAAAATCCGCCGATGTACCGCAATCGCCCCGAATTCTCCCTGCTTTTCCCCAAGATAGACATAACGTCACCCACAGTGTAATTGTCTGTAACGCCTGAGCGATGATAAGCCCGAAGACAGCCATACCAAGGCGGGCGCATCGCTCAGATTGCCATGTCTTGGCACCGTCTACTTGCACCCTAAATGAGTAGCCACAAGCGGCAACTCACCCCCTTGGGAGAAGACCGTCCCACTGGATGTGGACATCAGTCGGGCCATGAGTCGGGTTAGTTCTGCCGCTTCCGTGGTCACGCAACGTGGACTTTCTTTTGGGTCGTACAGTGGGTTATCAAGAGGGGCTTTTGTGGATTCATTCGAGAAGAATCCCGGACGACGGCCTGTTCGAGGTAACGCTTTGCAGGCCCGCTTTCTGGTGGAGTCCGCGTGGGAAAAGGCTGAGGTAGGCGCAGAATCGATTCCGGAGTTTTGTGGCATGGGGAAAATGGAGCGAAGGTATATGGTCGGGTACAAGCGGTATGGTCAGCGTTGCTGGACTAAATGTTGCGATAGCCGTTGGCTGTTGGTCGCATCGATAGCTTGGTCTGAGGTCGGCAGCTGCTGCCCGCGGAACCATGTTTGGTCCTAGCCGTCGCCGTTGAGGATAGCCACCGGATCTATGTCTGGACAGGGTCCAGGGGAGTGCGGACAAAACGGTGAAGCAGAACTGGGGCGCTTGACTGCATCTGCCATCAAGTTTACGAAGCTCTGTTTCGGTATGCCAGCCGTCGCGCAACGTCCGATTCAAATTTTCCGATGTGCTGTTTCACTGCCATCCATGGATCCTAGAGCCATACCAGGCATACGCGTTCACGTTGGGTCCGAGGAGTGATGGAAGTTGCAGATACATCGCGGGAGGGTTCTATGCTTTTTTCATCGAACCGCTCTGAACTCGCGAAGGATCCGGGGATGGATTCTGATGCAGTAGTGGGAGCCATGCTGCGTTTATCGATGGCCTCGAACGGCGGCGCGTTATCGCAAGCTTACTTAGGTACACGGTGTTGCGAGCCTCGAAGCGTTAGCCCTCTTCCCCAATGTCTCTACTGCGATAGGAAAGCAAATATGCCGAGGCAGCTGTACTCTTCAGTATAGCTGAGAAAGAGTAATATGGCTTCAGCTAGATAAGGTGTTGCGCCTCATGGCAGGTGGAGGGTGTGTGGCCATGCGACGACGTTGGGCAACTGCCCTGTTGATCTCGGATGCTTTTTCAGACCCTTGGCCGCTTACCATCACCCATGCAGAGTCGCGAACCCCCCTACACCCTCACGTTTCATCGCTTTTCATCTGACCTCATCATGGACCCGGAGAGGCTGCCGGTATACGAGAGCTGCATTCCAAGGTTGCGTCGATGCTACCAAGCGACATTGAGGTAGAAACAGGGCGCGGGGTGTGGTTATGGCTGCGGCGTGGGTTCTCTTTAATCTCCTACCCATCATGCAGCACGCCCTTAGTCCAACTCTCCTATAGCGACACATTCACCGTGTTGCGAAGTCGTAACATGCCAGATCCATGAATCGCTCCACGAGGCCCAGCACCGCCATCAGATACAGTGGGCTGCGCTACAGACTTCCCTTGCCGATATCTGACCGAGGCGTAGTCCTCAAATGTTTGTTGCCCCGAAGCCCCAGGCTGGAACTGCCATAGCGGATAGGAGGTTAAAAGGAAAGGGACATGGGGACAAAACGGGACGCTTCCTGGAATACCGCCGCGCCGCTACAGAACCATCGTCGCGTCATGCCCCGGTAAAGCACCGTGTCGCCCGCGCGCTCGACTAGAGCTACAACCTCCGCGAAACTGTATACCTCGCGTGCAACTAGACTTAGATTTCCATTGGCCGGCTCCGAAATGCGATGCGAACCATACGGCAACACCGAGATCTCCATGGCCACTGTTGTCATGAAGGCCATGAGACTTTGCAAGCCAGGGGGCTGGCTCTATAGCTGCTCGCTTCGAGTGGTGTGGACCCCGGAGAGTCGTGAAACGAGTCATCCACCCTTGCGAACCGTAGCTGTTCGAACGACCTGCGACCATTCATTCCACATCATGCTCCTTCATCCCGACGCCACCAACGGGAGCTTCCTTTCCAAAGGATTTGATCTTCAATAGGATCCCCTGGATAAGACAGGCTGCACGCTCGCTCACAGATCCTGGACTCTATTGGCTCGCCTGTGTCCAGCCGGCTTTCTTTCCTTTGTTTGTGATGAAGCGACATTGCGGCACATCTATTGCAGGAACTTGAGCAAGGCTAGGAGAAGAAAAATCAAGAAAGTGGCATATATTCAGCATCTAAAGCAAACCTAAGCAACAAAGTTCTGGGCTATCTGGTTTCAGGCGACCAGGTTGCAAGGCTGTTTTGCGGGGTACCAATCAAACTCGACTGTCGGCAGACTATCCTGTTGCCACCATCGCGCGCACTCTTGTCGACTTTTTGCTCATCCTGTTCGTGGCTGCAACACAGGTGAACGACAAGCGATCAGACAACCTCCATGACTTGCTTTCGCCCCCCTTAATGTGGACCCTTGCGGCGCCCCCGCGTTGTAGTTCGTCGATGAATGTGTAAATGATAGGTCGCCAGCTTAGTCAAACGCTGTCATCTTCGAAAGAAGCGTTACCAGTTACGCCAGTGTCTAATGTCTCACAAGGACCGAGTAGGAGAAGCCCTTGCGCTGCAACCCATCACACCTATCACAGCAGGGGTTCGGGCATGTACAGGCTCACCTGCCGCTAGTTGCACGACCCCGTTTTTGATCCTCCATGCGGGACAGCAGGGGTTGCACCATGTGTCGTAGGGAGGGCAACGCACGCATGTCATGACTTGGACGTTCGGCACGAGAGACCCACCGTTTAACGTATTAGACCACTACACCTCCTCGTCTGATGCAGCCTCGAACGCGGCCTCGATTTGGATCCATTGTAGCACCATCTCTTGCAGGTCCATCTTCCATCTTTCCAGAACGTTGGCAGGACCATGTAATGGAGTTTTATCGCGACTAGCTATACTACCTTCACATATATCCGGATTCGCTAACCGACACGACGCTCGCTCGCCTCTACCGTAATACCTCCACATCGAGTGCGCAAACATGAGCACCGACACTGCTCTGTTACAGGATCCGAAAAACCATCCTGACAATGCGAACTTGCCAAACGTCAACGAACCTGCGACAATCCTCGGAGTCACTGTTTCCTTCCTGGTACGTGCGATGATTGAGAAATCATTCCATCAGACGTCATGTACTAAGTCTGTCAGGCACTCGCCATCTTCACATTGAGCTTCCGATTATGGTTCCGCATCAAGGAACGCCTTTGGGGTTGGGATGATGTCTTCGTTGTTCTCGCTGCTACGGCGAGTTTCATCGGAGATATCATGGTTTGCATGAGTATGTTTGTTGAGATCCCACGAACAATGCGGTTGACTAATCATTTGTAGTGCCCGAGGATGGTCTTGGTCTGCATTTGTGGACACTTGATGCTGAGCATCTAACATCATATTTTAAGGTAATACATCCCGACATAACATTGAGTTGCCAGGCTAACGCTGGCTTCAGCACATCTACTCGACAAATGCTGCATACACCGCAAGCACAACGCTCATCAAGCTCTCTATCCTCATACAATATCTGCGACTGTTTGCCGAAGCCGCGCCCTCCACCACTACCGCTCAATATCGACTCGCACGCCGTATCACCTGGGGCATGATATTGATATGCTCACTCTGGGGGTTGACTTTTTTCATGCTCGCGCTTTTCCCCTGCAACCCCGTACGCAAGAACTGGAACCCTACATTGCAGGGCACATGCATTGGATGGGGCAGCAAAAACCCTGCCGACTTTTTCCACATGTTTTTGGGCCATGCTGTCAGTAACTGCTTACTGGATATCATGGTCCTTCTAGTACCTCTGCCCTTCGTAACCACGCTAAGGATTGCGGGTAAAAGCCGAGCAGGCTTAGTTGGTCTGTTCAGCTTGGGCTGTGTGTAAGTGCATAATGAGCTTCCAAAAAAGGCTTCATACTGACAATCCACCAGTGTCGTCATCGTAGCTGTCGGTCGCATGATCGCTATGTCTGTTAACAAAGCTGGCACCAAGCCTGTCCTAGACATGTCCTTCCACACACCCATCGTCTATATCTTCGCCGTCCTCGAAGTCAACTTCGCTATCATCACAGCCTCCATACCCATCTTCTGGCCCGCCATAGCAACACTAGCTTCCAACAAGATCTTCGTCGTCAATGAAGTACAGATCCACGTCGAACATGTCACAAGAAACGATAGCTTCGACTCCAGCGGTGGCATCAGCCTTAGCGACCGAAAGATACAATCGTCAGGTGGGGATAGCAAGATGGGCGTTGTTACCACAATATCCGACCGAGCACCACCTCGAAAGTCAGGCGAGAAGTCATCCATTCACCATCATCACAAACCAAGCACCGCTTCATCTGTCGGTCCAACCACCGGCTTTGGAGGAGGACGAAAACCAAGCACCGCCTCATCCGTAGGCCGAACAATGGGCATGGACCTCGCCGGCCGCCCCAGCCAAGAATCATCACGCCATCTATACCGCATTCCCAGCAACGAGAACCGGAGTTCAAAAAGCCTGGCGCAGAGCGAAGGCGACGACTGGTTCATGGAGATGGACAGGGCGAATTCACGCGGCCAAGTGACGACAACGGTCGAGAAGTCCTCGATCCCGTTCGAGCACATCAAGGCGTCGGACAAAAAGTAAAAAAGCCAGCTTGTTTGAAGGGGAGACGGGGTGGGAAGGATCGAGTACATGTCTTTGGTAATGTCTTTCGCGTGATACCCTGCAGCAATGCAATATGCAACATATCTATTTCCTGTACGCAGCACATACAATAGATGAGTATGTAGTAATGTAGTCATCTAATTCATTCTTTCACGATTCAATACATTGGGCACCTTCGTTCAACTTGCTCACGTGGATCGTTCGGTCTTGTTATAGACTTCCAAGACGCCGCGGACCGCAACGTTGGTTATCGGTCCGAACTGGAAACACGATGGAGTCGATGGATACTGTGTACTGATTCAATCACCGATGGTTCCCCCGCAGAGATGCCGTGTTGGATCTCAGTTGAATCGCGCACGGTGCTGTTGTTCGTGTTCGTCCTGCTCCCCGCTTGTCGCGCTTTCTCCATTGTATGAGCGTTGGGGTTTTGGGTCGAGGGGAGGGTTGTCTGTCAACCTTGGAAGGGATTGTTCTCGACCATTCATCCATTCCAGTCACCTACATTGGCGAGAAGTTGGGTAAAGTATGTAAGGCTGTGGTTCCGCTTGCGCAGAGTTTAGCTTTACGTCCACAACTCTCATCTCCACATGGGAAGCAGCACATGGTTACATGGTTGGTATATCTACTGCGCGTTTCGCTCGTCGAATACAAACACATCTGGGCGGTAAGATACTGCACATTCGATTTCGACGCCAAGGTAAACTCTCGGATTGCTGTCCCGATCGAATGTCGTACTTTAGATCGCGTGCTCTCATGCCACTTCGACGGCAGCTGCAGGATAAGCTCTGCGCGGCGTCAGCGGCGTCGGTGTTGCTAACCTGTTTGGGCGACGCGCTGAGGCTTCGGACGCCTGAACAAAGCATGGCAAAGCTTGAGGCTGGACGCAACTTCCCCTTCAATATCGACGAGGAATTTTGGGTTTGACAACCGCTGATTACCGTTGATTCTTATGAGCGGCAATAGAACTTAATACCGAACGCTACAGCATTCCAGAAGGCGAAGGACGCGTAACCTTGGATAGAGTTGTAGCCCCAACGGCTGTCTTGCTCGGTACCCAGATATTCCCGGCGGAAATGTGCACCTGCTTTATGGAGTAACAGCCGCGTCGTGGGCCTCCAAATCCTACGCCACAAGTATTGGGAAAAGCTTTCTTCCATTGTGAGTGGTCTGATGAGTGCGACAGGACAGCACCAAACCCGATGCGGGTTCGAGTGAGGGTGATCACAGGGTCTTTTGCAGTGAGTGCCACAACAGCCGTACCAGGGTTGCAAGCAAGCTCCAGCTCAAGTGAGAGCCGTTAAAGTTTGAGCGGTCCGCCTACGAAAGCTTATCTTCTACTCCAACGACGCTCTTGCTATCCTACTACGCTGGCAATCGTGACGCGACACCCTGCTTGATCGCATTCGTATTCTGGTCAAGCCCCACGCGACACTACAATGGCTTCCGCTGCGGAAACCCAACCAGGCCTGTACAATGCGACTGACGCGAAAGGCGACATCGAACGTAGAGGCAGCGTCGCAAAGACAGAGAAAGGAAGGTGGGAAAGATTATGGCCCGTTATCGCATGCGGCGCAGGTCTTTTCAGCGATGGCTACCTCAATAATGTACGCAGAACTCGATTCCAAGAAGCGACACCCAGACAATTCCCTATGCGACAACCACAATCCCCATCCCAAAGCACCACCATGATATCCGAATGGAGATCTGAACTGCGAGAATGAAAATGCTGATACAGGAATGCCTAGATCATTGGACCGGTGAACACGATGTTAAAGACAATCTATCCAGACTCGTATGCGAACTCTTCGGCCCAAGCAAACGTCTCGAGTATTACCTTTGCGGGTACAGTCGTGGGCATGCTGTTCTTCGGGTATACTTCTGATCACTTTTCGAGGAAATGGTCGTTGTTCACGTCAACCATCATCATCATCCTATTCGCCATCTTGGGTACGGCGTCATACGGAGCTGGAGGTAGTCCAAGTGGACTGTTGACGGCGCTCGTTGTGTACCGTTTCTTCCTCGGAATAGGTGTGCACCGAAGTTTGTGCTTATTTCTCTCGATCAACGTACTGACTTGCAGCAGGTATCGGCGGAGAGTATCCAGCAGGCAGCGTCGGCTGCGCAGAATCCACCGGCGAACTCAAGCAAGGCACCCGAAACAAGTGGTTCATCCTCTTCACCAACGTGCAGATCGACCTAGCATTCTTCATCAGCGCTATCGTCGCGACCGTCGTTGTCCTCGCTACGGGTGAAGACCATCTACGAGCCGCCTGGCGCATCTGCCTGGGCATCGGAATCATCCCGCCCCTTTCGCTGCTGTACCTGCGATTGAAACTACAGGAGCCCGAGGCGTTCAAGCGCGAGTCGCTAGCCAAGGCAAAGACACCATGGCTGCTGATTATCAAATACTACTGGTTCCGGCTGAGTATCGTCAGTATCATCTGGTTCATCTACGACTTCAGCGCATACTCATTCGGTATCTACGCAACGTCCATCTTGGCCAATTTGCTAGGAGAGTCGGCACCGCTGTGGAAGAGTCTGGCGTGGAACATCCTCATCAACTTCTTCTACATGCCTGGTTGCCTTGCTGGTGCTTTTGTCGCGGATCTACCTTCCATGGGCCCTAAGAAGACTCTGTTCATCGGTGTGACTCTACAGGGTATCATCGGCTTCATCATGGCTGGATGCTATCCTTGGTTGAACAAGCCTGAGAATGTCGCCGGATTCGTAGTGGTGTATGGCGTTTTCCTCGCGCTGGGCGAGTTTGGACCGGGCGATAATATTGGTTTGGTTGCTTCCAAGACATGCGCAACGGGTATACGGTATGTTACTTTATCGCATCCCTAAAGCTCCAGTTTCTAACATCTAGTCAGAGGACAGTACTACGGTATCGCAGCGGCTGTAGGCAAGATTGGTGCCTTTGCCGGCTCTTACGCTCTAGACGCACTCCAGAAAGCTGCAGGCGATGATGAAATTGCTGCGGGTCGTAATCCCTTCTTCGTGGCTTCCACTCTTGCCTTCGTAGCTGCTGGGCTGGTATTGCTCCTTCCTCATATCGGCCAGGACACAATCGATCAGGAGGATATACGGTTCAGGGAGTACCTGACAGCGAATGGATATGATACTAGCAGCATGGGCTTGAAGAGTGCAGATGCGACGGGTACTGAGAGCGACGACAATGGCGTTGTGCCAGTTGAGCAGACCTATGGGAAATAAGGTAGGTTCGGCGTGAAGAGGAGACAGTCGATAACGACGACAATTTTAGGCAGTAAGAAACTGTTTCCATACGAATGCATCTTCGCTACAAACCACCACATCAAAATCACTACCGTCCTTTGCCAACGACCTGTATACACACTCAAGAATTGGACAGCTCTTGAGCCGCAAGTGCCAGCACGTGCTAGAACTACACGCTAGAAACCTTCCGGCCTAGCGCATTCTTACACTACCGAGGCTATCTGCAAAGCCGGAGAACCTGGAAACTATTACAACCCACGTCACTAGCAGCTCCCCACCATGCACGACAGACGACAGATATACCATATCCCAGCCCACTTGATCCTCCCTGTGCCGCCTTAAACTGGGCATTGCGCGTAATACCATTATACAACGGATACACAGATGAGGCCACCTCACGTGCAATCAGGCACGCATGCCTAGTACCTCGGGTCCCTATTCGACCAAAACAGGCTTGGATACCTAGGTAAAGACATACCGAGCCTCTTCGGCAATATGGAACTAGATGGCATGAGTGTGGAACAAGCCGTGGTATCCCCACACGAAGGAAGAGACTGCGTCTTCATGTGGACCCTAGTGAGCCTGAATGCGTGTAGTTGAGCCCATCGTCCGGGCACTCTGATTCGAAGGGGAAACAATACTAAAGACCAGCGAGAGACCTCTAATTGACTGACTGCAAAAGCAAACAGTGACCTAACATCCTCACCTCATACACACAGACCCGTCATTCCAAACCTCGAATCCAGTTCACCCACCATGTCTCCCGCAGCCGTAACCTCGACCCCTCCTCCAAGCGCAAACCCCCACACAAACGGGAAATCATCTACCAAACCCGTCATCACCCCTTCTTCGACGGTCACCTCTCAAATCCCCGCATGGGTCCAACCCGACCTCACCCGTCTCCTCCGTGTAGAGCACAACCCAGGCTCCTTCACCTCGCGCTCCGTCTCCCTCGTCAACCTGCCCCCCGACGCAGTCTTTGCTCGCATCACAAACCCCACACCAGCAACGGTAGCCTACTCCTCCGTCCAAGCCTCGCGCGACCTGCACATCGAGCTGAACTGCGACCTCGTCTATATAAACCACAGCTGCAAGCCCAGCCTTGTGTTTGATATGCAGCGCTGGGAAGTGAGGGTGTCGGAGCAGGGAGAGGGGCTTAAGGAGGGTGATGAGCTCACGTTCTTTTATCCGAGTACCGAGTGGAGTATGGCTCAGCCTTTTGAGTGCTTGTGTAAGACGGAGGTGTGTGCGGGCGAGATTAAGGGTGCGAGGGATATGAGCAGGGAGGTTTTGGGCAGGTATTGGTTGAATAAGCATATTGAGGAAATGCTTGCTGAGAGGGATGGGCAGTAGGGTTGTTAATGGGAAGGAGGGTTGTAACAAGAGGTGTAGAAGTAGAGTGTGAAGGCGTTGAGTGGAAAGTGGGTGTTGGTTGTAGAGTTTGAACTAGGCGTGAGCAAGGAAATAAGAACATGAATAACTATGATCGTGGATATGAGATCTTCACACCCTCAGTACCCGTCTAACATTCTCCTGAGTAACCTCCGTGAACCCGAGTCCGAAAACCCTCCTATCTAGTATATGTCCCTGCCAGGCCCCTCCTACCCCCTTTCTAGCCTTAACATGATAAATTACTCACCCAGTTTCAGTCATCAGTGCTTCAAAACCGATAGTATTTTCGCACTCCTTGCTGCTTGCATAGCGGCCAGGCGCGCAATATGTTGTCAGCACGTCGTTCGACCCATGCGGGACGTAAAGAAACGGATGAGAAGAGAATTGATCTGCGAGGTGGGATAACACTACTTTGGCGGTGGAGAATGCGGTACAGAGACAAAGGGTGCGGAGGGTGTCATGTGACACTCTTGTCAAAGTGACAACCCAGACTGTAGGTGGGAGAAGGCTGAAGATTTCTTCTTGAGCGGTAGGCGAGATGGGATCTTCGAGGTCGGGACGTGGCCATAAGTCTACTGCCGTTGCATCTACGTTCTTATCTTTTGGGTTGTCTCTGGTCGCTTTCCGCTCAAACGGATTCATCGACATCGACTTCCTGTCCAGTGATACCTTTGGATCATCGTCTTCCCTTTGCCGCTCTGTGGTCAAGGTGGATACGAGTGTCAGCCATTCGAGATCTTCCTCTAAGCGTCGGATGCTGTCATCTTCCTGGGAACGGGGAGACATGACTGAGATGGGTAACCAGAATATCGGGTGTGTAGATGGCGGTGCTGATAGGACAGGCGGGTCGTCTGGGTTCTCGCAATAAAAGTGGATGTGGATGAGGGAGCGGAATATTACTTGAAACCGTAACTGGGTGACTGATGGCGAATTGCAAAGACTATCCCAACACCAGAAATGATCTTATGCTTGCATGTCGCCCAGATGACCAGCTAAGCAAGTACAGCAGACTCCGTAACCGCCTGATTGATAACAGGACGTCACAAGATCATCTGTAAGCATTCTCCGGATGCGGCAAATCGACCTATCCCTTCATTAGCCTCACCATCTCAACCTCCCCATCACATCAACATACCTCACTATACCTCCCCTGATAAGCCGTCGGCCTCCGATCATCCATCTCCACACTCCACACCTCGCCCTCATCCTCATCCTCCAACTTGCGATACCGCCCCTTCCTGCCCGGCAGAAAATTCAAACTCTTCTCCGCATCCATCTTGGCCGCTCTCTTCTTCCGGTCGCGCTTGTTCTTGCAGATGACGAGCGTGATGATGAGGCAGAACATGCCGACGGTGGCGAGGACGGAGAGGATGATGACGACGATGAAACCGCGTTTTTCGCCTGGGTTCTGGAAGATGGAGGAGTTGGTGTCTCGGGTGTGGCGAGAGAAGGATGACATGGTGGGTGGGGTGTGGCGTGGTTGTTGTGAGGATATCTAGGTAGGATGGGATGGGATGAGATGGGATGGTATTATGCGGTTGGTGTGTTGTCTTGTGATATGGTCGCTACGAAAAAAAAGGAACCGAAATAACAGGCTCACAATAGAGGAAGTCGCAATCCACGATATAAACACCCATCACCTCGCCGAAAGCACCGCCTACACAGCCGCCTCCTCACGACACCGCCTTGGTGGCCTCACCCTCTTCATGATCCCCCACCAGGATGGCACTCCTCCCACGCTCCACCCGCACCGCCTTAAAATAGCGACGTGCGCAACATCTCCTGCCAATCGCAATAGTTCAAGGTACGCATCGTTCAGGCGTGACGTGGCCGAAGTGCGTGCTGCGTTTCCGTCGTAAATTGGAATGTGCAAATGAGCGACCGAATTGTTGATAATTTCGTTGCCGACTCATCGTTTGTGTGAGTTGTGCGGCACAGCCGCGTGCCGGGGCAATGAATCGTAGGGTTATAGGGGGCCTTGAACGCTCAGATCGTCGTGCGTGAGACGAGACGAGATGAGATGTGGGGGGCCTGGAGTCATGGTCAGCCTCGCTGAATCAGTGGTCATTTTGTGTAGTGGAACTTTGACGACTACATAATGGAAGTCGGTGACGCTTATATACTGTCTAATGGTGTCGAAAAGAAGAGGTTGAATACGATGGATGGATACGCGATTTGATAATGGTTCGCACCGAATTCTATGTACTGAACTGGATAACCATATTCAACGCCAGGAAATGCACAAGACCATGCTATGTACGACAACAAAATCATTTTCATAACCCCCCTTCCCACCCAAACACCCTCATTACACGTATGCTCAATGAAAGAAGCAGGCCGAAGTCCCGACACAACATCCACCCCCTCTCACCATCCCCATCTACATCCTCCTATAATTCTCCGCCAGCCCCTCAAACTGATCCAGCCCCTCAACTCCATTACCAGGACAACTCCAATCGCGCTCATACGCCTTATCGGGCAGAATCCCCGCCTCGCGCCCCCGCCTATAACTCCACTGCGTACTGCTTTCCGTCTCCCACGTCCAGTAGAACCAGCCCCAACCAGCTTCAAACGCATCCATCTGGCCAATCGCAAACTGGTACAGCCACTTCTTGTACTGATCGCTGTAATTTTTCGGGTCGGCATTGGCCTGGTCGCAAGAGCACTGCGACGATTCCAGCGGACACTGCGGCTTGAGGACGGCACCGGATTTACCGTCTTGCGCTTGTAGAGTACCTTCCCAGCGTGTGCCTGTGTTGACGTTGTTGATGTATTGCGTGCAATCTGTGTCTGCCTGGGACCATTCTCCGCACATGGTGGGACCGAAACCGGTTTTCTTGTCCATGGAGCGCTTGCTTTGTTGGGTCCAGGCTTCGCAGGCGAAGTTGAGCTTGTCGCGGTGCTCGAGCTTGATTTGGTCCGTGTTGAAGATAACGTACTGGTGGACGTCGAGGAGAAGGTTGTCGTTGCCTTGCAGCTTGCCTTGCCAGTTGTCGAGGCCCATGAAACCGTCACCGAAGACGATGATGCCTTCGATGCCGTCGGCGCGAATTTGGTCGATGGCCTTTTGTGTCCAGGCGACTACTTTTTCGGTGTCGAGTTCGACGTTGCGGGGTTCGTTGACGAGGCCGTACATGGTGACTACGTTCTTGTAGCGATCTTGGGCGAAAAAGACGGAGAGCTTATGGTGGACGTCTAGTGTGCGTTGCCCGTTCTTGTCGCCGTCTGTGCCGTTTAGCCAGTTGATTTGGCCTTGACGACCAGAGTGGTTCCAGCCGTTTTGACTACCTGGCGCGCCGTGAAGATCAAGGTTGACGCGGAGCCCGTTTTGTCGACAGTACTCAATACCGCGGAGAAGGTAGCGCCATGCTACTTGCGGTACGTAAACGTCGTCGTCGTATGTCTGCACGATCCAGTAGCCGAATGGGAAGCGAACGTGATCCATACCAGCCTCCCTGATCTCCTGGAAAGTCTTCTTATTGATGAATGTAGAGTAGTGCTTCTCCATAGTGTCTTTCGCCTTTGCAGGTCCGAGCTTGCTCAGGAACGTCCATTCGTCGACTACGTTGTCTTTGGACCCATACTGAGAGAAATAAGAAGGCGTAATGAAAGGCTCGAGGTTGAGCCAGCCACCGACGTTCACACCACGAATAGGTGTCTTGCCGTACTCAAACGAGTCTGAGAGTTTAGGGACGGAAGGATTTGCTTGAACATCATCGTCCCAGGAGTCGTTGAGACCGATGACCGGGAGGCCTCCGACGAGTTTGTTGGTGTAGGTAACATTGAAGTCATCGGTATCGTACCATGCCCATGGGTCCAATATGCCACCTCGGTCCGCTTCTGGTACGCTGTTTCGGTCCTTCCCGGCCAGATTGTCGTTCTTTGGCCCCGATGAGGCAGCGGCGGATCCGCTCCCTGAGCTTTCGTCATCCTTGCCTCTGCTCGAGTGCAATGCAGCGACAGGTATGACGATAGCCAGGATGATCACGACGCAGACTATGGCGAATATTATGCGCTTCTTCTTCTTCTTTCGTGCTAGCTCCTCTTCTGTGTATACTGTCGGCGGGCCACTGCCTGCACCTCCGCGCTTCTCCATCATGAACCGATATTCAGAGTCGTCGTCGATGCCACCCTCTTCGGCCAAGGGTCCGCTGATAACGCGCCGCTTCTTCTGTTCTGTGCGGTGTTGCTTTTCTTGCCGTCTCCGTTCCCTCCGCTCGTCGGCCTCTGACGGGGTGTATTTCGATTCGTGTCTGCGTCGTCGTTCTTCCCGTTCATCATCCGTGTATGTGCCTCTTTTCCTCTCGAGCTCATCGTCAGTCTGACTTTGCTTCAACGCAGCAGCCTTCCGTTTCTCCTCTCGCCGTTTCCTAGCTTTCTCCTCAAGCAATGCGGCATCGCTCTCTGCAGCGCGTCGTCTGGCTTCCTCCTCTTGCTGCTCTTTTCTCTTCTCCGCTCGCTCATGCTTTATCCGGTCCTTCTCCAGGTCTTTCTCCTTCTTCCTGACCTCTTTCAGGTATTCATCGTCGTAGTCGTAGGCCCCCCAGCCCCCAGCCTTCTTCGCATTGGTCTTGTCAAGCTTCGCTAGCGCATCGAGACTCAGAGGAGCTGAGCCTCGACTTCCCCTCCCACTTCCATCTGTCGTAGAATTGCGCCGCGATCCCCGAGCTTTGCGTGGCGCCGGGGATTCCTGCTCAGTGTCGCTTTGGTGTCTCGATCGCCGGGGCGGCTTTGGCAGTAGGTCGCCTGAAGAGTCTGTCGCCCTGTGTCCCTTTCGCCGTCTTCCTTCCCGATCGTAGACTGCATCCTCACCGCGGGATTCTCTCCTCCGCCGTCGCTCAGGATCTACGTCGCCATGTGATTCTCTGCGCCGTCTTCGTTCGTCGCCCTGCGGTCGTCTTCGCGACGCATTGCGCTCGCGGTCGCTCATCGAAAAGATGGGGTGGTCGTGATAAGTATACGTGCTTCAAGCGAAAGCGCGGTGTAGAAACGTGGGGCTGGGATGCACTTCATAAGATAGCTGCAAAAGCACGCAAATAACAAAAATGCGTTCAGTCGTGTCTGCCACCACCCGGGCGCATGTGAATATTGGTAGCGAATATGTATAATCGGCGGCTGGGCACATGCACGAGGTTGGGCTTGCTGGGATGCCGTGTCGTTGCTGGGGTGATGAGGTGTTGATGGCCTGGCCTGACGTGGCCGAGCGCTGGGCGCCACAAGCCGCTTGGATGGCCATCTTGGAACTGCGACAAACTTGGACACAGGACGTGGAGTCGGTCCTGTGTGAAGGCTATTGATATTTGACAAGGCGGGTATCACAGACGACCAAGTTCTCAGCTCACACTTGGAGTACTTGGTAACGCAAAGCTGCGTATGCCTTGGTGGCTGTGTCACAAACACAAACAGAGTGCACAATACAACCTCTAGAGTACAACGGCATGTCACATACCACCCAGAACTTCCTTGAGAATGCCATCGCGTCATCACAGATTACCCAATCTCGACGAGACCGTTGAGTCCCTGCGCCCCGAGATCAACAACGGCAGGGAAGGAAGATGTGCCGCCAACTCGCTTCCGCGGATGACATCATAGCCCCTGTAATGATGAGCAAGCCTGCCCTTGGAGGCTTGGACCTCCACGCTCCGTTACTTGGTGCAATTCGTAAAGATTATCGTGCATTGTTGCATCTGCGTGTGGTATCATAGCTGGAAATATACAAAAACAATGCGCCAATGGTCATAGGGCTCGTCCTGACCCTTTACCCTTTTCAGCCAACCATGCCTGTGAAGGCCCACCCGTGCCTCTCTAATAAGCCGGTTTTGGGTGATCGTGACGATTTAATGAGAGTACCGCTCTACAACGCCAATTCAGTTTGCCACCCAGGGATGACGGACGTGCATTCCTTGCAGCATGCGGCGTGGCAGTCCTGTCGGAAGTGGTGGTACATGCAATTCTCGAAATGTGAAGGCTTCATAGCAGTTTCGTGGGTAAGGTTATTCAAGAAGCCGAAACACTTTGTGAGGACTCAGTAGCTTCGGAAGATGCTGCCTCTTTCCCCTTGTCTGCCACTTTCTTCTCGTCGTCGCTGTAGAGGCCGTGTTCGTAGATGTAGTCGACGACCTTGTCGGGGATGTAGTAGCGGATGCTCTTACCCCGCTTGCGGAAGAGCCGGATCTTGGTGGACGAGACGTCGTTCTGGATGAGTTGCGGGATCACGCGGATGTTCTCTCTCCACTGCTGGAGCTGTACGAGCGCATCGTCTGTAGCATGTTAGCGGTTGTAGGGTTCATGTGTAGAGGAACGTACCAATATCAGTACCACTGCGCTCGAGGATAAAAGCACCGTAGTGACCCAAGATCCTGCTCAAATCCTCGCGAGCCCAGAGGCCGGGCGTGCTCATCGTCTGGATAAGGTCGGCGCCTGCGAGGAGCGCCACATGAATGCGTCGCTTTTCGCCATTCTCGCTCGCTATTCCTCCCATAACCTCGTTAAGCTCGTGGTCAAAGTGGTCGAGCACCTTGACAGTTGGAAGATACTCCTTGTGCAGCGGCTCCCACGGGTCAACACCGATCCAAGTCGAGCTGTCCTGTACGGCGATCCTCGTCATGTTGATCCTGTGCTGTGCGGAAGCCAGTCCGGCTTTCTTGTATGCGTCGCCGACAGGGCTGAAGAAGCCGCCAACAACTTCATAGTCGGTCTCGAACTCGCAGTAGTCGGCCGCCTCTTCAAACATGCGCAAGTGTAGATTGGTCGGCGGAGAGAAGGAACCACATGATACGAGCACGAGGGGCTGCTTCTTGGGGTTTGACAGCGTCTTCTTCAATCTCTCCTTGGGAAATGTGTAGTTGGCGAGCGACATAGCCTCGGTGTTAGGGAGCCCGGCGTCGAGCAGGATGTCGCGGTTATCCGTCGAGGACATGGTAGCGACGGCGATTTTGCGTGGAGCGATGCGCGGGCGGATAGCGATGGATGACTTCGGAGGGGTGAGCGGGCGGCTATGTAGTGATGGGTTGCGGAGGTGACGGCGGGGTGGGGTTGCGGTCGCAGCTGGGATGTGCGCGACAAAACTAAAGGACCAAGTCAATTGCCGGCGGAAGGGGAGCATTTATGAGTGAAAGGCTTACGAATACCGCGATAAACGGGGTCACCGGGAGACTACTACGAGACTAGGCGGTAGTGAGAAGTGAGTCGATAGGAGCCTGGTTATGACGCGGGGGCAGCGAGGCGATACCCGACGGACAGTGTTTTAGGCAGTGGGCGCGACAAAGCGGATGGTGAGACTGTGAAAGTGGACTGTGAGTGAGACGGATATAGGGAAGCAGATGCACAGGGTGAGCCGGCCGTGGAAGAGGGGGACATGTTGTACCATGCCCTTTTACACTTTCAAGGTTGCTTCTAGGCGGCCGTTTGGCACTGGAACGCGGGCGGCGGGGCTTTCCAGGGTCACGATTTTGCCTGCCCTGCGACCGCACATCTCGCCGTGCATGGTGCCATAACTCCATAACTCCGGCGCGCCACTCGCTCTGCGCCGCAAAAATTGAAACACCTTTTGCGTCCGAAGACTCGCCAAATGGCAAGCGAAGTCTGCAACTGCGCAGAGAGAAGTGGGAAGCTCACGTGCGCGTGGGTGTGTCGGCATTTCCCCGACCCCACAGGTACCAACTCTGTTTTGTAATTAGGCGTGAGCCGTGGGATCCATATGCTGAACAATCCGTGTGCTTGGCTGTGAAGAGGAAGGGATTGCTTGTCTTGGTACTGAGTAGCCCTGGCCGTGACAGAAGGCGCTAAGGATGGCTAGAGATGGCCTGATTACTCGATGCGAAACCGCGGGAGCGACGTCGGAGGGCTGCGGCTGGCATAGCAGGAAGGAGCTAGATCTGTTCCCTATGAAGATGGCCTGGATTGCTAGATATTAGTAGAGAGTCGAACAAGACGTTGTGTAGTCAGCCCTCGACACCCCAATTGAAGCCATGCCGCGATGCTCTCATCCCAGCCTAGTCGGGCTGAATGGAATACCTCAATGGTCAGATGAGCTCCCTCACCTTGACAGACTTTTCACCACAGTCATCGAATTTGGGAAGAGAGAGTGCCAACTCATCGCCTCGGTGACCTCACCTCACTATTCTGCGGTGCTTCTGGCAGGCGCGGGCCAGCAGGTCGGAAGCGGCAACTGCGACTCGCTCTATCGATAACAACAGAGGCGCTAGGCAGGTCACGTAATTAGCTCCCTCTGGCATGCAGGTGGATATCGACGTCCAGTATTCGCCAGCGCCAGGACAGTATTACCATCTCTTTCTATTACCCATCGCACGGCCAGAGCAGCTCTCTCGTTTGCTCTGTTTGCTGAGACCCGCCACACTCGCCGCCGCTCCCGGTCCCCGTGTGTTTGCACCTACCGCACTCGCTTGAGCACACGCCTAATGGCGCGTCCTTGATGGCCTCCAGAGGACCTCGTGAAAGGTAAATACCTTCCCACCCGACCCTTGGCTGCTGCAGCACTCTGCACCCCGCGGTTCAACACCACACGCTGCTGCGGTCCTCAACCAAGTCTCACTCTGCTCTGCCCCCACAGAAGTGCTGCACCCACCGGGGCCACAGTCTGCGCGCATCTCGATTTCACAAGCCTGTAGTCAGAATCTCATGTCGTCCAGAGTCACTCGCTCGCAAAGGCGCCAATCCGCCAACACCAACGACACCTCGCCGCCCGCTGCTCCCCCGACCGCAACGCAACCGCCGCCCGCCCCAGCGTCCCGCAAGCGGAAGACGTCAGCGCGCGACCCCAGCCCCGACCCAGCAGACAACCCAGAGTCTACTCCCAAACGCCGCGCTACCAAGACCAAGAAGGCCAAAGGCAAAGCTGCCATGTCTTCGTCTGGGTCTGTGCCAATTGCCCCAGCCGGCGAGCAAGCGCTGACCGAAGACAGCCCACCATCAGATCCTATCGACGAGAAGTCGACGCCACAGCCCTCGAAGCGATCCAAGAGCGGCCGCAAGACCAAGCCCTCAAACGCCGCGCCCGACGCCGATAGCCCCTCCACGTCCCGCCGAAGCTCGCGCAAATCGAACAAGGCCGAGGACGACACGACCATGGACGATGCTCCTGCAAACAAGCCCGAAGAGGAAACGCGCCAGTCTGGCGAAGACCATACCAGCGATGACGAGAACGGCGACGATCACGGAGAGCGATACGATGAGGAAGACGACGACGATGACGACGATCCCTTCACCAGCGGCTTCCTGGGACGCAACTCACACAGCCTGTCCGCGCTGAGGCAGCTCACCGGCATGATGGCAGGTACCACACAGCGTCTGCGGGGCATTCTGGACCAGCTGCGATCGCCAGACATGTCTATACAGCTGATTGCGCTGCAAGAGCTGTCCGAAGTGCTCCTCATCTCCACCGAAGACAACCTCGCCGGCCACTTCTCCCCCGATGCCTACGTCAAGGAGCTGGTTAAGCTCATGCAGCCGAACGAGTTCACAATGGAAGAGAACCCGGAGCTTATGTTGCTCGCCTGCCGATGCTTGGCCAACCTGATGGAAGCCCTGCCTCAAGCTACCGCCAACGTCGTTTACGGTGGCGCTGTGCCCGTCCTCTGCTCCAAGTTGCTCGAGATCAACTTCATCGATCTGGCCGAACAATGTCTGAGCACGCTGGAAAAGATTTCAGTTGAGTTTCCGGGAGTTATTGTACGGGAAGGCGGTCTTACAGCGTGCTTGACTTTCCTCGATTTCTTCGCCACAAGCACACAGCGTGTAGCCGTCACAACCGCAGCCAACTGCTGCAGGAACATCCCAGAGGATTCCTTCCCGGTCGTGCGCGATGTCATGCCTATTCTTGAGAATATCCTGAACAACAACGATCAAAAGGTTGTAGAGCAGGGCTGCATCTGTGTCTCTAGGATTGTCCAGAGCTTCCGGCAACAGGAGAGCAAGCTGGAGGAGCTGGTCAGCCCAGGTCTTCTCAAAGCTATCCTGCGACTTCTGCTCCCGGGCAGCACCAATCTCATTGGACCTAGCATCCACACTATGTTCCTGCAGGTTCTGGCGTACACCGCCAAGGCAAGCCCGCGTCTGTCAGCTGAGCTGTTGAAGATGAACGTGGTCGATACTCTGTACCAGATCCTAACTGGTGTTTCACCTCCTAGTGGCACTGAGGACGTCGCAGCTAAAATTGACTCTGTCGTCATCATGCAAGCCTTGATTCACCGGCCCAAAGATCAGGTGTTCGAGACGTTGAATGTTATCTGCGAACTGCTGCCCGATGTCCCGACCGAGGGCCTGATGTACCTTGACGATCTCTTCGATGCCGGCTACCCTGGCGACGACCTTCTTCCACTCTCTTCCACTAACAAGAAGACCACCAATGAGAAACGCGTCGAGCTGTTGGAAGATTGCAAGGCAGAGGTTAAGCGCTTCGCCGTGATCCTTCTGCCTACTCTGACAGACGCTTACTCAAGTACTGTCAACCTCAGCGTACGCCAGAAAGTGCTTACCGCTCATCTCAAGATGTTGTCAAATCTGGACACCGATATCCTAGAGGAAGCTCTACGGCCGGTACCCTATGCTTCGCATCTAGCATCGATCTTTACGCAGCAGGACCACCCATCTTTGGTCACATACGCGTTACAGGCTGCCGAGCTATTGCTCAAGCGGCTGGAGCCCATCTACCGGTACCAATTCTATCGCGAAGGTGTCATATCCGAGATCTCACAGTTGGCGAACCGTCCCTGCAAATCTTTGGAAACCAAGGCCAAGGATCCTAAGTCAGCAGTAGAGACAGAGGCTGCAGCTGACTCAGGTGCTAGCACCGTCTCTACTGCCGAACAAGACGCTGTGCGGGAACCTGCCCAGTCGAGCGACGGTGTCGACGTGGAAATGCAGTCCGACGATGGCGAGGACGTGGATCCTGACGATGAACCAAATGAAAGCAGCCAGAACCGAGACGAGGATGACGAGTCAGACTCTTCGTCGTCCTCTGACCAGCGGGAGCCATTACCGATGCCTGACGTCGAAGACATCATCACGCTCCGTGCTAAAAAGTTCATCGACGTTCACGAGAAGGAATCTAATAATCCTATACGCGAAAAGGCGTCTGCGGTCCTGGAGGACTTGAAATCGCTTGCAGGTGAAATTAAGACGTGCGTTGCTGATGGCGCCACAAGGGACTGTATGAGCTTGTTCACTAGACTGGCATCTTACTTTGAAGGCGATGCGTTAGAAAGCATCACAAGCTACGAGCTCAAGACATCGAAGATTGTGGAAGTGCTCTTGGAGCTGTTCTCGATGTCTACGTCTGACAAGAAGGTCGACCCTAGGCCTATCTTCTTGGAAGCCTTCATGGGAGGTAGCGGCCAGAGCAAGATCAAGACCGCGAGCACTGCGTCTCCAGCTACGCCTTTCAGCGTATTGGTCCATAAGCTGCAAGATCTGCTGAGCAGGTCTGAACACTTCGACGTGATTACTGTTCATCAAAATATGTACGACAGCCGAGGAAGCGCAACTTCCATGCTGGCTAAGCAATTGAGGCTGAAGCTTGTCGCCGATGACGATTCAGGAATTCCTAAGACGTACCGCAATATCATGGTGTCTATTCACGCCATTGCTACATTCAAAGCCCTGGACGACTACCTTCGACCCCGCATCAGCCTGGCAGATAGGCCACGCCCGGCTAAAACTCGCGATCAGTTCCCATCTCGGGATCAATTTGAGGCCATGTATGCTCAAGCTGTTTCGGAAGGACGCGCGCCGCCACCACCCCACACCCCTTCAGATTCGTCACACCGGGCTTCAAAGAAGTCTTCGCGATCCAAGGCAGCCCCAACCGACGCATCCCAGCCAGGACCGAGCTCCGCCACACGAGAGAAGTCTCGTCGATCGAGTAGGCGTCAACAGGCGCAGCTTCCTCCACCCCCGCCACCACCTCCAGCCAAGCCTCACTCGAACAGCAGCCAAGATCAAGTTGAATGTGCTGATGAGGCGCAGCTCTCCGACCAAGACTCCATGGATGACGAGAGCGCCTTGAATGCCATCGTCGATGATCTTGAAGATGAGCTGGATGAGGATATGCCAGATCCATCGGCTGTCAGTGTCGAAGTCGCATCGACGGGGCAAGCCACGGCTCGTGAGGAGGACGGCACGCGGATTGCTACACCCGTACAAAACACACCGCTGGCGAAGCCACCTTCCGAAACCCGAACTCCAACGTCGCGTCTGTCTGCCTTGCTACAGAGCTCGGCTGCCATGCGTCAGACTCTAGGTGGGGTGGGCGCTCTGTCATATGCTGGCGCTGTACAATCGACCCCTCAAGACTGGCATATCGAATTCAGCGTGAACGACCAGCCACTCTCAAATGAGACAACAATCTACCGCGCTGTGCACTTTAGCCAGGCGCAACCAGCGGACGGATCACATCGCTCGGTTTGGAATGGTATTCATACCATCAAGTTCAAGCGGGTGCAGGGCCCTCCACCAAGCGAGCCTAGCTCCTTGACACCACCGCCAGAGTCGCGTTCGGACGTTTCGGGTATGCCGGCCTCACTTGATCAACACCCTGTGACATCTGGTATTTTGCGATTACTCAGCATACTTCACGGGCTGAACTCGCACCTTGACGACATTCTACTGGCGAATAAGGAACAGGTCAAACTGAATGCTGAGCCGCTTTCGCAATTCGTGAACACGAAGCTCACAGCCAAACTCAACCGTCAGTTAGAAGAGCCTCTCGTTGTAGCTAGCAACTGCCTTCCTAGTTGGAGCGAGGATCTGGCTCGGTTCTATCCATTCCTTTTCCCGTTCGAGACACGCCACCTCTTCCTACAGTCTACCTCGTTCGGCTACTCTAGGTCGATGACGCGATGGCAGAACTCGCAGCCCACAAGCGACTCACGAGACAGCCGTCATAGGGATGAGCGGCCGTTCCTAGGTAGACTTCAACGCCAGAAGGTTCGCATTTCTAGGTCCCGAATCTTGGAGTCCGCCATGAAAGTCATGCAACTGTATGGTCATTCGGCTAGTGTCCTGGAGGTCGAGTACTTTGAGGAAGTTGGAACTGGTTTGGGACCGACGTTGGAATTCTACTCCACCGTATCCCGCGAGTTCTCAAAGAAGAAGCTGAAGCTTTGGCGAGAGAATGAGTCCAGCGATCAGGACGAATATGCTTTCGGCAAGCGAGGACTCTACCCCGCTCCCATGAGCACCGAAGAAGCAAGCACTGAGAATGGAGAGAAGCGTCTCGAGCTGTTCAAGATTCTGGGCAAGTTTGTCGCTCGCTCCATGCTGGACTCTCGCATCATCGACGTGTCCTTCAACCCAACATTCTTCCGCATCAGTGACGGTTCCAGTGCAGCAGTGGCACCATCTCTTGGAGCGATCAAAGCGGTCGATGAAGACCTGGCCAAGTCTCTGGTTCTGCTCAAGCAATTCGCCGATGCAAAGAAGAAGGTTGACAACGATAATCTGAGCGCAGCAGCAAAAGCGGCGGCTCTTAACGATATTGTCATTCAAGATTGCCGTGTGGAAGACCTAGCTCTCGACTTTACACTTCCTGGTTATGGTTCAATCGAGCTTATTCCGAACGGTGCGGATACGTCCGTCACGATCGAGAATGTCGACACGTATGTAGAGAAGGTCATCGACTTCACCCTCGGCTCTGGTGTTCAGCGACAGGCGGATGCCTTCCGCGCAGGCTTCACAGAAGTGTTCCCGTACTCTGCTCTCAAGGCATTCACCCCCGATGAGTTGGTGATGTTATTCGGTCGGACAGATGAGGATTGGTCGCTTGAGAGTAAGTTTCGAACCATCCACCACTTCAGCACTGTTACTAATCACACCACAGCTCTTATGGACTCTATCAAAGCAGACCACGGCTACAACCTCGACAGCAAGAGCGTACGCAACCTGCTTGCCACCATGAGCGAATTCGATGCGCAGGAGCGTAGGGACTTCTTGCAGTTCATCACCGGCAGCCCCAAGCTACCAATTGGAGGTAAGATTTATCGTTCGCTGTTCACCCAATCCTGCTTGTTAACCCATCTTCAGGCTTCAAGGCTCTCACACCAATGTTCACGGTCGTTTGCAAGCCCAGCGAGCCACCCTACTCCTCCGATGACTACCTCCCTTCCGTCATGACCTGTGTCAACTACCTCAAGATGCCCGACTACAGCACCGTCGACATCCTACGGGAGAAGCTCAGCGTAGCCATCCGCGAAGGTCAAGGCGCCTTCCATCTTTCCTAGATTGTTCACCCGGTGGTGCAGTGATGATGATTGAGTGAGTGGAGGACTGGCAGGAGAGATTATGGATACCCAGGGTTCTGTTTCCTTGTTGGGAGGCGTCAGACGCGTTATCCCACTCTCTATACGTGCTATAGATTCAACGCCTTTATTTAACGACACTATTTGTGTGGGCTTAGTATGCATTGCAAAGGTTCGGCTTCTGGGAAGCGGCGTTCTGAGTAAAGGACTTAGTAGTTAGTTTGCGCAATCCGATATCTTTTAGAATCGCATGAGGATCTATTGTGGTGCCTGTGATTCGCCCTAGCTGGTAATAAGTCTTACAATTGTCCTCTATGATCACTAATATGCTGTGATATCTCACTCTCCGGAAGCAGCAGTGTCCTGTTCAAGCAGTCATGCAGACAATGTAGAGTAAGAGACAAGGCAATAGACCTAGATGTTAACTGATTACCCTCTTGATCACCATGCACCGACTAAGACGATGGATGTACGTTTCCATCACATCATTCGCTAAGAACACAAATGTTCGCGTGAAATAAGTTTTATTATCCGATAAATGATCGTGAGTCTCCAAGTCCCAATCTCAGTCATGTCCACGTCTAAATCCAAATCCAATCTCGTCCCTATCATTACACATCCATTCAAGACTTGCCATACCAACAATCCATCTACTCATCCATTCATCCATACAACATCACCATCCTGCATGTACCATATATTCGCCCCACTACTCTAGTCCTCCTCCTGAGAGTCAGCGAGAGCAGAGTCGGCGCTACCAGACGAGGCGCCCTTGCCACCTGAGGCCTTTCCGTTGCCAGATGCAGATGCGGCGGAGGCGCCGTTAGAGGCGCTGTTGGCACCTGTGCCCTTGGTACCAGATGTGCTTGTAGATCCAGACGCACCGGTAGAAGCACCGGTAGAGCCGGAAGAACCAGTGGCGCCAGTGGCACCAGTGAGAGCGCCAGAGGCACCGTTTCCAGTCGCTGCACCAGCTCCGGTAGCTGAACCGGCTGAGCCTGCGGCACCAGCACCTGTAGCTCCGGTTCCTGTAAGGCCAGCTCCTGTGGCGCCACCAGCAGTGGGGCTGTTTCCACCGGCAAGAGGACCGTTGGCACCGGCAGCGGGAGCAGCGCCACCGGCAGTGGGAGGAGTGGGAGGAGTAGCTCCAGTGCCTGCGCCACCAGCGGTAGGGGGAGTAGGAGGGGTTGCTCCAGTGCCCGCGCCGCCAGCAGTGGGAGGAGTAGGGGGAGTAGCTCCATTGGCAGGGGGAGCAGGGGGAGCAGGAATGCCACCAGAAGTAAGAGGAGCAGGAGGAGTAGCTCCGTTAGGACCGGGGGCGGCACCACCGGCAGTGGGAGGAGTAGGGGGAGTAGCTCCAGCTGCTCCAGTACCCGCGCCACCAGCGGTAGGAGGAGTTGGGGGAGTGGCGGCTCCGGCACCTTGTTGACCACGGCCTGCGCCTGATGTATGTCAGTGTCTATAATTGGAACTTTGGTGCTTGATATCACTTACCGGCTCCCTGTTGACCGTTGGCAGCTCCATTGCCTTGTCCCCTGCCAGCTCCGGCACCAGTTGCTCCAGTACCAGTAGCGCCGTTGGCAGTGGCTCCAGCACCAGCTGCTCCATTACCAGCTCCTTTGCCAGCGCCAGTTCCAGTCGCTCCAGTACCGGTAGCTCCAGTTCCAGTGGCTCCGTTGGCAGTAGCTCCAGTGCCAGTGGCTCCGTTAGCATTTGCTCCGGCACCAGCAGCTCCGTTCAAGTTGCCAGCTCCCTTGCCAGCCTTGCCAGTACCAGCGGCGGTAGCGCCTCCTGCCGCAGCAGTGCCGTTGTTTGCAGCGCCCTGGATTAAGTCAGCTTCGGAGATGCAGTCCAAGACGAGAGAGTACTTACGGTAAGAGTACCAGCACCAGCAGCACCAGCAGCTCCGGCACCCTTCTGGCCCTTCGCAGCGCCGGCGGCAGCACTAGTCGCAGGTGCCTTGGGAGTAGTAGCAGCAGCACCACCAGCCTTGCCGCCAGCCGCTCCACCGCCAATACCGAGACCACTGAGAAGGTCGCCGATACCACCAGCACCGCCAGCAGCACCCGCCGCACCCTTTGCGCCGCCTGCGCCGCCAGCACCTCCAGTCAAACCAGCGAGGAGCTGATCAAGTTGACGCTTGGCGAGACCAGGGAAAAGGGCAGCGAGACCTCCAGCACCTCCTGCGCCACCGGCACCACCTCCTAGAGCACCAAGTCCACCAAGGGCACCGAGACCGCCGGCTCCAGCTCCAGCTCCTGCGCCACCAGCTCCAGCACCGGTAAGAGCGCCGAGACCTCCAGCACCACCAGCCAGAGCACTCAGGCCTCCAGCACCACCGGCACCACCTCCTAGAGCACCGAGTCCACCGAGGGCACCAAGGCCTCCTGCACCAGCACCAGCACCTGCCGCTCCGCCGCCAAGGCCACCGAGGAGCGCGTCAAGTGTACGCTTGTTCTTGACCTTCTCGGAAGAGAGCTTCCGGACGGTAGCGACGTAGTGTGCAGGCATCCTCTGGCCACCAGTAGTGTCAACCCATCGCTTAGCCATAGCAGTGTGATCGCAAGGTTCCTGAGCCGGAGCCGCAACAGCGGTCGCCGCCAAGGAGGCGATAAGGATGGAGGAGTCGAACTTCATATTGGCGGATAGAAAGGATGTGAAGGAGGATTAAAGATCAGCTGCCCGGCAGTGATGTAAGTAGAGAACGTGTAAAGATAAAAGCCGACTAGCAGCGATATGTACAAGGAAGAATGATTGAATAGAAGTAGAGAAGAAGACTGAGTAAGCTGGATGAGTATCGAACTGATGAATAGTAATACTGCATGGAAAGACCTTCTCTATATATCATGCCCTCCATGGGGAACGGCCCGATGGGGTGGAGCATGTCCCGTATCAAACGGTGCATGCGTTCTAGCCTTTTCTTCGAACGTTTTGTCGATCGTCATGGTAGCTACGCTGTAGCATAGCGTGCGCGAAGACGCACATGCCTTTAGGCTGTTGTGCTGTTGCGCGGGCACGTGTCGTTTGGTACTGCAACGGGCGGAGGCGAAACACTGGTCGTGTAGCTGGTTCCGCATGCTATACGCAAAACATAATTGCTTGTTCGGTAGACGACTCGTAGCTTAAGCACGAAGTGTACCTTGGCGTCGCGTGAAATCGCCGGGGAAGCGCTTGACCTTGTAAATTCCTAATTCAAATCATATCACGATGCCTTCCTCGCGCTGTCAGTGAGCCGTGATAGACGTGACAGCATATGATATCCCGATTTCTATTCTTCGTCAATCGTCGACGCGTCTTTCGAGTGATGGTGTTGCTGGTTCCGTCGCAGCACCCGTGAAACGACAGCTTGGCGCGTTAAGTGTCGGCTAAGTACGCGTGTTTTGGTTTCGAAACTAAGGCAGATCGTAGGTGTAGCCTTACGACTGGAACAGTGGATGTACGAGAGCGCCTTTGACAGGTCCCGAAGGTTTCGTGAGCGACCTGGATTGAGGGTGAGTGATTAAGACGGGGGCAATGGATGGTGGGTGGAGTCCAAAGAAGCTTAAAACCTTAGCGCGCCGCTAGCCTTGGCTTTGAAAGACGGAAAGAGCGAACACTCAGGATGTCTTGAATCCGTGTTTGATGATATCCAATCGCATCTCTTCTCTGTCATACGTTCCACAATGGCACTGTCGCTGAACATGCTCCAACATCCCGTGCGCCATACATCCCTGATATACACCAAGATCTTGCCTAAACATCGAAGCTCACTATCTCCTCCTTGCCAGCCCTGTGACATACAGCTCACCAGGCTCTGCTTCTACTTTCCATCCTTCGTTGACTAACGTCTTCAAGACTGCAGGTCCCAGCTTTCCCCTTCCGCCCTCGCTGTGTCGGCCCAAACCTGTGATGATCCTGTATGCCTCGCCACCACCTCTGCGACCAGCACCGCCCCACTCGGGTATTCTGCGCTCGCCCAGACCGTTCCACCAAGCTTGTGTTCGTTGTTTGGCGATTCTCGTTGCGTCGGCCACAGTAACGCCATGGAGGTCGAGGTATGTTGGACCAGATTGTGTGGAAACAAATGCGTCGGCTTCGGCTGCGTTCATTGCTCTCAGATTGGCGTTGAGGTCGCGGCCTTCTTGTGCATAGTACGCGGCTGCTTGCCTCATGAGTGGTGTCGACTTACCCTTGCGGTAGGCACCTGATGCTTTCCCGAATGCGTCGTTTCGTGCAGCAGCTGTGGACATCGCGTCGCGTGGTCGGACAGAGGGAGTCAAAGTAGGGAGTCTCGTAGCTTCGGAAGGGTCAGATAGATCGACAGGAGCATATCGTAAGTCGAGTTTGATACCACCCTTTCCACCTGTCTCGCTAGCAGGTTGTTGGGTGAGGGATTTCGCTAACTCCTGGGCTTTTATCGTCGAAGGAGCAGTAAGTCGCACTATGGCAAGGGCGTGCTCCAGATCCATAGAAGGAAAGCCCTCGTTCAGTGTGATTGCATCCTGTACCAGTGCGGCATCTGGTTCACCCTCTTTCTTGTGTGCTGCAATATCCTTCTTTACAATGGCCAGCACAGTCGCCGAAACGGACGTTCCATTCGCGTGGTAAAGCGACGATACCGTCTTCGCTGGAAGACCCGTACGCGACGTTATGAAGTCCACATCTCGACTCGTGTTTTGCCAGCGATTGGTTGGCGCATCCGATTCGACGAGGTAGCTAGTACCCGCCTCCAAGGAGAGTCTCTGCTTCTTCTTGCTCTTAGCTTTCTTGCCTTTTTGCGGTACAAGATGGTCTTCTGAGAATGCATCAATACCCTTCGCGACTGGACCTTCTTCAGTAGGGCTTTTCCTACTATCATCGAAGAAGACTTGGTTCAACAGTTCATCCGTCGCTTTATCGTAATCGTATCCACACTTCTTCAGTGTGTACGTGACCTGCGCGAGCCGCAGACCTGGGAAGGTTTCCGCAAGCAGCAATTCTTTTGTGGAGACGTCCGACTGCTCAATATCCTTGTAGTACCCATCCTCCAGGGACCCTTCCGAGCCCCCCGACCGTCCGTTGACACTGAGTGTAGAAAATTCGTTCGATAGTGTCGAGTGGTCCGTCGCTACCGTTTGCGTCGTCCACGAATCAGCATTGGAGTCGACATCGGTACTGTGTTTGTCTGGGCTGCCTTGAACTGCGCCTCCGCTGCTGCCAGAGGGGTCAAAATCGAGGGCTTCGGCGTCGGCCGTCAACTTCAGGGGTTCGAGTAGTTGCCTAGTAAGATCGATTGCGTTCGGTTCTCCTGCGAAATCCGAGTATATCGTGTAAAGAAGTGTGGGGTCTATCGTGGGGCAGTATTCCTGCTGCAAGTCGCATTCCCGTTAGCGACGTCGCACAATTGTCTACTCTCGCGTCGTTGCATACCTCGAGGAGACGGAGGTCTTCATCCATTTTGATTCTTGTAGTATTGACGTCTTCGTATGTGTCTATGCGGCGAGTGCATACTCAGACTGTCTGTCGAGACTGTTGGAGTGTGTCGCACGATTATCTCCTCTTAGAGACGTGCGCGTTTGAGATGACACGGCGTGGTGTGGTAGGATGATTGTACGATAGGCGGGCGCACAGGCAGAAGTGCGTGGGGTGTTGTGGCAGAGTCGGCGCGTAGTCGCGAAAACCATGGGTCGAGGGGAGACACAGCCGAGCTTGGCGATCAAGACACACCTCACCCTTGCTGCAGCATAGCGAATCTCGTTCGACAGAAGAGATTCAGAGTTTGCGACGTTCGATTCCTAAGCTCACTGAATTCTTCGCGCTGGTTAGATGTCACACGTCATCTCGTCCCGGATCCAACTGCGCGTCATCAACCGACTTAATCGACGCTAATGCAAGCGCCGCGAGGCTCAAGCGCGGGAGCCCTACCAAGCTCTCGACAACCTCAAGATCCGATAGATAAGCATCAAGCTGGACATTCTCTTTCGTCTTCTCTGAGCGTTTTCGGAGAGTGGTTTAGAGGGCCATCAGGAGGAGGCGGTGTTCGGCTTGAACAACGTCATACATGCTACACAGGAACAATGACTGGCTCTACAGCAGGACACCTTTCAGTGCTATCACCAAGTGTAAGACCTCATTCGATCTACCGTCTTCTCGTATCCCTTCAATATCAAGCCCCGTCCTTCTGGATAGAGATATGCCGTAACTGCCGGTCTCGGAGAATTTGACTTGGCAGCACCGAGTGATCAGCCTCGCGTACCCGTTTTGGCCCCCAACAGCGCTGCGCCGCCATCACGTCCATGGCGGTGCACGAGATTTGTGCCCAGGCGTGCATGAGTTTCAGGCGACCTGTTGCATCCTTGCTATGAGTTTAAGTACACCCAAGGCCTCCCGGGCGTAATGACAGCTCGCGAGTTTGATCCCCTCGCGTCTCTCATACTCGAAAACCGCATCTCCAATCCCGAATAACAATCAGACAACATGGCGCCCATCCAACGTCGCAACACCAATCTTTCGCTGCAAGGCACTGTAGCGGTCATAATTCTTGTCATTATGTTTGTTACAGGCATCTTTTGCACAGTCGTTTTTATGAAGATCTGTAGTAAACAGCGGAGGCGCGAAAGGGCTATGCGCAGGATGCAGGAACAAAACGCGCCGTACGTCGGGGTTCAGTATACTGCACCACCGGGCGCCCCAAGCAACGGAAGCGTGCTACCACCGTATGCAGGGCAAGCGCATGTACCGACGGAGCTGCATGGAGACCAGTACAAACACAATGGGCCGCAGGAGTTGCAAGGAGAAGGGAGACCTGAGTCTGCTCAACCGCAGCAGATTGACGGGTACATGGCAGCAGTGAGTGCCATTATTGAAGCGAAGCATCGCGTTGGGGATAGAGAAGCTGATTTCCCATAGCCAACCGTTGACAATAGCGATCCTATCGAACTACCCGCGAACGCGATCGTGAATAATCACGGAAACAATGGAGCTGGAGGTTTTGCGATGGAAGAACCGCAACAAGAAAAAAAGACAGCGTTTGCGCGCATGCAAGCATTGTTCAAATGAAGACGTCAGGAGACCTTATAACGTAATAACGACCACCGGAATGATTCAAGGGCAAACGACAGATTCCAGGCAGCTATAACGACAGAGCTATCCACATGGGCTTGACGAGCGAATATTCTCTCCATAATAGGAGTAACAATGGGGAGACCACAAATCTGTCTCGCTTTCGCAGTGAGCGAGTCCGTCGCCACGGCTTTGCGATTCGCGTATCCCTAGTCTTAATACACACCATCAAGGCTCCTTCACTACGACTTCTTGATTAGCGCCTTGCCAGTCTATATATATATATATCGTCCACGACTACTGTACCTCGATCAATCCTACACCCCCGCTTGACAATCGATACAAGCTATCTTGATAACAATTAAGCTCGTATCAATCAATTGTACTACCCACGACACATCAACACCTCAAGAACCGTCACCATGGACCTCATTGACGCCAGCAACGCCCCTGTACCCATCACCGTGGACCCCATCACCGGCAACACCATATCCGCCAACGAGACCGAAAACGCGATGGAGGACGCTCAGATGGCCGACCCCGAAGACCACACCAACGCAGCGGATGACGAAGCCGAGGACGAAGCCGAGGACTACTTCATCGACAACAGCCCCACATTCCACGACTTCACCACCCTCCCTCCAGACACCAAGGCCACAATCACCCGCCTCCTGGCGTCTGCAGGTGCCGCTTGGGAATTCCGCTCCATGGCTACCCCGTTCCCAATCCAGTACCTCCCCGATCCAGACTGCCACAACTGGGGTCTAGCACTCATCTCCGCGCTCAGCCGTCTGGCGGATATGACACGCACTGGTTTCAAGTTGGAGGCGATCGCGTTCGTCATCAAGCACATGAAAGAGCGGAATGAAGTTCCTGGTAATACCGAGGATGAGGGTAAGATGGCTTCGAAACTTGAGAAAGGAATGCGGTGCTAATGATGTGCTTGAAGATATTGCTGCTTCGGTGGTCATGGCGGGTGACTTTGTGATTCGCCTTGAGGACGTCAACTACAGCATCCGCAAGATGCGCAACAGGGTTAATAGCTACCGGCCTGCTCCACAAGGTCAAGGCCGAGGCCATGGGCGTGGCGGCTATCGAGGTCATCGAGGTCGTGGTCGAGGACGTGGTGGTGGAGCGAGGGGACGAGGAGGTATGATGGGCTTCCACGGCTGAAGTGTTGTTGAGTGATCGACATCTCCTGGCTGTTATCATGAGGTATGGAGGAATGTGACATAGATAGTCCGGGTGTACTTCACAGCCTTACTGGATGTACGTGGACACTTGAAGATACATTGAATGCCTCCACGCTTTGCTATGATGCGTAACTCTGTGAACTCCGGAGACGTATTGGAGACTACACATATACTACCCCAAATCCAAACTTGCTCTTATTACACCCACCGTATGCGACAAGCCGCAAACCCCTCACAATGATGAACAGCACCACTACTGCGCTCGCGCGCATAGCATCTCTACCAGTAACCCTACTCGGCTCTATTCCTAGGCCAAATATCTCCTACATCCCCGCCGCACATGTTAAGCTTAAAGCGGAACATATCGTAATGGTGTTTATTTGTGTAATGCGACAGATTTGGCTGTACGTAGAGGGCTGGAGAGATAGCAGGAGGCGAAGGAACCAGGTTGACGAAGACAACGCGGAAGATAAGAGACAAGCAAAGAGGCGCTCGAAGAAGAGGAGAGCAGTTGCAAGGACGAGTAAGAATACGGGTAATGGCCGGAAAGTGAAGATTGTTATGAAAGGGAGGTATACGCTGGTGTTGCAGTAATGGGCTGGTATAATATGGCGCCTGAATCCAAGTATATATGCATCTCCAAGCTCTAAGACGTCGCCAGTAGAGTCCAAACAGGTTCGCAACACGTCATGTAAGCTCCGCTAGATGAGCAAGTGTTGCCCTTCACATAAAACGACGAGGACCTTTAATGCTCTCATCACAGTCTGACTCGATGTCCTTGTTCACCCTAAGGCATGTTTCGTCTTCCGATTCGCTCTCCGATTCACTTTCCGATATCTGGGTCCTGGCGTCCGGTTGTGCCCAGAACTTGCCTTGCGATCCGTTTTCCGATTCGGCGTCCGATTCGTTTTCTGGTTCATTTTCTGATTCGGTATCCTCATCCATAGCCCCAATAATATCCAACTGTAGCCCCGCTGTCTTGCACGCATTCTTTATCTCTCTCGATACTCCGTCTTCGCCCTCAACCACCACCATGGTCTTCCAGTTCCTTGCGACAATGTCTTTCTGCTCGATAGTAGCCAGTAGAAGGTCTGTGACTTCAGTATCGCTTCCTAGTTCGTTGAAGAACTCGAGTGTATCCATTACTGGCGGGAGACCAACGGAATGAAGACGTGGTTTCTTAGATGACTTTCCAAATAGCTGGTAATCCCAGTTCAGGCGCAATGTCTTCAGCGCTGCGAACTCGCGCATACGAAGCACTTTGCGCCCGGTAAGTGTTGGGTGATCGATGGTTATGCTCTTCAAGAACTCGGCTTGTGACTGAGCTGCCAGAATATAGTCACCAACGTTATCAGAGCTTTCTTCCAGTTCTGGCTCCGGCTCTTCCGTTTGCGTCATGACAAACTCCTCCAGCGCCTCGGGCAGTTCGAGAAGATCTCCAAGTGAGTCGTCGTTAATATCGCATTCGATCAAGTGAAGTTGTTTGAGCGCCGTCATATGCGGCCGCTCGATGTGATCGAAGCCCTTCTCGTCTAGCTTAGCTCTGCGAATCGTCAAGGTTTCCAGCGTAGGATGGGCGAAGATATGTATGTTCTCGCGTAGGTCCCAGTAAGCATCATTAGCGCATTGATAGAATAGTGAGCAGGACTTCAAGCAGGCGAGGTCGAAGGGTCCGTTGAACAAGGTACCGATACCGTGTAGGAGCACGTCGGGGACGGAAATATCGAGCTTCTCCAAATTTGACATTATCGATAAAGTCCGTGAGAGGCTATCTGAGCGCTTGGGATCCAGGTATGAACCGGCGACAGGCGCATCAAGCGCCAGTTGCGACAGCTCCGAAGATGGGTAGGCAAGCTTGATTTCATGGATGGCTGAGCCGCGGCGCGGGCGACGACTCAATGACTCGCTGAATGTGAGGTGTAGTTCTGGAGTTTCGAACAGAATGCTCTTGTATAAGACGGCGTCACTGAGGCGGTGGCATCGTTTGTTGACGCGCGATACGTTGCAAAGGTCGCGTCTGGAGAGGCACCCAACCGCCTCGAAGATGTGGAGCAGCAGCTCATCGGGCAGCGCACTCAGTCTGTCGCGTAGAACGACGTCGGTGTTACTGTCTTTCTCCAACGGCATATCTGATACTAGTGTATCGATGCGAGAGAGAGGAGACGAGGTATCCATGAGCGAGGTACTTCGCAACCTCTGCTGCGAACACGTGGAGTTGGCCTGACTCGCTGCAGGTGGAATGCGGGGAAGCTTGTGGAGAGTCGCCGATCCTCAGTCAAGGTACAATAGAACGATATAGAGGAAATGCTGCATAAGAGTAATGTGTCAAAGTCGTTGTCGGAGACATTAGAGGACAATTTTGGAACACGCAAGAGTATAGGAATGAAGGCACAGTGGTGATACGTCCAGTGACGGGGCAGGAACAGCGATGCGCGCACGGCCCGCCACGTGCGGCCGGTCCCATGACATCACCCAAAAAACCTCATTCCTCATCTGACGCTCGCATTCCCACAAATGACATCTCCAAACGACTTGTATCGGCTTTCGGTTGCATGCTGGCACGGGTCTACTGATGGAGCATGCATCTCCATTTTACACTGCCCAAGCGTATATCGAACCAGTAGTAGCAATTTTAGGCTAGGGGTGGACAGTCGCCGGCAGGTGGCGCACGACTGTATCGTGAACCTAGGCTCACAAGCAGACTTCGCGACTGATGCTAAGCTTTTGAACGTCGCGGGCAAGAAGATAGCGTAGATCTTGAAAATGATATCTGAGTATGACGTGGAACTCAGTCATTTCGACTCTGGCAGTGTTGCTCATCATGCCGCGTATCCGTTCGTCTGCGCCGCTCAGTTTGTTATAATAATAATTTGCACCGACAAGATATATGAGGAAAGACCCATACGTTCTACAAGGACCTTTCTGTGCTAACAAACTTATGTGTCGCACAAAAGAGCTTGCGTTAGCACTGTTGGACGAAAAACACGCTGAACAAGCAAGTGTTGATGTGATACTATCGGGTTAAAGTCCTTGGCCACAGGCGCGAAAACATCATAAGAAACCTTAGGGACTTGGAATTGTCGATTGTTGCCACTGCTTTGCTTTTCGATCCTATATAACTTCTCCCAAAATGGTGATTTGGATTGCTGAAGTCTTGACTGGCTCGCTTCTCGCTGCGTGGAATAGTAGCACCGGCGAATGCCGACCTTGGAAAGATAAATCAGAGTAGGCAATTATCAGACATCTGGTTGGTCTATTATTTGTACTTTAGTCATATATCTGCGCAACCAAAGTTGAGAGCTCTCGCTACGACCATCTTATCCGATTCTGAAAATATGGAGCCCACACGCAGTCATGCAACACTTCGACACACCACATCTACTAACATCCTTTTCGTGCCAACATCTAGACAGAAGCCTCAGCCTACTCAGAACTCTGGAGCCTACTCTTAACTCTTCCGGTCAAAACAACCGCCCTTCTTTTACGTCACAGTACCCAGGCAGCCCCCCTGCAACACATTCACCCTTGGCAGTGTGCTAGATCATCGTGATACAGCACGAGCCCACTTCTAGCACTACGCCTGTATAAATAACTTGGGAATCTGCCAAAGAGAAACGAACTACCGTTGAGGAAAAGTCTCAACTGTCAGAGAAGTTGATCAGCGAGACTGAGCAGTCGACCACCCCTTTTTCCTACCAGAACATACCTGTAAGTCTTTGAAGCCCGGTTTGATAAACAAGACCAACTGACATGACTAGCTCTTGAGATCGACAAAGATGTCCGACTCAAGCTATTCCCGCTCCCCCAGCCGCGATTCCAACGACTCCTCCTCCCCTCCGCCCCTCTCCCCAAACGCTCAGCTTGAGCTCGCCCTCGCCAGCAAGTCCAGCCGCGCAGTCCTCGCGCACTGTCTCGGTCTCTCAAGCCTCGACGGCGTGCCACCCTCCGCCAAGAACATGATCGTCGTCAACTTTGACACCGAGAACTGGGAGTGCAAGCAGAGCGCGCTGACCGAGATCGGCGTGTCCACGTTTGACTCTCGCGACATGCGCGCACTGGCAGGTCCGGGTATGCATGGTGAGGACCTGCTGAAGCAGGTGTACTTCTACCATGCGCGTATTCTCGAAAATGCGCACTTGTTGAACTTGAAGTGGTGTCCTGGAGATCCTGAAGCGTAAGTACCATCTCTTTCTTCCTATTGCAAAGGACGTCGGCTAACTGTATGACAGCAACCGCTTCGGCACTACCCGTTTCCTCACCAAGTCCGAGGCCAAGGAAATGCTCACGGCGATGTTCCAGTGGCCTGTCGACGACACCGATGCTTCGAAGGGCTTCTGTCCTGTCGTGGTCATGGGCCATGCTCTTTCTGGCGACATGTCCATGTTGAACTCCACGCTGGGTTTCAACGCCATGGCTCTAGGTACTGTCGTCAAGGTCATCGACACCCAGTACCTGGCCAAAGAGTGTAAATACGATTCCTGGGGCGGCAATAAGATTGGGCTTAGTGCTCTCGTTGGCATGTGCGGCTTCTCTTATCGAGATGCTCATACTGCCGGCAACGACGCGGCTATGACGCTCATTGCTGCTGTACAGATGGTGCTTCCTTCCGAGTTCAAGACCGAAGACGGCGGCCATCTGCAAGAGGTTGTCGATACCATTGAGTTGCTTAGTCAGCAGCAGCAGTGGGGCTGGGGCAACGACCTCTTTTGTCTCCGCTGTGGCAAGTATGGCCATACCAAGAGGAATTATCAAGGCAAGCTTTGCTACGCAAAGGTCAAGTGTGACCACTGTGCCTCTTCGCAGTCAGACAAACGCAAGCAGGCCAAGGGTACTCATATGACTGAGCGTTGCATCTCGTATGCTATGAAAGGTCCTGAGGTTTCCTCGATTGAGAAAGTCGCCAACGCGGTGGCTGCGCTTGATCTTGCAGATTTCTAGAGGTGACGGTAGTGAGACTGAGAAGGTTGGACACCCTGTAAGGACCGCATTTCCTGGCGTATCTCCACATGTACTTGGAGACTGTCTGTAGGATACTTCGTACTTCGACCTTCTGCAATTTGCTAGGAATTTTTAAGGATGTCCGATGTTGTTTCAGATAGAGATAGTATCCACTATAGGTATCCAAGAATGCAATTTTCATACAAGAATTCGTGTAGGTGACCGTCTTTTTCGACATTTCGAAACGACGTTGATGACCCATCGCAACGAGCGACCAACACCTTCCAAAATCCACATGTACCCATACAATCAGGTCTTCTCGCAAAAGAGAAGTATCTTCAGCACAAGAGTCTGCGATACGACATTGTCACGTGCGATTGGCGTAGGATATCGAAGCGGTGCAATACCGCAAAGCTTAGCTCGTAGAGAGGACACGTCGGTGTGTAGGCGTAGCTCTAGCAATCACGAGATTGGCTGTTTGACAATCGTGTGGGTCGTACCTTGGATAGCTCTTTTAGTATAAGTCTCTTAATCCGCTCCAGTGGACATAGCCATGGGAGACTGATATTGAAACCATGATCCGCTACTTCCCGTGAACTGAGGCCACACTTTATAAGTACGCAGCCATTGCCGACACCTTTGCCATCTGTAGATTGCGAGCATATACTCAACAACTTTCCTCCAAGATTTTCCTCCTCCTTCACTTTCACTACCGCCCCTCCACGACGACCCTGTTTGCGCGGCGGGGGCGGGCCAAGGCACAAGATTGCTCACGCTCACGCTCACTGACTAGATCAATGAAATACGTGCTCACCTTGGCCTAGTGACCGTTCACATATATACATTCGGCGTTTCTCGTACCTACCCCTCTGGTCTCCGCCGCACTCTCTACTTGTCTTTTCGCAACTAGAACCCGCGACTACATTCAACCCGAGCGACATCGTCCACTTCAGATTGCCCACGCGCACGACATACTACGTAAGGTAAGTTCTGACTGTACGAAGTGCATATGACACACATACTGACTTCGTACCTCTGCAGACAGCGGACTCGCCCACCGCCATGGGATACTCACCGCATCCCAGTACTCTACCGCCCTTAAGCGACACCGCTATGTCCCAGAACTCCCAAGGTGGACCGGTCCCCGTCACCGCTGCCGCACCCACAAGCACTCAACCTGATGCTCAAGATCCCGCGCTCGCCGCGCTCGCAGCCAGCTTCAACGCAGTCAGTATAGATGCTACACCTGATGCTCGAGACCCCAGGATCATCGCGCTCGAGGGCCGCTTCAAAGAAGCCAGCGACCTTGAAGTGTGGGAGCACTGCGTCGGAGGCAGGTGCATCAAGAAAATCCCCGATATCGCCAAGGACCTCGCCAACCATGTCATCGTCATCTGTATTGACTGTGAGCACTGGTCGAACAATACCGACGAGACCACCGAGGTCGGCATCGCTACCTTCGGTCGTCAAGATGTATTGCCCATCGTGGCCACTGGAGACTTCGGTGATCATGGGGAGAACCTGATGAAGAAAGTCCGCTTCTACCTCCTACGCACCATCGAGACGTCCCATCTCCCGAACCAGAATCCAGCATCGCGGGGAGTCGAAGGCAACCGCTTCGGTCAAGGCCGGTTCGTCACCTTCGCCGAGGCGCGTCAAATCCTGACCGACCTCTTTGTTCAACCCATCAGTGACGTACCCCGCCTCAAGGGTTACTTCCCCGACCTCAAGGGTAACTTCCCCATCGTCGTTCTCGGCCACGACGTCGGACACGATCTGAACAACCTCAAGTCCAAGGCTATTGCTTTCGACATGGAGCCAATCGGCACCGTGGTCCGCTACATCGACACCCAGCTGCTGGTTCGTGACAAAGGTTACTGGATGATGCCGAGGAACGAGCAGGTTGGTCTCAGGCGTATGGTCGAAGAGCTCTCCTTCGAGCATCGTGATTCCCACACGGCGGCAAACGACGCCGCTCGCACGTTGATCTCCGCCTTCCAAATCGTTTTGGGCGGACACAAGTGCAAGAAGTTCGCACACAAGAGCATGGAGCAAGTGGCCGAGGATCTGGAGCGCCATAGTGTGGCGAACTTCGATGATAGCCTTGGTGGCGTTGAGAAGTACTGCTTCAAGTGCGGCACTATCGGCCACATGAAGCCAGATTGCCAAGCCACAGACCTTCATTGTGATGAGTGCGAGGAGAACAAGTGCAATATCGAGCCAGGAAAGGAACACGTCACCGAGCATTGCATCTGTGTAGCCAACAAGAAGGCGCTCATTCGGCGCGAGAAGGACGCTATTGCTCGGGCCCTCAAGAAACCCAAGACCAAGCACCCGCCTCGTGGGGGCTTCCACGCCAGCTGGGGTCGTCCCATGTCACGTCGTGGTTCCACTCGTCCATCTGGTCCTACCATGAACTATGACGGTCTCCGACAGTACTTCGACTCCCCTGGTGGACATGGCTTCGCCCCGCCAGGCCCTGGAGGACACCCTTCTGTCAGGGGGTTTGGCGGGCATCTCGGCCAAGGCGGCTATGGCAACGTTTCGTTTGGTCGCGGTCGTGGTGGATACCCTCCACGTGGAGGACAGGGAGGATACAACCAAGGTTGAGATGGCAGAAGGACTGCACAGGTGTTTCGGCGTTAGACTGGCGGCGCTTTGAACAGGCCGGGAGGTGACTAGTTGCTTTTGGAAGTTCAGATGACGGCTGAAAACGCCTTGAAGATACCCTGGGTCTAGCATAGATGCAAACAATATAGGATGAATGTACACTCTGCCGAATACGGTGTTGGTTGCGAGAAGTGTGATGCGCTGCTGACTAAGCCAAAGAAAGCAGCAGGCAGCTGCGTCATCGGCGGGCTGTAAGCAGCAACCCTGCCGTGTAGCCGTCAACAACTTCCACCATGATAACGATAATACCCCCGCCATGCCTTTTGATGGGGTGCGGTTGACTTCCTGATACCTAATATCCTGTCGCACTACCGCCATGATCGAAAACACCCTCCCCAAGTACCTGCTCATCAGGACGTGCATCCTGGGATTCCGCGCCATCACGCCTTTCAGCATCTTCTGGGTCTCTTTCAGCATCGCAGAGCCCCCGCACTCGGCCTTCCGTCGCTTCCTCCTCACGTGGAGCATCATCGAGACCGCCTTCTGGCTGCTCGTCTACCTGCCCCGCAAGCGCGCGCTTCAAGCCTCCGCGCAACACCCGCCGCCCCTCGAGAAGGAGGAGAGGAAGGAGCTCTTCTGGCGATGCTGGGATAAGATCCCGCACCCCGAGTACTACGTCAGCAGGTGGTTTCTGGGCGCGAGACCGGGCGAAATACGACGCGAGAATGTGCGCGAGTTCTTTGCGTGGGCGCTGCTGAACCGCGGCACCGAGAGCGATGAGGAGCGGAGGAAGAGGCGGCAGGCGCACCCGGAAGAAACCAATGCTGAGGACGACGAGCTCAACGAGTATGCGGATGGCATAGAGACGATGCTAGGGAGGAAGCTGGCGCCTGGCATGGGCAGCGCAAAGAGCTTGCGCCTGACTATCGACCAAGTCAACATGGCGCATCGGCCGTTTCTGTGGTATATGGTATGTCTGCTGGTCTTGAGATTATATGTGATACTGATGGCGACAGATCGTCATGCTGGTCGATACCCTCACCGCCGCTCGTCTGCGCTACTACGGCTTTATGTTGTTTCGCACCCACCTTCGCTCCTCGCTGGCCATCTTCCCACCGCGACTCGCCAATTTCACTACGCGCAACATCTCATCCGCGCCTGATCTGAGTTACTGGTACCGACCACACACCTCGAAGACGCGACTACCCGTTCTCTTCGTACACGGCATCGGCATCGGCCTGCACCCATACGTCGAGTTCTTGAACGAGATAAACAAGCACGATCCGCTTGCGGCACAAGATGGTCAGGTCGGTATTATTGCTGTGGAAATCATGCCTGTCAGCTTCCGCATCACTGGGGCGATTCCCGATAAAGACGACATTTGTCGCCAGATCAACATGATTCTGGAACGCCATGCTTTCGACAAAGTTGTACTCGCAAGTCACTCTTACGGCTCCGTCATCTCTACCCACCTTCTTCGGGACCCCATCACCACTGCCAAAATCGGCCCGATGGTCTTCATCGACCCTGTTACATTCCTGTTACATCTTCCCGACGTGGCGTACAACTTTACCGCGCGTCGACCGAAAGGCGCGAACGAGCACCAGCTCTATTACTTCGCTTCTACCGACATGATGGTTGCGCAAACCCTGGCGCGCCAGTTCTTCTGGGCACAAAACATACTGTGGAAGGAGGACCTCAAAGACCGCGATGTAACTGTCAGCCTCGGAGGCAGGGATCTGATAGTTGACACCGAGACCATCGGGAAGTACCTCAATGGTGCTGACCTCAAGGGCGAGGACAGAACCTGGAAGGACTCCGAGTGGAGAGGCCACGGCACAGAGACGATTTGGTGGCCTACTGTAGACCACGCACAGGTGTTTGAGAGGCAAGACGGTAGGATGAGACTTGTGCATGTTCTCAGAGAGTACGTGAAGCGTAAAGCAGAGGAGGAAGAGGCAGAAGAGTTTCCCGGGCAATAATGCATATCCGCGTGCCTGCATTCAGGGTCTTGCCACTTTGTCGCACCATCCATGTAGATCAACGTCAGCTTCATCGGAAGTTTTAACGTACGTTTGGTTGATGCAGACTACGGGAAGCCGTAGTTCATTTTGCGGGGGTCCGTCCGGACGGGCCTGAAACAACTGGCGAGCCGGCCCCGCCGATCCCGAAACGTCCATGTATATACAACGCTTGTATGCGCAACGACGACATGCAAACAGCTGGCAGTCTGTCTAAACTATACCCTTGCACATTCCTTCGATCAAAAGATTTGCATCATGCCTAACGGAAATTGGATCCTCGGAGACCTCTTCACCAAGGAATACGGACATCGCGGCAGTATTCAGAAACTCTGGGAACAACGTTGGAAGTTTCCCTGCACCAAAGGCGTTTACCCTTTCCACGATGGCAAGTTTGAAGATTTCGAACCAATCTTCAAACACCTCATCGACAACAACATCAACGACCCTTACGACGATGCATATACCAACGCCTTCTTGCCAACAGCGCAACGCCTAGCGAAGGAAGCCAAAGAGATGGAAAACAAGGACAAAGAGGCAGCGAAGAAGCTATACCTCAACGCAAACGCCGTATACAGATTAGCACGATTCCCCTACATCGGCACGGAGCTCAAGAAGAAGGTCTTCGAAGAGCAAAAGGAAGTCTACTTCCGCGGCGCACAACTCTGGGACATCCCCCTCGAAGAAGTCGTAATACCCCACAAACAAGCCTCCAACGGCGACGGCACCTCCATCCCCCTCTACACCCGCAAACCCACCGGCTCAGGCCCCTTCCCCACCGTCCTCCTCATCACCGGCCTAGACGGCCACCGCCCCGACAACACGGAGCGCACACAAGAGCACCTGAGCCGCGGTTGGGCAACCCTAATCTGCGACATACCCGGCACAACCGTCGACTGCCCCGCCAACAAGCGCGACCCGCTCTCCCCAGACCGGCTCTTCACCAGCATCCTAGACTGGATCCACGAAACGCCTTATCTGAACGAAAAGAAAGTCATCGCATGGGGTCTCTCAGCCGGCGGCTACTACGCCATCCGCCTCGCGCACACGAACTCTTCCCGCCTCCTCGGCAGCGTCGGCCACGGCGCCGGAACACATCACTACATCGGTTCAGAATGGCTCTCACAGATCTCTAAACACGAATACCCCTTCGGTCTCGAGGAAGCGTATATCCAGAAATACGGCTATTCGTCCTTTGACGAGATGAAAGAGAAATGCCAAGATGAATTCTCGCTCGTGAGTGGAAAGGGCGAGGGTGTGGCTGTTGTAGGGCAGGGTATGAGCAGCTGTAGGTTGTTGCTTGTGAATGGTGTGTTGGATGGGTGTATGCCGGTGGAGGATAGTATGTTGCTGGCGGAGTATGGGAGTCCGAAGGAGATGCGGTTTATGCAGGGGAGGCTGCATATGGGGTATCCGGAGGCGAATGGCACGGTTTATCCGTGGATGGAGGGGGTTATGGGGGGTGTGTAGGTGGGATGATTGGTGGGAGCGGTATGTTGAGAATGGTCGCTTTGATAGATAAGAGTTTCGGACATATGGAACTTTGCCAACGGCGCGCTATACGTGTCGAGACATGTGCAAACCCCCGCTACCTGTTCACGATTGGTTGAGACGGAAAAGGGCTCGAATTTAAGGCGCCTGATACAGTGACAGAGATCTCTTAGTTGTCTGAGGCGCGACTTCGTGAATACCAAAATACATGCCGCCATCCTACCACTCTACTGCGTAGATTATGGCATGCAGTGCAACGATCTGTATAGTTCAAAGGATACAAAAGTTGCCGACTAGGATACTAGTGCCCCTCCAAGTAGTAGAAAGAAACATGTTGTCCAGTTCCCCCATCGATCCGCGCAGGGTCAAAGCAATCCTTACTTGCCAAGTCTGCCATTGTGGGTATTCGTCCAAAACTTCGTGCAACAAGTCTTCCGGTCGTGACACGGAGACCACGGAGATGTGTGTAAGACCAACACTCGTCAGAATGTCCTGTACAATGTGCGAAACGCCTTTGACGACAAAAACCGCAGGATTGCCCGCTTGGGCAGGCGCCTTCCTTGGTACACGAGGCCGACAAGTAGGGCGTATTGCGGTCCTGTGCACTCCATTCGGAGATGTCCCAACCTTTGCGTGCACTCGGAAATTGAGGTAAGCAGGTGGTCCGGCGGAGGCCCACCGGACAACAGCTGCAATCCCACATCCTGAAGCAGTCTGTTATCCAAGCCTTCTCTAGATCGATCAAGATACAGAGTCAAGACGGCTCCTACCCAAGAAAGCCCTCGAGAACTTAAGTAGACTGAGAATGCGGTACTGGCAAGTTTCCCGTCTAGGACGATCTCTTGAGCGAGCGCGATGGTAGCTTCTGTAGCTTTCTCCACATCTCTAGTGTCAGAGTAGTGAATAGCAAGGGTATCTAGAGACAAAAGGCGTTCCCCGATTATGGCCTTCAATTTGGCAACGGCGGTCTTGTCCACCTCAGGGACGACCATTGTTTCGTGCAGCCATCTGCGATGCCTCGCTCTCAACATCGCTAGCTCCCGTGGATCTAGATAATTGCCTTTGTCCGAGGGCATAGATGATACAACCTCCAGTTGGTCGTCTTCGATCCGGATGTTCCTAACGTATTTGGCTAGTCGCGCACTTCGAGAGACGCCGTCGAGCTTCTCGAGATCGGACGCCATCAGAGTAGTCTTGAGGCTGGAGAAGAAGCGCTTGCCGACTACGCGTAGAGTCTTCGCGTCTGCATGTCTACATGTCAAGCGAAAGGACAGAAGGTCTGCGTCGTCCATATAGCCTGCGGCGGCCTCGATAAGCTCGGTGGGCATGTCGTGAAAGGCGCGGTAAGACATGACTGTGAACGCTGAGACAGGTCGATGAAGTAACACAGGCGTGTAGAGATGCTGAAGCTTGTTGGCAAGCAGCGGTAGTGCGATGAAGATGTAAGAAAACAAGGCTGTATGGAAAGCGGAAGGTGTGCAGAAGCGATGGGGATGGAAGGTGTCACATTGAAAAGGCGCGTGCCAGATTTCAAGGGAAAGCGCGTAGGCAGCAACGAGGGTATGTTTGTTTGCTCCTCACGTCACCGCGTCAACGCTGTGCGACATCGCTAACCTTGGAAGGCAGACACGCTGCACCTTTCCACTCAACAAGACAGATTTCGCAGCGAGAAGACGACCTGGCGAATTAGGCCACATATGTAATTTCGATCAACCCGGTATCTCCTCAAACAATGCATGCGCATCGACGATGACAGTGCATTCGTCGATGAGCTATTCACGCCTTCCTCAACTCGCAGAAACCATGCGCAAGAGATACCTGGGCAGTTACATCCCGAATTTGAACACCCTACATGCAGCGAATCATCACATGTATGCAGTCAGGACACACGTATTAAAAATAATTTGATCCGATTTTCTCATGTTTTCTATCTCCGCCACACACAATCCCCCGTCTTATGCCCATAAGCATTCTCATTACAATACCGTCTCGGATCTGTACTCTCAATACAAAACTCACACGGCACAGCATTAGGACTACTCGAGCGCTTCGACCCGCCCTGTCCATAACCCATGCTACCCTGTTTCTTGATCAGCGCAGCCTGCTTAACTACATTAATGCATTTCTGCGAATTATGAGTATACGCCATGTGTCGTGTCAGAGGGTCTTTTTCGCAGTGTTCACAGTGCCAGACACTCACACGGCAATACGGTGCGGTGTGGTGATGTGAATCACATTTCTCACAGAAACGCGTGACGCCGTAGCCGCGACCTTCTTTGATGGCGGTTTGGCCCGCGTCGCGGAGTTGCGCTTTGAGGTCCACGTAGTGGAGTTTGTTGAGCGGGGTTTGGGTTGGAGGACAAAGCATTAGGAAGGCGGCGATCATGGTGCATACGATGTCGTTGCCGGCGTTGTGAAGGTATGGTTCTTTGATGTCGTATTCGGCGAGGAGATGTGCAAGGCGGATTTTGCGGGATGGGTTTACGAGGCCGTGCTCTACGGCCAGCACTTGTGTGTCGATTGTTGCGACGATGGTGCCGATTTCTTCAAGGTCGAGACCAAAGCGCGATTTTATGACTTCGTAGTCGTTTGAGACGGCGTGGCCTACGAAGATTATTGGACGTAGGTTACCGTATATGTCTTGGCGAGTGAAAATGCTGCGCAGCATTTCTTTCGCTTCTTTCACGCTGACAAAGGTTGTGCTGCCGAATTGAAAGGCATCTGGATGCCCTTCGCAGAGGTCTTTGTTGGTGAGATGTGCGTGGGGCTTGATGCGCACGTGGTAGTTCTCCATGCTGGTGAGAATACCCCATGGTGATGAGGAAAATGGTTGTGGCACGGAACGCGGATCGAGAACAGATATTCCGAGTTCCGTGATGAAATGGTCATCGTGCTCGTACCACTCGGCATCAGAGGCCACGATGATAGCGTCTTGGAGTGCTGCGGCTGCAGCGGCACTGCCAAGCGGGATTTCGCTCCCAGATCTCTTCATCCAGTGCTGGAGGATAGCTGACTGCGTGAGACCTTGGTGTAATTCGGCTTCGATCAGAGATTTCAACTCTCTTGGTGAGACTGGATAAGACATGTCTGACAAAAGTGTACTGTGCGTGAAGTCTGGCCACCAAGTAGGTATTGAGGTTGGTGCGTAGGAGTATTCGGTGGTCGGAACGGAGGGGAGAGCAGGAAAGTCTTTCAAATAGGCTGAAACCGCCGTTGTGTAGTCATAGGCGAAATCTGAGTAGTGAATGGCGTTGTAGAGCTGATCCGCTTCGAACTCGGTTGAGGTTTGAATCATGGTAAGAGTCATGATGTCTGAGTTTCGGTATTTGCTGCAATAGTTTAATTGTAGAGCATGAATGGGAACAGGAAGTTAATTGTAGAGATGAGATGAGAGTGGGAAGCCAAGCGCAATATATACATACTGGAACTGAAAACGTGATCTTGATGCCTGAAGGCGGCAGACTCTCGGTACCATGGTTGCACACTTTGACCACGGTTGTCGCAACGTATACCACCAATAAGGCATCTATACTTGTAAGCAGTACCGCGACGTTGCGACAATATTTCCAGACATTTTTTTTTTTTACACATTTGTTTAGCTAGTGGTGAGTGGGCGCCGAGCGAGGTGAGTAGCGTAGCACAGCCAATAGGCACACCCCTGACTAACTGTCGCAATGAGAATGACTGGAGGACGGAGCGACGGGAAAAATTAATGCAACCTAGGTCTGATTCAAAACACATATTAGAATACGTCGCAGCCACAGCGCTAGGCTGCTGTCTGCGACCTCGTGATCTTGACGACGCGCTCCATTCCCAGATCGCGCCATACTGCAGACCCGATTGAAGTAGGCGAAATAGTTTCCTCCACGCCATCCAGGGGTTGTTTGTAGCGCTCCGAAATTTCGTCTTCTCCCACCTCATAGTCGTCGGACTCATCGCTGAGCTCCCACCCTTCTAGGTCCACATCTATGAGGAACCAGCCGTCGGATTGAGAAAAGCAAGCCTCCCTGAAGAAGTACCTGAGGGCATCTAGATCTTTCATCTTGAGCATATCGCATAAGTGCCCGAAAGCGTTATTGATATTGCTTCTCATCTCTTCCTCCGTGCTTGGTATCTCAAGAGCCATTGTACGCAGGTTAGGATAGTGTTCTTTGATCAAGTTTGACATGAACGATCCGCCCTTTTCGTCGTCAGTTTGCCAGAGTGCTATCGACAATTCGTTTTCGATCATCAAGCTTTTCGTGATGATCAAACTATGAAGGCTCTTCTTCAAGACCTCCGGTAGGAACTGCAAGAAGAACATGGTATCCGCGGTAGTGTTTTCCAGAACGACCTGACTGCGAGACCAAAGGTACTGGAAAGCCCTGGTCGGTTTAATGATCCGATGGTAATGTATGTTGGATCGCGCGACTTCGTTGTAGTAATTGATCCATCCTCGTTTGTTGGCCCGCAGTACCCTCTCCGCCTCTCTATTCACTTCCTTGGAAACAAGAAGTAGTGGTGTCGACATGAAGATCTTGTACGTGAGCATTACATCTTGGTGATCAGAGAATGCGCCTAAGCTTCCATTAGGGTCGTTCCAAAACACATCGTAAAGCTCGTCCGGAACTGGCTGGTCCTCATCAAGCACTCGCGGTGTTTTCATCATATCGAGAATCATCTGCGGGTCTTCTATGGGAGAGTTAGTCCTGACGTGGTGGTTACACCCGAGTCTGCGTACCTTTGCTAGGATTCGTCTCTGGCAGGTCGTAACCCTGGTTTTGTTCCCGTTGATCTTCGCGGTTCGTATGCCGAAAGATCGCTCTTGGCTCAAGTGAATAATCATATATCATATCGCGAAGTTCTTGCGGTAGGTCATGCAGACGGAATCTGCACATTGTTAGCTATAGAAGCGCGATGCGTACGGCGGAGAGTCCTAACGAGTCTAGATGTGCGGCGGCATCACCATGCCCAGACCGCGATGCTTCCGCCGTCTCTTCACGCATTGCTGTTGGTGTGTGTAAAACCGGGCTTCGGTATTGCGCTTGCGAACACAACGGAAGAGGAGCCCCAGCCTCGCGGAAGGAGGGGATGGCACTAGCGCGACGCGTCGAGACGCGTCTCGCGAACGCTAGGACCTCTTCTTGTTCCGTCGCTCGAGCCTTGCGAGTCTTTTCACAAGTAGCATACACGGTCACACAGCTCCAAGAATTGCGCGTACTTTAAAACTTTGAATCTCTGCATGCTTTTGTGTCTTTACTACAACGAGGATCCACTTTACGCCTGAATTCGTCGAGACCACGACCAACGCCTGAACTGTGTGCTGACGACCAACAAGACGATCGGGAGCCTTGCTAAGATGTATCGCAGCCGCTGTACTAGGCTGTTGCCTGCGATCTCGTGATCTTGACAACACGGCAGGCCCGCAAGTCGCGCCATAGTTGAGACGCCAGTGAGGTAGGGGATATGGGTTCCTCAACTCCAGTCAGTAATGACCGATCTTCCTCTTCTGTCCCTTCATAGTCACATCCCTCTAGCGTTATGTGTCTAAAAAAGAGGGAATCTGTTTCCCTACGTGCACATTCGCCCTTCTCATAGTCTTTGTAATAGAATCTCACGGTGTCCAAACGGCCGTTCTTGAGCATCTCGCACAGATAGTCCGAAGCCTCATTCCAATTCATTTCCATGACTTCGCACACGTCTGGTACCTCAATCACCACCGTCCGTAAGTTGGGGAAATTTTCTGAGATCCAGTTTGTAAATAAGGCCCCACCTCTTGACTGCTCTTTGGTCCACCGCGAGTATGCAATAAGACTTAGGAAATCATAAGGGAGCACCAGCCGGCGAACGCAAGGTTTCAGCGAGTCTGGAAGATCTCTCAGGAAGAATATGGACTTGCCGTAGTCGTGCCGGAGGAAGAACTCGCAGCTGGCCCATAAATCGATGAGAGCTGCGCTTGGTGATGTGATGCGGTGTAAATATATTGACGACAACAGAAGTCTCTCATAGTATCTCTTGGTGGTGGTTAGTACCTTCGTCATTTCCTCATTGGTGGCTTTAGACACAGCGAGTAAAGGCGTCGCTATCAAGATCTTGAAGGCCAAGACGGCGGTGTTTCCATCATCACGCGGGCTACCCGCGATCGACAAGTTGGGATCCTCCAAGTACTTGTCTCCTTCTAAATCTTCTTCGAAGCTGTCGGATCGATCGTCATCATCTTGCATATCTTCTGTACTTGCGTCAACATCAGGAACGCCGATCTAGCATGTTTCATACCTGGATGCAGCTCGAGATTGGGCAAGTGGTAAGTAGACGGCCGGTATTCGTCGTACAAGCAACTGTGCCAGAGAGTCACCCTCGGCTCTAGCGCATACTCGTAGATATAATTGCGAAGCTCTAGTGGAAGGTCTTGTAATCGGAAGCTAAGTGCTGTCAGTTTCAGTGACGCAGAAGTCAGATATTAAAAGTGCGTACATTTCCAGATGTGCGGAAGCTTCACCGCGGGAAGTTGGCAGTTCAGTAGTCGACATTTGAGACTTTGCGGTCGTGGTCAAGGCTATTCCATATGAATCGGAAGATGATGGCTAGTGCTGTGTAGATGTAAGAGGAGTCCGAGGGCTCTACCTGGGTGTTAAGAGGCAATTTAAGGCGACGCGCTAGGACGCGTTTCAGAATGATGCGACAACTCCTCTGTGTGTCGCAACGATGACTGACACCCTTAGCGTTTTGGAGAAAATAAACCCTTCCCTTATGTAGTAAAATTCTTACTCGAATGGTATGGCAGGTAGATGCAAGAAGGTTGATTGGACTGCATATCAATGCCAAGAGTGTCGTGGACAAGTGCGATGTGGGCGACTCAGTTGTCATCTATTCAGTTTTACATCACGAGTACGCAGCGGAACAATTTATTTGAAGTGATAGTTTGGCATTAAAGTAAGTAAACTAGCCATGACCAGTAGCCGACGCATCCAGCGAGCGGCACATAACACATGACTAGCGTCCTAATCGCGGTAACCAATAGGTTTGAGGGGTATATCGTTGAACGGTGACTCGATAAGCGAATCACAACATCATGCATCAACACATCGCGATGTGAACCGCTTACATCTTCTCTTGAGCGACAAGGCTAGCGCGCCTCTCCTCGTTGACGCTCTGGCGCCTCTCGATGTCAGCAGCCTGACCCTCCGTGCCGAGGTGACCGGTGGGCAGCAGGTTGAGCTGGTCTTCGTTCTTGTCCATGTTCCGGTAGGCGAAGTGGAAGGCGATACCGGTGACGAAGGAGATGATGGCTACACTTCCGTAGTTCCAGACGATGTGGGGATCGGCGGTAAGAGGAGTGAAAGCCTGGGCGAGGGCGGCAGAGAAGGCGGTGGTGAAGAGCTGGACGGACTGAACGAGCGACCTCATGTTCTTGGGAGCCTTGGTAAAGGCGTACTCGAGAGTGGTGACGGAGGCGAAGATCTCGGAGATGGCAATGAGGACGTAGACACCGGTAACAGCCCAGACAGTGATGTCGGTCTTGTACTCGGGGTCCTTGGTCTCGTAGTAGCCCGAGGTCTTGTAGATGTAGTGTTGAAGAACCGCTGCCCAGACCATGGCGAAGGCTCCGAGGATGAAACCAGCGGTGATCTTCTTGATCGGAGTGAAGCGGATACCTCGCTTGCGAAGGAAGGGGTAAACGAGAGAGTCCATGATAGGCACCTATAGTACGATTAGCATTCGTTCTGGGCGTTGGACCATTGGACAGTACTTACGATGATGATGATAGCGATGGGGTCCAAGTTGGAGAGAATGTCGTTGGGGACGCCGCCGAGCTTCATGGTGGCGCACATCTGGGTCAGGTTGGAGTCCATCTGGCGGTATGCAAGCCAGAAGATAGGCACCCAGAAGAAGACGGAGCAGGCAGCGAAACCACGAGCAACCTCATCAACCCAGGCGTCATCAAAGTTGTACCACTTGGGTGCGGCGGAGCCAAGGACGGAAGGCTTGACAGCAGTCCACATGTTGCCGTCGTTCCAGTTTTTCCAAGTCTTAACGGGGTTGATGCTCATTCCGCGTCCAAGAGCCTTGAAGAGAAGCTTGAAAGCAGGGCCCATAACGTTACCGCTCGGGGGACGGAGGATGTAGAACTTCTTGCAGAAGATCAAGACGGGGAGAGCGATGATGAACATGACGGTGGGGATCAGGTACGCGAGCCAGAAACCAACGTATCGCTCAGCGTAAACCATGCTGATTTGACCGACCAGAGCACCGATGTTGATGAAGAAGTAGAACCAGTTGTAGATACGGGTGACCGTGACAGCGGGGTCGACAATGACGCGCTCAGTACCGCGTGTCTCAACGCGCATCTTCTCCTGAGGAACTTGTTCGGCGATAAGAGGGGCAATGTTGGGCTTGAAAGTTCCAGTTCCAAGACCCATGATGATGAGACCGAGGATAAAAACGCCGAGGGCAGTGTTGGAGTTCTCCAAGACAGACGGCGCAGCTGAGGCGACGAGGATCAAGTGACCGATTTCAGCGACCAAGACGGAGTACAGAATAGTCTTGAAACGACCAAGGTAGGTGTCGGCGATCCAGGCTCCGAGAAGCGGGCAGACGTAGACCCAGAAGGCGTTGAATGTAGTCAAACTGAAAGCGACCTGCTTGCCCATGTTGAGGGCACCGGGCTGAGCCTCAGCATCATCTGGGTTGAGCGCGGCTCCAGTGGGCGTAGTGAGCGGCTTAGCGATGTAGTTGGAGTATACAGCAACAGTTCCGTAGTAACTCATACGCTCGACAAGCTCAACGAAAGCGATCTGAAGTCAAGTCAGTGTTTGTCTCACGTGCTCTGTGAGTGCGATCACGTACGGTGAAGATCTTCCATGGGATCCTAGCGGGCACACGGCGAAGCGTGGCGAGCTCCTCGTCGGTGGGAAAGTCATCAGCCTCGTTGAGGTAGCTGTCCTGGAGCGTGGCCTTGCCCTCGGAGTGGAGGTAGGCGGGCGCAGAGGTTGTGTGCATCTCGGGGTGCTTGCGCGTGGGGTCGCCAGAAGCGTCAATAAGAGCGGGGTCCAAGCCGACAGCTTGCTGCAAGGGTTGTTAGCAGTTATGCAATAGAGCTTGAGAAGAGTGTACTCACGACTTCACCGGCGTCACCAACAGGCATGATGGGCGTGCACCTAGGCCGTTTGACAGTGAAGGTGGACCGTGGTTGAGTGACTGGGAAAGCAGCCAGGTGATTGTTTATGGGGTGCGGCGAGGAGAAGAGAGACCCTGACGAGCAAAGAGAATGGGGTGGTGGTGCATTTAATTTGAGCACGCGAATCACGGGTCCGACGTCGTGCTCTACAGCTTCAGGCCCGATAAGGAAGGCGCGCACACCGACACAGGGATGGGCACCGTATCGACTCCTTCACCACCGTCTGTCCATCAGCAAACGCATTGCCACCGCGGCTGTTGTGCCCGGAAAGGCATTCGGCGCGTGCGCGATAGGTGCTGCACGATGCTCTTTTCGCACCGCATCGCCGAGGCGTCCTGGGCTACTCAAGCCTCGCCAAGTTGCTAACCACCACTGGCAAGCAGCGAGACAAGAAGAGCTTGCTGGTTCCAAGATAACAATTACCTGTGGCGCCCCAGTCGCATGCCATCGACTAACCTCCTGCCTAAAGCAGGTGGTCGCGGGGTAGCGATAGTCGTCCCCAAGAAATGCCCAGAGCCACTAGCTCGCGCCTCCAACGACTCTGGTCTTGGAGGCCCAGCCCATGGCCCATGCATTCCTCAGTCGCGGTATCAGCGACCTTGCTCTTTCTGACTGCAAACGCGGTTATCTGCGGGCGATAGCGTTGATATAGCGTCGATACAAACGTTCTGGAAGACGACCGCAGCGATTGATTCGGACAAGACATCGAGGAGGCTGGCGGGATGCAGGCCAGACGTTCCCACCAACAACCACGCTGTGGGGCCGCCTGCAGATAGACAAGATAATGGCTCGAAGCTTGGGATACGACAACGGCTTAGCCAATCGCGCCATACAGCCAAGACTTCCTCCGAACGCTACCATTCGCTCCTCCGAGGGCCATCCTGCCAGGGCTATCGTCGAGGCGGGTCTCCCGAATGTTCTTTGCGTTGCCCAAGACCTGGGCAACGGACCCCGATCGTATTTGCGGCCACGGTAATTGCACGCTCAGGGGACGGACATGCGACATGCGACACCACGACACCGGGTACCGGCATCAAGAATTTCGAGCGACGAGACAAGCCTCGGCCAGCGGATATGAAGACGCCATGGCAGCGGTTGAGGCTTCCTGCCCAGACGCGGTATGCAAGGGCTTATTCACGCCACCCTTTGAGATACGGGCTCAGTGGTGTGCGGTAATCATGCGGCGCATTGGAGTGGTGTCGCGCCTATCCTCGATGGACCTGGTCAGATGCGCGGTCCTTTTTCGCAAATAGAGCGTGTCGACGGTGAGGTTGATAGGGTAAAAGACGGGGATTGGGGGAACTCAAGATCGACACGTCGCCTAAATTAAGCTTGATGAAGACCTCGGCCGGCAAGCGCGATGCCGCACGTGAGCAGGTACTCTACCGTTACGGTTCCGGCTTTATTGAAACGCCTCGCCACGCCAGAACCACGGATAAGCGTCAGCGGTGTTGGCAGTCGATCCCAAGCTTTTTGCCGTCGCTTCTATGACGCGACGCTGAGCTTATTGATTTTGAAGAGTTTGAAGATTTCGTCGACACGTACTCGCATGTTATTGCTAGGGCTCTCTACATCTGTCAAGAGGCAGGCTTAGCCGAGACATAGTCAGCACCGTATACCGACTTCAGGGCTGCCTTGGTACAAAACGGCTAAAGCCTACTAGGAGGACACGAGGAATAGTGCATGGTCCGTTTATCGACTACGGTGGTACTCTCCATGTGCTCGGTACCACGCGCATGTCAGAGCGCTGAGTCTAGCCAAGGCCACGGTGAGGTAACAGAAAGGTTCGCACCTTCCCAACGCTGAGGTAGTAGCTACGGCTGGATCCCGCCCCGTCTGACCCCGCCGCCTGTCGCTTCCCCATCCGTTCTCAAACTCGACATTCTCCACCATCAGCGCCTGATATTCGTATACGTGTGTTGCAGCACATGGCACGCCTAATGACAATTCTTAATTCCCACGTAACGCCAAGTAGATGATCAGTCATCGGGATTCCTTTACTCCAATCTTTACTGGCAGCAAGAGCGGCCTGGGCTACCTGCAATGTCTCACGGTAGAGATCATTGGCTCACTTGAATGCATACACCAATCGCTTCGACTGTCATCACGCCAGAAACCAGTACAGGTACGACTATCACGCGCAGACTGTACCGGGTGGTGCAAGTATGCGTGAGATCCTTAGCACCAACATAACTAACTTCCTTTGGTACAATTTGCTGACATACGAGTCACACGAGTACCTGCACTGCGCAGTGTCGAAGAACGTATACTGCACATGTTGCATGGAGTTTACCGATTGGATCCTTTTGAATCTCTAACACGCAGTACACTCCGCTTCTTATCTTCCACTAGCACAGAGGTTGAGGATTGCGATCTCTCTCATTTGATGAGAAGTACCTTTGCGTGTGCGGTCGCTTCCCCTAGCACCTTTCCACATCTTTAGATCCCACCCCCTCAAAACACCCTCCCATTCTCCTGCAGCGCCCTCACCCTCTCGGGCGTAACAACACTCAAACTAACCGCCCCACCGATAACAATGCCCAACAACAAAACCACAAACAACCACAACACCTCCACCCTCCCATCCCCATCCTTCCTGCCCCTCCCCCCAGGCGCATACGGCCCCACCATCTTCTTCAACGGCTGCACCCCATTCCTCTGCGCAAACTCATACCCCCTCCTCATGCCAGGCAACCCATCGATACTAAGCTGGCTCTTCCACGCCCAGTAGTAGTCCATCGATTCTTTCTCGTCGCCAGCCTGGTATTTGGCGTCCTTCTTTCTGAAGTGTTCGTTCAGAATGTCGCGGTGGCCAACAAAGTCGTAGTAGGGCACGCTGAAGCCGCAGGATGTGCCGCATTGGTGCACATCTACCATGATGATACTGCGGGAACCCGGGATCGTTTCGACCTTGTGCTCAGAAATAAAAGCTTGGTATTCTGGGGTTCCGTTCTCGATGGCGCGGCCTTCGCCCCATATGCGCACGATTTTTGGGGGGCCGGTGAAGGCCATGAACATGACGCAGATTCGCCCATTCCCCGGCTCGTGCAGATGCGCATGTGTTTCTACTCCGCTCCCAGTAAGATCCATGTACCAAAATGTTCGTTCATTCAGGACGCCGAAGTTCTGGCCTCCTTTTGGGGAGATGTTGATGTGGCCGTCGCCTGAGAGTGGCGCGGTGCCCACCCAAAGCATTTGCTGTTCTTTAATCCATGGGATGAGGCTGTTCGGTATGGTTTCGTAGAAGACGCCCATCTTGGTGGTGAGGCGGGATGGGTGGGCGGTAGTATGTATGGCGGGATTATCTGGTATTGGAACTGGGAGGTATTAGGGTAGCGGATGGGTGTTGTTGATGGCGATGGTGATGCTGTGTAAAGGTTGATAGGGAATGAATGTCCAGCAACCGAGAAATCCCCAACCTTCAGCTTGAACAACAAGTATTGTCCACGAACAATCCTCTAGCAGTGCCGTGAGACCAGACCTTAAGTCTGACCCTCCCTATGATTCACAGCTTTTCCAATTCAACAGTCCAACCGTACGACGTTATCAATCCGCGGCCGGTATCGGCGTTGCGTAAGCCTGCTGGTCTATGCCGCGTTGGAGTTGCCTTTGCACAGACTAAATTTCTCGTGCTCGCTTCAACCTGTTGACCATGAGATGTTTCTCGATATAAGTGGTGATGTATGGAGATGCACGTAACCGAAGGGTCCGGCTAGTAGGTAGCTGCAGCGGGGTATGCGATTGGGGTAAGCCGAGGGTCTTGGAGCTCTGACGTGTTGTGATTGGTTCTTGTACAGTTTGATAGGCTTCGTATCACAGAGAGTAGTTGGAAGTGCAAAACATGGTTCATATGATGCATACGCAGTATGGTGCCGCAGAGACACAGCCGTGGTTTACCATACTCGGGGGTATGAATTTAAACGGTACACCTAACATCACCCTCCAAAACTGCCATACGTCCCTTACTTCTCGACTATACAATGCAATCGAAGCCATCATTTCTTCGGCAGCTCCCGGAACACTTCCTTGAAGATCTTCTTGCTATTGTACAGGTTGACTAACCTCAGACGCTCATTGTCCAAATGCGCGCTGTCACTTGCTTGGCCGCACGGCAAATGCGCAGCAGGTGCATTGAACTCTTTCTCCAAGAATCTTATACTGGGGATAGAGCCACCCTCTCGAATGTACAGTGGCTTCCGAGACGCTGTTTCGCTTTGAGTGTGATCAGGCGTCGAGCTGCCAGATGAGATGACAGGTCCCGCAAGAGCGGGGTCGGACGAGTTGGCCAGGGTGTTAGATGTCGCTGGCGCAGGCTTATCTTTGGTAATAGGTGTTGAAGGCTCGGCCGCTGCTCGTGATAATGGCGAGAAGTAGTCGGGTGGCTGAACTACAGACATGCTTTCTCTTCTCTGTCCAAGCGTTGGACCCCATACTGACATGATGGCGCGCTCAAGCGTCTGGAAGATCTCGTTGTTGAAATCACCAAGCCACGGCTCGGCTTGGTGGTCGATTGTTACCTTGAGCTGGTTCTTTGAGTCAAGATCTTCGAACTCAGATTGCATGAAGGACTTGAGACTCTCTGCTACGTCGCCAGCTTCTTGATTCGGTACCAGTCGTATCGATAAGGCAGCCTTAGCAAGACGAGGGATGATAGTTGAGTTATCAGGACCAGAGGTCTGGAAGCGATGGATGGTGAGTGAAGCCTCTCGCCATCTGCGCATCAATGACTGTGCTAGCTCTCCTGCATCGCCAAGATCTGGGTTACCACGTAAAAGTGTTTCGGTAATCTCGGTATAGAGCCCCTCCTCATCCTCTGTCAAAGGTAGGATAGGGTCGTAGAAACCTGGAATCTGAACCTTGCCGTGTCGTGCGGTCAATCGTGATAGCAGCATGACAAGATCTTTGAGCGGTTCGTCTAGCAAAGCACTTCCATCCACACCACTGTGCAAGTCAGGATGCTTACTCTCAATCTGCACAGTAGCATGTATGACTCCTCGAAGTCCGTAAGTCAGGCAAGGTACGTGGTCGTCGAGCCAATAGCTGTTGGCCAGGAGGATCCAGTCAACATCACCAATGAGATCTTTCCTGGCTTGCACAGCCCTTTCAAAACCGCGAGAGCCACTCTCCTCTTCACCTTCTATGAGGAAGATGATGTCGGAATCCAGGCGCTGTTCGTTTGCAAGCTCATGAGCCGCGTAGATGGCAGCCATAATCGGCCCTTTGTTGTCAGACGTCCCGCGACCATATAAATAGCCTCCCTCTCCCGTCAGCTCGAAGGGATCGTGTTTCCACTTGCGGTGTTCGTTTTCTGCAGGGATAACATCGTAGTGTCCGTAGAACAGAATTTTCTTCCGTGAGGCCGCTGTAGCCGGGTTGCCGCGAAATTTCGCAAACACAATTGGGTTGTACTCGCTTGTGTTGATCATCTCGGTAACAGCGCCAAAATTCTGGAAGACGGAACGCAAGTAAGACGCCCCTCTACGACAGTCAGCGCGATATTTGGGCAGCGACGATACGGTCCGAAAAGACACGAACTGTCTCAATGACTCCACCATGAGATCTGCACAACGCATTAGTTGAGCAAATCAAAGTTTCGGATGTGTACAAACCGTTGTTGCTTCTGCGTGAGACGGCGTTGGGCTCCGCACAATCTCTGACTTCCCAGATAACCACAGTGTTGTCATTGCCGCCGGTAACGAGGGTTGGCTTATCGTTGTATCTGGTAAACGCGGAAGCGAGAATTAGGCCGTCGTGTGCCTTGAAGGTCGTGATGGATTCGTAATGCTCGTTGAATTTCTATCTATGTTAGTCATGGTTCTTACAAAGCAATAAAGGAGACTCACCTGCATTACACCAGTTTTACCACCAGCGTACAGAACGCCGGCACCCAATGTTAGGGTATGAACATCACCGGTAGTGGCTTTCAAACTTCGCACTAGTTGTCGGGTTTCAAGATCCCACACGTTGACCTCGCCGTCGAAGCGCCCACTGTACAGGAAAGAGCCCTCTCTGGCGAGTGAAAGTATGGATTCACCTTCCTCCCTCCCATCTTCCAATGTGTAGAGGCTTGTGATGGCACCACGCTGTGCGGGATCTATGCGCCACAGCAAGATACGCCCGTCTCCTCCACCCGAGACCAGAATCTCCTCGGACGGCGCCTCCGGTATGATGCCGCTGCCCAGGAGCATGCAATGTACGTATCCGTAGTGGGCGAATTGGCAGATGTCATGGCTGTCGATTTGCAGTTCTTGCCCGCCTACTGCGTCGCGTGGTCTCGTATCTGCCCCGCTGGGCTTCGGGGTTTGCGCGCCGCCCGGTCCTAGGGAGTCGAAGAATTTGTTCTTTCGCTCTGCAGGATGCGATGACAGACTCGGGGCCGGTCTAGTGTCTTTCTCTTTCAGATCGTACCACTGCGACTGTCAGCCTATGCATTCCTGTTCAGCCTTGTTTCCTACTTGTATGCTTGTGTTCTGGGCTCCGAGGTAGACGGTGCGATGTTGGGAAGAGTATGCGACGCAGAAGATGTCTCCGATATCGTATGGCGACCAGAGCGCGTAGAGGTGTCTGAAGGTCGACGTGCACCAGACCTAACAAATCAGCATACACCGACGATGGACGTTCCAGACTCTCTCACATTGACGATTGGGTCTGCTGCGCTCGAGAACAGCCACTTGCGGTCATGCGACAGACACAAGCCGAGTACGCTGCCCTTGTGCGCGTGTATGACGCTGCGTCGCTCGTAGGTATCGAGGCTGAACACCTGCACGTCATGAGCCTGGCGCCTCTGGAGCTCGCTTAAACACGTACTAGGATCTCCCCGCCCTGTGTTCCAGCGAAGATGTACTGTGATGACACTGCTAACGCGAGGATCGATTTGTCGTGCTTCATCCGATGCGCGAGGGCCGGCGTTCGATTGCCATCTAGGCCAGACTTCTCTGCGCCCTGCGTCTCCAGGATGCCGTCATTATGCGGAGGCGCTGCTGCTGGCATGGTCAGCCCGGCTTGGTGTTGTATCTCTGGAGTGAGTGCATGGTCGCGTGTAAAGGTTTCGCGACTTGGTGGGAGCGATGACGGCACATTCAGGGTCCAGGGCCAAAAGCGCCGGCTGCGGGGCCCTGATGCACCACCGATGGACGCAGCAACTCGACTAGACGTACCTCTTAGTCCTACACCTAGAGCTGTCTTCACTTCCTGCGATGTAAGCGACGCTGACAAGATGCACATGGTCCTTCTTTCTGCTGAGCTACAGCCTGCGAGGAGATGGAACGGAAAGATGGCAGAAGAAGAAAGTCCCGCGCTGTGCGATAGCGGTGCCTCCCTTACCGTGCTCGAAAGAGGCAGCCGTTGATCGGCTTCATCTACCTCGTTCAGCATAATATCTGAGGACGTCTCGTCGTCGCTAGGTGACCTCTCAGGGGAGCTCGAGCTTTGCTGCTCGCACTGAGTAACGAGCTCACCGCTCCTACTGCTACATGGCGAGCGATCTCGCTGCAATGACGCCATATCTCAAGGGGGGAGTGTGCTTCACAGTAAGCTGAGATCATGGAATAGCATCACTGCTTCCTTTTTCTCGATTCCCATATCAGCATACCAGCGTATCTCACAGCAAGCGCAGAGTGGTGCCAACATATGTGCACCAGCGTGCAGTCACGTATGCACGTGTCGTACAACTTGGCGGCGCGCTGTCAATCATGCAGTCGCTCCCTAGTCTGCGAGCTCTGAATAATAGATAGTTCACCGTTCGCAGGCCCGACTACGTGGTCGCACCGTAGAGAGCGGCTTCCGACGTTGAGCTACCAATTGTAAATGACGCGGTTGGTGTGGCCCGCCTCGAGTCGCTCCAGCTGCTAAGGAGACTTAGGACAGCCTCACGGGAACATGCATATCAGGGCGCGGGAGGCTGGAGGCTGCCGCATGCAGGTCGAAGAGATAGAGTGAAGATCGTCGGTGTGCATTCTGGAACACTCTGCCGCCAAGTTTGAGGATTGCGAAGCGCGGCCGAAGATTGGACAGGATGGGAAATCGGCGAGCAGAGATGCCTGTGTAGAGTGTAAATGGGACCAGTAGCCTTGATCGCCTGCGGGTAATGAATCGTCGATAATGCCTCACCAGCACCACCAGGGAGTGCCTTCCTGTCTGCGTTGAAAACGTGGGAAAAGTGGGTTGAGAAAAAGGAGCGTGGGACCCCAACCAAACTACAGCCACACTGTTGGCGATGACCAAGACTGTCAAACCTCCGGCAGCCTCGATGTGACGCAGCTTGCGTAATTTTCGCAGATTTTCAACCTTCTCAGCTCGACGTTAACAGCCTTTTGGAGTCTCGGCCGCGACGACAGAACGCACCGCCACAGACGCCACAGCAGCACCGCCACGGCTGGCGCGGTAAGGGCAACCTTCCCAGCTGAAGGCTACCGGAGGCTGAACCTAGAGCCGATCATGCCAACTGGACAGTGATTGACAACATTTGAATCTCGATTCCAGACGGCTCCATATTGGGGTTTGGGCAGCAACAGTCGGGTTATGGCTGCCAGGGCCTGCATCGTTGCATCAGCACGCGTGAGAACTGAGGCTGCCGAAATTTAGTTGTCCAGTCGCTGTCACGACACGTTCACGATGGCTGCAGTAATAAAGCAAGACGGCCATCCGCACCAATGGCAGGCGAAGCCGGGGCCTCAGTGCTGCAGCGTCTCGCTGCCCGCATAGCCGGCGCCAGGGAAGCGCCTCCAGTTACATGGCGACACGCGCTGCGACTATGCCCGGACTGCACTGGTTGAGTCTTCACGCCGCAGCCCACGAACCAGGGCGAGACGTCACAGACAAGCGATGCGAAGTATGCGGGCAGTCTCGTGAATGGCTTTGCTGCAGGTCGCTTCGGCCACTCTGGTTGCACCCCGCGCTCCACCACCATCATGGCTGCGTGTCGCGGTCGGTAGAAATCGCCTCATTCCGCGCGTAGTGTTCCGACAATAGCGCCGTCAGGAGTGACTCTGAAATTCCTTATAGTCGCAGCCTGGCCGCGACGACTTGGTGATCCAGGTGGGACCTTGTGGAGTTGCGCCAGCTGCCGTTTCCGCGAGCACTGACTGATACATGCTCACCGCCGCCTTTTAGGCCCAGGACACAAGTACCATTCTCACCGCAACCAGCCTCAAGGTCACACAAAACCCCTCTTGCCGCGCGCTGTGCAGCTGCTGCAGGAACACAACGCCCTACTACGTCACCATGGCCGTCGGACTCGGAGAGACTATTACTGTTATTAACAAGAGCGGGAAGGTCGTGAGCAGTGTGAGTGCCCGATAAGCTCGCTAGCCCCCCGATAAGCCCCGTACTCGTACTGACGCCCCGCCCAGAGCAAGCACATTGTCAACGTCTTCAAAGAGGCCAAGGCCGCCTACCGCGAGCGCAAGGCGGAGATCAAGGCGGAGCGCGATGCCGCCGTCAAGGAGAAGGAGCTCGCCAAGGGCGTCAAGGCCATCCGCCTGGACGACGACGACGCCCGCTCTCAGGTCTCGCATCGCTCCAAGGCGTCCAAAGCCCACACCCATCGCACCAAGGCCCATGACCGGCCCGTGATGGAGCGCGGCTACAGCGACAGCTTCTATGCCAACGACAGCCCGCGAAGCAGCAAACACCGCTTCGAAGCCGACCTCGCCGGCGACGCACACAACAAGGAGATTGCGAGGAGGAATTCCGATCAGGCCGTCCAGCGCTCGTCGCAGAGCAGCAAGTCGCGATCCAAGTCAGTCGACATGGACCTTTGCTACGGCGATGTGCCCCCGCCCCTGCCCGACAAGAAGTACAACGACGTCGAGCTGAAAGAGAAGGCTTCCAAGATCGAGTTGCTCCTGGACGAGGCCAACTGCTTACAACACACGGCCACGGCTATGATCGAGAACCTGCAGAAGAATCCCGAAGCGCTTGCCGCCGTATCACTCACGCTCGCCGAGATCAGCGCCATCGTCGGCAAGATGGGACCTGGTGTCCTCATGACGCTCAAGGGCAGCTTCCCTGCCGTTGCAGCTCTGCTCCTCAGCCCCCAGTTCATGATCGCTGGAGGTGTCGCTGTCGGCGTTACCATTGTCGCACTCGGTGGATACAAAATCATCAAGAAGATGCAAGTCCAGAAGGAAGTCGACGCACCCCTACCTGAGCCGCAAATGGCGATGCCCATGCGTGCCGCTACCATGCCCATCGAAGACTCCAACAACCAGCTCGACGAGCTCGAGCCCCAGGAGCTCAGCCGCGTAGAGCTGTGGCGCCGCGGCATCGCAGACGTCGAGGCCAACAGCTCCGGCACCAGTGTCGACGGCGAGTTCATCACGCCCGAAGCCTCCCGCACCCTTTGCGCCGCCGGCGTACTTGACGAAGATGATCTCAAGTCCCGCCGCAGCACCCGATCCAAGAAGCACAGCAGCGAATCAAAACACAAAGAGCACAAAGAGCACAAGCACCGCGCACCCAAGTCCGAAGTCAGCGTCAAGACCAGCAAGACCTCCGACTCAAAACGTCCCTCCAGCAAGGTTGCCTCAAGTAAAGTCGCTTCCAGCAAAGTCGCCTCCAGCAAATCCGGCAAGGAGAGCAGCAAAGAAAGCAGCAAGACCAAGAAGAAGGAGAAAGAGCCTTCCGGCCTCAAGATGTTGTTCCGCGCCCACACTGTCGCCGTCTAATCCCCACGGCTTACAACCAAATCTCCTCTATCATAGCGTTTGGCGTTTCCTTCGTCCTCGTCATCATTCATCATCGAACATCAGCATTTAGCGTTGCTTTGCTTCCTCACGTTTATACCATCTAGACGACATTACATGGGCATATCAAGATCCCGTCGTTGGCCGCTTGCTTGCTTGCTTTGGAGTCTTCTGGGTTCGTTCGGCGCAGGGGCGAACATAATGGGTCATGACTATCGCGAGTACTACGAAGATTCTTTTCACGCTGCTTTTATGTAACGCATACGTATCAATTACACATTTACGGACTCGAGAACGGATTAATATGTTGACAGTTACTCCTCACAGTTACTCCCATCCCTGTCGCTCTTACTCCGATCCCCTTCATCGACCCCAAATCATGCATCACGCACATCCTCTTACACCTCTCCCCTCCCACTCCCCACTCCCACAACTCCGCCCGAGTACTTCCAACCCAACATCTACCCCTTCCTCGCCCAGAGATCCAGCCTCTCCCCTTTCCCTTTCTTCGCGTTATCGTAACACCTCCCGGCCCCGTCCACCTAAAACATTGCGCCTTTACCTTTCACAATGTTCATTCAACATGCCCACCCACGTATTAAGCCTATCCTCAAGCACGAAATGAATTGCGAAGATTATGTCGGTAGCAGAACAATTAGAACGAACGACGACAAATATGAACATGAATAGAGAAGACTATCAACGTAAAAGTATGGGCCTGAAGGGAAAGAGAAGGAACTTGTAACATGATGTATAAGCAACAATCCGAGTACGAACTGAAATGTGAATGAGGAGCAATATAATACAATGTCGAGACATCTACTGCAACGCTGGCTCGCTCGACGCCGCTCTTCTGATGAAGTAATGCCAACTAGCGTAGCCGTATCATGTCCTCATAACTGCAATATCTGCAGTTCAATGGGAGATCATCTCCTAGGTTCTCAAGCTCTTATCTGGGTTCTGCGTCGTCAGACTTAGGCCCGGCATCGACATCGGCGTCGTCCTCGGCGCTGATTGTGGTCTTTTGTCGCTTTTGTGCTGGCTCCAGTGGTGCGGTAGAGTCACCAGCTTGTGCACCGAAGTTGTCGTCCTCTCCCTTTGCGATATCATTTCCCACTGCGGCCTGCTGTTCGGCCTGTACAGACGACGCTGCCTCTGTGTCGTCAGCCTTGCGCTTCGCCGACGGTGGAGGTGGAGGTGGAGGTGGAGGTGCAGCGTTTGTAATATTGTTAGGATATGGCAAGGTCCCGTTCTGATTAGTCATTGTCGACACCTGCTGAGGAGTAGAATTCGAAGTACCAGTAGGACGTGGTGGGGCTGCATTCTGAGGGGGTGCCATTGACATCTGATGAGGTGTAGCCACCGTAGCTGGACCGGTAGAAGGCGGCAATGCCCCGTTTTGCTGAGGTACTGTCGGCCCCTGTGGAGGTGCAGCGTTGATGGTGCCGATCTCTGGGGTCGTCAAGGGCCCAGTGTAGCTGGGGTCCAGTGCTCTAAGCCAAGTATACGGGCCATAGTCAGCTGTACGCCGTTCTTCAGGATCAAGCATCCTGATGTTTAAGAACTTGCGGTAGATATCTCGTGTGCGAAGTCTGCTCTCGGGCTCCAGTGAAGAATGCCGTTGCACCCGTGCATCTTGGTATACGGTGATACTCATGGAGAACCTGATCAAAGAATTGCGCTTCGGATCGTACGGATGGAGTCGTTCGACCACCGCGACGCAGTCCATTGGCGCATACGGATGGCCGTTAGGAGTTGGACAATCCATGCCGCGTGAAATCGTCTTGGTGGAGTTTGGATTCCGCGCCAATTCTTCTCGAATTCCTGCCTCGTATTGTATCCGAGCATTGACTCGCGGTCGTTTCATTATCGACAGGTGCGAAGCGCAGAATTCCGGGGACTTGGGTATGGTTTCTTCTGCGTTTTTCCATGCTCCTGTTTTACTATAAGTCCAGATGGGTAGGATTTCGATTGTTGGCCAATCGTCATCATACGACACAGCAGTCACGAGGCCGTCTCGAGCCTCCATGTAAAAGCCATGCGGCCAACCCTGGCCGTACTCGTCCCGGATGCGTTTGCTTGGATAGAATCGGAGTACGCATTTGTCTGCGAAGCCATATTCTCCGTCTTTGGTCCCCATTCGTAGATCGGCGTCGATAAGACAATGCTTGATCATCCAGAAGTTGACAATGTCTCCGAATGTGAGGGGTGTGAAGTTTGGTAACACAGCTTGCCGACTCGCTGAAGTGTGTTGGTCTATACGTCCATGTCCGTCTGGGGCTGAATAGCGACCGGTATTGCTATTGTGAGATGAAACTGTCTTGGCCCTCTGAGAGGGCTCTCGACCACTTCCGCCCGTGTTAGAGTTCTCGTACCCTGTCATGGTACCTGCAGGCCTGGCTTGATAGTTTGGGACCTCTCCAAAACCCAGGGCCGTAGTAGGTGCTGTGGGTACTCCAGAGCTCAAGGCAGTTGACTCGGGACGACTTTCACTTCGAACCCCAAGCGGCATGTGGTTTGGGTTCTGATGGTTGAAATTGTTCGTCATGTCGCGTCCAGCATGCAGAGTGGCGTTTGAGCGGTTTTGCTGCGATCCTGTAAACTGATGAGGTCGATGGTCTCCGGTGTATCTCCGTTGTTCTTGGGTCTGGGCTGGTGGAGATCGATCGCGAGGCCTTATACTATCCCTACCGTCGCGATATGGACTTCCTGGTCTCCATCTATCAGCTCGTCCATCACGGCCATGGGGCCGCCTGCCGCCAGCCCCACGACCGTCATCTCTTGAGCGGTTCCCTTCTGACATGGCCAGTTGGCTGATGTGGTTAGGTTGAGAAGGTTGCGGCTCGAGAGGTGTTGATGAAAGCCTTGGTAACCCGAGTAGTCGCCATTGATATAGGGAGAGGGGGCAGAGTGCCTCCTCCCAGTGTGAATTGCGGTCGCCAGACCATTTCACTCGGGTCTGCGCCCAACTTGAGAAAGTCTCTCGGAGCGCACGCACCTATCATTCACAGCGCTCACAGCTACCGATGTACTGTGTTGTGTGCCGACTCCGCTTATGTAAGATGGTCGAGTAACAAAGACGGGGAGAGACAAAGGTGGGTTCGTACAAATGACAAGCACGTCTTTGTCGTCCGATTTGTCATAGTTGTCGAAATGGTAAGCTTCTCTTCCAGAGGGATTGACGTTGTTGCCGGGCCGCGAAATTCTTGCTCTTGTGTCTCAACAGACGATTATCAAACATTCTGACGCGACCAGTCATGACTTCCGTGGGCCCGGGGTCTCCGGCGAAAACTTTGACACCTGGTGGGAAGAGAGGCTACAAAGACTACGTCAGGGATGCCGACGAGGAGAGCATTTTCCATTCCGAAAGGCGGCCTTCCAAATTCCTTCGTCTTACTGAGGACGCTGCATTCGATTACCAACTAACAAAGTGGTCGGAAAAGGCGAAGAACTCATCGAGCTGGCTTTGGTTATGTCCTCAGATTCATCCAATGTTCAGTAAAAGAACCGCCGGTAATGGCTACCGAGCTCAGGGAGGCGAAAGGTTCCTCAGTCTGGTACCACAGGTCCATCCTCAGTATGTAGCCCCCACTGAGAGAAAGAGGAGGCCAGTGGAAAACATACCCAACGCTTTCTCCCATAGTCAGTCCGAAACGCAGAACGGCCATCATTTACACGGAGTGGCTCACTCATCTCCCACTCAACGACAACATCCGGCTCTTAGACCTCCTGGAGACCCCATATCATTTGACCCGGTCTGGTGGTGGCCAGATGTCATACACAAGAATAATTTCCACACTGAGAGTGGTTTGCTATTGGTTGGCAACCCAGAGAATAGTCGCGCAGGTATCATGCCGACGTATGAGATATTCTTCGCCATGATACAGGCGGGCTTGGCCCGTCGTAACGCCGATTCGTCGTATGCATTGCGAAATCGCGAGCTTGATGAAGTTCAGCGAAAGTATGATAAGATGATCGAAGACAAGGCAAAGTGCGAAGAGGAACAGAAGGACGTCGATAGGATAACATCGGGCAACTACGGTGAGTATGATCATGATACCTTCGAATGGGCGATGAAGCGTCACTCGGAAGTGATCTATCGTATTCGAGCCCTGGAGTCAGAGGAAGAACAGCTTCAGGTACAGCAGGATGATATCTACGCTCGACATCAGGCAGTGAATGTGAGCACAATGGCCGTAGAGAAAACGCTTTGGGATTTGCTCGACGATCTCCTTGTACGAATAGGCGTTTTTCCCAGCGTCGATGACAACGACCAGAATCCGAGGGTCCGAGTAGTGGATGCAAGAGAACCGGCAGACGATCCCAACCTGGATTGGCCTGAGAACAATTGGAACGACGAAATACCCGGGGAGTGGAAACCCGCGCCATTCGAAGACAAAGGTAGTGAGGTATTTGGACCTCTGGAAGAAGAAGAGGCAGAGAGTACCTGGAATAACGCATGGAAGGACTATCCTCGCAACGACCACCTGCTGGCATTACAGGATGTGCTCTACCAAACGGCGGAAGAGGCAATACGCGTTGAGCGGGAGTTTAATGATGTCCGTGAGCAGTACGATCGGGAATTGCAGACTTACATGTTTCACCAGAGAGGGAAACGTGACAACGCGAGTGTAAGGTCGTATCAGTTAGAAGAAGAATTTGGTCCAATATGGCTGGAAAAATGCCGTAAGATTTCTGCGAAGATGCAGGAAGCTGACAGAGGCCATGCGCAGGCGGAGTGCGCTCTCTCTGATGCAAATCGGCATGATCGTGAGGTTCGAAGGAGGCCGTCCAAACCAGAGCTGCGCCTTCCGGGTCAGACAGAGGCAATCGAGCCACGAAGGTTTGGAAAGAGGATATCCTCCCGTAAGCGGCGCTGGATCGACGAATGGCTTGAAGATGTGTATATGAAACCGGGTGACGAGGATCGCCAAAAACCTGGAGAAGAACCGGCTCAGCCCATTACGGTTGCTACGGATGAGGCGAGTAGATCACTGCGCTCTGAGGATGTTCCAATGGCCACAGGTCACCGACGTCGAAGAATCGACAGATATGTACTTCGAAGCCGAGATCTGCGTCAAGACACGTCGAATACTGCTTTACAACAGCTGCATCTTGACTGGGCAAGGAAGGTTGGTGAACGGATGTGAGTAGATATTCACTGGTCATGCCGGCGGCGATCGGGAGACTTCCATACGTAGATGCGTCGAAGAAAATGGTTAAAGATAGCAGTAACGAAGCGAACAGGGTGATGAGTAGTGTAGAATTAGGAGCATTGAGTTCATTCTTTCCGCCACGGAACGCGGAGATGACGATGACGTAATGATGACATGCGAGACCCTGAATCCCTTCGTGATGCGTTTCTCCCACAGCACCAACCGACCCTACCGCAAAACATCGCGCATCAGCGAATGCGACCTGCAGCCATTAATGCCCTCGTATCCTTTCGTGAAGCGGTGTCGACACCATGGACGTGCGCGAACCGAGAAGGCAGTGCTTTCTGAGGGGCCATGAAAAAGCCCACTACCCAGACTTCGTCTTCTCATCAACCACTTCCGGCACCTCATGCTCTCCAGACTCAGCGGGCTCACGGTTAGCAGCCATCGCCGTCTTCCTATCAAGCTACACGAATCGTTAGCACACGCCAAAATCCTTATTCACCAATGATACTCACCCATCTGACCACGAACGCCCATCCAATAAAGGCAAAGACCACCACGATCATGGTGATGCTTCCTTTCTTCCAGTACGGTACATCCGTCGCTGGGTACATAACAATACCCCACCACGTATACAGGATCAAACCACCCATAGCCATTGTATACACGGTCACACCCCTCACCGCATCGTCGCCCGTTCGCTGACAGATGGTTGTGGCCCAGCCGTACATGATTGGATTTACGATGAAACTTGTGCCACTGAGGTAATGCGCTGTGAAGATCCCCGCATCTGGAAGGTTTCGCACGAGCAGAAGCGATGCGGTGATGAGCTGCATCGCTCCACTAAAGATAATCATAGGCAGACGATGACCTGTGTGGTCGATGAAGGCTCCGCCAAGAATTTGGGAGACGATCGCAACAGCTTGAATTCCGAGAGGGTACGTGTTGATAGCGGTTTGGGAGTAGCGAGACTTGTTGTGCTTGAGCCAGAGGAGGAACATGCCCTGGAAGGCGAAGGCTTCGAGCATGGCGCAGACGACTGAGAAAGTCGTGAGGATGTAGCTGCGGAGAAGTCAGTATGACTTCCTGGTTTTGACTAACACGACAGGTATCTACTCACATAGTAGGCGTTAGGAGAACACGCTTCGCAAGGCTCTTGAACTCGATGTTGTGGGTGTCTGCTGTCTTAGGTGGTAGACGAGTCATTGCGAGCTGTCTTTCCGCCTGAGTGATGTAGGAGACTCTGGTCGACTCTGGAAGATCCGGGAATGTGAACTAGGGTTACTATCAGTCCTCAGGCTCGGGTGCAAGCATCGACACAACTTACGAATCCGAAGAGACCAACTGGAATTCCCATGAGGCCGTCTGAACCACATGTGTTAGCAACGCGCGCGCGATGGCCCTCGAAATCGCTCACGTACCAATGATGAACACCCATTGCCAGCCTTTCAAGCCGCCTTTGCCTTCCATCGTCTGGTGCATTGCCGTCATCATGAGACCAGCGCACATACTCCCGACCTGCCCGACAGCAGTAAAGATGGCAGCCCGTTTGGCTATCTCGGAAGGCTTGCTGCGGGCATCGTGAGAATCTTCCCATGAAAAGGAATTCGATCGACTTACTACCATGAACCCATCACATACACGCTACCACTGTATAAACTGGCCTCGATCAAACCCTGGAAGAAGCGGACTGCACAAAGCTGTGAATACGTCTTGCACCCAGCTGAACACATGGTCAAAAGAGACCAGAGGATAAGAGTGAACGGAAGCCATATGCTAGGGCGAACTTTCTGGATAATGAGACCATGGGGTATCTGGCCGACAACGAGACTGCGAAGCTGTCAGCTAGAGTGCCATGACACACCGGCACACTGAACGGACCCCGCAGTGAAAATCGACAGCAAGATGCTATACTCATTGCCTTTGAGGCCGATGTCTTCGCGGAGACCAGCAACATAGGCATTAGCGAAAGCCTGGCGATCCAGGTAGTTGAAGAAGTAGGCTGCACAGCAGAACACCTAGTCAAGACAGTCAGACATCATGAGTAGTCGAGTTTTGCGACAGTACTGACCATGATGAAGATGTCTGGTCACATGAAAGTTAGCATGGTTGCGCCATGAGGATAAAGATGCTCGTACCAAGCTTCACAACGAGCTTCCTCTCCAAAACTTTCTTCGCATCGCCAGAGTCGCTGGCCCTGAGCCCTGCGCACTTGCATTAGCATCCAAGCAGCCATACAGTTCTGGAACCACAAATTCCTCACATCCTAAGGCACCCATCTTCGGTTGTGTACGTTGGTGGATCAGATAAAGCGACGATTATCAGATTGATTAGTCGTGGTACCAATCGCCCAGTTTTAATCCATCTGATAGCACCCGCGTGGGGCCAAGGCCTGGCCTCGGAGCCGGCGTATTGGCATGGAAGATTCTTCGCGCTTGATGATCGTCGACCGAGCATCGGCCCGTTGTTAGGGTGAAATAGGGCCTTGGCCTCCTGTCGAGACCGGGTGTTCTACCAAGAACATCACTATGGTCCTTTGATCTGCTAATTTCCCAGTCATGATCCATGCTTACCGTTCCCGTTGAGCCCAGAGACTTGAGCGGATGGAGTCACTTCTCCATCACGGTGGTTGTGCTTTGCATTTATGTTACGTTCTCCGCGGGGTGTGGGCTGCTTAATGCGAGCGAGCAACCCCCATGATATCCCTCACATGTTTCTGTCCCGACTGATTGGTAGCTGGGTCTGGATTTGGCACGATGCATATGCGGTTGAACAGAATGGCCGCGGTATGCGCGACACAGGGAACCATTACCCCCATTCGCCAGCCTCCTACCTGAAGGACGGGAGAAGCTGTAAAGCTGTTCATGCATACCGGAGTAACATTCGGTGAGCGACTCTCTGGCTTTGACCCATTTTAACCGCGTTTTAACCGCGTTTGCTCATCTTCGGCCTGAGGCGTAGGCAGTCACCCTCTACAAGAAGGCAGACTACCGCATACACCCAGTGCTAGGTGAGCGGTCGTTGTATATCTCTCATAAGACCAGATTCAATCGCGGAGAAAGTTCAGTCGGGATACAACCCAAGCCAATCACCTGGTTTCACGACAATCCATGATGCTTGTCTACATGAAGGCTTTACCTGAGGTCCCCCTGCTCTTCAGCTGACGAGCACACGGCCGCAAGGTAGCAGCCCAAGCGCGTTCGCTACACAACACACAGAATTTCTGATACCTTTCAGTATATACAGGCCAACACCAAGTCATCATTAAAGCCAGTATAGGCTTCCCAATCTCTGCTCCCATGGAACGACCAAAATCGCAAATGCAATCTTTTTTCCAATACACTCATCATATCATCACGAGCCCTGGTCACCCTCTTGAGTTCCCGTGATCATGAAGTTTGCTACAGTGAGATGCGTAATACAAAGCTTCAGCCCACAAGCTAGACCAACTCATCAGTTCCAGCAATAGGGCTATACTAAAATGTCTTCTAATGACCAAGGGGGCGCCAAACGTGGCCCCTCTCAAGTACCTTCCAAACACAAAGTTCCCGAACTTGTTCGCCCTAAATCCGATAACTCTGATCATACTGACCACCCTAGCGAGGAAGGCGACTCAATGTCGACTATCGAAACCACGAGCACTGAGAGCGTCGAATTTGACGATGAAGACCAACCCAGCAATGAAGAAAGAGCGGTGCCAGTCGCAGGACCAGATGATTCGCCTAGACACGTTGTCCGCGATGGCGATGAAGGAAACGAGGGAGAGATCCGGGAAGCGAATCAGGAAGCGAACCCCGGAGGAAATCTAGGAGGAAATGAAGGACGCAACTAGGAATTCCCTCGCTGTCAATTGATCTGATAATGAAGCCGGCCTGGAGCTGCAAGAGGCGTCGGACCGTCATCATCACGCACATGTAGAAGAACAATCGTTTAACGGATAAGTACAAGAGCTTGGTCATCTTTGTAGTGCATTGTGCTATCGCAGTCTTTAACACATTGCTTGGATATATTTACCTGTTGACTATACCGGTCATACACACGTCTGACTGTGATCTAGCCTTCCATACTAATCCCCGTCGGCTACCATACCACTCATCTCAGCGTTCGCGACGCGAAGTCCTTGGACCAGACCGATCTAAACCATCTGGCCTCGACCAATCATCTTCTGAATCATACCGAGCATCCTCATATGGAAGACCATCACCCTTCCCGTACGAACGATCCCGGTACTCATCCATAGCGCCACTGTCACTATGCGCGGCGACGCGGCGGCGAGGTGAGCGAGATCGACGGTGAAGCGAAGTTGGTCCATACGAGTACTGCGGCGAGGTTGGTCGATACTCAGGCGAAGTTGATCCATACTGAGGCGAGGTTGGTCGATAGTGAGACGAAGCTGGTTGATAGAATGGACTAAGAGGTACTTGATTGTCGCGTCGCTGTGGTAGTGGAATTGCGTTCTGCCCGGTTGCAACTGCAAGACCTTGCGGCGAAGTTGGCCGGTAAGATGCACTGTGACCGTAGCGTGGGTTACCTGGACCCTGATCGTCGCGCCACTGTGGTTGTGGGTTTGCAGGTTGCCCAACTGCAACTACATGATCTTGACGCGATCGGTCTTTCCGCTCCTTTTTCTCGAAGTCCATATTTCCGATGACGTCGATGTTCTGCTGTCCACTTCCGGTGTTGACGTTTTGGTTGTAGACCGGCGCCGTCACGCGCATGTGCGTGTTTCCATGTGGACCCTCTAACGTCTGGTTGTGACCCACAGACTTACCGTCGCTGGCCGTCTTGTTGGTAACAGTATCATTGATCGAGAACTTTTGCTGTCCAGCGTCTCGGTTTAGACGATGCTCTGGCTCGGTAGGGATCTCGTACTCGGTTGGCGCGATGCCGGTAGCTGATGGTGGCCGAGGTTCGAATACGCCATAGACGTTGATATTTTGCTGACCAGACCCGCTATTGATGTTTTGGTTGTAGATTGGTGCGCTGCTCGTGAGAAAGCTGGTGGCGGATGGATTTTCGATCGACTGAGAATGGCCATGGCCGTGCGGACCGTTCTGGGAGTTAGTGACGGTGTTTTCCTCTTTGATGTGACGGACACGACCGGATTGATCTAGAGTCTTGGATTTCTGGTCTATCTTGCCAGAATGTGGTGGTGGCGGTGGTCGAATAGGCTCCCGTTGTTGCCGCTTTGATGGATTGGGGGCTGGTGCCGTGGAAGCTGGTCGCTTCCCACCGTTCCGCAGAACCATCTCTTTGCCATCGGCTTCATTCTCCCCATTCAATGACATATCAAACGGTCGAAGGCCAAACATCCTCCGAGCTTCTTGAGCGAGGCCCAACATGCTGTCGCGAACTTCTTGAGACTCTTTCCAAGCTTCCTTCTCGACAGCCTGGGTAAGATTGGTTGCATATGAAGTCTCTATCTGTGTTGGTGGTCGGAGTTCCTTACGAACCTTGGCCATCAAAGACTGTAGATGACCTTGATTAGAGGTGGGCTGCTTGGTCGTGGTACCCATTGGAGGCGCCACAGTTGGTGTACTCATTGTCTGAAGCTGGACTGTGTATCGAGTTGGAAGCCGGTTGATAAATTGCGGGTGCAACGTTAGAGGAAGGCACCAGAAGGTCTTTCTCCTCCGCAGGCTGAAGCGTGAAATGCGAAGCAAGAGGTTTCACTTTATGAAGCCCCCCATTGTTTGTGCATCGAGCGATTTCCTTGTATCGGTCTAGATCCACACGTGCTTGTTAAGGTCGTTTGATCAGGTAGTCTAGAATGGTAAAGATCGGGTCGGTGTACCTCATGTCTGGCGCATGTCTAACGGCATGTCTCAGCAGCGGTCGCCAGAAAGGTTTATCCACTATTACGATGCGCAGTCTAAGTTGATGTTGACCGTGTAGGAGTGCCGCTCATGTACTGTAGCCGTATCCGCCATCATTAATTGAAAACCTCCTCGTTCTTGCAGGGAAATTGCAATCGGTCATAGTAGATCGATGGATGGAGATGGAAGCAGAAGAGAGGATGGGGTGACGGCTGAGATTTGGCAGGATCGCTCCGGAGATGGCGCGGAGATAAGCACACATGGGCACCAACCACCTGGACTTCGCAGCACTTCAGCATTCACAACTACAGGCTCTACAGTATTGATTGCGACAAATGTATGGATATCTCGCGCCTCGATCAAATAAGCTCTGGTTGTATCCTAATTCGCATGCTCATATCAGCCGCCCCTGTTGCGCCATCACCGGCTTCCCCAAACCGTGCCTTCCTCGCGACGTCATCCCCCCTTCTCCACCTCCGCACCTGCAGATCACCCCATCCTACCCCAGACACGCATTTCTACGCGACCAAGCGACGCCACCAATAGCTCGGTAAGGCTTTCAACGGCACCATTGCGTCTTAATCATTCGCCAGAGCCTTTTGAATAATCCTTGCCCCGCAATTACTCCGTCAGTTATGCGCGCAGGCAGCTTGTGATAACGGCGATTTTGCCGACTGACCATCTTTCGTGACGTCGGGGCCAGATCTAGCATGCTGCGTGTGTTCGGGTGACATGATCCGGGTAGCGAGCGGTGAGGTATGAAGATGATGGTATAGAAACATGGGGTAAACCCGCACGGCACTGCAGTCCTCCTTTGCGTATCTCATCGCTTCCATCGTGCGCATCGCATTCCTTCGCAGGGTGAGATAACAAGACTCCGCCCACGATGTTTCACGCACCCCATTTCAACTGGTACGGTCGCGGCTTCAAACTCCGCGCCGCCATAACAATCGCCTGCCAGCTCGCCTTCGTCCTCTTCGGCTACGACCAAGGCGTCTTCAGCGGCATCGTCGGCAACGAAGACTTCCTAAACACTTTCGACCACCCTTCGCCTGGTCTCGAAGGTATCATCGTGTCGATTTACAATCTTGGTTGTTTTACCGGATGTGTTCTCAGCTTTATGTTCTGCGAGAAGACGGGAAGGAGGCTGGCTATGTGGATTGCTATGGTTTGGATTATAGTAAGAGGACATACGTGCACTGGTGGGACTGTGGCTAATGATTATAGGTCGGCGGCGCGCTCCAAGCGAGTGCGTACTCGGTGCCGCATATGATGGTCGCGCGTTTTCTGACGGGAATTGGGACGGGCATCGAGACATCAACTGTGCCTATGTACCAATCTGAACTCTGCGAAGCGAACAAACGCGGTCGGCTCGTCGCGTCGGAGCCGCTTTTCGTTGGCGTGGGGATCGAGCTGGCGTACTGGTTCGACTATGGATGTCTTTTACGGAAGGATCGATCGCATGGCGTTTACCGATTGCTTGCCAAGTAATCTTCGCGATTATCGTCATCGTGCTTGTTTTCGGCCTCCCTGAGTCGCCCCGGTACTTGTATGCGCATGGCCGGCATGAAGAGGCGCTTCAAATTCTTTGCGATGTATACGACGGTACGCCTGATGACCCAAAGATTGAGAAGGAGAACAGAGAGGTGCTTGAGGCTCTACAAGTTGAGCGAGAGCATGGAGAGTATAAGTGGTCGCAACTACTCAAGAAAGATCGTGTGCAGACTGGACGTCGTGTGTTGCTTGCCTACGGTGCGCAATTCATGAACCAGATGGGCGGTATAAACTTGGTGAGTATACATAGACAAACTTCACGAGGTCGGTGCGCTGACTTCGTGCGCCAATGCTATAGGTCGTCTACTACTGTTAGATAAAACTAGAAGCTTCTAGTTAGAGAGTAGGTTTATATTATAGTAAACATAAATACTACTTCTTAGGTATATAAGAGAAGTAGAGCTTTACTTTACTCTATTATCTTATTTTATATTAATTTATTAAGTTTAATAAGTTATAAGCCTAGAAGTTTCTACTACACTAATTATACCTAATAGAAACTCTCTTAATAAGGTTACTACTAACCTTACTATTAAAGACATGTTCTTATATAAGATTACTAAGCTTATTAGATAAACTAACTTTACTAAATAAGAATAAGATATTAAAATTATTGCCTAATACCTTAACCTCTAAGATATTCTTAACAGTAATAATATAAATATTAATAAACCTAATATTCTTATATATCTATAAGCTATATATAAGAAAGTTAAACTTAATACTTAACCTACTCTAGATAAGCATAGAAACTTTATTATAGAAGTAGAGGTTAATAAGAATAACTCTAAGTTCTACTAGAATATTATAATTAAAGAAGCTAAGAAGTAATATAAGAGTACTTTATATAACTATAATAAACGTAATAAGAAGACTAATTAAGTACTTACACTTCTTAGACTTTATATCTTAGACTCTATCTAATTAGTTTTAAATAAGTACACTAATTCTATAAACGTTTAGACATATCTTAAGAAATAATATTAACTTAGTAACTACTAAAATAAGTAAATTCTTTATAAGACTATTAAATTACTCTATCTAAAGAACTATAAAAACCTTAATAACTTCTTTAGTTAGCTAGAAGAGAATATTATCTATCTTTAAGAACTAAAGAGTATATATAATATAAGCGCTCTTTAAGCTAAGATCTTCTATTCTCTTACTCTAGAGTTTAATAAAACTATTTAATTTATAAATATACTATATAATAAACAAGACATTAAATAGCCTTATCTTAATAATATTAAATAATAACTCTAAGACGCTAAAATTAATATCTATTAAAATAAGAAAGATTAGAAGAAATAAAAGCCTAATAATAAGAAGAATAATAAAGATTATTATAATAAGAAGAATTAAGGTAAAAAATACTCTATATAAGAATATAGAGAATATAATTACTCTTAAGATAAGTACTTTATTAAGTATCTAGAACTTAAACTAGATTAGATAAAGCTAAAGAATAAAGCAAACAAATAAGAAAACTAGAATAAGATATTTAATAAATAAATTAGTCTTATATTTTACTCTACTAAGATTACTAAGATTATAAAAGTCTAAAGCTTCTACACTAACTATTACTTATCTAACTAGCTAGATAACCTAGACTAAGTAAAAGCTTAATTTACTATAGACAAGGTTACTTATAATAGTACTAAGAATTATAGTAAAAATTAAAGTAGCTAATTAGAGCGCTTAGAGGTCTTAGATAACTATAATAATAACAAACTAGTTACTATTAATTACTACTAAGACTACTATATTAATAGTTACTTCTTAGACTAGTCTAACTATTATTAGAATTATAATTAATCTAGTATATAATCTACTCTCTATTCTTACTTCTTAACTAACTTTTAAAAGGTTAGTGTTAATATAAAGTATAGAAATAAAAGAAAGATAGTACTAAGAGATTATATACCTATAAAGATAAATATAGTTATAGAAGCTACACTTATACTTAAGAAAGATAACTTATTAATAAATAAATAGATTATTAACTCTAGAGCTAGTATATATCTATATAATAATTAAAACTAATTTATAGACTTAAATAATATTAAACTAAGATCTATATAAATTACTAATACTAACGCTGTATTAGAAATAGTTAGAATTAGTATAGTATACTTAGATATTAACCTAGATAATAGAACTTAGAACTATATTACTCTGTCTAACGTTATATACTTACTAGATACTATTTATAGTTTAGTATTAGTCTTATAGATTATAAAGCAAAAGATTAATAGATTAGTAAATAAATCTATCTTTTAATTCTAGTACACTAAAACTAATAAAACTATTATAATTACGCTAGAAAATAATAGTTTCTATTAACTAAAGCTTATTAAACTTATAGACACTACTACTCTATAAGATACTACTACGCCTTTATATATATTTCTAGCGATTAATTAAGATAAAACTTTAGAAGATAATTCTATATATATAGGTTTTTTATTTAATAATAAAGTTTAGAAATATTATTAAAACCTAGAATACATAACTCTTAAGAATATATAAAAGTTACTTAAAATAGAAGTTAAGCTTACTATTATCTACGTATAGATTAAAGTAAGAATAGAATAATACTATTCTATCTACGCTACTATAAAGAACGTTATTAAGATACTCTAAAACCTAGTAAGCTATACTATAAGTAAACCTAGAGATCTTCTTTATATTAATATCTAGAGTCTATATAGATTAACTAGTTATAATAGCACTTAAAGTATGCTAAACATTATAGATAATATAACTTAATACTAGTAGATAAAAAATCTAAAGACTATAAAGACTAATAATATTATTATATAATATATTAAAGAGCTAAAGATTACTAATAAAATTATTATTTAAAGAATACGCTGCGATAATAGAATTATTTTAAATAAATTTACTACCTTTTATAAAGAAGAGAGTATTTATCTTAAGACTATTACTTTATATTAATATTATATAAAAGAAGTAATTAAACGCGCAAATTAAACTATATAAGACTAAACTACTATTATTCTTAGAGATAGATAGCTAGGCGCTAACAAATCTATTATATAAACTATTCTTAGAATACTTAATACAAAAACATAAGAATTATTAGAAAATATAACTCTACTAGAAAAGCTATAGCCTAAAGTATATTACTATACTATATATCTTAAGAATTATATACTAACTAGAGCCTTAAAATTAGATAAAATACTATATAAAGTACTCTATAGTAGAAAACTAAATATATCTATTCTATAACTATAGAGAGTAAGAGCTTTTATTTTAATTCTATAGTTATAACGTATAGGCACTATAATAAATTAAATAAAAAAGCTTAACGTCTAAGTATAAATAGGTTATCTTATTAGTATTTAAGAAGTATTAAAAATAAAGATATAGAATTCTAATTCTAGAAAGATTTATTTTACTAATATTGTAGATATTAAAAGTAGAGAAGTATCTTAAGATCTATAAGATATAATATATAAAAGATCTATACTAGTACGTTCTTGTAACACTAACACTAATAATAATATAGAATAGTTAGATAGTAGAAGTAAGAATAAGAAGCCTAAACTACTATTCTAGAAATAAAATAGACTATCTATAGCACTTATACTATAAAAAGACGCTAAGTGTTAAGCTTATACTAAATAACGTAGAGTCTATAATAGAGTTTCTTCTTTTAATAAAAAATATACTTACTATAAGAAGAAGAGATATAGATACGTTTCTTAAGATATACTAAAAATTCTAAAACTAAGTAGAGAACTTCTAAGAAGTAAACACTATAAACTTTATTACTAATATAACTATATATATTATAGCATACCTTCTTTTATTAAATCTTATCTAATATATAAAGAATAAAACATTTCTTATATAGATAAACTAGTAGCTCTATTCTATAAACTAGAAGTTATAAAAGAAAAGAAATGCTTAGAATATATAGCTATAAGGCTTACGTGTAATAGAGAATCTTCTTATTTAATATATATAAAGAGAAATAAAAAGTATATACCTAAGTATATTAAAAAGGCGCTAAAATAGAAATAATATATATATTATAGCTATTACACACTTATCTATAACCTAGACTAACTTTATATATATTATATATAGAAAGGCTATAAATAGTGTACCTATCTAAATAATAATAACATCTCTACTATAAAGTACTATTATCTAGACTTAATAGATATAATAATATAGTAATATAAAGATAGTAATAGTAAACCTACTTATAACTTATACAAAATATAGAATAAAGGTTATTCTTATAATCTATAAAACTATAATAGAGAACTACCTTATAATTACTATAATAAACCTATAGTATATAGTATAATAGATAGTTAATCTTACGCTTAACGTAGTTGTTATTTCTATAATCTTAAGAAGAGAGTTAGATAGGTACTACTTAATAGTTACTATAAGAATATATAATATATTTCTAATAATTATATTATTAGTATAGAGGTAAAATTACTAAGAATAGAGTTAAAATACAATAAGATACTTACGCGTAAGAAGAAGTAACTTAACGTTAGTAATAAAGAAGAGAAGATTTTAGAGTTTTTTAACACTAATAATAATAAAAAGAATCTAGAGTTTTTTATTAATAATAATAAAGAGAAGAATATAAGATCTCTTATTAATAATAGTAGTAAAGAAGAGAAGGTTTTAGAATTCTCTAATAGCAAAGATAAAGAGAAGGTTTTAGAGTCTAAATTATCTAATAATAAAGAAGAAAATAATTTAGATTATAAACTAAGTAATAAAGAAATAAAGAATATAGACTCTAATAATAGTAATAGTAGTAATAATAATAATAGTAGTAACAATAGCAATAATAAAGAAGAAAATACTAAGAATTGTAGCAAAAATTAAGATAGCTAATTATATTACTTAGAAGCCTTAGATAATTAGAATAACTCTTAAGAACACTAAATAATAATACTAATAATCTATAATAACGTAGAAGTCTTAGAAGACCTATCTAAAGTTATAAGTCTTAAAGTTACTATATAATTCTCTAAATAGCTCTTATAAAAAAAGGCTATAAACAAAGAATATAACTTACTCTAGAAGTACAAAGTATAGATCTATATTAAACGTTAACAAAACTAAAAACTACTTACAGAAAAATAGGTACTAAAACGTAAACTTAACTCTAATAGTATAATTAATATATATAAAGCTTAATATATAGTATAAGGTTTTTAATAACGTTATAGTTTAGACTATAATAAAACATTTACTACTATTTTAAAGATATTATCTTATTACCTACTATTTGTATTAGCTACTTAATATAGATAGTATATCTATTAAATAGATATTAAAATAGCTTTTCTATATAGAGATATTAAAGAAGATATCTATATAGAATAACCTAAATACTTTATTAAAGAAGACACTATTCTAAAACTATAAAAAGCACTATATAGTCTAAAGTAAGCTTCTTAATAATAGTATTAAAAGCTTATAGACTATTTAGTCTCTATAGAATAGAAAGTATCTATATATAATTTCTTATTATACTTTTACACTAATAAGAAGTTAATTATAGAAATCTATATAGATAATATTCTACTTATAGAAGATTCTTTAGACAATATTAGCGTCTAGAAGAGAACTTTATTAGACTACTTTACTCTAATAGATATAGATCTATACTAGTATTATCTTAGTATTAAAGTATATTAAATAAATAATAGAATTTATCTTTACTAATAAGAATACATTAGATAACTACTAGAAAGATACTAACTAGAAAATATTAGCACTACTTTAACACTATACTTTACTAATCTATTAGAAATTAAAAAGAATACTAATTAGGTATTAAAGAATTTTATTAAGAGATACTAGTCTATAGTAGAAGTACTACTATACTTATTAATTATTATATAACCTAATATAGCTTTTATAGTAGAAGTAGTATTACACTATTACTTAAACCTATTATAAAATTATATAGACGTAGTAATTTAGATCTTCTAATATCTAAAGAGTATAATAATAATAGAATTATTCTATAATACTTATAATAAAACCTAGATAATTAGATACACTAATAGTAACTAGGTAATATATAAAGATATATAACGCTCTACTATAGGCTAGGTTATTATATTTAGTATATCTCTAATTATATATACCTTAAGAAGACAAAAGATTATAGCTTAGTTAACTTAGAAAGTAGAGTATATTATAGTAGTAGATCTATTAAATAAAGTTATATAGATATAGAATATTACGTAAGAAATTCTAATAAGTCTAGACATTTAAAAGAATATTAGATAAAAGAAAACTAAGATACTTATTAATAATAATAGCGCTTATATTCTTACTAATAACTCTAAATATTATTAAAGAGTAAAGTATATTAAGATATAATACTATATACTTAGAGATTATATATAGAAAGAAAAATAACTACTAAAGAGAGTAAGTAGTAAAGAGAATATAGTAGACGTGTTTACAAAGGTATTTATAAAGAAGAGGTTCTTATTACTTTAAGATATATTAGGTATAAAGTTAATAGAGTAATAGCCTCTAGTTAGTAGAAGTGTTAGATAAAACTAGAAGCTTCTAGTTAGAGAGTAGGTTTGTGTTATAGCAAATATAAACACTACTTCTTAAGTACATAAGAGAGGTAGGGCTTTACTCTACTCTATTATCTTATTCTACATTAATTTATTAAGTTTAACAACTACATTACCTCCGTCCTAGAAGACAACGTCGGCCTCGACAGAAACCTCGCCCTCCTCATGGGAGGCGTGATCAACCTCATGTTCCCAATCGGCTCTCTCTTCCCAACTTTCACACTGGACCGCACCGGCCGACGGAAACCCATGATGTGGGGCTCTCTCGGGCTCGGCTTATCCATGATGATGATAGCCATCCTCTTGAGCTTCCGGTCTGAAGGAGGTGACGTATCGCAAGCCACTGCGTCCGCCAGTGTCGCTTTCTTTTTCACTGTAAGCAGAAATGCGTCGCATTAGGAATGAGAAGCTAACAAATTTTAGTACATGCTGGCGTTCGGTATGACAATGAACTGCATTCCTTGGGTCTATGTTCCCGAGATACTACCGCTACATGTACGAGCGAAAGGTACAGCTGTCGGGATCTCAGCGAACTGGATCTGGAACTTCTTCGTCGTCATGGTCACGCCTACCCTTCTCGATAGCTTGGCGTGGAAGGGCTACCTTATCTTCATGGCACTGAACTTTGCGTTCATACCGCTGATCGTATGTATTCGAAATGATACCGGAACCTCCATTCGCTAACGTGCTGTGTAGTATTTCTGCTATCCTGAGACCGCCAATCTTACGCTGGAAGAGGTCGACTGGCTATTTTACGAAGGCGATGTCGTGAAGCGAAGCCGACGTATTGCGAAGGAAGGATGGGAACAAGCGGTTGGCACCGATCCTGCGGCTATTGTGGAGACAGTTAGTCTTTCGAGCGGCAACAAAGCTGGACATACGACGGAGAAGGCAGAGCACACAGTACACTAGTGTTCACCCTAGCATTCCAGCTGGGACAATGTGACTGCGCTCCTCCACCATCGAGTACTTTGTATGAGCAACAAGATCAAATACTTTGTATCAGTAATCATACTCACCTTTGATCAATGCGATGGATTGATGTCTATATCAAGCATCCGCATGCATTGCGGTCATGAGACGAAAGACAAGCGAAATACAAAGTGAACGTAGAACCAAGGAAAGGTGATATAGTCTATATGCTGTTCGAACCTACATATCGTACAAGGTGGTGACGTATACTACAATGACTTCTCGGCAACCTTGGCGGCCTCGAGTCGTGACCTCATATGAGGAGCAGTGTGGGATCCCGCAGTCTGCGGCTTCATGATCTGGCGAAGGACAGCGCGGCGTGGCATGGTGATTCTGCTGCACAGAACGACCGCTCCAGTCAACAAGGCAAGAGCGCCGGCTTGATGTGCGGAAGCCAACCACGTAGGGACCATGTAGATCAGCGTGCTGATGCCGAGGGTGACCTGAAGAGTGACGAGATGGACCATACCTTGGACGCCCTTGTGGGCATCCTTGGTAAGCTTAGTTCGCACACCCTTGCCGAAGCGAGTGTATGCGAAGAGACTCATGATAGCAGTGAAGGTAGTTGTTGCGAGCATGCGGTGGTCAAGCTGAACGAGAGACGGGTTCTCGAGCATGTTGCGCCACCACAGGTCTGATTGGTCTGGGACGTGGCTGTAGAAGGGGTCGAATAGTTCTTTCCTGGGTGGGGTGAGACCCATACCCATCCACGGGAACTCGTTATAGATGAGACCGGCATCAAGACCAGCGACAAGGGCACCTGACATGGCAGTAGTGAAGACGAGAAGAGTAAGACCGAAGACAGAGCGTCTGAAGAGGCGGAGTGCAGGGTGCTGCAGAGTCTTGATGGTCTCTGCCGCCTTGACCGGGTCGGCCAGCATGCGGTTCTCCTTGAGGATAGAAAGACCGGTGTATACCATGGAGCAGTAGACGGTGAATGCAGCGCCCAGATGGGCAGTCAAGCGGTACTGGCTGACACGGGGGTGGCTACCAGGCTCGAAGAGGTCGTCCTTGAGTCCGCTCTTGACCATCCACCAGCCGATGACACCCTGGAAGCCGATCATGCCGCAGATGCCGACGAGCTTCCAGGCCATTGAGGGTGCTACCCTGCGACGTGCGATGAAGTATGCGGTTGGTACGAGCATCGTGATGCCAATGACGCGACCCCAAAGACGATGAGCCCATTCCATAAAGTAGATCTGCTTGAAGTCGGCCATATCCATGCTCGAGTTGAGCTGGGCAAATTCAGGTGATGCCTTGTATTTGGTGAACTCGCTGTCCCATTCGGCCTGGCTCATGGGCCAGAGGGAGCCGGTGACAGGGCGCCATTCGGTGATGCTCAGCCTGTTCAACTTAGCAGGTGCGGTGGAGGAGGTGACGTCGGTGCCTACCCAGACTCTGTGAGACGAGTCAGACCTCCAAACACGACTATACCGAAAACGCTCGCAGCACTGCCCAGCAGCCAGTATGCGACGCTCTTGGAGGTTGTCTTGGGGAAGCTGCTCGACTGGCCCTCAGTCTTGGTCGCAGCTTCCGCCAGTATCGCCCTTCCCGCGTTCGATCCCTCGATGGTCGCGGTACTGCGGAGAGGCTGGGTGGATTTCCACCTCACCGATTGCAGGACGGAGGGTCGGGATGAAGATCGTGAAGCGGAGACGGCGGCTCGAATCGGCGAATTGAGGCATGGCCTGCATACGAAGAGGCGTCGTGAGAGGCGTGGAGCGGCAGTCCGCAGCTGCGGGAATGCCTGGAATATTGAAGCCATTACAGCGGCATCTGGGGAGGAAAGAGGAAGTTTCAAGGTCAGCAAGTGTGCATGTCATCGACTTTGCCAGGTCGGTGGTTCGACGGCGCGGCGGCGCGCCAAGAACGAACCCTGCATATCCACGCCCGTTGACAGGCGGAAGCGACGACCCACTCCGCAGGTTCGCAACTGCATCACCGGACCCCTCCTAGTGAAGATCGCCATTTGGCGTCTGCCGTGCTGGCAGCGTGATGCGCCCAGCCTCCACCGTATTTTGCGACCGCTATCTTCCCTTCTCCTATATGACTTTCACCGTCTCTCTATCGCGTACGTGACCATCCCGTGTTATTAGACCCGGCGTGCACTGCGTTACCCCACCCGCCCCGGTCGCATACCCAGCCGTCGTCGACCACCACGCCCCATGTACTTCCAAAGCAGCTTATAGCATAGCATGGATCCCGCCCATCAACCACCCACAGGTCACGGGAGCAATAACCTCGATCATGAGAATGAGCCGCAGATTGGTGGATTAGAGCGCAACGAAACATGGCCGTTGGGCGAGGGAGAGCGTACAGAGGGCGGCGCAGGCTCGAGTAGTACCCCATACGTCAGCCTCTTCTCGCCCAACGTACCCGCCATACCACCATCTGCGCCGTCCGACGTCACCGACAGTCCCAGGGCACACGTGAGCCACTCGAGGTCTCTCAGCTACTCGCGCTCGATGCCGTCACTGGCCAACTACTCCAGCATGACATCGCGTGCCTCTAGAGCTCACGGTCAAGAGGAACGACCGCCCATAGTTCAGCTGCAAACCCGGATAGACCAAGCCCAAAAGAGCGCCGATGATCCGAACACCCCGTTGGAAGAACAAGGCAAAAGGCGCACGACGTTAGACCTGATGCGTACAGAGCACTCTGTTCGCACCGACATTAGTAGGTTGTTTAGCGAGAGCGCAGCCATGCCTGGAACCAGGGCACCTTCCTACAACAACGCGACGGGACCATTGTATTTGCGAGGTGAGTGTTACTATGAGATTCTCGCGTGTACAGGCTAACATTGTCAGTTTCAGGCGAAGCCATACCTCTTCCTGACCACCTTTACACCCGCGGGCTGCTCGAAGGCCGACACTCGGACATTACCATTATCGCCTTTGGCCAGCGATATCCTCTGCACCGCCTCATTCTCGACCGCGCACCCTTCTTTACGACCGCCCTCTCTGAGCCATGGCTCGAAAGCCGGTCCAAGGAAGTCAAACTACACCCGGAAGAGATCGATTCCAGCATTACGCAGGCATCGTTCGAGTTGGCTATACGTAAACTTTATGGCGTCGACATCTCGAAAGAATTGGACGCTGAAGCCATTGGTCTCTTCGCGACTGGCTGCTGGCTAGAGATGCAGGACCTCATCGACTCTGCGATCGAATCCATACTGCGGCAGATGGCACCGGAGACGCTTGCCTACCTCATCCGCTTAGTCACTTCCAACTACTATGGCCGATCGGGAGACCGTATACTTGAGTCGGCCAAGGCGATGCTAAGCAGGAACGGCTGGGAAATGCCTCTCAAATACTGGGACGATATGCCCGGCGACATAGTCCGTGAGCTCGTAGGGTCTGACGGGTTCTTCGTGGATAGCGAGTGGGACCGCTGGGTACTTTCCAAGCGTCTTCTCGACCGCCGGCTACGTCAAGCAGCCATCGAGGCTGGCCTTATTCAGCGAGGACAAAGACCCATTCCACAAGCACCCAACTCTCTTCGTCTCATGGCAGTTCGCTTCGACGGTGTTTATCGACAGAACGCCCTGACAACGGCGCATTCCTCATCCGACGCGCAGGCTGACTGGCTTGCTCTCTACACTCTGCCCGATATTGAGCGCATACTCGTGTTGCTAGACGAAGGCATTCACTACATTCACATGGAATACGAACAGCTTGAGTTTATCAGGAACGCTCGCGACGTATTTGGCCTACCAGTGATGCCCGAAAGGGTCATCTCCAATGCGCTATGGCAGCAACTGGCCCTTCGCCAGAGGGTGCTCAACACCGATGAGTCTGCTCAGGAGCTGGGTCTATGTCAATCAACTCCAGACCCCGAAGAAGCGAACGTGGCGACGAAGACTGGAAGCGAGCTCACTAACAAAGGAAAGCAAAAAGAGATGGCGGATCCTATCGACGAAGGCGACATCGAGTCGGATAGTTGGGACGGCAATGGCAAGCCACGGAAGTTTTGGATCCCAAGCTCAGACTGCAACATCGTCTTGGGCAACGGCGCAGATCCTGTTGTTACGACATCCAACTCTTTTCAACGCCATGCTTCACGCCTATCAGCCACAATACAGCCAGAGGATGCGCAATGGGCCACCGACTTTGCCTCCACTCCGTCGACATTGACGAACCCAAATACTCGCATGGACTTTGCCCAACGCCCAATCTCTGCTGGTGGCGGCAACGCTGGTCAGCCAAAACCAATCGCTTATACCGAGTTTCCTCCATTCCGCTTCTCGGCTGAGTTTCCTAATCCACGATTCCTCAAAGAGAAGAAGCGCGTCTATTCGAGGACAGTATCGTACGCAGGCTCTTTGTGGAACATCTACATCCAGAAAGTTCGCTCTGCCAAAAATATCCAGTTGGGCGTTTACCTCCACCGTGCCAAGGAGCGAGAGGTAGATGAGACTGGACATGTCAGTGGTCTCAGCCAACAGAACAATGGCTCGGTTGATGAACGTATCGGCCAGCTAGAGCGCGAGATGCTCATGCGTAGTGACCGACGCGACCGGCGGCGCAGCACCCGAGTTCCGTTCATGGATCCTGCTGCAGAAGAGGATACCTCTGGCAGTGGTGGAGATCCCGACCCTGCTCTCGGCTCTCTAGGACTGCGCAACCCACTCTTCTCTAGCGGTAGTCTTGGCCGCCATCGCAGTCGTCTACCCACTCGCGGTATTCCACAATGGGGCTTCCAAAACCTGGCCTCTTCACCACCTCAAGATGGTGATACCATAGACTCTCCCTCTTTCGCTAACGCTCCCTACTCCCCATCCGAACATGACTCAGATCCATCCGATGACGACGACGAGTCAGACGCCGCCGCCTACATCAACCCCTCTCTCGCCTCTAGAGTCCAACGCAAAACGCGAGCCGTCATACCCGCACTCCCTCCCTATGTCGACGGCCGACCCACAATCAAAACCTATTTCAAGATCTACAGCCCCTCCAAGGGTGGAAGGATGCTCAGCATCTACGAAAGCGCGCCTGACCGCTTTAACTTCAGTCAGAGCTGGGGATGGAAGAGCAGCACTTTGATGCTGGATGAAATCACGATCAATAACGGCGGAGATGATACCCTGGCTGGTGCCAACCCAGCTGCAAGTAAGAAGACGGATGGCAAATTGAGATTCATGGTTGTTATCGGCAATTTGTGAACGGCGTATATGGGTGGAATAGTATGGGATGGACTGGGATGGGTTCTGGGATTTGGGTGTATGCATCAGCGATGGGTGTTTTGACACAGGCAATAAGGACAAGGCGTCTCCGGTCTACGGTGGGGATGGTTTAGATACCGATTTCTACCTACACATATTCATAGTTTTCGCATCAACTCGCGCACAAGACTGAGGTAGTGGCCCCTGTGATGGCATGCGCTAGCAGCGGACCGAGGCTCAGAACGATCGCGTCTGTGACGCGTCGACGCGACTGCTCGGTCTATCGAGACTATGTACCATCACGTCAGACACGATACCTACATCTACTGGTGCTCTTTCCCGCAAATTCCGACCTGTCTACTGAAATACTAGATTTCGCGATCGTACCCAGTACTTCCGGTCTCCCAGCGCCGGCGCGCATCGACGCGGGTGGCATGCACTGGATAGACACTTACCGCGAACAATTACAGCAGTCCGGGGCATATCCTCACGAAACTTAGGCCTTGAGAGGTCAATTGGGCCATACTTCATTGACTACAACTTGGTGCACTAGAGCTACTTGCTATTGAGTACATGATGCCGTCAAATGAGCTGTTGTGCAGAAGCAGCAATCACGTTCGCTTCACTCCCCCCACCAACTTCCATCTTTATCCTCACTCAAGCTTACAACACAGAAGGCTGTCTTCCGCTGAAAATCCGAGTCCCCGGCAAATGAACACGGAAAATGAACTCTAACGCGTCGTCAATACGAGCAAGGGTTTCCTGCACACGATCGTTGAACTCAGGAGACCTGTCGACGTCCCATCGCTCCTCCTCCAAACCCGCACCTAGATTGTGCAGACAAACCGGACCCAGATTCTGAAGCTGTTTGCGAGGGATCGGGTGAACGGCGTGCACGACTCGCTCGGTGATCTCGCTCTTCTCGGGGAACTGGGCCTTTGCGCGAGGATCGACTATGATGGTCGTCTTAGTGTAGAAGGGAGACTCGACGACGAGATCGCGGGTGGTATATGCGCTCCAGAAGGTGACGACCTCCTCAAAGTCTTTGGGGGTAAACTGCCGCAGTTGCATGGGGCGAGTGGGCGCGATCATGCCAGGCGCGGTGCCCGAAGCAACTCCACTAGATGCACCACGCGCGGAAGGGCGAGTTGGAAGTTCGACCAGGGGCCGTGCAGTCGAGGGCTGCGCGAGGGTCTCGGGGCCGGGAGTCGGCATGGGTGTGGTGGGCGGGTTGCTCATATTGTAAGATGTTGTAATAATGGTGTTTGAACTTATGCCTGATGTTAGTGCTTTGATGCGCTTGGCAGTATGGTAATGAGTCTTGGTGCAAAGAGGTGTTGAGGGTGCTGGTTGTGTTGAGTAAGATGTTGCCTTCCTACTGACTTTATAGATCTTCTGCTACTAATTCGCCGTTGGCGACAGCTCACGATGCAATACAAGTGTTCGCGTGAGTTTGTTGACCGCCACTGCTTTGCTGGCTTTGCACGTTTCTTTCCTGGTCTGGATCAAGTCAGCAAACGCTACCTGGACGGAATTCCGGTCACCATATTTGCTGGCTTTGACAACACGAGCTTGGTACCGATCACTTCAAGAAACCAACCCAAAATTTACCTCGCTCCTTGCCAACGCTACTTGCCATACTACTGCTCTACGATGGAAGTAGGGTCAGTCGATCTGCACAACTTTCCATAACAGGACTTCACTTCCTAGCAATGCGTAAGCCGAGAGGATGGCCTTCCAAGTTCGTCGCTGCATATAGTTCGTCTAACGAACGGCATCAAGAAAAGGGGAACGTGTCATTGGGCGGTCAACGCTCACAGCAAACCATGTCACGGAATCTTCGACTAGGAACATATGGTACGTGACAACGCTGATCCAAAGCCGACTTATTCAGGACACTCAAACCTGCCCAACGTAGCCCATACAATCACATGAATACATCATCCTCCTCATGCATGATCTGTCCAATAACCTCCATCGTCCCACACATTCGTCTAGCAAGCTCACCATCAGGCTGGATCCTCTTCTCGGTCCAGTAGCCGAACAAGAACTCCAACTGATCATGCGCCAGGCTTCGTAGGTATCGCGTCGGTATAGGATGAACAGCATGGAGGGTCACATACTGTTCCGGCTGTTCTTGATCAGCATGTATATCGCGACTCTCAAAGCTGGCTGTGCTTTGTCTTACCGTAGCAGGGTCACAGCTTGGTGAAGGGGCTGGAAACAGAGGTGATACGAACATGGTGCCGGAGGATATGGGTAGTCGGATGCAAGTGTAGTATGGTGAGGCGCGCATTTGAGCTAGTGTCTGGTATTGACCCCAAGACGCAATGATGACCCTCTCGTGATCAAAATCTTGCAGTGGCTCTGCTTGATACTCATTCCGTGGAGCCCCGACATTTGCGCCCAGTGCCGCGGAAGGTAATGCAGGGCTCTCGGGATCTGCTCGAATACTTGTTGTTGGTGGGCTGTTTATGTCGATATGGTACATTCTGATATATGGAAATTAGGCGAGAGTAAGAGAAAAGGGGATAGAAATTCTGTGCAGCAAGGGGCAGTTATATTGCCAAAAGCATGGGTCGTCTATCTATATTCTGAGCTTGGAATGATGAAGCTTCCTTCCATTTCGCTGGCTACAAACTATAGTGCTGTCAACACGAACACCATCAAAACCTTTATACAAGTTACCGCTTGATAGAAATAGCCTGGCTTCGTTGGCTGTCATGGTCATTCGCGTAAGAATTCTCATATTTGCTGTGGTGTTGGCCACAGCAACGGGGTTCGTCTAAATTGTCAAGCAAACCTTTTGTCACTACTGATGATGTGCATGCGTATTTACAAAGCGAGGTTACAGATGCAATGATTCATATACTAACGGAATATGACTATGGCTGTCTCAGGGAAGATGGAATACTTGTAGAAGTGTACCCTGAGATTTACCTCCCACCGCCAGCACCACTGATACCATCTACACTCGCGTCGATTAGTCTTTGTCTCATTCATCTCGGAAGGTTCACTTACTCTTCCTCCTCCAAGCCTGCTGCTCATGGGGAAATATAGCACCAGCCTCATCATAAGCCCTCTTGTTCATTTCATCCAAGAGAATGGCCGCTGCCCACTTGATCTCGACCATACGTTTCTCAGCGTGTTTTCTTTTAGATTCTGACATCGCAGTCTCGAGTGTCTTCTGATGTATCTTGTTCAACACTGTTTGTGTAGTTTCAATGTCTTTAACTGGTGTGCGTCCTCTGTCGGGCAGCCCGATAAGTTCGTACGGATCTTTCCGCTTTTCTTCGTCGCTGTCGTCATCGTCATCGTCGTCGTCAGAAACGAGTTGATTTTGTGGAATCGGAGAGGACCTTCGTGGTCTTTCGCGTTCCGGCAGCATGCGCTGCTGGTTGTATGATTGACCATTCAACTCTTGAGTTCGGTTCCTGGAGGCATCGAGCTGTCGCTGTCTCTCCTGATCTCGCCTCTCCTCCTCTTGTCTCTCCCGATCCCTTTTCGCGGCTATTTCCTGACGTGTTTTCTCAAACCTTCGTGCAGCATCAATCTTTTCCTGCTCTGTCCTCTCCGTTATCTCACGCGTCTTACGATCCAGCTCGTCTTGTCTGCTCTTCGCTTCGTCAATGCGCAGTATTGTGTCCTCTTTCAAATTGTTTTCAATCTTGGTCCTTTCGAATCTTTCTTCGGCCTCCTTGAGCTTACGCGCCTTCTCCTCCGCTGCCTCAATCGTCTTCTTCGCTTCAGCTTCCAACCTGGCTCGCTCTTTCACTGCTAGTTCATCCTCGTACCTGTTCTTCAACTTCTCGTTGCGATCGTTTTCTTTGTTGAGTCGGTCGAGATGAAGCTCGTTTTTGTCTTGTTCGGAGGGCCCTTGGATTTGAGCGGGCGCTGGGGCTACATGCGAGTGCACTACAACGTTCTGGGTGGGAGCTGAAGCTACATGTGAGTGCACTACGACGTTCTGGGTGGGAGCCTGGCCAATCATCGCTGGTGCTGGTATCTGCTGATTGATGAAGAAGTTCGGTTGAGGCAAGTTGAAAGAGTGATTTTGCTGCAGCTGCTGGAGGAAGGACTGCTGGTGCTGTCCAAGCTGAAGGAAAGCCCATCCGCCATGACTCCTGAACACCAGATCCACAATGTTCTGAGCGGTTTCCACCAAATCGTCAGCAAAGAACGAGAAGCCGAGGATGCTGTTGCTTCGTAAGGTTTCTATCTCTTCTAGTATGATATGAAAAGCCATGATCAGTTCATCGTCAGGGTAAGTTGCCAACCTAAAAATTGACATCGGGTGCGGACGATCGAGCACTTTACGGCGAAATCGGCCTGTAATATGGAAAGTGATCATGTCGTAAGATAAAAAAGGTAAATCGGGATATCAAAATGATGCGAGGAGGAAGATGATAGATCGCAATACAGGAAGTACGAGTGTGAGGGCATGCGCATAGAAAAGGACGGTTTTGTACTGCGGGCGTGCTTTTGGTGTGATGCCTAATCATGGAATCCCCAGGGCGGCTTCCAATACCCACGTTGTGTCGATGATTATGCATGTCAAGCGTCGGCCTGTGAAGATACGATCATCCTCATACGTGTTTGCCGCAAACATCGCGGGCATTCCAGGTTGTGACGCGCCAGGCTCCGTGAGCTGCGCTCAATCTTCAAACTAGATATGGTGAAGCAACACCAGGTCGAAACATTCACAGATGCTGATGTAAAGAGCAGGGTAGGATCATTGGGGTTGTAGGAATTTGCAGCTTCTCCACCTAGGCACAACAGCCCTAGAGGAGAACGTGGGAGGATTAAATGCCGATGATGTCATTATTACCAAGCATCCCGACCTTGGAAGGTCCGCTCACACTTCACCACGATCGTCCATAATTATATCTAGGTAGCTATCAGCACGTTTGGGCACGAATTCAATGCCAGATGTACCTAAAATGTGGGCTTGTATCGTTCGAAGTTCTCGCGATGCCAACCCATGTAGGTGCTGATCGCTCGACAGCGCCATGGCATGTTGTGTCACAGCCGCCTGAGCCTGCACAGGTGCCTGACAGTTAAAAGGGCAAATACGAACACGCCATAGCTAAGATCAATTTCGTGTTTAATTCATCAAGCTACAGTTTCTCAACATCTCCATATGCGCAACAAATTCCGACTTCGGCATGCTCATCCTGCCCTCCTCCTAAACTAGGCGCTTTCCTCGTCCAATCACCCCAACCTGACGCCTCCTACTTGGCTCCATGCTCCGCCTTCCAAGCCGCATATTCTCTGTCGTCCTTCTCCTTCTCTGTCTCGGGGCGTAGTCCAAGGTAATTGCCGTATGGGCCAAATTCTTGAATCATATGTTTGTCTGGCAGCGCCGTCGGGGGCGGTAGAGGAGCTGGGGCTGGAGGAGGTACAAAGGTGATGTTTTGCTGTGGCGCTGGAATGGACTGGAAGGTGATGTTTTGCTGTGGAGCTGGAATGGTCTGGATGGTAACATTTGGCATTGGCGCTGTCTGTGTGATTGAGAGAGATGACGACATGCGTGGGAATGTGCCAAAGCTTCCAAAGCTTGAGCCCGGGAATATACCCACGGCATTGCTACCCCTTCGTTCAATGATACGCAAAATTCTGTTCTTAGTCTCCTCCCAGCAAGGCCTTAACAGGTCTGCAAAGATGTTGTCAGACATTGAGACGGAGATTGCATTGAGAAGACCGACGAGCTCATCATCCGAGAGAGGGTTCAAGTGACGGTACGCCCAAGGATGGATGTGCAAAAAGGGGTCAGGTCCGCGCGATGATCGGAACATATCGAGTGTGTATAAGTGGTGTTGTGAGAGGTTTTACTGTGTGTTGCGAAGAGTACAAGTTGGCTTTGCTTGGAGTTGGTGGAGATGCGCTTTGTAATTAATTAGAAAGCGTAGTGTTTGATAGAGAGAGTGTGTGTTCTAAGGAGGGGGTTTATATTCTAAACAGACATTGAATCTAGGGCTTTTGCACAACTCTCGATTGCCAGCATGCTGTATGAACGTGATCCTCAGAACGTGTCGCTATGCAAAATCACGATCAAGACTTGACGTAGAGAGTGCGATCATTGTGAAGAAAACATTCCCTGTGCCGGCGTGTCATGATCTGTATGATGAACGAAATTGTCGAATTATCAAATCATATTTGTACTCACCTTACTGAGTTTATCTAGTTTCGCGACAACCTCGACGCATGTGCTATCTACCAAACGCTGATATATCCGTGGACCAGTACACGAGGGACAACATTCTCATTTTACGATTAGCATCAACCATCGGCACTGGCGCCAACAAAATAAGCGTAGAATTTAAAATATGCATTGTTCAAGCTCGTCAAATATGGAATGCCTTCAGTACACTGTCATCATCGTCATCACCATCCCCCAGCCTTCACTCAAGATCATCCACCGTACCAACTAGTCTTAAAAACCATCACTGTCACTATCGTTACCGTAATAACCCCGCCAATCAAAGCTGCTACGGCGTCGCGTGTACCCGATGCGTGGGGTCAAAATTCCCCCAATCACAAAGTTCTGCACCGGCGTAGAGGTCATAGTCAGTGTGGCCACAGGCGCAGGAATGCTGAGCACCTGAGGCGGTTGTAGTTGCTGGTAAACTACTTGCTGCTGCGGCTGCGGCTGCGGCTGTACTTGCTGGTGGTAGATGACATTCTGCTGTGCGGGCTGTTGCACGGGCGGCTGTTGTACTTGCTGATGAACAATGACATTTTGCTGAGGCGGCTGCTGAGCTTGTATCTGTGTTTGAACTGGCGCTGGCGCTGACATCTGGATGTTGAGACTTCCAGCCCCTCCGCCTTCTCCGAGCATCACCGCGCCGTGCGCCCTAAGATGCTCTTCAATGATGCTAGCCGTACCCCGTAATGCTGCGTTATCCTCATAGAAGGGATCCCTCTGTATGTCGCGATATATGTTGTTGTGTACCTCAAGAAGCCACTCCAAGCGCTGCTTCTCGATAAATGCCTTTGGCCAAGGGTGGTCGGGCATACACCAACCGGATCCTCCACGTGCATCCCAGGAAGACATGGTAGGTAATTAGAGCGTACGTATTATCGATTTTAGGTGGAAGTAAAGTGAGCTTCTTTGTCTGGTCGATCTGTCGCTCACAAGATGATGTTGAGGTTGGTGGAACAGTGAGAATAGGAGGGGGGAACAGAGTTTTATGTACTTCGTATTTTAGACAATTTACCACCGTCACTGAAAGTCTTAAGTGCGATATTGATTCCAAGCTCGCCTGCTGTGACAGGATACTTCGTTCGCTGGCTGCCGGTATAATCTGGGAAACGTCATAAGGTGTACATGCCAATGATACACAGTTCACAAGCTACCAGCGATCATGTTGTCGACCGCAGTAACCAGCAATCAAGCTTTTTCAGTAGACAACTAGAGGAAACGTTGTGCGTTGAACAACGCGCATGTTGCCCGTGTTCCTGTCACGTCAGCGAACCTTCACAGTTTCGCGAATAACATACCTACTCAACCCAATCCCCGCTCTCCCTCGTCCACGCCCCTCGACCACTGTTTCATACCTGATCCAAACATCAGGCTCCATACCATAGACCTACCTCCATAACATAACAGCATAGCACAACAGCACGACATAGCATCATACCACTACCAACCAAGCGCAATGTCAACCTCCCTAACCCTCAACGCCTTCACGCACCCCCATCCCTGGGCACCCACCACCATCCGGCTCTCGCCCACTCCATCTCTCATCTCCGCTCAAGCCTCCATAACACACCAACTCTACATCCTAGACTGCCGCGGCCACGATGCACGCGATATGCAGCGAACGCTAAACTATATCACAGCCGAACTGCGTATGCGAGAGATCGAGGACTTAGCTCTAGCAGAAGCCAGTCGCAAGATCGCAAGTGCGGAAGGCGCAGACGGCAACACTGAACCCTGGATCAAGAAAAAGGATGGAGGTGCGCGGATGCGGGAGATGGAAGATGAAGATAAGCGCTGGGAGAAGGAAAGTGGTGGAAACCCGCGGTGGGGTGAGGGCAGGACTGCGCATCTGTACGGCAAGTAGGCGTTCACTGTCAAGGGACCGAGCACTGATATAATGATGGACTGGAAATGTATCGAGATCCTGCAATGCGCTATCAAGTAGTAATGTATATGATACATGTTGCGATCCAGTATTGCTTGGGTATCATACCTGTACGCCTGCAAATGCCCAAACTTTCGAGACGCTGTGTCTAATCAATCTTCCGCGTCTCCTCCGCCGCGTTCCATGCGCGCTCTAATGTCTCTCACTAGTGCTTTCGCATCTTCTACCTCTACACCGTCTTGACAGAGCTCGTTCGCTAGTTCCATTGCTCGTTGATACATGCCGCGCATATACTCCCATCGAGCGAGCCAGAGTCGGGCTTTGCTTGTCGTTGCAGTAACACCGACACCACCGGCGGCTTCGGAACCCACTTCTTCGTAGTCTGGCCCTTCTTCTTGTGCAAGCACTAGCTCCATGTATGCCGCGCATTCGTTCATGTTGTTTATCCGCTCATACAGCAGGGCAATCTGGTAGAGTACCTCGGGGTCGAGGATACCTCCACCAAGACCAGTAACCTCACTACTGCCGAAAGAGGCACCCACCCCGGCATCATAGTATGAGCCTGCGACTAGTGCGCGTTTGTATGATCGAATGCCATTCATGATCTTGCCCACTTTGCCGAAACATTGGCCGACCGCCATCCATAGCTTCGGATCGTAGGGTCGCAGGGCAGCAGCGCGTTGGTGATAGAAGAGAGCGTACGAGTGCATCTCCAGCATTTCGTATGTCTGACCGAGTCCATACCAGGCGCGGTAGTCTTTGCGATTGACGTCAACGGCGCGACGATATGATTCAATAGCGGCGTGGGTGTTCTTCATCTCCACGAACTCGTGGCCCATGAGCGTCCAAGCGGAAAGGAAGGTTCGATCTAATGTCAGAGCTCGCCGGAAGTACATGACAGCTTTCTCATGCTCCGACTTGAGCGAGTAGTAGTTGCCCACCACGCAACATGTCTCCGGTCGGAATTTGTCCGTCGCTGTAGCGAGCTGTGCCAAGAAGGCAAGCTTGGGTCGCATGCCCATGACATACAAGATGTTGGAGTAATTGTCGAGATGATCGACCCGATGTGGATCTGATACGAGCAAGTCGGAAAAGATCTGTTCGGCGTCGTCGAAGTCTTTGTTGTGGTAGTGGAGCAATGCCCGTTGGGTCTTCAGAAAGGCCGAGGATGGGAAAATGGTCAGTATTTGCGACAGCGAAGTGTGGATCTGTTCGTTAACTACGTAGAGCTCCTGCGATGAAGTGACATGGAAGATGAAAGTCATGAGGTTCTGCGGTAGGCGTGTGACGATGCCGTTGAGCTCTTCCATAGTGGTTAGGAGTGCTTGCAGCTCCTGCCACGCACCCCAGTTGTATGTGTATTGGTGAACACTCTTGATCAGATAGTCGATGGCAAGCTGCTCGTTCTTTCCCTTGGCCAGAACCATGCCGTATAGGTACTCCAGCCAGCCCTGCGGTTGCCGCCCGCTGTTGGGCAGGTCTTTGAACCACTCTTCAAGAACGGCAGAGACTGTGGGCAGCTCCTTGTTCAAGGTGACGCCTCCATCTTGAGGGCCGAGAATCATCTCGCTATCCTCGTTCATGCGCTTCTCCCCAGCTATGTATTTGGCATAGAGGGCAAGGAACAGCGCCTTCTGACTAATGCCCTTCATTGTATCGTTGGAGAGCTTGGACTTGGACGGCGTGACCATCTTCGCCTTTCCTTTGGCTCCCTGCTTCGCCTTTGCTGTAGGCGTAGCAGGTGCCTGTGAGGCGCCCTTGGGCAGAGGGCCAGGCAGGAAGACGGCGGCGCATCGATCATACTCGCGGCAGTCGAAGTATGTCTTGGCGAGGAGAAACTTGTGCGTCTCACGTGCTTCTAGACGTGCTTCGATGGGGTCTTTGCGTACGAGATTGGGTGTCTGCGGCGGTTGCGCATCCGACATGGGGGAGTCGACGTCGGTGTCCGAGCCTTCGTCATCGGCCGATGGGAGCGAATCGAGTAATTCTGCGGCCCTTGTCAATATCAGCATGCAAAAGTCAGTCTACGCAGCCAATTGCACTCACCATTTCGCCGAGTGATAGAGACAGCGCTCTGTGCAGCCGATGACGGCGTCCTGGAGCTGGGCCTTGAGTTGGGCCTCGTCGGCCGGCGATAGAGTTCCCATCGCGTCGCTATCAGGAAGAGATTACTATTTGCGCGCTTCAGATCATGGTTCAGGGCTCTATCGCGTGATGTTGCTGCCGCCGATGCGCGTGTTGATGGGGAGCTTCCTGTCGTGGTAGGGTGGGGCACAAACAATGGCCCGGCGAGCGGTTAAAGGTTGCGCCGCTGCGCCGCGGAAATTAGCCCCTTCACCGCCCGCACCCCTACATCTGCTACTGCCCCTCTATCTTGAACACTGCTGTCCAGAGATACCCAAATCACTGCGTTCAAGATGCCCACCACACTCAAAGAATTCGAGAGCGTATGGCCGCGCATTGTGGCCGACCTGCAGGAGCATTGCAAATCATACAAGCTGCCCCAGCAGTCTCTTGATTGGTTCACCAAGGTAGATATATCCCGAGCAACGTATCCAGGGTCCAGCTCGCTCACCAAATCCCATAGTCACTGGACTACAACACTGTTGGCGGAAAATGCAACCGTGGCATGTCTGTTATCGACACCACTTCAATTCTGCAGAACAAGTCTCTTGACCCATCGTCAGAAGAGTACTTCCGTGCTGCCCTGCTCGGATGGATGATCGAACTCCTCCAGGCCTTCTTCCTGGTCTCGGATGATATCATGGACTCTTCAAAGACCCGTCGTGGCAACCCCTGCTGGTACCTTGCACCCAAGGTCGGCATGATCGCCATCAACGACGCCTTCATGCTGGAGTCGGCCATTTACGTGCTTCTCAAGAAGCACTTCCGTCAGGAGAAGAGCTACGTCGACATGATGGAGTTGTTCCACGAGGTCACATTCCAGACCGAATGCGGTCAATTGTGTGATCTGTTGACTGCACCCGAAGACGATGTCAACCTTGACAACTTCAGCCTCGACAAGTTCACCTTCATCGTCATCTACAAGACTGCTTACTACTCTTTCTACCTCCCAGTCGCACTGGCACTCTACTATGCTGGTGCAGCCACACCAAAGAACCTCCAGACCGCAGAAGACATTCTCATCCCCATGGGCGAATACTTCCAAGCACAAGACGACTATCTCGATGCATTTGCTGACCCCACCGTTCTCGGCAAGATTGGCACCGACATCATGGATAACAAGTGCTCATGGCTGATCAACCAGGCCCTGAAGAAGGTCACTCCCGAGCAACGAAAGGTGCTAGAGGAGAACTACGGTCAGAAGGACTCGCAGAAGGAGGCCAAGGTCAAGGAGCTGTACCATGAGCTTAAGCTGAAGGAGTTCTACGAGCAGTGGGAAGAGGAGCGCGTTACCGAGCTGAGGGCAAAGATCGACAAGGTTGATGAGAGCGAGGGCTTGAAGAAGGTGGTCTTCGAAGCCTTCCTCCAGAAGATCTACAAGAGGAGCAAGTGAGCTGATGACTAATTATACCATATGAGGAAAAACCTCGAGTGCCTACAGAATCCAACGAACTGTTTGAATCACTTTGTGGCTCACAACATCTTGTTCACATTGATCAACTAAATTCCATTGACACTATTGCCACGCACAGCTAGTACTGATGCAGACAGACAAATGACACGTTCAGAAAGTTATTTGCGAGAACGTACATTCAACCCGAAAGTGCCATCGCATCGACAGAGACCGAAGTGGATGGTCGTGTGCATAAAGTGTACAGTGGACGTAGGAGTAGAATGGTTGAGCCATTGGCGTATAGCAAGCCAAGGGTACACATATAAAGTAGAATATAACAGCTAACAGTAAACTACCGTCACAGGTGCCATTGGCGACGTGGGCGATGGAAAGACTTGCACATCCAACGGCATCCACGTGAGCGAATCACGCTAGGCGCGGGCCGGCAAAGTGGAGCGAGCCATCCCACCAGCTGTCGCGAGATCCAGTGACGCCGCGTCGCGACAATCATGACAAACCTTTCGTCCCATCATCACCAAAATCACAACACGCACGCCTCTCGTTCTCGCGCAGTCACGTCTGACGAGCACTATGTTCTATGTACATCTTCGCGCTAAGCGCAATCTGAAGGATGGTGGTACCTGATAATATGGGGGCCGGATTCTGCGACTCAGGCGCCCTGTCAATCAAAGTGGCGTGGTTAACGATGCCCCGTCCCGTGTAAGCGACCCTACTGGAAGTACTCTTTCGTCTTCTGGTCTTTGTCACTCTACTGGGCCGGCATGTTTTCCAACTTTGCCAGTGCAATATCTGGTAATGCTCCAGAAAGAGCAAGCAAAGATGAGGGGGCCTCGCTCACCTCGGTCCTCGAGACACCCGCCCTACGCGTCGAACTGGCACTCCTCGTCCTTCTGAGCATCGATGCCATGCGAAACGACCTCACGGCCACCTTCGAGCCATACGACAATCCCGAACCGAAACCCTCCATTGCGACCCGGTCGCCCGCACCCAAGCCTGGAAATCAGGCACCAGATCTCATGAGCTTCGACCGGCCGAGACAGACCACCAAACCAGCGCCTCCTACTAGGCAATCATCACAAGAACATGAGTCTACACAAATGCAGGCTTTGCGACGGAGCGCCTTGACCTTCTTCGATAGATGGCGGGCAAGTGTCATGCATCGAATATGCGACGTCCTCTCTGTTCGGGGTGAGACTGTCCGACAAGCGAAAGCAAAGCGGAAGCAAACGCTAGACCAAGCCGAAAGGCAAAACCAGGGCATCTCTTCGCTCATCGACTTCGATGATCTCGATCCCTTCGCAAGCGCGGCTCCCACACGACCCAAGAATACAAGGCACGGACATTATGAGGTGATTGAGACTAGGCTGCTAGCTCTTGAGGAAGATAAGCGTGTGCTGGTTTTACACTGCCTCCTGCTGCTCTTACTGAGCTTGGAGCAATACTCGGCATATTCGCGCATCTTGTTGCTACGTCTGGCAAGCAGTCTTAAACTAGAGGCTGATTTGCTGGGCGAGCATGAGAAGTCGGTTGCACAAGGTCTGCTAGCCACGGCTGCCTCTCAGATGGACGCCGAAGCGACAGCAAAGAATCAAGCGTCAAATGATGCTGTGTCACGCCGTTGGAAGGTTGGTCTCGCGACTGTGGGCGGCGCGGTCCTGATTGGTGTTACTGGCGGTCTTGCTGCGCCTTTACTCGCCGCAGGCCTGGGTACTGTCATGGGCGGGCTGGGCCTTGGTGTGGTTTCGACGTATCTTGGTGCATTGGCAGGCAGCTCCGTGCTCGTTGGATCACTGTTCGGAGCCTACGGTGCGAAGATGACGGGGCGCCTAATGGACCAGTATGCGAAAGAGGTTCAAGATTTCGAATTCCTTCCGGTTCAAGGTATGTAAAGCGGAGATGAAGTCTCGCTTGAAGCTAAATGTACCAGATCCCGATCGACCGACGAATCAACGCGAGCTCGATTGGGCTGATGAGCAAGATGCGCGCGACCCACAGAAACGTGAACAGCATCGATTACGCGTATCCATTGGTGTTAGCGGCTGGCTAAGCTCCCCTTCCGACGTCAGCAAGCCTTGGGAGGTAGTCGACTCTGGTACAACTGAGCCATTCGCATTGCGTTTCGAGCTTGATGCAATGCTGCGTCTCGGCAACTCCCTCAACGATGTACTCTTCGGATACGCTTTCGATGGCGTCACATACACTGTCGTCAGTCGTACGCTTCTTGGCGCGCTGTACGCGGGTTTGTGGCCTCTTGGTCTTGTCAAAGCTGCCAGTGTCTTGGACAACCCTTTCCTCGTTGCACTTGCACGAGCCGACAAGGCTGGCAAGGTTCTTGCACATGCTCTTATCGATGGAGTGCAAGGGAAGCGACCTGTCACACTTACAGGTTACTCAGTGGGTGCACGTGTCGTGTACGCATGTCTGATCGAGCTTGCTGAACAACATGCGTTCGGTCTTGTCGAGTCTGCTGTTCTTATGGGCACTCCTGCCCCTGCCAATAGCAAGCGTTGGAGGCAAATACGGTCAGTTGTTGCGGGACGCGTTGTCAATGTTCACAGTACGGAAGATTATGTACTCGGCTTCCTCTATCGATCTGCCAAGCTTCAGGTAGGTGTCGCTGGTCTACAAAAGATCGAAAATGTCCATGGCGTCGAGAATTTCGATGTAAGCAAGCTTGTCAGTGGCCACGACCAATATCGATACTTGGTCGGTACTATACTGGTTGAAGTCGCACTTGGTGATATAGACTTCAACAAGGTAGCTGAGCAAGAACGCGCTCTCGAAGAGGCGGAAAGGCGAAAGAAACAGGCTCAAAAGGAGGCTAAGCGTAAGGCAACGACTGCACAAACAAAGGAGCCTGTCGCCAGGCCTCAGCCCCGAAGTCGACCGGTTCCTGCGGCTCACGACTCTTCGAACTCTCTGATAGATCTTACAGAGCCAGAGCCGACCAAAGCTCCAGCCTCCAACAGCGATCTATCTGGTCTTTCCTTCACCTCCACTGGTGTATCCGCGACTGAGCACCCCTCTTCGAACGTCGAATCATCCACCCCCGCTCTACATAAAACACCCACGGAAGAACCCAAGAGCTTTCCTGATACCACTACGAGATCGTTCCCAGAACCACACGATTTATCAAGCCCCGAGAACTCGACTGTCCGGCTGCAGAAGAAAGGGACCGAAGTCGCTGTTACCGAGGTTCTCGTCTTGCAAGGCAGTGATGCTGCTAAGGACAAGAATATTGATAACGAGCATGATGACGAGTTTGACGACTTCGACTATGATGCCGAAGAAGTTAGTAGCGAGTTTGGAGAACTCAGCATGGTAGAGCCGCTGCCTATGGACGACTTCGATTATGGGTTGATGTAAGGGCGCATGGACCAATCACATCTTCCTGATAGCTCGCAAGGTCCGCCCGACCTGACTAGTGGTTGTTAGATGGTACGCCTCGATTATGCACGTTCCTTGTATGCCGGCTTACATGTAAGGCATCAGCTTGGCTTTCACGGAACTAAGACATTCTTCTCAAGCCTCGGATGATAAGCCGGATTAGTGAACGCGTTACGCGCGTAACGGTATAAAGTTATATGTCTTCAATCAAGTTCACGAAAATCTTTCTACATCCCAGTTTGAATTGATCAGTAGGAGCAGGCACTGTGACGGTAACACCAACCATCTTGCTGACTTCAAACCATCCATCATGCTCTTAGCAACACATCCTCCACCCACATCACTGTCCCCATCCTTCTCTAAACTCGGACCGCGGATATCTCTCTATACCCCACAATCACACACCACTGGCGAACTCATTATCCTATGCACATGGCTCGGCGCCGCCCAAAAACACATCGATAAATACGTCGCCGCCTACCGTACCATCGCACCCAATGCCAAAATCCTACTAATCCAAAGCGACGTAACATCCGTCACAAGCTCCTACCCAGCACAACAAAAAGCCATCATACCAGCCGTCGAAGTCGTGCGCGGCGTACTGAGTGACTGCACTTCCACACCATCTACCAACGTCCCTTCATCTCCAACAGCAAACACCACCAAAACGCACCCAACACCCAAAATCCTCATCCACACCTTCTCAAACGGTGGTCCCATCTCGGCCACAGCCCTTCTTCTAGCTCTCCACACCCAGACCTCCACACCCTTACCCATCACCGGTATCATTATGGACTCTGGGCCCGCAGCAGGATACTACTGGAAATCATACAACGCCATGATTCTCTCTCTCCCACCAGGCCCCATCCGCTCAGCAGGCTACGTCTTCGTCCACGGTATCCTCATCATCTTGCGGGCGAGTGTGGCGTTGGGACGGTACGAGCACCCTGAGGTACTGGTTCGTCGTACGCTGTTGGATGAAAAGTTTGTTGCTGGGGTGGAGAAGGAGAAGAAGAGGAGGGTGTGTTATTTGTATAGCAAGGCTGATCAGATGACGGACTGGGAGGATGTTGTTGCGCATAAGGAAATGGCGAGGGAGATGGGTTGGGATGTGGGAGAAGTGGTGTTTGAGGGGACGCCGCATTGTGGGCATTTTGTGGGGAATGAAGAGGTTTATGTTGGGGAGATGGAGAGGATGTGGGAGGGTAAGACGTTTGGACAGTAAGAGTTTGTCTGATTTCATAATTGTTTGGAGGGACAAGTCGCTATACGAAAGATCCGTTGCTGGCTTAGCGCTCGTTGTCTTGTTTGTTATTATAGTAAAGTGTTAATACAGAGTAAGGCAACAAAACGCAGTTAGTAACTCTATATAGTAATCTTAATATAAGTATATTTTCTAAATACCTTATACTTACTATATATAGCTATAATAATTAATAAAACTTTTTTTATAATATTTACTATAAATATAGTACTTTAATAATAATAATAATAATAACGTACTTATAAAGAGTAATAGTAATAAAAGCTTTTTTAGTATACTTAAAAGTAAACTTAAGAGTAGTAATAAGTAAGCTTTAAAGCTATAAAAATATTAAAATATTCTTAAAAGTTAACGTAAAAGCTTTCTAAGCGTAAGTAAACTTTAGGTCTAAAGTAATATTAAATTATAGTACTATACTACTATAAAATATAAAAAAATATTTATATAAGTAAACTATAGTATAGAAAATAGTAGCTTAGAAAAAGATTATATAAAGCTTTATATATAAAGAATACTTCTTTTTATTTTATATCTTTTTTAATATCTTTATATATATCTAAAAAATCTACTAATATATCTACTAAATATAAAAAACTTTCTATACTAAACTTCTTTTTTATACTTATAATAAAAACTCTAGTTTTTATAATAATA